>NW_026126567.1:15817500-17132500 GCF_943737965.1 Phodopus roborovskii | reverse complement strand
GATCTGAAAACTGAGATGAAAAATGGATGCAATTGGCTTTTTCTGTGAGTTCTGGGGTCAGACTTGGGAGTGAGTCTTGTCTGCATCTTCACCTGATGAGTCACCTTCACCCGCTTTGGCGTGTCTCTAAGGGAGTATCTACTCTGCTTCTCTGTCTGTTTTAAAATGTTTTTCTTTTGTGGTTGACTTCTAAGAGTTTTCTGTATATTTTGGAAATCATTGTTTGATCACAAAATAATTTGTATTTTTGCTATTTTAGGGTTGAGTTTTAACTGTTATTACACAAATTTTAAAAAGAATTCATGTTTCTCTTGTGCTTGTAACCCTGTGGTTGTCCCATACTGTGCCACTTTTGCTGTCTATCTTTTCTGAGTGCTTTGGATTTAGTCTTACATTTAAATCCTTGATCCATTTTGAGTTAATATTTGGATATGGTGCTACATATTGTAAGGATTCTTCTCCCTCTATTAAATGACTTTGATATGCTTGTTGAAAGTCATATGACTAGATAAAAATAGGCTATTTCTGGGATTGCCATTCTGTTTCATTCATCAGTATGTCTTTACACCAGTAAATAGTAAGATTTAAAATAAGGGTGCAAACCCTTCTCCCGGATAGCCCTGGATGTCCAAAGATTGACTCAACACTCCTCTGGCTCTCTGCTGTATTTTCTTCATGGCAGCTGCCCATTTCCTGCCTCCCTCTGTATATTGAACGGAAGCTCGATCATTTATCTTTGATTCAGTTATATAGGCACAGGTGAGTCAAAGGATGCTGGTGATTAAGTCACATGTTATGAGTTGGGCTGAGACTCTAACTCTCTGTTGAACATGACAGTTTCCTCTAGTGATCATTTCCTACTGTTAATTATTCAGGGTCCCACCAAGAGTCACTTCATTAATACGAAAGAGTTTATTATGAATTAAAAAGAGGAGCCAGCTTGGTAGTCTAAGGGGTTTCTGATAGTGAAACCAGGATGTATCCCTAGTACATGAAAGGACTTTGAGAGCACATTTCCCATGGAGTAATACTCCCTTAGCCTAGAGGCAGGGCCTAGTCCCTACTCCAAATGACTTCACAGATTTTGATGATCCCTTCTGGAAGGCATCACCCTCCCTGTGGAGTGTGGGGGGGATGGGATGGGGGAGTTGGGGGGCATGAGAGGGAATGGAGATTGATATGTAAAATAAGAAAAAATTATATATACACACGTGTGTGTGTGTCTTTCATTTCTTTTGTTCAGCAAATTAAAAGGGATTTAGAAATTCTTTTCTAATAATGAGAACCTAGAAAGAAGATCAAATATTTATTTATTGTTATTTCATAATATCATGCTACACTATAGAAATTTTTTAAAAAGGTAAATGAAATACTCATTAAAATTAGATTATGGTACCTCAAAGGGAAATGTTGACTTCTAATCAAGATGATTCTTGGAATATGCATTTTTACATTAGGAACATCATAATTTTAAAGAAACTTAATCTTCCATTCAATAAAGTATGTAATAATAGAATGACAGTATTACGTGGAGGATAGGAATTTTGTGATTTATCAGTCTTGATCTTTTTGTAGAGGTTTAATGGCTGTTAGAAAGAAGCCTTTAATCCCAGCACTCAGAAGGCAGAGGCAGAAGCAGGCGGATATCTGAGTTCGAGTCTAGCTGGTCTACAGAGTCAGATATAGGACAGCCAGGGCTACACAGAGAAACCTTGTTTTGAAAAACAACAATTTAACAACAGCAACCAAAAAAAAAAAAAAAAAAAAAAAAAAAAGAAGAAGAAGAAGAGTGAACTTAGTACTGGTGTCTTCTGTGACTTTATCTGATATGGTATTTCAACAGTTTTAAACATATTCCTTTCCAGTTAACAGAAGATGAAATTGCAACTATTCTAAAATCCACATTGAAAGGATTAGAGTATTTGCATTTTATGAGGAAAATACACAGGGATATAAAAGCTGGGAATATTCTCCTCAACACAGAAGGACATGCAAAGCTTGCAGATTTTGGAGTGGCTGGCCAGTTAACAGTAAGTTGCCTTTAATAATTTGGATATATTTTTGACTATTTTTCAGGCTTGATTTTTGACTAAGCTGATAATTTAGGGAAGTATGGAAGGAGAACTTGTTATTGTTATGGAGAGGAAGCCTCTCCATAAGTCTATTTACAATGCTAGGGTCAGTAGATAATAAAAGACAGTTTATCACCAAAATGCTCCAATTTATGAAAGGAAAACAACATTGAGTCTCTTGGAACATTAATTTTTCACTGCTTTTATTGTTAATATACTACTTTTAATGGCTATCTTTAATAAAATAATGAAGAGTTGAAAGCTCTTGTTTATTTTACAAGTTAAGATTCCTAAAATATGTCATGTTATAACTAGTTTGAAGCATTAGGGAAATAGTCAGCTTTTAATAGAATTTGTGTTATTAGTGTATCACATTTTAATGAATATATTGGTATACCTGTTTAGTACTTACGTTTATGTAATATCATTGCAGGATACAATGGCAAAACGCAATACTGTAATAGGAACCCCATTTTGGATGGCTCCTGAGGTAATTCAAGAAATTGGTTACAACTGTGTGGCTGACATCTGGTCCCTGGGCATCACTGCCATAGAGATGGCAGAAGGGAAACCCCCTTATGCTGACATACATCCAATGCGGGTAAGGAAGTTATACTTTGCAAGAAGTATTGGTTTTGAGTCTTGCAATTTTGTAATGGTAGCAAAAACAAACACAAAGCAAATGCATCCTTGCAAGTTTAGAGTCTGCAGAGGGAATAGACTGTCTTCGATGAATGAGTAGCTGCTATTTCTTTTCTTCATTTCACTGTATGATTAGTTGTGAGAAAAGAACTGAGGGCCATTTATCTCCAACAAATACTCTTCCTCCCACCCCAGATACTACCCACAAGGTCCTGACTTTCAGTAGAAGAAATTTGTTGTTTCTTTGTTCTGTAGCTCATAGCTTTCCAAAGCCACTGGGAACGGTTTAAGAACTGAGTCTCCACTTTGCTGTGTAGCAAAGTCCTTAGTTCCTACCTTTTTGTGCCTTTTCTTGCTTCTATGTTCTTTAAGATGATGTTACCAAGCAAGTTCCAGTGAGGCTGTGGGGGGGATGGTTCTGCAGTTAATGGCACTGCTGCTCCTGAGGACCCAGGTTCGATTCTCAGCGCCCATGTGGAGGCCCACAGCTGTCTGCAACTCTGTGGGTTCCTAGATCATCTTCTGACCCCTGTGTCTACCAGGTATACATGTGATTACATAGGCAGACATGCAGGCAAAACATCCATACATGTAAAATATTTTTTAAGTCTTCATATTCAATGTTTCTATGTATCTGTAAGAGAACTAAATTATTTATTTTAAAAAAACACCTTTTTTTTCTCACTGTTATCTGTCTCTGTGAACTCATTTCCATGTTAATCTTTACAGTGTATTCCTTACATATTCAAGTCTAACTTGTCATGCTTTAGGATTTTTACTGACACTGTTTTTAGATTATGGGAATATGTGACTCTCTGGCATAGATGTGTACATTTATCTTTGTATATATTTATTGCCATCTAGTGGCTGTAGTTTCCCAAGGAATTCTATAGGAGTGAAGGGGGAGAGTGTGTATATATGTATTTATAGAAAAGACAGATAGGGTGCCTTGGAGAGGTGAGTGAAGTAAATAGATGGAGAGATAAAAAAGGCAATACTTTTGAATATCTAATGAGGAATAAATTGGAATTTTGTTTAGTATTACAACGATACAGATAACTACAGTATTGAAAATACTTAAATATCTACATGCCTTATTGAGGCACATTACCAGAGAGTTATTTTAGTGGTACAGTTGTTTTCCATTCATATTTTCTTTGTATGTATAAACTCTTCTGGCCATATTAAAAAGGAAAAATACCATAAATTATGTATTTGAAAACAGTGTGAAAAATAGCAAAGTCAGCACAAGAACAAGAACTCAAACTCTCATTGTTCTTTGAGTATCAGTTGCCTCTGGTACCTTGTTAGATGTTCGTGGTGGGGTGGTTTTCTAGTGGGATC
Source organism: Phodopus roborovskii (assembly GCF_943737965.1). Classification (NCBI taxonomy): domain Eukaryota; kingdom Metazoa; phylum Chordata; class Mammalia; order Rodentia; family Cricetidae; genus Phodopus; species Phodopus roborovskii. The sequence continues at coordinate 17,128,442 of NW_026126567.1, read as the reverse complement.
TAGTTGAGACTCAAGAAAAGATTACAGTCCATCATGGCATTGCGCTGAGTTCTAGAAGTGAGTCTACATTAGAATTACTCTGTACCCTTTGTAAATCTTTTCCAAACAAGTGGTTCAGCACATTAAATCTGGCCACATTAAAACCTTTCTGCCAGATTGAAAAGATTGTAGTATGTGGCTCCTGCTTTAATGATCTTAAAACTCATTTGAGTTTGAATTCATACTTACAAAATAGTAAAACTGTGTTGGAATGCAGCATTTCTCTTTTAAAAATATCTAGTTACACTGTATATATTGCAAACATCTTCCTAGGATGCTTTGGTCCTTTTTTCTATCATTTTAAATCCTGCCAGATTTTGAAGTTCCAGTTCAGGTTTTATTTATTTACTTGTTTGATAAACATGTATTCCATTTTGCCTGTGTGTGTGTGTGTGTGTGTGTGTGTGTGTGTGTCAGTGTCTGGTGTATGCCTGTGTGTGTGTATGTCTGGTGTGTGCCCCCCCCTCTCTCTCTCTCTCTCTCTCTCTCTCTCTCTCTGTGTGTGTGTGTGTGTATGTATGTGTGTGTGTGTGGTGTATACCTGATGCTCACGTGCTCACAGAGGCCAGAAGAGGGCATCAGGTCCTCTGAGACTGGAGGTGTGGATGGTTGTGGGCTGCCATGTGGGTGCTAGGAACTAAACCTGGATCCTCTGGAAGAGCAGTAGTACTGACCCATCTCTCCATCTCCTCAGATTTTATTTACATGTATGGAGGCTTCCTTGACAACAATAGTCTATATAGATTTCTGTTTTTCTCCTCATAATTTGCATACAGACACACTTGACTCTATGGTTTTTTGGATGGCTATCTTAGGCTTTTCCAAATGTAATATGGTTATAGGCTGCTTTGTAAGTAGTATTTGAGTCTTTCTTGTGTTGTGAGGTATTTCACAGCCCGAGAACTAAAGTGCAAGTGTTGAGAAACAGACAAGTTACGCAGAAGACATACTTTAGAACCTGAAGGCTTGCTTGAAAGGACCCTTGTTTCCTTGATGTGATCGTATTCACTTGGTTCTTGGTTTTCCACCAGCCCCTTAGAGAACAGAGTTGTCTTTTGGTTTGCTTATAAGTCTGCTTTTCCTTGGGCCAGTCACAGCATGAAGCACAGAAGCGTGCTTTATGTGTATTGCAATTTGTCACACAGAATGTGAAACTGTGTTGTTCAAGGTAGGTCATCAATAAAGCTAATAACAAAATAACAAAATTAGTACCCTGTACAGTCTCATACAATTATCAGTGCTTTAGTGTGTGTGTGTGTGTGTGTGTGTGTATGTGTGTGTGTGTGCGTGTGTGTGCGTGTGTTTGTTTGTGTTGTATTAGGTGGGGAGGGGTAAGATTGAAAGAGCCTTCCAAGAGTGAAAAAAAGGCCCTAACTAGGATTGGACAGTGAAAAAATGTATTTGACAGTGTTAAATCACCAGGTAGTTTAGATGAAACCTTTAAGTAAAGAGTTATATTATTTGTTAATATGATGTAATGTCAGTAGCATAACCAGCATTTGAACTCAGAGTTCAAACTTAGGTCATTAGGCTAGGCTGCAAGTGTCCTTAATTGATTAGCCCTCTTGTTGGCCCCCTTAGCCATTCTTAATAGGCTTCTGGCCCTACCAACCACATGTATTAAGAACACTACTTAATAGTGTGCTAATAACTTCCCAGGCTGATGTGGGAATAGGTTTTTTTAGTCATTTGCTTAGATATACATACCATGGTTTTACCATGCCTTATAGGAGTGATGTATGTGACTGCTACTTGAGAAATTTGAGACTTGAGTCAGTTTTGTCTGTGAATTAGTTGTAATGGCCCTTCTTCTTTGTACTTCATAGAATTGTTTGTTAAGTTCAAATGAGATAGCTGGGAAATGCACTTAAACATTAAAGAAAATAGAATTGTTAGGTAGCATTTTGGAGTTACATTTCAGTTTTTATAAATGATTCAATTTCTTAAAGATTCTTATTTAACACTAGTTATCATCTTTCTTAGAGAACCTTTTGATACAAGCACCTGTTTATCAATACCTGAGTTGGTGGTATTTCTCCATTAGGATAGTGAAGGGATCAGGACCCTGCATAGTACTCAGGCATTCTTCTTTATTCAGATGACTTCTGCATCTGCTACTGGAAGCCACATGGAAATAATGAGCCATTTTCTCCCTTTCTAATGGTGATAAGTGGAGTTGATCAAAAATATAAACTGACCCTGGAAACATGGGATCCTTTATCTGAAGTGATTGAGAATCGTGTGTTTCACAATAAGAATATCATGACCCTCAAGGACATTTATGATTTCTTTTACTATTTGCTTCATCACAGTGTGTAATAATTCTGCATTTTAGTCTGAAATACACACATTTTTTAAAATTTATTTATTTATTTTTTATTTTACATGTCAATCCCAGTTCCCTCCCTCTCCCTCCCTCCCACCCTTTTACCCTCTCTGCCCCCTCACATGCACCCTGACACTCTCCCCTCCCATCCCCCCACACCAGTTCCACATGTAGGGCAATGCCATCCAGGTGGGTTCATGTAAATATGTTAAGTCATTTGAAGTAGGGACTAGGACTTCTCTCCTGTCTCTAGGTTAAGGCATCATCCCTCCACGGGGGATATGTCTGCAAGGTCCTTTTGCGCACCAGGAATACATCCTGTTTCTACTGTCTGAGGTCCGTTAGATTGCTCAGACCTTCTAGCTGAGACCCATATTCAGGGGGGCCTGAGTCAGTCCCATGCGGGATTCCCAGTTATCAGTCTGGGGACCCGTTAGTGCCTCCTTGTTACGGTCAGCTGTCTTATGTGTTTCTGCAGCCTGGTCTTGTCCTCTCCATCTGCATCTGGGTTCTAGTCTGACTCAGTGTTTAGTTATGGGTGTTTGTTTCTGTTTCCGACAGGTACTGGGTGAGGGCTCCATGATGGTGGATAAGTTAGTTAGTTGTTGATTTCACTATCTGGGAAGGGCATTTATGGTAGCCTTTCCACAGTTGCTCAAATTGTTAGTTGGCTACAGTCTTGTAGGTCTTTAGACCTTTCTTTGGGTTCAGTTTTCTCTTCAAACCAATAATGGCTCCCTCTTTTATGTTCTCTGTCTCTCTCTTTCTTCTATTCCTACCCTGAATCAATCTTCCTAGTCGCACATGTTTTCCTTTCCTCCCCCTCGTTTTCTCCTACTTCTCTCCATTCGCTGCCCCCCCCCACTTCCCCTGTGCTCTGGGGGACTTGTCCCTTTCCCCTTCTGTGAGGGACTTTATATGAATCTCTTAGAATACACCTTGTATCCTAGCTCCTCTGGTGGTATGAATTATAGGCTGGTGATCCTTTGCTCTAGGTCTAAAATCCATATATGAGCGAGTACATACCATGTTCTTCTTTTTGTGACTGGGTTACTCATTCAGGATGGTTTCTTCAAGTGCCATCCACTTGCCTGCGACTTTCAAGATTCCATTTTTTTTTTTTTCTGCAGAGTAGTATTCCATTGTGTAGATGTGCCACATCGTCTTTATCCATTCTTCAGTTGAGGGGCATTTAGGTTGCTTCCAGGTTTTTGCTATTACGAGCACATGTCTTTGTTGCATGGATGTGGATCATTTGGGTATATGCCTAAGAGGGGAATTGCCGGGTCCTGTGGTAAACTAATTCCCATTTTCCTGAGGAACCACCATACTGATCTTCAAAGTGGCTGTACAAGTTTTCACTCCCACCAGCAGTGGAGGAGTGTTCCCCTTTCTCCACATCCTCTCCAACATAAGTTGTCATTGGTGTTTCTAATTTGGCAGGAGTAAGATGGTATCTCAAAGTTGTTTTGATTTGTATTTCCCTGATAAGCTAGTTGAGCACTTTAAGTGCCTTTCAGCCTTTTTGATTTCCTCTATTGAGAATTCTTTCTTCAGTTCTGTACCCCATTTTTAAATAGGGTTATTTGGTGTTTTGTTGACTAGTTTCTTGAGTTCTTTGTATATTTTGGAGATCAGCCCTTTGTCAGATGTAGGATTGGTGAAAATCTTTTCCCAGTCTGTGCGCTGCCCTTTGGTCTTGTCCACTGTGTCCTTTGCCTTACAAAAGCTTCTAAGTTTGAGGAGGTCCCATTTATTAATTGTTGATCTCAGTGTCTGTGTTCCTGGAGTTATGTTCAGGAAGCGGTCTCCTATACCAATTTGTAAAAGGGTACTCCTACTTTCTCTTCTAAGAGGTTCAGTGTGGCTGGATTGATGTTGAGGTCTTTGATCCATTTGGACTTGAGTTTTGTGCATGGCGACAGACATGGGACTATCTGCAGTCTTCTACACACCATCATCCAGTTGTGCCAGCACCATTTGTTGAAGATGCTTTCCTCCCCCAATTGTATTCTTTTAACTGTTTTGGTGAAAATCAGGTGTTCATAGGTGTGTGGGTTTATATCAGGATTTTCGATTCGATTCCATTGGTCTACCTGTCTATTTTTGTGCCAATACCAGGCTGTTTTCAGAACTATAGCTCTGTAGTAGAGCTTAAAGTCAGGGATGGTGATGCCTCCTGATGTTCTTTTATTGTACAGGGTTGTTTTGGCTATCCTGGGTCTTTTGTTTTTCCATGTAAAGTTGATTATTATCCTTTCAAGGTCAGTGAAGAATTGTGGTGGGATTTTAATGGGGATTGCATTGAATCTGTAGATTGCTTTTGGCAAGATTGCCATTTTTACTATATTTATCCTACCTATCCAAGAACATGGGAGATCTTTCCATTTTCTGTTACCTTCTTTAGTTTCTTTCTTTAAAGCCACAGAGTTCTTATTATATAGGTCTTTCACTTGTTTGGTAAGCGTTACCCCAAGATACTTTATGTAGTTGTGGCTATTGTAAAGGGTGATGTTTCTCTTTGTTGTCTGAATAAAGTAGAGCTAATGATTTTTTTGAGTTTATCTTGTATCCTGCTAGTTTGCTGAAGGTGTTTATCAGCTGTAGGAGTTCACTGGTAGAGTTTATTGGGTTGCTTATGTAAACTATCATATCTTCTGCAAATAGAGACAGTTTGACTTCTTCCTTTCCAATTTGGATCCCCTTGATCTCCTTTTGTTGTCTTATAGCTTTAGCTATAACTTCAAATACAATATTGAAGAGATATGGAGAGAGAGGGCAGTGGTATTGTGAATATATTTGTCCTGCTTTACCCTTGGTTTCTGGTGTAGTGGGATTATCTGTTGCCTAAGTCTTTGTGGACGTAGTTAACTTCCTTGGGTTGGAGTTTGCCTTCCAAAACTTTGTGTAGGGCTGGATTTGTAGATATGTATTGTGAAAATCTGGCTTTGTAATTAAATATCTTGTTTTCTCCATCTATAGTGATTGAGAGTTTTGCTGGGTATAGTAGCCTGGGCTGGCATCCGTGGACTCTTAGTACTTGTAGAAAATCTATCCAGGACCTTCTGGCCTTGAGGGTTTCCATGGAGAAGTCAGGTGTAATTTTTATAGATCTGCCTTTATATGTTACCTGTCCTTTTTCCTTCACTGCTCTTAATATTCTTTCTTTATTCTGTATGCTAGGTGTTTTGATTATTATATGTCGAGGGGGTCTTTTTTCTTTGGTCCAGCCTATTTGGGGTTCGGTATGCTTCTTGTACTTTCATGGGTATGTCCTTCTTCAGAATGGGAAAGTTTTCTCGATGATTTTGTTGAATGTTTTCAGCACCTTTGTGCTAGGCTTCCTCACCTGATATTCTTAGGTTTGGCCTTTTCACAGTGTCCCACATTTCCTGGATGTTTTGTGTTAAGGATTTGTTGGATTTACGATTTTCTTTGGTCGATGAATCTATTTCCTCTAGTTTATCTTCTGCGCCTGAGATTCTCTCTTCTATCTCTTGAATTCTGTTGGTTATGCTTGCATCTGTAGTTCCTGATCATTTGCTCAGTTTTTCTATTTCCAGCATTCCTTCGGTTTGTGTTGTCTTTATTTTCTCTATTTCAGTTTTCAAGTCTTGAACCGTTTCCTTCACCTGCTTAATTGCCTTTTTTTGGCTTTCTGTACTTTCTTTAAGAAATTTGTTCATTTCTTCCAATTTTTTGTTTGTTTTTTCTTCCATTTCTTTAAGGGATTTTCTCACATCTTCTTTGAGGGCCTCTATCATTTTTATGACAATAATTTTTTAAGTCATTCCCTTCTGCTTCATCTGCTTTTTTGTGTTCTGGTCTAGTTGGTGTAGATTCCCTAGATTCTGTTGGTGTCATGCTTGTCTTTCTGTTAGGTGTTTTCTTGTATTGTCGTCTTCCCATAGCTTCTTCCAGTAGGTGTTGGTGGGGTCTCTCCCTCTCTCTATGGTACTTCCCCGGTAGCCTTAGGTGGGTCAGAGGTTTGATGGCTGTAGTTCTGAGCGGTCCAAGCTCTCTAGGAGGTCTCTCCACAGGCAGGAGCCCAGCGATGGGGGTCAGTGATCAGGCTCCAGAAGACTGGTGATAGGGAGCAAAGATCCAGAGGGCTGGGACTCAGGATGTTCTTGGTGCCTATATAGGCAGATCTAGCCTGGGCCTGACACTCTCTAGCTAAGGCCTCTTTAGCAGAGACCCTGAGATGGGGGTCAAGGATCCTGCTGGTAGGATCTCAGAGTGGTCCTGCAGTGATAGGCGGATCTCTGGGAGGGGCCCTGGAACTCCAGTAGAGGACGGGCGGTGGGAGTCAGAAATCAGGAAGGTGGAAATTATGGGTGGTCCCACATGAATAGGCAGGTCTCCACATACACACATTTTATATTGTATAAACATGGCATCCATTATCTTTCCTCCTCTTCTTGTATTATTATTTTTGCACTTCCAGAAAAGCTAGATTAAGAAGTCTAATTCCTATCAGAGGTCTTCACTCAGCTGTTTAAAAACTACGTCCTTGTTTTTCTGGGTGTGGTGGCATACACCTTTAATCCCAGCACCCTGAACAGAGGAAGGTAGAGTTCCAGCCCAGCCTGTTCTATATTTTGAGATCTGCTTCAAAAAACAAAACAAAACAACCCTTTCTCTGAATTCTTCTATCATATTATCAATAATGTATCCAACACCACATTTTAATGGGGCCTTTGTCTTCTATTTCCTGTTAGGTCTTAGTTTTAAAGGATCCATCTTCACTTTTTTATTTTGACTTGAACCTGGCAGAATGACCTATGCATGAACGTATTCAGTAAATATTTTTATTACGTGAATGTGAGCAAGTTCCCTTTTCTATCTGGAGGATGCTTCTGTGATGTTAGTATCGAAACCTGGTGAACTTTCTTACCATAACAGTTGTTTGACTTACAACCTAAGGCCTGGGAAATAAACTAAACTTGGCTATAAATGCTAATAAAATAGAACTTGAAATGCCCATCTTTCCTTGTATCCTGCCTTCCAGCCTTTCATTAACACAATTTGTTTAAATTTTAAATTGATATAATTGATGTCTTTTTGAGTATTTTAGGCCCTGTCAACTTACTGAAGAAGAGCAGAAAGAAAAGTATTGCCAGTCTCTATTTCTGGACATAGCAGCATTGGTTTGCAAGAGAGTAGAATTGCTAGACAATGTCATTTCTGCTTGTTTTAAAAGCCATTGTGTTGGATTACTGTGTTGATCATTACAGATATTCTTTCATTCTCAATTTGGTAATAGTGACTGTTGAGGGTGATGAGTGAAGGTAACAGTTATTGCAGAAAGCATACAAGGCAGTGAATTTATGGCTTGGAGATTGGTATGTTGACAGATGTTGACTGTAATTTCTAGTATACATCACTTTGAAATCTAATATTTTTGGTAAAAAAATAGGCTTTCTATCAAGTTTGACTTTTGAAATTGTACTTATACAGACACACAAAAATGACAACAGACAAGATGTACTTAAAATAAATGCATCTTGCAACTAAAAGTCCTCAGAAAGAACTGTTCACCGTCTTAGAGAACTGTCTGTATTGATTATATCAGTTCAGATAGTGTGCATTGATGCTTGGTTTTTAATGTAACTTTTGCATGAATAGAACTATCTTCATTACAGACAGGCTCATGCAATTGTATGATTATAAGAAGTTGAGTTATGTAGTGAAAGGCAAGGAAGACATGGTAAAAGTGACTTTGTAAGCATCACAGTGACTTGTAAACTATAAGTCACCATTTTCACTGGAAGGCTTGTGAATCACTCAAATTCTGTAATCAAATAAATGATATTAAAGAAAGAAGTAATTTAACATAACAATTGTGGCTTCTACTGAACATATGTTCTTGTTAATAAGTTGCATTATGATCCTTCAGGAATTGTATTTAGTTAGTACATTTTGATTCATTTGATACCCTGAGTTTTTCTTAATTTTTATTAGCAAGTTGTTACAGTGGTTAACAAGAAATACACAGATTTAAGTTGCAATAGTTTTCCCAGGGTTATATGATCCAACTTCACAAGCATCTTGAACATATGTAGATGCTTTTCTATTTTGCTTTAGCTATGACATACAATTGATATAGGCAAGCATGAAAGCTTGGGCAAATTTTCCTTGCTTTTTCTGGATCTTGCTCAGGTTCTGTGGTATTTATGTAAAGAACAATTTTGTTACTTGGGAATGCATGTTGAAATTACCATGTGCACTGTTTTGCTGTAGGCCGGTTGGCACTGCCACAAAGGTAATGCTCTGCCAGTAGGCCATTTCCTTGTCGGCTGCATTTACAATTTAATAGAAATATTACATGACTTTTTAAACAAGTGTTTTGGCAGGGAGGAAATGGCAGATTCCATACAAACAAGCATAGCTTCCTTTTCTTAACCACACTACAGCTACTCAAGAAATTGTAGTTGGTTTCAAGTTTGGGGGTTTAGGGGTAGAATGGGGAGTCAGGTTGAAACAGGAATGACATTGATATTTACTATAAAATAGTCATGTATTTTTACTGCTGGATTTTATTACTGTTTAGTTTCAGTCAGTGACAACTAATATATTTCTGCATCGCAGCTCAGATAATTTTAATGCAATTTAGGGATAACTGGGTTTTCATTGGTTCAAAAGGCCAGGACTGCAGATAGATCCTAGATGGTAACACTGCTTTGAAAAGTTTTCTTTCATATATCTTGGCCTTGCCATGTGACTTGTCCTTCATTACTTTGGCTAAGCATTACCCTTTATTTTTTAAATTAATTTATTTATTTTTAATAAACTGTGATTTAGTCTTGATGAGTGGCCTTGGGAGCTTGGGAGCACAAGCAAGGAAATTTGGGAGACTTGTTCACATTGACGTCAAACCTGATAGAGTTTCTGTCCCATCTTTTGGTCAGTCTGTCTTGGGTCTCTGTTACTCATTTTGAAACTTGAAAGGTCAAATTTGCTTCCAGAGAAGAAGCTGCTTCACTGTGATATCCTGTGGCCATGGCCTTTTTCTAGTGCAGGTCTCACTTTTCTTTCGTAGGGATGAGGGATGGTTTGTTCTTTACTCCTTTTCTTTTCTTATTGCTTCTGACTTCTCTGCCAACTACCTGGCAGCTGCAGTGCGTTACACTGCTTGCGGCATGGTAGAGACTGGCATTGGGTGTGTTCTTATAGCCATCATTGCACGGGATTTTGTTTTTTTCCATGTTTCAGTTTGTTGGTAATGGACATATGGACATCATATGTTCCGTGGAATACTCTACGAAGCCAATTTGAACTGTTTCCATTTGCCTCAAGTCCAATCATGGTATTTATTTTTCCATGGCACTTACCCAGATTATCCATACCTCCTGCTTAGCTTGTGTCGCTGCTACCATGGACTGTGTTTCGTCTGATTGCCTCTAGTTTTTCACAGTATGTAATTGCCTTTTCCCCGTAACTCCCTTTTCATAGCATTGATTGATGTTTATAAACGAGCCCAAGATCTTTTAGATAACAGATTCTCAGGTGCATAGTAGTATGACATTAAGTTTGTTTCTTGTTTACACACAAGGAAACTTTTATATCCATTCTCCTAGGCTGGAATTGCATATTCTGGTGAAGAAAGTTAGAAGAGTGACTTATGGTTATGGCAGTTTTGCTTACTTTTTAGTATCCATAGTGACAGTATTATGATATGAGAGTCCTTTTGGTATATCAAGTCAAGTCACCATTTTATTCCTGCAATTTGAAGGTGAAATCTATGAGGAAATGTGGCTGTGATGTCCTTTATTGTAGTGCTTTTTCTCTCTAGCCTTGCACAAAGGCGTCTCTAATTCCTGCTTTTCAGATACTCTTGTGCCATTCAGTGAGCAGCTGTAGCCTTAAGCTGTGAGCTTGTGGGTCAACTGGCATGCATTCCCTTTTTATTCATTTACCAATATTAACAGAGTACCCACTGCCCACTGGGAACTGTTCACATCCTGGGGATACAGAAACAGAAGCAAACATAAACGTTTCTCTGTAGGGTTTTGCATTCTGAAGGGGAAAGAGAACATGGAAAAGAAATACAGCATTTATATTATGTGGTAACAAATAGGAAAAAAAGCAAGGGAACAAAAAAAAAAAAAAAACAGGAAATGGTAAGATTCACATTGTGTTTTGTCGGATTGTGTTCACAGTCAAGACTTCATCTAGAAAGTGGTACTTGATTAAGAACCTGAGGAAATTTAGGCTAAGTATAGAATACTTCAGGCAGAGTTGACAATTTGAATTTAGTTGTGCTGAAGTATGGGTGTGCCTGCTGACTCCTCGTGGATGTCTTGAAGCCTTGAGGGTTAAAGTCAGTCCTCAGACTTTTCTTTAGAATGAGTTGCCATCTGAGAAGAGGAGGGACATAATGGTAGCCTGGAAGGTGGTAAGGATAGACTCCTCAGGAGGTTTTCCCTCAAGTAAGAAAGGGATGGTGGCTGGTTGATAAGAACAGCAACAGCAATGAAATAGCTAGTAGTTGGATTGTGACATATGTATGTGTCACATATGACGTATATGTGACATAAATATGTATATTTAAAGTGGGTTAGCTGAATTTATAGATAAACCATGTACATTAAACTCTGATGATCTTAAAAGTCAGTCTGATTTGCTTTGGACAATGATCATTTCTACTGTGTCATTTCAAGTGGGAGGGCCAAAAGTCAGTGGAATGTTGTTTGTTTTTATAGGACACTCAATTACAACTTTAATATATGTTATATAGAGGAAAGAAAGGTGTAAAGGAAGAAAGCAAAGCATAATGAAAATAAAAATTGCCAGTCCTTATACTACTAAGAGATTTATAATTGGCATTTGATTGATAGATGATCTTCCTGTTTGCTTTGTGCATCTATCTGCCACAGGAGCACACTAGGTTTTTAAAAACGTTTTTTAGGCAAAGTTGAAATAATGAGATGGTATCATCTCGTAAATCATCTTTTCATTAACACTGGATCCTGACTGCTTCTCCATATGCGTTTGACTCACATACAGTGTGGTCCTGATGCATGCTCATCATCCCAGCTCTTGGAAGGCTGAAGTAGGAAGAGGGCAAGTTCAGGGCCACCCTAGGTACATAGCAAGGAAAAACCAGAAAGCAAGTACATTTTAAATAAATGTTTTAAATGAAGTGCTTTCATATACAATCTGCATTTAAGGCAAAGCTTTTAAAGAAAAGTTGCTTTACAGCAAAAGAGAACAACCTAGATGGAGGAAGTGCCACTAATCATGGTTCCAATGTTTATAAAACATTGTTTCGACTTTTCAGATTCATTTATTCATTAATTATAAATTATACATTTTTTGTTTGTTTTGTTTTTGTAGACAGGGTTTCTTTGTGTAGTCCTGGCTGTCTTTGAACTCACTCAGCAGACTAGGCTGGCCCAGAACTCAGATCCACCTGCCTCTGCCTCCTAAGTGCTGGGTATGCAGTACCATGCCCAGCAATAAGTTATACTTTTAAAAAAGTATTCTGATGCAACTTTTAGGTTAAGGTACATCAGTTCTGTATGCATTTAGTTTTCGTTTCTTTTCATAGTATTATTTCTACATACAATTTTAAGAACTCTATTGAGGGAGTTACCTCTTAGCCTTAAGAATCTTATTTTTACTATAATTTATACATTGTATCTTTAACTCTGTATCAGTAAGCAGTCTTAACCAGCTGAATGATTCCATCAAGTCCAAGCAATCAGCCATATCAGAAACATGCAATTAATAACGAACAGATTGTGAGATACTTCCTTCTAGCAGTCCAGACATTTTAGAAAGAAAACATTCTGAATAGTTTTTTTTTTTTTTCATTTAAAATGTATTTAACCTGCCAAAAACCACAAATGTGGTTTTCTTAACCTTGAACCCTGGTATATATGTGTGCATTTGGGAAGCTGTCCACTGTTGCCAACCTCTTGGCCACTGGGGAAGTGCAGTTGTTCCTCACTGCCTGGATGTTTTTGCTGTTTGCTACCTCTCTTGCTGCTGACATCCTGGGTTTCTAAAACATCCTGCAATGTCTCAAAGAGTCTGGACAGTTCCCAGGAAGGAATGATGCATGAAGAAGAGTAACGGGACAGTTGTGCACACTTCGAGAATTGAAGGAGATATATGGAGTGGAAGCCAAAGTAGGAGGATTTAGGAGAACATGATGCTTTAGACAAGGGGAAAGACTTGAGATGAAACTGATGGCCCTTTAGATGTGTGTGACTTCTTCTTTGCATTCATTTTGGGTGGTATGAATAGTTCACCAGTTTGAAGACGTGGTTGGATTAAGGTACAATTTAGTAAAATTTCTTGAGAAATCAGGAAAAGAGTAATGGGTGGGGAGGGGAGCATCAGGAATGGACTTTATCTGACATGTTTGGCAACCAGAGAGAAGAGGGAAGTTGGGAGAAAAATTGGAAGGTTTCAATAGGATGAGGAGACTTCATCCAATCTTGGGCAGAGAACTTGAGATAGGAGTAAATCACTAATTAAGCTAGGCCATGGTTAGGGAAGGTGGAATGTTATGGAGGTGTAAGTCCAGTCATCAAGCATAGGAAAATAGATGTTATAAAGTGCTCATGCCTGATTACCAAGTGTGTATTTTAAAAATCCATTGCTTCCCTCTCCAGAACAGTACAAAACATTCTGAATGGCTACCAGTCTTAGGCCAACTGGTTTATGAATCCTGGTTAGCATTAGTGCTGGTGTAGTTGCTTTCAAATTATTCAGGGGACTATTAGCAACCATACTATGACCCGATCTAAAACAGGGCAGACAGAAACTCATTATTTAATAGCTTTAACAAGTTTTTTTTTTCTAATTGACTTTGTTTTCTTTCTCTTTTTTTTAATACTTTTTTTCTTATTTTACTATCAATTCCAGTTCCCTCTCCTTCCCATCCTCCCATGCCCCTCACAGCCCCCTGCCCCCCTCCACTCCCCAGGGAGGGGTGAGGCCTTCCATGAGAGATCATCAAAGTCTGTCAAGTCATTTGGGGTAGGGCCTAGGCCCTCCCCCGTGTCCCTAGGCTAAGGGAGTATCCCTCCATGGGGAATGGGCTCCTGAAGTCTGTTTGTGCTAGGGCTACATCCTGGTTCCACTGCTAGAGGTCCCATAGACTGCCCAGTCCAGTAGGAGAAAGAGGAGGGGGAGGAGAACATGGAGGGTTAGGAAGATTGAGTAGGGAGATGAATTGAGGAGAGCAAGAAAAGAGACACATCAATAGAGGGAACCATTATAGGTTTAAAGAGAAATCTGGCACTAGGGAATTGTACCGAGATCCACAAGGATTATTCCAACTAGGAATCTAAGCAATAGTAGAGAGGCTACCTTAAATGTCCTTCCACTATAGTGAGAATGATGACTATCTTAAATGCCATCCTACAGCCTTCATCCATTAGCTGATGAAAGCAGAAGCAGAGATCCACAGCTACACACTGAGCCAAACTCCTGGAATCCAGTTTCAGAGAGGGAAGAGTGATGAACAAAGGGGTCAGGACCTCGCTGGGAAAACCCACAACAACAGCTGACCTGAGCAAGTGAGAACTCATGGACCCCAATCTGAGAGTTGGAGAACCAATATAGGACCAAACCAGATCCCCTGAACGTGGGTGTCAGCTAGGAGGGCTTTAACCAATTTTTAAGAGTTGTGAAATACACACAAAATTTCATCTTTTAAGAACTACTGTGTGTGTGGTTGTGTTGCTGTATGCGTGTATGTACAGGTATACCATGCTAGTATGCATGGGTGTTCCTGTATGCATGTGTGTACAAGTAGGCAAGCCAATGTGTGTGGGTATTCCTGTATGCATGTATATTACAGGCGTGCATGCTAGCATGTGTAGGTGTTCCTGTCTACATGTGTGTACAGCTATGCATGCTAGTATGTGTGGGTATAGCAGCCAAATGTTGAAGCCGGCACCACCTTCTCTACTCTAGATTTTGAGACGAGGACTCTTGTGAACCTGAAGATTTTGGGCTGGCTGCTGAGCTGCTGTACACCAGCATGCCTGGCTTTCTTATGTGGGTGCCAGGAATCTAAACTCGTGTCCTCATGCTTGAATAGCAAAGGACTTTACTCATAAGCTATCTTCCCAGCCCCCATTTTTTTTTTATTATTCAGAATTCATCACTACTGTTTACCTGAACTTATCATCTCTACCTCAACTTTGTAACTTAGTTTAAATAACTTCCTGTTACTTTGTCCATTTGACATGAAACAGCCACCCTTCTCTATAGATTTGATTATTCTTGGTACCTTATATAAGTAAAGCCATACAATATAAGCCTATTTTTCATTGAATGGGATGTTCTGGGTTCTTTTTTGGATAGACTAGTGTTTTATAGGCTTGTCCATATTGTTCTGTATATTACAGTTTCATTCTCTTAATTAACACCTTTAACCCTAGCACTCAGGAGGCAGAACCAAGTGGATCTCTGTGAGTTAAAGGCTAACTTGGTCTACAAAGCAAGTTCTAGGACAGCCATAGCTACACAGAGAAATCCTAAGAATTCTCACTGAATTACCATATTGTAACATAATTTAAATAACCCATTGTTCTTAAAGTATTTGGTGTGTAAATAAAGGTGAGAGAGAGAGAGAGAGAGAGAGAGAGAGAGAGAGAGAGAGAGAGAGGGAGGTAGTCCTCTCCAAGGCAGAGCACACCAGTTTCCTGTCCAGTGCCAACAGCCCAGAAAACATACATACAGAAGTAGCATTACATGCACATACATGTATTCAATAACAATTGATGAAAATAGACAATGAAAGCCAGGTGGTGGTGGCATACACCTTTAATCCCAGCACTCAAGAGGCAAAGGCAGGTGGATCTCTGTGAGTTCGAGGCCAATATGGTCTACAGAGCTACACAGAGAAACCCTGCCTTGAAAAACCAAAGAAAGGAAGAAAATTTAAAAAAGAAAAGAAAATAGACAATGAATTTGAACAAGATAGAGAGGTGTACATGGTAGGATTTGGAGAGAAGGGAGAAATCAGGTAATTAAAATATATTTCAAAAATAAATGAAAAGTTATATGGTTTGGATAATAAAAAAGACTACTTTTAATTTGTTGAGGAAAAATTTTTTTTTTTGAGACAGGGTTTCCTTGTGCAACAGTCCTGGCTGTCCTGGAACTCACTTTGTACACCAGGCTGGTCTTAAACTCACTGAGATCTGCCTACCTCTCCTCCTGAATAGTTGGATTAAGTGTGTGCCACCACAGCCTACCATGTTGGTGGGGGGGACTTTTGAGGAAAATCACTAAAAATTTATTTGAGATTTGGTGAGATGGCTTCTCAGACAAAAGTTCTTGCACTCCAGTCTGGCAGTAAGTTCCTTCCCTAGGACCCATAAGGAATCAGACTCAAGTCCTACAACTTCTTCTCTGACCTCCACATCGCACCATGACACATATGTGTGCACATGCACACGCATGAGAAACATGTATGTGCAAAATGTTTAAAGTTTATGTTATAGGTCCTTACTTCCCTCTGAACTTTGAGTCCAGGGTGATGAAACTCTAAGCTTTTCTTTCTAAGCCTGTTAGTACTTGAAGAAGAGTTACCTTGATGACTTGTCAATGGGATGTTTTATCAGATAATGTGACATTATGGAAAGTGTTTACGGCAAAGAAATAGCACCTATGCACGCACGCTTACCTACCTGAAAATCATCTTGGTGTTTTGTAGACTCGGTATTATGTTCATGTAGTGTGAGAAGACTCTTTTCTGGCTCTTAGAACACTACTGGCAAAGGAATTTATAGTTATAAATCCCTCTCATAGGCACACACATATGTATGTGTATTGTTTTATGAGATAGCTAATGTCAGAATCAATAAGAAGATCAGGCACAATCAGAGTGGTATGGTGGTACGTCTGTTGACAAGAGCAATAAAATAAAATTTCGTGATTCCTAAAATCTGAAGGATTAAATGCGGGCATCTATTCTAGGCAAATACTATAGTCATTGCTTAAAGGTAAATAAGTTATTAATGAATTGAAACTAATTTGTAGTTAATCAGAGTCATCAAACTCTTTAGTTTAAAATAAGATGTCAAGTATTGTGTACCTACTAGAATAACAAAACTTTTAAATTTATTTGTTAGACAATAAGAAAATACTAGTTTGGTATATGTAATGAAGTAGCAGAAACAGTTGGAAAGCTGGGCACAATTGGCATTTGATTGGAAGTAAATAGAAAACACTTCGTATTTCTAAATGAGGTTTTAATTAAAATAAAAATGTCTCATCTTTTTTTATTTTGACATTTCTTTGCAAAAGAAATTTGAAACCTACTTCAGTTGATGGTTGGCTTTCTCTGACTTTGATTAATTACTTTCAAAGTAGGTGGTGGACCAGCAGAGTGACTTTGTGATTACACACAATAGTGACAGTGAGGCTGACTCCAGAGGGCCTTACCCTTCACCTTTCACAGCACCATGCATGTTCTCCTTTATGACTCAAACACACAAGTGCAGATCTGAAAGAGTCTGCTTTTATTACTTTTGACAAATGTAGTTTAATAGAGTATAGTGGTTTCATTTTATCTGTTATTACTAGAAACATTAAGATATTTATTTATTTATTTAAACTAGCTGATGGGGCTTTCCTTGTGGTTAAGTATTGGAAAGAATCCAGTGCAGGGAAGTTCTGATTTCACACTAATGAACCGATTTGTGTCTCTCCAGGGCCCTGCTAAAAATAAAACTTTGAATAATTTGAAATATTCAAAATGACAATCAAGCATGATTATTTGTGATCTGAACAATGGAACTCTCATCAGTGCAAGATTGAATGTACTTAGCAGTTTAAACATTTTTATATTACAATTGATAGAAGATAAATTTCTAATTGAACAAGTAACTGAACAATGCATGCTTCATCTCCCTACAAATGGAATATTCATTGGGAACAACTACTTGACTGGAAGATTCTTGTCAGTCTTAGCAAGAATATTAGCTTACATGTAGTGTCATCCATTTGTAAATTTCTCATTTGCTCATTTCATAGGCTAAAACAAAATAAACAAGTTTGTCATTAATATATAGTAAGCAACCAAGACTAATAGAGGAGATGAAATAATCAAAATAACTTACTCACATATGAAAATATCAATGAAATCCTATGTATTCATGTATGCTAATTAAAGTTCTAATGTAGGGAAATATAACAAAAATAGAAAGTATCTAATGTAATTTTAAACAAATTTATGTATATGGTTAATCTTCTTTAATATTTATATGTGTATGCATGTGTGTGAGTGTCATGGTTAGTTTCTTTCAAGAGGAATGAAAAGTACTGGTTTTAAAGGTAAAAACTGATTACTTAGATTCTTTTCAATACCAAAGTAGGAAAAACAAGTTTTATTTACTTTTTTTGGTAGAGGAAGTTTCATCAGATTTAAACAACAGATTATACAATAATTATTCTCATGAGGAAAAGTTAAACTTAGTATAATGTTGCTAATTACATCACATTTTTCTTACAGGTTGTGGATTTAAATTACTTTTGTGTTCTTAAGTTTTAAAATTCTTCTCAAAGATTTTTACTTTTTTTTATTTTTGAATTGCTTTATATATTCATTCATTTTTAGAAGGATGCTGCATATTTAATGGGAGAACTTTTTTTTTTAAGGAAGTGTTGCCAATCAGTCTAAATTTGTTACAGTTAAAATTTGATGGTCTACAGACAATTTATAATCCTTTTCTTGTTATAAAATATTGTCAAAATTTTAGTAGTATCAGTTGGAAAGTTTATGGAAACGTTGTTTAAGGAGGTTTAAAATAGAACTAAATCTTTAATTTGAATTTGATGGCACCTGTTTTCATTTTGTTCCCTCGGCAACACCACTGGTACCCAAATTGCCCATAGACCACCCTGGTTTTGGAAGAGAATGAAATCATTCTGTCTTTTTCTTTAGAAAAAACCCTTCATCCTTTTACTGACTAAATATTTAAACAGAGTTATAAAACATCTGTCAGAGTTTGTGAACTTACTTTGGAGTAAAAGAGTTTAGGACACATAACTGGAAGTTTTGAATAAAAATATCTGAGTAATTTTAGTTTGACTTTCTTATGGTAAAAATCTTAGTATAATGAGAAATAGAAACTACAAAAGTGAAGTAAAAGGGGAAAAAAATGGCCCGACTCGGAAAGTTTTGTGAAAAGCCATGCTTCCTTTGTTTAATACATTTACTGAGAAGCTGGATTAAAAATGAAAAGAGTTTTTCTCTAGAATGTTCCTAGAAGTCATGGTTCCTAGCAAAGGAACCTAGAGCAGTGGTTTTCAACCTTCCTAATGCAGTCCCACATTTGTGGTGACCCCCAACCGTAAGATAATTTTGTTGTTACTTCATGACTGGAATTTTGCTGCTGTTACGAATCCTAATGTAAGTATTTGATGCACAAGGTACGTGCACACACAGGTGAGAACCACTGCTCTGCAAGTCTCCTGTAGGATAAAGATGAGATGCTGAAGCTAATAGAAATGTAACGTTTTCTAATAGGCCATGCCGTTTTCAGTCTGTTGTCTCTTCATGTCTTTGGATACCATGAAATGTACATTAACTGTTTTAACTGTGGGCAGTTGAGACTTAGAATCATTAAAACAAGTAGATGGAAATTACTAATTTTCCATGACCTGAGGTCAAAATTGATTCTTATAATAGGCAAATACCTTAAGCTCACATGTATTCTTTGACAAACTTTCTTGATCAAATGTGATATATGATTTGTATGAGATATTTTAGTTCCTACTTACAGAATTGGATGGATAAAAACATCTGCAGGTCTTTATTTTAAAATTTCTCCTTTAAAAAAAAAAAGTGTGGATTATCTCCTGCTGTGGAAATATCTATAGGAGGCAGGTGATAAATCAGACTAGATAAGGAAACCGAATATACAGAACTGACGTGAAGATGGAGGTTTCTGTCCTGCTTGGTCCCACTGCTGCTTTGCCCCAAGTAAACGCAGAGAATTGTAATAATTTATCCACTGTTGGCCAGTGGCTAGGGCTTCTTACTGACTAGCTCTGACTTAATTATTAGCCCATTTCTGTTCATCTGTGTATTGTCAGGAGCCTGTGGCTCACCTGTAACCTGCATGTTACTCCTTCAGCTGCATGGGTCTCTTTGCAGCCTCCCTCTGCCTTCCTCTCCCCAGCCTTCTCCTCCTGGCCTGGTAGTGGGATCCAAGCCAAAAAACTCAAGATTCCTCCAAATAGACAGCTGCTTCAGGCAAGGCCATTGTTAAATATACCAGAGGTTCTACCATCATAGTGATTTGATAGCTGGAATGACAGGCCGGTGTGAAAGAATGCCAAAGGACATCCCCCATCATTGACATGAACACTAAATGTTCCACCCCATCAAATGTGATATTTTGTTGTTCTTTTTACTGTAAGATTTCATTTTAAAGACAAATAATTTTTTCTTAGTGTTTGAACTCGAGAGCTGGTTATGGGCAGCCACTGGAACATTTTCCACAGAATGGTGGTTAGGGTGAAGCAGGGCACGAGTATCAAAGACCCAACAGGGAAATACTAATAGTTCAGGCGGCAAGCGATGAACACTCACATTAAAATATTAGCTGTGGTAATGGAGAGAAGAAGGAAACTTCAAGAGATAAAAAGGGCTTAAGACAAATAAGTTTAGTCTTTAAACTTTCGGCTTCACTGATGCCTGGAAGGACAGTTCTTTACTCACACCTTTCTTCTGAAGCATTTCCTTACTTTCAAATGCTTCTGTATTTAAGTTTTTAATTTTTTTCTATCCCAGAAGTGAGAGAGAAAAAGTTTAACCATAAGTACTAGGGAATAGAACCTGGAGCATTACTAAGCGAGTGCTCTAGCATATCTTTAGGCCCCCTCTACCATTTTTGATTCTCTATTAGCTTTTACATATTTTTTGTACCTTTTAAAATTACAGTACATCATTTCTATGGTGATATATTATTTACCATTTCATAAAGCTTGCTTGAGGGTTCAGGATATACCACCAGCCACAAGCTACAAAGGTCAGTCACGCCTTTAATCCCAGCAGCCATAGAAGCTGGGCAGTGGTTGTACACATGTTTAATCCCAGGACTCAGGAGACAGAGGCAGATGGATCTCTGTGAGTCCAAGGCCACCTTGGCGTACGCAAGAGTAAATCAGTCTAAAAGAGAATTAGAGCTCACGCTTTAATCCTAGCCCTACGAAGATACATAAAAGACAGGAGGCCAGTGCCTTAGGCTGCATTCTGAGAGTAGTCTTCTCCAGTCATGTTGAGGAGAGGCAGCAGCTTGGAGGAGAGCTTGTGGATAGAGGATCAACACCTAGAGTCTGAGGTAGAGGTAAGAGCTAGTGGCCAACTGCTTTGCTTTTCTGATCTTCATCTTGAAGCTTGGACCCCAGTTTCAGTCTCTGGGTCATTTATTATTTATGCTACACATTTCACCCTTCTCTTTCTTCTCTCTGCCCTCTGTCATGCACCTCCCCTTGTTATTTCTTAAATCCATGGCCTTTCTTTAATTGTTGTTATGCATACATTCTCTACTAAATACATAAATATAACCTGCACAATCTATATAATGTTAACTGTATGGACATGATCTCAGTGCTGACCACTTAACATCCCTGGGGAAGAATATTGTTCTCACTCTCAGCATTCCCCATTTGCTGAGAGTAGTTCTTTGCCTATGGGTGAGTCTCCGTGAGTTTCCCCTCCTCTATCTTAACATGTCTGCTGGGGTTGTTACTTGTTTAGGTCGCCGTGCTGATGAGACTTCATGGGTTAGAGATCTTTCCAGTAGACACAATATCATAGCAAACTTCCTGTTCCTCCAAGTCTTAGAATACTTCCTTCTCAGTGATCCCTGAGCCTTAGGTTCAGGAACTGCATTATAGATGCATCAGATGGGATTAGGCACCACATGGTTCCTTGTTCTCTGCATTAAGATCAGCTATGGTTTCTGCAATGGTCATTTTCTGTCACAAAGAGATGTTTCTTTGATGAGGGGTGAAAACTACACTTATCTGTGGGTCTAGGAATAAATATTTAAAGTGTGGCTAGGACTGGAGTTTGTATGGCTGCAATGGAACCAGCAGTCAGCCCAGGGTTTCTTCCTGAGTCAGGGAGTGTGGACAAGGGGAAGACTAGATATTGATGATGAAAGGAAGACAGACATACTATGATGCCAGCAAGGCAGATTTAGTCCATACTGAATGCACCATTTTATTCATACTTAGTCAACCAAAGGTGGGGTCAGTGGCAGAGGACTTCTGTTATTATGTATAAAGGGCAATTAGCAATTATTTCCCTTCATCCTAAAGGCACCCTGTAACTGCATGTACTCTCTGCCTTTAGGGTGAGTGTAAACCTGTCTGGGCCCAAACCAAAAAAAAAAAATTTTTTTTTAAAGATAGGAACCATTCACTGTAGAGGCCCAGGCATCCTGTAGCCTTAAGCTAATGGCTTAAGGATTTTAGGAGTGATTTGAGCTCTTTGATAAGATGAAATGGGTTCCTATATATGGTTTCGACTAAAGTGTAGTTAGGAATTATGCTGGTTTAGTAAAGTGGGAATTGTAGGTTCTTCCCCATGATCTGTGATTTCATTAGCCCTGGATAAGTATGCTAGGTTTTCAGTACAAAGCATAGTTTTTTTTTCTTGTTGAGTGGGCCTTAAATCCAATTTAGAGACCAGTTGGTTACTGCCAAGGAATGCATGCCACTGCTGTATCCTCAGGGCTTTGGTGCCATGCTGGTTATTGTAGTTCTTTCTTTTATTGAATAGTTTAAGACTGGCTGTCCTGGCTTCTTGAAAGTCTGGTAGAATTCTGCTATGGATCCATCTAGGCCTGAACACACTGTCTCTCTGGTTGGAAGGCTTTTTATTGCTGTTTCAATCTTCTCATTTGTTATGGGTCTGCTTAGGTTGTTTATATCTTCTTTCTTTAATTTTGGTGGTTTGGTCAAATCTAGAAATCCATTTGTTTCTTTTAGGTTTTCCAGCTTAATGAAGTACAGGGTTTAAAAGTATTATGTAGCTCTGGCTGTTCTGGAACTCACTATGTAGACCAGGTTGGCCTTTAACTCACAGAGGTCCACCTGCCTCTGCCTCTGTCTCCCAAGTATTGGGATTAAAGATGTGCCACCATACCCAGTAGATTCATGATTTCTTTGTGCTATTTCCTTTGTTTTTATTTCATTCAGTTGAGCTCTGATATTTATAATTTCTTTCTGTCTAGTGGGCTTGGGCTCGTTTTTTGCTTTTCCAAATCTTTGAGTTACTTCATTGAATCATTTCCTTGTGTTCCTTCTGGTTTTTTAAATGTAGGCACTTAGAGCTATATAGTCATTTTGGAGGACTGATCTTATGTGCCTCACAGGTTTTGTTGTGTTTTCATTTTCATTTAGTTCCCAGAAAAGTTTAATATTTTTCTTTGCTGTGTAGTATACTTAGTGTTTTAATTATTATAGGCCATTGGGTGTTTCTCTTTTGGTCTTGTCTATTGGATTCCGTGTGCTTCTTTTATCTGATTGGGTATGTTTTTCTTAGTTTGGTGGAAGTTTTCTTCTGTAATTTTTTCTGTGCCATTGACCTGGGTTGATTGCAGTCAGCATGTTATGTACATTTCCATAGACTGATTTTTTTTTTTTTTTTTTTTTTTTGTGGGTGGTGGAGTGAGATTAATACTGCTTTAATTTTTCATATTGTTTGTATTTTTCTGCTGAGATATGCTTATGTGGCATGTCGACTTCCTTTGTTAATTCTGTGTTTGATGATAGTCAGGAATGATTGGGGCAGAACATAGGAAGTATGGGTCAGAGTGGACCTAAAAGTTGGATATGGTTAAGCTGGACTCGGGTGGGCCGAGTGCAGAACATGCATCTGGGTCTAAGCCTGAGTTTGGGGGTTGATGAGGACACATGAAGCACAGAATCAGGTGGGTTTACATAGCCAGGCCTGTAAAGCATGTCCAGGATCGGGGTGGGAAGCCTAGTTATGGGGAGCCATGTACATAGGAGGAGTCAGACGAGGCCTGGGCCCTGCATGTAGGTTCTGGGCTGTATCCAGGGACTTGGGGAAGATATGTGGATGGACAGGATAGCGGCAGGGGGGTGGGAGTGTTGCCCATGGAGAAGATTGTGCAGAGAATTCAGCTGGGCAGAGAGCCCCAGGATTCCCTCTAAAAAATTAGCATTTAAAAAGAAATCCTTATTTTCCATTTTGAGACAATCTTGTAAAGTTGCTTGTGTTGGCCTTGAATCTGTTCTGTAGCCATGGCAGACATTGCAATCTGTGATCCTCCACCTTAGTTTTCTGGGTGTGGGTGTACTTCGTTGTGTAGGTATACTTTTGTCTGTTGTATAGGTGTACTTTTGCCTATTGTGTAGATATGCTTTGCCTGTTGTGTAGGTATACTGAGTGGTTGTGTCTTTTGTCTGTTAT
This sequence comes from Phodopus roborovskii, assembly GCF_943737965.1. Lineage (NCBI taxonomy): Eukaryota > Metazoa > Chordata > Mammalia > Rodentia > Cricetidae > Phodopus > Phodopus roborovskii. Next base: position 17,104,650 of record NW_026126567.1, on the reverse strand, counting down.
ATAGGTGCACTTTGTTGTGTAGATGTGCTTTGCCTGTTGTGTAGGTATACTGAGTGGTTGTGTCTTTTGTCTGTTATATAGGTGCACTTTGTTGTGTAGATGTGCTTTGCCTGTTGTGTAGGTATACTGAGTGGTTGTGTCTTTTGTCTGTTATATAGGTGCACTTTGTTGTGTAGATGTGCTTTGCCTGTTGTGTAGGTATACTGCTTATTTGTACCTTGCTTTGTTATTCATTTGGAAATCTAGTAATTGCAAGTTTTAAAAGGGCCAAGGACCCTGTCAATTGAATTATTATCAATTATGAAGCTAGCATTCTTTCCCAAGAGCTTCTAACCTCTGTGCTCCCCAGCCTAACCTGGGGCCGGGTGCCTCATGCTGCCCCGGGGTTGGTGATGTTATAACTTCAGTTGAGCAAGCTTTCCTTTGTTGTGAGAGGAAAGAAAAGCACGTAATTCCACCAAAACCTTGCTGTTGACATCTGCTGACATCTGCTTCTGATACAATCGTGGCAATATGATCAAAATTAAAAACGTGTTGTATGATTGTTTGTGATTCCCTTGGTAACACATGTGGGTGACTTGTCTTTCCTTTGTGAGGTTTGCATGTGTGAGGTGTTATCGAGTCCAAATGGATGTAAATTGTATTGCTGAGGACTGTTTCAGTAACTTATTTTATTCTGACACTAATCCACGTAGATTACCTTTTGAGTAACTTTTATCTTCCTCCTTGAATTTTGCAAAGATAATGATTTTTTTTTTAAATCAGAAATGTCAGCATATACATTTGTATTTAGAGAATATTTTTCCTAAAGCCACACATTATTTTAACATAACAAGCCAGTGTATTTTGTTTTGTACTTAGTTACAGGAAAACTGTCTTCTTTAAATTATTAATATTGAAATTAGAGCTATGACTATTGAGATAAAAATGGAGTTAGTGAAAGTATATGCAAATGCTCATGAATACAAAGTGGGTAGTGAGAAGACAGGAAATGGTTTAAAATGGGTGCTTGCCTAAGCTAATGGGGGGGGGAAGGAGAAGGGATAGAGAAAAATCAGAAATTAAAAAGATCAGATTAAAAAGGAAGAAAAGAATGGAGTGGGCAATGCAAATACGATAGAATTTGAGAACAAGAGAAAGGGGTGGAGGCCTGGGGAGTTCTTAACCCATACACAGCGTGGAATAATTATCCTTATGTCTCAGAATGAGGACTTGAGGTGTTTGATAATGTATTCTGAGATTTAGTTTTCTCTTGTTTTTCAGCAACCATGGTACTGGTGCACCTTAGGATTATCAGAGTGACCCTGCAGGTCCCAGTCTAGAACAGCTCCTCCAGTTAGTCTGGTAGGCTATTCTGCCAGAGTTGAATCAAGAATATTTAGCTTCAGAGCTAGTTTTCTTGGTACTACACAGTTCAATTTCTCATAAAATCATCTTTTTGTATTTGCAATGTATCCTATAACTTATTTAACTTTTATTTCATGTAGTAAGTCCACATAGTAAGTTGATGTTCTTGGATGTAATAATCTATGCTATTTCAGATATTAGCATCTAAAATTTGTATATACTTAAGGATACTTTTTGATATTTTGTAAATTAATTATTTCACTTATTCCTTGTTCTTCTATTATGTGACTTTAGAGCAAGATATATGATCTCTTAAACTTTTTGACATATAAAGCAGGCATCAAATTTATTGAAACATTAGCTTATTGTAAAGATTAATCCAGTGCAATGGTAGTGGACAGCATCCACCAGGGTTTGGGTAGATATGCTAGTATTATTTCTGTCTTCATTGAGAATTTGACTGTTTCATTAGTTACATAATTTTTTAAGTTTTAGAAATATTCTAAAAATTCTCACCCTGGTTTTATTCATATATATATATATATATATATATATATATATATATATATTCATGTCTTAGTTACTTTTCTTTAGCTGTGGTAAAGTTCCATGACCAAGGCAGCCTGAAAAAGAAAACATTTTATTTTGGCCGTACCATTTCCGAGGGTGAGCACCCATGGCCATCATGACGGGGAGCATGGCAGCGCAGCAGGCAGGATGGCGCTGGAGAGCTGGGCACTCACATCTTCATGAAACCGCCAGCTCCCATTGACACCACCTTCAACAAGGCCATACCTGCTAATTCTTTCCAAGGAGTTCCACCCACCAGGGACCAAGCGTTCAAACTTAAGGGCAGGGTGGGTAGGGTGGGCGGGGGGGGGGGGGGAGGTGGAGTACATTCTCATTCAAACCACCACCAGCTCCCTTAGGTCTGCTCCTGATGAATAGGATGATAAACCCTTTCTCCAAGGTGAGATTCATCTTCCCTCTCCTTTCCTCCTCTGTTAGAAATGGTCTCATACGTCCCAGGATGGCCTCAGACTCCTTATGTAGACTGTGATGAGCTTGAGTTTCTGAGCCTCCTACCCCACCTGCATACCACACAGTGGGATTGCAGGCACGTGCCTCCACATCTGATTTGTACTGGGATCAGCACTAGTGCTTCCTTCATGCTAGGGAAACAGTCTACGAGTTAACCTATATCCCCAGCTGAGATGGCAGGTTTTCTATCCATGGATATAATTCAAGTATTTAATGCATACATACATTGCTGTTTGTCATTAAGTGTATGAAGAATCTCCGTAAGCATTATTTTTGCACCTCTTTAATTTGCCAGGAATTCTGTTCTTTTTTATAATCCTATGGTGTCCACAGGCCTCCATTTTTCTTTGATTGTATGGTTCCTATTACAGTAAGTCTGCCAGTGTTCTGAGATGAAGACAGGGACTGCTGCTGTCGTCCTGGAGTGGACATGCTGTCATGTAGCTGGTAGGTTGTAGTTCACTCTTGAAGATGTGAAGCAGACCAGAGGCAAGGTTGATAGAGCTGATGCTGCCAGGACGCAGATGCTATGAGCTACAGAGAGAGGTGGTTCTGAACAGTGAGCTACGTACATGTCTGTTTGGCTTTGAGAGGGCCCAGAGGTGGGCGGCCCAGAGGTGGGCTGAAACAGTTGGCTTTTCTTTGCTTATGAACGATGACAATGGATAAGGAAAGGCATTAGCCGGAGTGGGGATTTCAGCACCGCCATTGTGTGTGGAGAGTGAGTGGCATGCTGGGTCGAGAGTAGACTGGCACCCAACTAACTTCAGTGCTAATGCTTAGGAGTGAGGCTTGTCTTTTTCTTTAAGCTGACATGGAAAGTTGTTACATGCACTTTCCCACCAGCCTGGTCCCACAGCCTTCGTCAGCCCCAGATAACACACAGAGATGCTGTATTAATATAATGCTTTTGACCAATGGCTAGAGCTTCTTATTGGCTAGCTCTGTATAAATTATTAACCCACAATTACTAACGTATGTATTTCTACTCTTGTCCTCTCCTCCTGAGATCAGATTGAGACCCTACTAAGTTCCCCAGAATCTTCCACCTCTCCTAGTCCCACCTATCTTGCTTTCCTATTGGCCAACAGTGCTTTATTCATTAACCAATAAGAGAAACATATTTACAGAAGGACATCTCCCATCAGAAGGTGCTGAAACTGAATTTGTTTTTAGAGAGATCATGACACAATGATCACTTTTATGTTCTATTTACCACTTGGTCAGTACTGATTGAGTATCAACTCTGTGTTTAAGCGCTGAGCTCAGCGGTGAGTCAGTCAGAGCATTGTGTTACATGGTAGTTTGCAGTTGATAGCTATGATAGTGTGTGAGCACTTGCAGATACTCATATGAATTTTTTTCTCATAGTTTTATTCACTTTGGCTGCTGTCTAATATATGATGAGTGTTCAGGAAAAAAGTACATGTATATTTTTATCATTCAGCTTCTAACTGTTCTGTGTACTTAACATTTATTCTCCAGTATCTGAGATGTCAATCACCTCTCATACTGTGAGGGCTGTTTTAGGTCAGAATTTAGGTTTAACATAGTTTGCTCAGCCTTCATTCTAAAAGGACTATGGAGCTATTGCGATGGTGTTTTTAGGGTACCTTTAAAGGACTTTGGAACAGGAGGGTGGCCACCCTGCAGAGACATTACTGGTGAACTCTGATTGGAACTTGATATTTAAATTTCAACATCTGGTTCTGTTGTTTAAATGAATCTGGTTCAGCAGAGCAAAACAAAGAGTGAAGTGATGTAAATCATTTGAGTACCTGTAATTGTCTGTAAACAACTAGCTTTATGAGCTCCCACACTTTGGTACAAGTGCTGTGTGAATAATTGTTGTAATTGGTCTTTGTGGCTGCATCTTTAAATGTTGGAGCTAGAACTTTAATGTGAATGTGCAGTACATCTTAATCTTAGAGGCACCCACAGGTTTCAGGGACACAGAGCAGGAAAGACACAATAAACAGACTTGCACCCCATCTTAGTATGTGGAGCCATGTCTCCACAGAATTGCATTCCGTGTTTATGTGGAGAGCGCTGGCAATGGAATACTGCTGTGCATTTTGTTTTACCATGTGTTTTGATTTCTAGGTTATTTATGAATGTTATGGGATGGTATTAAAAGATGCCTGTATCATTTAGTTATGTGATGGAAGTTATAAGGATTTCATAATCATGAAGATGTGATATGCTTTCATGAACTTTGAAAATTTAATTCTGATAAAAAATGTAAAGGATGTAGAAGACACAGATATTTTAAAGTGTAATGTAGCATTTTGTTTTCTGTTGCATTTAAGACTCTGTAGTCATATGAATATTTTTTGTTAAAATGTTTGATCACAATGCAAGGAACTAATTTTTGTTTTTATAATTATTTTTTCTATTTAAATTAAATAATGCAGCATATACATTAATGTTGAGAGGCAGAGAAAATATTTGACATCAGTTGAATATTTTGTTTTGTGCAGATCAAATTCTTCAAGTTGCTTTAAAAGTGGCTTTGCGTTTTTTATTTATGGATTTATTTTGATTTTATGTATATGAGTGTTTTGCCTGCATGTATGTAAGTGTACCACATGTGCAGTGCCCAAGGAGGCCAGAAAAGGGTGTTGGATCTGGTGGAACTGTAGTTACAAATGGTTTTGTGGCCATGGTCCTCTGTAAGAGCTGTCTGTGCTCTTGACTGATGAGCCATCTCTCCAGGCACCGGTGGTTTTATTTGGGAGAAAATTTTGATTTTGCTTCTTATGGTTTATAGGTGTTTGTTCCATATATGCAGCGGCCTGATACTTTCAGTCCCTCAAACCTGCTAACTATTGACTTGTAACTTGTAGCTGGTTTTTTTCTTTTCTTTTTTTTAAGATAGAGTCTCACTGTTGTAGCCTTGTTTGGAGTCTTGTTGTCTATGCCAGCAAGACTAAATAATAGAGACCATACCTGTTTCTGCCTCCCGGGTGCTGGATTGAAGGTGTGTGCGGTGTGTGCCATCACATGCAGCTAGCCATTAACTTTAAAAGCTGTGCAAATTGTTATCTGTTACCACTGCCACGATTACTAGAATTTTGGCCCATACAATGGCTTCTCTCCACAATCCCACTCCAAAGTATCAAGCATTTCTTTGAACTTTATCTGTATATTTTAGTTACAAATTTATTTTTTAAGTACTTAAATTAAGTATTATTGTAGACATTGTTTGAAAAGGGAGATAGAGTTAGAATATCATAGATACCCATACTGTGAACTTCCTCCCCCCCCCCCGCGTGTGTGTGTGTGTGTGTGTGTGTGTGTGTGTGTGTGTGTGTGTCTGAGGAGACTGCTTAGGAATTTAAGATCAGGGTACTGCTTCCTGATAAGTAGACATCCATCATCTTCTTGTGATGTACATAGAGAGAGTGAGCTCACCCCAGCCCCCCAGTCCTATCACATTGAGGGCTAAGGTTTAAGGTAAGAATTTCAGGGCTCATTTATAATATTTAAGATGTTTAACTTGAACACTTTAATGAATGCACAACACAGACTTACCTTGTCTACTGTACCCCTTCTTGTTGTCTAGTCATCAGTGTTGCGCTCAACCCTATAGTCACTGCTGTTTCCCTCTGCTGCTGGTGCTGTCACCCAGGGTGGCCCCTGGTCACCTCAGTTTCCTTTTAATATTAATGGCAATAGGAGGTCTCTGTTGCAACTACTGGCCTCATATTTCAGTGCCAGCATGTTGGTTTCTTCAACTTATTCTTACATCCTGCTTCTGTTTGAAAATTAAATTTTTGGTTAGTTCAGTTGGTTCTGCCATATGTATGTAAGTGTAGAGCCATCCCCTGGGAATGAGGAAGGGCCGAATCCCCGACAAAAACTAATGCTCTTTCTCTAGCAGTCATCAGTAGGGGTGGAGTTTTATGGGGCTCTGACTCAACCACAGTAGTGTTCTAGCTGGCTTGATCTTATACAGGTCTTGTGCACACAGCCACTAGCTGCTGTGAGTTCATGTGTGTAACAGGCCTGCCTTCGTGCCTGGAAAACACAGTTTTCTCACCTCTAGCTCTTCCAGTCTTTCCACCTCCCCAGTATGGTCCCTGAGCCCGTGGGAAAGGGATGTGATAGAGATGTACCATTTGGAGCCAAGGGCTCTCCTGTTTCTTAGTCTCTGTAGTTTCACCTATTCATTCACTCTGAATTAAGCACCATCTGCTGAAAAAAGAAGTTTCAGTGATAAAAGTTGAGATGCGTTCCAGTCGGTGGAATCTTAGTGTTTAGAGAGTAGTCCAGTTAGCAGCATAGTGGTCCAGGAGTACCAGGCTGCCCTGTGTGGCCTGTGATCTGCTGCTCTGTGGGAACCTTTCCTCTGCTGTTAGAGGTAGACACATGTACACTGCTAATGGGTTTCTAATTGTTTACCTCAAAAGTTAAACATCTTGGGGAAACAACATAGGTTTTTATTGCTGTAAAGAGACACCATAACCATGGCAACCCTTATAATGAAAACATTTAATTGCAGTGGCTCATTTACAGTTTCAGAGCTTCAGTCCATTATCATGACAGGGAGCGTGGTGGCATGCTGTCAGATGTGGTGCTGGAGCTGAGAGTCCTACATCTTTCAGGCAACAGGAAGTAACTGACTGTCACACTGAGGGAAGCTTGACCTTTAAAAACTCAAAGCTGTCCCCACACTGACACACTTCCAGCAAGGCCACACCTCCTAATAGTGCCCTTCCCTTTGAGGACCATTTTCTTTCAAACTACCACAGTGACCATAATAAAAACATGTTTGTTTTTTAAATGCTTGCAAATATAAAGAAGAAAGGAGAGACATTATCTGTTGTTAAATGGAAAAATAATTCAAAACCTAGAAGGGCTTTGAAGGACAGTATAGCTTGGATTCAAATTAGACATGTATTCAGTTTGAATATGTGCCCACTCTTGCTTTCGTAGTGGAAGAGGATGATAGTTAGGGCATTTCCACCTGGCTGGATACATCAGTTCTCAGCAGTCATACAAAAAGCATTTAGGAATATTTGGAATTTTGACATACTTTCTTCTTTGTTGAGATAGGATTTTACAGTGTAGCTGGAACTCACTGTGTATCTTGGGCTGGCTCCAACTCACAGAACTCTACCTGCTTCTTCCTTCTGAGAGCTGGGGTTATAAGTGTGAGCCATCTGGCCTGGCTTGACAGTAAATACTGTATAAAGAAAAAGTTGTGTGATCTTGGGTTACCATATTTTTAATGCACAATACAAAATTGAATTATCTTCTCACCTTAAGCCTGAATTCAGTAGACAGTATTGGTGTATTTTGTATTAGTATTTATATCCCAGTGCACTTGAAGTTGTAATTTTAAACAGTGCCTAGTTCCTTGTTGTCAAGAGTGGGAAAGGGGAGAGTGCTTCGAGATATGTTCAAAATGTAAACTCCTTGTCAGTGCTGGGCACTTCTTCTTTGGGCTTTCGTGGGGAAGGACTGGTTTTGGGGACCCTACAGCAGCCTGTTCCCTCTTTCTCTGTAGCTCCAGGGGTGCTGCTGATTCCTTCATGGACATTAGCCGACTCCTGCAGAGATCTGCTCTGTTCAAGTTGTTTTTCAAGGGCTTGCTTTCTCATTTTATTTTACACTTTTAAGATAAGTGATTTCCACAGTTAGACTAACACTACTGAATACCTTAGAGTAGAAGGTGATCTGCAGTGTTGTCATTGTGCTTTAGTAGTGTGTGATTGGCTGTGTCTCCTGTGCAGTAGATGACAGTGGATGCCAGAGCACGATTTCTGGACCTCCCTGCTTCCAAATAGAGTATTGGTATGTAAGTGATTTAGCAGTCATGCAGGCAGGATTTTCAGAGTAAATAATTTCCATTTCCATTACTGTAGCCTTGCATTTGTGAGTGCAATGCAGGAACACGATACTCTTCTGATGGATTTAGAGAAGCTTAAAAGCACTCAGTTAACATATCAAGCTAATTCAAACCTTTAGAGTGTTTGGCACGTGTACTCACTGGTGAGCAAATAGTTTTCAATTTAAAATACCAAAAATTGCACAATTAATTAATTGGGAATTAATATAGATTTTTATACAAATGCACTGATTTAAGCTCATTTTAATATATACTGTAAGTTTAATATTTTATTCAACAAGTATATTAATGAGCAGAATTTAAAAATAGTAATTAGCCAATTTTCTACATGGTAAATTATAAAGACTTTTAAGTGACCATTCCTGATAAAGTATTAAAAAGAATCTTCTATTTGTGAATTTTCTTTTGTTGTTGCTTTTTTTTTTTTTTTTTTTCCTTTTCCTACTGCCCAGTTTATCATGTGCCTGGCCTGGTTACATGGAAATTCCTGTTGATTGGAGACTCTAATGTTGAAACTTTATAACCCTGTATCATCTTTATGTATGTGTAGTGTTTGTGTCAGCCAGATCTTTGGTGTCATTTGCTTATGTATACTTCTCTTAAGTTAAAAAGCTACTGACTTAGAAAACTCATCACCCTTTCTTGAAGAATGTGCATGATCTGTCTCAGTAGGTCAACAAACAAAAACAAAAACCATGTGCTAAGTCTGAAAGAAAAACAAATCTTAGTCCTTAATGTTGGTGTTAGGCAAAGTGTCAGGGGGCCATGCCTTTAGCCTCCCTGTGACCCTCCCAATGGCCATCAAAAACACCTTCCCTTCCCTTCCCTCCCTTTCCTTTCTTCTTCTTCTTCTTCTTCTTCTTCTTCTTCTTCTTCTTCTCCTTCTCCTTCTCCTTCTCCTTCTCCTTCTCCTTCTCCTTCTCCTTCTCCTTCTCCTTCTCCTTCTCCTCCTTCTCCTCCTCCTCCTTCTCTCACTCTCTCTCTCTTTCTCTCTCTCTCTCCCTCTAATTGGCTCATGTTTAGTTTACTGAACGTCATCTGGACTCAGGAAAAAGCAAGTGACCTGCACTGAATTAGTGTAATTGTAACACAAACAGAAGATCGCATAGTTTTGGTCTTACACAGGAAAGGAGAAAGTTGGAGAGATCTCCCTGTTTGATAAATAGAAACTGAAGCTGCAGGTCCAGACCTGGTGGGGACTTGGTTTTACCTTCATGGTTTTTTGTTAGATCAGTATTTGGACATTTGGGTACCCTTATAAGAAAGATTGTTTTTCCTTTTAAAATTCCTATGAAAGTTTTTTTCTTTTAATCCTTCAAATGCAGTGTATTAAATTATGAATCTAATTGTTTACTTATAGTTAATATTGTCTAAAACAGAAAAGTACTATTAGAAATTTAACATATCATTGTTTTTAACCCTGAATAAAATTGAAGCATGTTTTCAAAGGCCCTTTTATTAATTTTTGGTACTCTATGTTATACTGTGTTTCACAGAGAAAATAAATCCATTTGCCAAAAGTAAATAGAGCTAAAGAATTCAAATACCATTTTAAATACTGTCTTTTTTTTTTTTTTTTTTAAACAAAAGATTTACCTAATTGGGTAACCCTGAAAACATACATACAATTAATGTTTTATAGATCAAGCAGGTTAGTTTTAGGAATATGTATGTATATACAGATATTCATGTAATAACATTTGACAACAAAAAAAGGGCCATGAATTTGAAAAGGAGTATGGAGGAGTATGTGGGGGTGTTTGGAGGGAAGAGAGGGAAGGGGAAATGATGTAACTATATTATAATCTCAAAAGTAAAAGAAATAATAATAAAAAGATTTATATGATATGAGGGAAATCAGAGTTTAGTTTATGTTTTAAAAACATAATTGTATGACCTTGATCTGATAGTTAAGTTTTACTTTGAAGGAATCATGTTATAATGGAGTTGACATTCTAAGCCATTTTCTCTGTAATTTATACTCTTAACTTTTTAACACTGTAGGGTAAAGTACTATAACTATTAGCCAGTTAAATTTTTCATTGATTTTATTGATTAGCTTGTATTTTTTTGCTTTCAATATCTGTTGAAATGTTTCTCTCATTTGTTGTGTGTGTTGAGGGGAGGGAGGGAGAATGAGCATATATGTGGTGGTCAAAGGGCAACCTTGAATGCCAGCCTTAAGGTTCCTTCCACTTTTTGTTTTAGACAGGGTCCCTCATTGGCCTGACTTTTGCTAAGTAGGCTAGGCTAGCTCTCTGGTGCATTCCCAGCTGTCTAATAGGCTAGGCTAGCTCTCTGGTGCATTATTCCCAGCTGTCTGCCTGTCTACACCAGCCATCTCATCATTACTGGAATGCCAGGCTTTTTAAGTAGATTCTGAACTTATGTTTCATGCTTGTGGTGTAAGTTCTGTGTCAACTGAGTCATCTCTGTAGTACCCCATCTCACTTTAAATCTAGATTTAAACTGCCCAGCTGCCTAACTATTTGATTTACTAGTTGTTATCACTTAGACAAAGGTAATCTCTCTCTATATATATGTCATTTTTTCTTATAATGACAAAATGAGAATAAATGTAGTCTTTATCATGAAGAGTTACTAAGTTGTAAAGTTCTTCAGGAGAATGCCCTACACATATTAATTTTTCTTTATTAGTTTAGAAGTTCATTGGAATCATAGGAAATGTATGGATTTATTAGAAGTATGTGGTTTTATATTGAGATAAATAGGTAATATTCTAAGAGCATATTGAGAGATGAGTAATTAGATAATGGCCCAGGCAAAGGCTTTATGAGCGGTGAAGACATTTGTGCATCAGAAATGATGGAGAAATACTGGCGTGCAGATTCACACCCTTCGAGAGCTGCTAAGTGAGCAGGGGGATGGAGTCTGTGAGCTGACCTGCAGGCCACTGTGTCAGCAGGCGTCATGTCAGTTTTGTGTTGTCTCTGAGTAAAAATTGACACAACATTTAATAATGTATATAAATCTTGATGAAGGTAATAGATAGCTGTTATTTCATTGTTAGTAGTGACTGTGAACAATTCTTTCTGACTGTATACCTACCACATATCAGGCGTTTTTATATTAGTCTCAGTTCTGTGGCTGTTATTCTAAAGGCATGCTTTCCAGCAGCCTCTGAGAACCTGCCAGAAATGTGAGTTCATGGACCTCATCTCTGGTTTTTTGAATCTGAAATTCCTCAGGGTAAATTTAGCAGTCTTCAGTATAACAAGAAAATTCTGTTGCGTGTTAAAAATTTAAGAACTGTTCTTATGTGAATGTCTATACACTGGTAAGAAAACCATACCTAATAATGCTTTAATAGTATTACTGTTAATTTCCCATTTAAAAATGTATTAAGCATAGTTTAATATATGAAAATCCCAATATTATTCTGCAGCTATTTTCTGTATACATGTATAGAAAGCAGAGTAACTTGATGGTTTTGGAGCTAGGCTATCTGGGTTCAGTTTCTAACTCTGTCCAGTATTTGCAGAGTGTGTAAGAGACAAATGTCTTATACTTTAGTTTTCTTGTGGAATGCAAAAATAGAGAAATAATTCCTCATAGGATTTTGGTGAAAATGAAATGGGATGATTCTTTTTAAGTTATTTAGTACATTACCTTGTAAATCATGCTATCTAGTGTATACAGTAATCATTGCCATGTTAAATGTATGTGTTTAAATGTATATAGTAAAAAAAAAAAAAAAAAAAAAACCAGAAGCAATGTAGAAATACCCTAAAGACACAGTGTTCATCTTTAAAATGATCAGTTCAGAGGGATAGACAGATGGCTCAGAGTTTAAGAGCACTGACTACTCTTCCAGATGTTCTGAGTTCAATTCCCAGCAGCCACATGGTGGCTCATAGCCAGCTATAGTGAGATCTGGAGTCCTCTTCTGGTGTGCAAGCAGAACACTGTATACATAATAAAGAAATAACAACGACAACAAAGAAGCAAACACACACACACACACACACACACACACACACACACACACACACACCCCTCATAAAGGGTTAAAAACAAAACAAAAACCTTTCAGGGCAGTGCTTATTTGGGCCCTACCTTCATTGCCCTTTTCCTTTCTCTTGTGCACCTCCTTCCCTCTACCTCTATCTGACCTTCTTTCCTTTCTCATGGGGCCTTACAGGTGCAGGTGCCTCTATCTGTAGCGCCTCCTCTTCTCACCGAGGAGAGTCTGATCCTTTGTACTTTTAATAACTTGGAAGGCAGACATGTTTTTGTTCCTTTCCTGGGTGCCACCTGAGCACAGTGACCATCGTTTTTCATCAGAGCAGCTGTGACTTCTTGTAAGAGATCCCTGAGACCTAGCCTGCTGGCTACTGGCTGGCATTCCTCCTTAGGAGGAGGAGGAGGATGAACCCTCACCTGATTCTCTCCACTCCCTTCTGCACTTCTCTGTTCTTCAGCCCCAGGTGCACATGATCTCAGGGTGTTGGGAAATGCTGGAGAGACTATGGACGGTTAACAGAAGGGGCCAGGTTTCCATCTGTTCAGCTATGGGGGGTGTGGACACCATTGGGCAGTGAGAATTTTTGATAGTCATGCTTCTATGCATAGCCCCTCCCTGACCCGTAAGTCAGCCCTGGTAATCTCATTGGCTTCCCAAGTTGGACTTTGGTGCATCCCACTTAGGTTTATGGTGGAAGACCAATAGAAGAGGGTGCTGGGTTATTCACATCTCTGCAGGGGAAGAGTTCTTGCAGCAGGGCAGTAGGTCAATAAATGTGGCAGTGCACACCTGGAGCTGGGAGGACTAGAGGTCAAGACTGGTTTAGCTGCATAGTCAGAGGTCAAGGCTGCTTTAGCTGCATAGTGTAGTTTGAAGCCAACGTGGGCTGCATGAAACCCTGTTGTGTGTGTGTGTGTGTGTGTGTGTGTGCGTGTGCGCGCGCGCGTGTGTGCGTGCGCATGCACATACACACAGTTATACATAATGAAATGTGAAGGAAAGAGGCGCACTATCTGCTTCATCAGTTAACAGCTTGAGTGCTACCATGTGTTCAGCCCCCAGTGAGTACTGAATGAATGAAATCAAAGGAATGGGACTAGTATTACAATTTTCTTTTTTTCTGACAAAATGGTTCTTTTATCCATTTTATACTCATAGTTCATCATATTTTATTTTTAGTGTAGTTCACTTTTGAGAAACAAAATGGAAATTCTATAGGTTAGCATCTGAAATGCTAATTTTGAACTTTACTGTGGCACTTGTCCAATAGAATCTGTTAAAAATTTTCCTGTAGGTCAGATCTAAGTTGAGAAGAATGAGGTAACTTTAATATGAACCCAGATTGTAATACAGTCTTTCTCTCCAGTGAATTGCCAAACTTACTATTCCATTTGTATTTGGAATTGGGAAAGCTGAGTTAATATGGATGTTTGCCAATGACAGCAAATACTGGCAAGATAGTCTTGTTCCCTGTGCTTAATTATGTGGTTTTATTATAACGTTTTTCACATATTTGTTGGTCCTTACTAGTCTTTCAAGGTGAATTTACTTGTTTGCCAGTGTCTCGTATATACTTTATTCGTCCTGAAGTTAACTATTTACTGGCAAGTCTCCTGTCTTCCCAAGACCAGCTAAAATTGTGTGTGTAGTGTGTGTGTGTATCATACACATTTTATCTCTTTGGGTGATTTTACAGATTACCCCTCATTATAGACACCCTTTATATAGGCTAAGATGTAGGTATGGTAATTTATCACATATTTATTCATTTGTCTTTTCAGTGCTGGGTATCAAACTCAGAGTATTGTGCCTGCTCAGCAAACAGTTTACTATTGAGGTATGCTCCCAGCCCTACCTAGTTTGTGAGTGCTATCTTCAGTGTTTGAGGCACTGAGATATATCAGTGAGTCCAACCTTTTAATATGATAGAAGAGAGGTGATACGTTGTATATGCATAAATTTAAAATTGATATTGGGTATGGATAACTATAAGGGGGATACAGAATGACAAATGTATTTCTGATATGTCCATACAGGAGGACTGAGAAAGGTAATTTGATGAGTTGGCTATTAGGGTTAGTACAGATGAAGGAGGAAAATAAGTGAGCCATGCAAATCTTTGAATGAATTTCCTTTACAAGAAAACTAAATGGAGTATTTGGTATAAGGAACAGCAAGGAGGCTTAAATGGCTGGATCTGGGTAAGATGCAAGGGGAGTAGAAGATGGGGAAGCAGGATAGGAGGACTGGACCACTGAGGCTTCATAAGCCGTGATTTGAGGTTTAGCTTTTACTCTGAGACTTGAAGCCATTGGAAAGCCTTAAACAGAAGACTGCTGTATTTTGGTGCTGGACTTAAAAGCTGTTTTTAATTGAGCAGGGTTAGTAGCTGTACATGGGTACAAGCAGGGGAAATAAACAATGAAGATGTTACTTCTTCAGTAGTAAAGACAAGAGATGCTGGGGGCTTGGCGATGATAGTAACCATCTTAAAAAGTCAGATTCTGAATGTGTGATGATAGATGCACTCGTGAGCACATACATGCATACACATGCACACGCACATACACATGTACACTCACGTACACACACACAAACACACTTTTCTGATTGTCCAAGTGTGAGATGTGATAGAAAGACAGACATAGGTTTTTGCTTGAAATTTTAACTAGGATGCCTAAAGTCTGGAAACAAAAATGCGGTTAAGAATAGTTGTGAAGTGTTTCCCCTGCCAAGTTCATTTCATAAGAAAGACGCCTGACCTGAAAATGTTTTAGGCACAGGTCATCTTTCTCTGCACATCCATCCATCCATCCATCCATCCATCCATCCATCCATCCATCCATCCATCCATCCATCCATCCTTATTTTTGAGACAGGGTTTCTCTGTGTAGTCCTGACTGTCCTGGAGATCAGGCTGGCCTTGAACCCTCTAGATCCCTCTGCCTCCCTAGTGCTGGGATTAAAGGCGTGTGCCACCACCCTGATCTTTCTCAACTTCTAGTAGGAAGTACTAAGATTTATTAGAAGTACCTGTGCCTGGCTAATGGATCTGAGCTGGGGTTTTTAGGTTTATAGGAGACATCTACCTCAGGCTATCCCATTTCTTTGTTAGTTCCTCTACGTTAATAAGCTGTGCAGGCATACACTGGCATAACACTCTTAGATTGGTTTGTGTTCTGATCCTCCATGAGTTTCTGAGGTTTGTTGCCTGCAGATACCACAGGTACACTCTTTTTTTCCTCTCACAGCTATAAAATTTGCCTCACATTGTCCCCTTCCATCTTGCCTGAAATTTTTGTGAATAGCTGCATTTGGAGCTATAATCAAAGCAGCTGTTTGAAGTTTATGCATGAGTAGGAGACTTGTTATCCATCCTTCTTTTGTGGAATGGCTCGATTGGTTTGCCTTTCCATTACTGAACTGTGATGACCTCGACAATGGAAAGTTTGATGTGGCATAGGAAGGATGAAACGTTACAAAGGAGAGAAAAGTGGAGCTTGAGACCTTTTTGGAAGGGCAGCCAGTACTGAAAGCCATGTTTGGAGCCGTGTAGAGCTGGGATTCTGAGAGAGAAAAGGGAGGTTGAGGGGTGGGTGTGACAAATGTCAAATAGAAATTCTGCCTGCCCGCTCTTCCCTCCAGATTTGCCTTTCTTTGCTGTCTTTCTTGATTTTTACTGATCATGAAGTAGACATGGATGTGCTGGGGAAAGAGAGGGGTCCGAGGGCGATGAAGGAGAGGAGAAAGGAGAAATACTTCGTAAGCAACTACTAACAGTAAGGCCCACCCAGCACAAGTGTCTTGACTGTAGATATATCATTTGCCAGTGGTAAAGCCCAGACTGTTGTCTTGTTTTCTTGTATCTCATGTTACTCAGAGTCTTAACAAGTCTTCTTAGGAGGTTTGTTTCTAATTTCCAGTCTTTTCATCTCCCTAAGCTACTCCCATGCAGCCACTTTCTTGGGCTTAGAATTGAACTGATTGTCATCTCAGGCTCCTTAATTTTCCCTTGTATTCCATCCTGTGAGGTCGTCAGGAACACATTTCCTTCCTGGTGTGCTCAGACTAAACTGTGTTTCTTGAAACACTTTCTTTGAGCTTCCCATCTCTCTCTCTTGAGGGGTATTCTAGCAATATACTATCTCTAGATCAGTGACTTCATATTGGTAAAGGACCCATGATTTGTTAAGCATCTGCCATGTGGCAGTCCTTGAAACAGACAACTTTATGTAATACAGTCTCCCAACTCTTAAAGAGATATTGCTGGCCCTCCGTGTAGTTGCTGCTATTCTTGCTTTATCTCTAATGCCCACCCAGATGCAACCCCACTGACAGCCACTTCCTCACATAGCATCACATACTCTGCAAGGTTTTGCCTTTCTCACTGTACCAGCTGCCTCCAAATCAGGCTGCTAAGGTACAATTAAATAGCTATGAAGATGGATTCCACCTAGACCTTGATCTTTGTTCTACAGCAGACTGTTGGCAATCCTTTCACACACTCCTCCCTCCTCCTTTTACTTCTGAGTCTTGTGAAGTCTCTGAATTTCTACCTAGTCTGTCCTTAGTCTTGTGAGGTCTTGCCTTCCTACTCAGAGCAAATCCTGCAGACTACTAGCTCTTTGTTGTTTCTGCTTCTTCATCTAGGCCAGCTTCTTAATCTGCTGCCTCTGAGAAGTGCTGGCTGTCCCGAAGTCCATTCTCTCTTGCTCTGGGGGCTGCACTCCTCAGGTTCAGATCTGGTTACTTTTGAGGCCTCTCTCCTTGCCTTGTAGGTAGATGTTTTTATGCACTTACCTCCCTAGTGTCTGCCTCTTTGTCTCTATTTTTTAAAAAGGGAAACAACTCATATTGAAGTAGAGCTCCATTCTTATGACCTCATGTAACCTTAATTATCTCTTTAAAGATCCATTCTGTAACTGTGGTGACATTGGGGAGTAGGCATTGATAGATGGGTAATATTGGCTAACTTGGCAGGAAGTACAGAACCCTAATTTATTTTTTGTTCTCTTACTCTCTCCATGCATTAATTATTACTTCTACATGCATTAAATTGTTGATGAAACTATGAAAAATAATTTCAAAACTCAGGTAGAAGAAAAATCTATTGTGCTTAGCTTGTTTTTAAATCTGTATTCTACTTTCCATCCTGGTATCCTACATTTTCTAATTTCATATTTTCCTTTATTCAGAAAACTTGTTTCAAACATCTTTTAGGGTAGAGTTATGATGATTCTCTGAAGTATTCTTTCACCTTAGAATGTTTTGATTCCCTGTGTTCAGGTGAGGATAATTTTGCTGCTGTTGTAATCTGTCTCAGCAGTTCCTTATCTCTTTTCATCACGTTAATGCTTACATTTTCTGATAAGAATCCACCATCATTTTA
Source organism: Phodopus roborovskii (assembly GCF_943737965.1). Taxonomy (NCBI): domain Eukaryota; kingdom Metazoa; phylum Chordata; class Mammalia; order Rodentia; family Cricetidae; genus Phodopus; species Phodopus roborovskii. The sequence continues at coordinate 17,087,034 of NW_026126567.1, read as the reverse complement.
CTTTTCTTTACAGATAAAGTGTCGTGTGTGTGTGTGTGTGTGTGTGTGTGTGTGTGTGTGTGTGTGTGTGTGTGAATTCAAGATTTTTTTGACCCTCTATGTTTGGTTTTCTGAAATTTAATTAATGTTTTTATGTGAATGTCTTTTGTTCTGTTTTGTGGTTTGTACCGTCTCTTGACTCTAAAAGGCATATTCTGCCAAATATTGGAAGTGTCTAGCCAATTTTTAAAATTAGGTTTGTTCTTTGACAGTTTTACTCAGGGTATAATGCATTCTGACTGTTTGCACCCCACATTTTGCCCACTCCCATTCCTGTCAGCCTGATCCATTTTCCTAAAACTCCTTTCCCACCTTCTTGTCTTTTGTTTTGCTTTGTGGATGCTGAGTTTGACCATCTGGGCTGCCATAGGTCTGGAGTTAACATTTATAGTCCGAAGAGGTCACTAGTAGGTACAGAACTGTAGACAAGGACTGCCCTTTCCCTGGACTCCATCAGTACCAGTAGTTAAAGGGGAGACATGGGATGCTACAATCCCCTCTGACCGCTGACCTCTGCTGGATGGTCTAGACTTGTACAGGTATATTGTAGGCAGCTGGGTCTGTTGTAAGATTAATTGCAATGCTAGCTATTGTGAGGTTTTCTTTATTTCTCTCTTTTCCCCTCCTTCCTTCCTTTTTAATTTTTTCTTTGTTTTTGTTTTTTTTTAAGACAGGGTTTCTCTATGTAGCCTTGGCTGTCCTAGAACTCACTTTGTAGAGCAGGCTGGCCTTGAACTCATATAGGTCTGCCTGCCTCTGCCTCCCATATACTGGGATTAAAGGCGTGTGCCACCACCGCCAAGCTAGCTATTGTTCTTAAAAATGCATTCCAGAGTTTCTTTTCTACAGCTCCAAAAACATGAATGGTGGATGTTTTGACTTGGTCCCAGAGAAGCCCATGGGACTACTCTGTGTCACCCCTCCCTACAGCTCCACACCCCTTACCCACATGCATCCAAGTCAGCTTGTCCTCAGTTGTTGATATGGAATTCATGTTATTGTATTGTTCTGTCTTCTAGCTCACTGGTCCTTTTTCACTAGCTCTCTCCAGTCTGATGTTGAAGCCAGATACTGAGCCTTTAGTTTTGGCTGGTGAACTTTTTCCTTCTAAATTTCCATTTAGCTTTTTTAATATCAAGCTTAACAGTGAGTGTCCTTATCTGCTAAGCCGTCTCATGGGCTCCTCAACCCTTTTTTATCATGGTTAACTGAAGACTTTTTCACCTGCCGTCTTCTCATCAGTTACGGTGCTGTCTTCCTGGTTCTTGAGAGGGTAGGTAACTGATAGTTGAAAACCAGACATAAAGATGGTTTTAATCTCTGAATCTTATAAACAAACTCTGTGCTAGATACGCTTTTGTGACATTACTCCAGCTGGGGACCAGTAGAGTTTGAACTCCAGATTCCAGTGCCAGGAGCAGGTCTTCATTGTTGGCTGGGTGGAGTCAGTTCCGTTTCCTCACTCTGAATCCACTGCGTGGCGACTGTTGACTGTTGGGTGGTGGTGAAAGTGTTACTTTCTGTTGACCTCCTTAGTAGGTAGAGCAAAGGGCGCTGATTACTAGTAGCAGGCTAGGGTGGAAGTCCAAACTCCCATGGTGCACTGACAGCACTAGAGTGGAGATGTCCACAGAAGGCTGGAGTCCCCACATGGCCTTCTCTGCTCATGTGGCAGAAAGAAGTCCTGTGCTACCCTTTTCAGTTTTGTAAAGGTGGGAATGTAGGCTGTTCCCTCAGTCCTCATGGAATGCATGGGATGGAACTGTGGGTTCTTGCCATCCATGCATTACAATTGTCTAGCAATTCATAAGTAAAATTGTAAAATACAGTGAAACACAAATGCATGTATAACAGATATGCAAGTGTCTGTTTCTATACAGGTAACAACAGACTGGACGCTGTGGATGGAAGACTGCTCCTGAGTTAGTGAGCATTTGTAGTTCTCATTTTCCTCTGCTTAGGAATTCTGAGTTTGTGCTTTGTGCAATGGGGTCTGAAGTGAGTGCTTTGTTTGGCTTGATATTCCTACTGTGAAAAAAAGTCTCTCTGGTGATGTTGATTCATAGCCAGTGTCAAGAGCTCATGGCTCAGGATTTGGAATTGCATAGTTGCTTGTGGTTCATGAGGTGTTCTAAAGAATATGGAGAATATTACTACATGGTTTAAGAAGAAAAATAACAGTTTCACTCTGTTTTTACTGAGATATAGACTAACGGGTTGCCAAAGTGAGACTAGGGAATTACAAGGACAGGTTGTTTTCTCTTCCGCTTTAGCCCTGAACTCCTGTAGCCTGCTATTTCTTGACTTGTACACATTGTCTTTTTCAAGAGGTTCTGTTTTTGTTCTTCACATAATTTCCATCATTAGGTAACTAGTTTTTTGAATACTAACTTACATTGACCTGTTAAACGTGTTTTTGGTAAATTTGGCACATGCATTATACTGCACCTGGAGTAGGGTACCATTTATTGTATGAAACTTGTTATCGTAGGGCTCATTGCTGTTTTATTTTAATTCAGTACCAGAAGCTGTTCTGACCCTTGCATGCTCAGTTTCCTTGCAGTTCATTGATCAGTTTGGGGTCATTGGACTTGGCAAAGCACCCTCTTAAATCCTACAGCTTCTCTCAAATACAGCAGAGGTTGAGTGATGGCTTGTGTACAGTTGGTCCTGTGTTTTCTTTTTTTGCTATTTTGATGACTTGGGTAACTATCATAGCTTCTATAATACTCAGTCTCTGTACTATGGTGTTAAGTTGGGATAGTTTTTTTTTTTTTTTTAATTTGACAGCATGATTTTATGCCAAATAATAATTTTGAGAGTGGAGGTTCTGTTCCTAGATTCTTTGCCCGGGTGCTGGACTTTAGAAGGCCTATTCAGTCACTTTGCTCTGGTAGTTCCTTCCACTAGAGCCTGTAGCTTTTCCTTATGGATCATGCTCTTCATATTCAGAACTCATAAGTCTCAGTCTGAATATCCTTGAATCTGCTCATCTCCCCAGGGCTGCCCGTTGGCAGACTGCATTAGGCTAGCTCTTGCTTGGAAGGTTGGCATGCGATGGGAACATTCGTCCATGGAAGCATGTGGCTATGGGAGCATGCAGCAATGGGAGCATGGGGTGGGAGCATGCAGTGATGGGCGCATGCAGCCATGGGAGAATGAGGTGGGAGCATTCGGCGATGGGAGCATTAGTGTGTATCAGCACAGTCTAGGAGGGAGGTGAAGAGGGAGTAGGTATTTGAGTCCTAGATCATGGATCTCATTTTCTTACCCATGACCCATGGATTGTAAAGTGATAGTAGGTATGGATTTGGCTTCACAGAGGACTGACTTCATTGTATTTTGGTAAAACAAAAGCAGACACTATGACTCCATATGTTTTGTGACCTGTTAATAGTACTTTATAGTTTTGAACTTGTCCTAGAAACTTGCCAGGTGATACAAAAGTGGCTAGTGACTAAGATCCATTTGTTTCTCTGGTTAAAATATTGTGATGGTTCATGATCTTTCTACTTACCTCTTCAGCACAGAATTTGACTTTGCCTTAAAGTAAAGGCATTTGATTTCAAGTTTTCCTGCATTTCCTGTGTTTTCTGTAATTTAGAAATTGGACGTAAAGGGCTGGAGAGATGGCTCAGAGGTTAAGAGCACTGAATGCTTGTCCAAAGGTCCTGAGTTCAATTCCTAGCAACTATATGATAGTTCGCAACCACCTATAATGATATCTGGCGCCCTCTTCTGGTCTGTAGTAATATATGAAGACAAAACACTACATAATAAATAAATATTTTTTTTTTTTTTTAAAGAAATTGGACCTAAAGTCATGTTACTTCAGAGTAGAGACTAGAGGATACAGGATTACCATTAACATATGAAAGTGGTTAGTTGGTGGAAAAAGAGTAGAAGCCCTTCCTCACTTGAACTTCATCTGAGGAAAAGCCCAAAGCCACACAATTGGGAGAAGGAGTGTTAAGTCACTGTAGATGCCTTATAAAGGACCTTATATGCCTCATGGCCTGGTGCTTGGAGCATTATTATCCCTCAGCTCACTAGTCCACTCCTATTCCTCATGGTTCTTTCCCTTTTTTAAAACAAACTACTTCTGTTTCTGTCACTACCCGCGTACGTTCCTGTCTTGGCACACAAGGACCTAAAATCAGGTGTCCTCTGAAGCCTCATCCCTGGCCAGGCACCAAGGATGCCCTTTCCCTTTCCTCTTCCTTCTCTTTCTCTTCTGCCAGCAAAAAAGGGTGACCATGCTTTCCTCCACATTCTTGGCTTCCTTCTTGTTTCTCTGACCTCCGTGCCCAACCTAAAGGCATGACTTTCTTTCCATTTCTCTGTCCTGGAAGGCTGAGTTCTCAGCTTGTTTGCCATGAAGGTTTTCTCTTAAACAATAATAAAGTTCTTCCTAAGATTCCTTTTGAGATTCAGAATCCACGGAAGAGATCTGCCTTTCTTTCTATGGGAACCGTGGGGCTGGGCTGTCCAGTGCAGTGTTCTCTAATGATGGAACAGCACCTCTTTCCTTTAGATCACTCTGCAGGAGGCAGAATGGTGTTAACTGGCCTGACGAATGATTTTGGAAGTCCCTCTAATTAGAGGTGGAGCAAATAGTGAGTTTCTGGTCCCGGTGCTGTACTCAGTGTGCTCTGTAGAAACTGCAGAGTGGGGATGAGGTTTGCTTCTTACCTTTTTCACATTGGCATTTTCTTTCAAACTAGCATTAATCTTTGCATGGCTAGAATTTTACACCTGGACTGTTAACATCTAATGTATACAAAGAACTTCATTCAGCCATCTCGCTTGTGTGAAAACAAGCTACTGCAGTCAGGCAGCCTGTGTTTCCCACTGAGGTCCAGTTTTAACTTCATTTATTGTTTGTTCGTTCATACTATTTTTGAAAAGAAGTTATTACTGTATTTACTTTTTTTAAAAAAAAATACCATTTCTGTTTGACTTAGCTTGCTACCCATATGATATGTTCACTCTCATAACTCTGCTGTTTAGTTCTCTAAGGTACCACCTCCCCTTCCCTTTGCTAGGAAGCCAGCCTCTTGCTCATCCTATCCATGACTGTCAGCCTGCCTTGTTCCTCGATCCTGTACATTTACAGATCAGCTGCCTTAGTGCAGACACAGGTGTGGACTTCTTACACTGAGATTGTAAATTCATGTGCTATGACTTCTTCATGAAGCATTTCCTACAAGTCTGAGCCCTCCTGGAATCTAATGCATGAGATCTCAGGTTCAAACATAGATGTTTTGAAGCACATTTATTTTTTGACTTCTTCAGAGCATTTGTGATCAGGGAAATTTAAAATAAAAAATAAAAAAAAAAGAAAGAAAGAAAGAAAAAAGAAAACCCTTAATGATAGGTTCAGTATGTAGTTAAGCAATATATTGTGTAGAAACAAGCACAGGATAATCATATAATTTATTGTACTAACATTCTTCAATCAAATGGTGTTAGAGATAAGATAAAATATATGGCTCTAATGTGTGCCTGTGCTATTTGGTTGGTGGCAGGGATGTCTAAGGCTAGCCACTGGTGATCAGCACTTACTACAATAAGGGCTTATGACTTAATCTACTTACACAAAACCCAGAGCTTCTTAGGATCCTCATGGTTGGTTGGTTGTACCCAGTAAAGACTGAGAAAACCTACTAGTCTGTTACTGTTTTTCTAAATAAAGACAGAAATGGAAGATATAGTGGTTTTCCTGGAGACATTTTGATAGACTTACTTATTTGAACTGTGTGCTCAGTGTTCATGCTTGCTTAGTGCTTGTTTGTAAGTATGATGTGACATTTATATTCACTTTATGGTAGTACTGGGTAAATAAGAGTTAGAGTTAAGCTTTTTATCCTTGGGTTTCTAATAGCTACTGCCAGGTGAGCCTTATATGTTAAGATTATCTGATGATAAGGCTGCACCTTATTGTCTCAAAGTTCAAAGGAGAGCATTAGCTTCAAGGACATAAATCACTGGTTGTTATCTGCTAATTTGTAACAGAGCAGCAGGGAACAACGTTTATCTAGACAATCTAGTATCTACCTGCAGTTCGAGGTGGAGGTCAGCTTTGTGGGCTTAGGCCTTTGAACCATTCTGCAAAGAAGAGGTTCAGATTTATTATTTTCCCTCTGACACAACAGGTGATTTCCTCTCTTTTCTGAAGCTGCTGTTTATTTTTTCCAATCTCAAAGCCTCAGTAGGTTCTAATATTATTGGAGTCTTCAGAGATGAATCTGGCTATTTGGAGACAGAATTTCATGGTATTTGTTTTGAGTGCTCATTAAATTTTCTCTATAAGTTGACTGTGAGTTCTGTGGGTTTCAGGAAGTATTTTAAAATTTGAAATATCAAATCTTACAAAGTCACATACTTAAAGGGACCAGTAGGTAAAGTAGGCGATTGAGTCAGCAAGTAAAAAGCCCTTACTAAGAGGAAGACCTACGTCTAGGTGTAAATTAGCCTATATTACAAGAGATCCTTACCTTGCAGGTAAGCTTGACAGTGTCTAAACAAATAAGAAAATAAGCCCCTGTTGTTGCTTGACCAGTGGCCTGTCAGTTCATGGCTTTGGAATCACACTGCCAGCTGAATGAACAGAGATGACCTTACAAATATTTTACTGTATGTGTTTCTTTGACTTTGTGATACTGGCTACACTGCTTTTGAGAAGTGATTGCAGGTGTAATGTGATATAAGATGTGTAAGAATGTTCACACCTGTTAAAAGATAAGCCTTTTTATTTTAAATTGATTTGTTTTATGTGTGTGGGCATTTTGCCTGCCGGTATGTATGTGCACCATGTGCATGTCTCGTGCCCATGGGTGTCAGAAAAGAACCCCTGACTCCCAGGACTAGTGGTATAGTCAGTTTGTGAGCCACCAGGTCGGTGCTGGGAATTTTACACGGGTCCCCTGCAGGAATTAACTTCTGAGCCAAGTCTGTAGTCCCAGCTCTACCATTTCCAAGGGAGCAGTTCTGTTGCTGCCCCCCGCTCCCCGCTATCTTGCTGAATTGGAAGTGTTAGAAGTGCTGCATCTAAGTTGGAGTAGCCTTTTCCCAGAGACAAGTGATGTCAGTCTTCCATGTGCTTATTAGCATTTCTCTTTCTTCTTTGTAGAAATGTTTAAGTTCTTGACCTGTTTTAAAATCGAGTTGTATGTATTTTGATAATTGAGTTGTGGGGTTCTTTTCTGCCTTCTAGCTTTCATTGGTTTCTATGCAGTTCTGTGCTCTGGTTGCCTCTTTGCTCTTGGGATGATGTCCTTTGATGCACAAAGCCTCAAGTTTCTGTGAAGTCCACCTTACTTACTTTTTTTCTTTTAGTGCCTGAACTTTTGTTCCGTACAAGAAGTCATTGCTAAATTAATTGTCATGCCATTTCCCTTATGTTTCCTTCTTACAGTTTTACTTATGGTTTTAGCTCCCAGGGCTAAGTCCTTGATAAGTTTGAATTCCCTTTTAGCATGAACTCATTTCTTTCACACATGCACAACCAGTCTCCCTGATGCTGTCTGCTGAGGAAACTTTGGTGTCAATATTCTTTCTCTCATATTTGGTTAAATAAACTTCAGTTTTATTAACTGTCACCGTTGTGACTACAGTAATCTTTCCTGCCACTCATGGCCTTATAAAGTCCTAAAACTTGAGTATGCTTCCCCACTGAGAAAAGGGAGGAAGGCTTGGCAGCTCTGTTTCCTGACAGTACCATCACCATTTGCCACGTCTTCTATCTTGTTAGGTGTTTTTTTCTTTTTTCTTTCTTTTTTGTTTGTTTGTTTTTAATAATCATCTTTGCCTGTTGAAACTTAGAAGCATTGTGTGCTTTTCTGATATTTTAAATGACAGCCCTGTTTGTAAATCTGAAATTTCATTTTTAACTCTTAACCTCTCTGGACTTTAGGTTATTTTTCTGTAAAATGTAAGGGTTAAACTAAATATCTTGTTGTATATCTTTTACTGTGAGTGGTCTCAATTCATTTACATATGCCTTTTTGTCAATTAGTAAAAATTCAGTGGACAGTAGAAGCTCTCTCTTATCAGGGAATAACATTAAAATTGATATAGTAGAATATATTATCTGTGTAACTCTGTAGTTGTGATCCTTTCTCCATACATGAACAGAAGTTTTGCCATAAATATTTTTAATTCTCTTTTAATGATTAAAAACCCTTAGTTTCTGAATGTTGTAATTTATAGTATTACTACTTCTGTCTTTTTTATGAATAAAGGAGGATGGGCATAAATTAATATGCATTAAATTTGCATATAAAAGAAGAAGCCATCTAAAGTCAGTGATGCCTTCTCAAAATCGAAAGAATTCTTAAACTTAGGAAGGGAGAATTTTAGGGTGCTACCTGAGAGTTTCCTCTGTTAAAGAGGCCCATGGTTGTTTGCTGAATGTGCATATTTATTGTTGTTAAAGGCCTTTTGTTTTATCATCTCACCCATGGTATTTTTATATAAATTTGCGTATTAAATACGAGCAGTTGTTACCTGTTCTCATTCATTTTATTTCATAAAATTTTATTACTGCTGTTTGCCTCTTGCCTTTTTATAGCATGTAGGAATAAAAGTGTTATTATTTGCTGAGCATATTATCTGCTTGTTTCAGTTGGTTTTATTTTCTGATGTGGAGCTTGGAAGCAGTGGTTAACAGGCTGTGAGAGACTTTCTCAGCTATTCAGTTTGAAGTGTCTGAACGTATTACTACATCAATTAAACATTTAGCACTTAACCTATTTCTGATAAATTCAAGTGGTATATTTTAAAAACTTTTCATTTAGAATCTTGACAATCTAGTGTTCAAATCATAGTAATTTTGTTTATGCTAAAGTAATTTGCTAACAGATGCAGATTAGATTACTGCTGGCCTTTTAAAACCGAAATAGGAAGTAAGTCTGGCATACCCAGTAGCAAGATTTGGAAACGTATCTTTGATAGGGAATGTCTTTGGTAAAAGGGCTATAAATGTGTCTCCTTTGGAGATAGATACAAAACTCATAAATGATGTGCTCCCTGAGCTACAGTTCAAGTTGAGGGATCTAATGGAAAATGGTTACATTAGTAGCAGATGGACTTGGTTACTGAATTGCAGTCTCAGGAGTATTCCTGCACAAGTATTCCTGCACGAGTATTCCTGCACTTAAACTTATTTTTGAGATTTAGAATCTGACAAGAAGATGGAAACTTACTTCTTTGGTTGTTCTCTTGTGGTTCTTACTGTGTCTTTTGGATGTTTCATTTAGGCTATTTTCATGATTCCCACAAACCCGCCACCAACATTCAGGAAGCCTGAACTCTGGTCTGATGACTTCACAGATTTTGTTAAAAAGTGCTTAGTGAAGAGTCCTGAACAGAGAGCCACGGCAACCCAGCTGTTACAGGTCAGTGCTACTTGGAAGGATTTCTTGCAGCTTCCCGATGCTGCTGGGTCACATGACTGCCCTCTAAAGATATGAAATGTGGGTTGGGATGCATGCCTTCAGCTCTTCTGCATTTTCCTTTGTCTTAACATCTGTTCACAGTTCATTTTCCTACTTTTTCCATTTTCTCCTCTTTTGAGTTCTCGTCTCTATAGTTTCATTTCCCAGGCTTTTCCTTGACTCAGCATTTCTCCCTTGACTTTCGCTCCACTCTGATGTGTGTGGTATATTTGAATCCAAGATCTCTGAACTCCGTGAAAGGATTACATGTTATAAATACTGGTTAACAAGATTACCTAAATGAAGTTTTAGTGTCCCTACTATAAATAAACTTTGTATCCAGAACACCAAGAGGCTTTTAAAAAAATCTGTGAAATTTAAAGCAAAAAGAAATTACTTAATACTTGCAATAAATTAAAGATTAATTAAATCCTTTAATAGTGCTAAAATAAATTTATTTTTATTTTTACCTGTAATCATTAATATGCTTTAAATATTTTAAAACTTTTACCACCCAATGTTCACTTTCTTACAACAAATATGTCTTTAAGGTCATCTGACTTTATTTAATAGGAGTATTTTTTATGTGTCTTTTTTAATCAAGTGAATTCAAAAGCAAGCCAGCCTGCCAGCCTGCCTTGCCTGCCTGCCAGCCTGCTTGCCTGCCTGCCTTCCATTTTTGTTGTTTTCTTGGCAGTCCTGGAACTAGCTCTGTAGACTAGAAACTCACAAAGATCCACCTGCCTTTGCCTCCCAAGTGCTGGGATTAAAGGTGTGCGGTACCACCACCTGGTCATTTATTCTAAAGCAAACAAAATACTGTTTTCACAACTATACATAAAATAATTATTGAAGCCTGTGATACTGGCTACCAGTTATTGGTGTTTTAATATTTGTTGGGTATAATTGAGGAAAAAAATATGAATTTATACCATTTAACTTTGCCTTTGTAGCATCCTTTTATCAAGAATGCGAAACCCGTGTCAATATTGAGAGACCTGATCACAGAAGCCATGGAGATCAAAGCCAAAAGGCAGGAGGAGCAGCAGCGGGAACTGGAAGAGGAGGAAGAAAATTCGGTTAGTAATTAGGTTCAGAAAGTTGCTATTTTAGATCATCTGTGTCATTTTAAAGTAGTTTTTTGTTTTTTAAAAATCTATTTCATCACACAAGTGAGGCATTTATTAAACCCTTAAAGTTTGTTTCCTTTGATGTCCTTTTCTGGTATTTTAAGGATCAGTGGTTAATAGAATATAAAGTGGATACAGCAAGACTTTACAGGAACTTTTTATCTTGAATTTGGACAATTTGCATCTCACTATCTGGAACTTTCTTTTAACTGGCCCCCTATGCTGTGAAAACAGTAAATGCTAGTAAATATATGGCGAAATCGATCCTTTATTCATTGAATATAAAATGGTTCACCCTGTTTAGGTAGTTTCCTAAAAGGTTACACATAGAATTAGACGATCCAGCTCTATTCCTACATGCATACACATGACCAGTGCCTAGCTATTACAAGCAGAGCTGCTAGGGCCAGCCAGACCTGAGCCCTGGCAGCCTAGCAAGATGTCCTGGGACTTTCATTTCTATAGGGCAACTAAACAGGTAAGTGATAGTGAGAAACAGAGAAAGGAGATTTGATTCAAAGTGACCACACTGGGAAGAAGGAAAACAGCTCCCAGAAGTACCTCCCCTCCCCCAAGTCCATCTCCAGCCTCCCGACATCAGTCTTCAGTTTGAATAGAGGGCATGAGATGCCATATCTAAGCAATATTGGACAAGATGTGGTCCGACCCATCAGAGTCTATGCTGTCAGTCCATCCTGACAGGTTGTCAGAGAGATCTCTACATGGGAGACGAGTTTCCTCCCCTGGCTAGAACCAAATTCAGCCTTTTCCTGCAGTTTCTCACAGAGCTGCATAGCTCCTGATGTCACTGGAATCAGTTTGTCATTAAAGTGGTGCTTTTGTTGTTTTATCAAAGGCAGATATTTCATGAAACGTACACTCGTTTTAAAATAGACCAACACAAAATTTGATATAGTTCATGAATAAAATTGTAGACATACAAGACTGTTTTGTTCTCATTTAGAATATGGTAATTTTTCTGTAGTTTTCAAAATGTAGCAGATGAAATTTGTAGTTACTAATTACGGCAGAGGTAGTATTAATTACCACATAGTATTTAAACAATTGATTTTTTAAAAAAATTATTTGTGTATGCACTTGTGCTTGTGTGTGTGTGTGTGTGTGCTTTTGCATGCAAGTGAGCTTGTGTGTGTGTGTGCTTTTGCATGCAAGTGAGCTTGTGTATGTGCACATTCAAGAATACTTGCCATGGCAAGGGCAAGGAAGACAGGAGACAATTTTGCAGTGGTCTGTCCTCTCCTTCCCCTGTGGGGGTCCTGGGAATGGAGTTTGGGTCATCAGGCTTGGCAGCATGTGTCTTTACCCACGTTGGTATGGTTTATTGAAATATACAGGGAGTTGAGTGTGTGTGTGTGTGTGTGTGTGTGTGTGTGTGTGTCTTTGTGTGTTCATAAGTATTAGAAGAACTCAGTGTTTTGGCACAGTAACCGGGCAGCCATCCTACACATGGTTCTTTGTGATTATTTAAAAGTGAAAAGAATGGTGGTAATAAACTGAATTTATAAGGTAAAGCATAGATTGCACCGCTGAGAATTTGTAGTCCTTAGAAGTAGGTTAAAATTTTGCTAAGTAATTTATCACTGAAGTTAAAATATTTTCTTTGTCATAATGCTAACTTAACTAAAACATAAGGAAATGAAAGGATATAGAATTTTATATTAAGTGACATGGTGAACAAATACTTTATGTCAGTGTTGCACAAATCTTTCTGTTTTAATGCATGTATCAGATTGCCTACTACTTTCAGCTAAATAGAAATGTTGTATTGCTTTATATTAACTTAGAAAGGACATTGGAAAGGCAGTGGGAGTGTTCTGCTAACTTCTTTATTTCTGAACTCCAAGCTTTTCGGCATGTGTGTTTGGGCATGCACACAGTGTTCTCAGAGTGCAGCCATCATTTCTGTGAGTGTCATCAATAGTGTCCTTACTCCTCCACTGTGGCCAGGCTTGTGGTTTCCTTGGTGGTGGTTGCTGCTGCTGCTTGTTTTGCTGCCCACGACCCTAAACAACAGTGGTGACCCTCAGCAAACTCCCTATCTTAGGTGGCCGAGTGCATATGCAGTAGTGGAGATTGTTATAAATGTTAACTTAAGCTTTAAAAATATATTTTTTTTTGAAAGGTGACTTAGTGAATTAGTAGGGTATATTTATATTTGAGAAGAAATTATCAACTGTAAATTACAATCCCTTAAAAGAACTCATCGCTTGTTACTTCTGTAGCTCGTACTTTGAGATCATCCCCCTGTGGTACACACAGCTGTGGCAGCATTTGCAAGTGTAAAAGTTTTGATCCACATACTATTCATGATAACTGTCTGGGTGTTTCTTAGTGTTCTGCTGGTTTCTAGGTACAGGAGCAGCGAGTGCCACTGTAGGTCTGAAGCATGGGTAGCTTTTTATGCCGCGTTGTCTTTGTCCACCACTCCTGGTCTGTCCTCCTCAGACTTCCTGCAGCACTGTCCCAAGGGAGACAGTGACGGAGAGCTGACATTGTTTCCTGCTTTTGGTAGAGGCTTTCTCTGTTACTTCCTTGCTCTTATGCACCACATCTCAGGATTCTCCCAACACTATATCTTTTCAGACCTTGTGCATGTGGCCATGTTTTTATCCATTTTGCACACTGAGTGTGGAGTTCTGTATAGAAACAGTGTTGCTCCTGGCCTGGTGAGTTTCAGTGACTGTGCCTGTGGCTGGTGCTGATGCTGAGGCTACAGCAGGTGCCATTCTGGACACTTCATCCTGAGAATGTCTGACTCCTTAATCCTGCTACTTAAAACCTTTTATGATAATGCCATGGTATGACTTTTCCAAACTTCATCATGTCATGCCCTCTGGCTTTTTCATTGTGGAAATGCCCTCACCTCTGTGTAATTATTTACTATTTTGTTGTTTCTTGGTAATTCATTCCTCTTCTCTATCTTCCTCTCTGGAATGCCATTTATTTTTTGTTGAACTTGATACTTAATGTATCTTTGTAAATAAATCTGAAGAAAACTTTATGTATTCAGTGGTGAAGACATTTTTGAGTACCTGTGAGTTAGTAACACTCCTTTTTTTCTGCCAAGTTGTGAATAACTTTAGTTATCCAAGAAATGAGAGTAAAACAAACAAACAGGGTGGGAAGCAAGAAAGGCATTTATACCAAGATTTTAGTGCTACAGGAGAAAAAAAAATGGTACTGTCTTTGAATGAGCGGCAATTCTGTTACAAAACTACTTGCTCTAGGTTATAGAGTAGCATTGTCTTAGCTTGCCCTGTTCTCTCAGAGCAGGACAGCTATAGGATAACGGCCATGCTAATCAGGACTGTGCTTACCTTAAAGTCTGTATTTGTAGAGTCAAGGTTGTTTGCAACCTCTTACTGTGAGTCACAGCTTACCTTGTTTCCTTTGCCTCATGACAGTTGTGGATTATTTTGGATTTGTTATGCTTTGGGGGGTTCTTTGGATGAAATTACTGAGGCAAGGCACCGAGGATTGACTTTTAGGATGTGGTAGCAAGTTTTGATTAGATGTTTTGGTGACCCATGGATTTTCAGTGATATCTTTCCTCATGACGCCTCCTTTTATTATTTCAAAGATTAAAAGTTTTTTCAACATGGGGACAGATCTGTGTTGCCAGGTTTTGCTTTATATTAGAGGACCTGTACTTGCTGACCTTGCTGTTTCTAGTCTGGATGCTGGCTCAGTCCTTATCTCTTCATTAGCTATTAGGACATACTACAAGTTTGACATTTGATCACTGAAACTTTTTGTAAAGATAAATTTTTTAAAAAAATCAAAATTTTGCTGGTTTCAAATTTCTGGAACTTTGAAATTTATTATATTGAGTTGCTTTAAGAGATATTTATATTTTATATTCACTGTTCATACTTAGGCCAAATGTATCTCTTGCTTTTCTACTATGAGTGAATACAATTTTCAGAGAATTTATGAGTTATAGAAATAATAGCAAATTATTTTTTTTTCAAATTTAATTTTCTTATATAGTTCAGCTTACTGTAGATGTAGAAAATAATGTGTTGTGTTAAATGTTTTTTATTCTTTTGGCTTTTTTGGGGGGCGTTTTGGACAGGCAAAGAATCACCAAGTTAAATAAATGCAGAAAAGTCACACACCTTAAAGTAGTATTCTACCACTATAGTAACCTAAAATTAACTTTATTTTTCCATCAATTTTTAATATGACTTTTGGACAATATAATATTTGATAATCACTTCAAATATGTTATTAAAAATTCAGAGCTATGTATACCTGTGACTGTCTACTTACCCTTTATTTTTTTTATTCCTGATAATTACAGAATATGCGAAATTGTGCCTCATGGATATGGTTCATCCCCCCCTTTTTAGTGAAAGTTTCATACATTTGTGTAGTGGGTTTTAGTCACTTTTCACATACCTCCAATCACCTCTCCTATCGACTTCCCCCAGTAACACCTCCTTCTTGAGACCCTTCTCCTGCTGCCATGACTTTGTGTGCCCCTCCGAGTTCCATTAGAATCACTTGCCTGAGTCTTGGGCAGGAAATTTCTCACTGGAGCAGGGATGACTCATCTGTGGCTACACAACTGAAGAGTGTAGTACCCTCCCTCAAAAGCACAAACTGCTGATAGTCTTCCTGGAAGAGGAAGATCTCATGGGCCCTGTCCTCATCTCTGATGAGATGGTAATTGGCAGATCTTCCGTAAATAGCCACGGCTACAGTGAGTCCCTGAGTGCAGTGACCGTGCGATGCTCAGCACACATCTTTGTGTTGTGTATTTCCTCTCCTTGGCTCTTACATTATTTTCGCCTCCTTGTGTCGTGTTCCCTGAGCCTCCAAGGCTGTGCATCACTCCTTTGGGGTTCAGCACTCTCTCCAGCATCACTTTGGCTAGTTTTGAGCGTCAGTAAGAAGCTTCTCTGATGAAAACTGGACAGATAAGTAATCTATGGGTATAAGCATGAGTATTTAGAAGACACTGACAGCATGACTATTTATCAAAACACAAGTTAGTCCCTGGGGCCTGTGACCTCCTTAGTCGAGGGTACCTGCGGAGCCTCTGGAGAGCTGTCATGCTCTCTCTTTCCCATGGAGTCCTTGGTTACTCTAACAAACCCTGCTGTTTTCACTGTAGGGCACACCTTACTTGGTAGGTCACCATTGCAGCCCATAGGCTTTGCATCTGAGTGAGCCTGTGGATGGCTTTTCCCAAGCAGCCTGCATAGCACCTTTCTAGACCACAAAGACGAGTCAGTGCAGAGAAAACTCCCAGCTCAGCCACAGCTTGGTTCCTGTTGGACCTGTGACCGTAGTGTGTGCTTTCTTCAGCAGAGCAATAGCAATAGCCTGTTTTGTTTGGGGAACTTTGGGGCCTCCCTGGCCAGTAGCCATAGTGAGACATCCCACATCTGCACTGGGAGTTTGTTCAAGATCCCATGGCTTCCAGGAGGAGCATTATCCATTTGTTCTCGGAGAGTACCACCATTCAAATTCTTTTTTAGGGTCATATTTTTAATAAGCTCATCAGGGCACAGTAAGTTTCCATGTGGCTTTTTTGTGTATCCTTCGTTTTGCTTGTCCTCTCTTTTTCACACACCCCTTCCCTGTTCAGATCTTTCCATCCCTGGTGCCCCTCCCCCTCTACTTTCCATGTTCTACTATCCCCTGCTCCTCCTAACAGCCAAACGGTCATTCTGGCTTTTACCAGCTCACAATGTGGAGCACAGTGCTCTAAACTTCTTGACTAGGATCATGTAAAGGAGAGCATGTAGTGAACATGACTCACATGTGTTCTGGAAACAGCTTGTCTTGAGAGGTACTGGAGTGATTGCACAGATTTTTTTTTAAATTAATCAGATTATAAACATAACTGTCTGCAATGTATACTTATCCCATCATCACCTCTGTGTGTGTTAGAACATCATTAATACTTAATGACAAATACAATTTATTTATTTATTTATTTATTTATTTATTTATTTATTTATTTCCTAGCAGGGTTAACAATTTGGTATGTTAGCTGGGTTGTGGTGGTACATGCCTTTCATCTCAGCACTCAGGAGGCAGAGTCAGGCAGATCTCTGTGAGTTCAAGGCCAGCCTGATCTACAGAGTGACTTCCAGGACAGGCTCTAAAGTTATACAGAGAAACCCTGTATAGCAAAACACAACAACAACAAAAAAAAACAAAAACAAAACAAAAAAAAATTGGTGTGTTACAGGGCGTGGGCTCTGAGGTTTCAGGAGCTCGGGCCAGGCCCAGTGGCTCACACTCTCTTCTGCTGCCTGCTGACCCAGATACAGAATTCTCAGCTCCTTTAGTACTGTGTTTGCCTGCCAGTGCCATGCTCCAACATGAAAATGGTATCTCTTCATGGCAAAAGCAAACAAAACAAAACTCTTAACTGACACAGAAGTGGATCATGACTTGAAGACCAGCCTATTTAGAAAACTCTAGCAAAACCCTGTCTCAAAACAAAATAAGCAAAGCACAGAAAACTAGAAATAAATGTGAAAATATTTACTTTTCTACTCCATCAACACAGAATGACTCCCAATTTTCTTAGCTCTTCCTTTATTCATTGCACCCAGTGCAACACATAAAATATATGTAACTTTTATATATTATACCAAGTATTTCATCATTTCTCACATTACTGAAAATAATTTTAATCCCAAGTTTCAGTTACTTACTACTGGCCCACAGCAAAGTAACTAAGTTTTGCATGGTGCCTTTGTGTTCTGTACCTTTTCCATACCCATTTACTTCAGAAGGTGGTTATGTAAGATTTATAGAAAATTTAAACAGGTAATTATGTCATCTGTGAATAGTTTTATTTCTTCCCAGCAATCTGTATAACTTTAATTTTTTTCTTGTTGCATTAGCCAGGCCTCATTTTCCTCTAATTCTATGTCTATATCATTTACTTTTCCAGTTTTAGAGCTATCTTTTTCCAGTTTTAGAGTTATCTCTTTTCTCCACTTGTAAATACTGGTATAGAAGAAAGGTAAGACTGTTAGCCTGCAGGCTGCTGATAGCTGGTGAGTAGGATAAATAAATTGAAAGCAGTCTTGATGCAGATAGCAGCCATATTGCTGATAGCAGCCATGATGGGGACAGCGGCCATGATGCTGATAATAGCCATAATGGAGACAATGTCATGATGCAGACACAGCCATGATGGAGTTAGACAGGAGCCCACAGGTTAGGCATGTACATAAGGAATACAGGTTGCCTCTGTTGCTTAGTCAGAAAAAGCACTTCCCTCAAAACACTCCTTTTCTGTTTGCCTCCTCAGTTAGTCCCTTTGCCCACGCCGCCTTCTGGGACTTTCCTCCTCAGAGTAAGACTAGTTATCTTTGGACTCTTTTATATATCACAATCAGTTTTTTTGTTTTTTAAAGAATAGCTGGAACCTTTATTCTTTCACTGTGACTGTATTTTGACCCTGTAATTGAAGTGCACTCTAGATGCCTTTCTGGGTAATTCACTGCCTTAATGTGTAGTTAATTTCAAGTATCAAGTATCCAGGTCATTATATAATAGACAGATGATTACGCATCTACACATTTATGTATCAAGAAAGCCCTTAAGCCTGAGTGTTTTCTGCAGTTGGTAGTGACCCCGGGGATTGTTCCACGTGTTTAAAGAAAGCCAGGCCTGACTTGCTGCTTTAGCCTACGCCTTAGCCATTGTTCCCTCTAAAAACTGTTTTCTCCTCTGGCTTCATTCAACTGGTCACGTGCTGTTGCATGCCCCATACCACATTGCCTTTCTTTCCATGGGAGTATTTCTCTGACCACAACTGTCTAATTTCTAACTTTCTCAATGATAAAGATGTGTCTTAGCACACTGACTGACACACAGAGTTAACTGTGTAAATATTTTTTAATCACTGTCTATGAGTACTTTATAATAATTTTACCTGCATTTCACTCCTTGTTTAGGATAGTTCTACA
Organism: Phodopus roborovskii; assembly: GCF_943737965.1. Classification (NCBI taxonomy): domain Eukaryota; kingdom Metazoa; phylum Chordata; class Mammalia; order Rodentia; family Cricetidae; genus Phodopus; species Phodopus roborovskii. The sequence goes on along the minus strand of NW_026126567.1, from coordinate 17,068,464 downwards.
AAATGACCATCACCACAACATTCCTAAGGAAAAAGATTCTGAACTCTATAAAGTGTTCCAGAATTTGAAAGTTTGAGTATTGGCATACACCACAATAGAAAATACAAGTCTGAATCTTGTGTGAAATTATCCTTAGTCTTGTACATAGGTTGCATATAGATGAATTTCATGTTAGATTTGGGCCTCCTAAAATATAAAATATCTAGATAAATATTACAAACTCTAGTGAGATCTGGAACATCTGGTATAAGGATTCTCAACCCGAGTCTTCATTTACAGACCCATAAGTCACACACTAATACTTAAATCTTTCTTTGTCAGGGCTTAAGTGAAATGTGACTATTTGGGTTGGAAGAAGGTTACTTTTTGCTACCCTGACTAACCTTTGTCCTAGAATTTCAAGCTGCCTTCTTTTGCATTATATATTTCTGAAGTTGATTAGTTAAAATTATTTAGTAGCTGCAACTTTAAATGTACTTAAGTAATATTTCTTCTGTGAAGTATGTGTTAAAATTTCACAAACAAATGTAAGAGAAAATATTTTTTCATGACAAATTAGCCTTTAATGTGTGTTCTAGGAACATAAGATATATCTTAATCTTCATATAAGATCAATTTAGAGTACAGTAATATGAATATTCACCATTGTTGGATTTTATTGGTTTTTAGGAGTTAGTACATATTCTTTGACCTTCATCTATAACTTGTAAGTTACTCTGGGAACATCTGTAAACAGTGTTTTTATTTATTTATTTTACATATCGGTCCCAGTTCCCCGTCCCTCCCTCCCTCCCTCACACCCTCTCATGCCCCTCCACCACCTTCCCCTCCCATCCCCAAACAGTGTTTTTACAATGACATCATAGTCATTATAGTAGTCTCAGATATCTTGGTTAAAAACTATCAATGGCTACCAATCTATTTCTGATAAAGATACTGAGTTAATGTAATAATAACCCTTTGATTGAACCTCTTCTTAATGAAATTTTAGTCTTTTGTCTGTGGTGCCCTCTTGTGGACATTTTATTAATTGCTTATAGCAGTACAGTAATCTTCAAATTGTTATGAAACATCTGATCTTATAAGTTCCTTTTATATTTTGAGGATCTTTTGACAGATTTTTGGCTCTGGTAGAAAAAAGTAAAAGTTCTACTTACTTTTACCACTTAATGTATTGTGCTGTGCATCAGCATTATACACAGGGGGTGGGAAATAATCTCTCATTTGGAAACTTTTCATACAGTGCCAAGAGCTTGTGCAGTCTTGCACCGTGAACCTCTTCCGTCCTGCCCACTCGCTCTCTGTCTCACTGATGAACAAGTCTTTCATGACTCCTGGAGTTTCTGAAAGCTTGGGTGTCATTTAAGACACGCCTGTGAATGTGCAAAAGTTCTATCAAGTTTCTGTTTGTTAAAGACTGCAGCTGTCTGTGCTGCTGGGCTGGTTTTGCACTGAAGTAGAAGGACCACCTACTAATAGCAATGGGAAGAGAGTTCATTCTTTGTGTAGATTCTCGGAACCACAAGTCTCTATAATATAGTAACTGAATACCAAGTTGTACTGTTTTGCAAGTTGATATAGAAAAAGTGCTTAAGGTGGGTGGTGGCACACGCCTTTAATCCCAGCACTGGGGAGGCAGAGGCAGACGGATCTCTGAGTTTGTGGCCAGACACACACACACACACACACACACACACACACACACACACACACACACTTACTTTTAGAGTCGGTTTGCTCTCTTTAGTTCCAGGACAGCCAGGGCTACACAGAGAAACCCTGACTCGGGAAAAAAACAAAAACAAAGCTAGTGCTTAAGGACTGCTCGTTAAGGAGAATTTTCTGGTGTTTTTTCAGTGGTATTTATCACAGGTTGGTTGAATTTGGTACTAGTGAGGCCAGACTTAAGCAGCTTTTAATGGCCATATTGTGCACAGACTCAGCAGCCGGGGCTCTGTGTAACAGGAGCAAATGGCAGGGCTGTCCTTCCTACATGAGTAAGTGGGGTTCACTGGTTTGTTCCATAGGGTCACTTCAGCAGCCTCCCCTTGCTCTAGGAGTAATTAGGGGGTTTCCTTTCGTAACTGGGGACATTTAAACAAATCTACAGTGTTACCATTTGATTTTCGACTTTTCTGGATGAACTAATTTTATATATTTTTTGACCGAGGGTTAGTATATTAACATCAATGATTCACTGAGTTAGTTACTTCTCTGTTAGAATAAAATACCATGACCTAAAAAGGGACTGTAGACGGGAAGTTTACTGTGCTTATGGCTGCAGAAGGAGAGTGCGGAATGAAATGAAGAGATGCATGGCAGTGGCAGCCAGCACAGTAAGGTGGTTGCTCACATTTCATCACTCAGGAAGCCGAGACAATACTGGTAGTGGAGTGAGGCTATAAAACTCTCAGAGCCCACCCCAAGTGACATTCTCATTTAAGCAAGGCTCTGTGTTTAGAGATCCATATTCTTCCCAAACAGTGCTTCCAGCTGGGAACTGAGTGTGAACAATGGGGGCCATTTCTCACTCTAACCATCACAGCCGCCAGCCTCCAGGACTTAGAGTTAGTGCAGAGAGAGGAAGGAGATCCCCATCCCTTGTCTACTCCATCTCAGTGACCTTAAGCCGTCCATGTCTAGTTGACTTCTCTGCTCTTTCACCACAAAGAGTCCATTTTTGATTCTTTCACTGGTGCTAAAGTGGCAAACTCCATTACATCACTTTTGCTTATAAATAACTAGTGTTATATACTATTTTTTCTGACACACACACACACACACACACACTTTTAGAGTCGGTTTGCTCTCTTTAGGTCCAGCATATTGAGGTTATTTTTGAACCATTATATTTGCATAAAAGGCTTTTAGAATACTGATTTCCCTTCACAATTTCTTTCAAACTTGGCTTATAAAATTTCTGCCAGTACTCACCACCCTTTAGCATGGTCTGTAATTGCCATGACAGCTGGATCTCAATTATGACCTATTCCAGGCTCCTCTTCAGTCTTGTTCTTGAACTTATCCTTCATTTCCAAGGTTCCTATCACTCTTTGGTCACGCAGTTCATACCAACTCCAAATTGCTATGACCTATTTCCTAATGGTATCATATTCACTTTAATTTCCATTCTAGGCAGAATGTTTCTGCCTTCACACCTCCTCAGACTAAAAGGCTACTAACTATTCTTGATGTTTAACCCTGAGCAGCAGACACCTTTATTTCTCACTGTCCCCAGTAGTATATGCATTCAGGTGTTATCTTTGTGACAGTGCGCCTTTAGCTAGATTTGTCTCAGATGACTCTAGAACAAGTAGGATGCTGTGTCAGACAGGAGGCAAAACAAGTGGATGCCAGTTGAAAAGGGAGGCTTCTTGGAAGGAGTTTCCTGGCACTTATGAGAAATTGAAAAGGTTAGAATATTTTAAACAGATTATCTACTAAAGGAGTAATTTTCTCATTAGTGTTGCAAATTCTTCATGAGGTCTTTGTGTGAATACCTTCGACATTAGTGAATTATGATAGGATATTTAGAAAATGTTAAAGTAGTAAATACCACAGATATAGAGATACCTCATACAAAGAATCTATCTCTCCCCCGCCCCTCGCCTTAGGCTGTTATAGCACATGCCTGCCCCAGCAGTGGAGTAGGATTTCCTAATAATGTTTTCAAATATTTGTATTCCACGTGGGCCTTACGATTCACAGGCTGGATTATGGTCCGTGCTCTGTTTTGCATTCCTGGCACATGATGGTCTCCGATTGAAAGTGCTGTTGTGTCCCTTACTGGATGGAGCTGGGAACATCTGCTCTGCAGACCTTTGTCTACAAGTAAAGAAAGTATGACACAAAGGAGCATTCGTAGCTGCTGTATTCTAAAAGTGCTAAGTGCCATCCCAAATTAACAGTAATCTAAAATACAAAAGATTACATTCAGAGTGAACAAGGTTTAAGTTAAAAACAGAAAGTGTTGGTGTAAAGTTTTCAATACCATCACCCAATTTATTAGAGTTTTGGTTTTCTAATTTCACATAAAATAACTACCTTCCCATCTGCATTTCATTGATCACCATTTATGTCCCACTTAATGTCTGTGAATTGAACATTTGTGTTACTTTTAATTACTCCCCCCTTTTTTTGCTTTGTATTTGCAAATTACTTTTAGCAAAGTGACTACATATAAAATGTCACAGAGCCTTTCTTTCTAAACTTAGTAGTTTGTAATTTTATATCTAATTTGTGAATTTGAAGGTGCAGACTGTCCCTGTCCTTTTGCGGACTCAGCACCAGCACAGATGATACAGAGGGTAGGAACCTGTTTTGTACCAACAGGAAGTTACGGTTCTCATTGACCATAATGGTCACGACATTGCTGGACATGAAGAAAAGAGACAAATGGTTCAACACATTAGAATAGTTTTAATGTTTGGGGAATAATCTGGTTGTAACAATGACAACGATGACAAGATGTTATCATTAAAATGAAGCTGATGGAAAGGAACTTCCTATATTCTCAGTGAGACATACCAAAGCATAAACCCTGATTTCTAAAAATAATAAAAGACTCAAGCATGAGTCAGTCTGCTTATTGCCATCTTCCTCATCTGTTAACTCAGTAGTGAGGACAGCTTTCCCATGCTCACAACATTGGAGCAGACTCACCCATTCACACAAAGATATTTTAAATAAAATTTTGTATCTCTATAACTTTATGTTGCATTGTCCCCTAATTATATGCTTTGTCATTGTCTCCAAATGAGGGTGTTAGCATTTCATTTGGTGACATTTAAAGAACAATGCTTTATACTGGACATCAAGAATGTAACTGTTGCATTGTAGCACTGCTCTCAGATTTCAGAGTGTAATGGGGGACTCAGGTGAGTCATGCATACAGACAGTGAAAGCATGTTATAGGAAGCGTATAGTCAGCATAGCAACAAGGTGTCTTGGGAAAAGTTGTACCAAATTCAGTCCTGAAGTTTGTGTGCCAAGAAAGGATATGTCCAAGAGCAGCTCACATGGGAAAAGGTGTAATACAGAACATTCCACCCACGTTTACATTTGTGTTTGTTCATAACCTTCTGCTCCTCTAAGACTTATTGAAGACAGAATCTCAGCAGTCCCAAACACTTAAGTAATGGAAGCAATAAACCCCTGATGGTATCACGTGTTTTACATATATGCATTAAAATATTCTGCTGTGTCCTGTAAGTCTGTATAATTACTGTATGTTGTTAAAAGTTTAATATTTTAGGGGGAAAAGATCTGATGTCAGGATGGCTTCTTCTGCGAGGCATATTCTTCACTTATTAAAGCAAACTTAGAGGCCCTGCCCTTGTGTTCTCATTTACTGTCAGCACTCTCTTACAGCATTTAAGAGATTGTCTCATAATTTATTGCTCACGTGTCAGAAGATTTCTCCCCATTTCCTTAGAAAAGCAAATGAAACAAAACTGTCTTACTCATCTCTGTATCTCCAATACTGCTGAACTACTTGATAACATTACAGATGTATAGTAAGTGCTCGTGGATGAATTAGTAAGTGAAATATAAATGGTTTTGTTTGTGAATAATCTCATGCTCCAACTAAGTGTTAGATAATTATAACAGCGAAGATTTGGAAGTTGAAAAAAACGTGACTTGTTGTCCTCAAACTTGCATTGTGGTAGCAGAGCAGTTACCACCTGTGGAGAACAGAGGGTCAGCTTATACAGTGGTGAAGTGTCAGTTCAGTTGGTGTCATAGAAAGCCTCTCTGAGAAGTTACATCTGAGTGGAGTCGTCAGCGAAATAAATGATCGCACTGTCTTATAGAAGAGCATTCCAGTCTGGACGCTCAGCCAGCTTAAAGACGTACAGAGCAACATCTGTAGAGTTCTTGAGAAACAGCAAAGGAAGCCAGCATGGCTGGAGTGTGGTGAGCGAGAAGGAATGTGACAGAAGATGGAGCTGACACATGTTACAAGGCCAGATCGCATTTCACCATGATAAAGATTTCATAAGAAAAGTCAGATGGACAGTTTACAGCAGTGTAATAGTGAGATGGGATCTTTTGAAAGACTCAGTCTCCCAGTTGTTTGAGAGACTGAAAAGGGCAAGAATGAAACAGCACACACGAGGCCACACCTGTAGTTTCAGGAGGAGATGCCGTTCAGACCAATGTAAATGGGATAATTTGTTGAATCCTGAGAGTAAGGGTTGGGAAATAAGGTTGATGAGATAGCTCAGTGAGGGGAGCACTTGCCTGATGACCTCAGTTTGATCCTCAGCAGGACCCATATAGTAGAGGGAGGGAACCAAATCCTGCAAGTGGCCCTCTGACTTACACACACACAGGGGAGTGTGCACACATAGACGTGTGCACATGCAATCACATATACAGACAAAACAAACGTAATTTGTCAAAGGAATTGTATGAATAAACTGTTAATGATTGCAAGCCCGTGTCTCTGACCTAAGCATTCAAGTAGAATGCATTCCGTAGTTCTAGTTCTGCATTAAATGGGTGTGTAAACTTGGGGAAATCTTCCTTTCAATGGAACTAGTTGTTTTTGGTTTGATTTTGTTTTTTCAGATATAAAATTAGGGATTAAAATATTTTCTTTCTTATTGTAAAATCCATTGATTTTTATAATTTTGTGAAACAGAAAATATTAAATTCCTCCTGCATTTTTATGCAAAGTGAAACAAATGAATTCAGCAGCACACAGCCTTCTTGTCTATTCTTATCCATAAGTCACCTTTATTTGTACAAACTTTTATGGGATAAGGGCTTAAATTAAGACATCATTAGTTTACATGCAAAGATGTGTGCTGACTGTTATAAATATTACTGGTTTGGAAAATAAAACAGGAAAAGCTGATTAACTATGGACGTAGTTAAATTAACTTGAACTTAGTTAAATGTATAGAGAATGTATATATTAGTTCCTTTTCCCATTTTTGGCAAAGGTACTTTAAGGAATGACAGGGTTATTTTAGCTTAGAATTCAAGGGATAGTCCACCAGACTGGGGGTCAAGGCAGCAGGAACTTGAGGCAGCTGGTCATACAGAATGATGCTGGTGCTCAGCCAGCTCCCAACTTTATATGCAGTCCAGGCTCCACATCCAGAGAGTGGTGCGGCCCACTCCAATTAATCTAATCAAAGTCATCCCTCATAGGCCTGGCCAAAGACTCAGCTAATATAATCTCTCACAGGTGTGTTTCCTAGGGTGAATCCGGATCCTGTCAAAACCACCGGGGAGGGAGGGTGTTGAGTGTAGGGAAGGCACGAACAGAGTAGGAGTGTTAATAGCAAAGCAGCACTGGGGATTATGGTGAACGTTCAGGTAAGATTGGCTTGCCTGTGTTGGAGGATATATGAACAGTGACAAAATAGTCATGGCAAGGTAAGAGCAGAGGGCAGATTAAAATGCAGGCAAGAACCAGGGCCCATTGAAGTTCCATCGGTAGAGTATTATGGTACAAATAATATTCAAGCATGACTAGTACAGAGAGAAATCCCCTTGTTTCATGTAGCAGGCAGGCAGCTTTCACAACTTCTTCATTTTGTCAACATAACACCAGTGCTACAGTGACAAAAACTAGAGTTCAGGGTTTAAATGTCTGTGGGAATCTTTGCCTGCTAAGCCATTTGAGACAGGAATTGAACTAACATCTGTGTCATTTTGGGAAGTCAGAGCTTTCAATCAGGAGATGTTGTTGCACGAGCTAACCAAGGTAGCAAATGGGCAGCAGGATCAGTAGCCACAGGAAAAAGGCTTCAATGGGGAGAAATTTGGTTTTCCCTAAAGCACTGCTGGTTGCTTATAGAGAGTGAAAGAATGAATACATTCGGCATCCAAGTGCTGTTCCTGGGTACCTGGAGAAGATCGAGAGCTATGTGGTGTGGGTTGCTGGGGTCTCGGACAAACAAGAGACAGTAGAAACACTAGCGAGACAAATGCAAATATGTCTGATTTGGAAATCCCAAGTTTTAGACGTCTTTAGACATCTGAGTAGTAAATAATGATGTGTCAGCCAGCGAAAGCATGAGAGTGAGTACTGGGGCTGTGAGGAAGAGCTCAGGCTTGAGACACAATGGCCAGACTTAGCCGTAAGGCTCGGGCAGAGGAGGGTATTAAACAGCTGTGAGTCTACTGTCACTTCAGGTCACCCAACTTGTTGAGAATGCGATATTGGGGTTTCTGTTCTCCACATCTGCATTTTTTAAACCTGTGCAAGAGCTGTATTTTAACTTTTAAGTTTTCTGTTTTAAATATTTTGTGATGGTGGGCATTTTGCCTGCATGTGCATCTGTGCATGAAGTGTGTGCCTTCACACTTACATGCCTGCCTTACTTCTCCTGAGAAACTCTGAAAGCTATTGGCTAGAATAGGACAACAAAAGCAGAAAAGGAATAAAGCTAAATTGGATTTCTTTAAGATGGAAACATTGCATGTCAAAAGGTACCATCTAGAGAGTGAAAGGGCAACTCGCAGGAAAAGAAATGATATTTGTAAATCATATAAGTCTAGAATGTTGACAGCTCTGCAACAGCAAGCAGTCTGATTCAAACTGTGCAAAGGAGGCTAGACATGGCAGCACAAAGCTGTAATCCCAGCACTTAGGAGGTAGGGAGGGGCCAGGAACTACCAGTTCAAGTCTAGCCTGGTTACACAGTGACACTGTGCCTCAAAATCCATAGAAGAAAGAGGCAAAGGGCTTCAGTAAACACTTTTCCAAAGAAGATCTACAAATGAGCTAGTTAATATGTGAATGATTGCTTAATATCACTGCTATCCATTAATATAACCATTTTTAAAAATTGAAAATAATAAATATTGATGAAGAAATAGAGAAATTAGAGCCCATGGCACTGCTGTTGGTAATATAAAATGATATAGCTACTGTAGAGACCAGTTTAGTGGTTCATCAGCTAAACAGAGTCGAGTCAGCTTGCCTTCTCTCTCTTTCTCTCTCTCACACACAAGATTATCCATATTGCAGCACAGTGTGTGTTGAAATTTCAGTCCCTTTTAAGGCTGAATGATACTTGTTATATGTATATAACACGTCTTCCTCATTGCGTTCATTTGAAGGTAAATACTTAGGTTTTTTTCCTACTTTTTAACTGCTGTAAATAATGCTGCTGTGGACACTGGTATGCCGGTATCTATTGAATCCCTGCCTTTAGCACTGTTGCATATTATAATAGCAGTGGCACTTTGTCATTAGAAATAGCATATGTGTGTTCTTACTCAGAGTGAAGAGACCCATCTATCTTGAGAGGCATTTGTTCACTATGGTATTTTGCCTACAGGATGAAGATGAGCTGGATTCCCACACTATGGTGAAGACTAGTTCAGAGAGTGTGGGTACAATGCGGGCCACCAGTACGATGAGCGAAGGGGCCCAGACGATGATTGAACATAGCAGCACGGTGTTAGAGTCGGACCTGGGGACCATGGTCATAAACAGTGAGGACGAGGACGAGGAAGATGGAACTATGAAAAGTATGTGACTGCTTCTCACCGAATGATGCTAGTCTCTTTTGAAAGGGTACCCACAGTGAAATCAGGATAAGTTCTGTTTTCATTTTAGAAAGTTATGGGAAATTTTGGTTTTGAGCTTGCAAAAGTCAGCCTTGAAAAAAGCTTTAATGTATATATTGTATATATTAAAGTGTACACATGTACACACACACACGTATACACACACATATCTTTAACTTAAGAGTTATGGAACTTTTTTTTCCTGTTACAAGCTACAAACCCATAATTTAATTTGTGAAATATTTTAAGGAGAGGATAGTGTTTCTAACATTTACTTTTCCAATTAAAAAAGAAAACTTAAAAATTTGTTCCAATAAATATAACATAATATTATTGCGCACTGTCTAAATTATCAGTTAAACAAAGAGACGGAAGTGCAAGCTGGAGATGAAACCCTAGGAAGGAAGGCTTACTCGGAGGAGATGCTCACAGAGAAGGCTCAGTTCCTTGTGCTTACAGCTGCTTCTGCAGTGAGGAACACAGAAGTTGTAAATCCTTTCGTGGACTGCCTGCCCCAGTCAGACCTACAATCAGCAAGCAGTACAGGGCATCTCTGTGGCTATTGCTTATTCTTCCGCATTTCTCCCTTCTATGTGGGTTACATTCCACTGCGTACCACTGTTTGTAAGTGACAGAGAGCCAGAGACTGACAGACTTCTGTTGAGATGATGAAATGGTAGGAGAGTACCCAGGTGATGTTGTGTCTCCTGGCTGGGGCTATGTTGAGTTAATTTAAGGTGAGAATTATATCGCAATGTGTTTAAATCAACTGCACTGTATTGGAAGAAATAGAAGGTGTCTCTAGACATTTTAAGATTTATTTTATCATTTATGAGGGTGTTTGTGTACTGTGTGTCTGCAGATGCCTGTAGAAGTCAGAAGATGTCTGATCCCTGGAACTGAAGTCATGGCTGGTTCTGAGCCTCCTCCATGTGGGTGCTGGGAACTGAACCCATGCCTTCTGCAAAAGCAGCACATGCTCCTAACTGCTGGGCCTCCTCTCCAGCCCCAAGTCTAGACACTTTAAAAAGTGTGGATGCTACCAAAACCAGGGTCAGGTTGGAAGAGAAGACTAGACCCGGGAGTGCCCCTGTGTAGGAACTGTGCTACTGATGTTCCAGACTCGTGCTGCTGCTGCCACTAACACAGACGGACGCTTACTAGTGCACTATTGCATTCATTTTAATTACCTGTGAAGCTGGTGACTTGATGCCAGGATGTGGCTGTAAAGACCCTGAGAGCCCCTGGACCATGCTTGCTAGAAAAAAATTAGCTGAAGGATAGAGCCTCTGATTATTCTTTTACTTGCCCTTTTGTGAAATGATACAGTTTCACAGAATTCTAGTTGCAAGGAATCCTAGGAAATACAGTGTTTGTCTGACAGCCCCAGAGGCTGATGGCAATGGTTTTTAGTTTCACTCAACCACAGAGCTAAAGAATAAATTCCCTCTTATCCAGGGGTTCCTTATTGTGTGTTATAGAGCCTGGGCCTCAGCCTTGGCCTGCTCAACATCTTTAGTTAGCTGTAGCTTTTAATTTTAAGATGGAAGTTTATGAAAATTGCAAATGCCACACAAATACACACACACACAATCCCAAAATAGAATCCATGGATTGGAGCAGTTAAGTTGATTTTCAAGGTAACCTTTTCTCTTTGTCCAAACCCCCAACCTCACAAATGTGCACCATAGCAATTGCCCTTCAGAGATGCTGCTGTTTCTATGGGATGAAGCAAGGCCTGGGCATTTCTGTTTAACACAAAAAAGGAAAAAATAAAAATAAAGGAAGGAGAGAAAGAAAGGAAAACAACAAAAACCACCAATGCTTATTATAAGCATGCCTGAGATGCAGTCAGGACTCATAATCCTTTTTAGAAGGAGGAAATAATAGCTTCTCTGTATCTCAGGTGGTGGGACTCATCTGGACTGTTATGCTTAGCATATAGCTGGAATATTTGACAAGAACGAGAGCTCGCAGCACTCACCGAGTAGAGGCACTAGATTGTGCATTAGGAACAGGTGGAGAAATATCTGATCAGTTTAGATTTCATAGCACTTATTTACATTAAGATTTCATGACTGTTTATCAGTTACTAAATTCTGAGTTAAATAATTTTAAGTGATATATATTTAAAGATGTATTTTATATACTCTCCCACACCCACATCCATTCATGCACAGTTTTATCTAATTAATGAAAGAAAGCATATGCAGTTATGCTTTACATTTGGGGAAGGTCATCCTGTGAAAAGATAACATTGATTCAGAAAGGTTTATAAGAAAGACCAAGAAGGGAAGCCTGAGCATTAGCCGACTCTACCCCAGCACACTCTGTTGTCGTCAGGAGCACTGTGAAAGGTGGCCTGCCTGAGCATCCACTTTCTCTTCTGCCCCAGTTCTTAAATATCTGTCTTACAGAAGGATCAGATACAAAGGTATAAATACCTAGCACTATTTAATGCTTGTGAAGTGATTTCCCCCATAATTACAAAGTCTTGAGCCAAAGGAATGAATCACTAAGAAGTGATTAACTAGGACTGGGGAGGTGGCTTAGTAAAGAGCATGCTCTGCAAGCCTGAGGACCTGACTTTGATTCCTAACACCTACTTTGAAAGCTGGCCATGGTGTACCCAAAATCCTAGCTTGAGGGAGGTGGAGACAGGAGCATCCTATTGCTGATCAGTCATTCTATCCTGTTATTGACCTTTAGACTCAAAAAAACCCTATCTCTTCTGTTTTGGTTGTGAGCCTACCCTTTAATGGCTGAGCCATCTCTCTAGTTCTAATCAACTAACCCAGGCTCATAGGGGCTCACAGAGACTGAATTGACAACCAGGGAGCTTGAGTGGGACTAATTTATGCCCTGCGTATATATGTGACAGTTGTGTAGCTTGATCTTCTTGTGGGACTCCTAACAGTGGGAGCAGAAGCTGTCTCTGACTCTGCTGCCTGTTTCTGGGACTCTTTCCTCCTACTAGGTTTTCTCATCCAGCCTTAATAGGAGAGGAGGGGCCTAGTCTCACTGAAACTTGATATACAGTGGCCATTGACTGGGAGGAGAGGAGGGAAGGGAAACTGTGGTTGACATATCAAAACAAAACAAAAATAAATAAATACAAAAAAAAATAATAAAAGAACCCAAGTTTCAAAATTAAGGTGGAAAGTGATTTAAAGAAGGCATCCACCTTTGACTCCAGAAGTACAATTGTGGCATACACAGATACTCAGGAAGGACTGGGAAGGGAGGGAGGACAAGGAGGAGGGAGAAAATAACTTTGAAAAACAAACAAACAAAACAATATATGTGTCTTTAACTTATAAGGTCAATTTTGCCAAGAAATGGCAGTAAATATGACAACATAAACCCTCCCTCTTGTGCAATTTATTGCAAATACCCAGAATATTACTGGGCTATTAGGAACCCTTCATTTTACTCTAAAGGTGGTAGGTATCCAGCTGTGTATGGTGTGGTTACAGTAGTCTGAAGCTTCCTGTGGGCACTGAACATGCTCTACTTGACTGTGTGCCCTGGGCCTGGGGGTGTTTTGATGTAGTATGAACTAGCTCAAGACTATTAGACAGTATATCTTGGTTGTATGGAATCTGTTTTACTGCTGCAAAGCACAAGCTAAACACAGAAATGCTGGTCTTCCCTGGGCAGTGAGTATCTGCTGAAAGCCTCCAAAGAAAGATTTCCATGGACACACAATTGCCATGTTTATTACTCTATTCTTTTTATCTAACCAAAAGCTTGGGCTTCAGTTTGTTTCCTCCTATTGTGCCTTCATTGGAGATGGAAAACAGCTGGCCAGGGTTCTCTGCACAAGTGCCTCATGCACACCCGGGTCCGTCTTGACTGTTCCCAGACCCTCTGCTGGACAGTTGGGTCCTGCTGGCCTCTGAGCAGCTGTTCTGTCTGAACTTCTCACCTTCCTCATAACTAGGCCCTGAACCTTCCCTGCATTGGGTGGGTCCTCTTTTATTTTAAAAAACACTGTGGTAAAGTTATGGGGAAATGGTGTTAGTAGTTTCTATGCCATCCTGATTCTGTATGTGTTGACTATATTCTTGGCAATTATTAATCAGATAAAGCACCCACATTTTAAAGTACTTGGAAAAACACAGTGAGGTAATTAATATCCATGAATACCTTTGATGCTGACATATACTGTGCTGCATCTATGAGTTGTTATTTCATTCTTTATACTTGAGTATCTTTGTCACACCATTCTAAGAAATGACAAAATCAAGTAAACTGCATTTTGTTAAATTATTTTTAAATTTCATATATCTTTTCATGAAGATGTGCTTTCTTAGAAGACATATGCAAACTAGGACCATTAATGAATAATTATGGTAGATTGACATATTTTACAAAATTATTTTCCACATAATTTAGTATCCTTGTAAATGTTTAAAGGAATGATTAAGATAGAAAACAGCTTTCTGTTTAAAGTTTCACAGGCACAGAGGGAAATGAGTGGCGGTTATTTTTTCCTTTGTTGCTAATGGGTTTTTGGTTATATAAGCAAGAGCGTTGAAAGAATTGAGCCAAAGTTGAGGAACTAAGTAATTTCAAATATTAAGTTTATTATTACAATAAAGTGAATTTTAATAAGCTAGAGTTGAAATTTAACTGCAGCTGGAGAACCTGATGTCAGTTTCTGTTGTTATTCTCACAGTGTTGTAAAACTGCGCTTGCCATAGCAACCACAATCACATATGACTGCCTCCTTCATCCTCATTGGAAGGTCCCAGAGTTCTCATGTCCACTCCTCCCTCAGTTGCAAGTGAGAAACATCATCCTCTTTGCCCCCTGGAGACTCAGCTGTACACTGTGGCATGTGTTTCGTATTGTACAGTAAAATAGTAACTAGACAGTTGCAGCTGCCTCTCCCGTTAACTTCAAAACAAACTTAGTTTACTTTACTCTTTAGAAAGTTAAAAAAAATAATGTTTGTGTGTATGCATGTGTATCACAAGGCACAGTCTAAATGTCAATAGTGAGTTATAAAGTAAGACTAGAAAATATTTAGATATGCAAGCACATGCATTTGAATAGAAATCTGGTTATGAAGTCATCCAAAAAGAAAAATCTAATGGAGCATGCTGCCTTCTTTTGTTTTTGATTTTTAGATTTTCTAACTCTCCATATGAATGCTAAATTTCTGACTTAGTGGATTATTGTCCACACTCCTTTTTAAATAGGAATAGGTGATAGCATTTATTTAATATGTGCATTTAATGTCTTTTAAGTTTTTGTCTGCATCATTTCTATTCTTTAAGAATTATTCTTGTCTGTGTTTGACTTTACTCACATGTCTGTATGTGTACCGTCTGTGCCTACTATGTGAGGAGGTCAGTAGATGACTCTGGAGACTCCAGAACTAGAGTTTGATGGTTGAGGCACCATATAAGTGCTGGGACTATGTTCCTATGCAGTATCAGCAAATGCTCTTAATCACTGAGCCATCTCTCTAGCCCCATGTCCCCTACTGGTTATGGCATTTCAGCTTGCAGAAATTCTATGGCCTCAGCTAAATAGAAATTTTAAGGGACAATAGTGTTCAGCCATTTTTTTTTTCGTTTCTTTCCCTTCCTTTTTTTTTTTTTTTTGTTGTTGTTGTTTTTGTTTTTTTGTTTTTTTTGTTTTGTTTTGTTGTTTGTTGTTAATCCCAAGTGCTGGGATTAAAGGCACGCACCACCACCACTGGTCTCATTTTTTATTTATTCTTCTATACAATACATCCTAATCATAGCCTCTCCTCCATCCACTCCTTCCTCCCCCACTGCCCCTCCCACATACCTCCCTTCTCCCTCAGATCCACTCCTCCTCCAGGGATATCAACCAAACATCGCATTACAAGATGTAATAAGACTAGGCACAAACATTCACATCAAGATGTACTAGGCAACCCAGTAAGAGGAAAAGGGTCCCAAGAGCAGGTCCCCACTCCCATTGTTAGGAGTCCCACAACAGTCCCAAGATACACAACCACATCACATATGCAGAAGACCTAGGGCAGATTCATGCAGGCTCCATCATGACTGCTGCCTCTGTCTCTGTGAGCCCCTAAGAGTGAGTCCTGCTTAGTTGATTCTGTGGGTTGTGTTCTACTGGCATCCTCTGTCCCCTCTGACTCTCACACTCTTCTCTGCTCTTCTTTAGGGTTCCCCAAGCTCAGATGGGAGGGACACAAATGAAGACCTCCATTTTAGACTCTGTTTTCATAATGCCTGACCGTGGGTCTCTGCACCCGCTGCCATCTGCTGCCAGAGGACACGTCTCTGATGATAGACAACTAGACAAGGCACACATCTTTGAATATAGTAGAATATCATTAGGAATCGTTGATTTTTTTTTCTTCTTCTTCCTCTTCTTCTTCCTCTTCCTCTTCTCCCTCTTTCTCTTCCTCCTCCTCTTCTTCCTCCTCCTCCTCCCATCATGTTCCATGCTACCCTGGGTCTCTGGGCTAGCCAATGTCCTGTCCCTGGCTATCCAGAGCATGGGCTCCCTCTTGCGGCGTGGGCCTCGAGGTAAACCAGACATTAATTGACCACTCTCACAGTTCTGTTCACCTTTGCCCCAGCACATCTTGTAGGCAGGGCAGGTTGAGGATTTTGTGGCTGGGTTGGTTTCTCTTTCCATAGCCTGTAGAGTACCTTGCCACATCAAAGAGACTAAACCGTAGGGGTGAAGGCACCATGCAGGCATCAGCGTGACCTCTCTAGGTTTTGGAAACTCATAATTTCATGTCAGAATTATGTCACCTGGCCACTCTGCCAGAAGAGGTCCCATCCTGACAGGAAGGAAGGGCTGCAGACTAGAGAGAAGCTGTCGGGGCGGGGCGGGAGAGCCCCTGACAGGGATGGTGGTTCTGTGGCTGCAGACAGTTCTGAGGAGTCCCTCCCCTCTTGTTATTGGGCCCTGGGGACCCATCTGCCCTTACCCTTTCTCTTTCCACTGCTTATATTTGAGTGTACTTGTAGTTCTCCGACTCAGTACAGAAGAAAGTGCTGGCTCTCACTTGGCCCTTCCTCCACTCTTCTGAGGAAGGAAACCCTCCTGAAGTATCCCACTTTTAGTTTTGAAGACTTTTTTCTTTTCACAAAAGATTAATGTTTTCCAGTAACTCTTACAGAGTCAACACATGTCTAAAATGCAACTTTTGGCCGTGAACATGGATGAACATATACAAATATGTCTACATGACCCTGCTTTTAGCTTTTTAGATGTATACTAGAAATGAGGTGTAAATAGTATGCTATGTGTGGTTTACCATTTAAAATAATCTACTTACCCAGTATGAAACCAGTAAACAATGTATAGTGTTAGGAGAAAATCATATCATTTAAAAGTAATGAGACATTTTAGACAAATCCATGCAGTGTAACTCCTGTTTCATATTCTTACCTGAGCAAACTTATCTACAGTCCAAATGTGCCAAATAAATACACAGAGGGACTGATGGGGTAGGGACAGGAAGGAGAAGATGGATGCCTGTGTCATGGCTCCCGCTCTCTAACCTACTCTCTCCCCTTTTATTGAAATTGGATTTTTTTTCCTAATTATGGTTTCCCTCCCTCTACTCCTCCTGCTTCCTCCCCTCCTCCCCTCCCATTCAAATCCATTCCTTTTCTATCTCTCTTTAGAAAACAAACAGGCTTCTAAGGGATAATAATAAAACCTAATAAAATACAGTAAGATAAAACAAAAACTATCACATTGGAGTTGGACATTGTTACTCTTTTTTTTTTAAAGTTAAAAATTCCTGACTCTTGAATTTATGACAGAAAGTAGCCTCTGATTCATCCTCCGTTGGAGACTGACAGTGGACCTTTTAGCATTGCATTCTTTTGTTGAAAATCTCATTTTTGTTCCATATCTCATCTTCGGCCAGTGGTGTTCCTTAGCTGCCATTGTAAAGCTGCATGTACTATTGCAAGTGCATTCTAAGCTGGCCAGGTCACTGTTACGACCATTGTCTTAGCTCACAGCATTGCAAGTCTGCTGTGTCCCCATAGGGAAGTAAACAGGACGGTGAGAGTCTGAGGAACATGAACAGTACTGGGACTATTTCATCTGAGAATACAGCAAAGACGGAGTAGTCACCTTTGTCTTATATCTGAGTGACAAGTATGTGAAAGGAGCTTACTTGGAGCCTGAGCACAAGTGACAGGACAAGTTGAGTCTCTTGTCATTGCCCACCACCCCCTCCAGGAAACACTTCTTTAAAAGGAAGGAGCTCACTTTCTAGCTGCAGAGTTAAATGAGAATGCCTTCTTGGTGGTCTCTGGGACAGTTTTTAAAGCCCTGGGGCTTTAAGGAATCCAATTTGGAAACTACTGATCAAGACCTTAACCACAAGACTTAAAAAAAAAATATTTTAAATGTTTATTTTTTACTATAATCATTCAATAGAAAAAATAAGCCATCAAAAGATTCTGAGTAGCAGAGTGGCATGGTTTGATTGTATTTTGAAAGTCATTGTGTTGACAGTACAGGCAACATCGGGTTCCTCAAAACCAAGTCTTTGGAGGCCACAGTACCATCGGTCCCCTTTCTTAGGGCATAGGCAAAACCAAAACCAAAATTGCTTAGACATTGAAACACTTCTGTTTAATCCACTTTTGGGTCTGTTTTGGGGAAAGGAGAGTCTGAATTCATTCTCAACCTTATTGCTGTGAGGATTGAGTGGATAACATTGGCCTTGGCGGAGATGGAGTGAGGGGAAGAGCCACAGGTTTGCTGGGAACAACCTTGCATTTCACCTCAGAACTTAACTGCTAATTCAGATACATCTCCACTAAGTGGTATAATAACAAGCAGCTGTAAACTTGGGAATGGAGCTTAAGACAGTTTGAGCCGAAGAAATGGCTTCAGGAGACCAAAATATAAATAAGACAGGCAAAGCCATAAGAGCCCAAGGAGCAGGGGAACCAGCTAGAAGACTTACAAGTCAGATGAAGGGAAAATGTCATCAGTCCCTCCAATTTCTCAACAGCCTAAAGTCTGCCATTATAATCAGAACAGACATAAACATAAAAGAACAGAAATGTTTAAAATATACTATCCTTGACACTGGTACTATTCTTAATAGAATTATGATAAAGATTCCATTAAAGTAATGAAGTGTTTTTTTATAGTCAAAAGTATTTGAGCTCTTTATGTATTTGTCTCATGTTTATTTGGCCTGGGTACTTATCCATTTCACTTCTATGAACTGACTGTGTTTTACTATATGGCTCACTAAAAGTAATTCCCCCTTTAATATTGCCATCTTTAAGTGTCAGGCTTACACTGTATCTGTTTGCTTAAGGAAATGCCACGTCACCGCAAGGACAAAGACCGTCTTTCATGGACTACTTTGATAAGCAGGGCTTCAAGAACAAGAGTCATGAAAACTGTAATCAGAGTGTGCGAGAGTCCTGCCCTGTGTCACAAAGGGTTTTTCCTGATGACTGGAGAGTCCCTCAAGATGGAGACTTTGACTTTGTAAGTACATTTTCCTTCTTTTTTCTAGACTTTCATCACATTGAGGGACATAATTCATAAATATGAACGATGTGTCTGTAAGTTATAGACTATATTAAGTACGACTATGACAGGGGCTATAATTGTAGCTTACTTACGGAACTATACTAACAGCAAAATTTGTAGACCCTCCAAAATACTATACATGGTAACCATTTCAGATATCAAAGCAAAACAAAACAAAAAACATGCAGAGTCAGATATACTGTGACACGGCACGCTAAATGACTAATGGGAGTGTTAACTCTGAGTGGTTTCCTCATTAAAACTGTGTCTAGGTAACATGGAGCTTCTGTCTAAGTAACATGGAGCTTCAGTATAAAACTGTACCATAGTGTGTGTTTTGTTTCATTTCCTTTATTTTTTCTACTTGGTTCATTATTATTTGTTTCTTTAAAGAATGCAAAGAATACATATAAATCATAATGCATTTGTTTAGAGAACTTGAAAACTTTTAAGTTCTCACGATGAATTCTTTGATGGAAAAAATGCAGTAAAATTTTTTTCAGCAACCTTTAAATACTTTTTTACTTTTGCAAAGTATTAAGGAATAGCAATTTTCCAAATAAAGTTATAATCATTTATAATTATATTTATTAGCAGACATGGTATTTATAAGCAAATAAAATGTAATAGAAACACATCTTAAATTTTTAAGTAGTATTAACCCATTTTTTAGATGTCATGATAAATAATTTGGGATTATAATTAATTTAAAGTAGTGACTTTTAAAATCACCTTTATTTTTGTGTATGTGTGTATTTGTCTGTATCTTATGTATATGTGTGGTGATATATTATTTATGATTTATAAAGCTTATCTGAAGATTAAGAAAGCAAAGCCAGCCTCAAGCTATAGAGATCAGGTGGTGGTAGACATCTTTAATCCCACCACTTGGGAGGTAGAGGTAGACAGATCTCTGTTAATTCAAGGTCACACTGACAGACACGAGAAAAAGCTCACACAAAGATGATCTCAGCACGAGGGTTCACATACCTTTAGTCTCAGGACTCATGAGAGGTATTTAATTCAAGAACAGGGTGTCAGAACTGACATTCATTCTCCAGCCACACTGAAGATAGGAAGGCATAGAGTCTCTAGCCATGTTGAGTAGAGCATAACAGTCTGAGTGAATCTCAGGAGCAGTGAAGTCGGGAGCAGCCTGAGGATCGCCCCCTTTAATCTGAGCTGAGGTAGAGGTAAGAGCTAGTGGCTGGCTATTTTACTTCTCTGATCTTCAGCTTGCAGCTTGAACCCCAGTATCTGTCTCTGGGTCTTTTATCTTTCTTGTGCTACATATGTGTGTATATGGGCTGTGTGTGTGTGCGTTTAGAAACTAGAAGCCAGAAGTTGGTTCTCACTTCCACCATGTGATTCCCAGGTACTTGGGCAGCTGGGTGTGTGTGTGGGGGGGGGTCATGTGTCTTTACCCACTGAGCCATTTTGCTGGCCTGAGATTATAAATATTTTTATGTTTCAATGCTTTTCTCCTAAATGTCTTCATTACTTGAGTTTTTTTCATAATGTAGCATTAAGAATTAAAATCTGTCCTCAGTAAATTTAGTAATAGTCACTAGTAGATGTTAGCATTGTGTTCCATGGGTGAGCATGAAAGCAATTGCAGTATCTGTTTACCATTTTTTTCAATATTGAAGAAATTAGAAAAACAAAATCTGTATTTCTTTTATTCTGGTAAGATTTCATTTTAATCCATCTACTTAAGAAATACATAAATTATTTAGAATGCTGACATTCTAACTGTAAATCATTCATGAACTTGATGAATAATGTAGAATATTTAGCATCAAAGATTTCTGTCTTGTTTCAGAGTAAATCTTAACCTCTTGGGTGGTTTAAAATGAGCATACAATGAGTGGTGGATAAAACACTACAGATAAGAAGTAGTGAGTGAGATGGATTAACTGTGCTTCAGTAGTCTTTGGAACCATCCTCCGACTTAATGGCTTTAAATGCTTTAAGATCACATTTATTTATTTTTTATGTTTGAGTGTTTGTATGGGCATGCATGTGCCACAGCACACATTTGGATATCAGAGGACAATCTATAATAGTCAGTTCGCTCTTTCTACAATATAAGTCCCACGGATTGAACATTTCACCAGGCCTGGCTTTAGATAAATATTTTATTTGCTAGTCATTTTGTGGAATAGCAGTGTGGCTGGATTCATTAAGTGGTTTATCTGTGGGTCTCACCTAGGGTTTCTCAAGTGGCTTCAGGAATTTATCATTGTGACCAAAGCAGCCAAATGGCCTCTGAATTTATCTGTTTAGATTTCTGGCAGATATGTTAGACATGGCTGCAATTCATGATTCCATCCAATACCCTTAGGCAGTCAGGAGGCAGGTTCTCTGTTTAATACCCTTTGATGGTTTGGACAGCAGTGGAAGTGGTTTTAGGTTTTTTTTTTTTTTTTTTTTAGGACAAGGTTTCTCTGTGTAGCTTTGGAGCATATCCTGGCACTCGCTCTGTAGACCAGGCTGGCCTTGACAGATGGTTCCAGAAAAGCTGGATATGCCCAAGAAGGGAATAAAGCCTGACACTTATGTTAACCCAAGTCCATGAAAGGTATAAATCTAGAAACTGGAGAAGCAGGAAGATTTCTGATGCTGGGTTCCTTCTTTTTTCTTTTGGATGTGACAGCAAAAGAACAAGCAATAGAACAATAAATAGGTAGACCAGACTACATCATCCCTAACGACATGTACACTAAAGGATGTTAGCTCTGCAGTCAAGAGTGACCCACAACACTAGGGAAATTCATATTACATATTTGCTGATGAGTTGATATCTGAAGTGTTTAATGAACAGCTAAACAGCTAAAGGACATAATTATCTAAAAATGAACAGAGGAGCTGTATAGCAATTTCTCCAATGAAGGTAATGTACTTATAAATACACCAAAAGGTGCTCAGTGTCACTAGTCATTAAAGAACTAAACATAAAGAAATAGTGAACTTTAGAACCCCTTTAACAACAGCAAAACTCTGGACACAGAAATTGATAGGTGTGTGGGCCTGTGTATGTGTGGTTATGTGTGAGTGCACGTGCTTTTGTGTGTGTGTGTGTG
Organism: Phodopus roborovskii; assembly: GCF_943737965.1. Classification (NCBI taxonomy): domain Eukaryota; kingdom Metazoa; phylum Chordata; class Mammalia; order Rodentia; family Cricetidae; genus Phodopus; species Phodopus roborovskii. The sequence continues at coordinate 17,046,307 of NW_026126567.1, read as the reverse complement.
TGTGAGTGAGTGGGGGGGTGTGAGAGTGTGTGTGTATTCTCAGCCTTCTGGCTCAGACCGAGTGCAGAAAACAACCAAGTTTTGATGAGTTTTCAGTTAGGATATTATAAAGTAAATCAGTGAGAGATACTGGTAAATTTATTTTCTGTTCATATTTTTTCCAGCTGCTTTATTAAAATTCAAACCATGGACATTTACCTTTTCTAACTCTTATAGATCTCTGATCTTACATCTGCCCTGATGTTCATCTGGTTTATACACATTGTATTATTTTGAGTCATAGTAATAGAACTTTCTTATGATTATGTGTAGGATTGATTGATAGGAAAAGACAAGAAAGTAAGTTATAAGGTGTGGACTTGGAGTAAAATAGTAATTAAAGGTAACAAATAAAGCGACGTGCATCAGTGTAGGAGACATTAGGAAAGATGATTCAGCAGAAATGATTGGCCTGCTAGATTGATGAATGGTATTTTGGTGAGAGTAGAAAATGAAAAGATTCAAGAGGGGAGATGTGTCTTCAGCCATACAGAGACTTTAAGGATTATAAAACTAGACCCCATTTTTGCAGAATAATTTCTTCACTCACTTGCACAGACTTGGTAGCCTTGAAGAGGAGTGAGTGACCAGAACAGTCTGCCCACAGCAGCCTTCACCGCACCTGTCACCTGGAACCACTCCACCCTCTCAACACTTTGAGGAATAGAAAATATCTGTAGCAGCCGCAGAAGAGTACATAAGCGGGGCTAAAAAAAAAAAAAAGAAGGGCTGCCTAGAGATGAGTAAAGAACTAAGAACCACAGTGAGTTTGGAAGATGGCAAAGCGTGGCAAAAGCATAGGTGCACATTGTGTGTGATTGGGTACAGTAATTTGCTCACAGGGTAAGGGAGTAAACAGAAGGTGAGATAGGTTTCCACCTGATACCTGCTGTGTACCACAAGGGAAATCTGGTCATACTTGTTCTCTGTCTGTCTCATACAGAATGCTCAAGTGTGTGACTCATTTGCAGTGTGAAGTGTGTCCTCTCTATATGGTGTATTTCAAGGCTGCTTTCCAAAAGAGAACTGAATTATGTAGGTTCCTTTGTCTGCTTAATAGAAGTTGCTTTAAGCAAGCCAAGGTTGTTTTGTCCAGTTTTTCAAGATATGGAAGTTGTCTTTCTGCCTTTTCAAGAAATGAGAGAACACTTAACCATCTTGATTTTCAGAGTGAATCCCTGAAGGGTGGAGCTTGTTCTCAGAGGCACCTGCTGCCCAGATGTTCTAGGACTAGGATGCTTTTTTTAAATCTTAAAGTCTATTTGCAATGTGATTTGTGTATATTCTTTTAAGTTTTTAGTATTTGTCTTTTGGATTTTTTTGTGATCTATTTCATTATGTTCTTAGATGTAATAAGATAGCAACAGAATTTATGGCATGACCAATTGGAAAGTTATATAAAGATAGGAGATAAAATGTATTTGTACTAGTTAGCTCATTACTGTTCCTCGGTTAAAAGGGGGCAGGGGTTCTGTTTGGAGTGTGTTCATGAAGATGCCCAAAACATATACAAAAGGCAGGTCTGCTTATTCTAGCACCAGTCTGATGTTTGGGGTTTGTTCAAATTATTTCCAAAACATCCTTAGCATCCAGATTGTTTGAATAGAGTGCATGTAGATCTTGTTTTTCAAAAGTTACAGTATCATATTTATATAGACATGCTTTTGATAATGTAAAGACTTTGGAATACCAGCAAATATTTAGAAGCCATCTGTTAGTTCCAGTATTTTTAAAGGAAGAAAATGGGTTGAAAATTATTTACTAGTGTAAGAGGAATTAGTTAGTCAACTAGTTTTTTGTTTTAGCACAAACTGATTGTAAGTTAGCATTTCCTGATTACTGTGATTCTTATTTACTTGGTCTGTGTGGTTCTTTTGAGCTAAGGCCTCTAAGAACCCCTCCAGGGCAGCACTGCAGAACTAAAATCTGCAGTAATTATGGTAGAAAACAAGCAAACCCTCTCCTCCGACTGTGAACTGGCCTAGGCCTTCTGCAGTCCTACCTCTGATTCTCGGGTTTACAAGTCAGTTTGGTTACAGCAGTGGTTCTCAACCTGTGGGTCACAACCCCTTTGCCAAACCTCTGTCTCTAAAAAATGTTTACATTGAGATTCATAACAGTAGCAAAATTACAGTTATGAAGTAGCAACAAAGATAATTTTATGGTCGGGGTCACCACAACGAGGAACTATGTTAAAGATCACAGCATTAGGAAGATTGAGAACCACTGGGCTGAAGGAAAACCAAACAAATTAAGTCATTTCTGAAAAAACTCAGAAAATGGCAAACCCAGAAAAAGAATGAGCCCTGCAGCCACCCTGGGCCTTTGAGGCGTCTTCCTGTGTTTTTGCAGGGTCCTTCCCCTTTTTCAGTGTGTGAAAGGGTGGTTAAGAGACATTGGTGGACATTAAAAGCCCAAGAGAAGCCAGTAGCAGAGCCCGCCTCATAGAAAGCGTGAGGAGAAAACCAGAGCCAGCCTTGGGCAGGCTTTTAGTGCTTTCTCTGTTGAAGTGTAGATGCTTCTTCACGTTTTAAAGAGATTGTGGCTAAAAGCTGTTCTTACACTGGAAGGGCTGTTCTTTTCAGTTCTTCTGTGGACTGAGGAAGTCATCTTAATTGGGTATTTAAGCACATTGTCATCAATTAGCTTTGCATTAATTAAATAATCATTGCCAACTATTTCCAGATGTGTGCAAGAGTATTAACAGAATATGAAAAGATAGCTGTGGGTGCTTTAGATTTATTTATTTTATTTTTTATGGGGTACAGAAGAAATAAACTCATAAAATCTCCAAGGTTGGGCGGATGGCCTGGGTGAGTTTATGATTACAGGTGTACGTGTGGCATGAGCTCAGTGGACGTGGTACATCGTGCTTTCACTCCCCACTCGTTCCTTGGAGAGCCAACAGGAAATTAAAATTAATGAGAAGCCTGCACTTCAAAATCCTTGCAGAATTCTTGCCTATTCTTTGCCAGCTCACGAAACTGTGTTGGCAATCATGTCCAACAGATGGAGTGGTATGTGCAGAACTGTGTCATGTGATTGTCTAGCTCTGTAGGATCTGAGTAAAGTTTTGACTGGACACCTACAAGACATTTAAGGGAATCAGAGTCCACTCAAAGATAAGTGTTCATGTAGCACAGAAAATAATGAGAATAGTAGGCAGCAGAGCTAGAGGAGTTAAAGGTGAGATGCTTGGTTTCTGGGGTATAATTTAAACCATTTAGCCACCTAAGGGAAAGTTTCTGCTTTCTTAGTTCTACATGTGGTATTTAAAGCACAGTTTCTGAAATTTTTATTTGATAGTTGTGTCTAGGCAAAATCAACTGAAACATTAAGCTAATTCTGCATATTTAGGTAATTAATCCTTAAGTTAGAAGTCAATATGGCATCATTTCCTTTACAAATTAAAGTGAGCAGGCCTGTGCTTATTGGATTAATTAAGATAGAAGGCACAGGTGCAGTCTGTGGTTTCTTGTCACCATATTGGAATTTATTAAGATGTTTAAAGCATATGGTAAAAAGAAAAATGTCCCACCAAAAAAAGTTCTAGGAAACAAAGCCTTTCCTCACAGTAGCCTGTCCTTCTTGAGTGTAATTTACTTAGAAGATTGCGTTGGAGAAATTGGCTACTTCACATTAACAACAAATGCATTGTTCTCCAAACATATGTTTGGGTTAGTGTTTATGTCTGGAGCAGTCATCTTGCCTCTGAGGGCTTTCTGTTCAGAAACGTATTTTGAATATTTAGTCAGTAAGCATAAGGACTGCTAGAGTGAGTGCATCGAAAGATGTTAATCAACATCGAATTTTAGGATCAAAGGGCTAGACGATCTAATTCATCATCTTTTAATTTAAAACTGGTGTCCGCTAACATTTACCTCTTGAAATAAACCATGAGATTTAAACTAAGTTTTAGAATTGATTGAGGACACCAGGAGTATATCAATTTGTGTCTTGAGATGGAATTGTTTTTTTTTTTTTTTTTAACTTTTTGAGGTTATAATTACATCATTTGCTAGCTTCCTTTCTTCCCTCCACTTCTCCTACATACCCCCCACCTTGCTGTTTCTCAAATTCATGGCCTCTTTTTTTTTTTTTTTAATTGTTGTTACATATATACACATATATTACTAAATGTAGAAATACAACCTGTCCAGGCCATATAAAATTACTTGAATGTGTATGGGAATGGGGTAGTTTTTACTTGAATTGGAATAAACAAAAAATCATTTAAATGAAAACTTAGCATTATGCCTTCACAATTACTGCAGATCTGGAGAGTACACAGAGTTGAGTATCCAAGGCCTTTCTCTAACTGGCTTACTGCTGTGTAGCTTTTGGTTCTCTGGAGCCTGTCTGCTTACTGGCCTGGTTGAACTGGTACTGGCTTGTTCTTCCTTCACATTCTGATATTAGATTAGCTGACTTCCCCATGTTCTCTCTCCCACTCTGGAGAACTGTGAGTTCAAGGCCAGCCTGAGCTATGTAGGGAGTCTCATTTCTTTTAACAACATAAGTCTGAAGTCCAAGTGTCTTGGCTCAAACCCAAAGTCCCTGACTTCACAACTGTGAGAGACATTTTCGCAGCATAACCATAGACAGATAGATTTATGGCAGTTTCTGAGGGGTGACAGAGGGATAGTCTGTACTGTTGAGATGAGCATATTGAGGTGATATATTGATGACACTGATTTACTTCAGAGGTCACAGAAAGAGTCCTTCATTCTCTTTATGAATTAAATAGTAAACAGAGCTGCCTCTGAATGTTTCTCAGGGTTGAAGTGGTGCTCTTTGGGTTTGGATGGGGAGATTATTTGCCTCGATAAAATTTTCCAGCTATTGGGTCTTTTCTTAACAGTTCTTTAACAGTCCCAGGCTGCAGTTGCTATAAAAGCACCTTTTAGACAGTTGTAACTAACTAGGTATATACTTAAATCAACCCCTGATGCACATATATTTCAAAACATGAATTAGCATGAAACTTTCCAAGTCACTTTCAATTCAGGGTTACAATTTTAGAATCAATTTTTATAAGGGAAATAGACAAGTTAAGAAACACTTCTTTGGAGATACAAAGTATGTACTTTTTTAAAAAATGTCTCATTGTGGAATTCTTTATGGCACAAAGAAAAGTTGAATGAATGTGAATTATAAGTGCCATATGTGGCCTGTATTAGTATTTTTATTAGCATGAAGGTAAACAGTCACAGAAAACAGTTTCCAGAAGTAGATACTGACTTATCTTACATTCTGACTGTGGAAGAAGCTTAAGACTAAATTGTTGCTAACTGCCCTTGTTGGGATGACTGACATAGGCCACACTACTGCAGAGTCGACAACACTGACCTCAGAATCCAGCGGTCTCACTGACATGTTATTATTTTTAACTATATTATTCCATCACAGTCTGACTTTTCTGTCTGGCAGTGTCTGATCCATCCAATTGTGAATGGAGTAAGTACATGTCTGAGCCTGAGCCCATCAGTGCTTTTTTAAGGACAGGAGCTTATTTCAGTTAACTGTGTGTAGTTATACACACACACACACACACACACACACACACACACACACACACACACTAGACATATGATGAAGGAATAAAATATAAAACACATGAAATGCTTAAAAATGTATTTTTCAGTCATCAGTTTTCATTTCTAATGCTGAGTGGATACTTCTGGCTGGTTCTAGATTGAAGACTAAGGCTCACAACCAAGGCCAAAGTTATGCAAAAGCCCCTCCTCCCCTACCTGAGAGAAAGCCACCAATCAAATAGGGCAGTACTGCTGACCCCGAGTTTACCATGAGGTTTCGGAATAATTTCCAGCAGTCCCAAACCTGTGTAAGAGGGTAAGGTGAGTTGGGACTCTTGAGGTCCAGTGTTTCTCCTAACAGCTTCCTCATTCAAGTCAAGCTGGAAGCACCAAGATACATCATAGATAATACCCTTACTAGGAAGGACGACTGGCATCCTGCCTCCTAGGTGGAGCCTGCAAACCTGTCCTGGAATCACCAGTGTGATAACATTTCAGTTCCTATGTTCTGAAGATAAAGGCTTACTGGAAGAAGCTGGAAGAGCCGTAGAAACAGCAGACCCTCAGAGAGAATAGGGACTAATTCACATTTCCCTCGTACCCAGTCTATTTGAGCCCCTAGAATAGAATATCACTGCTTCCCATAGCTTACGTGAAGCAATACAGATGAAGGAAAAGATAAAGGTTTCTGCTTAGCACCCGTGCCTTGCCTGTGGAGGGCTGGGGATTTGAACTGATGCCACCAGAGGGAAAGAGCTGACCCTTCCTGAAGAAGGCTTTGCTTATAAAGGGAACCCAGTAAAACCAACAAAACCATGCTTCCCCATGCCACGGCATTGTGAGAAGTTCTCAGCAGAACCAGGCTGTGCCACAGTAGGACCTGCTGTCTTGAGACCGCCAGGCTTGGCAATGACCTCTGTTTGCTCCAGTGCTCCCTCGCCCCCTTATGAGCCAGAACTAGGACGGGAGCCAGCACATTAACTGACTTAGGCCTTGGTATTTTGTCCTGAGATTTAAACCAGGGATTTAAACCTGAGTTTAAACCAGAGAATTGAACCAGGGGAGGTTTGAGTCAGATTTGAGATTTAACATCTTTAAGTAGTTGGATTTTTACTTAACCAAAACACCCAAAAAGTTTTAGCATTTATCCAGATTTATAATGGACAGGATAAATTAACTGTTCTCCGGGTCTAGTGTTATGCTGTGAAAATACTGAATGTGACACCTATTATTTATACATTTATTCAGTTTTTAATTTGTGGCATCAAGAATTCTATAATGAGGCTTCTTAAAAAGTAGAACTTACTTTGTATTACCAAGGAATATTTCTTAACATGTCTATTTGCCTTAAAAACGTTGACTGTGAAAGTGTAACTCTGGACTGAAGGTGAATCCATAATGAGAAGCTCAGAAAATATTCGGCTAGTTACATGCTCTTCTCTCCATTTGTAGTTTATTACTCTGGGATTTCAAAAATGACCACATTGCTTATAACGAACTACAACTTTTAAAATAGGGTGCATATGGGATTTGTTCATTTCCATCTCTGCTTTATAACTAAAATAGTATAACTGGATCATGCATATCAATTTAGCTATTGACAAGTAAACACATATTCTCTAAGCCAACTGACTATTTCGTTAGTTGGCTTTATAATTTGGGAAGATCTTGGCCTGTGTTAGTATCTTAAGGAAACATGAAATAATGAAACTGGCTCCTTTGAGTAGAAGGGCTCTGTCCCTGAGGACTTCTGTCCAGATTTCATGTTTTGTGCAGATGGACAGACAGCATATTTCAGGGGAAAATAGGTGGGATCCACGTGCTGGTGTATTTCTGAAAGTCAGTTTTAAGAATTTATACTAAAACAGCAGAAATTTCACAAAGGCAGAGGAGCGAGCTCTCAAGAGGCATCAGTTCCTCCCTTCTCTGGGTTCTCTGTGGATGCTCTTAGCAATGCACTTAGGGCCTGGGGTGTAGGCCACACCATAGCATCCCTGTGGAGGAGGGCATTCTCAGATAGCTCAGTGAGACTATATTTGTCTTAGAATACAAATACATTTTATTTACTTTTTTTACATATTTACTAAGAAGGATCACAAATATACAATATATGCACTAAGAAGATTGCATACATAAAAAGTTGCATACACATTGAATTTTTAGGCATTGCATTCAAAATAGCTAAAACCCTCGTGTGAACAGACTGTTGTCTTACTAGATGTTATTCATATAACAGAAACTATTTTTCTTAATTAATTTATTTCCCAGAACAATAGGAACTGTTAATATGGTCAACACTGAGTTAGAATAAGTTACATTTTTCATATTTTCTTGAAATTACATGATGTAAGTGTAAAATAGTATTTCACATTCTACTTTTAGAAGTATTTTTCTAGAATAACATACAAACAACATTTTGAGGGTTTTTGTTTGTTTGTTTCCTTTTTCCAAAAGAATTTGCTTGGAAACTAGCCTTACCTTTTCTCTTGTCCTTCCTAACATACCATTTTATCTAGTTAATGTAGCTGTTGGTTTCTGATGTTTAACACATCTAGTTTGCTACCCAATCAAAATAGAAACAAATAGTATTTCCTCCACCCATTGCTGCTGGCCACTTCATTAAACAGAGTTACTCAGAAGGATTTTTGATTTGTTACATTTACCTTCTGTTCTTGAGCATTTTCTTGTTTTTCAGTTGTAATAAACCTAAGTTGTTGGGGTTTTTTTTAATGTATTAATAGTTCAAAATAATATTACTTTGTATTCATTGAGAATAGCTGTGAATAAGATATAGCTAAATATATAGTTAAGATCTATTTAGTCTTAAAATGCTCTGATGTTACAGAGGCTAAAGAAAGAAGAGATGCCTGTGGCTGGAGTAGGAGAATGGGACTGTTGGACCTGGTGAAATGTAACTGTTTGCAAAACTGATTAAGAAGCTAGAGGAAGAAAAACTGCGTGGATAGCTTGTGTCTTGTCTACATCTTGTGACGTAGACAAAAATAGGACATGGGCAGTAATTGCACTTGGCTGTTAAATGGTGCTTAGTAGTGACTTAAAGTGGATCCATGCCCTCCCTAGTAATAATACTTTCTTTATTACAAGTAGTTACATACTGGAATAATAAGTAGGAAAAGCCTTTTTTTTTTTTTTGTTTTGTTTTGTCAGGTTTTATTGTGATTCCTGTTTGTGAGTAACCTGGACACCAGTATCAACAGAATTCATTTCAAAGCACTGCTTTGAAGTAAATTCTTTCTAACTTTTCTTCTCAGTTTATCCTGTTAGCATTTATTAAAAGGTCTGATCCTGAACCCTGTTTGTAATTGTCACAGTATTGAAAAGTAAAATAAAATTGATGAACTTAGAAAAATCTTAACTGACTAGAAAGTTGCCAATTAACTTTTATATATGCATCGTTCCAAGAAGTGAAAGTCATTTAGTCCTGTAATTCTGCAAATTCCCTTTCAGCATCTATTAAATCTCTAGCAGGTAAGAGCTAAAATAATTTTCAGATTTAGAAGTCTGTAGGAGACAAGCAGGGAAAAGATGGGCACTGATTGGACAAACTTGGCCACCATTTTGGAAAGCCTTTTCATTCCCATACGCCAGCTTTCCTGCTGTTCTGTACTCATGTGTGTGAGAAGTGCCTACGAGTCTTTGCATTGGAATTTCCTGCCTTTGTTCTGTGTGTTAGAAGCAATCAAGACCACACGGTTAAAATATTTATTTGAACGTATTTTAGAATATGTATATGCCAATCATTTTGTTTACTTCTTTTCTGTCAAATTGTCAAAAACTTATTTTAGACTACTTTCCCATAGTTATTTTTTTCCTTTTTTTTTTTTTTTTTTTTTTTTTTTTTTTTTGATAAATGAATCTGTCATAAAACCAACCACAGCTGTTTGTAAACATTTTTAACAGCTTTATTGATCAGTGTTCTGCCTTCTCTAGTGCAGCCACTTATACTATACAATCAAGCCTGGGTTTCATACGTGCACAGTTGTACAGCTAACCCCACAATTAGAGTATTTGGGTGGGATTATATGCAGGGTTGTGCTGTGTTCTTGTGTTTGCACATGAATCCATATGCATCTGGAACCCAGAGATCCGCATGAGGTGTGGACTCTTGGGTACCGCCCACCCTGGGACCAGGCTCACGGGTTCTGCTATGCAGCTGCCCAGCCAGTCACAGGGATCCCCTCTGTCTCTGCTTCCATACCGCTGGTGTCACAAATCCACGCCACCATGCCAGGCTTTCTGTGTGGTTTAGAGAATTAAATGTTTACATGGGCAGCACTTTCCAATTAAGCTATTTTCCTAGCTCTCGGTTTTAGAATATTTTATTCTTATCCCCAAAAGAAACTCTGCATCCATTGAACAGTAACTTCGTGTTTCTTTTAAAAAACAACTTTATCTCCTTCTACTTTGGGTCCTGGGGAACCTGGTTTGTATATCAACCATCTTGCCTGTTCTAGGTATACATTCTTTTTAAATTTAAAACACCATGTATTTACTTGTCCTTTTGTAGTGGTGTGTTATGTGTGGGGATGCCCACAAAATGGTGTACATGCTGAGGTCAGAGAACAACTTGTGAGAATCAATTTGCCTCTATTATCACGTGGGTTCCAGGGATTGGACTCTGCTGGTCAGGCTTGGCAGACAGCACTGTGTCTACTGGGCCATCTCATCAGCTCCCTGGAATACATTTCTGAACCATACACTGTTAATCTTGCTGCTTCTCTGTATGTGATGGGTATGTGTGGAGTGTGCGCACATATGCAATTGCCCAAACATGTACCTTGGAGACCTGAGAAGGATGCTAAGTACCCTGCTGTGTAACTCTCTCTGTATAACAGGCAGAGTCTATTACTGAACTCAGAAATGGGCTGGCAGCCAGCAAGCTTCAGTAGTCCTTCTGTTTCTGCACCCCATAACACAGGAGTCACACACACACACACACACACACTCACACACACACACACTCACACACACACACACTCTCTCTCTCTCTGACATATACACACTCTCTCTCACTCACACACACACACTCTCTCTCTGACATATACACTCTCTCTCTCACACACACACATACACACATATACACACACATAGCCTTGGATGTGGATGCCACAGATTTAGAGTCAGGTCATACTCTTGTGCATAAGCATTTTTTTTCCGGCCTTGCTGGTTTAGATTGTATATAGAATGAATTGTATCTTATGTGTCCTTCTGTAATTTCATGCTTGAAGAGGCTTCTGAAAACAACCACACTTGTAATATAGGTAGCTACCTTGATATGGGGGGGTCAGGGTGATTAAGTTATTAAGTTCATTTAATGGTAGCTTAATGACTTGTAGAACTTGATATATTCATTGTAAATTATATATGTGATTGCAGGGATTCGAGAATAGCCAAAAAATGGCTAATATAGACCAGACCCTGTTTTAGGTACTGTTAGAAGCAGGAGGTAAAATGAGGCCAATTGGGACTGGAGGCCCCTGTCTGGCCATGACTGTAACTCCCCTACGGCATAGGCATGCAGCCAGGTACATTGTACATGCTGATTCCTGATAAAACCCCAGGGAATGTGCTGTTCTGTCCTGCTCAGAGGAGCAGAGGCCAAGGCAGTCTTTGGCAGAATCCTCTTTGATTAGCCCCCATCTTTGGTCTAATTTGCATATACAGTGATCCAGTCAGAGTTACTTTTTCATTTAATGCATTAAAAAATCCCTAGACATGGCTTCTTTGTCAGCAGTACATTTTGGGCTCCCCCTCAGCCTCTGAGAACTTCACCTTTCACTTAATAAAATATCCCTTCCTTTGTTCCCTGTTGGCTGTCAATAAACCTCATTTATCATGGTCACAAGACAAGAACCCCAAGGAACAGAAAATCTGTGACAAATCAGTAAACAAACCAGACTAAAGTCTCAACTGGGCTGAGGAAGGCAGTGGGTGGTGCTCACTGGATGGGAAAGGATCAAGAGTTCAGATTTTAACTGTGACATATACAGTCTAAGGAAATAATAAAGATGATAAACTAATAAGTGAGAGCATGTGATGAGATGTTAAATACTGTTGAAGAAAAAAAAACCCAAGAAAGAAAACAGCCAGTGTTTAGGGAGAAGGGATTGCAGAGCGATAGAATGGAGAGCAGCTTCTCCGAGAAAGTGACACTTGACTACAGGACTTGTAGGAGGTACAGAATCAAGCAGAGTGACCTTAGGGGCACATGGGAAGAGGGAGGACACCCATTGCAAAGACTGAGTTGGAAGCTTCTATGATGTGTTCAGAGAACAGCTAAGCAATGCATTTCTTTGTGGTTGCTGAATGGATGAAAGCCAAATCGTAAGAGGGCAAAACTCAGACCACAGGGTGGAGAAATGTTTGTCTGGACAAGAAGTAGACTCTTGAAAAGAAGCTGCTGGCACAGAGAAATGACCTGGTCTGTAACAGACAGTAAGTTTACGCTGGCCACATTTGAGAGTGTGTCTGGTGAAGTGCAGGGAAAGCAGTTGTTCAGGCAACAGCAGTGCAGGTGGTAAGAATCAGCCTGCTTTCTCCTGATTTCAAAGATACAAGGCAATTAGATTGTGTGATCATTTAATGTGAAAATTAAAATACTAGGAGACTCAAGACAGCTCCAGAGTGGTGAATGGAACTTGTTGGATGGGAAAAGATCAGTTCAGGTTTTAAGTGTGAGCACGAAGTCCATTTGGGTCAGTCCTGATGACAGACCTCTTTCATCCCAGCACTTGGGAAGCAGAGGTGGGAGGGCCATAAGTTCCACCCACTCTGCACCACACAGCAGATTTCAGGCCAACCTGACTTATATAACAAGACCCTGTCTCAAAAGTCAAAACAAAGCAAAGCAGGTGTGTGGGAGAGAGAATTCAGGAGAGGAGTCTAGGCTATAATTTTATCATTAGTAGGTTGATATTTAGGAGACCAAATGAATCTTCGAAGGATTCTCTGAAGTAATGAGTATTTGTAAAGTAGGTGAAGGTCTATATCAGTTTCCAACAGCTGCTATAACAAATTACCACACGGTTAGTGTATTGAAACATGAGAAGCTGACTGTCTTATAGTTCATCCCCCCCCCCCTACTCCCAATACAGTGGTAGAACAGGCATGGCGTAACAGTGAAGGCACCTGTCGTGGGTGCTTGGAATGGAACCCAGGTCCTCCAGAAGAGCAATGGGTGCTCTTAACTGCTGAGCCATCTCTCCCGCCTCATCCTTTGCCCATTTTTAAATTGGGTTTAAATTTTCATTGGAGTTAAATTTTCCTTTTTCTTTTGGTTTGTGCTTTTGGTGCCAAAGGTAAGAGACTGTTGCCTTCTACAAGATCACAGACTTTTATAGTCATGCTCTCTGTCTGCTGTTACTTTATTTAGGTGTCTGACCTGTTTTGTACATGATACAAAGTCAGTATCCAACTTCATTCTTTTGCATACTGAACTATTTATTGAAAAGACTAGTCCTTCTCCACTGAAATCAACTGATCATGCCCAGGTTTTTTCAGATTTGTCCCAATGGCCTGTACTATCTTGGTTATTGTAACTATAGAATAGAAAGTTTTAAAATATGTATATATTTTAATATATATATATATAAGTATATATATATATGTGCATGTGTGTGTGTGTTCTAATTTTGTTCTTTAAAAATATTGTTTTGCCAGGTTTTCTTTAAATCTTTTTAAACTTTTTTGGTTACCATAGTATTTGCCATTTTAACAATTTGCACATCACATGTATAGTTCAGTAGTATTACATTTATATGTATTCATATCTCTAGAATTCTTTCCTCTTACAAATCTGAAACCTTATGCCCATTGAACAGCCCCCCTCCCTCGATCCAGCACTGGTAGCTGCCATTCTGCCCCAGTGTCTCTGAGTTTCCCTTAGATACCTCGTGTATGTGTGAACGTGCAGGATTTTCCTTTCCGTGTCTGTCCTGTTGATTTTGTAGATTAGTTTGGGGAATATTGACATCTTTCAATCTTGAATTTGTGTTGTTTTCCTATGCGTTTTGTTTTTCTTTGTTTTTTTTTTCAGTAATGTTTTCTAATTTCTAGTTTAAAGAGTAGAAGTTTAAACTTATTCCTAAATGTTGTATTGCTTTTGATACTATTAATAGTTATTTTTCTCAGTTTTGCTCATTGCCACTGTGTAGAAACATAGTTTTGTATCTCAAACTCTGAAACTCTTAGAACTCATTTGTTGGTTTCAATGCTGCTGGTCACTTTCTTAGGATTCTCTATATGTAAGATCCTGTAACCTGCTTCTGGAGATAGTTTCTTATAGCATTATATTTGCATACAGTAACTCAGCATGTGTGCATTGAGGCCTTTGCTCCATGTTGGGATGTGCAGTCAAAGACAGATTCTTCAGCCAGTACTAACAGCTCAGCATTGGAAACTGTTTGAGAGATACATGTGATGCTACATTACCACAGAGATGGGATGCTAAGGGAAGTCCCACATAGGAGCTTACATACAGACCTAGACCATTTTGTCAACTAAGTAGCCATGGTTAGGATAATTTGACATTTCAAGGTCAAACTGACCTTGGGTATTTAAAAATTATCCTGTAGTATGAACTTCATCTTTAAGATTTTTAAAGTCTATCAAAATTTAAGGAGATTTGTATTAATAGTGAAACAACATGTTGAATTTTTAAAGTATATGCAGATGTTTGATTATGTAGTAAATCTGTTGCTATAAAAGCGTATGATCACATTTGGAAAATTGCTGTTGCATGTCTTGGCAGTTTGTTAAGAACTGAAAACTTTTAAAACTAACTGGTGTTTTGATAGATTAAGTTCAAGGCCACCTTTTGTTTAAATGATGTTTTGTTTTCTGTAATTAGACCATGCTAGGTGAATTAAGTATGTAATTAAAAACAGAAGGTCTGGCTAATTCTGAATAAATGAGTACAAAATACAAGGTCATTATCCATCTCTAGTGGGGTTCCAGATGAACAGTGCACATGGAACTATTTATAAAACATTTTGCATGGTCAGGGTTCCTTGAGGTTCCTGTCCATGGCTTTTAAATTCAAGTATTCACAGACTTGCAAAAAAAAAAATATATATATATATATATATACCTGTAGTGCTCATCTGAAGGAAAAGCAAAAGATTAGAATCTAATCTTCTATCGCAAAAAAAAAAAGGTAAAACGTTTCCCTCCTGCTTCAAACTGGATGCTTAACGTGTTCCTTGGCATTGTGGTTCCGCAGTGAAGAGCTCACTCAGTGGTCTGGAGAATTCAGACTCTCTGCTGTCTTCATTTCCTAGAGCCAGAGCTGTGCAGCCACAGCCCCCTGGTGTACTGTGCTCTTCCGTGCTTAGTCACAGTGGGTGCTATGAGATAGATGTCTCTTCTGAGGAGTATTTTATTTGAAGCACTGTTTATTCTTACATTCTAATGTATAGAAAACTTTAAAAACAAAACAAAAAAATGAAAAAAAAAAAAAAACCGCGTCTAAGTTGCTTGATTTAAAATCTGTACCTGGGAGACCAGGCTGGAACTTCCCTTAGAAACCCCATCACAATTTGGCTGCTGATGCACCCATTTTTTCCTGCCTGCTTCTGAGTTATGCTTGCTGTGTGTTTAGCATCACTGCCCTACTGCTGTCTGCCTGGCGTTTGCCAGCCTTCTAGACACCATTTGAGGTTAGTTTTCCCGGTGTCCCCTGTCCCTAGGAAGAGGTAGATCTCCCAGTAATTGCTTGTTCTCTTTTCAGGCTTTCACTGTACACTTCAGGAGTCTTTTCTAACTGTCCCCACACTTAAAACACCTCCAGAATAGAAAGCATGATGCTTCATTCAGCACTCTTGCCTAGCACCAAGATGGTTTCTGACAGCTGATAGTTGACCAAACAGCATTTGCTCCATCAAGAACTTGTTGGTTAAATATAACACATCTTTTCATTTATATAGCATTTAAGTCAAAAGCAATGCAATATGGTAAAACAAATACTGTGTATTGTAGTAGGCAATAGTAAAACAATAATAAGTGATGTCTTATTCTGTAATCTCATCTTAAACTTATTTAGGAGACCATTTTTTCTGGGCATATGTTTCATAGACTTTTTGAATATGGAAAATATTTGATGGCTGCCAATCTAGGATACAGCATTTAACTTTCCAGTTTGAGCCAGTTATAGGTGCTGATACAGCCAATTACAATGCAATGAAGAGTCATCAGAACTCTGTAAGCAATGACAAACACTTACCTGGTGATGTGATCTTGTTAGAGAAGTTGGCATTTAGACAGAGTCCTAAGAATGAGTACTAATACACAGATGGGCACGTGGGGAGATGGTGCTGAGTATGCACAGAGCTAAGCTTGGAAAGCATGGACTTGAATTGGACATGGTGGAAAGCAGGGTGGAGAATAGGTAGGTACATTACTGCCATATGAAGAAATCGGGAGTTTAGATGTAGACACTTGATTGTAGACTTACAGTGAGATGCTCATCTCAACAAGCTTGGTGACAAGGAGTTGGGAGTAGAAATAGAGAAGTCTTGGGAGAGTCTGTTGCAGTATTACACAGTTCATGTAGATGTGAATGAAGGCCGTGGAACTGGTAGGAGGGGCAGTTCAGAGAGAATGTGCCATTCCCATGATCATATCTGAGAATTAAGGACCAGGAAAGAGTCTCATGTGATCCCCAGGTGTTTTTATTGAATAACTTGGGGAGCAGGAAAGGAGGAGTTCTGAGTCATCCCTGTAAAGGAATGGTGACTTCTTCAAGTGGAACACAATGAATCAGCTCTAGCTATACAAATCCTGTCAGATATTCAGAGAGCTACTCCCTAGACTACCCTGAGTTGACCTCTACGGAGCTACCCATCTGAGCTAGAGATCGGGAATCAAGTCATGAATGTAGAGGAGGGGTAGAAAAATGGAGACAGGTCCCTGGAAGGCAACAACAGAGGAAGATATGTGGTGGTTTAAATGTTGAGGGGGAGAATATTCAAGAAAGAGGAAGCAGATGTATAAAAAAGTTTTAGCAAGATTCAATCACATGAGACCATGAAATGGGCATTGTCTGACTTTTGGGAAGTAGAATCTGTGAATGGAGGAGATGGGACAGAGAACATGGGTAGAAAGTTGTCTATGAAAATGGCCACTGTTGGCCAGAGGACTTAGAGATACTGATGGATGCAGCCATGGGTGTTTGGATGCTGCTATAACTCTTTTAGCAAATTCACATCAGAGCTGATATTGTGGGTCTCTCTAAGTTCATTCCTCCTCCTCCCAAAAAAGTAAAATGCTATTTTTAGGATCACTTGCATATTCAGATTTCATTTTTGGGTTTCTGTTCGACACCTCATGTAGATTTTCTTTGGTCTTCAACTTCATAGAATCAAATACTCCTCTGACAAATTTCTAATAGGGTAAGAAAGTATCACTTTAAAGTTTTCTCAAATGAAGTTTTTATTGTGTTTAGCTTATTTTATGGATGTGTCTGCACATAGGCACTTGCCCCATTGCATGTGTGGAGGTCAGAGGACAACTTGCAGGAGTCATTTCTCTTCTTACACGACTGTCCCACATACCCAGTACTGGCCATCGGACTCTGTCAAGCTTGATGGCAGGTGTCCTTTTAACTGCTGTTCCATCTTCTCAGTCAAGAAGAAATCGCTTTTTTAAACCCTCAAATCCACTTTGTTCAGAAAGAGTCTTCCAAAGTGGCTGCTGCGACTCACTCGGTGTCTCTCCTCACTCGTTGCCTTTTGGTGTGTTTTGTTCACTCTTTTCTGCCACACTCACACAGTCTTCTGGGTTCCCAGTATTGGGGATCTTAGGAACACCCATTTTCACTGTTTGACAATGATGTGTTGCATTGAACTTTCTGGAGAAGCTTTACGAAAATTGACTAGTAACAAATGAATAATGTTGTGATTTCACCAAATTTAGGACTTGCTGAGTTTTTTGTTTTGTTTGGTTTGGTTTTTCAAGACAGGGTTTCTCTGTATTGCTTTGGAGGCTGTCCTGGAACTTGCTTTGTAGACCAGGCTGGCCTCGAACTCACAGAGATTCGTCTTCCTATACCTCCCAAGTGCTGGGATTAAAGGTGTGTGCCACCATCACAGGCCCATAATTTATATTTCTCCCATAAGCAGTTTCACTTTGAATTTTTTTCTTCTGAAGGCATGCATTTGAATGCTACCTTTTGTTTTGTTCAAGTGTCTAAATAGCAGTGAGTTGATGGTTTCATCTGAAAGATGAGTAAGAGCAAAGGATTTGTAGCAGGATTTCATTTGTAGCTTTTCATTGCTTTATCCATTGTGTTGCCATTTTCCCATTCAGATAGCATTGGCCTCTTGGCCAGTAGGTGTTTGACCTATAACTTATATGCTCTGCTATATTAGCTGTATTTCCTAGTTGAGTTCCCTAAAATTGCTCTTGTAAATGCTAAAGAATTAGAAATTAAAAAAACCATTTTATACTTACTATTATTAATGATAACTCTAACTCTGATGGAAAAAAACAGATTTGTTTTCATTTATTAATGAGCATGCTAAAGGGTCCAACATAGTACAAGTTACAAAATATTTTTTTTATTTTATTTTGGTAAAAATGAAGAGAGCATTGTGTGCATGCTGTTGTTTTTGCACGGGTAAGGAGAGGTGCGGAGGGACAGCTTGACAGTTATCGATGATGCTTCCTCATGTAGACTGGTAGGGGTGTACAACTTTTATTTGATATAGATTGCTAGTATTCTCTTTTATACCTGAAAAATATAAACAAAAGAGAAGTAAATAAATGAGATTTTGCTCCCTATTTGATTTACTCTCTGAGTGAGTAGTTTCCAGACCTGCCTGTGTGCTTGCTGTAAGAGGACAGTGCCGTGCAGGCCTTGCTTTGACACCATCCGACACCGTCCACAGCAGCGATAAAGGTGAAAAGCAGGTGGGTCTTAACCTCTTGGGTGGGCAGGCTCACCTAACGGGCTCACCTGGAACACCTCCAGAGTCCCACCCGGAACAGGAAGTCTGTGGTGTGTGAAAGGGCGCAGTGACTCCACAGGCTTGAGAACTGAGTAGCGATGACTCTGCTTTCAGGAGCTGACAGTTATTTGGGGCCAAGGATGGCACCAGTTGTCTTAAAGATGACCAGATACATCGCAGTTGTGTAATGTGTTAAAGAGGAAAGTGCCTCCCCCAACTAAAGCAGGGTGTATCGGTATTTCTGTTACTTAATATCATTTAGCAAAATAAGAAAATGAAGTATAAACATTGCAGAGGAGAGGAGAAATACTAACATTATTTGAAATTGAAAATATTGTCTAGTTACAAAAACTGAAGTAATATCCACTGATATTTATGGGTGTTGTGACAAGTATAACAATAAAAGGGTCCGTTATAAAAATAATAAAACATTTGTCCAAGTAACAGCACAGACCTTACCATGGCACAGGCGTGGGTAAAGATCCACCATAGCACCATAACCACCCTAAGCTCTACAACTAACTGTAGCAGAGGACCGACTGTAGGACTCAGCTAAGCGACATGAGCAGCAAATACAGGAACATCCCATATTTGGGTGATTAGTGAGCTGGCCTGAATATTTTAGATGTTATGCATCCTACCCCACTCCTTGCATCCCATCATTTAATACAACTAAAATAAAGTTTGCCTCTGTTTCTTTTTTTTTTTTTTTTTTTTTTTTTTTTTTTTCCTCTCCTATTCTGACACCGTATTTCTGATGTTTATTTGAGGGCAATAGGCCAAACAATATGGAAAACAAAGAAGTAATGTGAGTTATTTGAATACACGGGTATTAGAGAACATTTTTTAAGGTTGCAGTCATCAAAACTAGGTCATGAAGCAGAAGAGTTGGAAGTGAAAACTTTTAAGTGTTAGAAAAAAGATACTCAGTAACGTCTCTCCATGGATGTGTGTTGGCCTGGCGTGGGTATAATGAGCTAAATGTGTAGGGAAGTAGATGTCCATGTACATGAAAACTTAATGACATTTAAAAACTATATAAAATATGTGTGCATTTGTATGTAGTCTTGCTATGAAGAAAGCATTTTACTATATAGTATTAAAAGCAGCAATTGCCTTTTGAAAGAATCTGATCAGGCTGTGTAAAGATTGTATGTTTTCAACCTGACAAAGTCAATTGAAAGACAGATTGTGGAGATGTTCATATCCTTAATATATTTATAACATGGTATCTACCCCCTTAATATTATAAGAGTTATACCAATTAGTGATAAAGTTGTTTCTAATATTGGGTAGAAAGATAAGAGAGCACATGTATCCATGTAAACTTTCTCAATAGTTTGGATGTATTATCCTAGGTTTGAGAATGTTTTCTTGTCTTTTTACTCCTAAGAATGTAATCTTTAAAAAAAAATAGATATTTACAAAAATCATTTAAGGACATTTTTAACAGCATTCTGTAACAGAAATTAAAAAGGTAAACTGCTCTAGAGACCAATTCCTTCCAGCTTGCTACTTCCATTACCCAGGATACCGCTCTCATTTCCATGGTCAAGGGTGGTAGCACCCACTTCCAGGCAGCAGGTTGAAGGGAGGGATAGATGGAGGCATGCATCAGCATATTTTAAAACAAGAAGCTGCCATATATGTTGGCCAGATGCTGGTCTCTTAGATACATCTTGCTGCAAGAACAACCACATCAAATTGTCCTTATTCTCAACAACTACATACCCAGCTGCAGTGTTTCTGTGGGTGAAGGCACAGGGTGGTGTAGCTAGCGCCATGTGTCATACTGATTTTGCATTCATTTCCCAATTCTCAGTTCTGTCTTTGTTTCTACCAGTCATCCTCTAGGTAAATCATTGACTGCTCTCCCTGCCTCTGAAGCCACATATCTGTTGTTAGTGCCAGCCACTGCACTCCCTGTCAATATGCCATTCTTTGACACATGATGTATTTTTCCTACCCAAATATGGAGAATTAGTTGCAGTGCCTAGCAGATGAGGTTATTGTGACAAAGCATTACCAGCTGGCTCGTAGCATTTGGAAGTAGCAAAAAATCTAGCCCTCAGTCTTCTAGTCTTCCTTCCCACCCCTACCCCAGTAACTAAGAAATCATCATTTTGTGCTATACTGTTTGGGGTAATGTGGGAGTATGGAGGGGATTTCTGTCATTTAATACATTTAAGACATTCTACAAGTTATAAAACTATCTGAGTCGCACCTTCCAGTATATTTCCTTCTAGTTAAAGAAAAACAGATTTGTGCCTTATATATAGAAAATTATTTTCAGTATTGTATCTCAATAAAATGATTGTGGCTTTGCCAGCATAGGTCATTTGGTAAAACTGCTTCCCTGCCATGCATAGACTGTCTAATAAAACCATACAACTTTAGTTAGTGTCCCTGTTTCACAACTGTCACTTGTTGGCTGATCTGTGCCAGAGAGGGAGAAGAGTCCGGAGAGAGGCAGACAGCCACTGCTGGCTTTTTCAGATTTGCAACTTTAGTCTGTTAGATCCAGTGGCAGCTTATGGCATAGAGAGACTTTGGTGCCCTGGTCGTTACACCAAAAGGTCTTCTAGTACTCAGGCACAGTGCTTAGCCGTGGCACTGAGTTGAAGGCATGGAGGTCCAGAACAGCCCCAGTCTCTAACTGGAAACAGACTATGTAAGTTCAGTTAATTCTTTTGGAGAAAAAAAATGGAGTGGAATGGGACACCTCTTGACTTAAGCACTGTGCCTTAGACAGCAACCTGAGATTGGAAGCCGAAGTACTAAGACATCCTGGGTTACCATCTAAAGATAACTGTTCAGATTTCATCTCTGCCTGTGAAGTGTTATTTCACCTGAACCGGCTATTAAGTCTCTGAATATTGACTTCTAGTGAGTCTAAAGAACAGGACTGTCACCTCACAGACTTACTGCAATCAGGTAAATGGCTTGAGCATTTCCTCTCTCTGTCTCTCTCTCTATCTGTCTGTCTGTCTCTCTCTCTGTCATTTCTTCAGTAAAGTTTTGTCAAGTGAATAGTACAACCTAATCCCTCGCCCCCCCCGTCCCCCCCCCCCCCGATCTTCCCAGCTCTAAGTAATTCTCTCTTGTGCTACGGAGTAAACATTTTAATAAATATTTGTTGGTAAGTTAAAGTTATGTGATGCATGAAAGGATTGAAAAATGGACATTTTGCATTAATTTTTTCACTCATTTTTCTAAGAAAGAGGTTATTTGGCCCAACAGTAGACAACTGCATGCAAGCAGTCTAAGCAAGACCCTGGACCTTTGATGCTTGAAGTGAAGTTAACTTTAAACTTGTCAGACAGGGTACTGACGAACGCACTCATGAAGGTAGCTATCGCACATCAGTATCTTAGTAATGTAGCAGCTCCTGGAACTTGTTAGATTCTCATATTTGAGTTTTGCTGTCTTGTATAAATATTACCTAGCGGAGGATGTATTTTCCTATAATTCACTCTTATTTCTCAGCTCTTTCCCCCTCCCCCTTTATGCCACTTTTCCCGTTTCCTCTGGACTTCCCCATGCCTTCAGTTCCAACAACACACCGTCCTAAGGTTTGTGTGCTTGGGTCTGTCTGGTAAATGGGGAGCCTGGTGACTCAAGGTGGAAGGAAATGCCTCCCCATTGGGAGCAGCCTGGCTCCATGCCACTCTGTGAAGGCTTCATTGACCTTTGTCACCTTCATAGTCTCAGGACCTTCACACACACACTCTCCTCTGGGTTTCTGTGTTTGACCTAGGGTGAGTCTGATTATATAATGTCATTGTCACTTGAGTCGTTTGTTTATATTTGTTTCCCTAGCCAGGTAGGGACCATATTTTATCTTTTATCATTTTATGGTGTTGAATAAATAAGCGTGTAGACATGATTTACTTAGACCACTTCTCGTGTTTTTCTCATGGCTTTTCCCCACACACAGGTGTACTGCTCCTGTTTATAGATAAGGCCCCTACAGTTTAAAGGAGTGAAACTGCCCAAAGTCAGAAAACAAACAGTTGGAGGGTTAGAATTCAAATTCAGGGCTTCCTGGGATCCAGGTTCTTTGTCTTGTGTGATTTTGCCTCCACAGTACCTCTTCCTCAAGTCCTCCCATGCCGGTGGCTGCTGTCCTGACACTCAGCCTTGCATTGGCATTCCTTCCTGCTCTGGTACCCTGAGCTCAGTCTCTCCCTGGAACTACACCATCCTCTACGTGGCACTCAGCTTCCAGGCCTTCGCAACTCTACCTACTTATGTATGAATGCGGTTTTAGAGTGCTTGATGTTTTTATGGTGCCGCCTGATATCCAGCTGCTTAAAAATATCTCTTCCATTCAACATTTTCAATTCACCCATGATATACTATCTACTGAAATAAAATAGCACTTCAGGACAAAAGAAAAGCTTGCATCTTTGTTTTAAAAAAAAAATGTGAAATTGCACATTAGATCCCAATGGTGTTCTGGGGATTTGGTCCATTGTTGATTCATTGTGTGTACTACTTTTATAATTCTTAAATGTACTATTATTAGTATGTGTGTCCATATCTGCATTCGTCCGCATGTGTGCCATGCTTACATGTAGAGGTCAGAGGACAACTTTGTAATGTAGCTCCTCTCCATCCACTCTCACTTGGATTCTAGAAATTTAACTCAAGTCATCGGGCTTGCATCATTGGGCAGCAGGCACTATTAACAACTGAGCTACTTTTTCTGTCATTTTTGAGTTAATGATAAAATAGTATTTTTTGTCAAAGTACTAATAATGATTCTTTGGTATTAAATCGCTACTATTGTTAATGGCAGAGCTTGGCATTTTCTCTATTCACAGGACAGAAATCATTCTCTTGTGCAAATGGCTTCTTATTCTTAAAAAGTTGTGCAGCACTTGGGATAAAGTGAATTGGGTTGCCTTTTAGGCCATGGTAGCACATATGTTAGAAAGTAAAATCTCGCTTTGTCGTTAACATCAAAAGCCAAATCATAAGAGGCGGGTCTTTAGAAGTGGTAGAACTGGTGGGTTTTCCTGAACTGGAGCTAAGTCTTAATTAACCCTCTTGAGTCTTTCAGACTCCCTGTCCTTAAACACCCCTAAGTTTTCCTCCATAGGTATACTCCTGCCACCTACTAGCTGGTTTTAATCACAATCACTTCTAACCCTCAGTGCAGTGAAGCGCCCTTTAAGATAACTGGCCACACCTTACTCCAGTTGGCTGCCGGCCCTCGCTCGATTCTTTGTCCTTCTATGCACTAAACAAATGGTCCCCTGAAACAAGATCTGTTGACCCTTCAGAGTCTCTGTTACTTTAAGGTCTTCCCCGATTTTTTTTTTTTCACATGGTCCAGCTGCCAGACAGATTGTACATCAATTTCCTGCAGCACTTGGCAGGCCTGAGTATTTACTGCCTTGAAAACAATTTGAATTTATTGATTTTGAAATTTGTGATTCCTTTCTAAAGTTTTCTTCCCCATCTAAATTTACACTGGAAAAAAAAAAAAGAGCCAAAACAGAACACATTGGCCTATTTTTTTTTTTTTTTTGTGCCAAGACTTTCAAGGAAATATTTTATATGATTAATATAGTGTGGCTAATCTAGCATAAAAAATCAATTTTATCCATTTTTACTCATAAGAGCATGACCATCCTGTGTGAACTATTTAAATAGCCTGTGACTTCACCGATCCAAAATTAAATGTCTTATTTGTGTATGTTGTGTTAATGATATAAATTGAAGTTGGGCCACATGTTTTTTTTAAGTGGAATTGTATTCACAGGTCCATATCTTTTCTTAGCAGAACAACATCCTAAACTTGCTCTGGCAAGCTGAAACTAGTGGACTCTGGACTTGGATCCATGAAATAGTTTTATGGTACCAGGCCATTCTGATATATCTAGGTTCCGATGAGCTTCCTTCTTAATCCTTTAAACCAATTTGTCCTAAAAGACTTGCTCCCATCAAGAAAGAAGCAGTAGTTTTTAAAACTTCATGATAATTTCACCCTGTCAAATCCCCCCCCCTTTCTCTTTTTCTCTCTTTAAGATAGTTGGCCCTTTGTTACAAGGTTGGCATTGTTTATCTGAAGGATTAAATGTAAATACTTTAGGAAATAAAAGCCAAGCTATTTGTAATGCCTATACAATACTTTATTACCCTTAGTATGTAGCACCTCACAAATAACATAACTTCTGCCCAGGGAATGATTGACTCACCATGGAGGTCTGGCTCCCTGTCTCATTAAATCTTCTAGAATTGCTGGGAGGTAGCTAGCAATTATTCTTCTTTCTGTTTGACATATGTGTAGAGTTAGGCACCAAGCAGTTAAGAGGTCATGTGCAGCATCCCCGGGGGAAATACTGTTTGGATATCGGTTATTGAATCTAATAGTTGTTGGATAAATATTGAGACTTAACTCTTGAGGGCCATCTTGGAGAGGACAATGTGACCTGAGTGCTGGAAAATGAGTCCTCACACTTTGTAGACATTGCTAATCTCTGCCGTCATTTACAAATTATTAATCTCTGCCGTCATTTACAAATTATGTTATACTCTGTGTGTATATATGTGTCTTTATAAAAACATTTTATTATTTTGTTTGTCTGGATTTTCATTTTAAAACTTAGGGAAAAAGCTGTATAAAATCACTTGACAGCATTGGAACTTGAACTAAATTGCTGTTAGAATTCAAACCTTTGGGTTTATTTTTATGAAGCAAGAAAGCTTTTTTTTTTTGGTTGTGAGTCTAGCCTTTAATGGCTGAGCTATCCCCTCCAGCCTGAGAGGGTATTTTTTTAAAATGTGTGATTCATCTAGAAGAATGTTGCATAGCTACAGGAGTCACATGCTGAAACTGTGCAGGCTATCTTCCTCTGACTCTTTGGACAGTCGAGTGCTGATGCGGATGACATAACATCAGCGTCTACTTCGTGTACTTCAGAATGTTGAAGCTGCTGCAGCTGATGTAACATTAACGTGTGCTTGCATGTATTTCGGAATGTTGTGGTAGCATAAACAGGGAAGACCTGAGGTTTGAACCCTTGGACATTTTAAGTTAATCTTCGGTGCAAGGATTGGAGCTGGTTTCGTTTGGTCAGTATCCTCTCTGGTAATGTGAAATTTCCTTTAGGATATAAAATTACTAAGTGGATATAAGAGAAACTTAAGTATCCAAATTCTATTATGCCATTGAAAAACTGCCACAAGTATTCACACCAGCAATTTGTCCAGCACACACACACACACACACACACACACACACACACACACACACACACACACGCCGGCTGCTGGTTTTCACTTCATTTCTGCATCCATCCATTCAAAAAATCCTCCTGGGAGGACAGCTATGCGTCAGATACCATACTTAGCAAACTACGGAAGCCTGTTCTCATTCCAGTGTTTATACATGTCAGAATCATGTGACATTCTTTTCAAAATACACAGCTAATACCGTGACAACCTTCCCAAACAAGACTATACCAAAATTTGGGAGAAGTAGAAGGATATTCTGAATAAAGCATCCCAGCTAATTTTTCTTCAACTTATTTTCATTATGAAAACTTATATAATTTAAAAACTTGAAAAATAGCCAGTACACGTGGTGGTGTACACGTTTAATCCCAGCACTCTGGAGGCAGAGGCAGCTGTATCTCTTGAGTTCTGAGTTTTGAGGCTACCCTTGTCTACAGAAAGAGTTCCAAGACAGCCAGGGTTACACAGAAAAACACTGTCTCAGGAAAAAAACAAACAAACAAACAAAAAACAGTATAATGAAGACTGAAATTTTACCACCTAGACTCAACAAATATTAGTATTTTTCATATCTGTTGTATGTCTGTGTGTGTTCTTTCCCCCGGGCAGTTTTTGATAGAAAGAACATGTCCTGAGTTTATCCTGGAAGGGGTAGAAGACATAGTGAGGTAGTCCATGGTCAGATTCATCTTGGTAGGTAGACTCTAGTGATTGGGGTATCTGCTGGTCAAGCTGTTCCAGAAACAAGCTGTTGTCTATCACTAGATGATACAGTTTGAATTCCGTACCATGTTTCTTTTTAAAAGGGGCTTTTGTCAGTGATGAGTATTAAGTTTTGTGTTTTAAAAAAAAAATGATATTGTGGCAAATGGGTAGAAGAAATATGTATCCTCCCTTGCAGTGGCTGCAGCCTGCTTACTCTGGCACGCTGTCTTTGTACATTCGTTTGCTTTCATTTTCTCTGCCTTTGTGTCTAGAGCAAAGTGCGGGCTCTGCCCCACTCCACCCCACCCCAAGTGTATGAAGTGTTTTGTCCCATTTAGTCTTCTGGACTTAACTATTTTTAGATAAAAATCTGCTGATTTGTATTATTGTCCCCATCTGTGGTATCTTTTTCTTCTTCTTCTCTGACGTATTTACATTTTTTTCTTTACCCTTTGGTTTTTAATCAAATGTAGCCATCTATTTTTGTAATTGATACTATTTTACAGTCGACACATCTTGCTTTTGTAGATGTGTACCTTCTGCTGATCTAGACTTTTCTTTCTGTTCTCATTTGTTCAGATATTGTTTTCTTGTCACATTCCTTCCTTGCCCTCTGGGACCCTGTGTTGTACAAGTCTCAGAAACTCTTTCTTTTTCTTCTTCTTCAGGATTTTCTCATCTTCAGATTGCACAATTCTGTTTATCTTTTTCTAATAGATTATTTTTATCTATTCTTTTCTGCTATTAAGGTTATTTAGTAAGTTTTTAATTATGATGGTCAATTTTTCAGTTCTAAACTTAGTTTCCATGCTGAGGTTTCCCATATTTTCATTTATTGTGAGCATGTTTTTCTCCCCTTGCTGAATGTCTTGTAGCTGATTTCTACTCTTATATCTGGGTCATATCAAGACTGGGCACTGGATGTCTTCAGGAGTAGATCACATTTCCTGATTCTTCTTATAGGAAATAACTCTGGATTCCCTCCCAGAAATTGTAAATGCTTCCTGTAAAGGGGGTGTGTTTCCGTTGTTTCTGGGCCTCCAGTTTAGTCCACAGCTCAAGATTATGTCGATGAGTCATTCTGCTAACAGTGTTCTCTGAACCAGCAGAAGTGTGGCTCCTTTATCCCCTATGCTTCTGAGCTCCCTGTGCTGTCGCAGAGTGAAAGGATGAAGTTTATCCTGTTCGTGTCTTTCTCCCTGCATGTCCCCACTGCTGTTTGTGACACACATTCTTTTATCAGCAGTTTAGGTAAATGTGGTGACAAGTGCCCCTGCCACCTCATTAGGAAGGGAAGAGGAAAGCCTCAGAACAAGATGAGGGCAGATGCTGGTAAATAACTATGGTATGTGTTATATACATACTATAGTATGTGTAGGAAGGCTGTGACAAGCATGGGGGTTTAACCCCTGGTAACCATGTAAAAACAAGCATGGTGATATGGCACTTGGTGGCCAGCCTGCCTCTCCTTGGTTGGTTTCAAGCCAGGGAGAGATCTTGTCTCAAAAGACAAAGTGGATGGTACCTGAGAACTAACATCGAGACTGACCTCTGGCCTCCACAGCATGTGCACACAGGTGGGAGACCCAGGAGGCCAGGGAGCTGGCTCTGCTCACCTTGTACCAGACCATTAACCTCTGTGGTCTGTAAGTGCGGAACAGCTCTGAAATGAATTGCATTTCCAGTGTGTTTGTGTCTCAGAAACTGAAAGAACACCCATGTATCACCACCACACACACAGCTTTGTAAGTGACTAGGCCAGGGGAAATGCCCTCTTCAAGAAGCTCTGGGGACACTGGGGACTCTGGTGAGTGTTAAGTGTCTTCCTGGGCTCTGCTACAGCCCCCACCCATGAAAACCCTAGCCATCTGGCATGGGAAAAGGTGGGTAAAGGCCACACTGCAACACTTGCATGGATTCAGGTCCCTTGCACTTGGTCAGATCTTAACCGTGGTCTTTCCCTGGCGCTACCCTAACCCCAGCTCTAGTCTGCTTCTTGAGAGGAGAGGCTGACTGTAGCCCTGAGAAGTGTTCTTCAGTGGGAAGCGTTTCTACCCTTGTCTCAGTTCAGAGCTGCTCACGGAGATGTAAAGGTGGAACCTTGGGTGTGTGTCCGGAAGACTAGTGCTCTTCAGCAAGAGGCCTTTGTGGGTTTCTCTCTCATCCCTGACTCCAGTGATCTTGTGCCCATGCTCACTCTGAAACTCCATTTATTGACTGATGTTTGATTGAAAACTGTAGTAGCCCAGAGCCCCAACTGCTTCTCCGCATGACCAAATTCAAGATTTTGGCTCCCTTTAATTTCTTTTTCCCCTTTTTATACACAAGACCCTAAAGAACACCATATGTCCTTCAACTGGGAATAATTTTGTTTTCCCAAGTCCATTTGGTAAAATGTCTCAACACATTTTTGATTATCTCAACTTGGGGGCTGCTACTGGCATCTTGTGAGTATAAGCCTGGACACTGAGCATAACCTGTATTTCCCATAGCATTGCAACCCTTGGCAAAGGGTTACCCAGTCCCAAATGTCACCACAGCCAAGATTACAAAACCCTGACACAGACTTCTGGAGCCTTTTCTTTGAGTCCGGCCATCCATCCATCCATCCGTCCATCCGTCCACCCCAACCCCATTCCTTGCTTTCATTAGGGTCACTCTGGTGTGGTTGTGTTAAGCTTTACACCACGGTTAGTTTCTTACAGAGGTAGCAGACATAGAAGTAGCTGAAGGGACTGCTGGTGGTGAGGAACCCGGGACGAGGTTGATGGAAAAGAGGTCTCCGAAAACTTGTCCTCAGCGCAGCCTTGGGAAGAGCACTGATTTCTAGAGAGTGGGGTTAAGATGCTTATCTGTTAAAGGATTGGTTTGTGTTGTACAAGAGACAAAACTTGGCCCCATTGGGACTTTTCAGCTAAGAATTGCATTGCCATAGATAGATCAAGGAGAGAGCATGCAGTTGATTTAACATAGGTTCTGCATGACACATGAGCCTTCATGAAGAGCAGAAGTCCCCAAAATACAGATGGAATTGGGAAAGGAGTATGGAAACAGCACAAGGCAAATGGATTTAAGGCACTGTTGGCATCTGAGTAGCGAGGGGGATGGGCAGAAAACTACCTGCTGAAGTAGGCACCAGAGTCCCTTTATGTAGACATCCCTCTAGCTCAAGAATGAAGAGAACTACTGTGCTGAAGTAGGTCAGTGTAGTTGCTTTATGTAGACTTTCTTCTATCCCAAGAATGATGCTCTCCTTCTGGTAAGGGGAAGGGGGTTACTTTTCACTCAGGAAGTTGTCCTTCCTTCCTAAGAAGGAAGGCCAGATTGATCTTGTACTTCCTGTTGTCACGTGTCCTTAGCTCAAAGCAGTGTGCCAGAGTGGTAAATGTGGGAACGGTAAGCTCTAAAGTTTGTGGTATGGGAGTTGTAGAGAAAATCATTGAGGGTGATTTAATTTGTAAATGAGAATATGAAAACATTTTGGGTTGACTATAAAAATAATTTTGCCTATGATTATTTTTAAGATAAAGTTAATTATAAATAATTATCACTTGTCTGGTATCTATTATTCATGTCATTAAAAATGCCTCAGTTTTGTGGTACATTTGTTTTATTGCAACATTAAAATCTGCTCATGTGTTTGCCTCTTGTTTGCTGGTAACGTGATTGTCAGTTCTCAGCTTGGGGTGGGGGGTCAGGCAACATTGCTTCCACCTGGAATCGATTTTCCCTTTTCTATTTGAATGAGAGTCCTAGTTACAACAGGGCCACACAACCAGAACATTAACCCATAGTCCTTTAAAACTGCTGATAAGTATAAAGTATAACTCTGTTGCAATGACCTCATGTCAGTGCCCTTTACAGTTCTGATAGCACCTACTAATTACCTTGGACCTTTCATCGCCTACCCTACTGCTTCGTTTACACTCAGACCCAAGCCTGCCCAATATTAGGGTCTGCAGGCCAATAAAGCCCCCTGTGCTAGACTGAGGCGCTCCCAGGTTTCCATTCCTGTGAGAAAATCACTACACGATTCTCACCTTCCCTCCACACCCTGCTTTAAACACATGATCTGGGTAAAACAGAGGGCATTATTGTGTTGAATATGTGTAGGACATTAGGCTTTTTCCCCATTGGCTTGAATAAAAACTTTTAATTTATACTTCAGTACTAATATATGTTGTATTAGAAGTCAAGTCCTGCTGTTTTTTCTGCCGCGTATATCTACCTTTGTCCTGAAGTATATTTAAAGTTAAATAAGCCTTATAGTACTAAATGATTCATGTTAAAGTGAACTAGAGCAGCTCTGTTTACTGTATTTAATCATAATGAAGTTACCTGATGAAATCACAGTTAAGTAGGAGCTGTTTATGTGGTACCACTTGGGAGTCAGCAGAGAAGGGCCTCAAATTTGTGGGGGCCTCAAATTTCTCAAATTTGTGGGGGCGGAGTCATGCAGAGCACATTAGCTGTCACCAGATCTACTGCTCAGGACATTCTTGCCCTTTATACCACATAGGAAAAGTGTTTACTTCTCTTTAAACTTGACGCTAAGTTTATCGTAGTGTTGATGCCAGACATTGCTTTACAAGACATCCTTAAGAAGATTTTCTATTTTCACTTCTAAAATTACCAGATTTTGGGCTGAAGAGCCAGCTCAAAAGTTAAGAGCACTGGCTGTTCTTCTAGAGGGCCAGGGTTCAATTCCAAGCATCCACATGGCTTCCCACAACTGTTCGTAACTCCAGACCCAGGGGATCTGACACCCTCTACATCCATGTAAACAAACACGCATACACCTAAGAATAAAAAGATTTTCAAACTTCAGATTCACGGTGCTTCAGCTCTGACTTATTTTTGTGTTACTGCGTGAAGTCAGTTCTGTAACAAGTGGTACCCAATCTTATTGTAGACTTGTATTTCTAGTAGGACATAGTGGTGCACACCTGGGAGGGAGCCCAGAACATGGGAGACTGAGTTCAAGGCCAGCCTGGGGTGTATAGTTTGAATATGAGTGGCCCCATGGGCTCAAATACTTGAATGCTTAGTCACAGGGAGTGGCTCTATTTGAAGGGATTGAAAGTGTGGCCTCGCTGGAGGAAGTGCCTCACTGCAGCGTGGGCTTTGGGTTTAGCCAGCTGCAGCGACTTTCTCCTCCTGTTGCCTGCTTATCCGGCTGTAGAACTCTGAGCTGCCATGTTCCCCACTGGGAAAAAGTGGACTAAACATCTGAAAGTATAAGCGAGCACTGATTGAATGTCTTCTTTTATCAGAGTTGCCATATCATGGTGTCTTTCACAGCAATAGAAAACTGACTAAGACACATAGAAAAATACTGTCCCCTGAAACATTTGTATCACAGTAAGACAAGGCATAGTGGCTCACGCTTGTACTCTCGGCACACAGTGAGTGGGGGCAGGGAGATCAAGAACTCAAGGTCATACTTGGGTACAAAATCCATCCTGGCCTCTGTGAGACTGTCCTTAAAGAACAAAATTCTGTAACAGAGTCCACAGTAGCCTTTACAACAGTCTGGTGAGTATCTTTTGTGTTTGCTCCTAACTTCTGGAATTGTGCTGAAGACCTAAGCTGGGGGTAGGGTTGAGAATAAGGCACGTCTGCTGCCACTGTTGCTTCTGCCCATTTCCTTGCGGATGCTGTGTTCTGTCTTCTGTTCTTGATGCCTCTGGCCAAGGTCCTACATCATTTAGGCACAAACCTTCCAGGCACATGAACCTGAGAGCCTGTGAAGTTTCTGGTGTCTACCCAGCATTGACATCAACCACATAAATAGTGGTTCTTAGTAAAGCTTTAAAATTGTGCTGACATTGAGTGAGGCATTTCTATAAGTACACCTAGACTTTTAGAAAACTCCCAAGTAAGACCTTTAATGATTAATATGGGATTGCTTCTTAATGTCTTTAAATGCATGGTAATGGTGATCAGTGCTAATAAGTTGATCAAAAGAAGCATGTTTGTAAGGTAATAGAACTAATAAATGAAGGGATTATTGATGTCACAGTTGGATGGTGTTGTACCAGGTAGCATCCACTATTATTACTACACCAATAACTTCTGTTTTTCCATTTATAGTTAACTCTTTAAAATAAATAAGATGGAGGCTAGAGGTATAGTTCAGCAGTTAATAGAATGACTGGTTCTGCAGAAGACTCTACTTTGGTTCTGAGTGCTCATTGTACAGCTCACAGCCACCTGTGACTCCAGCTCTGGGGGCGGTTGATGCCCTCTTCTGGCCTCTGGAGACTCCTGCA
Organism: Phodopus roborovskii; assembly: GCF_943737965.1. Lineage (NCBI taxonomy): Eukaryota > Metazoa > Chordata > Mammalia > Rodentia > Cricetidae > Phodopus > Phodopus roborovskii. Next base: position 17,013,544 of record NW_026126567.1, on the reverse strand, counting down.
CACAAAAGCACAAACCCATACACATAAATGTTTTAAAAAGATATCTAAGAAGTAACCAAATAATAAAATATGGCATGTTGGTGTGAGAGCATGAGCCAAAGCTGCAGACCTAAGCAGGTAGGCATGCGTGCAAGGCCATGTTAGGGTTTTACAGGCAGTGCAGGGCTACTGAAGGGGCACGGTAGGGGATTCAGCATGGTTTTTTTTAAAGTAATAATTCTGGCTAGCTACTGTTTAGAGAATGAACTGGAGGGAAGGAAGCTAGCAAGCTACGGAAATAGGCTGCTTAAGCCAAGAGTGCCCGGACCAGGGAAGTGGCAAAGGAGATAAAAAGAGGCGCGCACACTGGGATCCATCAGTAACACGGGTAACACGGGTAACACGGGTAAGCATTGCAGTTTTTAATAGGGTAGGTTCTTGGCAAAGAGATGAGTGCTCAAGAGTCTGAGGAAGGGGGGGGGGGGTCTGGACAGTTTAAGCTCTCACTGCTCTTCCGAGAGTTTAGTTCTATGGGGCTCTTATCTCTGTGGCCTGGTGACCATCTGTGCTACACACATACACATGTGCGAGCATGTGTACATACACTCTCACAATTTTAAATAGTAAAAATAAATCTTTTTTAAAATGATGGTCAAGGAACCACTTAGAAAATAGGAAAGCCTCAGAGATGAGTGGTTGGAAGGTCTGGGGCCTGCTGAGTGCTGTAGCCTGAGAAACATCTGAACAGAATTGCTAAGCTCCAGAACTCAGATGTGAGTTGTCAGAGAAATAGTACTTAGCTAAGGGTGTGCATGAGTATACCTAGGAAGTGAGGGTCAGTAAATGCTCAGAGCACTTTAACTAGTTCCAGCACTAAGCAGTTGAGAAGCAGTAGCCAGGAAATGAGACTGTGGACTGGCCAAAGGCCAAGCAAGGATTGTGGGAGTCAGGAGTTTTTTTTAAAAAGGATGAGCAGACAAGTCTAAGTTCAGCTTTCAGGTCAAGTAAGATGAAAACCCAGAAGGATCTCAAGCAAGGAGGGACAGGAACCAGCAGGGAAACAAAAAAAAAAAAAAAAAAAAAAAAAAAAGGCAATTACTGGTTTAGAGGTAGAGACAGTTTCGCCCAAACTGAGAAACTTGACTTTCAAAAAGACAGCATTATGGCAATCAGAGTAGTAGGTGGGAGCCAAGGCAGAGTTACTTGACTGGCTGACTGACTGACTGACTGCGGTACAGGGTCTCAGAAAGTAGCACAGACTGACTTTCTTTCTTTCTTTTTTAAAGGTTTTTCGAGACCGGGTTTCTCTGTGTAGCTCTGTAGACCAGGCTGGCCTCAAACTCACAGAGATCCACCTGCCTCTGCCTCCCGAGTGCTGGGATTAAAGGCTCCTGACACTAAGGCCCGGCTCAGACTACTTTTAATGTGCACTTGTGTCTCAAGTCTCTTGTGTGCCAGAGTTATAGGTGTGTACTAGCCACACCCAGTTTTCTTTTTAAATTTTTAAAATTATTTTATTATTTTAAATGTACAAATGTTTTTGCTTGTGTGTATACCTGCACACCATTATGTTCAGTGCCTACGGAAGCCCAAAAAGGGCATGGGATTCCCTGGAACATGACTTACTGACATTTGTGAGCCACCATGTGGGTGCTGGGATGGAACCCAAGTCCTCTGGAAGTTCACCCAGTGCTCTCAACCTCCAAGCCTTCTCTCCAGCCCCTGTTTTCTTGACATGTTTATTTAAAGTGGAATATTAAAAGGTGTATTTTGTTGATGTAAAAGATGAAATAGAGAGCTGGATGGTGCACAGAAAAGACCACAGTTAGGTTTCTGCTCTAGAGAAGGGTTCCACCGTAAGGCAGTGCTCAGGAAAACCAGGAAGGCTGGAGGTCTCACCTGGAGCCAGCGTAGCACGTGGATGGGGCCCACATGCAAGTGACATCACTTCATACTTAGAAGGAATTGGAGCTTTGTGTTATGATGAGAGGCACGCGATGTCTCCCTTTGTGCCGGGCAGTAGGTTATTTTCATCGTCGTTTTGGAATGTTCTCAGTCATGCAAAAGGCTGTATCACCCTGTAGTCTCTTAGGAATTATAAAAGAATAATAAAGTTTTGAAAGCACTTTACAAAATTAAAGAATTATAAAAATGTTAAGTGCTTTATGTGGTCATTGATTTAATCTTATAATGTTTAGACCATTTTGCCAACTCAATGTGGATTTTATAATACATACTTGTTCTTACTCTGTTTTCTGTGAGTTTTCACTTTCTGAACTTTATTGCCTCCTTATGTGTGTTTTTGCTAGTTCAGCAATAGTGATTAATTTAAAATTATTTATTGTAGTTAAAGCAAAAATAAAGTAAAACTGAATTTTCTAGCATAAGTAAAATTCTTTGGGTTTATTTAAAAAAAAAAAAAAGCCATTCTTTGTAGAACAGAGCATAATGACTGTAGTCCTAACTAGGCATGGTGTCTTCTGCCTTAATTCTAGCAGTCAGAGGTCGAGACAGGAGGATTGCTGCAAGTTCAAGGTCAGGCTGGGCTATCTAGTGAGACCCTGTCCCCACCTCGGAAAGACCGTAGACCCAAGCTAGTTGAGCATTTGAGCATATTGAGTTATTACTCTGGAAGCTACTTAACCATTCTAATCTTCATTAACATTATCTGTAGATTGTCATCTGATAGGATGTATATGAACATGCTAGTAATGTTGTAAAGAATTATGAAGATATCACAGTCCAAGAAGCATGAGACCTAAGACATTTATGGCCAGTTAAGCTCCTCTCCTTCCTGTGGGTTTGTGGAAATAAATGCTGGGATGTGAGCGATCTATGGGTGGGTGGGATGTGAGCTATCCACAGGTGGCTTCATTTCGTGTCATTTTTAGGAGTCATTGACATTCTGAATAAGGTCAATCTAACTTATGGTCTTTATGAAACCCTCTATTTCTGGAAAAACTTATTGTCAGTAAACAATGTATCCAAGTTTTTAAGCTTACCTTACGTTCAGATGCTGGCTTTACCTTTTAATAACTAAAGTTCTTGGGTAATTTACATTTCTAAAGACTATTTTATGCACAAACTTGATTGGCCTGCATGTCTGTCTGTGCATCCCTTGTGTGCAGTGCCTATCTAGGCCAGAAGGGGGTCTGGGATCCTCTGGGACTGAAGTTTTACAGGCTGTAAGCTGTCCTATGGGTGCTGGGAATGGAACCTGGGTCCCTGGAAGAGCAGCCAGTGTTCTTGACTGCTGAGCCACCTCCGGGACCCTGAAAGTTAAACTCTGAGACACTGATGGTCTTTTACCTCCTCACAGAAGTGTGGCCTCGCACATGAGATGACACACGGTGTCTGCTGGAGGGAAGCAGTTGATACATGGAGCTACTGTGTTACATGCACATACGCATAATAGTGTGAACCCATATGAGGGAATACTTTCTGTAGAGTTAGCCTGGCATGTTAAGTGGCTGCATGCTGACCAGGTCTTTTCATTCACTTGTTTCCTAGTGGGATGTTTAACACATTCTAAGGAACACTTTCCCTGTGAAGTGTTGAAGCTGCTTTCCCTTCTCTAGTTGCCAAGTTGACCCATCCATAGTTTACTTCCTTGTCTACAAAAGATTTTTAAAACACTCAATGCCAAATAAAAAGTTAAGGGTGACATTTTAAAGAGGAAGAAAGGAAGGAAAGAGAGAAAGGAAGGAAGGAAGGAAGGAAGGAAGGAAGGAAGGAAGGAGAGAAAAGCAGACTTCTCTAAAAAGTAGAAAAATGTGCAGCACCAAATATGGCCACCAGAGGGTGCTGGGTAGCCAAAGACCTAATGCTCTCATGGAGGCAGAATGAAATCTTGTCCTTGTGAGAGGGGCTTCAGTAACTGACACTGTTCCTGTCCATGGGTCTCCATGGTCTCAGCTGCACAAACTATTGATCTAAAGGTGCCCATCTTCCTGGCTTCTCAAGGGCTACTGATCAGCTGGAAGTATTGCATCCTTCACAAATGCCTGTACCTCCTGAACTAACCTGAGCTAACCTGTCTACCTGACCGCTGCCCTGTCAGGACAATGAGCTGATGTTGCGGTGTTTAATTTTACCCCTTTTGACTGGTTCCTAATGGCTACTTTCTTAATGGGATTTACAACCTTTTACAAAATAGTTGCCAGCTGCCACCATTTACCCATTCTCTGAGGTGGGTAAGAAGCCAACTACCTTCTTAGGAGCCATGCTCAGAGCCGAGATTTGCCAGGGCAAGGGAAACACACTGCCATCACCCCAGCAGTGTTACACACCCTCTTCAGTATTACCTGTTATAATGCAGAATGACACTAAGACCATTGAAAATCTATTGTGGGTGACTGAGGAATCAGAAGGCAGCCAACAGAACCCATCGATGTCCCCATGTTTACGAGCCCTTCCTTTTTTTCCCAGCCTAGTGCAGCTGCTGGGCAACACAGTGACTGTGGACTGTGGGAGTGGGTGAGGGCAGCCTACCAACAGGCCTTGCAGTGAGCACTGGGAGGTGGGATAGTTAACACATCTGTGAGACGGATGAAAGCAACAGCCAAGGTCATGTTTGCTTCCTGCAGCTGGGAGTGCTGTGGCTGGCCATGGTGGGCTGGTGTGAAGGGGCTTCCATAGATCATGTGTCCTGCCAAGAAGAGCAGTAGCTCAAACAGTTGGTCATGTGAGTGTCCCTGATAGGAAACGGTAAAATGCTGGCATCTGCAAGGGCAGTGTGTGTGGACCAGCTTGAGGAATATGATTCTGTCTAGCGATCAGTTCTCTGCAGACTTGATGTATCTGTTTTGGTTTTGTGCCTCTTCTGAACTAGAAAGGCATGGAACACGTTCTTCATGGTATCCTTGCTGAACGTGTTTCTGTTGTTAATCTAGCCAGGTGCCAGGTGCTTACCACTAGGCCTAGGGATTGGTAATAGCATGATATTGTCAGAGAATACCAAATGGTTTCAGAATAATTATCCGTAGCAACAGCATATATCAGCCACTTGCAACAATATATGGAAAGTTCCTCAAGAATACATTGAATTTAACAGTTGCATAGCTATTTTATTATTTTTTCCACCGGAGGTAAACCAACAGCATGGCTTTCATTTGCTTAGTAATTAAAGATGCATTTTCCCCTCTAATCCTTATTTGAATGGGCTTTTTAAAGAGTGAGCTGAAATTTTATCCTGTAAAATAAAATGTAGAGATTTACTAGCAAGACTACTTCATATTAATGTGCATTATTCAAGCCAGACCTTAGATTCTGATCCCCTGAGTTTCCACGCACAACCATAGCCTCCTGGCGTCTGTCCGGTGTGTAGATGCAGAGTGAGATTAGATATTCCGTGTGAAGCCCCCAGCTAGGCCCTGCCTGTGCCATCTGTCACCTTAGTGAGGGCACTCAGAAAGCAGGTGCCTGGCTCAAGGGCAGATCTGGCCAGAGCCTGGCTTCCTTGGAAAGTGCAGCAGCTCCTGGGAACATGGGGGAGGGAGGGAGGGAGGCCCTCGTTTTACAGGGTAACCCTGGAGGTGAATTCTTCAGTGCTGTGTGCTCTACTGAGGGGATTGACATTTTAAATTACAATGTTTCAGTCTGGCCTTCTCACCATACTTTTTACATTGAAAACCAGTAAAGTCTTTGCAGCCTGCTCACTTACCATGGTGAGCTAAGCAGGAAATGTGCCATGAATGCATACTCCAAGCTCTGCATGTGTAGTGAAAGCGGCCACTCAGCTCCACAGATTAGCCCATTTGTAAGTTCCACGTCTGCCCCCAGTGCTGCGATTTCAGCACCCAGCTTGAACACAGATGATGAGGTTCTGAACTCGCCCTCATGCTGGCGTGGCATCTTCCCACTGAGCCATCTTCCAGTCCTGACCCTGTGCTTAGTTAAATGTTGGTAAAGGAGCAAGGGAGGGTGCTGTTGCCTGCAGTGCTGGTCAGTCAGGGCTAGGTCTCCTAAGACTTGTTATACTGACTAGGCATGGATTTCATGTATTGAACACTTTCATAAGAGCCCTCCTATCCATGCCTGGGTATCTTCTTGAAGTTTTAATAGAATCCACATTGTCTGCTAATAGCTGGGAATCTAAAGTACTATGACATTCTAAGATGAAGAATGCTAAAATAATTCCTTCCTGGGAAATTTTATTTTCTAAACTTATGTGGCAAATAATAATGCTGATCTTTGATTGTTTTTATTTGTTTCATGTTTTTAATCATATAAATTGTGATTTAAAAGAGCTGTATGTTTTGGTACTCCATAACTAGTATATTAGGGTCCTATTTATCTCTACGTGTTGCTTCATGGTTAAAACAGTATCCAAAAAAAATTATCCATTACAATCTCAGTTTCCTGATTTCTGTCTTTTTAATTGTAAAGTGAACTTTTCTGTATTTATGCTATGGAGATGCTTAAATAATGGTAATCCATACTGTGGTGTCACTGCAGCAGGGAACTCCACTAATGGCCCCACTTGGCCATCTGAGTAAGAGCCATGCCCACTGTGCTTCCTTCCACGTCTGCTTGCTGAGGGCTGTTAAGTGATGGTACTGTTAGCGTTGTGTAGTACACTTGGCAGCAGCCATGCGTGTAAAACAATGATGTTCTTTATTAGCAACATGAATGTCCTGTCAGATGGACAGAATAAAATGTATAGTAAGTGTGTGAGCTGTCCAAGATGAAAGTCATGAAGTGTGCTCAAAATGCCCTGATTTCCCCAAGATAATCTTTCTGTTTTCCTTCAACCCCATCCCCACCCGTCAGGTCTGGGAAGATGGCTCAGTTGGTAAACTGCCAGCTGTGCCCAAATTCACCTTCCTGATGCCACACATGTACCTTTTTTTAACTAATTCATGTATAACACAAACCTTTTTTAACTAATTCATGTATAACACAATGCCACAGAGGACTTTCTGTTGCTGTGGAATTGTCACTAGTATCTACAGCAGGGGTCCCCAACTTTTAAAGAAAGCTGCCTCCTATTGTGGTCAAACACCTCCTCTTAGTAGACTTTGTGTGTAAGAACACAACACTTTTGTGTGTTCAAAAGACCTACTAAAGAAAGACAGTGTTCTAGGCTGCAGTCCCAATGCTACACACTCATGGCTACAGGGTGGGTTTTCTAGAGCTAGCCTGTAGTAAATGTCCCTTTGCTAATTGATGTTTTGGGAATAAAGGAGGAAGGAGGACTGGGTGCTGGAGGGAGGCAAATAATAAGATGATTTTTGGGTTTTTACTGATGAAGATATCCCAATACCTCTAATTATACCAATCAAAACACTACTTGGTACAGGATGGCCGGACCCTTGCCTTTTCCAGGACCAATAGCCCTATTTGAGTCATTTCCCTCGGGAATTGCCTTTCTCAGTGGGCAGGAACTGTGTCATGTGACCACAGAATCAGTTAGGGATATTAAAAGCTTAAACAAAACAGTTAAAATTTAAAAACTATCAGGCATGGTGGCACACACCTTTAGTTTCAACACTTGGGAGGCAGATGCTGGTGGATCTCTGAGTTTGAGATTGGTTTGGTCTACAAAGAGAGTTCCAGGACTGTTCCAGGATAGCTACACAGAAGAACTCTATCTCAAAAAACAAAGTGAAATTACAACAAAATATGTAAAAGCTTAATTACTTTAAGGGCCATCTCACCCACCTGCATGCTGCTTTTCTGATGTTAGTTGTAGTCTTTCATAACAAGTAACCTTAATATTGGTAAATGTTTAATTGGAATATATGATCGGATCACTTACTTGGTAATCACCTATTTATTATACCTTTGTGTTGTAAACTTTTGAAAGTGAGAATCAAAATTACTGAGATATGACATCAATCAAAGATAATATTTTTTTTCCATCTGCCCATATATGTCCAGGAAATTTTATTTACCATTTGGTTTTTAATTAATCAGCCTTTATTCTCCTCTACCTGGAGCGTTGAAGGTTTTTACTGCATATTGTAAGAGCACAATTGTACTTGAATCATGTTCTCGATTATTCTTAGCAGATAGAACTACTCACCAGAAACTGAAAAGCAGAACAGGAAATGGTGTCAACTGCAACTAAAGAATGTGGCTACAATTCCGTCGTCCCTTTCTTAAATGTGTGGCCAAGATCATTCCAGAACAAGGCAGTATAACACTACTCACCAGTCTGTAATTCATCTGTTTTGTCCAGGCTCCACATAGCACCAGACCAATCCATGGGCATCCGAACAAAGCCCTGCTATGTGAAGGAGACATTTCCTATTACAAATGTTCTCTGATCATATTTCTATTGGTAAAATATGGAACCTGTCTCACAGGGCTATGTAGAGAAGTATTTGTCAGGTGGAAAGCATACATAGCTATTTATTAGACCACTTGTGACTAGAATACATTAATTAAGAAAAATATTTCTCTAGGTATAACCTGGGAAGAAAGGGGAGGGTTTTGTTGTTTGTTTTGTTTTTAAAGAAATGTCATCCTATGTCTTAGGGTTTCTATTGCTGTGAAGGACTATGGCAACTCCTATAAAGAAAATAACATGTAACTGGGGGCTGGCTTACAGTTCACAGGTTTAGTTCATTGTCATCATGGTGGTGTGCAGGCAGACATGGTGCTGGAGAGGAGCTGGGAGTTCTATATCCAGATCAGCAGGCATCAGGAAGAGAGTGAGATGACACTGGGCCTGGCTTGAGCACCTGAGGCTCAAAGCCCACCCCCAGTGACACACTTCCTCCAGCAGTGCCACGCCTACTCCAACAAGGCCACACCTGCTAGTAGTGCATCTCCCTTTGGGGGCCATTTTTCTTTCAAATCACCACATTCCAGTCCCTGGGCCCCATAGACTTGTAGCCATATCATAATGCAGAAATGCACTTAATCCAACTTTAAAAGTCCCCATAGTCTGTCACAGTTTCAGCAATGTCTAAAAGTTCAAAGTGTCTTCTCAGATTCATGCAGTCTCTTAACTGCAATCCCCTATAAAATCAAAATCAGAAAGCAGATCACATACCTCCAACATACAATGACAGAGGATATACATTACCATTCTAAAAGGGAGGAAAAAAAAAATAAGTGAGGTAATACTGGACCAGAGCAAGACCAGAAACCAGCTAGGCAAGCTCTAAACACTGCATCACTGAGCCTGATGTCAAAGTGCTCTGCAGATCTCAGCTCTTTTCAGCTTTGCTGACTGCTATAGACTTCTTTCTATTGGGCTGGTCCCATTCCCTGTTAGTAGCCCTCCTCAGCAGGAGTCCCACGGCTCTGGCATATCTAACATCTTGGGGTCTCCAAGGCAATTCAGCCTTCTCCTTTGCAGCCTCTCTAGGCCTCCTTTCAGGGACACCCCTGACACATGTCTGGCCTCAGTGGCTTTTCTTAACTGCGGAAGGAGATTCCATAACCCCTTTCTTCTATCCTTGACTCTAAAGCCAGAACCATGTGGCTGAAACTGCCAAGTCCTGCTGTGGCTGGAACATGGCCCCTTGTTCAATTACATCTTCACCAGCTTCCCGTTTTCAATGGTTTCCTTCACTGCGTAAGCTCAGCTGTCCTGAAACTTGCACTGTAGACCAGACTGGCCTTAAACACAGAGATCCAACAGCCTCTGCTTCCAGAGTACTGGAATTAAAGGTGTACCCCACTATATACCTGGCTGTCAAGTCACATTGATGTGGAATTCCCTTTGTTCTCAATGCTAGAAAATAAGCTATTAAAAAAAAAAAACCAAAAAGTATACTGATGCTTCAAATTCCTGACCTTTAGTACCACTTGCTACACTCCCCAGTGTCCTTGCAGATTTGTTCTCTCCCCTTACGTGCCTAAGCTGATGGGTGGGCTCACCTGTGTTTCCTTTGAGAAAATACATGTGGCAGACTGTGTGTACAGTATTTGTAAAACCAAACCAGTTTCCCTGCAGTGAAAGAAGAATTTCAGCTAAAGTGGAACAGTAAGGTGAAAAAGAGCATAATGCTCCAGGCCACAAACAACTCGGAACAGTCTGAGGCATGCGTGGGTAAATCTTACAAAGCGCTATAGGCAATTCTGCATTGAAATTGCCATAGGAAATTATTGTTGTCTGCCATTCTGTTGGTCGTTCATATCCGTAGAATTGCTAGCAGATGGGAAAATAGATGAGTCAGGATACAGTATTAGCAATCCATGTTTTTTTAATCACAGGCCACTAATAATGTCTGCAGCATCTGTGAGATTCATTTAAACAGTTGCTAGGAAGGGTTTGTTTCCTAGTAAACACAATAAACCTCATACAGGATTTTCTTGATGGACTGTTTGACTAAACGTGTTAACATTTATTTACATGCAAAACTGTTTGCTTCATTGTAGTAGTGTCTCATTTATTCTGACATAATGATTATGCCAACAACTCGTAAACCCATTAAGCTTGAAATGTTACCACACTTATACATGTAAAAGCTTTATAATTGAGCTAGCAAGGTGGAGGCTCAGTGGCCCGTGCCACCAAGCCTCACTGCCTGAGTTTAGGTTGCAGTACCAGAACGGTAGAAGGAGAGACTGACTCTAGCAAGGTGTCCTCTGACTGCCACACACTCATACATAATGCCAATAAATAAGTGAATATGTTTTTGAAATCCTTATACTTCTGTATCTGTTGCTTGGTTTTGTTTTGTTTTTTATTTTACATGTCGATTCCAGTTGCCTCTCCCTCCCTCTGTTGCTTGTTTTTGATTAAGACTTTTAAGAATATCTCCAGTAATTAGAAATGTGTTTCACAGCCCCAAGTGGTAGAGTGCACCTTTAGTCCCAGCAATTGAGAAGCAGAGGCAGGCGGATCTCTGTGAGTTCGAGACCAGTCTGGTCTACAGAGTGAGTTCTAGGACAGGCTCCAAAACTACACAAAGAAACACTGTCTTGAAAAACCAAAAAAAAAAAAAAAAAAGAAAAGAAAGAAAGAAAGAAAAAGAAAAGAAGTATATTTGACAAAACACAATGTAAAAACCCAAGGACTTTCCTGTCTGAGAGGGTTAAAACTATTTTAAAAAGTAATTCAGTCTTGCTACTTAAATGTGATGTTTTCGACTGAATAGTAAAATAACTGTGTAACCGCAGCCAGTAATCGTTCAGGGTTTCTCATTCAGGACTAACCCTGATGGCTAAAATTTTAAACTGTCAGAATTATCAGTAGGTTGACTTAGCCTGAGTTTTCATCTCAGCTTTGACATCACTGAGTTGTTTGTGCTGCTAATTTATGAAGTGTCAACAACCAAAGCCATTAGCCTGCATAGCATACTTAGGTTTTCTCTTTAAGATACTGGGAAATGGAGCCCTTTGGATTTCCATGTGCAGATCATCTCCTGCATGAGATGTGAGAACCTAGGTCACATCATGGGACCTAGAAGTCGTACATCAAACCACCAATTTTCAAACAGAATGACCCTTCTATTGGAAAGTACTTTTGACATTTTTATTTCATTTATGAGAAGTGTCTATATTCCTTTCTGTTGTCAAAAGTCTTGGGCTTTTCCTGAAAGTCTTGTTTAAAACAGAAGCAAATTAGCCAACCAACCAAAAGCTGAAGAAAAGGACAGTTCTGCCACTGTTTACCCATTTCAGATGTTCTGTACAAGGTTCTCCTCGGTAGAAATCCCCGGACAGTTCAGCTTGGCTTGAAGGCCCTGAGAATTTCCCAGTAGCAATGTTGTCCTGGCTTTAACTACCTGATGGGCCTGTTTGGAAAACTTTTGCTACTTGGAAACAACCAAATATCCAATGAAAGTATGTATCAGATACTTAATTTACACCTGTAGGATGAAGGTGTTTGACCTTTAATGGAAGCCACCAGCGTGTTTCTACTCTATTCTGCCTTCTCCTCATGTGTCTCCCACTGTAAAACCACCCAAGAAAATCTGTTAGGTTTTAATGAAAAGTACAAAATGTTACTTGAAATGTTTGAGATCTGGGGAGTCCAAAATATATACCTGAGACTGTAGAGAGTAATCCTCTCTCCAAAATTAAATGGTCATGACTGGTTATGCTTAGTATATAGGAAATCTAAATATTTTAATAAAGGACTTCTCTAAAGTTGCCTGGCAGCCTTACCTCAGGACATAGCAAACTGTAAATTATGCAGAAGTCATTTTCTAGAACCCCAGCCGTAAACAGCTCCAACCCAAAACTCAGATTTGAAAAAAAAACAAAGAATAAAAATGAGCAGGCTGTACCTTGCCACTACCCACGCCCTTCTTCCTAACCCTACATCAGGCTTTCATCAGCATCATGGTATAATGCTTTGTAAGGTTACTTAATAGTCTGTGGATCTCAGTAGAGAAGACTGAAGTAGAATTGGACTCCACAGATGTTCCTGGGTACATCTGTGTTGAGAAATGTGACTCCTTGTCCATGCTGGCTCTTCAGAACGTCACGTGTTTCGATAGTTCAGAGAGTTCTCAGCTTCCTTAACATCTTATGCCCACGGTGATTTAATAGAACTAATCATGGAACAAATGTGTACTTAATGATCTATATACTACTGTGAATGGTATGCAAATTAAGTTGTAACATAGTTTAAAAGCGAGGTGCTCAGGAGATAGGCAGGAGCATCTTCAGCTTGAGGCTAGTCTAAGGTATACAAGGCCAGCCTGGTACAGAAAGACTCTTCCTGTTAAAGAATAAAAAGTAATAAAACCAGGAAGGTTATTTTGTGCTGTCCAGAGCAGCAGAGCAGGGCTGGTTTCACACTGGCTAGTGCTGCTCACACCACAGGGCAAGGTGATCAGCTTGAGCTGAGCATGCTCCTTCAACATTGCTCTTCCCCAGTGTATTTTTGGAACTTTCTCTTGTGACTCATTCCCGGTATCCTCAGAACCTTTTTTTGGCTGAGAGTGAATTAGACTTGGGGAAGCAGAAGTCACTCAGGGCCAGGTACGATGGGTAAAGTGGAGGATTGGTGAGAAATGCTCTCAGCCTACTATTTTGGGTGAGTCAGTAACAGGAGTGTTTTCTAGCTTTGACTCATAAAACAACTAGAGAGTTGTCATCTTTAAAAAGAAAATGAGCTTCGGGTTTTATCATTTTCAAACTAAGTCTTCAAGCTCTCATATAAGGTTTCTGCTCCAGAATATTAGCCTCCTCAATTTCAAACCTGCTTTGCCTGGTTCTTGGGCCACCCACACCTGCCCTTCCGCAACCCCTGCACCCACCACACAGCCCTCCCCTGCACCCACCACACAGCCCTCTTATGCAGAGCCCCTGGAGTATGGCATTTCCTCAGTTCAGTGAGGCAAGGCCTCCTCTTCCCTAGGGCTCAGCATTACTGAGATTCGTTCCCGATCAAGGACCAGTGTGGCCCTTACTCCTGTGAGAGTCTGTTCCCTGCCTGCCTGGAGTTCATGGTGGGACTCCTTCCTTTCTGGGGCAGATCTGTTCTGAAAGCAATAGATGCTTCCCACGAGACACACATAAAAATCCCATGGGGACTGCGTAGGCACCTCACTGTAATCTTTGTCATGCAGTGACACTGTGCTGGCCGGATCCCATCAGCCCTTCGGCGCTCGCCCTTCCTCCTCATCTCTAGGGTAGTGAAACAGTTCTTCCTTACTTTCCCACCACGGTGTGGAGGACATGATGATAGCAATCTGATTGTGTTTAACATGGGTTTTTCTTCTTTGTTAAAAACTACCTACCCTCCACTATTAGTATAATAAGGAAGGACATAGTTCTAGGGGTTTTTACATTGTTTGGGAGTTGGGAAGCATATGCATGCCACAGCACTTATGTGGGAATCAGAGAGCTACAGAAGATTTCGTTTTCTCCTTCCACCACATGGGTTCCAGGAATCAAACTCACACCATCAGGCTTGGCATCAAGTGCCTTTACCCACTTACAAGTTTGTTTTGAATGATGACAGGGTAAAAGCTGACCATGTGGATGTCTAGTATAGAGCATCCTGTTGACTGGAGTTTCTGTCTTGCCCACTCCTGTGGCCGTTTATTACCAAATAAACACAGAGGCCAGTACTAATTATAAACTGTATGGCCACTGACTCAGGCTTCTTACTAGCTAGCTTAACCCCTTTTCTATTAATCTGTGTATCTCCACATGGTCTTGGCTTACTAGTGATGCCCAGTTCTCTCTCTTGCTCTGCAGCTACATGGCATCTCTCCCTCACGACTCATTCCCTGCCTTCCTCTTCCCAGCCTTCTACTCTGGTAGCTCCACCTGTACTTCCTGCCTGGCTGCATCCTGCCTGTCCATTGTCCAAAACAGCTTTATTCATCAACCAGTAAGAGAAACATACTCACAGCATACCGAAGGACATCCCCCATCAGCATTCTGTAGCCCCTGGTGACATTCCTGACGGTGCTTCTCAGGAGATGACACGTAGCTCCCTGCTTTGACAAAGAGGTTGATACAGTGTATGGTACGGCAGGTGTCCTGTCCTGATGTTACAGTGAAGAGCGGTTAGGAATGTGCTGCTGTCGCTGAAGCCAACATAATCATACTGTCGTGTAGCCCGTCACATCTCACTGCCATTTCCTTCTCAGCTTGGCCACATTCAGCAGAGCTCATACAGTGCAGCTTGAATCAGCTTGGGGTTTGCTGGTTGGTTGGTTTGTTTGTTTGTATCACGATACCCTTTTGTCAAAACACTCAGAGAAAAAGTATTCTGGATAATGTAATTTTCTATTTATGAGCTGAAATTGTCAGCATTTGGTAAAATAAAGGAGAGACCTGTTGACTGAACAGTCTGGCCCTGTTCTTGGTCTGTTGGTCCTGGGTTCTACAGCACCCTGTAGTGGTCCCCAGAGCACCTCCAGTACAGCTGCTTGTGACATGGCACATTTGTCTCTGGGCCTTTTTCAAGCATGTTTCTTCATCTTACTTTTTTATCATTCGGTCATCCCTAACAGTGAGGCCTTGATTGCTTTGCTGTGGATTAACTCGAGGTTCCTGTAGCTTGTGGCTTCTTCAGGGAAAGAATTCCTGCTGTAATCGTTGACCGTACTTCTAAGGGGTATAAAGAACTTTCTGAAATATTTATTCTTTAGATTTAAGTACATTTTGGATGATTTTACAGTATTAATTTTCTTTTTCTGCATCTAGTTAAAAAATCTAAGTTTAGAAGAGCTACAGATGCGTTTAAAGGCACTGGACCCCATGATGGAGCGGGAGATAGAGGAACTGCACCAGAGGTACAGTGCGAAGAGGCAGCCCATCCTGGATGCCATGGATGCGAAGAAGAGGAGACAGCAGAATTTCTGACCGACACCCTCTGCCTCAGCGTGACCGGAGACCAGGCAACCACAAGAACTGAAGGCACTGTGCTGCTTTTTTAATCCCTGAAATGTACGTTCTACAATTTTGCAAAAGTCAAAAACTAATGATGGTACACAGCCAGGTAAATTCCCAAAGTCAGACTTTGAGTTGTGTCCACTCTGGCTTCGGTTAGAAAGGATAAGAACAGTAGAAATGTGCTCTTTCTGACAGCTGCTACGCCAGCAACCAAACCAATCTAAATTAAAGCTCTATTTGGAGACTTTGGAAATCCAAAGCTGTCGCTTAATTGCACAGTACCAGAGGGGCTTTGTGTTACAATATCCTTTATTCCTGTGGAGAAGCCTATTTATTGAACCCCTAGGTAGACTTATTTATTTATGCAGTTTCACTTTTTTCTTTCTTTTTTTTAAAAAAACAAGATCAGGATAGTTTGGGTAAATGTTCAGACACATTGACAGATGATAACACACAACTAAATTGTACATTGAGCAGGGAGCTATGGGTGCATTCCTTCATCTCCAATGGAAACAGAGCAGCAAGAGCAATAACGTCCAGATGGACCAGGCATCTTTATACTGAAGACTTAATTCCATGTCTACCTTTTGAAGTGTTAATTCTCGGTTTAATATTGGTACAAGTAAGGCTATATATACATAGGTCAAACAGATTTATACCATGTAAAACCAAAGAAATCAATGAATCCTTGCACAAAAAAAGTGTGGGAAATATTTTTAAAGAAAGAAAACTTGAGAAGACAATGTAATTGTTAACATTTCCTGTGTTGGTCCGCAGTAATCTCATCAAATTTATTCTGCAGAAATAGTCACAGGACTTTTTGTCGATTTCATTTATGTCCTAGGAATTGATAAGCATCATGTATCTGACAATAACAAAACAGTAAAAACATTTGTACTAAACTGTGCATCCTTGGGGCCTGAAAAAAACAAAACAGATTTAAGCTAGAAAGAAATTCATTTCTGGGCAGAATTACCATTTGTGTAATTGAACTGGGACCAGTCCTTTCCTGCACTACACATGGCCATTTTGAGTGTGTGCTCTTTTATGTGTTAATTACTATGTGTACATCATGAAGACAAATAAATTCCACTGTGCCACCACCACTTTGCATCTTTGTTTGATGCTGTGTTGGACAGTGTCGCCTGTGTGCTTTCCTGTGTCCCCTGCACATTCACTGAACCACATCCCGGGGTTTGAAGCCGTGCTCTACCCGCTGCCAGCCATGTCCATTCTCAACAAACGTTACGTAATACATTAATGGGGTGTTTTCTACTGAGTCACAGGAAATCTTCCCAAATCGCTGACACATTTATGTTCAGTAGAAATGCTATTTTTGTGTCTTTCCTATTTTAATGTTAAAGATTGATGATTAAATTCCAAAAAATACTGCTATCCTAAATAGACTTCTTTAACTACTTGCAATTACTGAACAGTTACTATGAGGCATAGGCGCTTCATTAGACAGTTCATCAGAATGCTATTTTGAAGCATCAGGTATTCTTTCATTTGGCACAGGAGACTAGGAATCAAGTCTAATGAGTATCACGTTTCTTTGCTCTTTGGTATGATGAAATCCAGGCCCAAGGAAAACTTACATGTCTTAGTCAGGAACTCTGGTGTGTGTCGGGGTGTCTTGGGCCCTGAGGAGTGAGTCCACTTCCCCCTTCCACATCCACAGTAACACTTGACTTCAGCATCCCTCCCCCAGAGACTCTAAAGAGAAGCCACAGTACCAACTCATTCCTTCCATCACAGTGGACCACATCACAACCTTCTCCACATCACTGTTCTTGCCACTTGATTAAACTCCCCACGACTCTGCCACAGAATATTGACTACCAAGTTGAGTGAACTTGGCTTCCTGGCATCTAGGCCTATGGCATGGCTCAGCTGACATCTGTGACTTCATCTTTCATTATTGCTTTATTTGTTAATCATAATTATCTCCTTTACCTTCAGGTTGGGTTGTAAAGTTTTTTGAAGCACAGGCATTTGTTGGCCCTGCCTCCCTGTGGTGTTTCTTGGTGGACTGGATAGGAAGCACTGGACATTAGATATAAGGGTTTTGTTGTATGCGGTACTCATCATTTATAGGTTGATTCTCCAGGAACCAAATGTCAGCCATGTTCAAGCTCTATTAAGACCTGTCCTTTCCATGTGTTAGTTTGGCACTTCACAGCAAGATGTATATTCTTCCTATTGGAAAAGCAAAGGAAGACTGGAAGAAGTGTGGAGAGATTAAGCGAAGTCATGGCTGATTAATACCAGTGTGGGCTCTTAATTTCGATGGGTCATCCCCCAGCTGCCTTCTCACTGGGCCACACAGACTTCCTGGCTCTAGAGTGCTAATGGTGTCACCAAGCCTTAAAATTAGGATCAGTGTGAACTGGTTACTACTTTTTTTGCCTTTCCTATTGAAAGGAAACCTTCATTTTCCGAAATGGCATCCTTTCTGTATGGGGAGTGGGATTGTGGGGACCAAGCTGTGTCACAAAGAAGACATCTTTCAGTTACTAGGATGCAGGTAGCTGCTGTTTGCCTTGGTCGCCATGCCATTTTGTAAGTGGTAATGTGTCCTAATCTCTCACTTACCAGCTTCCCTTTGACAGCACTTTGGAGAGGCATTAAGATAGTAAAAGGAGCATGGTATCAGATGTTGAATGATCTGGGTTCAAATCCCAGGTATTCTTTTGTTGTCCTAGGCAAAAATAACCATCCAACCACAGTGCTTAAATGCATTTGTAGCTGGAGAGGCAGCTTGGTGGTTAAGAGTATGTGCTGCTCTTCCAGGGGACCCAGGTTCAATTCCCAGCACCCACATCCTAGCTAACAACGGTGTAACTCCAATTATGAGGGATCCAAAACCCTCTTCTGGCCTCCATGAGCACTGAACACGTGTGGTGCACAGACACACATGCAGGCCAAACACCTGAAGAACACATAAAATAAAAATCTCAAAAAGAAATCAGTTTGTAATAACTCAGCAGTTTCAATGAGCAAATGTTCCAATACCTATAAAACGTTTAGCAAAATCCCTGGCATAATATAAATGGATATTAGTTTAGAATCAACTTCCAGCCCTTTTCAGTTTCATTTTCATGCATTGTTTTGCAGAAATAAAAGAGAAGTCTGTTCACTGAAAATCAAATGTGTTGTCTTCCAAAATGAATTAGACTCTCCTAGAACCCAGGTAGGCCTTCTCTTAAGAGCTGGCTGTACTCTTGAGTAGGAATTTGTGTGAGGAAAAACTATCATTCTTTTATTAAAAGCATTTTCTTTACACATGAAGGATTGTCTTCAGCTAAGCTTAAAGCTCATATACTCTAGGACTAGCTTTCTATTGTAGGGATTATTGTTAAGGCAGCTTCTGTAGCCTGATTTGCATAGACCCATCTGGAAATTTCTCATTTGTGTCCCTAAAAGTTTTTTCTTGGCAAGTCTTGGCTTCCTTAGGTTCTTACAGATACGACACATGTAATTGATTTGCTCTCAGTTTACTCCAGTTCTAGGAAGCTGAAAATCAAGTTTGTATCTTGAGGGCCTATGATCTGCATAGCTACATTTCCCTGATTATATTTATGGAAATGAAAAATACTTTTTAGAGGAAATATCTGGAAGTATTTGTTACGTTTTATACTTAGAAGGATTTGGCTCTACGTTGTGTGTGATCTCCATATTTTTATAGGATTCTTGAGGATATCAAATTTGGTATTAGGTGGTGTGTTCAGGTCCTGGACCTAAAACACTACCTGTTCTCTATGTTTGGGCGTGACATCTGGGGAAGGAGAATGCTAGCGTGTAAGATACCAGAGACAGGTAGGTAACTCTTGGGCTTCCCCTTCTGGAAGGAATGCCATAGTGCACTTGGCCTCGTACCTTGTCCTTGTGACCTACTCACATCACAATTACACAAGAACTCACTCAGGCTGCTAAGGCAGACAGGCACCTTGAGCCCAGTCCAGCTAAGAGGTCAGACTCTCTTAAAGCTTGTTTAGATAGGTAGATAGATAGATGGTAGGTAGGTAGGTAGGTAGGTAGGTAGGTAGGTAGGTAGGTAGGTAAGAGATGGATGATATATAGTAAATAATAGGAGATAGATATTAGATGAGAGATAGTAAATAGATAATATGTGATAGATGACAGGCAGTCAGACAGACAGTATTTTTAGTACTAAGGATAGGACCTAGGGCTTCACATACTCGAGGCAAACACTCTTAACCCATCTCTATATTACAAGCCCCTGTTTCCCCTTCACACACCTGCTCCTAATCCATTTCATATTCTTAATGGAAATAGAGGGATATAAGGAATAAAAAAGAGGAAGCTGAAAGGAAATGCTCTTTCCAGGCTGGTACAAATGACAGTCAGTCAAACATACCCCACATCACCTTTCTACTAGAAAGCTCCAAAGCCAACAAGTTGTAAAATGCCCTAGTGCCTTCCCACGTTTAAATCTACCAACTGGTTTCTTACATTTTGGTAGACTTTACCAAGGGTGGTGGTTTCAATGAGAATGGCCCCAAAAGCTCATGCATTTGCATGTTTAGTCCCCAGTTGGTGAACTATTTAGGAAGGATAAAGAGGTGTGTGTGGCCTTTTTGGGGTAGGTGTGCCACTGGGGGTGGGCTTTGAGGTTTCAGAAGCCTATACCAGGCCTAGACTCTGTGTGTCTGTCTCTTCTGTCTCTGACTCTCTGTCTCTCTGTCTCTCTCCCTCCCCTCCCTCCCTCCCTCTCTCTCTGTGTCTCTCTCTCTCTCTCTCTCTCTCTGCCCGCCATCTTCAGATCAGAATGTAAAGCTCTTAGCTCCAGTACCAAGCTAGCCTGCATGCCACCATACTCCCCGCCACTATGATAATGGATTAACACATAGAAACTGTAGGCCAGCCCCCAATTAAACACTTTCCTTTATAAAAGTTGCCTTGGCCATGGTGTCTCTTCACAGCAATAGAACAATAACTAAGATGCCAGACAAAACCTCAGGCTAGCACTCTCGGGCTTTCAATAGGCTCTGATATTTGAGATGTTCCAATGTGCAGAGAACATTCCAGAGGGGGAATCCTGCGGCTTCTCGGTTTTAGCCTTTCCACTGATTCCATAACAGCTTTCTTTCCTGTTGAAAAAGAAGATATACCTTGCAAGAATGTTCAAATGAGAAGACATCACGGGGCTTGTAACAGAAGACTTGGATGCACAGAAGGGTTTATTATTAATGAATCAAAGAGCAAACCCATGGGTGCATTCCCTGTTGACCTTTTAGAAAGTACTTCAGGGTTTATTTTTAAAACATTAGCTGATGGCCATAACCACTTCACATGCCTAGGACGTGATCTTCGGTAGTGAGCTCGACATTAATGGGCTGCTGAGCTTCTGCCATTAAATGTTGTTGTAAGGCTTTTCAATTTTGAGGGCAATTAATTGCTAAAGCAAATGGTGATTTGGATTGTTAAAGGAAAAAAAAAAGGTCGTACTCTAAAACTATTTCAATTCCACACAAATATAAAAGGTTGCTAGGTTTTTTTAATATCTGTGTATGTGTGTGTGTGCGCGCGCGCGCGCACGTGCACGCGCGACCTGTGTACATGCAAGTGCCGATGGAAGCCAGAAGAGTATGTCAGAGCCCCTGGAACTGAAGTTATAGGTGATTGTGAGCTATAGGATATAGGTTCTGGGAAGTGAACCCAGGTCCTCAGCAAGAGCAGCCTGCATTCTTAACCACTTAGTCCCTAGGTTTGTGGGGTTTTTTATTCTTGTCTGGTAGATCTTGATGCTTTGCCCTGTGTGCTAGTTTGAATGAGAGACCCCATAGGGTCATATGTTTGAATGCTTAGTCCCCAGCTGGTGAACTGCTCGAGGGGGGGGTGGCCTCGTTGGAGGAGATGCGTCTCTTGGGGTAGCCTTTTAGGTTTCACAAGCCCACAGCAGGCCCAGTGTTTCTCTCTTTCATCCTGCTGCCTGGAGATCGGGGTGTACAGCTGTCAACTACCGATCCAGCACCTGGCCCACCTGTGTGCTGCCACATTCCCTGCCATGATGGCCATGGACTAACCCTCTGAAGCCGTAAGCCAGCCTCCAGTTGACCGCTCTCGTCTATAAGTGGCCTTGGTCATGATGTCTCTTTACAGCAAGTGAACCCTGACTGTGTCACCCAGGCCCTTGGCACTAAGTCAAAGCAAAGTATCGTGTGCCGTGTGCACTCCGCTCCGTGTACAGCAGTGAGCACCGCTTGTCCACAGTGCATAGTTCTAGCATTGTTGAGAAGAAACAACGGTTTCTCCAGGCAGGAAAGGTCCACCCTCACCTGTCCATCTGGAAGCAAATTCATTTCTTAAGTCTCAGGGTTGTATTTAACACACAAGAAAGTGTCTCTGTTACAGATTGGGAAGTAACTTTGAAGCAAACCATTAGTGGGAAATGTAAATGGAGTTCCTAATTGGTCTACATAATAAAAACCCAGAGGTATGATCAGAGTGATCAGAGAGAAGGAGCAAGCCAAAGCCACCTTTAACCTCATTAGCTTCCCAACAGAAAAGAGTGTTCCTACTTCTTCCTGCTTATATCTTCTCTCCGCCCAGCCATCTCACTTCCTGTCTGTCTGTCTAGACCTCCAGGCCCCTATGATTAGCTAGTGGCAAGCCCCATCCTCTGATCTTGAGACAAGCTTTATTTGAACAAGCAAGATATCATCACAGGACATTTTACTCAGTGCCCCCACACACACACACACCCTGTAAGAGTCATCATCTTCATCAAGAGCAGAAAATGACCTCATTGGGTTATGAAAAGTTAAGGAGACCACAGGGTATCACCTGGCATCCATTGTCCCCTCCATTAACGGTGAACAAACATTAGTAAGTATCAGCTAGGTACCAGCTTCTCTACTAACTGGCTAAGGAAACAAGGCCGCCATGGTGCTTACAGTCTGGAGTGTGGCCTTAAGATAATGCGGAGTTAGCTTTTCAGAAGGGAGAGTGGTTCTGAGGGAGAGGGGAGGTGGGGGGAAGTGGAGGGAGGCAAACTGGTTGGGATATATTATATGAGGGAAGAACATACTTTCAATAAATAAAATACAAGAGGAAAAGGAAGGAAAGAGAGGTGGAGACAGCTTCGGTAATGATGTCAGCACACTGGCCTCAGTGCTCGGGAAGGCAAGAAAAAGAGAATTTAGGGAAGATGAAACACACAAAATACAGAAATAAGAAAGACTAGCAGACCTCAGAAGCTAAGTTCCTGATACAATAATGTATCGTGTAGCTAATCTGTCTGTCTCAGTTCTGTGATTTAGGAGAAGCCATGGGACCCTGTAGTCGGCTTCTGTTTCTGTTTCATTAAATGTTTTCTAGATAAGATAAATCCAAATAATATCTGGCTTGCTTTGTGGTGCCAAGATCCGCCAGCCACACTTGCTCACTCATGTCTGCTCTCTCTTTTGTTAGATATCTAGACCCAGGGCTGTCTTGTGGGGCTTGCTGAGGCTGGACACTCAGGAATGGGGCCAAGAGGTTGGCAGAGTAGGGGAGGCCCTGAGGGACAGCTGTGCCCAGCTTCCCCAGCCCTCTGCTCACTGCACTGTGGGAACAGCTCTCCTCTCTTCAGCAGCCCGTTCAGCGTGGTCCCGCTTGGAGATCACACCAGGGCCTTGAGCACACCAGGCAAGCGCTCTGCCACTGAGCTACAGCCCTGCTCCAGTCCCTTTAATTCAGGCCATTCACAAAAGATGAGTGAAGTACAGCCAAACAACCAGGATGAAGATAAATAAAAACAAAAGTAGAAATGTCATCTGGGTCACATAGTAATGTAAAATGGTTTGCCGGGAATTTGGTGTAAATAAAGCTTCCCAGACACCAAAGTAAAGGAAGCTGGCATGACTCGACAGTGCCAGCATGGCAGCCACTGGCATTTGATCTTTGGATACTCCAAACTCAAATGTACTGTCCCACACAAAACACACATTGCATTCCAAACACTTTGTGCAGAAACAACCAATTGTGAAACATTCCTTTTTGAATATTGTAGATGTGCTAGTTTAAAATAATTATTTTGATCTTCTTTTACTATTTAAAATGTGGCTACTATCAAATTTGGAATCCATGTGGAGCACACATTGGTCCTACAGATTATATTTCTGTTGGACAGCGACAGTCTTTCAGATAATCTTTATCAGCTGATGAATAGATTGGCGACACCAGAGAATGTGACTCAACAGTAAGATAACAGGTATAGGAATGTGGGGTGGTGGTGGGAACGTCTAAAACTGATTACGTTGAATACGATACAACTACAAATGGATGAAAGGGCACTAAATTATAAACATAAAACATTTGCAGATATGTTATAACATAAAGCTAACGCTTCCAAACTTCAGGAAATGGAAAAAAGCATACAACTGTAAACACTGAGACATGAAGTGTCTCCTGAAGGAAACCCCTTGGTTATGACACAAGATTCAATGCAATGTCAACATTTAATCAATATTCAGAGTAAACGCAGGACTTTTGTCTCTTGTGATGTCTCTGCTATATTTACCAACAGTGTAACACTTGATTCAGTGAACACCTGCATCCACGAATGGCTCCCCAATTCCTCTGTCAACTTAGACTGCTCCTTAAAATTGCTTAGCCAAGCTCTTCTCATTCCCTAGATGTGCCTCAACTTCCGTATATCCAATCCCTCTTCCCCGGCCACCATGTTCCACCCACTGACCTGGACTTGAACACAGCGTTCCTCCTTAAGCCTTCATTGCCTTTTAATCCCATAGCCTATCACCAAATGCAGGCTTCCAAATGGGAGCTGAACCATCTTGATACATGGAAATAAGAAAGAAAAAGAAAGAAAGAAAGAAAGAAAGGAAGGAAGGAAGGAAGGAAGGAAGGAAGGAAGGAAGGAAGGAAGGAAGGAGAGGACTGAGTTGAAGGGGTGGAGGTGTGTGTAAGCACAGGTTACTAAGCTCTGAGCTGGATGCGCTGAGCTTCAGATGACCTTGGAATCTCAGACGCTCCACTCCTCCTGGTGCTCCGTAACGGGATAGCCGAAAAGGGCCATGGGAACTGTGTTATGTCGGGAAGAAAACACCAAGGATAAAACACAGGGGCCTAAGAATAGCAAGAGGTTTGGCTGACAAATATGACAACAGATCAGGAGGTCTGAGGCAGACACAGGAGCCACCACTACACACACGCTGGGTACACCTGGGAGATGCTCAAGAGTGTGGGTCAAACAAAGCAAAGCAGTCTAGGGTGACCAATGGGTCTCTACCTGCCTGGAAAGGCTCTCCTCGGAGCTCGGTTAATCTGTAGCACAACGACGATGAGTGTTGCAGCCAGTGAGAAGTAGACCCCACATTTGCCATTCTCTGTGGGGTGGCTCTAGAAACAAGGTGCCCAGGCTCCAAATGACGCTATCATCTACCTTACTAACTGACCTTCACAGGAGAGTGATGGATGGACTTGGGTTATTTGAATGAAATTGGGCTGGAGGGATGGTTAAGAGTGCTTTCTGCTCTTCCAGAGCATCCAGGTTGGCTCTGAGACCCACCAGCCATGTGATGGCTTACAACTGTGTGTAACTCCAGACCCAGGGCATCCCCTACCTTCTTCTGGCTTCCGTGGGCACCAGGCACGCACATGCTGTACAGACATACATGCAGACAAACACTCATACACATTTATTTTTAATGTTGATCGTTATAAACAGTCACAGGGAAAAAAAATGCCCAAGTGACATTTAGGAGTTTGCAGACTGGAACCATCTATAAAACTACTTTTTCTCTCTCCAGGAATAAATTTTTATACAGGAATTGCTGAGAAATGGAAACTCACCAGTTCAGCACTCGGGGGAAGGGAAATGTGGGGTTTGGGGTTTGTTTGTTTCTCTTAGCCTTAGGCTTTATTTGTTTGCTTGAATTCAGTACCTTCATTTTGCACATGTTGTGTCACCCCGTGCATGCCACCGGACGTGTGGAGCTCAGACAGCCACGTGCAGGAACTGGTTCTCCCCGCTGCCGTGTGGGCTCTGGGGACTGAACTCAGATGTCAAGCTTAGCCACACGTGTCTTTAAATGGAGTCTTCTCGCCGGCAGAGATTTGTTTTGTTTTGTTTGTCACAAATCTATTCAACTATTACTAGTGTGATTACAATTTAATACACCTTAAAACTATCTGGGAGGATGAACCCATTAAAGCATTCAATCTGTATACAGGCATGAGGACCAGAGTTCAGATCCCCAGAACCCATGTACATGCTAAGTTGGCCCGGAGGCCTGCCTGCAATCCTAGCTTCAGGACTCCAAGAGCAAGCTTACAGTGGGATATTCACTTTGTCTCCTTCTGAGGCACTGACCACGCCCATTGGGGGTGGAGCCAAGGGCGGAAGTGACCTGTGGAAGGAGGGCTGAGGAGGAGCTGGGGAACGTTCTCTTGCTGGCGGTCTCGGAGAGGAGAGGAGAGCATCCGGTGGAACTTGCTGGTGTTCATCTGTCTAGGTTGTAAGTTATTTCTCCCTGAGTAAACATCTATTCGGCCCATTTGTTTATCCTGATCCTTATTAAACCGCAATACAAGCTGGCTGGGAGACTAGGCAGAGTGGTGAGCTCAGAGTTTCACTGAGAGACCAGACCACAAAAAGAACCACAGAAAACTTCTCTCATCATCCCTCACAAGCATGGGCACCCACGTGCACACCTGAAGAAGAAAACTGAATGTTCCTATTTCCTAACGATGTGACAAAGGGAGAATAAAACAATTCCGTCACTCAGCATGAAGAGTGGTCAGTGAACTCCAAACACTGTACCTAGCAAAGGCTCCCAAGAAGGACTATGAGAGCCCTGGAGCCAAGCCCCAGCTCCACGCCTCTCACCAACCAAGGGGAAATCACAGACGCTGGCTCGTAGGGCTACTGAGAAAATCAAATGGAGGAGACAGGTAAAGCAATTAGAGCCGTGTGTGGTGAATGTTAACTGTGGTCATTCTCATGGTGCACGCACTTGAGCTGAGAAGATTAATGTGGGAAAAAGGCTGGGGGAGGCCGTGCACACCTGTGATTCCAGCACCGAGGCTGGGTGAGGTGAGCAAGAGAGGTATGTCACTGACGCTCTTCAGCCAGCCAGCTCCAGAGCCAGAAAGAGACTCTGCCTTGAAACACAAGACAGAAAGCCATCACGAAGACGCTTGACATCATCCTCCATCCTCCAAGCAACATGCCTGTGTACCCCCTACAAATATGCATGTATGCCACACACATGGACACACACCAAAAAGAAACAGTGATAGAAAGGAACAAAGAAAGCAAATAACATGACTGATGTGGAGTGAATTTGCCTTAAGGCTGCCAGTCTGGGAGCTGGAAGGGAATGTGTGGCCCACACCTGTGTCCAGGCTGTGGCTTCTGGCCCTGGCTGGGCACTCACTGTCAGGGTCCTGGCTGCTTTGTGCCGCTGAGCAGTCTCCTGTCTTCATCCTCAGCCTTCTTGGTCTAGGTCTAGCCTGTCCTGGTGGATCAGATTTGAAGCGGGCAACTGGCCCTGGCCCCTCTGGTATTCCTCTTTGAGTCCTAACTGGGTGTTGCCTCTTCTCACATCCTACCTGGCCCAGCAGCTCCCAGCCAAAGTGTGACAGAGGACTGAAGCACGCTGAAGTCACGTTTCCAGCCAGGGAGCTGCAGGACGGATTCAGTGTGGAGGTCACCTGCTCAGCGCACTGCAAAGGGGACAGACATGTGGAAGTGAGGGCCTGGGTTTGAGTTCTGTCTATTGTGTTTTGCCAGTGGACGAGCAATGAAATGCTGGTGTCAGAACAGTCTCTGTCGCTAGCACAAAGTGACACTTGCCATTCCAGCTGTGGCTGTGTTAATGGCCTCTGTCTGACAGCCCCGCAGTAGGGTGCTGTGGGCTCTGCCTTGCCCTGAGGAGTTAGGGGTTTGTTGTTCACCTCTCTGCGGGCCTGCTTGTCAGCCGTCACCCAGTGGGAGCACCCTCCAAGCCCCCCTTCTGACATGAACTGTAGCAGGGATCCTCTCTTGAAATCTCCATTTTGGTGGCTTTGCCTGAAAAGCTCACCTCAAGTGTCTGACCTCGAAGGGTATTAAAGAGGTCAGTGCAGGCAGTGAGCCCAACATTGAGGCCCAAGTCCTCCATTCAGCCAAACCGCCTTCCCAGAAACTTACGATGGATGCCAGCAGCAGGGAGTTTGAGGGACCCCCTCTCTTGTTTGCTTATGACCTGTCAGCGTTTAATTGTTGTCATGCTCTGTACTGGACACTAGAGATAAACATGTCGGCCCTCAGAGTTTCCTGATCATCCTGAGGCAATGTCAGCCAGATGACAATATAACAGCTTGGAGGGGAAACGGCCGGGTGTTGTGAGATGGCACAAGGCAGAGACGTCAGGTGTAGGGAACGAGATTTCCGTTAGAAGCTGTGCAGAGAGCCAGTCTGTGAAGCGCCATGTTTTCTGCCTTCTTTCCCAAAGGGTTTGGATTCCCTGAGGCCCCAGAGCTGAGGACAAGGCTTTTCCTGGCTTCCAGAAATTGGCTAGGGCTCTGCAGCCCCGCTAAACCCTGCCTGCTGTGTATCTGCCTCTGGCACCCTTCTGGCATTATGTGAGGTAAGCATTTTAGTGGCACCAAACTGGTGACATCTGTATGTTCTGGTCTCCAGTCAGCAACTTTCCCTAGCACATCAAGACAAATGATTCCCTTCCACTCCATAGGGTCTTAAGTGCTCTGCGATCTGATACACAGTTGCACAATTCTTTTCAAGGTGAGGACCTCTGGTAAAGTAGAACACACACACACACACACACACACACACACACACACACACACACACACGGAGGCTCTTTTTAAAACAAAAAAAAAAAAAAATGGGCAAACTACTGAATAATCAGTTTACACTGAGGCTCTCTGAGCTCCCACCGGCTCCTCTTTCCAAAAGCAGTTTTCAAACATGGAATCCAGGAAAAGCATGAAGCAAGCTGTCTGGCTTCTCTCCAGCAGTCGGTGGGGAAGCCCAGGGCTCTGTGCATTGTGGTTCCCTCCTCTCCTCCCACACTTTCCACAAAAAGAAATGCAGAATACAACCCAGTGAGGGTAGCCTTTGTCATGAGCAAGCCTGAGCAGGGCACAGTGGGCTGCCGTTCAGATGCTCCCCACAGAGTCAGCCATGGGGGACACAAAAGGTTTGCCAGAAAAGTCCATAGAATGCTGACAGATCAAGCCATGAGTCTTGCCAGCGCTCCTCTTGGGAAACAGTTAGCCTGGTGCCTGACTGCAGACACCTCAGTTCTTTTCATAGTAGGTCTGAAAATAGCTCAGAGTTCTTTAAATGTCTGGCGATGTGGGCGATGAAGAGTTTAGTGGGGGGAAAAAACCCACACCTCCCAAGAACCCCAATTCTGTCCTTGTTATATTCCCCCACAGGCTGCCTGGAAGCCAGGCACAGTTAGGCACCCCACAGCTCTTTGGAGGACCATTTTTCTGGGCCTTGGAATGAGAATGCTGATCCAACATGCAGCTCACAGGGCCCTTTGTGCTATCAACTCTGTGTGTCCCTTGCTACAAGTCCCCCCCCCCCCCCCCCCCCCCCCCGTCCCTGTTGCCTGACCTTGCCCCACTGACGGGCAACACTTTTTGAAAGGACCTGTTTTCCCTCTTAGAGCTTAAAGGGCCCATGCAAAATTTTCTCCCTCTTGTGCCGTGACCCCTCCTATGTGCCCTTGGACTTAACACAGCTCCAGCAGTGGCCAGGGAAGTCACTAGTGGGTCTCAGACACTAAGATATCAGAAGGTCAAAGGTGAGCCTTGAAGGGCCTGCAGGAAAGAAGAGGTCAGCTGGCCAGCCTTGATTGGGGGTTGACTGGTAATTATCAACATGAGAGTTTGTGAGGTCTGAAGAGGGGCTGAGAGCCTTTAACACAGCTGTGCTGTGAAACAAACATTAGTGAAGCCTGGTGTGCAGTTGAGTGCAGGAATGAGACTGAGTGTTAGGGATGTCCCTGGATATTGCATCTTCACCAGCAGACTAAAACCTACCCATGTCAAAACCACCTGGAGGGCTGGTACTAGAGCTCAGTACTAGAGCACTTGCCTAAAATATGCAAGGTCCTGGATCTCTCTCTCTCTTTCTCTCTTTCTCTCTCTCTCTCTCTCTCTCTCTCTCTCTCTCTCTCTCTCTCTCTCTTCCTGTTTTTCTCTCTGGCCAGTTGTATCTGCAGATGCCTGGTCCTATCTCACAAGTCTGGTTTTGTAAATGAATGACTCACAGAGGTCTCTCCTGCTTCTTGGCTAAACTCTCCCCAGATGAACCTAATGTGAAGTAGCTCTGCAGTTTGTACTGCTTACTACAATAACGTTCTCTTTTTTTAAGATTTATTTTTATTTTATGTGCATTGGTGTTTTGCCTACATGTGTGTCTGTGTGTCTGATCCCCTGAATCTGAAGTTACAGACAGTTGTGAGCTACCATGTGGATGCTGGGAGTTGAACCTGGGTCCTCTGGAAGAGAAGGCAGTACTCTTAACCACTGAGCCATCTCTCCAGTCCTGTGACATCCTTTCTATTTATCACTCCTGAATTGAGTATGGTTCTTGACAATGACTCAGCTGCTGATAAATGATTGCTATGGAGCTTAAATAGATAAATAAGTGGGGAGGAGTCAAGATGATTGACGGTCCCCCCCAATGGACCAGAAGCTCCGAGATTCTAGGAACAGAAATGAGGAAGACAGGAGGACATTGAAACGAAGGGGTAAATCCACATTAGAGAGGATGACTTCTCAATGTGGTTGCATAATGTGAACTGGGGCTTGAAACTAAGCTGGAGTGAGGCTAGAGACATGGGAGCCACGCATGCTGGTTGAGGCTGCAAGAGTTCCTCCCTTTGGAGAAGGGGAAAGGGAGGCTGCAGAACTTGCCCAGCCAACAACATGCAGCATCCAAGAATTGGATAAGAGGAGTGCAAAGAAGTTGGAGGTTTTTCTATGGGGTCAAATAATCAACGGGAGAAGAGCCCTCCCATTAGGAGTTAGGAAAGGGCAGTTCCCCAAAGTGATGGGAGCAGAAGAGAATCCTGAACACTTAGACACTCAGGTAGCCTTAGACTCTCGGTTTCAGGTAGAGAGAGCTAGAGCCAGCTTCAAGAATCCTCCAACAACATTCCCACCCAACCACCCTGGGCATGCTGAGTTACTCCCTACCTGGTACTGTCAGTAACCACTTGAGTTGCAAAAAAGATTGGCATTCTGGGACAGGTAGGCCTGTCAGAGCAGGCTGTGGAGGCTCTAAGTAGGCCACCAAGTTGGAAGGAAATCCTTCAGGAGCCTCTGGCCCACTGGGGACCCAAGAAAATGTAATAAGCCTCCTACCAAGCATCCAGCAGCTCCAGATCTTAGCAAAAGCTCCTTCCCCCTGCTGCTTGACAAGAAGAGATGTCAGCCTTGGGTCTGGGGAGACCATAATTTAGATCTAAAAACAAAACAAAAAACAAACAAACAAAAAAAAACATGGAAATGTGGGGAGGCAGGATGGTCTTCTACCTATAATACTAACACATGAGAAGCAGAGACAAATATTCCCAAAGCAGGCTAACTAGTGAGACCAGCAAAACTGGTGCTCTCTGGGTTCACGTGAGAGACCCTGCCACAATGTATGAGGTGCATAGTAATTGAGGAAAATAGCCCACTTTAACCTCTAGCTTCCACATGCATGTGAACATGAATGCACACATGCACACACTCATAAACATGAGGGGGAAAAACAGAAACCAGTGAGAAGCAATTAACCCTTTTCTCAGTCAGTTCCGTCCCCTGCTTCCTGGTGTCCTTGCCTCTGCCATTCCACGTGCAGTTGAGGGGCCTTAAGGGAGTTAAATGATTGTTTTCTGTTTAATCTGCACATTTGAGTATGCCCGTCATGCGCCTCATTCCAGAGTGGAGGCACAGGAGATTCGAGGACAGGACTCAGACATCACAGCATAGTGGAGCCGCCAGAATGCTTGCACAGTAGTGTGTTAATGAGTGTTAAAATTGACATTGCAAATACAGCGTTCTTGATGTTTAAAATTACAACCCTGGCACAAGTCATGCTGTTAAAACATACAAGAAATACCAGTTAAGTCTTCAAGTAGAGACCACACATCCCATACAGATCGCAGCTATGTCCCAAAGTGCAGAACGAATCATTTTCATTGAAATGAAGCGATAATTAACAGGTAGCTCAGTGAGTTGAGTGCTACGATAAGTAGAAATAACAAATTCAAATATTAAACACCAATTACTACCTGATGAGCGAGGCATAAGCTTGGCACTCAACATGCCCCTCCTCAGCAGCAAAACCTGGCAAATGAGGGTGTCTTGTGGGGAACACAGCCTAAGACCTGTGCATCTGTTCAACGAACACGTGTCACTTCCAAAATGTCCATCGCACTTGCTGTGAGGAAAGCTCTGCCCATCTATTTGTCCCAGTGACATTGAACAGATCGAACACCAGGAGTAAAGTTGCTCTTCAGCCACCAGCAGGACGCAAGTGAACCTGTGTCGTGTGTGTGTGTGTGTGTGTGTGTGTGTGTGTGTGTGTGTGTGTGTGTGTGTCCCACCAAGGAAGGATTGGTTATGGGTCACATTGACAGTCTGATGGGGGTCACTTAATCTTTGTAGCTTTTACTCCCGAGAGCATGACAGAAAGCTAAGCTACCCTTTTCTGGTTACCAGGAAAAACTGCTGTAGTGGTGCATTATCTAATGTGGCCAGTCAGAGGCTTTGCTTCTGAGCCAGCACTTGTGAACGTCCTACCTTGGTGTGGCTTTGGTGGTGAGGGGAGTGTTCCCAGAGTCACACACAACCTTCTTCACCTTCTATGGGAAGTCACGGCAGCATCCCAGCCATCTGCAATGCTCTCCCTCGAGGTCTCTGAAACCACTGCTTGGAGAACTCCATGCTACTGGGACCTTTCCTTGTTTGGAAGTGACTAAAGGTCTTGGTGGGCAAAGAAATATTCTTTTACAATTATACATATATGTACAAGAAATGTTAAAAAGACAGTCTCTAAAGCACTTTGGGGTTCCCCCAAAGAAAGGCACCAGGTAAAAGCAAGTCATTACCAAAAAAGGAAAGTCAAGTTTTCCAGCTTCCTTACATCCGCTTGTAGGTACCCACTACGGGTATCACTTGTTTGGTGGTAAGCCCGCTCACTCATTATAAAAGCCTTATGGGAGTGGCTAAGTTAGTCTGTCTCCTGCCTCCGTCCTCCTTTGCATCAGCTTCAGGTCACTGACCATGGATGTCATGCTGTTACCTTGCACCATCAGCCCCAGCAGACAGAGCAGTCCTCACAGGTGGATGCTGTCACCTGCCTGCAGTGCATCTGGGGACAGTTTTGTGATCGTTCTGTCTTCCAGGGCTGAAGGCACTAGCCAACAGCAAGAGTCCCATGTGCAAACTCCAGAAAACAGGCCTGTTCTTCTGACTCCTCGGCAGGTTCCTCTAAGTTACTTCACACCCCTGCTGCTTTGGAATAACACACATAGGTGTGTCCGCATGGAGGCACTAGGAGATTGCCACCCTCTGCCCTTCTTGAGACTCCAGTCTGAAGAAAAATTTGAACTGGAGGCTCAAGGACATTAAGTGGCCAGTGCATTCACCCAACAAATCGCCCACACTGTAGTAGCCATGACAACTACTAGTACACAAAGCCCTCTGAGAAGATCCACTTTGTACTCCTGTGAGGTGTGGATTATCCCTACCCAACTAAAACACAAAATGGACCAATTAAGAGTAGGTCCAAACTTTGGATAAAAAGCCTGTTTATCACCATATTTGCATCCCTAAATCCTATAGCCTTGCCAAAGACTTAACAATAATGAAAGCCACTGGAAAACCATTAGATTATGTAGAGGATGATGGGAAAGAATTATCTTAAAAGGGGCCCAGCTTCCCCTTCATACTGTATTATGCTGACTAACTGCAGGGAAGGATAAGGGTGTGTGGGGAAAGGAATTAGTGGTGACCCTTCAACAAAGCTTAATGATCGAAAGGGTTTCTTGACTAGCTTTAAGCTTTCAAAGAAACTCACAGTTATTTTTGTTTTATGAAATAGTTTTTGGCTTTATAACTCTTTTTTTCTGGCCTCTATCCTTGCTCGCATCCCCTCCCCAAAGAAAACCCCTGCAATTGTAATGGAAATAAGAACTACAAGGTTTCCACCTTAGGTAAGCCACACTGCCTTCATGCACATCTATATTTCGAATACACTTCTATCCTACCAGGTTTCCATGTCACCGCAGGAACTCAAGGCAATCAAAACATTGTACATACTATTCTGTATCCTAGAAGCAAGATTACCTAAAGAGAATTCTGCTTAGAAATAAAAAGGGCTGTCATTTTATGGGCTTTCAGAGCAGGCAAGAGAATATTTAAGTTACTGCCCTTGCTAGCAACCTAACAACGCTCACCTCACAATGACAATGCAACACTAACCTCTTCTAGTTGAGAAAGACACACAACCTTATTCCTAAACATCTTTAAAAAAAAAATACTTGAAAAACATGCTAATACCAAGACACAGCAAACTTTGGTCAAAATGGCCTGGATTAGGAATCTCAGCCAGAAATAAATGTCTCTATGATTCCTCCAGGAAAAATAGAGGCCTGACTGTCAATGAAAGGGATTAGCCTACATGAACTCTGTTTATAGCATCATGGGGTTTGGTTCATGTTTAGCTAAAGCCCCTGTCCCTAATCTATTGGTTTAAGTAAAAACATTCAGTCTCTACTACGTGTTGACTAAATAACATTCTCTTACACTGACACTTAGGAGATACAAATCAACACACATCTTTCTAAAAACTGACGGGCTTACCCATGCACTTCGCTAGGACAGGACCAAAAACTTGCATTGGTTAAGTGTGCTTAGCTTTGCAATCTTCCCATTTTGGTGTTAAAATTAAACTGAGATTCTGTTTTCACAAGGTTGTGATCCAAATCTCATGATATCCTTGCTGACCTCACAGACAGATGTGTTTCCATGGAACAGACTTACGGGGGCTTTTTGTACAGAGGTCACACAACAACCTCAGAAATAGAAGCACAGACAGCTCTACTCACAGTTAGTACTGGGGCATAAACACTAGAATAGTGTACACAGTGGACAGAGAAACTGGCATTCTAGACACTTATCTGACAGAAAGATGAACATTTTGCGCCCATGATGCAAAGACCAGCGAGGGCCATTTCATTGGAGGCTGCAAAGGCATGGCGTTAGATACACCATCCTCTTTTTAAAAAAACGACTCTAAACATCGCAAAAACAACCTAGGGCTCATATCCCATGCAGCTCTCCCTCTAGGGTAGGGTTGGCTTCTTATGCCAGAACCCCACGGTGCCTGGATTGTGCCAACGGCACAAGAGGCAGGTCAGCAATGCACGCCAGGGGATAACAACCCCTCCCAGCTAATGTAGAGAATCATCCAAGCTCAGTTCACTGGGTGAACTCCTGCTCATGTTAGTCAGGCTTGCCATGAGAGATTTAACTTTATGGGCATAATAGTCCCTTAAATTGACTGAAGGGACCTCCTTCATCCCATCTCCAAAGTCACAGCTGCGCATAGCACTCTCAAGTTGCTTTTGGCGCCGGTAAAAGTGGGAGAACTTATTGAAGATCAAGGTGATCGGCAAGACCACCACCAGGATGCCTGCCAAGATGCAGGCTGAGGCAGTCAGCTTCCCGGCTGTGGTCCCTGGGACCACATCTCCATAGCCAACAGTGGTCATACTGACAGTAGCCCACCACCAGCAGGCAGGGATGGTAGCCAGGCTCTCGTTCTCCTCCTTTTCGATGGTATAGGCCACCACCGAGAAGATGGAAATCCCCACTGAGAGGTAGAGCAAGAGCAGCCCCACTTCCTTGTAGCTGTATTTCAGGGTGGCTCCCAAGGAGCGGAGGCCCGTGGAGTGTCTGGCCAGCTTGAGAATTCGGAAGATCCTCATCAGCCTGAGGACCTGAGCCACCCTGCCCAAGTTAGCCAAGGTAGGGGAGCTCTCCACCACCAGGTTCACCACTAGAGTTATGTAAAAGGGGACGATGGACATGAGATCAATAAGGTTGAGAGCGTTCTTGAAGAACTTGAGGAAGTCAGGGGCCACAGCAAACCTGGCCACCAACTCAAATGTGAACCAGGCGATGCCGAAATGTTCCACGATTTCGAACCTGGGGTCTTCACCGGGGTTGCCCTGGCTATCAGGGATTTGGAAATCGGGCAGGCTATTGAGGCACATGGTGATGATAGATCCCAACACCACCAGGATGGACAGGACACTGAAGACCCTGCTTAGGACTGAGTAGCCCGGGTTGTCCAATGCCAGCCAGAGCTGCCTGCGGAAGTTGCCCAGGGGTTGCCCGTCGAACTTGGAAGCATCATTATAGAAGGCCAAGATCTCGTCAAAGGAGGACGTGGTGCTCTCCTGGTCACTCTGTTCGTCCCACTTCTCCTGCTCAGGTTCCACTTTGCGGCCATGATAGCTGTAACTGCAGCAGGAGTCGATGAAGAACTCATTGATACCCCAATACTCGATCTCCTGGCTGAAGGAGAAGACGCACAGCTCAGCCATGACGTGAAGCTTGCCGGTGTGGTAGAAATGCAAGACGTAGGGGAAGAGCTCCGGGTTGCGGTCGAAGTAGAACTCGTGCTGGACGTCGTCGTAGTCGTCGCAGAGTTCCAGAATGGCCTCTCGCGAGTGGCAGAGGAGTAGACGGCCCAGGCGCGTCTCGGGGAAGCGCAGCAGCGTGTGGGAACGCAGCCGTCTCTTGAAGCCGCCCACATTGATGCGAATCTCCCCATCCTCGATGTCGGCCTCGGACACTTCCCACAGGCTCTGGCGGGTCATGCTGGAAATGCCCAGGCGCCCGCGCCGCGCGGGGGCGCTACACCTGAAAGCAGAAGGAACAGCATCTGTGTGAGCTCCAGCACTCCCCACCCCAGCTTCTCTTTTTCTTTCTCCCCACCCTCCTCTGGCGGGCTCAGTCCTCTCCAGCGGGGTCTCTGTGTGCCTTCAGGCACTGGGGTGCACGAATGGTTCTATGGGGTTACCCTTCCCAAGGCAAGGGTGTATGTTTCAATGAGTACAGCCGGGCCTCCACCTCCTCCCCGGAGTAGCACCCAATGGCTCTGAGAGCCCAGGGGATGGGGGGGTGAGGGGGGTGCTGCATGCTGACCTTGCCTGTGAGCAAACCAAGGAGACGCCCCCGCCCTCTCGCCGCAGACAGGCGGGACCCAAGCTGAGATGCGCACCGGCAGGGCTGGGCCAAGGGGGCGCGGAGATTTGGGGGGGCGGGGAAATTCACCGCTCCAGTCCGTAAATCTGGGCCCAGGAGGAAGAGGGTCAACTCGGAGTCCCAGGTCTCCAGCCTCCAAGGACTGACCCCCTTCCCAGGCCCCTCCCCACCCCCATCCCCGCCCTTCTGGCGCTGTGTCCCCCAGCCGCGTGCGCTGCGCCTTCCCCAGGCTCGCCTTGCGCGTTCTGGAAGCGCTTACCTGGGTGCACCGGCGCCCGCGGCCGAGGCCGGCGGGAAACTTCCCGGACCTGCTGGCGAGCATTACCTCGGTGGCCGCCGGCTGGCTGCGCGAGTGCGCGCGGGTGCGAGGATGTGGATGTGTGCGCCTGTGTGTGTGCCCCGCCACCGGGCAGGCGGGGTCCGCCGTGCGCCTCCTTCAGTCTCGGGCCCCACACGCCGCCGCCTGCAGCCGCCAGAGGCTCACAGGTGGCTGCGTGGCCCCGATGCTCATGAAGCCCCCCTCTTCCGATCCATGCGCCCCTCACCCGCCAAGAAAGGCAGGAGCCCACGCCGCAGGCGCCCGCGGGGGTGGGAACCGAGTCTGTGCGCCCTGCGGAGGGCCCAGAGCCAGGAGCCGTACGATGGTGCTGAACGGACAGCTCCGCGCGCTTCAGCCTGGGGCTCAGCCGCCGCCCCAGACTCCGAAAATGTTCTGGGGCGTCATTCTGTTCCCCGGGCGCCCCCCAGCTCTGCACGGAGCTGACACCTTTTCCCCCTCCCTCCGCATCCTCCGGGGACAGCTGTTATTGCCAGCACCCCCAGGGCTCAGGCAGACGGTTGCCTACGATGACTTTCTCCCTCTCTGGGTCTATAAGAGACAGGGTAGGGAATGCGGAATGACTTCGGTGTGTAGGGCAGATAGGATCTATGGGGCTTCCTCTTTTAGAAACCTGAGGAAAACTTTCCCACACCTGGACGTTTCCAGGTTATTGGAAAACAGGAGCTGTCGGAGAAAACATGCTGAGCTGTGGCAGGGATGTGGGTGGAGCAGGGGTTTGGGGAGGTGTGCACAAGTCCTATTGGCTTGGGAAGGAGTCATGGGTGGGTACTGTGTATGTTCGGGCCAGTGTGGTGTGTGGGCTGCAAGGTGGGTGCTAGAAGTTCAGTACAAGTGTGTGGCCTGAGACTTCCCAACGTCTGTGAACAACACTGACAAATAAGGCTTCTGATGGATGGCATGCAGTGTGCTGCCATATGGGGGCGGGGGAATTGGACATGCATCAGTGTAGTATGCGTATATGACGCGGGTCTGTGTTCTATCTAAACAGTGTGACCTCAGCACCGGTGTGCCTATTTGCAAGGCTTCGGGTCCTCCTATTGACCCTTATCCTCTTCCATAGCCCAGGCTGCATTGGAGCCTTTGATTAGCTAGCTTTTCTTGTGAGGGACAAAACCCACACCCACCTTTCCCTGAGTATCAAAGTGAATTTGGAGCCTGCAGGGAGAGGCTGAGATTGGGGCATATCAGCTATTTCTTGGACAGGCCAAGCAGAAACTCCTGGACCTGGTGGATGGATGCCTCTGCAGAGGGTTAAATGTATGTGACAGTCAATGCACTGAAGAGAAATGGAGTCATCTCCCGCTTCTGTAGCGGAGGAACTGGTTTTGTTTATGGTTTATTTAGAGGTCTGAGCCCTGATTTTAAAATATAGCTGCCTGCTTCACTGGTGGAGTATGTCTAGCTTGCCTGGGGGGAGATAGTGAGGGAGTGGAGAAGTGGGAAAGGCATCCTGGGAAGGGGGATGAGGGGATCCTGGGTGGTGACCCAGATCCTTGCACCTGGGTGACTGTCTCTCTGCTTCCCTTGCCAGTGCAGATCTCAGCTGAGCCCACACAGCCCAGACTCAGCTTTCCCCTGACAGGCGAGGGGGATGCTTCAGAGGCCCTGTTGAGTGAGCTGGGCTGCCTGACCTACATTCCCCACTCTGCAGAAGAGCCAGGCCCCACCCTTCCCTTGGGCTCTGACCCTTGACCCTGGCGGAGTGGACTGCTATCACCCACACCTACCCTGCTGCCCACTACCTTGCCTCCCACTGCAGGCCAAGTGTCCCATACAAACACAAGAGGGCCATGCCTTACCCCTAAAACCTTCCAGGGGCTTCATAATACAGGAAACGGAAAGTCACTTGGCTGTCACTGCTCGAAGACTCTCAATGATATATCTCTGGCCACCTCTCAAATTTCATCTCTTTGCTGTCTGTTGTGCCCTGACCATATGTCCCCTTTGCCCCTGTGACCTTTATATCTATTATCATGACAGCATCACACAACAGATTTTTTTTTTCTTGTCATTCAGGACCTGTTTAAATGTCAGCTCCTCCAAGGCATGACCCCCCTCCAAGAGGTTCTTCTGTGTGTACCTTCACCATGCATATACTAAACATCTGTTGAGTAACAATTAAGGGTGAGTGACCAGGGCTCCAGTTGCTAGATGAGATTGTTCCATGACAAAAATCTTCACTTCAACTCCTCTTGAAGGAAAAGGAGAGATGCTGTGACTGAAGATACAACTGATTGGATCTAGCAATTCAGTAGATCCCATAGCTAGTCGACGCTCCCATGATGCCTTGAGCCTTGGACCACACCAATTGACCCAGAATCCCTAGCTTTTTCCAGAAGTCCCCCTTTTGATCCTTAAGTGGAGCAAGATTGCCAGCATTAGTGAAGACATCCACAGAACTGTACCATGAGCCTGCACCCTGAGGCCAGCACCTAGCTGTGCCTGCCTGTGCAGGAAGCCCTATGCCTTTTTTTCTTTTTTTCTGTCTTTGCTGAAGGGCTCCTGCTGATGTAGGAATCCTTTACCTTGGAGAAAATTCATTTGCAATTAGAAGTAATTACACTTTCCTTTTCTCCATAGACAAGGGCCAGCTCCTTAGGCCCTTGTAATGCTAAGAGTGATCAAGAGGACTGAGGAGGTAACTTGGGTAATGTGCTTGCTGGGTAAACATGAAGACCTGCATTCAGTCCCATCCCCAGAACCCATGTGACAATCCAGGCATGGGTGCCCCGAATTATAATCCCATCCCTGGGGAGGTAGAAAGAGAGGGGGTTTCCCGGGCTTGCTGGCCAGCCAGTTTAGGCTAATCAGTGACTTCAAGCCAATAAAAGACCTGGTCTCAAAAACCTGAGGAACAACACCCAAGGCTGACATCTGCTCTTTGCATACATGTGTATGTATGTTCACATGGAGACTCACACGCCTCCCCTTATGAACATGTGTAGACACGTGTGCACATATAAAAATAAAATAAAAAGAAGGACTAGGGGGCTGGAGACATGACTCAGCAGTTAAGAGCACTATTGTTCTTGCAGAGGATCCAGATTCAGTTAGCAAACTCCAGTCCCAGGAGATCTGACCTCTTCTGGCCTCTGCAGGCACCATTCATGTACATGGTACACATACATGCACATGGATAAAACACTCAGGCATATAAAATAAAATTTTTAAAAACTTTCAAAAAAAGGACTAAGGAGAAGGCAGGCAGCCTTTCAGGTGGATTTACCATGGGAGCTCCTGGGCTGGAGGCAGGTCTGGTCTGGGAGAGATGGAGGGAACAGGCAGTAGAGACCACAGAGCTGGAAAACTCCCTGGCCTCAGGCCTTAAGAAGGCCAATGCTAGGGAGGGAAGGAACACAAGCAAGTGTGTAGGAGATGGGTGTGATGAGGAGAAAAGTTGGGGGAAATGGATTCTGTGAAATTTTGCTGCATGTTATGAATGCAATTGCTCATTAAGTGTTTTCTCAGGAGATAGCAGCAAATACTTCTGTGGCTTTTGGGTTGCTTCTCCAGAAGCACAAAACTTTCTTATGAGAGTCCTTGCCTAGCCATTTGAAATTATCCCCCAAGGGAACCCCCTCTCCCAACAGCCCCTGCAGTCTGCCTTCTCCCCAGCGGCATTCCCTCCAGGCTGATAGGCAGAGGCTGTCATCAAAGAGCTCTTAACAAAAAGGGGAGGCCCCTCCACACTGAACCTTGAGGGCCAGGGTCTTGTCTTTTGCCTCCTATTCCAAGCCCCTTCTTCCTGGAGCTCTCTCTATCAGCCCCCATTGCTTGGCTTCCTTGTGCACTTCAATGAATTTTCCAGAACACCCTTGGGATAGAATAATTAAGTGGAGCTTGAGTTAAGCTCAGACTTAAGGTTACCACAAGGACAAATTAACATGAGAATAATATGGCTGCTGGCCTTGCCCTCCCTTACCTCTCTCTTCTTTCCTGGTCCTCCTCAGAGGCCACAATAGACACTCAGTATGGTTCCTCTCTGTCTGCTTCCCTCTTTTCCCTCTGTTCTCCCACAGGTAATTAACAAATAACTGAAGCCTCTATTGGCCCCACTCTCTCAGCCAGCCGAGAGAAGCCTAGATCAGGACAACCTACCATTAGGCTCTCTTGTAAATGCAAACACAGGTGGCAGGTCCATACAATCTCCTGTGGTGGGTAACTGGTGAAGAATAAGAGAGTGGAGATGAGCTAGCTGTACATGGTGTTAGTGGTGATGGTAATCATGGTGGTCATGATGGTCATGGTGATCATGGTGGTCAAGCTGGTCATGCTAGTC
Organism: Phodopus roborovskii; assembly: GCF_943737965.1. NCBI lineage: Eukaryota > Metazoa > Chordata > Mammalia > Rodentia > Cricetidae > Phodopus > Phodopus roborovskii. Next base: position 16,972,430 of record NW_026126567.1, on the reverse strand, counting down.
ATGGTGGTTATGATGGTCATGGTGGTTGTGGTGGTCATGGTGGTTATGATGTTCATGGTGGTTGTGGTGGTCATGGTGGTTGTCGTGGTCATGGTGGTTATGATAGTCATGGTGGTTGTGGTGGTCATGGTGGTTATGATGGCCATGGTGGTTGTGGAGGTCATGGTGGTTGTGATGGTCATGGTGGCTGTGGTAGTCATGGTGGTTGTGGTGGTCATGGTGAACATAGCAGTAGAGAAAATCTAGGCAACTGGCTCAAATGCCTACTCTAGTCCTCTCCAACTTTTCCAGCGAGGGTGCCTGAACTCCCAGTTCTTCTATGGTTTAGGTCTTTCATCTTTAAACCTATGCCAGCCTCTAATTTGTGATTATTGTGAACATTAAAGAAACCAAGGCTGGTGTGTTACAGCACTGAGAACACCAACCATAGCTAATGTTGATTGTGAGCTTTTCTGGTGTGTTCTGCCCCAGTGGGGCACAGCTTGCTTCCCATATTAGCCTGGATACTGTTATTGCTTTCTTTTATTGGTGTCCACTGAATAAGGGCTGTTTAGACCCAAACATGCCTATCTGGTTCCAAAATCTGCCTCTTAACTGTCCAAAGGATGGTGGGCTGACTACTATAGCAAGGGCCCCTTGTCCCAGAGGTTTAACAGAATGAATAGGTTGTTTCTCGCTCCTTTATAGGTGTTGGGGCATAGCCTTCCATAAGTGCTCCCTGGGCCCAGCTCCCAATGCCTGTAAGTCCTTTCCGAGGACCATCTGCATTAAGCTGAGAAATAATATATACATGTGGTGCAAGATGTTTAGTTGTTTTTGAGGCCAGGTCTAGAAGTGGAAGGTTCTATTCTGTCCATATCTCTTGGCCAGACTTCAATCACTTGCCACATGTGACCATAGGTGGGTGGTAATGATATGAGAGACAAAGAAATTGGGGGCAACAGCATGCTACAGATGAATAGACATCCTGTACCCTTTTCTTCCCAGATGGGAAGGGGGAATCACAGAGCCCCTGTTCACCAGCCTTACCTGGAAGGGCGTCATGGCCAGGGTGCTCCCCCCCCCATCCCTGAGCTAGCTCAGAGGAATGGTCTCAGTCTTGGGCTAGAACTTTCTTTTCCCACCCTGACCTTTTCCATGGTGTGCATGTGAAGGGACTGGTATGGATTCTGGGCTAAACAAGCAGTAGGAAATCAGACAGAAGGAGCACAATGGAAGATATCACAGTCTGGCAGCCAGACTTGGAAGCTACAAAACCAGGACACACACACACACACACACACACACACACACACACACACACACACACACACTCACACACACACGGTACAAGATGCCCAGGTTCACCACGACCCAGGCTGACTGCAAGGATAACATCAATGGTGGGGGAAGGTGCTTGATTGGACTAGTTCTTACTGCACTGGCTGCATTTCTGTGTCTTTAAGTAACAGCTGAGGGGAGTCCTGAAAAGTCTGGGGAGACCCCAACAATGTCCATGCAGAGTGAGGCTCACATGCAGGAATCTGTGTCAGGGGAGAAAACACAAGAGCCCAATCTAAGATTTCTCCCTTCCTCTAGCCTTGATCTGGACCCCATCCCCACTAGGAACTTGGAATAAATTTCAGGAAGGATTCACTTTCCACTCCGACCCATTTGTCCTTCACCATGCCCAGTTTTCTGCCTAGGACACCCTCCCAGCTCCCCAAACCTCAGCTCCAAGGTGCTTACAGCTGCTGCCCCAAGCCCTTACCCTTCTGCTGTGAAAGCAACTTCCACCCACCCTTCTACCCATCCATCGCCCATCGATCCATCCGCCCACCTACCCATCCCACACCCTGGATGCCTCTGTGGGCTCCTGTTTCCATGGTTACTTTCAGGGCCTGAGTCTGCTCTGGATTTGCTAAATGATTCCCTAGCTCCAAGCTGTCCCTCATGACAGTTTTCCTGCCGGACCCAAACTCTAGCTCACCGCTAAGGTCCCACCCTGCTTGGAGACCCTCACCCCCATCAACATTGCTCACACATCTCTCAAGGTGAACAGTTTCTTGGGCTAAAAATAAACCCCAAAGTTCGTCAGTGTTTGCCAGTGAGCCTGTCTGAGAGACAGCCATTGGGAGCCAAGTGGGGTTCTCAGAGGTAGAGGGAAACTTGAAAGGGAGGACCCCTTGCAATAATTATGAAAGCTAGTGTGTATTGGATACTGCAAGACAGACGTTGTCCTAAGGATTAACATCTAGGATTGAGGTTAATTCATATGGCAGACCTGTGGGGAGCGTGCTGATTATCTGAAGGGGAGAGAGACACAGGACGTTTGAGGGCCATGGTTAAGAATACAGAGCTATCCTGTGCTGCTGCTGGGGTTGAGAATCAAGCAGACTCACTCCTGGACACCATGTCTTAAACACCATGCTCACAGCCTTCCTATTGCCATTCCTCCCACACAGGGATTCTGGAAGTTTCCCCGAGTCTTTTTTTTTTTTTTCTCTCTCTCTCTCTTCCAAGACAGGAGGTTCCTGAACACTGACCTCCCCGGAACACTGCTCTGCTCTGAGGGTGACAAGTACCGTATGTTAAGAGTACCCTTTTCTAATCTAAGCCCCTTGGGAACAGCTGTCAGCAGCTCGAAAGCTTGGGTGGGCTGCAGCTGTTCTGGGGAGGAGCATCTTGCCCCTGGGACCCCGAGCGGGTCTGTCTGGACTCTCGAGGTTTCTCCAGGGCAGAGACAAACAGCAACTTGTCCTCGGAGGCCTTCAGGGGGGTGGGAAGAATCCCATCAGATACCCAGCTGAGGGAAGACACAAGATGTTCCTACGAGGAGTGACAGAAAACCAATTCACACTCTTCCCTGCAGCCAAAAGATTAAGCTAATTTTTCCTTTCTCTGCTTACGTGCGACTCTACTAAACATAGGCATCTAGGAATGCAAACAATGACTGGATTTTCTTAATTTAGGACAGTTTTAATTAAATTTTGCTAAAATGACAGAGGCTTGGATATTTTTATCGTAGTGGGAAGTTGTCTGATTTGGGATAGAGAGAGGTAGGGAACATGATGCTAAAAACACACACCTCAACTCGAATGGGCCTCCCAGGTCAACTCCCAAGAGAAGGTCAATCTTATTGTCTTAGCTCTGCTGAGTCTTAAAGGACACTGTGCTCTTTCTAAGTAGTTGAGGCCAGAAAAAGAAAGCCAAAATGACTTGCCGGAAATAAAAAGGTTTGCATTTTAAGAAAAAAAAAATAAAGAACTTACCGGAAGTTCATAGCATAAGCATTAAGAAAATAACCCCAGAATGGTCAGAAGGGATCTCATGTCCCAGCACTGAGGACTTGGCCACATCCAGGCTTCCTCTCTCTCCAGGACCAGTGGCAAGGTTGCCTTCTCTTTTTTTCCTCTAAATTTGTAGGGACTGTGTGACTCACTATGGAAAATGACTTGTGACGGGAAGTGATATGTCGTTTCACGTATGGGCTGGCACATTTCACTGTCAGAGATAGTTCCTTGATCTGCAGTGGAATTCCCCTACAATAGAGCAGCTGGATCCCTGGGCTGCCCGCAGAGCCCAGCAGCCTGGAAGGAGATAAGTAGCAGGCTCGAAAGAAAAGCTAGGGGTGGGTTCTATCACTGAGACTGAGAGCTGGTTGGTGATTCCATTCACCAGGCTCTCTTCTCTTGACAATACAATGTGTGATGCTGTTTGCTTGAATGTTGTACAATGTGACTGCCTTATTTTAATCATGTTACATATGATTGTCTTTTGAATTTCAAAAATGTATCTGTCCAGTTTAGACTAGAACAGGGGGAAGCTTGCTTTCATTTGGGGGCCAAGTAAAACTGGCGGGGAGTGTGTATATAGCCTATTAAGTCATAACTTGCATGCCAGCAACCAGACTTTGAAACTTACCAAAATATCAGGGCAGAAAGAACAGCATCCCCTGAAAGGCGAGGGGAGCAGGCCATGCTTCTAAGAGAATCACAGACAGATTCAGGGCTGGGAAGCACAGACTCCCCGGGAGGGAGGGTTACTGTGGATGGGAAGAAGGAAGTGAAAATGTGTCTGAAAAAGAAACATTAGTTTCTCTGGGGTTAGGATGTGATTCCAGCATGAGTGCGGACTAGCATACTGGGAGCCCAGGACTGAGTCCCTGACTCCACACCAAACAAAGCAGAAGTTTTTCCTGTGTGACGTTCCACATCAAGAATGTCCTCATTGCGACGACGTTGAGGTTACAATAATTCCAACTGATATAACAAACAGACACAACGTGATAGAAGGCATTGGAGTTTACAGAGGGCACTGAATATTTGTTCTGCGTGGTGAGCAGCTCTTCCACAGTGAGCTGCTATTTCATTAACACACCCTCCACCAGCTCAGAATTCCTTAACATCAAGCCAGACGAGGAAGAAATAATGTGGGATGCTCTCATAGTTCACGTCTACAGAGTGATGCAAAACACATCCACTGGCATTTCACTGACCAGAACTCAGTCACATGACCACTTCTAATTAATGAGGAGGGTGGGAATGCCAAGGGAGGAGGATCCCGCTTGATGAATCTTACCTGACTACATCGGAAGAGATTTCCACTCTTCTGTTAGGCATCCCTGTGAGCAAGGTTAGATAGCACAGATCAAGCTGCCCTGCAAATATTGAGGAATAGCTATAACTCTGAGCACTCATAGGGAGTGGAGTGTCTGGAGACCCCCAGTCTGAAGGGCCAGTGTGCACACAGCCTCATGTGTTTTCACAGGGAGGAGAGCTGAACTCACTCTCAGTGTCTTGGGGCTTCTTGGCTCTGAACTTTTCCCAGTTTTGGACTGTACAAAGCTGACTCCAATGGCCTTCTAAGATTTTCCAAACCCTTCTCAACGGTTTTTAGTGTAACAACCACCATGATATTCCATTATCTCTAGATCAGGGTTTTTTGGTTTTTTTTTTTTTTTTTTTTTTTTTTTTTTTTAATTTCTCTTCTTTCTGACATCACAAATAAGAAACAATGTGGGGAAAACTTCAGAAACACAAATGCAGAGAAAATAAACTAGACTGATTCAAGGGCTTAAACATAAGTGAAATCTGACCCCTGGGCCTGATGGGGGATGTCCTTCTGTATGCTGTGGACATATGTTTCTCTTATTGTTTGATGAATAAAGCTGTTTCAGGCAATGAGCATGCGGGATGTAGCCAGGCAGGAAGTATGGGCGGGGTGACTAGACTAGGAGAATTCTTGGAAAAGGAACTCAGGGAATGAATTGTCAGAGAGACACCATCTATCTGCTGAGAAGGGAAGAGGTCCAGGCATCACGGGTAAGCCAAAACCATGTGGAGTAATAGAAATGGGTTGATAATTTAGAGAGACCTACCAGTAAGAATCCCGAGCCATTGGCCAAACAGTTCATAATTAATATAAGCTTCTTCGTGCTTATTTGAGACTAATTGGCTGTGGGACTGGGTGGGTCAGAAACTTCCATCTACATGGGCCTCTGGCGTGGGTGGGTAAGTGGTACTCTAGAGCTGAGGAGGGGACTGCTGTGTTTGAGGGACACGAGAACTTTCTCTGTCACCCAGCTTGGCCCAGAAAGCATTTGGCAGAAGAGGTGTAGGAGATTTCTCTGAGCTCAAGGACAGCTGGGAATGACAAAGAACCAAAGGTCATGTTTTTTTAAGCCTCAAATTTGAAACACGTGGTTTGGCACATGGGTAGCCATAGGACAGAGAATCTGGGGTTAAAGATTCAATTTGCAGAATGCTGTAGCTGAGTTCCAAGTGGAATTTGGAAGTTGGCTATTGGTCATCCTGGTCTGTGGAGCTCTGAGCACCTGTTTGTATGTAGTGTGGGTATACTGCTTTACTGGGCCATGAAAGGAATTGGTGGTAGAGTTGTCTTGGCAAAGAGGAGTATAGAAGGCTATAAGGTTAGGGAATAATAGAGAGCCAGTTTCTCTTGGCCTACCACACAGGCAGAGAGCTTATACAGAAAGCCAAAAAGTTGATGACACTCTGGGTACGTGAAGGCTGCCTTGGAGCTAATGGAAAATCGTGGGATACCCTAACCTCCTCTCTCTGCATGGAGCCCAACACAGCTCTTGCATATCACAAATTGGTGCCCCTGGACACTTCCTCTTCACCAAAAATAATTGACTTTCTGCAAGGGACATAGTTGGCAGTGGGTTTCCAGAGCATTGTCTGAGTGTCCCCAGGCCATGGGACTTGGTCAACAGTCTAAGGACAATGGGCCCTGTGGGGGAAGGACAATCAGAGGAATTGTAGGTTACTGGTGCTTTTGTAGTCTCAACAAGGGAAACCAAGTTAAAGAGAAAAAAAATAGGCATCTGCATAGCAACAGAGACATTTTCTTTCAGACTTAAAATTGGGTCATATGGTAGGTGACATGGTTGGATAATAGGATAGTGTATCTAAATTCAGGACTGACCTAGAAAGAATTGCCAAAGCAGAGCCTGATTGAATGTCTCGCTTGGTGAGATCCCTGGCTATGCACACTTGTTTTTCCAGCCTATTGTCTAAGCAAAACAGGAACCCACAGACAGCTTTATAATAGCAGCAGGAGCCTTGCCAGCCAGCTGCTGGCTTTGCATTATACTGTGATCTAAGGTTTTGAGGAGGCTGGGTCACAGAGGTCTGTTTAGGATGCAAATGATTGCTTAAAGTGTCTTAAAGGCTTTGAGGATATATTTTAATCATTGAGTCTTCCCCCAAGCTCAGCATCATACTCATGAATAAATTGTTGTGCCTTTGATTCGACAGAAATTGGGTGGACTCGCTGAATTAATGAACTTTTCTTTTCTTCTGGTCCTTCTCAGAATCATGGCAACATGCACTGCTGTGAGCTTTGCAAGATGCAGATGAAGTGTAATTTCCCCAAATTGATCTGTTCTACATCACCGAGTTTCAGCTATTTGCATCTTTATGCCAGGATCAAATTTAGCTTATTATTATTGTCGTGGAAAATAATTATAACCCTTTAATTGTCACGGTATTTGAAAATGAAAAAAAAAAAAATCAGCAGCCTTAACAGTCTTCCTTAGTTCCTTCTTTACTCTAACACCGAGGACTAAGCAGAATCCGGTTATCACCCCAGCCTCCGATCCCAAAACCAGATAGTCAATTAAGACTCTCAAAGCTTAAGTGACATTCTCTAGCCAAGTTAGTCATGGGAAGTTGCTCTACCCATCCCAAGGTCTGGCCTTATCTAGCCCCCTTTCAGGGTCTTCAAGCTGGGTTCAGTCATCTCCATCCTACAGCTTCCTCTGAGAATAATGTATGCAGGCACAATGCCAGGCAGAGAGGTGGTACCTATGTGGCCCTCCTCTCCTCTCACCCCTAGGTGATATAGATTCTATTTGGGATCTTGAAGTCCCAGTAGGGCTAGACTCTGACTGAACAAGCTTTTCCTTCAACCAGCCTGGAGCTCCGGGCCTCAAGTCACACCACATGTACAAATGCATACAGACAAATGCACATACGTGAACACATTCATATGTGCTGGCAGATGCTAGCTCCTTTAAATTCTGAATCAGTAGCAGGCTAAGAGGAAAATGCCTCTTTGCCATCAGTGGCTATTCTGGGCTCTAAAATCAGCCAGTGCCACAAGCCCATCTAAACCTTGCAGTGCCCGAGCCCTGGACTTTCATTCCCAGGCAGTTTGCCCTCGCTGGTTGCTTTGTCCACAGCATTTGGTCTCCTTCAGCCCCTGAGCCTCTGCTTGCCATGTCCTCACCTCTTCCCACTTGACTGATCTTTTTGCCCAGAAGATATTAACAATGCCCTAGGACTGTTTCTATTTGGCTCTCATGCTGCCTTAGCAAGCTCAGCATGAGTGGTAGCATAGGACTGCCAGATATCAGTGGCATGGCCTCTTCTGCCACACTGTACTGCCGAGACTCACCTCTGCTGATGCCTGGTCTGACTTCCTGCCACAGAGGGGATGTTTCTGTTTGTGTGTGGTAGGGTGACTTGACCAAACATGCCTGGAATATTGATGACAGACAACTCTGAAAAGAATCAGAAGTATCCCACCAGCTCTCTGGAGGCATGGCACCACAAAAACAAACAAACAAAAAATCTGAAGACTTACTTGGAGCCTGTAACCATTAGCCGGAGACAAATGTCTGGTTCAAGTTGAGGAAGAGTGAAGCCGGCTGCTGGATCTCAGTCCTTTCTTCAAACCACTACCTCGTGTTCTCCTACCTCTATGCTATGTCTGAGGAAGGGAACTGGTTAATACTGTGTCGTATGCCTACTTCTAACGGCAGTAGTTGTTGGGATGAGGGAGAGCATTCTCTAATCTTTCCAAGTCCCTACAGTTGACAATAAAAGAGAGGGGGACAAGAATTGAGGGTTGACTTAATCAGATACAGGAACTCTGTGTCCTTCATACACCTAAGGCCTTGAGTCTCTCCCAAAGGCCAGGTACCTACCACAGGAAACATTAACATGCATGGACAGATATAGAAATAAATATCCATTCAGCAGACACTTGTCAGGTGCCGTGGTTAGAGAATGAGCGCCCCCTGTCCATGGCTGTGCAGAGGTTATCCTGGATCAGGAGCAAGCAATAGGAAGATGCCAAAAAGGAAGCTTTCCTTGAGGCGGTGACACTGAGCCGAGTCACCCTCTTGTACATCACATAAGCAGTAATTCCCAGCCATGGTTTCTAGGCTATGGGGTATTTGTCTTTTAAGTTACACCCAATGACATCTTTCAAATGGAAATAAATTCCACACAGTGGTAGAGTTGTCACTACATCAGCACCGCTTAGCACAGGCTCACCATACCCCATTGAGTTCTAAGGACTCTAACTGGACACTCTTGAATGATGAGGGATGTCCTTTCTGTATGCTGTAAATATATGTTTCTGTTACTGGTTGATGAATAAAACTGTTTCAGCCAATGGAAAGGCAGGGCTTAGCCAGGTAGGAAATCCAAACAGAAGTAGAGAAAGGTAGAAGGCAGAGTCAAGGAGGTACCATGTAGCTGCTGAGATCTGGGCATCAGCAGTAAGCCAAGACTATAATAGAAATGGGTTAATAATTAAGAAAGAGCTGGCCAGTAAGAAGCCTAAGCCAAAGAACAAACAATTATAAATAGAGATTAAGTCTCAGAGTGGTTAATTCATAGTGGCTGCAGGGAGCCAATTGGGTGGAGAGAAACCTGTCTGGTGAGATTGAGACTAGATGGAAAAAAAAAATCTCAACCCTTGAATGGCATCTTCCCGATCGGAAATATTACTGTCCTCCTAAGGAACATCAGCGGTGGGTTCTTTGGATGTCTTGGCCAAGTAGAAGGTGGAATAAAATTATGAAGATTCTCAGATTTTTCAAGGACAGAAGGCCAAGAACAGGGACATCGGATGACTATCATACCTGGGTTAAACTGAAAGGCTGCACTACCACACACAATGAAAGGCCACAGCAGGACATGGAGGTGATTGAAGAGTGGCTGGGCAAAGGGTCAGCCTGCCTGAATTCAGAACTTGTCCTTGACTTGACCGTAGCTTTTATGTGGCCTGCTTGCTAAATTCTATTGTGTGTGGCTCTTGTATCCAGCCTGTCATCTGAGTGCATGAGAACCTACAGTCAAGTTTCAAAGAGGCCGCAGGAGGATAGCTTGGGTGGCTTTGGTGTGTAGCAGAGCAGCAAGGCCTCAGAGAGAAAACCCAAGGTGGTTCTAGCAAGAGGATGACGGAGGAGCTTTTGGCAGTTGTGGTCACTGTAAACAGAGGGGATACATCTGAAAGGAGCCCCACCACCACCAAGTTCAGTCTCTAACCCTTGCCCAAGAATTCATCTGACCCCTCAACAGTGCACATTCAGATATCTGAGCTGCCACCCAAGCAGCTGGCCGTAAGGTCTCTGCTCAACCAAGTTCACTGCCTGCTGAGAAAAATAATAATAATAATACTAATAAAAAAAAAAGAAAATCCGCGTATATCCCCACAGCCACTCTGGATGAAAAGGGCCATTCCCATCACTTTGTGGGCATTTATGGCTGAGACCCTGGGTGCCAGGATATGTCCTCTGGTTCTTCTATTTGCTCATATGCTGTAGTGTGTACAGCAGCTCTGCCTACAGAAACCTGTTCTGTTTGTGCATGAAGCAGGCCAGAGGGACACTACTGTGATCCCCCCCCTCCACGACACATATCACTAGGAGTAGGGGTCCCCAGCCAATAACAACTGTGAATAGTCTCATCATTCCAAAGGAGGGAAGGAGAGGCAGCTGGTTCTTGGTGAAGCTTCCCAGTAGGATCAGCTTCTTTTGGCGTCTGCCTTTCACCAGTTTCTCTCTCTTCTGCCACACATGCTCCCCCGATAGCATCTCCTAAGGCCACCTTGAAACTGCTTGCCTCTAATCTCAAGGGATGCTTTCCCTAAGATGCTGAGGTGCGCTAGGCTCAGATAATAAAGAAAGCATGATGTCTAGGGTTGCCAGGTAACTGGACTGGACTCTGGGCTGATGCATTCAAAGCTCAGTCTTCCCCCTCCTATCCTGGACTTTTCCTGAGCCCTTGGAGTCAAGGGCAGTCACGAAGACAGGGGTGGGTGGATGTTAGTATGGTTGTATGGGAAGGGAGGATTTGGCTGCTCTTGGCCTCTCTCAGGAACGAGCAGCTGTGGGAGCAGCTGAGTGACAGATTGATAACTCAGTTGTGAATTCTCCTTCACAATTAGCTCAAGGCCCAAGGATGTCATCAAAAGAAAGGTCAATGCCTCCCTGGTGTCATCTACCCAGTGTGGGGTCTTCCACCTCAGCTTGGGAAGCAGCCAGAGCAGATGCTTGGAGAATTGCTCATCAGTGAACACTACAGATGAGAACTACCTTCATGTTCCCTCCTAGGAAGAGAGTGACTTTCCACCTGATGAAGTCCCTCCAGGTTCATAGGACAGACAGGCAGCTCCCAAGTACATCCTCCTTCCCCAGATGGCCCCAGAAAATATAGCAATCATGACTTGGGATAAATACTCCAGGGGAAGCAGATGACTCATGCTGAACTCACCAGAAGCTGGCTATCCCCAGGGTGGCTGGAAAGCAAAGTTCTCTTGATCTACAGACTGGTAGAGCCCCCCCCCCTTTATGGCTTTTCTCTACCCTCTGGGGACAGAGAACTTTGCCTTCCTCACAGAACCCATGCCCACCAGGCAAACAAACTAATCACCAGAAAGCTAAAGAAGATGAGTGATCAGTCTGTCAGTCACTGGGTTGGCACAAGCATGCAGGTCCCAGAGAGCCTCTTCGCAGAGAGATGTCAGTTTGGACAAAGGATTCGGTTATACCCAATGCTTCAGAGAGTTGGGGGCGTCTAGGTTCACATCCATGTTTTTCTTCTCATCAACATCCCTATATAAAAGAAAGTTATAACAAACCATGGACACCTCATGGGTGCAGTAGGATTAGATGATGCAACTGTTACGCAAATACAAAGCTGCATTCATGCTGATGGTGCCTTGGGAAAGGCTTGAACAGCAAGGATAGTGTGATGTCATTCTATGCAAAACTGTGGTGTACCAGTAGGACAATGATCAAACGTTCATAGCAGTTAAGCTTGGGGCAATTCTGACCCCCTTCTCTCGTTCCTTTTTTGAATTCCTTTTACAACTTGTAAAATAAGGGACGCTGCTTGCCTATGAACTCAAGCCATTCCAGCAAAGGCTGGACTCTTGGTGCGGTTGAGTATGGAAGTTTCAGACTAGGCATCTAGAGCGAGATAAGTTCTCTTCATCATAGAAAGTAAAGAGTGTGGGTTCCCTGAGCAACCTGAGAAGAACAGGAGAGTCAGCAGAGGCGGGAAAAGAGAGCACAGTGACAAGACCCCTTGTGTTTAGCAGCATGACCTTAAGTTTTGCACTACTCACCCAAATGCTTGTTTCCAGATGTTTGTGGAGACCTAAAACCAGGATCCAATGTCATGGAAGAATTGATGTGAGGTAGGACAAAGGCACCATGTGAGAACACAATATGCGAGAGAAGCATCCATCCTCCTCTGGGAATAAGCAAATATGACGGGGAGACTTTTGAGGCAACACAGACAGCTGTCATCTACAGTTGGGCCCAGCCACAGTCCTTTCCACCCACATGTCTAAGCTGGAATAGCTGGAGCTCCTGAGAAAAGCCCTTCCTATCTCTACAGGGCCTCTCCTTGGGATATATCCAACAGAGAACCTTCGGAGGGACTGGCTGCTTGTGCAGCTGTGCATGGCTCCGGAGGCACGCATCGTGAGAGGCCATCAAGTGGATACTGCCCTGCCTTCTTGATCCAGCTTCTTAGAAACCCTGCACAGTCATTTCTAGTGCACCTTGTTTGTTAAAGCAGTCAAAAGGCCCACCCAGGCGCAAGGGGAGAAGAGCCAGCCCTCATCTCCTGATGGAAGAGTCACAGTGCTCTAGAATGAGCATGTGGGGTTGAAAATACTGTTTGTGGACATTTTTGGAAAATACAATCTGCCATCAGACATTTCGCAGATGCTGAGGGGCAGGATGGTCCTCGGCTGATATCTGAGTTGCAATCAGTTAAAAAAAAAAAAGCACTACTATTTTTTAAGACAAAAATATTAACAGAACTAGACTTCAAATCAACCAAGATCATTTGAAAGAACACGGATAACGAATAGAGACTTTATTATAGCAGATTTCCCAGAATTTGGCTGTGAAAATCATGATGAAAATGAACAAGCCGTATGAAAAATGTTTATCTCTTGTTCAAAGTTCCCTGGATGAGGCCAGCAGTGCTGGCAGAGGGCCCTGACGACGTCAGAAGGTCAGGCCTTGGCTGTTGGTGCGGACTGCATGGGTGAGACCTGTTGAGAGGAGGTGGTCAGGGCAGATCTGGGCTAGAGTGGAAAGGACAAGCTGCTTGCTGCACATTCTTCTACACATCACATGCTTCTACATGTGTGTTCTCTCAATAGTGACATCTTGGGGCATGGACTTGAGAGCTTGGGAATCTCCTATTCCATTTGGTGCTTCAGCAAGACGAGGGCTTACAGACCCTGGCCTCTGCCTTGGCCTCTGGCCCCAGAGACCATCTCCTACAAAGGAAGGGTCCCCCACACCAGGCCTTCACTCCTGTCCTCTGTGCTCTGGCTTTCCAATGAGTCCCTGCCATCAGACCAGTAGTCCCTGACGAGGGATCTGGAGAACGCGCCCTACATCACCATACCATCCACAGTCTCAGGGTTGGAGCAGGGGCGTGGCCTTCCCGTCGAGAGAAATCATGAGATTGCATTTGGGCTCAGAGAGGAAGAAAACTTTGGTTAAAGGGAGTGGAGGCCCGGGCTGTGTCCCTTTGTAAACCTATCCTGGTTCCGTGTTAGCTGCCTGAGCAGGAAGACTGGGAGAACACTTGTCCCAGCACCCAGCTATGTCCCCTGTCCTCCCTGATCCTCATGGTTGACACTCTGTGGCCTCTGGGACTCGCCTGCCCTTCCACGCCACCGTCTCCCACACCCCAGTTGACTACTCATCTCACAGGCGATGATTTGGCCACTTCCTATTCTGGATTCTTTGGGTTTGGAGGGCAGTGGGTTCGTGCTCCCCGATTTCTGTTTAAATACACAGTCCGTGATGCTCTCACAGACTGCTAGAATGCAAGGCCTGCAAAGACCTAAGTCTCCAAGATGCCTCTCATTTTGCCAATGAGATTCACAGGTTGGGAAACGAAGGCCCAGAGAAGGGGAGAAGATGTGCCTGCCGGTCTCTCGATCAGCGCCTTTACTAGGACTTGCAGAGAGGCTCGCCTGGGGTGTGGCACACGCCTGATTGCTCTGCAGCGCTCTTCCTTGCAATGGGCAGGCCACACTAGAGATCATGCCAAGCGATGTCAGACAGGAACACACCCATCTTCCTTCTTGAAATACATTCTGGATCAACAGACAGGCCCCCTCAAGACCCCAGCAATGTGGTTTGCCCAAAGCCTAGCACACAGTAACTCAGAAACATATGTGGTGAGCAATAACAGTCATAAATTTTATGAGATTATGTGTTCCTAATGTGAGATTTCAAGCTGATGTGTTTGTTGCACTATGCCAAGCTTCAATGTGATTCAATCAAGTTGTACTTAATCTTCCCTTATTTACTCTGGGTGAGGGTGAGTCATGGGGTACGTCTCTGGTCCAGTTTGCTGAACTAATTTATCTCAAGTATCCTGATGGAGTGGTGATATGTTTCCTCTGAATGCTCAGAGTTTATTTTCTCATATCATTAAATGGGTCTGGACCACATATAGTGAAAAGTCTGCAGCCACACTAAGACCTAGGACTCCTCTGAAGAGCCATCCAGGGACAGGGGATACCTGAGAGGTGTTACAGCTTCTTTTCCTCCCAAACTGAATCATGTACAATGCTTTGCATGTCTGTTAACTGGAAGACTTAACTCTGTGTCATTTTTTACAGCAAAGGCCTTTTTGACCCCCTGCATCTCTAAGCCCATAGCCAGTAGGTCTGGAATGAACAGAAAATATTGCCATCTCACAGAAGATGAAAAAGGCCTGGACATTTTGCCCAAGGCTGAGAGTGACTCCAGCCACCAAGTTTGTCCCCTAGGGAGATGATGGGACTGTGCAGATGGAATCTAGGGACTTGACATAGGCCTCGCTGTTCTTGGGCTAAGAATAGGGAGGACTAGTCTATGCTTAACAGTGAGGGCTTGGGGACCTTCTGCTGTTACAGGAATGAGAGAAATGTGGCCTGTGGGTTTGGGACAGGGGTGAGGGAGTTTTCCATGACTTCTCCTTTGATCATGGTGCTGGCTGTCCCAGTTTTCCTGGAGTTCACAAGTTTCCCAAGGGTGTAGGACTTTCAGAGCCAAAATGTAGAAAGTTCTGGGCAAAACAGGACAAGTTGGTTACTCTAACTTTAATGTCCCTTGATTTTGGCAGCCTTTAGATTTAGCCAGAGCTTTGGGTTGGGAATGGGAAGGCCACTGTCTCCACGAACAGCCACTGCCTGGCCTCTTTCTGGGAAGAAAGTTAACTGCTTCAGTTTCCATCTCTGACTGCTCTAAAACTCATGTTAAGATGTAATTGACATTGTAACAGCATTAAGATATGGGGCCTTTAAGAGGGGGTCATGAATGGATTAAGGTATCAATAGTCTACCAGTGGAGGCTAGTTACTGTGACAGCCCCTCATAAGTAAGTCCTGTCTCTCAGATTCCCTTTTCTAGGCACCTGCTTGCCCTTCAGCCTCCATCAGGCAAAGACACAGCGCAGGAATTGTGCCATGAGCTTGGTTTCCAAGCCTCATCAACTAAAGAAATTAATCCAATTTCTAATTTTCCTAATCTGTGGTATTCTGTTATAAAAGAAAATGGACTAAGACATAAACCTGCTCCTCTCTCCCTCCAGTGCCGATTTACCCATCATTCTCTCTGGCACACGCCCTTAGACCTCTGCTAAGGGGGACAGCTGCCTTTCCTGCCAGTGTGAGCATTGGCAGGCTCTGTCTATGCTCAGTCTCTGGAGAGGGGAGCATTTTCTCTCTCTCTCTCTCTCCCTCTCTCCATGTGTGCATGTGTATGTTTTTTGTTTAAATAATAAAATTTAGAACTCACTACAGTAAGCCCTTAGGGACTAAGGATAGTACCCAGATTCTACTTTATTTTAATTTAAAGTTGGGGCTCTGGAGCCTGGAATCTGACACTTAATTTGACCTTGACAATTAGTGTAGCCTCTTTGGACCTTAGTTTCCTAATGTGTAAGATGGGGAACAATGGCAAGGTTAGATGCAGAATTGAGTTAGTTAATCACAAAGAACTCAGAATAACACTAGGTACACAATACATCCAAGAGAGATGGCAGGGTTAAGCCTGCTAAATTATTTTGTGTAGCAGTGTGCAAAGCTACCCTGTTGCCATCAGAGCCGCACAGCAGAGGGAAGTTCTGCCGTGGAAGTAGGTGAGCTAAGGCACGTTACAATGACGGGCAGTACCCAGATCTCAGGGGTTGGTACAATAGGTCTGATTGCACTTTTGTGTAAGTGCCTGCTACAGGTCTGGCTGGCTTCTGCAACTGCTTCCCTCCATGGCATGGCTGCTGTCATCTCTGCTAGCTTTTCTTTCCACACCTCGCTTTCATTCTGTCCCTCCATGGAGTCAGTCACTGGCTTCC
The DNA here is from genome assembly GCF_943737965.1 of Phodopus roborovskii. Lineage (NCBI taxonomy): Eukaryota > Metazoa > Chordata > Mammalia > Rodentia > Cricetidae > Phodopus > Phodopus roborovskii. Next base: position 16,956,313 of record NW_026126567.1, on the reverse strand, counting down.
AGAATTCTCTGGGCAAGCTGCTGTGAATTTGGACTTACGTATGGACCATGGAGATTGATGCTTTTTGCTGAAGATGTGGGTTGACAAAGGGTCGGAAAAAAAAACCAGTGGCCACAGGCTTCCAGACACAGAAATGGAAGGCTATCAGAGGTAAATGTGTGTTCCGGAGCCTCTCCTGGTTGGTTAGCTCGATGTGCTGCAAGAGAGCTTGCCTTCCCCAGGGGGGGACAGGTTCCAAGATCACCATCTTAGATTCCATCAGGATGCAACTCCCCGACTTTCACCCCCACTTTCCAGTCACCACATGGAACATCTACAGACGCTTGACGTCTTCTTTCTGACACGCCTCAGGGCACTGTGCCAAGGTTCAGCGCTTGTATTATTTTGGATCTGAATGGTATTAATCTTACTTAAAATAGCTTGCCAAATTAGCCCCAAGAAAATAAATTTAATAGTGGATGTTTTTGAAAGCATACCTTTGGCTTGGATTTTATAATCTATGTCTTTATTAATATACCAAAATGTCCTTTGAAAATTGCATAGAATCTCTCATTTAGTTCCTATTGTTGTAATGGCATGACTTCAACTTTCCCATCAGGCCCCTGACAGTGTTTCAAACGTGTGTTTGGTGAATGTGTATTTAGCACATGGTGCAGTTGTATAGCCCTGGAGTGGTGTAAAAGGGTACTCAGGTCAGAAATGAGTGTGAAAAGATCCACAGTCACGGGAGGGAAAATGTCCTGAGGTCATTCGCAGAACTTTCTCCTTCTTTGCCTTGTTTTCCATGCATACTTGAAGCTCAGTGATAAGGCCTAGGCCCTCAATCATTCTTAGTATTCATTGTTTAGACAAACTGTCTACTAACACTGTTCATAATTCTCCTCCAGCAGTATATTCCCTGACGGGAAGTGCCTGAGTTCCCTTTCCACCAGGGGTGTGTCTCGTGTGGAAAGTCAATGTTATACCTGAAATAACAAGGAACATGGAGCCCTTCTAACTTTATTGAGACTGGCTTCCTTCATTGCATCTGCTACAGTTTTAATTGTTTACTTCCCTCCTTAAATAGGTATAATGTTATTTGCTATTGGTACTTATAGTAACATTAATGTTCTACCATAATAATTATCAAGTTTTGCTCCGGCTTTTGCCAAATGGGTACAATTTCTATTATCATATCCCTCATCAAAAAGTTTTGGGGATGGTCCTCTAACCAGAGGTTAGAGATTAAACCGTGTATAATCTGTGTTCCACAACAGTACAACCATTGTTGTCCTCATGGTTATTGTGGTGACGTCTTTCCTGCACAAATAAAGCCTGTCTGGGGGTCAGAGAATGGAGCTTGCCACTAGCTAACCATAGAGGTCTGGAGGTCTGTACAGACAGACAGGAAGTGAGGTAGCTGGGCAGAAACAGGATATAAGCAGGGAGAAACAGGAAATTGCTCTCTTGTCTGCTGAGATGCTTAGGAGGTGAGGTTGCTGTGGCTTGCTCCCTCTCTCTGATCTCTCAGCGTTTCCCTCTGTATCTGACTCTGGCTTTTTATTATCTAGACCAATTAAGAACTGCATTTACAGGTTATGATTTATTAGTAACTGATATTTTCCTTAAAACAAAAACCAGACAGCTTGCCAGCACTGTGACAGTAAGGGTGGCTAGGGTATGCTATGCTCATGAGCAGTGACTAGACTTTAGCAGGCAGACACAAGTCAGTTAAGCACACATTTGAGCAACACTTGCTACATAGTGTTCCATTAAGTGGCTCCGGTGACCCAGACAGCCTGGCAGCCTGCAGCTGTACATCCGACCTGGTACTTGAACACAATGGAAGTAAGTCTCATACCACTACAGAAATGCTTGGGCTCACTATCAGTCAGCAAGAACTGAATCTAAGACTTCTCCCAACTAGGAGGGACGGAAATAAGTGATCATCATGCATACCTGGGAGGAGCAAAGAACAAATATTACTAAACGCCAGATCGCTGCCGGCTGTGACGACTTACTATTTATTATGCTCTTTGTGTCTGCAGAAAAAGTATGATAAATGCTGCTGTCTTGCACCATTTCTCACTTTCACATCTCTCTCAAGAAGACAGGGACAAACGTACAGAATCCTTTGATGGAGGATAAAATCACAGGCTGGCACTGGCTCACTTTCCCCATTTTTTGAAAGAATGTACGAGCAATAAGTGTGTAAAAACTTCCTATATCTAATTATCTTTTGAATTTTAATTTACCTATTTGAGCTTAGAAATTTAACCCTCTTACCTACTTCTGTAGTACTGGAGTTCTCTGGTCTCTCTGGCTCTAAAAGATCTATCCAACAGATCTCCAGCCTTTTCCTGCCTCTCCAGGTCTTTCTGGGGGACCCTGAGAGGATTTTAAGCCTGCTCCTCCAACTGGCCCATCAGTTCCTATTTCTGTATCATTCACTGTTTCCCATGCCCTGCCTTCTCCAGCTACGCGTTTCCCCAAAATCCTGCCACTCACCACAAACTATCTTTTCCTATCCTCAGCAGTGGCCGCCACGAGAAGCCTGGGTTCCCAGGGGACTAAGAAATAGTGGATAATGAATATCTTAAATCCATGCAGCTTAAACAAAACTCATGGTTCAGTAGGTCGGTAATTAGTGTAAACTTAGATGGGCCCCTCTTGTTTTTGGAGAGCTATAAGTCAATTTGGCTTGTGTTAACAGGCTCTTTCACATGTCTGGGGCCTCTGTTGAGGTACCTCGGTTGGCTATAATCCACAGTGTCTCTTGTCTTCTAGCATGGAAGAATCAAGACTTCCAAGAGAAAGAGCACAAATGTGCAAGACTTCTCGAAGGCCAAGGTCAAAACAAGAAAATGTCTCTTTTTATAAATTCTGTTGGTCAAAGTACTGTGGACCCAAGATTCTGTCCCGTTCAGTCCCGCAGCTGTTTAATTCCAAATAAACACACAGAGGCTTATATTAATTATAAACTGTTTGGCTGGTGACTCAGGCTTCTTATATTGGTAGCTCTCTCTTAATTACTGACCCATTTCTATTCATTTGTGGATCTCCACATGGTCTTTTGCTTCTTTGGCAGCTACATGGCGTCTGGCTGGTGACTCACTCTGTCTCTCTCTTCCAGAATCCTCCTAGTCTGCCAGCCCCACTCATATTTCCTGCCTGGCTACATCCTGCCTGTCCATTGGCTGAAACAGCCTTATTAGTCAACCAATAAGAGAAACATATATTCACAGCCTACAGAAGGACGTCTCCCATCAAAGTGAGATAGAAGGTCAGCCCAGAGGAGACAAAGGGAGAGAAATGCCACCCCTTCACCGGAGGAGCTACAGTAAAGCATGCAAAGAGCCGAGCACAAGGTGAAGCCAAGGCTCTGGGCTATTGGTAAGTCTCTACAATAATTCCTTGGGACTGAGGTGGGGAACGCATTTCTTTTGGGCTATAGTACATTTGAGTGGCAGGCTTACTCAGAATCACCGTTATCCCCAATACTGGCCTGCAGACCTTGCCCACATTTAGACAGCACCACAGCAGTGAGCATGGTCCAAGTTCAAGCTAAGCCCAAAGCATATGAGAGGGACGGGGAAACGGAAGAGCCACTCTTCCAGAAACACCCTGCGCCCTCTTCTCGGCCCCCAAGTTATCAGTATTGCTGTTTTGGGACTGCCCAGGACAAGTCAGTCATTTGGGGATAGACTCCCCATGGAGTATTACTGACTTTTGCAATACTGTGACCAGATATCTGCCGGGAGCAACTTGACAGGGGAAGGGCTCATCTCAGTTCAGAGTTTTGGAGGCATCAAGTCATCCATGGTGAGCAGGGTGCAGTGAAGTAAACAGCTCACACTACGGCATACTGGGACCAGACCTCCACACGGCCCCTGGGTACAGTGCAGGAGCAGGGGCTCCTTCTAGACTCGGTGTTCCTAGGCCATGTGGCCCCTGAGACCCCCTAGAACTCTCCACTGTGGCTTTAAAACTGTAAGGCACATGAGCCAGTCAAGGATGGTGCTGAGGGGTGAGTCCTGAGTGTTTACAAACAAAGATAATTGGTTGCCTAGATCGAACCAGATGAGGTCACTGCATGAACAGCCCATGCTCACTAGGTAAAGCTAGCATGCCTAGGCACATGATAGGCTGACCTTTAAAACCATTGGTTGGCTGTTTTCCTGCTCTGCAGTCCTTTCCTTTAAAAGATGCTTGCTATGGGACAATAAATGAGTTCCTGCTTGACTAGACTCCTGGCTACGTCTGATAGTCTCCAGAATTCTGGGAGGCTGGGAAATGGGCAGACTCAGCTCAACATTGCATGGTTGAGCTAAGACCCCTGCAGAAACAACTTTTAACATTAACACAAAACTCAACAGAAGGCGAGAAAATAAGTAGCGCTTTGGCACTATACAGGACGGAGATGGATGCTGCCTTTCCACCACACTCTCGAGGGGATGAAATTCGGAACCTGGCGGAAAAGCAGCTTCAGCGATGTAAAGCATTCCATAAAAGCAGTCTGGCCTTCTCAATGACTTTTTGTCTATTTACTTTGTCTACTTCCAAGCTGAATTTAAGGCGGCTTGAGAGATTAATGTAGTGAAAATTGTTCCACAAAAGAACCATCACGGAATTGCAAGAAGAAAGCCCAGTGACAAAAGACACAGGAATGAGTAAAATTATGTCAAAACAAACAAAAACAAAACAAAGAAACAAAACAGAAAAACACACTGCCAAGAAGTTCCCCCAAGTAGAACACTTAGCTCTTGAGGAGTGTGACAGATGTGGATAGGTAGGGGTGACTAATGTTTACTAAGCGCCCCTATGTGCCAGACATTGCAATTCCACCATATGCGCATAACCATTTTTTAAAAAGTTTTCAGTAGCCATGGTGAAGAGAAATTAACATTCTAATAAAAGAAATCTGCACAGATTAATCAAAAACAAAAACAAAAGCCCTACCTCCTTAGCACTTTGAGTTTTCAGATGTCTTTATGTGAGATACACCAAGGGCCTTATTGAAGAAAGTCCTCTAACCGTTTTATGGTGTTTTGTGGGGGCCAGGTAAGATGGCCCAGCTCTCAAAGCTGGAGACTGTAGCAGATGCTGTCTGACGATTCTGAGAGGCTAACAGCAGTCCGAGTCTACGCAGGAAAACCACTGTGAGTTACCACTCTATCCAGGCATCTTCCAATTCAGAAAGTTAAAAAAGGAACTCCACCTTAAAACCAACACCCTGCTTTCTCACCAGGGAACTGCAAGGGGGACCCCGGAACTTGGGTAGTAACAAGCAAGGAGAGGAAAAGGGTTCTGTGGAAAGTGGTTCTATAAAGGTGTCTATCAGGTGCCCTTGAGCTGTCCATGTGAACTTGATCCCCCAAGACAAAGCTCACAGACCCACCACTATTCAGGTGCCAGAATGGCCACTAGGGAGTGCCTGTCCGTGACAGAACATTGTAGACTGAAGAAAGTTAAGCTGCAGCCCTAACTAGGGCCCACAGAAGGCAGACTGGAAACCGAGACCTATCCTTCAGCAGAGTCGTTGCCTGCGAAGACGAAAATAGCAACACTCTTCATGGGATTTAAGTAAGATCCAAGGTTTCATAACATAAGGATCAGCGCATCTAGGACGTAATTCAAAACGACTTGGCACATTGCAAACTAGACAAACCGCAACTTGCATGGGAAGAAACAAGGGGAAATGCCAGTGCTTAGGCGACAAAGATGGTAGAATTACCTGAGGAAGACCTGGGGGGAGCGATGAAGAACCCAAAGCCAAGGGTAATTCTCTTAACATGAAGGAAAAGCATGTCACGGTAAAGAAATAGCAGATTCATGAAGGGAAGAAAGCAACCATTTTCTAACTTAAAATACGGTAAGAAGGGAAGTGAGAACCACACTGGATGGGCAGAACGAGACAGAGCAGGCCTGGAGTGATGGAGGGGAGTGGATTTAAAGTCACCTTGCCAGAAACGGTCTGATATGAACCATGGGGAGAAAGAGTGGGAACACAAATACAGACCTGCAGGGTCTTCCACCTAACCCTAGCACCTACCACTCAGGTCACCAGGGCTGCAGAAGCAAAGACAGCTGTGCTGGAAAAGAAGGAACGCTGGAAAATATGACGATGTCTGAAATAGCTCCCCAATTCAGTGAAAGACTCTAGAAGCCGAGTGAACCCCAAAATAGAATAATTCCAAAGAAATCTGTGCCCAGCTTTCTTTAACTTCTAAAAGCCAAAGGCAAGAAGAAAACCTTGAAAGATCCCGGAGAACTAAAAACGTATGGCTCACAGCGGAAGAGCAGTTGAGATACTTAGGGTTTTACAGTAGAAATCTTGGAGGCCAGAAGGAAATACATAGTATTTGTAAAGGTCGACAGGAAAGAACACCTCTGAAAACCGTGTGGCCAATGAAAATGCACTTCCTTATGAAATACCCAATCTCAAGGGGTTGGTCTTAAACATATGTACACAGAGCAAGACCAGATGGGCTCAGTAGATTGTGTATATGTAACAACAATATGTAAGAAGAACTCAGGAATCTGGGAGGGAGTTTGGGAGGACACAGGAGGAGAGGGGAGAGGAAAGGGTAGAAATGATGTAAATACAGTAGTCACTTATGCAACTCACAAAACAAAAAGTCAAGAGAGAATGAAAGCAGAGTAAAACCATTCTCAGACAGACACATTCTTGTATATAAAATGCCAGGGTCTGTGGTCGGGGAAGAGCAGATGACTGACACGGAGCCTCCTATGGTTCAGATTCCTTCTGTTTTGTTGGGACAACAGTTAGACCCAGCAGTGTCATTTCAAAGATCCAAGTGACCATTATAGACACATGGACAAAGAGGAGACACGTCTGGACTGATGTGGCTACAAGTTTCATAGGGAAATTCAAAACTGGACTGATGGGAGAAGTTGGGGTAGACTGTGGTATCCTGCTATTATGCTGACCACGCCTGCCACCGGCATTCAGGCAGATACTTAGACAGCTCAAAGGGCCCTGAGCTGCACGGCTACGGCATGCTTTGGCCATAAGGACTTTGTACGCATGTGCGAGCTTCCCCTTTTAAGCGAGCGCGTCCACCCCTTCTCTCACTTCCGTCTCTCTTCCCAGTCAGCCGATACCTACTCCTCTCTTTGTTCCATTCCCAATAAACTCCGTGTGGGTTTGTTGAGGCTTATGGTTCGTGTTTCATTGCCCAAAGCTGTAGCAAACGACGACATAGACACCAGCTGATAAGGGAGAGGATTCTGGACAATTGTTAGGACCAAGGCTTCAGGTATGTTGGAAGGGTCCACACTGGCCATTCATGGAGGGTAGTTTGTGTGGTTTATAATGTGCTTTCCATTCCTAATCTCATATGTCACACAAGTGATGCCAGTGTGTGATGGTGTGCCCACCCCACAGGCCGCTCTAAGACACTGGATGAGACCCTCAAGAATGTGCAGCCTCATAAGCAGCAGTTACAGAGCGGAAGCTAAGTCTCTTGGCTCAAGGAGAAGGCACTGAAGGCCAGTCATTGTTAGTTTTTATCATGACAGTGAAAGATATCAGCCAAGATTTAGGATTTTTCTATGTCAGATTAGAAAATGTTCTCATCTTTTAAAATTTGGTTGGTATAGGGGGCTGGAGAGATGACTCAGCAGTTAAGAGCACTGGCTGTTCTTCCAGAGGTCCTCAGTTCAATTCCCAGCAACCACACGGTGGCTCACAACCATCTGTAGTGAGATGTGGCGCCCTCTTCTGGCCTGACGGTGTACATGCAGACAGAGCAGGATATACGTAATAAATAAAAATAAATCTTTTAAAAAAAATGGACATAGTTGGCATGAGATGAGGCTCCCAATTTTAATTCCGTGGGTAAATTTAGTAAGTTCCCTACCCTCTTTTATTCCCTACAAGTTAATTGTAGCATTCTACATTTCACAGCTTTCACCCCTGTGGTGAACAGTTAGCCAGTTCTTTTTTTTTATTTTTATTATTATTATTATTATTATTATTATTATTATTATTATTATTATTATGTATACAGTGTTCTGTCTGCATGTACACCTGCAGGCCAGAAGAGGGCACCAGATAACATTATAGATGGGTTGTGAGCCACCATGTGTTTGTTGGGAATTGAACTCAGGACCTCTGGAAGAGCAGTCAGTGCTCGTAACCTCTGCACCATCTCTCCAGCCCCCCCCCCACCCGCACATTCTTTTGTCTCCTTTTGTATTTCCTGGAGAGGCTGCTTAGATCGCGAGGCTTGAGTAATACTTTACAAATGGTCATGTTACCTCCCCTTTTGTCACCAGGCTCAAATATCGTTAACCCAGTCTAGCACCGTGAAACTCCCGCTAGTGATTGTGGTAGCCATCGATAACCTTGCTTATCCAGAAACAAAATGGCGGCGCCCTGATTCTGTCACCCCTTCTTCCTTTATGAGCTAGAACTCTACAAGGACCATTCACACATCAGCTGCCCAAAGATAGACACTGTGGTTTGCCGTGGTCCTGGGTGTCCCAGTGCTCAGAGGTGGGGGGGGGTGTGGGCAGTGATCTGACAGTGCTCAGAGGTGTGTGGGGGGGTGGGCAGTGATCTGACAGTGCTCAGAGGTGTGGGGGGGGGTGTGGGCAGTGATCTGACGGTCAGCTCTAACCTCAACCACAAGTTAATCTACTGATCAATTCATAGCTTAATATGAATTTGGAAGTATTAAAAATTAAGGAGAAGGGAACTAACCATTGAGAGTGTGCTTCTTGAAGGATATATTTTCCTCTCTGACACTTCTCTCTGCCTGCCTTCTGCTTCCTGGATGTTACAAGGTGAACATCCTTCCCTACCATAGGTCTTTAGTGCTGTAACTCACTATGGGCCACTGAACAACTAGGCCCTCCATGGAGTGAAACCATGAGCTAAATGAGGGTTTGGGGCAGTAAGCTGTTTATCTAGATATGTCGCTACAACAGTAGAAAGTTATTAGCACTGTAGAATAAATGCCTGACTCTACTTATTTGCAAGGTTCCAGAATGAGTGGGTTATTTAGCATACTCTGAAGATGACGGAGCAATGTGTGCATTATTGTTGTTGTTGTTGTGAAAGTATACACTTCAATATCTTGAATATTTTTTCAAGCCATTAAAACTATTATTCATGGCGATGCTCAATTTGTCCTGGGAATTTTTGATTCGATCACCATGGCCTTGGTTCTCTCTTGCCTTTCCGGCTCATCTTGTACCTTTCTTATGGACCTGAAAAGAGGTCTTCCTGTTGCTGTGAAGAGACACTATGTATGACCCAGGCGACATAAAAAAGAGAGCAGTCAACTGAGGGCTGACTTACAGTTTCATATGGTGAGTCCACGATCATCAAGGTGGGAAGCATGGCGGCAGGCAGGCAGGCAGACATGGTGCTGGAGGAGGAGATGAGAGCAATTCCTGATCAGTGGGTGGGAGGCCTGGCGCACCTGCTGTGGCACACCTTTTCCAATGAGACCACACCTCCAACCAGGCCACGCCTCCTCCAACCAGGCCACGCCTCCAACAAGGCCACGTCTCCCCAGCAAGGCCACGCCTCCTCCAACAAGGCCACGCCTCCTAACCCTTCCTAAAACAGTCCACCAACAGGGAATCAGAGATTCAAATATATGAGCCTATGGTGGCCATTCTGGCAAACCAGCACAGAGCCATTCCACAAAGAGCCTTGGTTCCTCTTAGTGGGAAATGGTTTTAAAAGACAACTACCTGGGCCCTAGGGGAGCTTGAGCTTGTCACTTCCTGCATCCTTAGAGTTTTTCAACAGATGGAGAAAATACATCCTGAACTCGTGTTGTTCCCCCGTTCAGATTTAAAAGCATACGCTCCCCCATAACTTCCGTGACGTGTGTTTACATTGCTTTTCTCTCATTCTGAACATCTTGGGCCCCAAAGCAAATGAATTGTTTTAACATCCCACTGCTGTGGTTTAGGATATGACAAGAGTATTAGGAGTAGCAACACAGTTGCTGAAACAACAGCTTAGTATGTGTATGTTTTTCTTGTTCCGATGAACCTCGCTTTGATTATACAATCAAATCACTGTGCTTTAAAAATCCCTTGAAATTATTCTCTCTGTATGAATAGCAATCTAAATTGGTACACGGCTAGGCCGAATTGCTTCATTTACTTTCTGTTTTAAAGGGTTGCATTTTTCTATTTGATTATTTTTATAATTCCGTTAAGCATTTCCATTGTTTAAAGCTAAAAATCTATACAGGCTGTCTTCATGGGAGCTGTGCTTGCCTCTCCCCGCCTTCTCCGATCAGTTACGTCTTCATTTGTGAGTCCTACATTTGAGATGTATACAACCCATACAGCCAAATCATTTCCCTGCTCTCAAATTAAATCCTGCACTTTGCATGTGTTTTCCAGAGTTTCCTACACTATTTTCCAGTTTAATAGTGTTACTGTCACTTTACTAAAATACAGAAACATCCCTTGTTTGTTTATTGCTGTGTGCTATTGTCTAATTTAATAGCAGCAAGCTGCATAACTGATCCCAGATCCCTGTTAACAGGCATATCCAGTCTTTATTATTAGCAATAACACTACATACTCTTCATACTCTTGGGTGTTAGATTGTTACAAATGGGATAGGTTTCTGAAAAGGCAAATCCATGTATAATGCTGATGGGTATTACTAAAATTGTTTCCATGGATGTTGCCCCATGCCGCATTTCCAACTGCAAGATATTGAATAACTCCTTCCGTGCTGCCTCCCTAAACAGAGTATGCTGTCAAACTTTGGGGTTTTTGCTTATAAAATGGTATCCTGTGCAGTGCTGTTGTAGTCAATTCAGGGTTAATCCCCTAACACACTTCCTGAGTCATTGTAGCAGTTCAATAATTGTTCTTTGAATCCTTGAAAGAGTGAAGTGGCATTTCAGGACAATTCATCTAGCTGCAGAATACAGAATAGTTTAGAATATGGAAGGAACAGAGGCAAGAAGCACAAACTAAAACCGTAAGAAATATAGTTGTAGTGTTCTGCAGCAATTCCTATTTATTTCTCTTCAGGGCAGAGAAAAGACATTTAATTCCTGCCAGTTTGGTTCACTCCTTCCCGTGGTTATGTATAAACTGTGAGGTCTTGGGGCAGTGCTGTGTGTGTGTGTGTGCGTGCATGTGCGTGCGTGCGTGCGTGTGTGTGTGTGTGTGTGTGTGTGTGTGCGCGCGCGTGCGTGCACGAATGTGTGATGTGGTACTGGGAAGAAGTTAATGGTCATGTGCCCTGCCTTCCTGGTGGTCTTTGGCCACGGAAGCAAGGACACAAGCTGTGTGTGGCCTGCTTTGATTTCAGCCCTTGTGCAGTTGGCCTGGTTCGTGCCTCCCAGGAACCCAAGGAAACCTGGCTGTCCTCTGATCACTGAGAGACTCCAGTAGACTCTAGGAGGACAGTGAGAGCCTCCAAAACCGTGTGCAGCCATTTCTGCTTCTGCACTCCTGGGCTGGTCCTCCTTCCTGGAAACTGATACTTCCTCTGCCTTCAAAAATCTGCCTAAGGCTCACGCCGGTTGTCATAGCAGCTGTGGGCTTTCCCCTTAGCACCCCCTAAACTTTCCAGACTATCTCCATTCCCCGGTCTAGGGACTATTTCTCTTCTGGGGAGTAAAAGTGAAGAAGAAACTTCAAATAAGGCCCCAGTCTTCACCCAGCCTGATCACTGGCCTTGAACTAGACCTTCATTAATCTCTAACACCCTTCTTTAGGCAATGCTGTTCTAGTTTGATTTTTATTGACGATAAAACAGATCGAAAGCAAGGGGATGAGGGAAGGTTTCATTTTACTTCCAGGTTCTAAAGCTATAATACAAATGTCTACAGTTGATCCCGTGTGGCAACAACAAAATACACACCTTAAATCCCAGCACTTGGGGGAGACAGACGGAGGTGGATCTTTGAGTTCAAGGCCTGCCTGGTCTACATAGTGAGTTCAAGGGCAGTAGGGCTACATAGGGAGTGAGCCCCTGTATCAACGACAGCAACAACAACCAAAATGTTGCTTAAGAAGAAAAGAGACTTCTTAACAACCCACAGTTTGGAAATGAAAGTCCCAAACCAGAATAGCTCATGTGTTTGGTCTCATGTAAGAGCCCTCCCCTATGTGTGTGTACATGTGCACGCACGCATGCACATGCACACATACACAATACACGCGCACACACACTACTTGGCTGCATCACAACACAACAGAAAAACAAAAAAAGAAAGGGATATAAATGGGGTGGACTCACTTTGTAACAGCTTGACCTCCTGAGAACTGACTGCTTCAACCACCTTGCAAAGCTGGTGCCCCAAGGCTTACTTCCCAGGATGCACTAAAGCATGAAAATTTGTCACTTCTTACCTCCCCATTGAAGAACAAGCTAATACACCAAGTTTGGGGGGTTATCCAATCCATAACAGCCAAAGCTCAGACTACTATCATCCAGTGTGTGTGTGTGTGTGTGTGTGTGTGTGTGTGTGTGTGTGTAAAACAGAAGGCCCCCCTGAGCAGGAATTGTTCCTCAGGCTATGGAACAAGAGGACTCCTAGGATTAGGCCCGGGACCACGGGATGGTTTTCTTTTTTTCTTCTCTCTTCTGTGGGGTACAGCTAACCCAGATGGATTTCCTGGACATTGAATCTCTCCCCGAAGGACAGAGCCCAAGCTCAAGTCCCCAGGACTTCTAGCTGCCCCGCTGCTTGGATTTCAGGAATTGGGTCCTTCGGTTGGGTCTGGTTTCAGGTGATGGGCTGTTGACATGGCTCCTGGAACGGACAGCATAGGCATGTGGGGAGGTGATTAGTTGTCAGGCTGCTTTCCAGGCTGAGATGGGGAGTGTGTATGGGTCTTAGTGGAGAGACAGTTAGATGGTGAGCAGGACTGTGAGAGCCCTGGAGTGCTGGCTGGGCAGAAGGAGGCATGAAGCACCGTAGGCAGAGCTGACAGTGTTCTTTGTGGGGACCCCTCACCCTCTATCCTTAGAAGCCCTGCCACACCCAATAGCTCTTGTCTCAGCTGGAAGATACAGGCTGTGAGGAAAAAGCCTGTTTCCTCTCAGTTCTCAAGGCTGGGAAGTCTGTGTTACCTTCTGTGCTTTCCCAGAATCCAGGCTGATGGGAAGTACACAATTTATCATGGAAGAATGCATCCCGGGAATGTGCATAAGCCAGCATCCAAAACAGCAGCATTTAGGCGGAAAACTTTCACCCACGAGACCCTGAGATGGGTGTAGAGTCCATCCCTAGGAGGTACAGCAGGATGTGGTAACAAGAGGAGCTCTTATTTTGCCATGGAATTCATCACTAAGTAGTGCATTAACATAGGACATTCTTTTCCACTTTCCTGCGTGTGTATGCATGCTTGTGGATAGATATGTGAGGGTGTTAGGGTGTGTCAGGGTCTCTCAATCAAACCCAGAGCTCACTAGTGTGCCTAGTCTCCCTAGGCAGCTTGCTCAGAGGAGTCACTGAGCCATTTCCAGTGTAATATATTCTTTAAAAAATTGTGTGTGGATGGTTTGTCTGTGTGTATGTCTGGGCACCACATGGATGCCTGGTGCCCACGGAGGCCAGAAGAGGGCATTGGATCCCTTAGAACTGGAGTTACGACAGGTTGTGAGTAGCCGTGTGGGTGCTGGAGATCAAACCCAGGTCCTCTGGAAGAGAAGGCAGTGTTCTTAACCACTGAGCCATTTCCCAGCCCCCCTTAATGTAATTCATTTTTTCAAAATCACAATGAATGCAAAAAAAATAATAAATGATTTGTAAAATAATCAAGTGTTTAAATAAAGGCAAGCTCCAACCCATACATAATTTATTCACTTTCCCTGGCCCGAGCCTTGCTGACTTACTCTAAAGAGAGTTTGGGCACTGGTTTCAATTTGGTGAACTACTAAGTGGGTGATGTTAGGTTAAGTGGCTGAGTGGCTTTGAGCCGATACTACCTCCTCTGTACAATGGGACCCATGGTCAACCTTAAAAGTTGTCATGATGTTAAATGGGGACTTATGGGACATGAGGGGCCCTTAGCAGAGCCCATAGCAGGACAAACAGGCCAGACAGACAGAGGTTACTTAGGCAGATTTACTAGGGGAAGGGAAAGGAGAGAGACAGAGACGCAGGGAGAGAGACAGACAGTGGCAGAGAGACCTGCCTCCTCAGAGAAACTGTGGAAAGAGAGCGGAGTGGGCAGAGCTTGTCTCCTAAAGGGACCTTTGCACCTGCATGAGAGCCAGAGTACTTCCTGCCATGCATGCAGGGGTGACCACTCTGCCAGGTCCCCAAGGGGTGGGGCAAGGTTTGCTTTTGCCTCCAACTTGACACCAGCCCTTCATCCTAAGCTTGACAGAAGCCATTGTGAACTAGAAACAATCTCTTTAGCACCAACCCCAACTGTGGTGATATCTTTCCTGCACAAATAAAGCCTGTCTGGGGGTCAGAAAATGGAGCTTGCCACTAGCTAACCATAGAGGTCTGGAGATCTATACAGACAGGCAGGAAGTGAGGTGGCTGGCAGAAACAGGATATAAGCAGGGAGAAACAGGAAATCGCTCTCTGCTGAGATGCTTAGGAGGTGAGGTGTGCTGTGGTTTGCTCCTTTTCTCTGATCTCTCAGCGTTTCCCTCTATATCTGACTCTGGCTTTTTATTATCTAGACCAATTAAGAACTCCTTTTACACCCAACTGCCTATGCATAATGGACACACACACACCCACCCACCCATTGCATACGTAGATTAACTATGGGAATGGAAGTGCATTCAGGGCTCTCAGCTGGTTGACTAAGCTGATATACACACAGGCTGTGAAGAACCAGTCCCGTTAGAGGCCAGAAATGCAGATCTCTGGGGCCCTGAACCAGAACTGTGAGTTAAGCCAGGACCATACAACTCAAATACCTGCAACAACCTAGGGGTTTGTGCAGAGTACACAGTGGATAGATACTTGGTGTCCTGGTGTGTTACACTGTTGCAAATCTACAAGCAGCAGATGAGGATAGAGAAGGGAAATGGGGAGATGAGCACCAGGGGATGTCACCCATGGAGTAACACACAGGACCAGCCATCCAGGGAACTGTACTCAACCTCAACAAGGGCCAGAGGAATCAAAAACTATGTAAAAATCCTAACTTTTTAACAATTCCCAGTCCTAGCAAAGGTCAGTGGGCACAAGCTTGCACACACTTGTTGGAAGGAGAGCAGATGGAGGAAAGGCTTTAAAACCCTTACAGCTCTTTGACTCTGTGATGGCCCTCTTGGGAATAACATCTATGGTAAACTAACAACAGGTAGTGTGAATGAGTGTGTTAGGTACAACTAAGAATTGTGTAATAGGGGACGTGACCTCACTCGAGTGCCCTGCAGTAGGGGACTCTAAGCGTTGCTGGGTTTAAGGCTGGGAATTGTATTTTCTGCTTTCCTGTTTTTTTTTTTTTATTTATTCATTTTGTATTCAATGTGTAAATGTGTGTGTCTGCCTGAGTTTATGCAGACCATGTGCCTGCAGATTCCTGTGCAGGCTGGACGGCATTGGCTCCCCTGGAGCTAGGGTTACAACTGTCTAGTTGTGAGACACTTGCTGTGGGTGTTGGGAACCAAATGCAGGTGTTCTTAAACACCGAGCCATATCCCCTTCTGCTTTTCCTCTTAAAAATACGTATTAGATGGGAGCACTTCACTTGAGATCTTTTATAACAAAATTTCAAGTAGGCATTACTCTTGCTGTGGATAGAGTGTTGTACTGCACATCAACAAGAGTTTGCTCGTCTCCTGTTGATGAGTAACTCCATATTCCCCCAGTTGCTGGTAACCACTACTGCATATTTTCCATTTCATAATACTTGGCTCCTTGGGATTGTATAGTGTTATCTTTCAGATATTGGCTTAGTTCACTTAGTAAGATAACCTCAATGTTTTCTTCATGGGTATGTGTGCATGTGCATGTGTGTTCGTCCTCATTCAAAAGCCAGAGATCACCCAGTACCAGGCATCTTTC
Organism: Phodopus roborovskii; assembly: GCF_943737965.1. Taxonomy (NCBI): domain Eukaryota; kingdom Metazoa; phylum Chordata; class Mammalia; order Rodentia; family Cricetidae; genus Phodopus; species Phodopus roborovskii. The sequence goes on along the minus strand of NW_026126567.1, from coordinate 16,940,333 downwards.
CCTACTGCTCTTCACCTTAGTTTCTGAGACAGGTTCACTTCCTGATTCTAGAACTTGCTAGAGTGGCTGGCCGTTGGATCTCTAAGAACCACCAGTTTCTGCTCTTTTCTCATTCCCCACAGTGAAGTTACCTCCCAACTCTTTTGAGAGTACTGGGAATCTGAACTCAGCTGGTTATGCTTTTACTTTATCTACGCAGCTGTCTCATACCGAATTGCCCCAATAGCATGATGTGTGTGCACGTACTTCATTCCCCAACTCCCAGTCTAGTGAACTGGGAACAGCTCCACACTGTTTGTGGGCTCTCTGTCTCTATTCCGATCCTGGCAAGTACTTTTGGATAAATACCTCGGTTTTTATCCAGATTGCAGGGTCATGTGGTACTTCCATATTTTTTTCCTATTTTCTCTTTTTCCTTCTTTTCTTTTGTGCTTTTCTGTGTACTACCAGAACACATGTTACCTTTTACAATAATTTTGTTTTAGAAATGAAAGAACTTGAGGGTTTGATTATCGGGGGCGGTGGGTGGGGGTGGAGCAGAGGAGTGTGCGTGACCTTGCACCTGTGACTTTTGGAGCTGTGGTGTCCAGCTCTCTAGTCCTGGGGCCCTGGAAGAAGGAATGGAGCTGGAGGCTGATCCCCAGCTGCATGTTGTTGCAAAACAAAGTGGTCAGGGCAGCGTGGGTGGAATCTGGGAGGCCTGGCCCACATTCTTGCAGCATATGGCTGGCTTATAATAACAATAAAGAACAAAGTTTTTGAGCTGAGTGATTGCATCATCAAATACCGCAGAGCCTGAGAGGAAATCTCCTAGCAGTGGCTTGAAGCTGATTGTTTTGTGAAGGTCACAGAGAGCTGTGAGCCTTAGCAGTACACCAAGGGAAGCTGTACAAACAGCTCACCACATTGCCTGGAGAAACCAAATTGATATTTGAGTTTACTGTATTTTCACAGAAGTACAGATGTTATTTATCCCCATAGCCCTGTAGGAGGTCTCCCCCCCCCAATGGAGAATCCAGACCCTCTAACAATTCTGCAGACCTCTAGGATGTCAGTCCTTGAGCTGCCTGGCTTACTCAAACTGCACACCTCCCAATCTCCTAAGTAAGCAAGCTAGAAAACCGACAACCAAAATGGTGTTGGAATTCAAACTCTCGGATGTGGATGCCTTCAGCAACCAGGGCTTGAAACCTCTAGGACAGTAATTGTGTTCCAAATGTCCTGCATGCATTGGATTGCCCAAGGCAGGTGGGGATCAGGGAGGCCAAGGCCCTTCTAGTATGAAGGTGCTTTATTTCCCCATCCCCATGCCCCGCAGAGCTGAGGTTTGAAACTCAGAGCCGTATGCACTCCACCTCTGAGCCACATCTTAATGAGATATGGAGAGGTGCTCTGCATCGGCCGGGCAGTTATCTGTATATGCTGTCTACCCAATGGGCTTTCCCAGCTGGCCCCTTCCAATACTAAATCCAGCTGCCATTTATTGACACATGTTCACGTGATGTCTCAGGCAGTAAATGCTTTAGACATAGTCCCTCAGACCAATGTCACAACCGAAATGCTACGCTCATGCCCCTCCTAGGATTACAGAAACCAAGGTATGGGAAACATAAGTAACTGTCATAACTCATACAGCCAGTGAGCAGAATGGTTAAAATATGAACCCAGGTCCATTGGAGTCTGACACCCAAGCTCTTGATCCCCTAAAGAAACACCGGGGAAGCTGGCAAGGGAGAGGGGCAAGCAGAGTATGCTCTGGCAGACAGAAGGGACACACCAGAGAGCCAGGTGCCGGAGGCCTTTGCACTTGTGCCTGGCTGTGGAGGGAGGCCGACTCCTGCAAGCCCACAGACTGTTCAGGGTTAGTGCACACTTTGGCTGGGTGCAGTTGGGGGCCCTGAGCTCTGCCCCCTAAGCCCTACCACACCTTGTCCTCTAAATACATGCCTCTCCTGGACTGTCTTTCTTGAGCCAGTGATGCTACAAGAACCCTGCCTCTACCTCTGTCCCCCACCTCCTCCAGATCCAAAGGATCTATGATCTGATGCTGCCCAGCCAAGGGAGATCTCCTGAGGGAGTCACCAGGCACCCGGCACGTGTGGCCCCTGGTCTCACCTTTATGCTTCTGCATCAACATGTACCCCCCCCCCAAGAGGCAGGAATGGGTACTGTCAACCCATCAGACGCTCAAGCTCACCCCTGTTGAGGCCTGTAGGATCTGCCCTGCAAGCTTCCAGTGTGGGGAGGCTGAAGCTGGAGGTGCCTGGAGACCTGCTGCTATTCCGCGTCTCTGATGTTCAGGGTCAGAGGATAGAGCTGATTCCATGCCTGGAACAGAGGGGACTCTCAGAACAGTGGAGCTGGGTGCAGGCCTTTAGGAGCCCCTGAAGGGAGGCATGTGGCAAATCACCTTTCAGCCCTCACAATGGTGGTTGGTTTAATGGCACACAGGATACTTTCCTTTTAAGCTGATCTTAACATTTTAATTTTTGTTCCATTTTCAAAGTATTAATTTTACCATGATTATGGAAGTATATAATACATTCATTAATATTTTTATTAGTCATTAGTCAATGATGCAATTCAAAAGAAAGTTTTTAACATCTGGGGCCTTATGGTATGTGATAGGTGGTCGTCACTGTCTATTTGACTGAGTTCAGAATCACCTAGCAGACACACTTCCAGGCAGTTCTATAAGGGTGTTTCCAGTACTCCAGCTAAGGAAGGAAGGTCTGCCTGAACAAGGTGGTGCCCTTCCACAGACTGGGGTCCAGTGCTGAATAAAGGGGGAATGGAATGGAAGAAGCCAGCTGAACACCAATGGTCCTCCCTCTCCTCTCTGTTTGCTTCCTGACTGTGGATAAGATGTGGCCACCCGCTTCACATTCCTGCCACCCGGCCTCACCTGCTGTGATGGGCCATACCCTGAGACCATGAACCAAAACCAACTTCCTCCCTAAATTGCTTTTAAAGAAGGTATTTGGTCACAGAAATTAGGAAAAGTAACTAATGCATGGTTCATAGAAATAATATGTCGACATTTCTATTTTGTGGAAAAGAAATATTACATTTAGTAACTACATCCAAGCACTAGTTGTATTACATGGGAACTTTGCTGAAGAAATTAAATGGAAATGAAAACTAAAAGCAAAAAGAGAAAGAATTTGCACAGATTTCTGACTCCGTGCAATTACCATGCTGATGCACTTTTAAAGCAGATAATGTATTATTTCATTTCACATATTGGATAATTTCACATATTGGATAATGGCAGGTGCTGGGTTGAAGACAGATGAAATGATGGAGGGCTGTGTAGGCCAGACTCGATTTGTGGAGCACCAGAAACAGTAGAAGGGTCTGCTTGCAGAAAACAGAAGAAGAGGTGTAGTCTAGAAACTCCATGAGTCTCCCATCTGTGCCCCTCCCCATAGGATCCCTGCTGTGAGCTGTCCCACTTCAGGGCAGCTAATGATAAAGATGAAGTGAGGCCAGCACTGTATGTATATTCAGTGCGCCAGGCACTCCAAGCATGCCACCTCATTTAACGCTGTAGTAACCCCAGGGACAGATGCTCTCTTTTGCATATTGTAGATGAAGTCACCAAGGCTTAGGGACCAGTGACTGTCCCACAGTCACAGGACCAGAAGGGAACAGAGCCATTTGCACTGTCCAGTGTTAACACCCACTCTCCTCTCATGACCTCACTCTGCCTCTCCCATAAGCACAGAACAGTCTCAGTGTCTCCGTCCCCATGCTACAGGAGTGAGTGTTCCAGGGCCTTCCACCCACACGGGTGGAGTACATAAATAGCACCAAGGATGTTGGTGCTTGTGTTCACAAGAAACTGTATCATTTATTGAATTCAGGGAGAATGTTCAGAACCAAGCAAGGAATAATGAGCCTACCAGGGAGATATGTGTGCAGAACCTAACTCACCTGGTCTCAGGAACTGGCAGAATGGCCTTGGGAGCTGGGGCATCACAGGCAGGGCCTGATGGAGTCTGTGGGCCTTCACAGCGTATGGTTGAGGGCTAGGTTCTAGACCTTGGAGGCTTCCCCAAGAGGCCTCTGCATTAATTTTCTAGGGTGTGGTGATATCTTTCTTGCACAAATAAAGCCAGTCTTGGGGTCAGAGAATAGAGCTTGCCACTAGCTAACCATAGAGGTCTGGAGGCCTGTACAGACAGACAGGAAGTGACATAGCTGGGCAGAAAGAGGATGTAAGCAGGGACAAACAGGAAATAGCTCTCCGCTGAGATGCTTAGGAGGTGAGGTGTGCTGTGGCTTGTTCCTTCTCTCTGATCTCTCAGCGTTCCCTCTGTATCTGGCTCTGGCCTTTTATTACTTAGATCAATTAAGAGCCCCTTTTACACTATGGCTGCCTCAACTTAGTACTGTAAACAGAATAATTGCTCTTCTCACAGTTCTAGACACTGAAAGCTCAGAGTCCGGTTGTGATTCTGGGTCAAATCTTTCATCACTGCCTCTTAGATTTCTGATGGTGGCTGTCATCTCTGGTACCCTGTGGCTGTGCCTCCTTATCCCACATGGTGTTCTCTTTATGTGGATGTCTGTGTCCACATTTCCATCATTTTGTAGGACACTAGTCATATGTGACTGGGACCCACACTCCTAGGACCTTGTCTTAACTCAGTGACATCTGCAAAAACTTCATTTCTTAGACAAGATTGCTTTGCACAGGTACTACCAATGAAGTAGATGGACCCACCAGGTCCATCATGACCTAAGACTCGGGGGGGGAGGGGAGGGGGGGAAACAAAACAAAAACATTACCTCATGGGGCCTCAGGGGTTCTCAGTGCAGCTGACACAAGGTTTTTGGCAGTGGCCCTTGAATAAGCTCTGAAGTTCTGTCCTGCGGGTGTGGGGGCCACTCCTCCACTGGTGACTCAACAATTCTGGAAACATCTGAGCAGTGATTTTGCTGAGAGGAGTTGAATATTTGAGAAGAGCATCAAGTAATACTCCTGCCTCCCGGCTTTCCCTGACATCTGTCTGTCCTTGTCCTGACTCTTCTTACCACCACTGTGATCTGGATGCTTACCACCGTCTTGATCTGGCAGCTTAGAGGTCTGTGGACTTATGTGTGAAGACCGGTTCCATTGCTCACAAATTACTCGGCCTCGGAAGTGTCCACTCAATCCTCTTGAAGCTTCACTCTGCCTTGTCTGCAAGGTAGAACCATCTATTCTTACTCAGAGTTTCGAAACTGAAACGCAGTAATCCACGAAGAGCATAGGCCAGCAATGTTCAGAGTGAGACTATGTCCTCCTTCTCCGTCCTTACCACAGGGCACACACCAGGGAGTGTCTCTCCATAGCAATAGAAACCCTCAGTAAGACAGGAATCCTGGGGGTCTGAGGAAGTGATTTAACATCTGTGGGAAATGACACTTAAAAAGATGACAATATGGTATAAAATTGTCAAAGTTGCAAAGTTAACCCATCAATGTAAAACTTCCATTTAAATCAATAGAGTTGTCCTAAGATGGTAGCAGTATTTTATGGCTAAGTATCTTTAGCGTAACAGTGGTATTTGGCTTTCCCCTAGGTCCCTAGCCTATCTAGTCTCAGGTCCTGGCCAATTGAGCAGTGTCAAGTATGGACTCCAACTCATGAAGTGCGCCTTAAATCTAGTCACATATTAGCTGGTTAACCCCACAAACCTTGTACCGCTTTTACACTAGCACACCTTGCAGGCAGGCCACACATTGAAGGATTTGTAGGTGCCTTGGGGACTTCCTTTCTGCTTTAGTAGCACACACTTACCTTCCAGTACCTTGAACACCAGTCAGCAGGGGTGAAGGCTCTAGCTTGGCTTCTTTGTGTTCGTTCAGTTGTTGGTGTTGTCTTCAGCAATAGAATCTTGCCATCAGTTTGTGGAGAACAACCAATAGCCTGGGTTATTTGGGGAATTCTCATGGGGTCTCTTTAGCAGACAGCTAACTAATCGATGGGTTAATTAGATGTAACCCATTTCTGGAACTGAGTCTTCATTTAGTGACAAGAAAATGTCCATAAGGGTAAATAGGCCTCATGCACAGTGCCCTTGTCTACTGGCCTAGAATACCGAGGACCTCAGCATCTATTCACTGAAGGCCTGTGAGCTCCAAGGACTAGGAACCACCAGTGCTAGCAAGGGTCATGTATGTATGTATGTATGTGTGTGTGTGTGTATATAATCTTATTTTACATATCAATCCCAGTTCCCTCTCATCCTCCCATGTTCCCCACTGACCCCCCATCCCATCCCTCATCCACTCCCCAGGGAGGGTGAGGCCTTCCATGAGGGATCATCAGAATCTGTCAAATTATTTGGGGTAGGGCCTAGGCCGTCCCCCATGTATCTAGGCTGAAAGAGTATCCCTCCATAGGGAATGGGCCTCTGAAGTCCATTTGTGCACTAGGGACACATCCTGTTTCATTGCCAGAGGCCCCATAGACTGCCCAGTCCTCCTTGCTGACACCACATTCATTAGGTCTGGTTTGGTCCTATGTTGGTTCCCCTGCTGTGAGACTGGGGTTCATGAGTTGCCCCTTGCTCAGGACAGCTGTTTTTGTGGGTTTTCCAGTGTGGTCTTGAACCCTTTGTTCATCACTCCTCCCTTTCAGAAACTGGCTTCCCTGCAGGAGTTTGGCACAGTGTTTAGCTGTGGATCTTTGCTTTTGTTTTCATCAGCCAGTAGATGAAGGCTCTAGGATGGCATTTAAGGTAGCCTCTCCACTATTGCTTAGATTCCTAGTTGGGGTCATCCTTGTGGATCTTTGTACAATTTCCTTTCAGAAACTGGCTTCCCTGCAGGAGTTTGGCACAGTGTTTAGCTGTGGATCTTTGCTTTTGTTTTCATCAGCCAGTGGATGAAGGCTCTAGGATGGCATTTAAGGTAGCCTCTCCACTATTGCTTAGATTCCTAGTTGGGGTCATCCTTGTGGATCTTTGTACAATTTCCTATTGCCAGATTTCTCTTTCAATCTTTAAGGCTCCCTCTATTGATGTGTCTCTTTTCTTGCTCTCCTCTATTCAAAATTCCACTCTTAGGCATATACCCAAAGGATACACATTCATACAACAAGGACATCTGTTCAGCTATGTTCATAGCAGCATTATTTGTAATAGCCAGAAACTGGAAGCAACCTAAGATGTCCCTCAACCAAAAAAATGGATACAGAAAATGTGGTACATTTACACAATGGAGTAGTACTTAGCAGCAAAAGGCAAATGGATGGAACTAGAGGAAACCATCCTAAGTGAGATAACCCAGTCACAGAAAGACAAACATGGTATGTATTCACTCATATACGGATATTAGACATAGAGCAAAGGTTTATCAGATTACAATCCACACGTCCAGAGAAGCTAGGAAACAAGGAGGATCCTAAGAGACATACACAGTCCTCTGGTGAAGGGGAAAAGTACAAGAGCCCCTAAACAAATTAGGAATTGGGGGGAGGGAGGAGAGAGGGAGGAGACAAAAAAAGGAGAGGGGAGGAGGGAGAGAACATGAGGGATAGGAAGATTGAGTGGGGAGATGAATAGAGGAGAGCAAGTAAACAGCCTTATTTTTAGAGACATGGTCTTACAGTGGCATCTAGCCTTGCCCTATGTATTTATCTAAGTGGCCACATCCCTTTGGGCGTGTCTTCAGGTGCTTAAGTGACAGAAAGGTGGAGAAGCCTAGGGCGGGCTCTTAAGCTCCTGACAGCACTGTCCGTGTGTGTCCGTCCGTCCGTCCATCCGTGCCCCCTCCCCCCCCCCCCCGTGCCACAGAGACTGCATCTTTCTGGAGCACAAACACCATGGCGGCTCTTTACTCTTATCTGTGTAAGTTGTTCACCAATAAAACACCCATTTATCGTGCAAGCATCTTGAGCCTAGTGAACTCATTAACACCCAGCCTTCATGGTCTCACTGTGGAGCTCTGGCTGGCCTGGAATCCACAGTGTAGACAAGGCTGCTGCAGACTCACAGAGCTCTAGCTGACTCTGCCTAGGATTGAAGGCGGCGAGCAAGCAGGCCCCTTGATTTTGATTTCTTTATTGGGTCTTACTTCCTCCCAACAGGGAAGTTCCCAGAGCAGGCTGACCCTTGTCAAAATTGGGGGCTACATGAAGTCTATTTTCTGGAATCTTGAGCCTGAATTTTCTCTCCTCTCTCAAGAACTCCCCTCATATCTGTCACTCAGTGAGCCCTTTACCTCATCTCCCTTCAATAAAATGAACTTCAGAAAGAGCCAGGAAAGCTGCTCCTACCAAGGCCTTAGGAATACCAGGTTTTAATACATTCATTTTGTGGGACAGAAAATGTATATTTTTAAAATAACAGGACATTTTTGTTAACAGTGAAACTTTAGGCATCGATAGAACAGACTTCAGTGTAGTTAGGGTTGTCATTCCCAAACACCCTCACCTCAGCTACCTTGCTGACATCCCACAACCTCACTTGATCAGTTCTACAGCTTCGTTCGGTTAAAGGAGACTCCTCATTCACTCTAGTACTTCTGACCCAGTGTGTGAATAATTATCCCTCCTTTCCCTGAGGACAGAATATAGGGAAGGGATGGAGAGGAAGATGTTTGGTCACAAAGGGCTAAGAAGTAAATGGGAATTCCTGCAGGAATGGTCAGAGCTTCTAGAATGTCTTTTCCAGGGATCTCAGACTTCCCAGTGGCACAAGATGTAGCAGACATATCTGGACCTGGACCATGTTAGTGCCACCCACAAGAACAGCAAGCAGTCCAGCCTTGCCCTTCTGCAAAAGGAGTCCCCTAACTAAGGATAGTCTTGACTGAACCTAAGAGACACAGCTCTGAGTACATCTGTGACAGTGCTTTGGGGGAGATTTAACAACTATGGAGGGAAGAACCATCCTGAATGTGGACAGCACCATTCCCTGGGCTGGGGTCCTGGCTGGACAAAGAGGAAAGAGTTAAGCAGTAGCATCCATCCCTCCCTGCTTTCTAACTAGTGAGTGGATACAATGTGACCAGCCACCCCTTGTTCCTGCCCACAGCTGAGCCAGCAACCCTCTCTCTCCCTTCGTCTGACAGTGGATACATTGTGACCAGCTGCCTCAGGCTCCTGCTCCTCAGCTACAGCAGCACCGTCCACCCTGCCTTCCCCTCCATGATGAAGTGCAGCCTCGAAATAGAATCCCAAATACATTTTTCCTTGCTTAAATGATTTGTGTCACACAGCAATAAGGAAAGTAATCAACACAGTCACCAAGCAAAAGTCATATAGCACCACTAGACACAGGCACATCACAATTTTCCATGGTCATCATGAGTTAGTTGCCCTTCCACTCATTTGCTATGACTTACTGCGTCCTGGAAGGTCTCGGCGATGAAGGGGAAGGGTACAGTTGTTATTGCCACTCCCTAGAATTGGCCTAATCCTGGGTGTGTCCATGGCCCGTATATTTGGTGTGGAAAGAGGAAACTGGTACCACCCATATTAGTATGGCAGGGGCTGGGGGGGACCTTTTGGACCTCTCCAAAGAGCACATTCTCTTTCAAACCTCTTTAATCTCAAACAGAAGTTGAATGTTATTCTTTTTCTCTCAACCATATGGAAAGGTTATAAGGTCCAGGGTCCTCACTTGGTTTGGGGAAACTGTACGGTGTAAAGAGTCCTTGCCCTTTACAAATCAGCAACCTTGAAAAGAACACTTCCACAGCAGCTGCCTCAACAGCAGCTGCCTCAAATGCTCCCAGCCGGACCCCAGCAGAGGAAAACAGGCTTTGCCCTTTTGGGGCTCTCCCTCCTAACCTGATGTCATTTTCACCTCTTCTAGAACTCATCATGTTGCTTCTTACATGACTCAGAAAGAATTTCCAAGTCAAACAAGGGAGAGGGTGTGCTGCTGTCCTCCCAACTGATGTTTTTCTGTTTTTCTGACCCCTGCAGAGTGCCCTGGGGGACCCTGGTGGAGCTGTCAACGACACAGTGCAGAAATGTTTGGAGGGACAGAGAGAGCCAATAACAGTACACAGGCGGCTGCTTCTGCAACAGAGTAAGCATGGGTGACATGCGTATGCATGTGTGTGTGTGCATGCACGCGTACACATGTATGTTGCTTTTCCTATAACTTTAATTAGCAAGAAAATTGTGAGTGATCACAGTACAGGGTAGAAGGCGGCCTGCATTTTGCAAGCCCCTGAGCCTCCTTCACCAATGTGGTTCCCGTTAGCCAGTGAGCTGCCTGGAAAGGCTGTGATGTTTCACCTTCCTCTTCAGAGCAAGGCCTCCAAATGCCTTGCTGCCCTGGCAGTCACTAAACGGTAGGGGGGAGAATGTTATCCCTCCAGCTCTGGGTGCCTGGAGAGGTGAGACCTGCCTATCGGTAGCCATTTCCTGGTCAGGTTTGCTGGGCAAGCACAGAGCTTGGCTCTCAAATCTCCCAGGATTGGCATGAAATCTAGGAGGTTGCAAAGGGTCCTGGCCCTTAGACATGTCCTCTTACCGTGTTCCTTGCTTCTGGGATGCAAGGCAAAAAGGAGGCTGACTAAAGATCTCTTCCATTTGCTCTCAACTGAAAAGGCAGTGTAAGCAAACTTGGTAAAATCTGATGTTCGTGTCTTTCTTTTAAATTGTAGCCAGTACTTCCTGCTGCTGCTTTGTGTCAGGTGTTGTTTATGGAGCCTCTGTTCCGGGTTAGAGTGTGTCAAGTGCTTTCATACACATCATCTCACAGATTCCCTATGACAACACCGGAGGGAAAGATTAATACCCTATTTTACCAGTAGAAGGGTGTGGAGATCTTGAAGGCTAGAAAATGAAAATGGAACGCTACCAACACTTGAAGATGGACAGAACTGGGCTCAAGCCCCTGTGTTATCTTTTCCTGGCTGTGGAACATAGGCAAATTACTCAACTCCCGAGCCTCAGGGGCCTGATTGGAAAAATAGGGATTATCTTATTAGAATTGTTAGGAACGGATGGATAACACACATATAGTTAGCATGCTTCCTGGCACACAGCAGACAGGCGGTGAACAGTGAGGGTTCCTAGAAAGTTTTTTTCTAGTGATGTGTATGCACAAAACTAGATGGGAGTGGTCAAGACGGGGAGGCTATGGGTTTTATACTGTCAGGAGAGGGGATATATGATGAGGGAACCCATAAATACAGCCCATAGAAATCGGAGCTTAGTTTGTGATAGAGGAGGCATTATAAATTACAGGGGAACTTGTGAACCATTGAACAAGAATGTCCATTTCCTATGTGGAAAAAATTAGAGTCTCTACTTCACACCAAAAATAAACTCGGCTGGCTTAATGACCTAAACGTGCAACAGTGTTTTTATGACATGGAGATAAGAAAGGGATTTATTGGAGGACATTAAAATCAGAAATCATAAACGAAATGTTAAAATTTAAAACCAGAAAATAAAGTAACCAGTATATCATAAAAATTTATGTTCAAGATATTTAAAGTTCCCTAAGTCAACTTTTTTAAAGGATAAAGAGCCTAATAGGAAAAAAGAAAAAAATAAAGTAAAACAAAACCCTGTAAAGCCCATGAGCCAGCGATTTACACAAGAATATCAAAGGTCCAAAAATCACATAAAGAAAGCCTGGGCCTTATCAGCAAGGCAGGGTTAGTATTTAATTTAAACAAGTAAATGCAATTGCATACTTTCAACTTGGTAAACATAGAAAATGATGGCAAAACAAATTATTAAGAATGTAGGGAAACAGGAGTTTGACCACTAGGTAAAGACATTCTGGAGGACATCTTTTGGAAGAATCTAGTAAAACTGTAAATATACATACTCAGTGACTACATTCTCCATTTCTGGAATATCCTAGAGAAATTCTCAAATTAGTTGTATAGGCATTGCTTATAGAAAACAAAAATAAATGAATAAATAAAATAGATATAGAAAGAAAGAAATCCCCAAACCCCCTGTGATAGAGCTAACAGACCAGGGCAATCTATGTATCTATGAGATGGGATTCTATGCAGTCACCAGAACACATGGACCCGCTCTGCATGTGCCAACACAGCCAGACCTTGACCAGCCAATGTTGAATGAGAACTGCAAGGGACAGAATAGTATGTATAGGGTGGCGCCATTTTTCACACAATTAGAAAAAAAAGCAACAACAACAACAAAAAAAACCCATAAGGCAGTGTTGTATATTACCAACTTATATATGAGTTGTGAAAATATAGCCCAAGACACATAGAATCCATTGTACTTACTCTAAAGATGGGGAAGGATGGGGTTGATGCAGAGACACAGTGAAAAATTTCTGCACCCCTATAAGCCTCTCCGCCGACACAGCAATCCATATGGGACCACATCAAACGGAATTAGAAAAAGCCTAGGTTTAGTGGATAAAACACTCCAGGATGACTTTCCAGACCCCCAAGAAAGGAGACAGAAAAGAGAGACCAAAAGACCATGTATCTGTTTTTAAATACCCCGTGGTCTTGAGCATCTCTGGGGGTGGAGCCCTATTTGATGGGCTTTCTGAGATTAGGCAGGGTTTGAGGAGAGATGGGGAAGGGGTATTGAGGTGGAACTCCCACAAGAACATTCCAGACAGACTCTTCCAGGGCTACAATGACGCTTCAATCAGAACACATGGGTATCTTGGCTCATCACAAGTTTTAAGTAAGCCAGGGGTTAGTGGTGCAAGCCTTTAATTCCAGCACTCAGGAGGCAGAGGCAGGCAGATCTCTGAGTTTGAGACCAGCCTGGTCTACAAGAGCTAGTTCCAGGACAGCCTCCAATACCACAGAGAAACCCTGTCTTGAAAAAAACAAAGCAAAACAAAACAAAAAAAGTTTGAAGTAATTTTAAATGGCAGGTATATGAATTCTTCGTGCTTTGTTGTCTTGGTTTTCCTTTGAAAAGGGTATGTGTGTGGAGAGAGAACTCAGCCCTTAAGAGAACTTGCTTCTCTTTCTGAGGGCTGGGGTTCAGCTCCCAGCTCCCACATGGTGGCTCACAACCATCTGTAACTCAGGTTCCAGGTTTTGGTTTTGGTATGCCATCCTCTTCTGACTTTCCATGGTCAGGGCACATGCATATAAAATGCAGGCAAAATTCTCATACAAATACATTTTTTAAAGTTTTAAAGCAAAGCTGGGGTTATTCTGTGTTATGATGTCCTTCCAGAGCCTGCTTCTTGCCAAACTCTCAGGGAGGTTTCCACCCATCATAACCCATCACAGAAGTAGCGGTTTTTTTGTTTGGTTGTTTGTTTGTTTTTTGTTGTTGGTTTGTTTTGTGTGGTTTTTTTTTTTTTTTTTTTGTGCTTAGGGGTCCATCCTGTCTCTGTCTCAGGCTCAGTGGCTCTATCGAGGCATCTAGCCTGCTAGAGCCTTTCTAGAACATTTGGTGAACACAGTGTGGAGAGCGAAGCATTTCTAAGATGCAACCACTCAAACTGTGAAACAAACATTGGAGGACCATCCCCACAATAAGGCCACACAGGAAACAGAATTCACCTCAAGACTCAAAAGATTACGTTCCTAAGGACGGCAGGAGTCTAGCATGATGGAATTCCTGGAGCAAGAAGATACAAAGTCCAGGCATAAGGCTGGACAGGAAGGAAAGGCTGGCTATGGTCAGCAAGAAAAAAAGTCTAGAGAAAGAGATGTGTGGTGCCAAACAGAGTCACACCAGGCCTAGGCTCAAGATCAGAGATCTCACCAAAGAAGGTAAAGGAACTACCTTCCCAGCGCAAGCCTCTTCTTACGCTTCCCATTGGCTGAACACAAAGGAAAGGCAGAAACTTGGCATCATGGGATGTGTAGTCCTCAGACTCAAACCACCAGGCCAAGGGCAGAGAATGACTCTGGCATGGGGATGGGGAGATGGACTAAGCAGACAGACAGCTAAAGGGATTAGAGGGATCTAAATCGTGAAGTGAGTGAACAAGAGCCACACAGTTTTGTTTGAAAAGGGGAGAAGAGGAAGGAGAAGGAGGCCTGACGCAGTTCACTGCTAAGGAAATGGGAACCAAAGCGGGGAAGTGAGGCTGGCTTGGGACCCGGGCTCGCCAAGCGTGAAAGGCAGAAAGGACAGAAAAGGAGTGGAGCAGCAGAGAGTAGCTTGGCTTAAAACTCCCATGTGTTTTAGAACTCCCCTTCTGAGTGGGAGTCTTGTGTAGCCATGGTTTCGGAGAGTACAGATGTGAGAACGAGCCCGGAAGGCAAGCCCTGTGGGTGAGACTTAGCATCTGCAGGACCCTACCGCCAAGACCACCCTTCAGCCTGAGGCAGCCTGGGACCCCACAGGGAGAAGCTATCTGTGCCCCTAACCAGGCTCCAGGCTGTCTGGAGATGCCTCTGGGCTGGCTAGAGATACCTCAGGGACCCCCAGACCGCCTGCCTGCCTGCCTCCCTCAGTGACTCCCCAGCAGACAAAGCAGTCCATAAGATTTCTTTCAGCTCCTGGCACTCTATGCGAGGTCTTCATGGCCTGCCTGAAACCAGAAAGAGATGAATGGCAGATCAGCCCAGAGCGGGGTCCTGGCCCTGGCCCTGAGTACTCCTCAACTCTCTGACAGTCAACACATTTCTAGTATCCAGTGAGGCATGTAAATTTAGAGTTTCCCTAGGTTAGCCGGGGCTGAGGCTAGGAAGGGAGGAATTCAGACTCTCTTTTGCCTGGGACACTTATGTGGTGACCTTTAAACCTAAGATGCTCAAATTGGGGGGAGGAGTTGTCATAGATGAACTACCTGAAACTTGTTCAGCTCTGATCTGTTGAGTTTAGCCTCTTCCTCTCAGAGATGTGGACATATTCTTGAGATAAACCGTTAGGGGAGGGAGAGCTTGTGCTAGAACCAGGATCCCCACCTCCTTAGCCGATGCTCATTCCACTCCAAGGGCATGACAGTTCATCATTTTGCTGAGTGGCTTCTATCTGTGTATTTCCACCAGGTGAAAGGTGTGGCATTTGTCCTTCCAGCTCTCCCGACTGTTAACTTCTCCACTACACACAGATGGGCTCATCCTGGCATTTAACTGGACGCCATGAAAATCTCTAAACTCGATTTTTAATAGGAAAATGTATGCTGCCAAGTTGGGCTCCCCAGGGGACATTTTAGCTGTGTGACTCATGGGTATTTAGACATTCTGCTCCATTTAAGGGTGTTCTATTTACGAGCATGTGTAGGTTTTTAGAGTTTTGGAGTTGTTTGTGATGAGGGCGGGGTATGTATTAAGAATGTATGTGTCTCTCTTGGGCTGTAAACAAAAGTGTGTGTGTGTGTGTGTGTGTGTGTGTGAGAGAGAGAGAGAGAGAGAGAGAGAGAGAAACACAGAAACACACAGAAACACAGATACAAAGACACAAGACACACACAGAGATTATTACTACTAAAGAGTGACCATATGGGAACTTTCTAGAAAACAATAGCTAACTCTTGTCAGGTCATTTTCTGCAAGTAGAATTTGCTGACCCAATTTTGATCTGCGGAGCATCCATCCTCCCTGTTTGCTGAAGTGCCCAGCTGAGGGAGCAGATTCAGGGGTGAGGTCAGCTAGAAATAAGGAAGTCACATTTTGTGATTGTGTGATGGTAACTCAGGTGGGAGCAACGTACTTCCGTTCTTTTGGAACTGTATTGCAGGAGTCTGCATGTAGGAAGAAATGGCTGCCAATCTCCTGCACACAGCCTTTACTTCTATCTGGGGAATGCACTTCTCTCCACCTGGAAATTCAGCAGGATGTGGGTGAATGCAGACTTGACCACAGAGAAAAAAGTGTTCCCCAGCTACCCTTTCGGACCTCTGAAAGAATGCCGTCTGTCTTGACGTCTGCGGGACAGCGCTATGACAAGTGTAAATGATGAAGGGGGACTGGCAGGGTGGCCATAGCCCACCTAGCTCAGCTTCGAGATAGGGTATTCGGACAGGGCACCGCCAACCATCCCGGTGCTCCAGGAAAAAGGCCCATTCTCTGTTTGTTTGCAAGACCCCTACACGTCCTGTCAGGGCTACGCTGAAGCCATGAAGCCCGCATCTTTCATTCTGTCCATCTCCCTGCTGTCTGCACCCAAATTGTCTTTGCTCTTGCAGGCTCCGAATCCCTTCGCACCACCCTCTCTGCCCTCTTCTGAGAATACTGTTCCCTAAGCCAGTCTACCTTCCTCCCATGGGAAAGGTACACTTTGGCACAGTCCTCCCCAGAGGGACATTTGCCACCTGGAATCCGACTGAACTCATCCCACCAGGAGCCTCTGCAGCATCTAAAATGCAGGTACCAGCTTCCGGAGGGCAAAGGCTGCTGAGCAAGGACTGAGCTGAGATCACCACATCCTTGCGACTGGTTTGGGTTCAAAATGCTGTGTGACCTGAGCCAAGAAGCAAGAGAACTCGCGTGGTCCCTGTGTTCTAATCCACAGTGCCACGTTCTGAGGACCTGATCCCCCCACAGCTCACTGCAGCCACATCAGGCCAGCAGAACTACTTTAGGTCAAGGCCTCTTCTACAAGCCAGCATGGCCTTCCAGTGCTTTCCATGTCCCCATACAATGCATGCCTTGTGCACAGGTGTGCCGCTCTGTCCCCGTCATCCCCATGGTGAGGTCGGTGGAGGCGGTAACCCAAATAGATCCTGGAGTCTGTTCACTGACGTCGTCATAACCATAAAGGTGGTTCATCCTTACTGTAACATTTATCTCATGGCAGACCTGAATTCATGCTTTCCACTGGCTGACTTCATACTCCCAACAATACAATGAGGAAACTGACAGATCAAGCAGCTGTCAAGTCCACAAGCTGGGGAAAGGAAGACCGCCTCCCCTCAGGGCCGACCCCCTCAGCCACACAGCACATGGCCGTGAGGGCCGTGCCTCATTTTTGGAAAGACAGCTGTGTCCATGGGTCTGCAGTCACATCTTTACACTATGAGAGAGAAGTGGGGCCTAGATCAAAGAATGTGCGAGCTCACTCCCCTGTGAAGTTTCTCCCGTCACCAAGGGTGTTGGCTATCTCTGAGTGACCTCTCCATCTGTCCACTGGGACTGGGAAGGGGTAGCCAGTACAAGGCGCACATCGGTGGTCTGCAGTTTTCTGTGTCCACATGGGTCTGACTGACTAGACCAGGTCCTCAGAACGACGAGGCCCATCTGTGGCCCTGCTCTGGTTCACGGTCTGCAGAGTTTGGGTGCTATGGCTATGGAGGATGTAGGAGAGTGAGCTGACTGGCTGTGTAGTGAGCCTCTGACACCCCATAAGGTGTTTTAGAAATCCCTGATCCCTATTTATTGAAATATTTTTACATAAAAGTCCAGAGCGTGCGTGCGTGCGAGCGTGTACCCTGTCATGGTCTGGATTTGAAGGGTTCCCCTCCCCAGCTCAGGTTTGAAGTGTCCCCTCCCCCAGATGGCAGTGCTATTTTGGAGGGGCTGTAGAATAACTGTGAGGCTGCCTGAAGTAGGTTACTAGCAACAGGCCTTTCAAGGTCGTTTTTGGCCCCTGGCTCTGGACCATTCTCTCTCAGCTGTCTGGTTCACCATGTCAAAGCCCCTCCACCATGCTTTCCCACTCCCACGGACTCTACAGTGCCTTCCCGTGCCGTGCTTGGCTGAAATCCCTTTGAGATTGTGGGCCAAAATAAACTTTTCCTTCTTTAAATGATTTATTTCAGATCTTTTGGTCACATTAACACAAAGTAACTATTAACAGTACATAGCTTTAGCCAACTGGCCAGTTAACAAAACTATCTGGTTGCTGGAAGGCTCATGAACTATGAGCCTTGACTACTCTACCCTGGTGTTCAGTTAAGTAGAAGTAACGCCTTCATAACCTGAAAAATGGCTGCACCATATAATATTAAGGCAATGGAACTGTCTGTGAGCAGGAGCCTTCAGGGGAGGGAGAGTATCCCTTACAATGCAGTAGGCTCTCCGGATAACACACGACAATGAACGCACTGTCCACGGGCCAAACTGTGGCCTTGTTAATAATAAGCCATTAATGCAAGATGTGTTTTTTGAGCTGTGTGTGACAGGTGCAGGATTAGGCTTGGGGACACAGCTAAGAAGGCCCTACCTCTGTGTTTACCATTTAGAGGGGTCAGTGAAATGGAGAGTGAGCATAGGGCAGTATAGGAGAGCATAGGGTTCCCGTCCATTCTTGTGGGTCCGGGAAAGCCTTCCCTAGGAAGTAATTTATAATTCAGTATCTGAAGGGTAACCAGGGAAAGGAGGGAATGGAAAGAGGCACCCGAGAGGACAGTGCCCTATGCACGGCGGAACCACGGGAAGAGAGAGAGAGCGGGTCTTGGGTCTTGGCTGCTGTGACGTCTTCGACGTCTAACCAGCACCAGGGCAGAAGACGGAAGAACAGCAGCCGCAGCCCTCTGAGAAGGCAAAGCTGCGAGATTTTCAGAAAGGGTTAGCAGCAAGGGCAAGAGCTGGGACCCAGAAGCCTCGGGGATGAGAGTCTGGAGGGCTCCCAAATCACAGCAAAGAGTTAGGACTCTAGCCTGGAGGCCGTGGGAGGCCTCTGAAGGAGTCTGCGTAGATTTAAAAGATCTTCCTGGATGCTAACTGGATTCAGGAGAGGATTGAACCGTGAGAAACAAAACGCGGTCATCCCCGGAAGAGATGGCAGTGGCCTGATTCTGATACAAGCGTTTAGGAAGACACTGCTTTCTCCTCTTTACCACTTTCTCTTGGTTCCTCTGCCTCCGGGAGTCTCTGAAGGCAAGACATGTGTTTGTACTCTCCACTCCACAGCTGTTCATGGACGGCGCCCAGCCAGTCGGTGTGCTTGGGAGCTCATGTCTTTCCCCGAGAATATCTTGACTTTGTTCCTCGGCACAGGAAGGAAATGCCATTTTCCCAGCTCTCTCTTCAGAAAAAGTCACTCCTCGTTCGTTTCTCCGAGTCGTTAGTCCCTGGACCATGTTTGGATTCCACACATGCATTGTGCGTGCACTGCGGTTCAGCTGAGGGGTGGGTGGTGGCTCTGCCTTCCTTGGTTTTCTGGAGGCAGTATACTTCCCTCCTGATGCTTATCTTCAACCCCTTTCTCAGCATGTCTTGCCCATTAACTCTCTAACAGTATCACATTCAGTGCCAAGTAGCTTGTTTCGGTGGATTCCTGAAACAGGCCAGACCTGAGCCAAAAAAGACAGGATGCCTCAAGTACAAAGCCACACATTTCTGAGAATCCTTTAGTGGCTCTCCCCTGCCCTTGGGGTAAAGAACAAACTCCCTCTGTATCTGTTGTTTTGGACAACCAGCTTCTGTCCTTACTCCCCTCCTTAAAGGCCAAGCCAAAGCCAAAAAAAAAAAAATGGAGTGGACCCCTGGAGAACTGGGATGGCAGCCTGAACCAGGGGGAAGAGCTCCCCCTGCTGGTGGGTAGGTCTGTAGCACTTTAGTTGTGATGGCTTTTGCACCTTGTTTTAATGCATGTAGGTGTGTTTATGAAGATTCTCGGGCTAAATCAAATTACGTGTGGGAGTGGTCTTGGAGTGTGTACTTCTAGAAGGAAATTTGTGACTTTTTTTTTCTCCCCATGAAGCAAGAAAGCCTTTTGCAACAGGGAAATGGTCACCCTTCCTTATCTCCTGTCTCTGAGATTATGAATTGGGGCACCGTGTTGAAGGGGTTCTCCAGGGATGCTGCTCCTGTTGAGGGCTCTGAGTAAGTTTCCCAGGGAAAGTGCACAGTAGCTGAGCCCAATTCCCCAAATTCTTGCGCATCTGACATCTCCATGCTTTTCAGAGAAGGCTCTTTCCAACCCGAAGTTTGTCTGTATGAAATGGTTAGTGTTCCTCAAAGCCTGACTTGTCAGCAGCATCAGGAGCCCTTGTCTGGCAGAGTCAACAGGACCAACGCATGCATTTGGAAGTAAACCAAATCCTCCTGTGGGTCTTGGCTCTAGACTGACCAAGGGAAAGAAAGGAGAAGAGGGCAAGGGAAACAGCCCCTTCATCAGAAGGGTATCAACGTATTACCCAAAGGGATTGTGTCGGTCACAATTAGGCTTGTTTTCTCTCCATCCAGATGTTCTCCGTTACTGAACCCATAGTTGGTAAGCAATGCATGGCCCTCTTAGCAACGGCCCGTGCCAGCCTAATGGCTTCCGAAGTAGAGGCTACAACTGAGCATGAAGCATGCACTGAACACAGAGGCACACATGCTTTGCTACTGGGACCAGGGACTAGTATGTGATGTCTTACAAAGCAAAGACCTAGTCTCATTTTGTAAATGCTGTCCCACTTGATAGGATGAGGCCTTCATTGTAGATTTGGCCGGAGCAAAGGGATTAGGGGTATAGGTTAATATGGGGGAATCGGTTTGCCTTTATGTAGTTGGGTGGGGTGCTACAAATAAGGGAGGCACCCGTGGGATTCTCATTCACCTACCATCTACTGGGGCCAGAAACCACTGGACCTGAAAAGTACGTTCACAGCACCTTGAGCTGGGGGCATGAAGGGAAACCCAGAAGGAAAAAAGAATGCTTTTTCCTTCTTCAATCGAGAGGGCAGACAGGCTACATGCATTTGAAATTGCTTATAAACACCAGACCCACCAGCTACAATTTAGGAGGTCTTATGTGCAATCTGCCCAGGCCCAGGTATTTTAATGCTATGTTGCAGGGAAGTAAGGGCCAGCTGGCAGCTGACCGACCATGCTCAGGGGTCAGTTCTAAACAGCACTGTTTGGGAAAAGCTCAATCTAAAACAGACAGCTCTGGATGTGTTTAGGTTTTGCTTTCTTTCCACTTTTAAATATTAAAAATTGACTCCAGCTGTGGGGCAGAAAGTAACGCCTAACCTATAAAAACATTGACAAATAAATCACAATGCAATTTGCCGCGCATTTTTGTGAGGTCTAAACACCAGTTCTTGAAAGGAATTTTCCATTATTGCATCTTTGGGAAGATAACTTCTTCATGAAAAATTCATTTGACTTTTATATTTCATAAAATCATCACATAGCATTCCCACATTTGGGATCTGTGTGTGCTGGAGCAGCCCGGGCATTCGGCTCAGTTCTCCATTCTCCTCCACCACGACTTTCTCCGTATGGGGACAATGTAGCTTAGGGTTGCACTGTTTGCCTGCCACAGGCCCTGGCCTTTCTGAAGAACAGAATGAGGCTTAAAAAGGGGACAGTTCTTTCTCAGTTTGGACTGTCACATTCCTGTAACCAAATTCTATCCACACACCTCGGACATCATCCCTGCCCAAGCAGCCAAGATGGTCCTCTTGTACTGTTTTGTGGCAGAATTGACACTAGTGAATAGTGGTTTGCTTTCTTAGGCAGTGCCCGGAATTCATGGGGGAACTGGGACCGAGGAAATTGGTGTGAACTCGGTGCTATGAATAAGAGTTTTCAAGGGTCTTTTTCTAGACATTGCCGGCCCCCTGCCCAGTATGTAGTGCATCCTATACAGACTAGGTGAACCATCAGAACATGCCCCAAATCTCACCGACTTCTCCCTGCTTATTACGCTTGTCCATCTCAGGTCTTCTTCGTTGTAAAATGTGTGACAAAATCTGGGAGTCATACTGTCATGTAAAGGAAAAAGACCATCACGAGGGCCTCCCTGACTAATCAAGCTCACACCTCACTGGCCAGATTTGGTTACATAGCACTATCCTGCCTCCAGGGCTCAGGAAACCCACCTGCCCTGAAGACTACGATTGGGAAAGACTTGAAGAAAACTGCAGCTGGGTGGTTTGCCCATCATACCTCTTAACCGTGGGGGTCTTTTGTATCAGTCAGTGGAGCTTTTGGGCCCTAGGCTCAGCATCACAGCCTTGGGTTGGGTATGGCTGTGGAAACCAAGGCAGTAGGTTCTGTCTTGGCTGTCTACCCAGTCCCTGTTTTCTGAGTGTTATGCTCACATTATTTATTGGAGTGGCCTGGCCCTTGCTATCACATGGCCCTCTCTTGGGCCAATTGATTAGATCAAAGAAATAAATTTATCTAAAACCATCTTCCAGAAATCTGTATGTCACAAGGGAATTTGATGGCTTCAGCAAAGCCCTTTTCTGCTGTACGCATAGAGAAGCTAAGACCTTTGAATGGCGGGGCAAGAAGAATAAGCCAGGCATGGAGCAGAAGAAACCACCTGGAGAGAGGCACTCCCAGCATCACTTTCACACAGACGCTGAACACTGAAACAAAATCAGCACGTTGACCAGGGAGCATGGGCAAGACGGTACTTAGGGTGAGGGCACTGAGTTTCTAGAAGTTTACTGCCAATGGCACTCTAAATAGTCAGTCTAGGCAAATGTTTGCCTGGTTAGGCAGCTCTTTAGTTGAGTCCTTAGAGGAAAGCACCTAGGATCCGTGTATTTTGATTGGTTGGTTGATTGATTGATTGATTGATTGATGATTGGAATGTATGGGGATCATGACTACAAACACAATGTTCAATTGCTTATAAAAGGAAATCTCTGGATAATAGTAGCTTAATTTTCTCACAGTAAACACGCCTGGAAGCAGGTAAGCTGGACCATCAGTAGCTCAGCTGCTCACCCCCCCCCCCCCCAATTCTCTGCTCTGTCTTCCTTAGGACAGTTACCCTGCCCTCATGCACCCTCACCACACTGCTGCTCCATGATCCGGGCCGAGGAAGGGGGGTAGGGGGTGACTTGTTTTGAACCCCACCCCAAAGACTCTCTGTGGCCATAGTTGAGTTACTAGATGAATAAGGTGAGGAAAAGCAGACACGGCAGAAGGAAGTCAGTCTTGAAAGTGAGTTGACTTAGCATTCTGTGTGGGCCAGGCTCTCTGTCCCTACAGAGCATTCTGTGGCGAACATTTCTTTGGGGAGGGCCACGGCACTGGCTCTGGTGACACCACACATGGTGCCAGTTCCGGGCTGGTGTTCCCCATCTTTGTGGGTCCCCAACTGGAGTTCTAGAAGCCTGAGGGAATCGTACCATCATGGAGGTCAGGCTCTCATCAACTCTGAAAGAACCTGACTAAGACACAAATTATTGTTGGAGTTACAATGATTATAATTAATGCCAGAAATTTTCAGGGACAGCAGAACACCAGGAGAGAGTTATGAGAGACGATAGTGTCAAGATTGTACTTTTTTTTTTTTTTTTTTTTTTTTTTTTTTTTGGTATGTTTTCTGAGACTGGGTCTCATGTGGCCCAGGCTGACTTGGAACTCACCACATAGCCTCTGATAATTTTGAATTCCTGATCTTGCTTGTCCCTCCCAAGTTCTGAGATTAAAAGCACAAGTGACGCCAGCTGCAGCCTACAGACCGTATGCTGGTGGCTTCTGTGCTTTGCCTATGGCAAGCCTGAACTTGGCAAGATGTAGTCACCATTATTTCACCTTGTCCGTAGAATGCAAGGGTATTCTTTCCGCACCTCCCCCGACCTATTAGCCTCTATATTTTTATTTACCTGTAACTGGCCTTTCATTGAGAGTTACAGATCGGCTATATTGCCATTTTCACTTACTATGTTAGGAGACTTTCACAAAGAGACATTTGCTCTTGTTACTTACAGGCTGGTTACCAAATGTATAGTCTCAAAGTACAAAGAACGCCAGTGAAATAAAGGAGTCATGTCCTCCTTAGTTGACTAGCTTTATGAACATTTAAATGCCATCGAGGGATTCAAACCTGAGTGATGGTTGGATGGTTGCCAACCCCCTGAAACAATCAGCAATACCAAGGCTAGCCTTTCTCCTGCCTTCGTTACTGGAATTCTCTATAGGTGGGCCCATGAGTCCTGTTGTCACTGCCCTGGGGTTTTGATAGCTTCCTTGATACTGAGTGTGACAAATTGGCCATATTGCACATTTCCTGCTTTGGTGAGGACCAACCATTTCTCTGAAGATATTTGTTGAAGAAATGGCATTTTGACAGAAGCCTGAATCTGGGGAATAGGCTACTAGATTAACCATCGTTTCTAGGCCTTTCCAGTGGACAGACCTGGGATTTGGAGAGGAACTATATCTCTGTTGATATGTAGCTCTTATCTATACCTATGAAAACTATACACGTATGTGAAATATATGAAAAGTATATTGTTTACAGAGCTCTTATTAACTTCTTAAATCTGCATTTTCTTTCCTCCACACTAACACTTCTGGTTCTCAAGGACATAGGGAGTAATTGTTTCCTCTCATATTGTATGTAATATGTAGAGCACATACAGAATAGCAGTACCAATCCTATCACTGAAGACATTTAAAAACATACCCATACCTGATCACCCCATCTCTCCTACTTAAAAATATACTTGCCTTCATCTAAGCCATTGAAGAAGAAATCCATTTATGTATTTTACACCCTCTTTAACTCTTATAGAGTCAGTTTTAAAATGTTCCTCATAAGTGTCTCTGGTCATCTTGACTGGCAAAGCTGTGTTCTCTAGGGGAATCCTCAGAAAGGGCTGATAACATTATGTCTATCTTCTTTTCTATTTGAGATTCACTTCTGCTACATATACAACCACGGCTCATCTTTTCTTTTCTTGAACATTCTCCATTTCCTTCTGGCATAAAATGTCTGTTAGAAAGTATGATAATAAGCTAATGTTCTTTCTCTTCTATGCCACATACCTTTTTTTTTTTTTCTAGATGCTCAAAGTGTTTTTTTTTTTTTTTTCCTTTTTCTTAGGGCTCCACAATTTTATTAAAATTTTTCCTGGAGTTGACTGTTCTGATCAATATCTCCAGGTACAAAATGTCCTCCTTCCTTCCAACGAACTGGCTATGGTATCATCATAACAAACAGCCTTCTTTATTTCTGCTAATGCCGTCTACTTGTGATAGTAATATGCCCACTTTACCTTTATTCTGATTAATGTTAATATAATAATCTCCCTCCCCCTCACACGTTCTCTTTACTTTTGTAAAGATGGGATTTTTTTTCAAGGAATTTGTAGGTTTGTGACAAAATATTCCCTTTGCTTCTGTATATGCTTAGTTTTTCCCACTCACATGTCAGGTCAAGGT
This sequence comes from Phodopus roborovskii, assembly GCF_943737965.1. Classification (NCBI taxonomy): domain Eukaryota; kingdom Metazoa; phylum Chordata; class Mammalia; order Rodentia; family Cricetidae; genus Phodopus; species Phodopus roborovskii. Next base: position 16,915,397 of record NW_026126567.1, on the reverse strand, counting down.
GATACATTTATTATGGTTGATGGATGACATGTAGTTATCCTCCCGAAGTCCATGTTTGGCATTAAGGCTCACTCTTGGCATGCTGAATACCCTGTAGCTCTCTGAAGTACCCACCAGCCACTGTCACAGTGTCACACAGAGTAGATACACTTCCCTAAGAAGTCTACTGTGTTCCTCATGTCCTCCCTTCTCAACCTGACAACTGCTGTGACTGTTCGTTCTAACTGACGCCACCCAGAATCAGCTAAGAAGACAGTACCAGTGAGAGACCTTGTCCCATGGTGTTTCCATGGAAACGTTATCTTAATTGCTCTGACTGATATGGAGAGCCATAGCCTGAAAGTGAACAATGCTGGTCCCTGGTTTGGGGCCCTGGACCGCAGGGAAAGCTAGCTGAGCACTAAGCCAACATCATTCATTCTCTTTCTAGTCTTTATTCTGGATGTGTCTGACAGGCAGTCTCAAGCTCCTGCAGCTGTGATTTGCCCCACAATGATGGACTGACCTGGAGTTGGGAACTAAAATAAACCCTTGCTCCCTTAAGTTACTTTTTATCACAGCAACAGAAGGAAAACCTCAGACAACCCCTGGTCTGTTTACCATCTTCATAAGTTGTCCTTTTCAGAACCCCATGCAGTTGGTATCGTACAGTACGATGGCTTCTTTCACTTAATAATAAAGTGACAAGACCCGTCCATGTCTTCTCATGGCTTGATGGCTCATCTCTGTGTAACACTAAACACTAGCACATTGTCATGATGTACTATACTTTGTTCATCCATCCATTGAGACATATCTACCTAGGTGGCAATTACGTACACAGCTGCTGTTAAGGATTTGAGTTCAGAGTTTTGAGCAGACCTACACTCTTTTCTCTTTGACAGATACCAAGAGGCAGAATTGTTGAATCAGATGGTAGGAGGGAGATGTTTAGTTTTCTCCAGGCACCACCAAACATCTCTCAAGTGGCTGTACCATCCACACACCAGCAGTGCATGAGTGTAACAACCTCACCTACCTTTGGTGTGGCTAGTGATTTTTAATTTTAACTGCTTTAGCTTGCAGCTCCTAATGACATGTAATTTTGGACATCTTTTTGTATATGTCAATTTGCCATGTGTGTTATCTTTTCTCTTGAGGTATCTGTTCACATCCTTCTGCCCATTTTTCGATTGGGCTGTTTATTTTCTTAAGGTCAGTTCTCCAGGTTCTTTGCATATTTTGGATACTTGTTCTTGATCAGACACTTTTTCTTTGCAGATACTCTCCTTACAGTTTGTGCTTTCCTGTCTCTGTGCATGCCTAGTCATAACAGGCATTATTTCACACAAAGGTGTGAGCAGTTGATGCAATTCACTCTAATCCTTTCGGGGATCTGTTTTGCAGCCTCCCCAGGTGGTGCTATTGTGGGGGCAGCATTTCTCCAGCTGTCACTGCCCATCTCCAGAGGTTCTTTCCTTCCACCGTGGGTCCTGGCAGACAAACTCTACTATATCAGACACACGCACAGCAACAACATGGGCCATAAAGCCAACCCTGGGTTTGTTTTCAAAGTCAGCAAGACAAACTCAGTTGGGGAAGGCAACATGGCAGAAACACAGGAGGCTGGGGAGGGAGCAAGGCACTCTGGGATCTTGTTGTGTTGTTTATACCTTTATCTGGTGTTAGGCATTTTGAAGGCATTTTTCTTGTTGACATACCCCTAGACTGGCCAAAACTAGGAAAAGTGACTGGAGAGTTGATATCTCTGTAAAGGAAATGAGTTTGAAAAGTCCTGGGTAATTACCAGCGTCCAGCCTTGACCTTCAGTGTAGCTGCCAAGCATGAAGGTGGATAAGGAGGGGGGGATGCAGGGAAGGATGCTTCGCCACCTTGTACTGAGTAACTGTGGGTTCCTTTGTCCATTCTGAGAGCTGTGAGAACCTGCAAAAGAGCAGCCATACATTGCCAGATCCAGTAAGCACGGCTCTCAAATCTCTGCAGGTTCAGGAACTTTCCATCTTTCCTTGTTGGTCTTGCTTTGCTTCAAACAAAACGGGTCCATCTCCACCCTCACTTACATCTAGAACTTTTGGTTCTAACACTCTTAGCACCTCAAAGCATTCAGCAGACATTTTTATGCACTAAATTTTATCTATAAGCTAAAATTCCATCTATTCAATGGAACTTGGATTCCGATGCCCTGAATACCTTTGTAGATACTGAAAACAACACCACAAGATCCTGGAGTGCCTGGCTCCCTTCTTAGGCTTCTGTGTTTCAGCTGTCCTGCCTTACCCAACTAAGTCTATCTTGCCTGCTTTTAAAACAAGCCCAAGGCTGGCTTGATGGTTCAGTAGATTGATGGAAGCTGTCATTCTGTATATGTTTCTCATACTGGTTAATGAATAAAGCACTGTTGGCCAATAGGAAAGCAAGATAGGAGGGACTAGGAGACAAGGAGGAAAGAGGAAGTAGAAAGGGGAGTCAAGATGGAGAATCTGGAGAAAACAGAATGCCGGCCGGTTCCCCGGTAAGAGAAATACATAGATCAGCAGAAATGGGTTAATACTTAAGACAGAGCTAGCCGATATGAAACTAGTACCTGGCCAACAGAATTATATCATATACAGAGTCTCAGTGTATTAATTGGGGCTGGCGTGGCGGCGGCGGGACAAGACCAGCAGCAGGAGGAAAAACCATACTCGTTACAGTGGATAGGAGTATTTGCCCCGCAAAGCTGACAACCTGAGTTTGTCCACCAGAACCCACAGTAGAAGGAGAGAACTCATGCACATTTTGGCACATGTGTATCCACACTTGCACACGTATTATATATATGTATATTTGTATATGTACACTAACAATGATAAGGATGATAAATTAATAATATAGTTATACACACGGGCCACTTGCTGAGAGCTTTACAAGGCACTGGGTAATGAGATACAGTGTTGAGTGTGTGGCTCCTTCTTCCTCCTTCCTGGGCAGTGGGGCTTTCCTGGTAATCTGTGAGGATGCTCAGAATATTTATTGTAGATAGAAGTCCTGCTCCTCTTGACCCAGAAACTTAGGGAGCCAAGCATGGAAGTGAGATTTCAGATGAGGACTGTGTTGTTGGAAACCCTGTCGGAATTTGGGTAAACTTTATTTCCAGATGGAAACAGTGCCCCCCTCCCAAGGACTTGTCACATGATGGTTTGCAAAACAATTGTCTTCTTTAGGGGCATGGGCCAGTGTCCAAATGGGGTTTTTATAGTTCTAGAGTTCCACATGACTGATCTCTTCTCAAAATCACATTCAAAGAAAATACATTTATTAACTAAAAGTAGTGTTTGAAGCATGCAAGCCCTTATTTGTATCTTTTAAAGATAGGATCCGATGTATAGTCCTAGGTGACCCCAGGGACAATCAGGTCTTGACTCCACTCCAGTCCCTTTGCTCTCCGAAGCTACCCCATAGCAGATGTCCCTCTCTCAGACATTCCCAAAGCTTCCCCTGACATCCCTTTTGAAAGACTGGAGGACAGTCCTGGTTATAGCCGGAGCACAGATGCATGGCCCAGAAACTTGGACACCCGTTTAAGGAAATGTGGGCTTGCAATAGATGTTCCGAATGCTTTAGTATGAAGAGCGGTTTAAACCTAGGAGACAGATGGTACAAGTGGGTGAGGCATTATCCAGTGGCAAGGGATGGGTGGGCCCGGGAGAGTGGAGGTCACAGAAGGCTAAGCAAGCCATCAACAACCGTGACAAAAGAAAGTAATAAATGTCTACAAATCTAGAAACAAGTATGGTAACCGAAGCAGAAGCTGGGATTCATGGGCAGTCTTGGCAAATGCAGATAAAAGTCCAGTTTACCTATCCTGTTAAACTGAGGTCCTGGGTGCTAGTACCCAATGCAGGGGACTAGATAAGAACAGCCTACATCGGCCCCCAAACAAGGAGCAGTCACAGGGAACAAGGCAGAACTTAATGTTAGAAAGATCGGAGATCAGAGTGGAACCGAGGAGAACTGGATGCACCAGAATCCAAGTATAAAGTGTAGGTACCCGGTGGCCTGGGAGGTGGCGGCACCTGACAGGGGTTAGGGAATGGGCCCCATCTTGGCTCCTCACAAAAGGATCCGAAGCCACTAATGGTGTTGGGCAAGTCACACACTTGCCTGGATTTAGTATCCTCCTCCCTGATTGGGGGCGGGGGCGGGGGCGGGGCTAGTAATTGCTACTGACATGATACTTGTAGGCGTTTAATAGCAGGATGATTTTGTTTTTGTTTGTTTGTTTGGTTGGTTTGGTTTTTGAGACAGGGTTTCTCTGTGTAGCTTTGTAGACCAGGCTATATTTGAACTCACAGAGATCCGCCTGTCTCTGCTGGGATTAAAAGTGTGCACCACCACTGCCCAGCAGGATACTTAGAGCCACTTGATGCCATGTAGTGGGATCATTGAAAAATAAAAGGTTAGATACATCAAATTCAACAGGGTGCGATGAGGCAAAGATGAATCCTGAGGAAGCCAGCTCCCAGAACTGGTACCAGTGAAGAGTGACCCCCGCCGTGGGAATATCTGTAGGATTGACGAAGGGAGGCAACGTACGGGAAGTGGGCATGAAGTACTAGTGAAAGTGTGCCATCTGCTATCTCCGGGCATTGTTTAGGTAGTTGACGCCTGTAACATGCTGTGGCTCGCTGTGGCCGGCTACACACCGTAAGAGTCGGTTACAGGCTTGGGGACAGCACAGTAAAGGGTTTGCCTTCTTAGTGTGAAGCGAGGGGCATGCACTTGGAACACCAGCGCTGCCGTGGAGGCGAAGACAGGCAGACTTGTGGATCTCAATGGGCAACTGGCCCAGCCTACTTGGTAAGTTCTGAGCCAATGAAAGAGCCTGTTTCAAAACAAGAAAGAAAGTCTGAAAAAGGAAAGTTAATGGCCCCCAAGGAACTATACCACAAGTTGTCTGTCCTCTGACCTTCATGTGCCACACATACACATACACAAACCCTCAAATGTATGCATGTGCGTGTATACATATGTACACGCGCACGCACGCACACGCGCGCACACGTCTGTTTTATTCATCAGGTTAAGCGTTAGTTCACTGTGTAAGTAGAACCCTTGAGGCCAAGGGTCACTAAGGGGAGTAGGGTTGTCATGTGTTTGCTCCTCTTGCCATCCTGCTCTTGTCATCACATCTCATTTGCCCACTGTGGCTGGCTCTGGCCCCAAAGTCTGGGTGCAGATAACTGTTAGAAAAATGTAGGCACGAGTGAACAAGATCTGGCTACTGACTTGTTTGTTGCACGTGTTCCGACACGTGGAAGCTCTGCCTATAAAAGATGCCCTGGAAGCAATGAATCGGTTGCTGGTCTGGTCTACCATGTCTTGTTGCCTGGGACAAAGAGGCTAAACATAGCGTTAGCTTCAGGTCAGGGATGTGTGTGTGTGTGTGTGTGTGTGTGTGTGTGTGTGTGTGTGTGTGTGTATGTGGCTATTTTACTGACCTTCAGCTGGGAAGAGTGGCACCCCCACCCTGAGCGAAGGTCAGCTCAAAGGTCACACCAAGGCTCATTGAGACCCGCCACTTTTAGTGCCACCACCTAGTTCCTGATAAGTAACGAGGACCCCAGCATGGAAGCCCGCCGCTGAGGTCTGGGGAGAGGGATACGGTTATCTTCTGTCCTTCCTACTGCTACCCCAGAAACCGTTCCACTGAGTGGGAGCATTGCCCCCCCCCATCCACCAGCTGCCACAGAAGCATTAAAAGAGCCACTTGAGACTGCAGTCATTTAATGAGGAGGCTGTGAATTGGAGCATAAGGGTAGAAGGTAGAATTGCCGCCTCATTCTCAAGCTTAGACTACTGGAACAAGTTTATCTTGTCTAGTCAAGCAATGGGCTCTGACTGCAGCCCTGGGAATAGGCACTTGGAATTCTCCAGAAGGAGAAGGAGGAAGCACAAGACTTGATGGGGCCATGGGGCCAGAGGAGAGACAGCAGAAGGTCTCATGTCCCGATTAAATGGGGACTGCAGCAGCGGCTGACTGTCGCAAGTCACCGAGAACAAGGAGCTCTAAATAAAGCACTTTCAGACAACTGAAGGCAAACACTTTTCCCCAAAAATGGAAACTTCTAAAAACATACTCGCCACTGTTCCATGCTGTAATGGAGCCTGTCCCAAGAAGGCATGTGGAGTTATTTGCCCTGGTGCTGCTAACTGACCCCTAACTAATGCGTTTTCTATTTGGGGACTGCCCTCCCCCCTTTAGATACCACTTTTCAGGGGGCCTTCCCCAAATCTGCCTGCCTGTTTGAACTCGGCAGGGACTTAAGCTAACGGGGGGGGGGGGGACCAGAAAAGCAAACAAACAAACCCATGAGAACAGTAAACCTGTGTTTCTGTGGATTCTGGGGAAAGAGGCTTGGACTAAGGGGGTTCATTTATTTATTTATATTAAGTTCCTATGTATTTATCTGTCATCATTGCCACCTTTCTCTCCAGAATACATATAGAAATGCACAGACCACCCCTTCTCTCTCTTTCACACACACACACACACACACACACACACACACACACACACACACGTACACACACACGTACACACACACCATACATGATAGCCCACATACATACACACATCATACCACATAGACCCTCTCTCTTCACACCAAACACTTGCACATAAACACACACACCACATATACCGCCTCTCTCTCTTTCACACACACACCATCCCCTCTCTCTCCCTCTCTCTCTCACACACACACCATACATGTACCGCCTCTCTCTTCGCCCGAAGGATGTTTGCTTGTGGCTCAGCCACTCTGGATCAACTCGGTCCCCTTTTTGACTGCGCTTTTTGTCTTCCATCATGTAGAGTACGTACGTCCTGACACTGTATCCCATGGATGTTATGACAATCTCTACCTGGCCGCTGTTCTTGAAACCCACGCTTCACACTGCACAGTCAGGCGGCATCGGCTCCTCAGTGCCCCCCACTCCCTGGTAGGAATTCAAGCCTGTGCAACCCTGCACCTCTGGCTCTATAGCTTTATCTGATATCATTTCCAGGTCACACACATCATCCTGTTTGCAGCACCCATACCTATTCTCGCTTCAGTGCTTGCCCATGTTACTTCTGTGCCTGGACTCCTACCGCTGCCGTTATCCAGCTCCTTACTCCGCTCCACATGCTTCCTGCTTGCTGCCCCTCAACACGGCTCAGGAATGGCCCCTTAAAGTCCCACTGCTGTATCTAGCAAACACTGAGTTGGTGACCTTCCTGTTGGGTTCCTGTCGAACTGGCCACGTCTCAATGTCTCTGGAAGGGCCATGGCACATTCAAATTACCCATGATGCCTCTTCATGTGACTTCGAGAGAGCAGAGAGTTTTGTTTTTGTTTTGTTTTTTATTACTTTTATGCCCCAGTCTCACTGCACTAAGCAATCAGTGTTTGCTGGACAGATCTGAACCAAGGAGAACATGCAGATTTGAGGATAGGCATTCCTTCATGAATAATTCGCTTAAATACAAGAACCTCTCCAGAAGTCCTCTGGCTTATTTCTGGGCCTTCTGGACTTCTGCTACCTGATACATTTCAAATAGTTCATTGTTAACAAATTTATTGTGCATATATTAAGTACCAGCTGTTGTGAGCCCCTGGCCTTCAAGGACATTATAACCTTCATATTTTTCTGGAGATTAAAAATAGCATCATTCACAACAGCTCACGCTTAATAGGAAGCACGTGAAAAAGTTCTTTTGTTCCCTTTCTACTTTCTGAAAATGTTCCGTTATCAGCCTGCCTCGGGTTCCCCAGCCACAGGGGCCCTGGGCTTTGTTTAGCTACTTTGGTCTGTCTGAGAGGACGGAGGGAAATCAGACAGCTCTGAGTGTTACAGAGGAGCCCTATTTGGGGCAATAGAAAGATCTTAGAAGTCCAAAAGGGAGCTGTAGACAAAAGAGAGAAAAGGCAAGGTTTTCTGTTCTGTTTTTCCCTTTGGGTCAAGGGAACTATAATAACATATTTGAGACATTTCTAAAACAAGTTTTTTTTTTTTTTTTTTAAACTGGATGTGAAGATGCACCTGTAATCCCAGGAGGGTGAGGCAGGAGGATGACAAATTGGAAGCCAGCCTAGGTAGCATAGTGAGACCCGGTCTCATAAGCAACAAGAAGTAAGTAAGACAAATTTGCATCTGCAGCAGTGGCCGGCTCTGTGTCAGTAGTTCACAAACAGGGTGACTCTGCCCTTTAAGGGACACTTAGCAGACTGAGGAGACATTGTGGGCTTTGACAGCTTGGCACTTGGTGGGGAGGACAGCATGTATCTACCATGTTCACTGGAGGACAAGGGCCATGGAAATACTCAACATTCTACAGCAGACAAGAAAGAATAATTATACCCATAGATTAAAAAAAAAAAAAAAAAAACAGCCTGGTGGTGGTGGCCCACACCTTTAATCCCAGCACTTGGGAGGCAGAGACAGTTGGATCTCTGTGAGTTTGAGGCCAGCCTGGTCTACTGATCCAGTTCAGGACAGCTTCCAAAGCTACAGAGAGAGAGACCCTGTCTTAAAAACCAGAAACAACAACAACAAAAAACACGGGTGACAGGGAGCCCACCCAACCCCATTGTCATCAGTGCCACACTGAGAAGCTCTGCCCCATGTTCCAGGTTAGGATGCACTCCAGCTACACCCCCAAATACCAGCATGGTTCCTGCTTGTTGCAGGCTTGACCCTGGGCTCCTCTGACTCATGCATACACTAAGACAAAGCTGGTCTTGTGACAGAGCAGGGACAGGGCTCTTAGACACTTTAGTGCTATAATTAGTTTTGAAACACTCCTTACCCTCTTCGCCTGTCCCTGTTCCCAGCTTCCTCTATTAAAAAAAAAAAATGAAATGATATAAACAAGAACAGTTTCCAAAATATCCGTTATTTTTATCATTGGTTTCCCACCCCCCCCTCTGCCCTTTACTCTTGATGAAATAAAACACACTACCCTGGAGAAAGGGCATCATCAAAGCGTGCTGTTAAAGACAGGGGAGCTCTGTCTTCAGCAAAGCCTGCTCCCTGCAAACTGTGCACAGCAAATGTTCACACACACCTGGAGTCCAGAGGCTCCGCTCACCGTCTGCAGTTCTGGCCTGTTTGTTTACTTATGCCCAGCAGTATATGTTTGAAGTGAGTCTTTTTTCTGGGTGAAGATTGTTTCTTCTGTATATATAACTCAGGGTCTGTTTCCCCGGGGCCCCTAATTATATTTGCTCGTAAGACATGAAAAAAAGTCACGTTTTCCATAAGATCTTCATTCTGCATAACCCTGCTAAAGAACAGAGTAAAAATTGAGGAGTTCAGAAAAGGAGAATCCTCCTTTCAAGGCAAATGAATTTGCAGACGGAAGGAGAGAAAAGTGTCTGGAGTTGGGATCTGCAAAAGGCTCAACGGTGTTCTGTGAAGCTAGGGAATAACTGTAGTCACATACTATCCATGGTTGGATCTCATTTCCTGTCCACCCAGGCACCTCTATAGCCTGCAGCCAAGCACCTGTTTATATTGATGCAGCATGGTGTGTGTGTGTGCGTGTGTATGCATGTATATTGGAGGGGAGTATTGAAGATCTGGGGAAATGATGTTATCCATTGTGAGCATTGGCTATGACAACCATTCAGCAATGATGACAAAAACAAGAGCTTTTGTCACTTTGGTGTGTGTTTGTATTCTGCAAAGCAGAATGCAAATGCTACCAGCCCTCTCCAGTCTCACCTCTTGCCACCTCTGATCACAGCGGGTCTGAAACCCTTATTTACCTGGGAGAACTCCTATTTGCTTTCCAGGCCTTGCCGACACAGCATCTCTAAGAGCGTTCTTCTGTTCAACCACTCCCTGCCTTGAACACAACTGAACTTCTCTATCAGTGTAGCCGGTGCTATTATTTGCTCTCTCATCCACTAAGAACTGAGAGAGAGCAGTGCCTGCATGCACCTAGGGCTTGGTTTTACAATTGTGTGCAGCCTCAGGGCTTTCTCTGTCCACAGGGGCTCCTCACCTCCGCAGGAGGCGGTGAAAGGGCTCAGAGACCAAAGTTTTAGAAGTAACCTTTAACCCACAGCAGGCAGAAGCCTGTTGACATCCCAAAGGGTGCTCTACACCATGCCCTAGAGGAGTCACACCAAGACTGGCTCTTCTCACCGGGCTCACTCTCTCAGCATGCTTTTCTTGGATCACCTCCTAGGAAACAAGTGGCATGCAAATCCTAATTGCAGGGTCTACTTCACTGGGGAGAATGCCCTAAGCAATCTCCATTGTCACCCGTTTGCCTTCTCCTGTGCCCAGCACAGCTCTCTGGAAACTAGCCTCAGGAGAATCACATTGACCTAAAGATATAAGGGCAAGTATTGAAAGTGGAGTTTAATATTGTGTCTATTTAACTGAATACTGGTATTAAGTTCTCCCAGAGAGTGTGACTTACCCAGCCAGGGGTTTTTGGCCCACTAAACAGCACCAGTCATGAGTTCCATCCTGTAGAGACAGAGTGCATTGTCTGTAGACATATTCGAAAAGGTTAGTTATTTCTAACCAGCCAAGGTGCTTTGTTACACAGACATCTCAGAGCCCTTTTTGGATCAATGAAACATCAATTGCTTTATTGTCTACTTTTACCTGATCACAGATGCGTGTTCACCCCCCCCCCAAAAAAAAAACCCCGATTAAGCATAAAACATGAAGTACTTCAACTCCCTGGCTCAGCTCGGGAGGCCTTCTGGCAGCAGATCTGCATCTGGCCTTGGGAACAGACACCATGCAGGAAAGCCCAGACCCTCCTGGGGGAGGCAAGGCAAAGACTGTGGCCCAGGGTCCCAGTCATTCCTGACCAGAGGCCTCATAGAGGGATGAGCCATTGGAAGACTTCTTCTCCTTGTCTTGGCACCAAATATGTAAACACACAAGGGTGTGAGCTTGCTTCTCTTCCCCGGAGTCAGAACAGCTGGAGTTCTACAAGCCAGTTTTTTAGGGTTGTAATGGGGTGAAGTAATGGATACTCCACACAGGACCAATGGGTCAGTGAGTTCACCATCAAGATGGTTTCTCCAACTCCGTGAACTTCCCCAGTGGGTCTAAGCAAAAAGCAGTAACGAACGCAGCCCTGAGTTCCTTCCCACTCTCTCTGGTTACACTAGATTTCACCCCCCACCCAACCAAAACACACTCAAGAACAAAATAGTAGTGGCCATCAGGCTGTGTCTACACAAGCAAAGGCTGGTGTCCTTAACAACAGCCTTGCTTGCCAGCATTATGCTTTTTTGAGAGATAGCTCCAAACTGGGCCCAGGAAATATCTTTGTATTTTTTCCAGAAACACTGGGGCTCATCATTTAGACACAAGAGCAGAAATTGCCTCTGCTATTGAGTGGCCAGAGTGGCCTGGTGAGGCAAGCAAGCGGTTTGCTCCCATGTACTGGGACGCAGGATTACCCACATCTGTTGAGATACAACACTGAATAAATGAGATAACATTTTAAACTGCATCAGATATTTGACCCTCCACTTGTCATGCAATTTCAGTGTTCTCGATACCCAGCCATAACTTGACAGTAAAGTCATGTATGTAAAAGCCCTCATGTTTTTCTTGCCTTTGACTTACATCTCGGGGACTGTGTGGCTTTGAGCTATGAGCGATGGAAGAAGATAGGCTGCAGACAGTGTGAGACATGTTGGCAACACTGAGCCAGTGTGTAAGTGCCAGGCCTGCCCGCCCTTCCCCCGTTCCTGCCTGCGTCAACCAGATCTGCTGCCACACAGAAGGCTGACAGCCACACCCTTGGTTTTCTTTGTGGCCAAACAATATTTGAATAGCAGTCCCTGGTGAGATTTTCTTACATTTTCTTCCCTCTCTGACTTATGGACTGACCTTCTCAAGGTGACTTAGAGGTCTCAAGGAAATGTGAGCCTATAATTCAGTGAAGATATTGAGTATGTCGAATAAGTCAGAACTAGCAATAAAAGATAGAAGAAAAATGTCGGATGCTGTTGGTTAGTGGGTAGAAATTGAGTGTTAGGCTTCACTATGGGGAATCTGCCCAAACATAATCCAGTTAATGGTACCATGTTCTGTGTCCAGGTCTATTATCCTTCATCATGTAATTTTAGAGAAGTCACTTAAATGAAAACATCTTGGATTGGACTTGGCTTTTGGAGTCATCTATGGTTTGTTTGGAGTCAGATTTGAGTTTAAATCCTGGCTCTGCTACTTACAAAGAAAGCAACCTTGAGCATATTAATTAATCTGTCTGAATGAGTTTCCTCATCGGTCCAGTGGAGAGAGCACCCTTACGTCATGAGGCTTAATGAAGTACAAATGAGCTGGCATGTGTGAAATGTCTTCCACTTCCTCCTGGTTTCTTTCTCCAGCTTTCAAAGATTAATTATACCTGCCATCTACTTGTCTAACAGCCTGAGAGGAAGATTAGCTATTGCCTAGAAACCAGTTTCAGTGAGTAAAATAAATTAGTTCATAACAGAACTGTTATTATTATAGTGTGCTGTGCAAATGCCCAGAGGCCTGAGGGTGGGACTCTGTGTTTTGTGAACTGTATTTGGGGGTAGTGGTGGGGGACAAAGACAAAAAGGATTTGTGTCCAAGTGATGTTTGCAGCATCTGCTTTCTGTTACTAGGGGAAAATACAATTTCTAAGGATTTGCGGTGTTACATGAGTACAAATATTGAAATACAGTGACTTTGGCTGTCTGTGTCAGAAAAATATGTTATCAAGGGGAAAAAATCCCTTATTTATGAGCCAAAGAAATTGTGGTGGTGGTGGTGGTGTGTGTGTGTGCACGCGCACGTGCAAATTTGTCAAAAGGAGAAAATCTGTAAAATATTTCATAAACATTTTAAAATCAGCTGAAATGTGTATAAGTTCAAAACTACCTGTTCATAAACATGGTTGTAAGTATATTGATGTTTTTAGAAGTGGAGTCTAAGAAATTTTGCAGAACTTTCCTCTCTTGTCATGAAGGAGCAAGGCTATCACAATTTTTCTACCTCTAAAGAATAATATTTAAAAGCATACAATAATAGCAACTTTTAGGATAAAAGCAGGCCCTTTTATTCCTAAGATTAAATGTGCGTACTTCCTTATGCGATAGGGAGCCTGGAGCTACTGTGTGGTGCTGTCCCTGGGGACCAGGGGGGGGGGGATAGCCTTCACACAGTGTCTTTACAATGTGAGGTTTCAACACAGTCTTACTCATGCAACATTCATCCTTCCTGAAAACTAACCGAGTGTTAGCTTTGAAGTCAGACTTTGAGGATCCAAAAGCATTTTTGGATATCAGAATTCATATAGGCACCACAACTGAAGGACGGAACACTTTTTAATAAGCTTCCGGCATATCTAGTGAAAGAACAGGGAAGTTAATGCTTGAGAGAACCTAAAATCTCAGAACCTCACAAATTGCTAAGATTCTAACTTTTATTTTTTTTTAAACGTCTGTATCATTTTAATGAACTGAAATGGATGCTCTGGAAGGCTTAGGAACTCTGTTAATAAGTTTAAATTCTTGCTATTGTGGAAGAGATGCACCCTAAGCTTACAGGCAGTCATGATATGCTTCCTTTCTCCACTTATGTTTCAAGAACAAGGACAATGTCCTTCTTTATATCCAGGATAAGCTAGTGTCTCTCAGCAGTTGATATCTTAGCGTACATGCCAAGTGCTAGTAAGTCATTCCTTAATGGGAAATCCAAAGTCAATTAGCTGACCCCCTCCCCCCCCACACACACCTCTGTCCTGTGTCAGAAGTGGAAAATTTGAGCAGAGCGCTGAAGCTGGACCTAACCTTGTGTGTTCCTCAGCATGTGGAGCTAAGGACTCCTCATCTGTTTTAGAATTCGCTCTTCCTGCTTTCACAGACTTCAGTGCTAATGGGACATCCTGTCACATGGAAGCAGGAAACTCAAGAGCAACTTTGGCTGCTCGTTAAGTTTGAGGCCAGCCTGAGCCATGAGAAATCCTGTCTCAAAACAGCAAAAACGGAGGTGGCTGGGGAGATCTCTCAGCAGCCAAACATCTGTGAGGCTCTTGTAGAGGACCCAAGTTCGGTTCCTAGCACCCATGTTGGGTCACTTACAACTGCTGTAACTCCAGCTCCCGGGGGATCAGATGCCTCTGACCTCCACAGGCACCTATATTCATGTGTTTAGGTGTGTGTGTGTGTGTGTGTGTGTGTGTGTGTGTGTGTGTGTGTGTGTGTGTGCAGGTAATTAAAATAACAAAATCAAGTCTTGAAAAGAACTTGGGCACTGAGATTTATTGAGAAATGAATGGGCGTGTCACCCAAGAAACCTCCATGGTAATATACTCCACAGAAGAATAGAATTTATAACCCTCAGGAGGGTTGCATTATTAGGCCACTATATCATGTACATTAGCTGGAAGAGGTTCTGAGAGCTCAGTAGTAATTGATAGAATATACTGACATCTGGTGGCATTAATTAAACAAATACAAATTAATAGGTAATGTTGTGATTAAAATTATTGACTGAACCGTCTGAAATATTCAAAACCCTATAAGAGCTTTGCTAGACTCCTTTTTTTTTTTTAAAGGTTTGATTTCCCTGCTATATTTGTCATCTGACCTAATCAATTCATTTAAGTACTTAGTAAATAGTTACATTTTAAATTAAAATTAATTAATCCTAAATTAATAATAAGTGTAGCTTTTAACAAATTTATGGGTCCAATTTTAATAATACCATTTAAATAATTTTCTTATGTTTTGAATTGTTTAAAAAAGATACTACTTTAGACAGGCATGGTAGCATATGACTTATTCTCAGCACTCAGTAGGCAGAGGTAGGAGAATCTCTGTGAGTTCAAGGCCAGCCTGGTCTACATAGTGAGTTCTGGGACAGCCAGGACTATGTAGGAAAAAAAAAAGTCCAAAAAAAAAAAAAAAAAAAAAAAGAAAAAAGAAAAAGAAAACTAACAAAAAATACATGTGATTTTTCCAAGTTTCCTGCTTAGAAGCCAACTGTGGAGAGCTACCCACAGTAACAATAGTATGTGGTATGTACAATTTCATGCCACTAAATCGCTTGCCTTTTCAAAAAATACACCTAATCAAATCTAAGGGAGTCACCACTGTCTCCATATTAGCATGACTCTCTCCATAGCTGTCATCCATCTAGAGAAGAAAAACAATAGTTTCCACCCTGCTTTTCAAAGTGGAAAACAAAGACAGATTTCGACTTGTCCAAAGTAATCATCAACCCTGTGAATAGAATCTGGGAGCTGCTAACCCTTGGTTCTCGCCACCTTTTGATGTGTGTTTCCATTTAGGATGAGTGACATGTAGTCAGTTGTCATGGTTTTAAAAAGCTCTCTCTGCAAAGTCTGGCTTTTGCATCAAATTGTGAACTAAAATTGTGTTTAAATTTTGTTCCCTCTCATCTTTTCCTGGTTTTGATTATTTTTTAAGAGTAGTTGATGGTCTCATGACACGATCCTTTTATTTTGCATTTTGCCTCTTGTGTTTTGAATTTTATGTGAAATCGTGGGTTTGATCTTTGACCCCTGTTTACTATAATGCTGATTTGCCACTAATTTGATAGCAAGCCATAGGGATCTACTGTAAACATGCTGCTCACTTTACACAGTTCTGTTTTACTCTTAAGTGAAGAAATGTGTGTGCAGGAATATAATCGAGAGACTCTTGCAGAAGTTAACAAAAACCACATACATTTCCAACTTCCCAGGTACCACTCAGATTAATATAACCCCTATTTATAATGTAAGACCCTAGCAAATTGAGAGGGAAGTCAGCAATGTAACCTGACATTTAGTTTTAGTGTGGTCAGTATATTCACGGGGGGTGGGGGGGTAAGGTAATATGGACCACACAGCTCTACCTAACTGGCTAGTCTCTGAGCTCAGAGAACGATGGTTACAGGTGTGCTCAGTGTGGATCGAGTCACTGATCCTGGGGAAGGAAATGAGGGCTCAGTGACTCGGAATCGGCAGTGCTGGCTGATAGTGGCTAACTGCAGGCTTGAGATGATATGCCCACGACTTTTCTTTCCCACTTCCCAGACTTCACCTGGCGGCTGATTGTACTCATCAGTTCCCAGCCCCATAGTTGAAGGCAGGGTATTAATGAGTTCACTAGAACCAAGATAAGTGATAAATGGGTGTTTTACTGGGGAACAACTTACACAGATAATATAGTAAAGAACCGCCGAAAATCCCTGCCCCAGAAGACTCAGTCTTAGCCCTTCATATGATTCGATCTGCAACTCAAGAGAGAGTGTCTCTACCTGAAGCCATGCACAAAGGGGTGTGGCCACTAACACAAACTCACTGGCAAGGAGAGATGCTACCGCACAGTAAACAAAGGATAAGGAGTGGCCCTACTGCAGGCTTTTCCTCATCATGCTGCGCCCTGGGCACAGGTCAGGAAGGTATGGCGTAGGTGTGACCCCAAGAAGATGCAATGAATATATGGCCAGGAAAACACTGGGGGACAAAACACTACTTTTCTCTTCCTCCCTGATGTGCCAGCTGCCGGTGAGTTGCTAGCATAGAAGTAAAACATACACAATGTAGGCTCATCGATCGGTCCCGATTCCAACCTCCATTTCTCACGGGCTGGTTTGTGACATGCCCAGTTTTGTTGGCCATCCCATGAATCTGAGCATCAGATGAAAATGGAGCATGGATTATTGATCGTCCTCAGAATACTTTGAGTCGACTGAAGTAGACACACCATCCCAACGTTGTTTGTCATGTTTTTCCTGTTTCATCTCATCTCTTTTAATCATACACAAAGATAGCATGGGAATGGAATTGCTTGTTCATCCCCCAAACAGTTACTGAATCTCCTTCTTCTTTATGTATAATCAAGACATCACGGAAGAGGAAAAGAAAAGGCAGGGTCCACAGATACCCTGTGCAAGAGAGGTGTTCTGCTGGAGCTGCAGAATATGTGTGTTGCTGGAGGTTCTTGTCCTGCCAAATCCCACTGCCCTTGAGCCCCAAATAAACACACAGACACTATATTAATTATTGAACTGTTGACCAATGGCTAGGGCTTCTTATCAGCTAGCTCTATCTTAATTATTAACCCATTTCTATTAATCTAAGTATTTCCACATGGCCTGGGCTTCCTGGATAATGGCTGGACCTGTTACTCCTTTTTGGTCTACATGGTGACTCTCTTGCTTCCTCTCTGCCTACCTTTCCCAGAATTCTCCTCATCTCCTACTCCTGTCTGTCTCCCTGCCTCTAATGGCTATTGGCCAAACAGTGTTTTATTCATTAAGCAATAAGAGAAACATTTATACAGAAGGACATCCCCCATCCTGTATGTGTGTGTGGTAAAGGAGCTCACCATTCAGTCATGACAAATACCCACTAACTGAGTAATATCACAAAGCCAGGCCAAATTCTAAGAGAAAAAAAATGATGTCAACAACAACATCTCCTACCCAGACAAGAAGCACTGAAGTGGAAATTCAGGACTGACTTTCTAACAGAGACCAAACTAGACCATGAAAGCTGCTGCTGAGTCTGGGGAGTAGGAGATGTGTTTGCAGAAAAAAGCTAACTTGACAGAAACTGTTCAGGAACACTTTGGATGCTTCAGGAGACTAAGTTCTCAGATGTGTTTGCAGAATAAAGCTAACTTGACAGAAACTGTTCAGGAACACTTTGGATGCTTCAGGAGACTAAGTTCAGCCCTGAGACAGTTGATCATACTTTTAGCAAATCCATCATCCAATCAGCGGTCAGGGTATACACCTGTAAACTGAAAACACTAACAGCTCCCCCAACTTGTATTAGGGGGTGCTACACTGGTCGGATGAGGTGATGCCAATGGAAATGCGAAGGGACCCCAGCATGAGGGACAGATTAGCGCACATCAGAAACTCCATCCTGGGTTTGACTTTAATTCCTTAACTAATAAGCAGTCGTTGGAGATCTTTGAAGAAGGGAATGAGTGACATGATGGACAAGGTGTAAGGAATTTAATTCTCTTCCCCAGCCCCCTGCCATGGCCCGGCAATCAGTCTCTTCTCTCTGCCGACAATTCCCTGTGATGTCAATTCAACATCTCCTGCAGGCTCCAGGAGGGGAAATCCATCCCAGCTTGGGAAGGGGCTGTGTGCCTTGAGGTCCTATGTAAATCAAAGGCTGCTACAGCTCAGCCCTTCCACACACTTGAGCATATCTATTGTTTGGAACTCCCTCCAATTTATTCACATTTCAAGACGCTTCGTACTGTGTACAGCACATTCTTGTGCCATATCACCAGAAAGAACCCATGTTTTATGATGTGCTGTGTTTGGCTAGACGAACTTAGAGATCATTAGACCCCTTCTTCCTCCTTGCCCTGCCTTGCCAAGTTCAGAACACTTCTGACCTTAAATTCTCGGTTCTATTCCTCTTTTGAGATGAATAAGTTTCTAAATATGTTTACTTTTCTTACACTTGAATTTCACTGAGTCACCGAGATACTAAATTTCTATGACACCTATTATGTAGCAGAGTCTGGGGATGAGTCATTCTCCTCCACCAAGTTGAAAGACCAGTAAATCTCCAGGACTTTTGTCTTACAGTCAGAGTTTTGCAGGGTTGGGTATTTGTCTCCATGCTAAAGGCCATGTCTGGCAAGTGCAAGGAAAGGCCCTGGGTTCTGTTCTCAGCTCTGAAAACAAACCAACAAAAACAAAAACAAACAACCACCACAAGAAAAAAAAAAAAAAAAAAAAAAAAAAACAAAAACTTTTTTTTTTCCAGTTTAGTTGTTCTTTTCTTTATTTGAAACAATTGCAAGATTTAAAGAAACTTGAAGTTAATACCTGAAGTCCTTTAAAAGTCTCTGAGTATTTTGTTTGTTTTTTTTTTCTAAGGCAAGGCGTCTCTAGCTGGATCAGGCTGGCCTTGAACCACAGTTGCTCTGCCTCGGCCTCCCAAGTACAGAGGTAGTAGATGTGTGCCTCAACACCCCACCCTGCTGGAATTTGTGGCTTTTGCTTCCTGATTGTCTGAGTGAGTGAGTGAGTGAGTGAGTGAGTGAGTGAGTGAGTGAGTGAACTAATTTAATGGGTCTGGAGAAGTGTTTTCTCTTTCTATGATGTGTAACTTGGTAGTCAGGGAAATGTTTCTGTAATGTGAGGTAGTAAATATTTTCACATCTTTGGCCTTACAATTCTTCATCTCAGCTATATGACTCTGACATTATAGTGTGACGATAGCCGTGAGTAGAATAAAAATGACAGGCGTGACTAAACCCCAACAAAATATTTTACAAAATAGACAGTGCTTAAGTTTGGCCCCGTGGGTTGGGCCAGTTATATTGTTCTCAAACACTGATATACTCCAGGACTGCCTGCGTTACTTACGACAAAAAAAGATTCCTAAACCTTAACTCCTGTTTCAATGGGGTAAAGTTTGGGGTTTCCCAAATGCTTCTTATGCAAATGAAACTTGAGATCCTCTGTTCTTTTCCCCCAATAAAATGCAGTCCCGATGCCCTAGAATTTTTGATAAGAAAATAGTAAAAAGACATATTTATATAGGAGAATCAAAGTTGGATCAATGAAGATTAGCACATATTAAATGGAAGAAAGTTATTTCTTTCTGCCTAGAAAACTGGAGGCCCAATAAGTTTGCCCTGTGATTGTAGCTAACATCAGTTTCTGAAAATCATCTAAATGGTCATGTTTAAATAAATCATAACTGTAGCTGGGGCCAAATATTTTGGTCTCTAAGGTGTAAATTGAGTTTAAATAATCCCAACTAACTCGAAGAGTTTGTTAGCCCTCCGTTCTCTAGAGTAGTTTACTGCCCTTATCATTAAAATTATTATAACCAAAAAATTACTTAACCATGAGAGCTTTACAGCCCATAAAATACCCACATTGTCTTAGCATAGCATTGGTTGATACTTTGTAAATCTGAGTCCAGACATTTTCCAAAATCTTGTTGAAAGCTACTCAGTAGAGCAATGAAAAGATAGAAAATGCTTTTTTTTTTTCCATATAGAAATTGAAAGGAGGGCTGGGTCCCGCCCTCCACAAAAGCACTTCTCATACCGAGAAAAGACAGTCAAATTATAAGCAGATGTACAATCACATGACAATCAATTAAAATGTATCAGGTGAGGGTCTGGTTCCAAATTTGAATTCCATTTTGTTGGCTCACGCCATCGTTCCCCTAATAGTGGGATGTGCTGCTATGTGGGAATATTAGCTCTGGCCCACTCCTGCCTTCCCATCCCAGATAGCAGAGGCAGGGATTCTGCCAGAGCAGAGAACTTGGCCTCTGGGGAGCCCAGATTTATTCTTTAGTGCATCTGCCAGCTGCTGGTGATGGACAGGAGAGTCAAATACAGCCCTTCTTGGCTGGCAGATGAATCACTGCTGTTCAATTCAAAGCTAATAATTTAACATCTTTATTCTTTTCTTTCTCTTCTCTTAACGGCATGTTGCCTGCCTGGCATAGTGCACAAATAGAGCTAGGTTTTAATTTTTTCTTTGTATTTATATTTAGAGAAAGGAAAGGAAAAGAAACAATTATGTTTCAAAAATCAGAATTTAATTTTTGACTCTCAACGATGAATTGGTGAATCTAGCTGGGTGAATTACCTCATTTTCCTGGAATTAAATTTTTTTTTTTTGAAAAATAGAAAATAACCCTTTCTGATGTGTTTAATTGAGACAATAAACAGGTTAATCTTGGCTGCAAGACATTTGGACACTGGAACACAGGAAATTTGATAATCTGATATTTTAAATTGTTTTTGTAAGTGATACAAAGCTGTTTTAAATGTGCGGTTAATGATGCCAGACTTCAGTGTCTGTGTAATTAAGAAATGATTTTTTAATATTTTCATTTGGCAAGTAAATGAGTAAACTAACTTAAAAAAGCATACTTAATAGCATAATGGCCCTTGCTATGCACCCAAATCCTCTTACAACCCAGAGCACTTCCCCTAACGATGACACATTTAGCACTCCTTGGTTTTTACTTGAATGGGCTGCCAGTCCTCAGATGGCCCTCACTGATGTGAATGCTAGTGACTTTTCTGTAGGTCGCAGTGAATCCAAGGACAATGCCTGCTGACAAACTTCTCAGCCACACCGCGCACACCAAAGCTTTCGATCTTGTGTGCATCCTACATAGCCTGTCCTACTCTAGAACTGATTTTGAGAAGTCAAACTTTTAACTATTTTCCCCAAAATACTAGTTGTAGCTGCATCTATTCTTGTCAGTGTATTTGTGGTCATGGCTGTTGTGGTTCTTCGTTGTTCTGTGTAAGTCGTTCCTTAATAAAACACCCACTTATCGTTTATCTCGGGTCTAACGAACTCTTTACACCTTCAGTTAGTGCTCTACCAAACTGTTTGACTTTGGGAGTCTCTTTATTTTCGGAACAACTTCTAAGCTAGGCTCCTCTCACATTGTGATCAAAGAACCTGTGTTCACCTCATGTCATCTGTGCTCCATAGCCCACCTCCAGGGTATCATTTCTGATTCCTAAGTCCAACAGTGACTCTTTTATTTGTTTCTCTTACTCATGGAGTGGAAGGCTCTAGAAGTAGCTGCCTAAACTTTCTAAGGAAGGTTTTACTAAGCTTGAGAGCAACTCAAAGATCTCCATCGGAAAATATTCAAAACCTGTGTCAACAAGGAAAGTGAACAAAGCATAAAAGCCATTTTTTAAAGGAAAAATTTTCATATTAATATATCCTTTTTCTCTCTCTCCTTTTGTTTTTTTCCCATTGAGCATGGAATAATAAGATAGAAAATAAACAGGATTCCCTTCAGTCCTGTAAGAAGGCAAAGGGTATCGCAAAGGTTCTATGTCAAGGAAACATCATCTTCCAATGAAGAATCACCATTGTGGTAAATCTCCCTCTGTAGTCATAGCCGCCAACATCCCGGTCATCCCCTGATACCCACCTCATTCTCTACCCACTAAATGGTATTCCTAAATCTCCTCAATCCAATCTGACCACACATTTCTAACAGCCAGATGCAATTAGCCTCCTTGGTTCAGATCTGTTTTGTGGTTTGCCCAAATTTACATAACTAGTAAGGAGTTAGGAAGAAATGAAGGCTGTCTGACAGCTACAAAGTCTTGTCGCAGGCATCTCCTTGATGGCTGTTTGATGGCAGTAACAATATTTTGCCAGCTGTTACAGTTCTTTGCTGTATTGACTGCCCCTCAGATTCTGCTACCCCTGGGACTTCTCCATTTTTTGTCAACTCCTCTTCTTCTTGCTGTTTTTGTTGTACTTGTTTTGTTTTCAGCTTCCAAGTTCCCTACAGTCATGTGTCTTACTGTTTTATATTTATTCTACTCGTGATTTCATTTATACCTGTGAGCTCAACAACAGTTTCAATACAGAGCCTCATCCAAGCCTCTAACCCAGGTTCCACCACAAAACCATCTGCACCTATCAGCCATCACCTTTCCTGTTTCTCTGCCTCTTCCTCCCTTACTGAGCTCATGCTAGCCAGAATCTCAGGATCGTCTCTGTTTCCCCTTCACACAACGCCATCCCAGTGACTAGCCAGACTTACGGATTCATCTCCATTTCTCCATTCCCAGTGCGCCCCCCAATTCAGGCCTGGCAGGAACAACTGCTATAGATAACTGAGTCTGTCTTCCTTCCAAGCCACCTCCTCTACCAATCCTTCCTAGGTATCCTCTGAACCAGGGGGTCAAACGATAATGACGCGAGCGAAGGAAGCTAGGCAATGATTGGGCCATAGCAGATGGTACCAGTGCTCAAGGAAAGAGAGGCATAGCAAGGTGGTGTTTTTAAATATAGAGAGACAGAGGGAGGGTGGGCAAGAGAGGGGGGGAGGGGAAAGAGGGAGAGGGGGAGGGAAGGGGAGAGAGACTGGAGCCTGAAAATCTAAGGGAGCAAAGCAGATAGAGACCAGATATGGAAGAGGGGGAAGAAAATATTTAGCTCTAATTTATTCTGCTTTCTCACCATCTGTCTTGTCCACAGTAATAAAATTCCTTAGGTGCTAAAATTCCAAGTGGTAGCCATTTTATTTTAATGTTTACTATCAGGGTAATGGTTCTCAGATTGGCAGAGTAGGAAGTCGATGCAGTTCTGATTAGAAATCTAGATCAATTAAAGCTTTTTTATGAGAACAATGATTATTATCAGTCCCAAAATAGCCTCCTGATGAGATTTAATTGTGCATATTTATCAGGAAAGACATCAGATTTTATAAATGCTAGGTAAACATTTTTACTTTCCCAGAGGAAGTAAAGCCAAAGGCATGTTTCACATAATAACCCACATATTGCATCCTGATTTAAAAAAAAAAAAAAAACTTTATTATGTTGCAACACTTTGAAGTGACTAGTGGACTAGGGGGAAGGCTTGGGTGGAGCTTGCTGCTCAAGTATGAGGACCCCAGTTTGATTCCCCAGCACCTGTGTAAAAGCTGAGCTTGGTGGTATGTGCTTATACTCCTGGTTCTAGGAAGACGGAGGCAGGAGGATCCCTGGAGTATCCGGCCAGTTCTGACACAGTCAGCAAACTACAGGTTCTGTGAGAGACCCTGTCTCCAGGCAAAGTAGAAAGCCATCAAGGAAGATATGTGATGTCAAGCTCTGCCCTCCAACACACTTCCACACACACACCTGTACATGCACACACACATATGTAATACAATTATTACAAGTTCTAATTGGTCTTAGTAATAAAAACCCAGAGTCAGATATTAGGGGGTGAAAGCTGAAAGATCAGAGAAGCAGCCAGCCACTAGAGCTCTTAACCTCTACGAATCCCTCAGACTGAAAAGAGACAGCGTTCCTGTCTCCTCCCGCGTATATTTCTCCCTCCACTCAGCCATATCGCTTCCTGTTTGTCTATACAGACCTTCAGACCTCTATGGTTAGCTAGGGGCCTGCTCCGCCCTCTGTTCTTCATGCAATTTGCACAATCAAGATATCACCACATGCGTGAAAATAAAATGAAACTAAAATTATTGCCATCAAGATAAAATTAAGGTGAATTAAAATTATTGGCATCTGCATCAACATGGAAAAACAATCCATTAAAAGGTTATGAGGATCTTTACTCTCAGACCAAAAAGTAAATTAGAAAGAAAATCACACATGGATGTACTTTGATTTTGAGCAGAAGTTTTAATTTTATTTTTCCAGCTGTGGATTCCAAGCTATTGGTGAGATAGGAAGTCAGCTTGACGGCTCACAACAAATACTTTTTGCTGTAACAGAGTACAAGTTTTCACACAAGGTGAGTGTTGCACCTAGTGGCATGCAACACAGATGAGGAAGGTACTGTCTCTGAAACTTCGACTGAGGCAGTGCTCCGGCATGCACGTGTGTGTGCATTCAAGCACAGCGCCCATTCTTTTTTTCCTGCGTGTTGTAGCAAGAGAAAAACTTACCTATGGTGATATAGTATTTCTTTATTATGTTCCATGGCTCTGCCTTCTGCTAAAGGAACATCTCAACAACAGCCAATGACTGACTGTCCTATGCTCCACATTTGGGACATTAGCAATGCTAACTATTCTCTAAGTGCTATTCCTGGGCCCTGAACATTCCAATACCCTCTTAAAGGACGCTGCAATTCAGCACTCTTCCTGTGATCAAATTAGGAAACCACATGCCTTTGGATCATTCTGCCATTTGTGCTGGTGGAGAAAAATGGACAAAACTCTTGGGCAGCATGAAAAAATAGAGCACCAGCTGTAATGAGGGGGTCAGTGTTTCTACATTTGCTAGAGTCTATGTATGTGTCACTGACAGCCACTGTTTACCTCACTGCAGTCAGTGTATGTCACTAGCAGTAACTGTGTAATCATTATGGTCAGTGTATATGTCACTGGTAGTCACTTCAGTGTCCACACTTCAGTCAGTGTGCATGTCACCGTGAGCTCAGTACAGTGTCCATGTCACTGGCAGTCACCGTGTGCTCGCCATTATGAACCCACTGATTTTAAGGTGTGTCAATTCAGTCAATAATGACAATGGTTAAGCAATAAACATGTATTGATTTTATTAAGTATTCACCTGGGTGAGGAAATGAGAAATTCTCATAAAGGCCTTGATCTGCCCTAGTTACAATTTTGGCTCTGGGAAAATCATGCTACTATCTGAGCTGTGAACCTAAGCACTTGCTTCTGATGGAGGCCCCCCTTTTTCACGTGAAAGCTAACAACGGTTAATCAGATATGGGCATTTGGCAGCTCTTCTCCCTGAAGTGAACAAAATGAAACTATCACTTCATGGAAAACAATCCAAAGTAGTTATTGCCAATAATAAAAATTCAGCTTTTCAAATGAAAATGAGAATCTGGGAAACTTGACAGCACACCAATACCTAAAAAATTTTATGATGAAATCAGTGATGATATTAATGAAAGTGATTACTTGATCCTGAAATGTGTCAGCCCTTGGAAGTTCTGCATAACTTAAGAAATCAATAGTTTCCAAATGCTCGATGCTAGACATCACAAGACAGACCCATGGCTTTAAGTGTACAGGATGACAAAAAGTTATGTACATGAGTTCAGAAACTTTGAGAAACTGCTACTTTTGGAGTTTTTTGTGTCAAATCTAAAATGAGAAACGAAAAATCATCTTCAAAATGTTGTTAAAATACTCCCCTCTGTTCCAGTTACAGATGTGTGTGAGGCCAAATTTTCAACTACTTCAACCGAAACAATGTCTCATATGAGATTGGATGCAGAGCCCAGCCTGAGATCACAGCTGCTTTCCATTAAGCCAGACATTAAAGAAACTTATACAATGTAAAAAAATGTCACACTTCTCCCTGATATTTTCATTAGAAGTATCTTATTCATTTTGCTATGCAATAATCTTATGACTTTTAATGAAGAAATTAAATTCACATTTTTTTAAAAACTTCAGTTGTAACGCCAACAAGCTTCAACTTACACAACCAGCAGGCTCTCAGACACTCAGCTCGTCAATCATTTTTGAGGGTATCGAGAAGTCCTGCGACCCAAATGTTTGGAAATCATTTTCCTTGAGCTAATTCAATTCCTCTCTCAGATGTCACCAAAAATTTAAACCTCTGGATCAGTAATCAATTGTCTACTTAAGAAAAGCTTTCTAACAGGTATTTCTTGAGGGTATCTGAAGCCATTTCTGAGTTCCAGAAGTGGATATTATAACTGAAGACAATGAATAAATAATTTGTATGATAGGCAAGGGTGACTTCATGTTCAAAGGAAAAGCTTGGCTTACTCTCCAGTGAGTTCACTCTGTCAGCTGGATGTGAGGTGAAAATACAACCTTTTGTCATCAATGAAAGCCCCAATTCTACTCTTAGATGCATGTAACAGACAATGTGGAACACCGACCCACAAAAGTTCTTCTTAGTGAAACACCAGTTCAAGAACCCGTTCCCAGAACCTTCCAGAAGAGATATTACCCTGCAGTGAAAAGTTCGTAGGACTTAATTACATTCATACACCGATAATCAAATTCGTGCCAATGGCACTTGGAGCTTAATCTGCAAAACATCTCTAAGAGGCAAAGCATGAAGATATATGAACTGATAACATAATTATGTCTAGTTATTCAGAATATTCCCCCATTCCAAGTGTATTTCTATTGCCGGTTCAGAGCAGGGGCCTGCTACGCTTTTAGAGACAACATGGAAATCATCTCTATTATTCAATCTAGAACTCTTGCTGCAAACTACCCCCATTCTGTCTCTGGTGGACCCAATCAACCCGCACCATTTTCCAACAGACAACACATGGAAACTCAAAGCTCCCAGTTTAGTGCAGTACCACACTTGCCTATCCTTTACTTGCTTTACTACAGTCATGGGTCTTTTCTTTTTACCCGCCAAGTCATTTCAGATGTCAGCCCTCTTTTCTTTCTAAAATGTCTTTCCAGTGTAATGATAACTTACAGGCGGGGACCGTCATCTGGTTTCTTCCTCCCAAACTTTGTCATCGACAGACAAAGCTGCTGTGTCCCCGCTTTCCTCCCTGGAACCCCCTTCTCCAGAGTCCTGAGGTTCCCGCGGCCACTTGACTTTGCCCTCATCTCTCATTCCACATGAAGTTCACTTCCTTTTCATCTGAGGAGTACACTTGATTTTTCCTCTGTGGCAGGGAACTTAAAAATGCATACCGTGTCTCGAACGTCATTAGAGGGTATATTGTTAAGTGAGCTGTTAGCATTTATGGGGGGAAATAGTGTATGATTATGCTTTTAATTGCATAGATTATTTCTGAAATGGGAAGTGCAATTTCTAAAGAACTGCATTTGGTTGTTCTTTTGAAACTGAAGCAAGTCAGGAATGGGTGAGCGTGGGTGTGTATGAGTTAGATGAGCATGGCATGTGCTTGTGTGTTAGATGAACATGGTGTCTGCATGTGTATTGAGTGAGTGTGGTGTGTACATGTGTGACAGCTGTGCATGGTGTATACACATGTGATAGATATGCATGGTTTGTACACGTGTGTTAGATACTCGTGGTGTGAATGTGTATGTTAGGTGATGTCTTACTCACTCTTCTGCTACTGTAATAAACACCATGGCCAAAAGCTGCTCATAGAAGAGTGGGTTTATTTGGGCTAGTGGCCCAAGGGAGAAAGTCTAACATGACAGGGAAGCATGGCATTGGAAGCAGGAAGCTGGGAGCTCATATCTTCAGCCATAAACAGGAAGCAGAGCACAAACTGGAAGTGGGCAAGTCTGTAAAACCCTCAAAACCCACCCCAGCAAGGTACTTCCTCCTGCAAGCCTGTACCTCTCAAGCCTCGCCAAATACTGCCACCCCCTGGAAACCAAATGTTTAAATACCCCAGCCTGGGGGGCATTTCTCATTGAAACCATCACAGACTCCTTTAAGGAACTGGCTCACATGGTTTCAGGGTCTCATAAGCATAAAATGTGTGGGACAGGACAAGAGGCTGGCCATTCTGACCAAGGCTGATGTTGTGATCTTGAATCTCAAGCAAGAGTGCCCTGAAGGCTATATATACCTATGCTCTGAAGGGCAACTGGCTTTCCTCATATTCTGCTCGTTTCAGGATAAAGCTCATTTTAAAAATAATTGGCAACATCTCACAGACAACTGAGTGCCAAAGACTAGACAAGCCAGCATCACAAGAAGCCAGCAGAGAAGCAGTGAGGGTGTGTGCTGTTGCCGTTACTGTGTCGTCCTCATAGCTAACAAAGCGCGGCCCCCCCAACATTCCCTTACTCTCTTCCCTTGACTGTGAAGCTAATGAACACATACTAGAGTTGTTTTTCCAGTAAAGTTGTGAGCTCAGGAGACAATATTCCTCTCGCATTTCTCGTAACTTAATATATATCCAAATTTTCTCTTTTAGTATTGATTTAAAGTGTTCCGTGTCACCATCACACTGTGTGTCCTGATGTTTAGCTCATGAAAACAGTCACCGTACTTCTACCGAGTAGTTTCAGGCTAAACGCAGTGTATGAGTCTCAATAAATACTTAACTGATTGAAGTAGAACTTCCAGCCAGTGAATTATTTTGTTTAAAACATGACAAAATACAACTGGGCAAGATTAGCATTTATTCCGAGACATTGAATACAATCTGTTCTCTTGTGTTTGGAGTTTTCCATGTCCAGTGTTCAGGGCTTGTGCTACATGAAGTAGTCTACTAGCATAATCAAAGACAAGTTTAAGGTGGAATGCACTTGCAGGTAATGTGTTCAGGGAGAAGTTTATTTCTAAAAGGAGGGACACAATTGGACAATGAAAAACCCTGTTGACAGTTCTCCATGTAGCTATAAAAAAATCCTTATGACCCTCGCTTAGTGAAGTTTTCACTATGGCAATAGATGGAAGAATCTATGAATAAATAGGAGGCCAAACCTCGTGTTTTTATAATAAAAATTGCTTCTCTGAAGCCCTGAAATTATTTTCCTACTTCATCATCTGATAGAATTTTTTAAATGCCTGATTTGTTCCAAAACGATATCTCAACGGATTATACAACTTAAGAGTTTCGAGATAGTGCTGGTGAAAATTTTAAGTCATTATTTAAAAGATGAGTGATGGATTAGCTTCGGGAAGGCAGAAAGTGTCTGGACCGAAAGCCTTCAGATACTTAGTCAGAAATTAGACCTTAGTGACATATAACAGGTGAAGACGTGGGAAGAGAGAGGCCACTTGGCTGTGGCAAGAGACTGGAACTCTGCTGGCCTGCCTCATTGTCAGAGATGGGGGAATTAGGACAGAGAACCACTTTGGCATATTAAAGAGCCAAGAGCTGAGAGATGTTGAATACGTTGAATTTAAATTGAGTTGGGGAAGCACCCTGTAAACAGTTGTGCAGGCAGACCAAAAATGCAGGTAATAAAGTAGGATCAGAGCTAGTTTCCAGGACCTTCCTTCCGAGATTTAAATAAAGGCTAACCTGTTGACCATGGTTATGCCTTATCACCCCTGTGCCCAAGTCACAGTGTATCTCCCAAACCCCAGCTGGATGAAGCTCTCCTCTTAGCTAGGATGCTGCTTTTCTTTACTCATCCCATGTTCCAACAATCCACACCCGAGCTCTCAGACTTCAGCTCTCACATTAGAAGTATGTGACTTGCCCTCCACACACGCGCACACGCACACACATACACTCAGGCACACACACACACACAAACGCATGCACGCACACGCGCACACACAGGCTCTCTTCTGCACTGACACGCACCTCTGTACTAGCCTAGTCACTCTCCCATAACTTTTCAGAGTCCCAACTATTTATTCCTCTGTTTCGATGTGTTCTGAGTCCTTGCTTATTCCTCTTCCAGTCTCACCCAAATCTAAGGCTCCCAGAGCAGAGATAGCATCCTTCCTGTTCGTTACGCTCTCTGTAAGTGGGTTGCATGTTACAGCACTCGGTGAATTAGCGGGCAAATGAAATTTTGTTGGGGTGGCATCTAGACGAGAGCACAGTGGATAAGGACTTCCAAGTGCACAGTGAGAAAAGAGAAAGCCAGCAGCTGCCTCCCTCAGCAGCAAGCTTGACTGTATTTGGAGTTGACAATCCCCTGTGGTGATGAGCGTCTCATGGAATGAATATGGCTTCTGTGTTGCTTCCAACATGGGACCTTTTGAAAAAGATAAAGTAAAACGAACAAAACAAAACAAAAATGACAGCCACTTGGGTAAGAGCATGTGTTCCACGAAACTGGAAGCTATTTCCCAGGATAGCCATTGTGGAAAGAATGGAGTCTTGAGGCAGGAAGTAAGCGAAGGGCTAGGCCTGGGGTCTGAGGAGGGGTGTCTTGCTTGCTCTCTTGCTTTGATTTCCCTAGAGTAAGTAGCCACTGACTGGATGTGACTATGGCTACTGAGAACTGAAAATGCTCTGCTCTCAACCGAGATGCAGCCCATTCACAAATTTCACACCATATTTCAAAGTTAGTATGGAAAATTAATGAGTACTTTGTATATGTTACATGTTGAAATGACAAGCCTAAAATCAGGAGAACTACACCATTACCATTTCTGCTGAAGCAGGGGTGATTGCTGACCAGCTCTTTCTTGCACCACCAGGCTTTCTGGTACTTCCATGTGCCAGGCACTGTGCTAGGTATCTGGGCTAATAATTAGTATTTAGATCAGGGATAGAGGAGTCTGGAGCAGCTGCGGTTTAGGTGTCCCGATGCAGAAACTATGGCTTGAGCAGCAGCTGAAACATTAGGGGAGTAGTTCCTACACCTGAAGCACAGTGTCCTTAGGGGAAGCCAAGATTGAGCTACATGTGTAGCTGCTGTAAGGATGCTTACATCAGCCTGGGCTCTTGTGATGACAGGAGGAATCCTTGAAGAACCACTGCATGATGGACTACTCCAGAGGTCTTCCACAGATGCACAATAGCTACTCCCCCGCCCCACCACATGCACAGACATTCAAGAGCAACAGCACCGATCACACTCCTACCACACTCAACCAGAGACAGTAGCTGCACTTCTGATCCCAGCTGCGTCTCTACTTAACCTGGGACAGTGACCAGATTTGGGGGGGGGGGGAGAGTGGGGGTGTAGGGGGAAGGGCGTTTGATAGCTGCTGATCTAGCAACCAAGTTAGCCAGAGTACTCTGATAGTTTCAGACATTTATAAGTAAGAATAACATGCTGAGGAATGCTTACAACAAAGATCTGCTGTGAAATTCACATCTTTGACAAGCCACAATGCTCAACCCCTAGACTAACTTCTGTGTAGAGGGACATGACCTCCTCCTGATCCATCCCCATTAGGGCGTGCTCCTCAAGGGAATTGTGAGATGGTCTCCTCTTCCTCTTTCTCTTCATTCTGTCTCAAGCAGTCATCATGCCATGCTCCTGCTGTGGCATGCTGCCCCATCAGAGACCCAAAAGTAATGGGATCTGTAGTAGCATCTTGCCTTGCCAGTGATCTTGTGGTGGTGGCCACACCTTTGGGTGTGGCTTCAGGTGCAGATATAACCCATTATAAGGTAGAAGAGGGACTGGCTCTCGCTCTCTTGGGTCTCAGAGAGCATCGGAAGGGCAGAGACTTCATCTTCTGGAGCAGGAAGACCTCAGTGGTTATTTATTCTCATCTGTATAGGTGCTTCCCTAATAAATACCTGTTTATCATTTGTCTTGGGTCTGGTGAACTTATTTAAACCCTGCCTTCAGGGGCTGATAGATCATAGGCTGGAACTTATAAAACTATGATACCAATAAGCCATTTAAAAAGCAACTATCTCCTTCTGGGTGGATGGTGGCACACGCTTTTAATCCCAGCACTCAGGAGGCAGAGGCAGGCGATCTCTGAGAGTTTGAGGCCAGCCTGGTCTACAGAGTGAGTTCTAGGACAGCCAGGGCTGTTACACAGAGAAACCCTGTCTTGAAAACAACAAAAACAAAAAACAAAAACAAAAAAACTAAAGTAACTCTCATGTGTTTGTTAAAATAATAAAATAAACACATAATGGTTATCTTCTATGGTAATTAAATGTATTGAATAATTGCTCCTGGTCACACATGGCTGAACACTTTTAATACACTGTGTTGTGAAATTCCCAGCATCATCTTACAAAGCAGGAAATTTTATTAGGTCCTCTAAAGAGGAGAAAATTGGGGTTTGGGGAAGTAAAATCCTTTGCTCAGACCACAGAGTGTTCAGGGATGGGCCACAGGTTAGACCCCAGAACTACCTAAATCCTACGTGTCAGAGCTAACCAGCTCTACTGTAGTTCTAAGAGCTTAACAACCATGTTCCAGTTTCTAGAGCCTCTCCCTCTCCCTTTCCTAAGTTGCAAGGGGAGGAGAAAAATTGGTAAAGGCAAATGTGAGGAAGATGAAATTTTTGTAGATGCCTCCCTCCCAGTTGGAAACTTTCTCAAAGACCATGTAGTCCAAACCCCTCTTTTCAGTGATGGGAAAAACAAGGCCCACGCAGCCAAGGGGCTTTGACCAAAGCCGCTGTGAAGCTGGTTAGCAACAGAATAAGACCAGGGCTGACAGCACAAGGTTAGCTATCTGGGACACCAGGCGGGGAAGAGCTGGGGAAATTCGGGGAAGCATATGGGGAGGGTACAGGGTGGGAAGCTGTGCTTT
This sequence comes from Phodopus roborovskii, assembly GCF_943737965.1. NCBI lineage: Eukaryota > Metazoa > Chordata > Mammalia > Rodentia > Cricetidae > Phodopus > Phodopus roborovskii. Next base: position 16,882,807 of record NW_026126567.1, on the reverse strand, counting down.
TGGCTGGTAGGAGGCAAAGCCTACCCGACATCATCATGTGTGCCACTTTCATCGCGTGCCCACACTTGGGCAGAACTAATAAAGGGCACAGCACGGGCTGGGTACCTGCGGAGCAAACCCCAGAACTGGCCCTGCCATCTTTGTCCTCTAAGATGCACCGCACCAGTGCTTCCGATGCAGTCAGAGGACACATCACCCCCGTGCATGAAGACTGAGGAGATTTCCCACCCCACCCCACCCCCTTCTTGTTTTTGCCTTATTTTAAGCGCATGCAAATCCAGAGAAGGCTTCGCAGAAGGAACACATGTGAGTCGGTGGCGTAGCCGTGGTACTTGACTGGCTAGACAGGTCTAGGAAGCCTGCCAGAGATGCATATGACACTCCATGCTGATCCTGGAAAACTACAGAGAGAAAAAAATTCTAATTAGCAATCTGGACCTCAAGCTGTTCCTGGAGGCTTGCTCTCCAGGCACCAAGCTGCTGGGTAGCTGGAGCCGGGTGTCTCCTGGGCCTTACACAGGCATTTGCACTTCTTCTCCTCCATCCTGGTGTCCCATACTCCTGTCACTCTGTCTGCCACCTCCACCACGTTCATTTTGGCCACACTCTTCCCCCAGGCCCTTCAAGAGCCGTGACTTTGGAGGGTTCCCACTGCATTTGTCTTATACTGGAATCCGTGGTTTGTCACTGGGTTTCTTCAGCATTTAGTTCACGTGCGTTTATCTTTCTACGTGCATTGTCTCTCTCCTAGACTGAAGTTAAGCCCCTTAAACGGCTGGTGTAGCTGCTTCAGTCAGTGGTCGCCACAATCCTTTCTGGGAGCAGCAAGTGCTAAGTGAGCCCTGACTGCTGATGGCTATACAGTGAACAAAGGGGGGAATGAGGAGCTGGTGGGGAAGGGAACTCTCTAGAAAACAAAAAGTTCTGTTCAGCAAGAATGGTCACAGAAACCTGAAGGACCAGTCTGATTACTATGACACAGACCAGATTCACTCCCCCACCCCACTCCCACGCCCACCCCTGCAAAGGAAAAAGAAAAAGGAAACAAAATGGTAGAAGCTAATTTGTCAGGCCCTGTATTTGTCACTTAAGGGCCCCTCCAGGAGCAGTGACTATCAGAACCTGTTATCACTGCAAATGACGTATCATCTTTCTAAAAATTAAAGCTCTCATCTCTCTTTCCCTGGATATTTTCTCCAGTTCAGGGATAGCCTTATCAGTAACAAGCCTACGTTGTGTAAAGATTTGCAGGGTAATTCTTCCAGACCCCCATCTCTCTCTGTGTACGCGAAAGTCTCCTTGGGTTATGAATTGTTGCCAAGGGAGTCTACTTAGGAAGCAAATAACCACAGGAAAAGATCTGTTATGTTAATAACTTGCCATGGATGCGTCCTTGGAGCCTCTTATAAACAGCTTGAGGCAGTGAGACAGGGTGCTTCGTGGGGAGGGGCAAGGGCACAACAGGGACCATGACATATTGGACTAGTCACCAGGCTTTGCTAATCTCTCCCTAGTCAGAGGCAGTAAAGACAAGCTGGAGGCAAGTCAGGGGAGCTAATGCTGGGGCCCCTAAGAAAGGTCAGACTCTTGGGGGGGGGTACCAATGCATTTTGTCAGCTGACTACTGTTGTTTAAGACTGGCCCTGTCCTAGATCCTCCAGGAATGAGACTGCTTGGTTCCGGTCTTCACGTTGGCTTCCCAAAGGTGCAGCAAGCTCTAAGGGTCATAGCTGGCCTGAGCTTATCTGCCAGCCCTCAGGGTCATGCCCTAAGGGTCTGCCAGCCACTCTCCAGGGTGCTTGACCACTCAGAATCTGCCTCAAGGGTGCTTGATCCCAGCATCCCTCTTCCGGGAAGTACCCCCTGGAAGTGATGCTCAGATAAATAACACAGCTGACTCTCCCCTCTCTGATTCCTTATCTCAAGCCTTTTTAAATGTTGTAGGGATTTGAGTTTTGTTTTGTTTTTGTTTTGATATTTTACATATCAAACATATCTGACAACCCGATAGTCAGCTGAAACTGCACAGGAAGAGATCATCAATAATCCCCATTATTTCCAAAGCCAGTAAACATACTTCATTTATTGTCTCCGTGCCCTCTTTGCCACTGACGGCATTATTCAGTGCACCCTGGATTTTCAGCCTGCCTCCTGCCCAAGTTTTGATGGCGCCACTCTTGTCTGGCTTCCTACAGTGTTGGCTGTAGCTTGGTCTTCACAGCATCCTTTCTTCTTGCATTGTTAGCACTCCCATTTTCCTGAAGAGAGTGAGTACAAGACCCAAACAGGCCAATCATAATACTAAATCTCTTCGCCTTTAGCAATTGTTGTTGAGTAGAGATCACATGTCCCACATCAAGGTCAAAGAGTTTTGAAACTAGATTTTTTTTTTTCTATCCAATGTTGGTTAAAAATTCCCTTATTTACTTATGTTATATAACATTCGGCCTCCAAATTTCAGTGACTTTTAACTGCTCATATTTATATTCTTGACAAGAATCTTCTGCTAAAGATTGTAAGGACTGGCTTAAAGTATGCTTCATGGCATTTTAGATTCTCCCCCAACAGTGGCTACTCGGGGCCTTCTCTTTTACCTGGGAGAATCACAGGACACAGAACAAGCAGACAAGAAAGAGATGTGTCTGGGGGTCTTGGCCCATAGCTATCTCTCTGTCACATTTCCACTGGCCAATCTCAGCATTGCTGAGAAAATAACTCCAGCGGGAGCAATTGTGGTCACTCAGCAAGGGGTGGGACAGCAGCACAAATATTATGTCATGCAGAGGAGTGGAGACCTGGAGCCAGTTGTCTAGTTTGTCTACTCCCATCACCTTTCTGAACCAAGGTTTTAAGACAGACGTCGAGAGCTATTGTGGCTATGATCCCACCAGTGCAAAACTGACTAAAGATAAAGCCTATACCCCCCCAATCAGGTTTCCACACCCATAGCCAAGCTTCACTCTGTCTTTCCAGCCTTTAATTATGACTTACCAAACTTCTCTTTGACTGTCAATCACATGCCATGAATTCATTTACCTCTCGAAAAGTCTTTGTTGGCCTCTCATTGTGTGTTTGCCTTTTTTCTTTCCAGAAGAGGAGCTGGCAAACAATGGATCATGAGACAATATCTGCAGCCTTCTGTGTTTGTAAATAAAGCTTTATTGGAACACAGTCTCATCCACTTGTTTGCACATCCTTGGCTGCTTCCATATTGCAGTGGCACAATTGAATAATAGTGTCATGGAACATATGGTCCACAAACAGTGATATTATTACATAGCCCTTTACAGAGGTTTGCAAACTTCTGCTCTAAAAGAAATTTGTCTCAGATACCTGCATGTGGGTGGCTCCCATACTGATTCCCTTGACTCTGACCCCACTCCTTTTCCTTTTCATGAGTATCAAATCAAACTTAAACCCGTTCTTTCTTCTTCTTCACCTCAGCCAATGGTGCAGCCTCTGTGTTCAGTCACCCCAACTGAGCCATAGCTCAAAACTCATCCTTCCTCCCTGCCATGCTTCCTCAGTTGCCTTTCATAAACTGCCTTCTCTCCCGGCTTTCCCTGTGTCCTTAAGCTCATCGCTCCTGGTGTTTCTCCATTTAAATCTCCCCTGGCTTCTGCGGCTTATTCACAGCACCCGCCAGTGCCTACCTAAGTGACTCCATGCTTCCCATTTAGACTTCTTCACGCAATCGCCTAGCTTTGCTGGCCACTTTAATTTTATTTTGGGGGTACACTTTCAGGGTCTGCGTCTGAAAGTGCCACATAGTTGTATTCAACCTGTAGTGGATTAAAAATATTTGGGAATGATGTTTATGAACTGAACAAGTTCAGACTTTCACTGTCTGAAACTATTCCCTAAGTAACAATGATGCAAATGCGCCCAGAGCTCTCACTTTCTATTGGCGGTCTTACACGGAAATGACGTAAAGCATGCGAGAAGGTGTGTGTAAGTCATAAATAAACAACCATGCCACTTTATGTAAGATTCCACACACAGGCTGCAGAAATGGGCCAGTGGCTTTTGCTACTCTTACAGAAGGTTCAGTTCTCAGTAGCCATGGTAGGTGGCCCACAACTACCTGGAACTCTGGTTTGAGGGAAGATCCCCTCTTCTGGTTTCTTTGGGAACCAATCCATAAGTGGTATGAAGACACTCGCGCATATATACAAGCACACAAATACACACATTTAAATAAACCCATATATGAGAGGAAAAACATGTCATATTTGTCTTTTTGTATCTGGCTTATTTTGCTTAACATGATCATCTCTGATTCCATCCATTTTACCTGCAAATGACATAATTTCACTTTCTAGATGGCTGAATAGAACTCTGTTTTGTGTATGTACTGTGTGATATCTAAATCTTTAAAATTTTACTTTTTCAAACCAGTGAATAGTTAGTGGTTGTTGCTGAAGGTTTCAATTTGGATTTTCTCTGCCTATTATTGAGATTTAAAATATTTTGCATTATTATTGTTGTTGTTGTTAACCATTAATATTTTCTTTAAGAAAAAAAATGTCTTTTTTATTTTTGCCTACTTTACTACGTAGCCTATAAAAGCTACTTGTATATGCTGGCTACTGAATTCTTTTGTCAGTTGTAGGTGTGACAAATATGGGCTCTCAGTTCCCAACTTTTACACTTTATACTGTTTATTGATGTATAAAAGTTCCCTGTAAGGAGTACGTTTTTTCTGCCCGCCGCTGGCCTCGTCCCACTGACACACCAGCCCCAAATAACACACTGAGACGCTGTATTTGATATAATTCTGTTGGCCAGTTACTTGTTTCTTATCGGCTAGCTCTGTCTTAAGTATTAACCCATTTCTATTAATCTAGTATTTCCACGTGTTCTCATCTTACCCGGGAGTGGGCCGGTGTCTGGTCTCCCCAGTCTCTCCATGTTGACTCCTCCTTACTACTTCCTCTCTCCTCCTTGTCTCCTAGTCCCGCCTATCTTGCTTTCCTATTGGCCAACAGTACTTTATTCATTAACCAGTATGAGAAACATATTTACAGAATGACATCTCCCATCAGTTCCCGGCTTTATTGTAATTAAATGCCAAATTTCCATCTATGGTTTATGTTTTTTATTCATTTAAGGGAGTTTTGTCCCCCCTCCCTTTTTTAGGTTATAGGTAGTAATAGCCAACATTTACTGAATACTTAAGCATTTATTGAGTATTTTCTGTTTTAAGTGTTCACCTTCTTTTTAAAATTGTTTTTGCAATTTTATTTATTTTTATTTTGATTGAATGGGGTGTTTTGCCCACATGTATGTCTGTGTACCATGTACATGTGGTACCCTAGGGGACCAGAAGGAGGCTTTGAATCCCCTGGGACTGGAATTACAGACAGTTGTGAGCTGCCATGTGGGTGCTGGGAATTGAACCTGGGTCCTTTGGAAGAGCAGTCGGTGCTCTTAACCACTGATCTATCTCTCCTGTTCCTTGTCTCTCTCTCTCTCTCTCTCTCTCTCTCTCTCTCTCTCTCTCTCTCTCTCTCTCCCTCCCTCTCCCTCTCTCCCTCTCTCTCTCTCTCTCTTACGAAAAAGACTGAAAGCCTCAGAGAAATGATGCAGCTGGGTCAAAGCCACACAGCAAACAAGCAGTTGTTAGAATTGGAACACAGGAAGTCTGCCAAGCTTCTGTTTGGCGTTTACTTCCTACGTTACTGTCACAAAATTAAGGCTCTGCCTTTCTCTTTAAAATCTCTGGTCTGAAATTCGCTTGCATATAGGAAGTGAGTCTCTGAATAGGGTTTCTTTACCTCTGACCCTCTACTTCTCATTTGTGAGAAGCGTATTGTAAACAAGCAAACAAAAATGCAGAAACAACAACAAAAAACTAGTGTTAACTGAGTCTTGCTAAAGATGATTTTGAAGTTTTATTAATTCTGCAATTAAATGATCCCAAATAAGAAGTGCCAAATGGAACCCACTCTTCAAGTGCTAAGTGAAGCCTGGGTTCAGATGGTGCCATGCCAGAATTAACAGGAAGTCAGCCCGAGAACAGGGAGCCCCCGAGGACAGGGAGGCTGACCACATCCTGTAAAAATGAACCGGTATTCCCGGCCTCCCTTGCTCACCCAAGAAGCCACAAGAGGCAGAGGCCATCAAAGCAGGAACTGTCTCCGAATCTCCACCTACACCACCGGGACAGAAATAGTTCACACGCATCCCTGCCGCCGCCTCCTATGAACCCCGTGGGAAGGAACTCTGGTCACGAATTGCTTTTCAAACACCCCCACACACTAGGACAGCAGCCGTGATAGCAGCCGCATCTTGGAACCTATTGATCAACCACGCAACATAACGTAGGCTGCACGTCACCTCTTTCCCCCCACCAAGTGCTTCCTCCAAAATTGGAGGTTTTATGCGAATATAAAGAAATCGAAGCTGATTTTCTGTGTTCGGAGATAAAGTAGAATGAGGTGTGTGCAGCAGATTATGGGGCCTGGTGTTAACCGGAAAGTTACTGTCTGTGGGGGAGGAGGCTTTGAGGCATACTGAGAACAAGAGAGTCGATCTGTTTAGTATTTTGCTTGTTAGAGACTGCATGCCTACCTACAATCTGGCTGACAGAAAATACTAGCGAGTGATCGTGCCAGTTCTGCTAGCTCCCCTCTGCCACCCCACCCATCCTTGTTCTCTTCCTTCTGACAGCTCGCATCCTACTCTCCAGGCTGGAAATGCCCAAGAATCACTTGCAGGTAAAATCAGGCATGTGACCTATTCCCGGCCAATGGGGTCAAAGGAGGAAAGATGATGGGTTGTGGAGGTTGGAGATTCTGGGAAAACATTTTCTTCTAGAGGGTGGGTGGATTCCAGGCATGGCAAAGCAGAATGGAAGTGACTTCATAGAATCACATGACAGGCATAAGGGCTCAGCGGGGTGGAGAGCTTGCTTAGCATGCAAAAGGCAATGGGTCCAATGCCCAGCATCATATACTTATGAAAATAATGAAATATAGCTCATGGGTATCTTTCCTTCGGATGTTTGTTTAAAACAAATTAGTTTCCTTAAATTGAGCATAGTAGCTACAATTATTAATTATTGGACTCAACACTTTGGTTACCCGAGCAGGAAACAACACAACAGTTTTGATGACTTCCCTTGTTTTTGCTGAATCTGAAATGTCTTTTTCACACCTTTCTTGTCTCATTCACATATCTCCCCTAAGAAACCATTGCAGCAGCGTTCACCCAGGTCCCAGCTAGGCTGGATTCTATTCTTGAATCTCTGTCCCTCCCTCCCTCTCTCCTTCCCTCCCTCCCCCCCCCCGTGTGTGTGTGTGTGTGTGTGTGTGTGTGTGTGTGTGTGTGTGTGGAAGCTGAAGTGTGTTGCTTCAGAAGAATCCCAAGGCCCCTGTAAACAAAAGAATTCCAAGTGCAGACACTTCAGACAACAGCACAAAATCATAGATGGCTCAAAGTGAGAGATGCTGCAGAGAGATCATTTGTAGTGTGGCACACAGAGTTAAAAACAGGTCAGACCAGAATAGCCCGTATGAGCTCTTAAGGTTCTTCTTAGCATTTCTGCCTCAACCTAAATCTTTATGTATAGCAGCTTTTCAGCCATCTCTGTAAACCCATCTGACAGAAAGCCAATTCAGTCACTGCGTACACATTGGGGTCCTTCAGCTGCCATGGGGTGGGTATCCCTTCTCTATTCTAGCAATATTCCTAAGGCTCAGTCAGTTGCTGGGCTCTTAAATCCCACACTGCTCACAATACTGGGGAGGGGATGGGAATCATGACTTTTCTTTTCCCAATATGTAGACCATTTTAGACCTTCTATGAGCGAGCGAGAAGTGGGATTGCCAAGGGCGCCGGTCACTCTTTGGGTTGACCTATGGCTCCTTTCCTCCGTGCACTTGGACAAACATTTGCTGTGTGCACAGTAGATCCCGTTGGCAAAGGGGCTGATGACCTCATTCTTGCGCTGACAGGTGTGGACACCGAGGCCGAGCAGGGAGACGCGGCCGAGCCCCGACCGCACCTGCGCGCCGCGGGAACCAGGTGCCCGCGCCCTGTCGCTGGGCAGGAAGTGGCGGCGGCTGCGGAGGAGCGGCGGGGCGGGGTGGCGCGGCACCGGAGCCCAGCGCGCGGAGCCAGCCCTCATGGCGACGCCGGTGCCCGCGGGCCCCGAGGACGACCCCTCGGCCGCCCTGGATGAGCTGTCTCGGAACTTCACATACTGGGCGCCGGGCCCGGGCAACGGCTCGCTGTCGAGCGCCTGGTACCGCAGAAACCAGGTAAGGCCGCCGCCCGCGCACCAGGCAGGCGCAGCTCCGCGCAGGCCCCGCAGAGGCTCCAGGCCTCGGCCGGCGCCTTCCTGCCGGCTCTCCGCGCGACAGCGGCCTTGCGAGTGGGCAGAGCCGACATGTGACACCGCCACACGTTCATCTCCCTCCTTCCCTCCCCACTCAGCCGAGCAGCAGACCCCCAGAGTGCTCCCGGCCTCACTCGTGGGCCTCTGCGCCCCTCAGCCCCCAATCAGGAACCTGGGCTCCCCTTCTGCAAGGATCTGAGGGCTATGGGAGTGGCTTTCTCCTTATTTATTTTCACCCCAGGTTCCTTTCACAGCTCAAACAGAAAAAAAGAAAAAGAAAAAGAAAAAAAAAAGAAGCGACACCTTTTCCAGAAGCAGAAACCCATTAAGGGCCTCCCAGATGTCAACTCTGTGCAGAGTTGTGTCCCAAGGTCTCAGCATCGCCCTTCCCTGCGAGAAACACTGACATTCTCAGGCTGCAGGTCTTCATCGCTTGCCCTTTGGGAAAACACCACTGTCAGTTAAAACAGCACGGGTTTGTGCTGGAGGTTATATAATATATGAGCATCAAAAGAGGTTGATTTACTTCAGGATGGCCCCAAGATCAGGGAGAGGAGAAAAGCTCTCCTCCAGCTCTGCCTCTAGCAATGCTCATATTCTTTCAAGTTGGGCAAGGGAGCTTTCACGGAGTAAGCTTCAGGCTTCCAGTTGTCTTAAGCTGGTTACTTTGTTCTTGCACAGTAACAAAGCCATGGGGCTCTTCCTTTTACAAGAATGCATCCATAAGATTTTGTTACTGTTGTCCTAAGTGGAGTTTTTAACCACTAATCAAAGGGTTAGATCTCTTTTGCTCTTGAAAATTATCTGGGATGTTAGCTTCTGAACTCAGAGGTGATTTGTATAAAGCATAAATAAGCCTAGTCTACCTTACTAATTTGAATTTAAATCTGTTTTGTCACAAAACGATAATAAACTGGGGAAGGGGTTTGCTGGGAGACCTGTCCCATTTCTCCTTGCTTCTACCCATAGAATTACACTGAACAGACTTTCTTTTTATGGAGACTTCCTCGTTATATGTTATGCTTGTAATAGACACAGTCCCAATGAAAGTTTAAGAATGAATGCTCTGCTCTTGCTAAAATGATTCGATGTGACCAGCCATGACATCATTCATAACAGCAGAGCACTGTTTTCACAGAGAGACCTTATGCAGTCATTCATTTCCTTTAACATTTCCTGCAATTCCTAATTGCCTTGGCTCTCCCAAGCGCAGATTATGTGACATAAATGTTTGCAAGGCTTAACCTGCCCTTGATAGTACACAGTTATACAAGTCAGAAAGGGTGTACCTGGAATATACTAATTGGCACTACTAAACTGACATCTCTTATTGGTTTGAGATAAGGCTCCACACTCCATGAGTGTGGAGAGTTGGAACTTTTTTTTTTTTTAATACTAATCCTCCCCTCTTTCTGCTCCCCCCACCTTCCCCTCATCTCACCTCACATCTGCTCCTCAGAGGGGGTAAGGCCTCCCATGGGGAGTCAACCAGTTCTGGTATTCTGTCCCATCACCACACATTAAGGCAGGATCAGCCCAGCCCAGCCACACACACCGCCCCCCCCCCCAATGTCTAAGCTGAGCAAGATATCTCTCCTTAGGAAATGGTCTACAAAAAGCCAGTTCATGCATTAGAGATAGCTCCTGCTTCCACTGTGAGTGGCCCCACAAACTGCCCAAGCCTCATTCAGGGGGACTAGTTGGGTCCTGTGCAAGTTCCCCAGTGTCAGTCTGGAGTCAGTGAGCTGACCCACTAGTTTGGGTCAGCTGTTTCTGTGGGTTTCTCTATCATGATCTTGATCCCTTTGCTCATATTATCACTCCTCCCTCTCTTCCACTGGACTCCAGAAGCTTGGACCAGTGGATAGTGGTGGATCTCTGTGTTTGCTTCCATCAGTTACTGGATGAAGGTCTTCAGGAGATCCTGTCTATTTCCCCTTCCTAGACGAACCCATGTATGTCTCTCTTAGGGTCCTCTTTGTTACCTGGCTGCTATGGGATTGTAGACTGTAGGCTGGTTCTCCTTTGCTGTAGAGTTGGCTCTTATAAGCCATAGTATTTCTACCCTTTTGCTTGCTTCTGAAAAGACAATTACCTTTGTTTCAAGGAAAAGTAAAAATTGAATTTTAAAACTCACGGACATTTTTGTGAGTGCCTCAAGTGCTGTCTAGGACAGTAAAAGTAAAATGGAATTTAGCTTTTCCCCTTTGATGTGGACTGAACAGAGAGATGGCTGAATATGGGATCCAGCTCCAAACAAAACAAAACAAGTGTGAGGTCTGAGTTCCCAAGTCCCCCAGAGTCATGATTAGCACCGAGAACAAACAGCAGGGCTAGAAGTGGCTGTTTGATGGTTCCCTCCATTTTGTCACATCTGAAATACTTGCACAGTTTCTATTTGCTGCTTGCCCAGCTAGCTCTCTGCTTTCACAGAGATTGCCATCAGGTCTTACTGATTAGCCTTCTTCTGTTGGAAAGCACTGATGCCCCCTGAAGAGCTTTCATGGGACAGGGCCCTCTTAGAGGTGTCAGTGTCTGAGACAGATGTAAGAATGCCTGGAGCAGAAAGTCTGTGGAGGGCATCCCGAGGAGCCACTGCTGTTAGGAAATTGACAGCTCCCACTTGGGGGGGAAAAACATGTTCTGTTTTGGAAGTTTAGATGTGATGAGTTCTGTATTCACACATTTTCAGTGCAAAAAGATAATATGTTTCTGAGATGTTTGCTGGGCTGGCTGTGTATACAAAGCACTGTGGGAATATTCATTGTAGTCCAAGACCCAAATGTTTTTGGATATTTATTTATTATGTATACATTCTGTCTGTATATATGCCTGCATGCCAGAAGAGGGCACCAGATCTCATTACAGATGGTTGTGAGCCACCATATGGTTGCTGGTAATTGAACTCTGGACCTCTGGAAGAGCAGCCAGTGCGCTTAAGCTCTGAGACATCTCTCCAGCCCCCAAGCATTTCTTTCAGGAATGTTATTAGGTGTCTGGGAAGGTGTATGTACCTCCAAGAGATCTGCGGTGTCATGTTGATAATATAAATGCCTGTAGCTAGGTCAAGGATGCCTTTGAGGAAAATGGTGTCTCAGGTGGACACTTAAGGATGGGCAAGACTCTGTGGAGGGAAGTTACAGGTAGAGGGCAATTCAGAAAGTAAAACCCTGGGAACAAGAAACACCCGAGTTTTCTAGAAATTTCTATGCCAAGAGTCTGGTCCAATGGATGTGGTTGTTATGGTAAATGGAGACTGTATGGTGGGAATAGTGTATAGGACCTTGGCTCTAGTCCTGGATTGCCTTAAAGGGAGAGTAATAAAGTTAAGGTTTTATCTAATAGTCAGAAGCCATGGAAGTTTTTTTTTTTTTTTTTTTTTTTTTTTTTTTTTTTTGAGCAGGCAGTGCAAAAATCAAATCAAATTAAATTTTAGAACATCTAAATTAGGCTAACAGGAAGGAGGCAGAGGCCTCAAACTGGCCAGATGTGGACTAAATCTGGTGCATAGATATGATGTGTCATGTTTGACCTTTACAGACATTTTAAAATGTTTAATACATTGCCAACATTTAAAGATGAGATTAGCTGGGGCTGGAGAGATGGCTCAGCAGTTAAAAGCATTTACTGCTCTTGCAGAGGACATGGTAGATCCAGTTCCCAGCACCTACAGGATGGCTCCCAACCTCCTGCCTATAACTTTAGTTCCAGAAGATCTGATATCCGCTTCCAGCCTCCGTGGGCTCCTACATGCAAATGATGCATGCATTCATGAAGGTTCACACATGTGCACATAAGCTTAAAAAATGAGATTTATGGTTTTAAAGTTAAAACTATATCTTAGTTTGATGTTTACTATCTAAAAGTCATACTTAAAATTCTCTATTTACTCATACATGTATACATACTTCCCATCACTTATACAAATAAAAGCCAAAGGTTTATCAAAGGTCAAAGGTAAGAACCTTAAAGAAGCCCGTTTATCAAAATATGAGGATACAATTGAGATTTTTTTTTTTTTAAGTTTAAAGGAGAAGTCGTCTTTGATCTTAGAAACCACCTGGGTGTAGTTGGAAGATTTTTTTCTGCCTCACCTGATCTCCCGACTACTGGGTCCCCGAATCTGCTTATGAAATAACACTCCAAGACCTAATATCGATAACAATTGTTTGGCCAATGGCTCAGACATATTAGTGGCTAACTCTCTTATTGATTAACCCATTTCTATCAATCTATGTATTGCCATGAGGCTGTGGCTTACTGGTAATGTTCCAGCATGTTACCCCATTGGCGACTAATGGCATTTCTCTGACTTCACCTTCTTTCTCTCCCTAATCCTGTTGGGATTTCCCACCTCACTACGTTTTGCCTGGCCATTGATCAAAACAGTTTTACTAATCAACTAATAGAAGCAACACACAGTTGCAGCGTACAAAGGCAACCCATAGTACCCGTTTTCTTGGCCTTTCTAGTTAAAGTTCTCAGGTATTTATTTATTTTTATTTTATGTGCATTGGCGTTTTGCCATGGGTCCTGGGTCCCCTGGAATAGCAGTGACTGCTCTTAACCACTGAGCATCTCTCCAGCCCCTTTTTAGTTCAGTTTTGAAGACATTTGTTGAAATGTCTGAACTATTACATTCCTATAAAGTTATTGATGCTAGTGAATTTCATTTAAATGGTGGCATGTTGTTTAAATTGGGGATTAAGGTTGTGTCTCAAGGAATATATTTGTAAAATGAAATTAGCTATAAAATCCCAAGTTTCCATCATCTCCTAAAACACTAGAAGTTCACACTCAGGTCTGAGGACATATGAATGGACAGAGCACTTTCCTTGTAAACAGAAGATTGGAATTTGGGTCCCAGGATCCATGTAAATGCTAGGTGGTTGTGATGGTTTCCTGTAACCCCAGCACTCTGGAAGCTGAGATTTCCCCAGAGAAAGAGAAGACTAGCTAAACCAGCAAGTTCTAGGCCTGAGCAAACCACCCAGAATCCATGTATAGGTGGAAAGTAATGAAAAACATGCAATCGGCAAGCTTTGACCTCTACACAAACATCACACACACACACACACACACACACACACACACACACACACACACACACACACACACACACATACACACACACACCACATAAAATACACAGGCAACGAAACAGCAACAATCAAACCAGGTCCTAGTGTTTCCTTCCCACCTGATCACAGTGAGCTTCCACCTTGGCACCTCCGTTCCTTCCTTCGCTCTCCCTTCCTTCAGTGGCTAACAATGTAACCATTGCTGACACCTGGTTTCCAGCCCGTGGTAACTAGGTAACTAGCTGATTGCACTTGGGTGAATGACTTCATCTTCTCCAACCTATTTCCTTGCTGCTAAGATTGGCGTGGGATCTTCAGATCCAGTCCTACTGTATGCTTACTAAAGAATCAGCATGGGAAGATGAAGCGGAGGGCAGGAGAGGAAGGTGGGAAATGCAGTAAAGGAGGGTTTTGATCTTTGTTCCTCACAGCCACGGATGGCTGAGATTTCACAAGGATGTGGTGGGAAGGGGCTACGCTGCATAAGATGAGATGAAAGTAATTTTTAATGTCCTTTATTTGAACTTTAGATTCTCAATGGCTTGAATTTTTAAAGGCAACGTATTTAAAGGAAATCATACAAGTTGGCAAGGAAGAGGCAAGGTTGGAGAGGCTGACATTGTCAAGTATTTACTTCATAGTTGTTATGTCCTTTGAGCTCCATAAGAGACTTGTGAGGTGCACATTATCCTCACTGCTCATGTAAGCGAACTTGTGTTGAATAACTTGCTCCAAGATCGTACAGCAAGCAAGCAGGCTCGGCAGCGAAGCTAATTTTAGTCCACGCTTTAGGCCACTGCTAGAGATGAAGCTTGAAAAGAACTCAGTGTCAAGAGTAAACGTGAAGGGAGAGATGAGCAGGGCTGTCTCGCTGTGCTTGCGAAGCCCATGATGAGTTTTGTGACGCCCTCATTGATTTAGCCTTGCTATCATCTGTCTCTTTCCTGACAGTGGCTTTCTCCGGAAGAAAGAAAAATGCTAAGTCTTCGGATCTCAAAGTCCTGGGTAGAGGCAGCTGGTCATTTCCATATGCTTAAGGGGAAACTTGTTTTTTAACTTTGCTTGGTTTATACTTACAGATTTTTTTAAAAAAACCTATTTCATACATCTAATATGGCAATTTTTTTCTTTATCAGTCTTTCACTTGCTTTTAGGATGTTCATACCTGTACTTTAGCCCAACCTCATTTGTCATTTGGCCAACCGTAGTCACTCTTAGCATGGTTGTCTGCCGTCACTGGCACACATCAGGAGGTGCTAAACAATGGTCTCTAACGTAAATATATGTGTTCGGTCATGCACTCCACTCCATTTAGGGTTGTATTTAGTCTTGACACCTCCAAAGACCCATCCTGAATGTGGTGAGTCACACGAGGCCTTTGTGAAATGAATGTCCAGCTGCCTGCTGAGGCTTTGGCTGATTTCCTGATTCTTCAGAACTTACGTCCTTTGCGACTCTCAAACTGTTTCCTTATTTAAGGAACCTGGACCACTGGCCTAACTTCTTTAACTTTTAATAAGAGTCAGTCTCTCTTTGGCTTTAGAACTAGCCCTCTCTACCAAGAATGCTTTGAAAGGTAAGAGGTTCAGGCAACAAGTCATGCGAATGTAATTGGATTAAGTAATAAAAGAAGTGAATCCATTTTGGATGAAGTATAAAGCTAGAATAATTCTAGATTCACATATGCCTTGGTGCAGGATCTCTAACAATATGGTGAGCATTCAGTTCTCACTCTGATTTTCTACTTGTGTTCCTTAGCCCCACTGTGGTAGACCCTCCTGTCTGGGCTACAGACTTCTGCACTCCAGGGGAGGAAAACTTAATGAGACAACAGGAGTTCTTGTCTGCCTAGACGAGATTCCTGCCTGTTGTGTGATGTTTTACTCTTTCAGCTTTGTGGGGGGCCACCACCCAGCTCCCAAATAAATCACACAGAGGTTTATTCTTAGTTATGAATTCCGGCTTTGGCTTGGCTTGTTTCTTCCCA
The DNA here is from genome assembly GCF_943737965.1 of Phodopus roborovskii. Lineage (NCBI taxonomy): Eukaryota > Metazoa > Chordata > Mammalia > Rodentia > Cricetidae > Phodopus > Phodopus roborovskii. Next base: position 16,867,398 of record NW_026126567.1, on the reverse strand, counting down.
GCTTTTCTTAATTTAAATGATCCCATCTATCTTTGGCCTCCAGGCTTTTATCTTTCTTTATTCCTGTATACCTTTTCTTTCCTTCTTACCCTGTGTCTGGCTGTTGGCTGGGTGGCAGGGTGGCTGGGTGGCTGGGTGGTGGCCCCTGAAGTCCTCCTCCTTACTGTTTTATTTTGCTCCTCCTGGTCCTCATTTCTCCTATTTATCCTCCCTGCCTGCCCGCCCCGCCTAGCTTTGTTCCTGCATCACGATTGGCCATTCCGCTCTTTACTAAACCACCAGGTGTTTTAGACAGGAAGAGTAACACAGCTTCACAGAGTAAAACAAATGCAACATAAACAAAAGGAACACACCTTAAATTAATACTCCCCAATACCTGTCTTGTCCTGTATTAATTGTCAAAGCCAGAGGTGCTGGGCAATGTTCCTGAAGAACATGGGTCTTTTTGGGAACCTTGGGTTCTCCATGAAATGGGTCCTGTGACCAAGAAAAGATACTGTGTGGTTGGAGTAGAAATTCCCAGCGCTAAGCAAAAGGCTCCTGTGGACTTCTGGCATGGGCAGCGCCTGGCCTGCACATCTTAGGTCAGCCATCTCCCTTCCGATACCGTAGCTCGCCATGAGTATTCCTCCTTTCTGTGTTGCTGGGACCTGAGAAGCAATCTCCATAAAAGCTTAGGCAGTAGGATCCATCTTTAAAAATCATTTTCACTAGACCGTCTCTAGGCTATCACTTATTTCTAAGTACTAGGCTTATCCCCTCCCCTCCAAATACATCTAGAAAAGCCTCATATTTTCCTGATGATAGAAAAATTAATGGGAGAAGCTATGTGAGCCAATCAACGACGTGGACTCAAGTTAAATGATCAGTTTACCCAGAGTGCCGAGAGTCCGTCTCAGTAGGACGGTGTAGGGCAGGAACAGCAAAGTCAGAAGACATTCAGTGTGTTCTCAAGATGTAGCTGTACTTTTGTGACATTCTTGAATGTAGGAGAGGGGAGGAATGAAGTCAGAAAGATAGGAAGAATGCAAATGTTTCAGAAATACTTAAAAACATACAAAAAACCCTCTAAAAATAGCATTACCATATGATCCAGCAATGCCAAAAGACTGAAACTGGTAGCTTGAAGAGATGGATACCTGCACTGCCTCTCAAATCCATGGCAACACTCTTCACAATAGCCAAGTCAGGGAGCCACTGACAGATGAGTGGGCAAAGAAAATGTGTATATACACAGTGGAATACTATTAAACCTTAAAAGGGAAAGAAATTCTGTCACTTTCAACAACATGGAATTAGAGAACATTGTGCTTAGTGGAACAAGACAGCCTTAGAAAAACATATAGCACATGCTCTCACTTATGCGTGGAATCGAACCCCTGAAGCAGAATGGTGACCATGGGAGCTGGGAAGGGGAAGAGCTGGGGTGATGGTAACTAAGAGAACACAGTCCCGGAACAGGAGGAAGGTTGCATTTGTGAGCTCTATTGCACAGGGGTGAATATAACTAATAATGTATTTTACACTTAAAATAGCAAAGAGTAGATTTCAAGTTTCCTCACCATCAGAATGATAAGCATAGGGAATATATTAGGTGTTAATCTTCCTCATTTAATTATTCCAATTTCCATCTATAAATCATATTGTACCATTTGTAGATTCATAATAAGAATGTTGAAAGCACTTGAACAACATTTGAAGGAGTGATTTTTGTTTATATTCTCTTAAGTGTCTGCCTATATGAAACTTCCAGAATTAATATGGTACTGTATGTGACTGAATATATGAGTGGGAATAGAAAGAAAATATTATTGGACACCTTTGGCTGTGGGTGCATGAGTCATGGTGGTGGAGAAATGAATAGTTCTTTATCGTTAAGATTTAAGCAGATACCATATTTTGGGCAGTTGCCACTTTCATGAAGAGAATATCTGTGATTTACATGTAGACCCATTTACAAGTCTTTTGAGGCAAGTAGCAGTTACCGTTAATAAGTATGGGTGTCGGATACATGTTAACTATGAGGTTTGGTGCAACATGATTACTGGGCCAGTGGGATTGAATTTTGCTAGAATAGGAGCTGGAGTAGGGGAAGTTAGTCTAGCGTTGAGGACCGGTTTTTAGAGGCAGCAAAGAGTCTACATCACAGTGTACAGGCATATAGAAAACTTAAACTCGATCTTTGCCTTAGCTTCAGAGAGATTTGGTCTGATGGATTCAAGGGCCTTAGGAGGCTTTGGCAGAGAGCAGACAGTGTGAGGCAACATCACATCCTCTCCCCAAACTCAGGGGTAGTGGGGGAACCTCGTCCAGTGGCTAGCATCTCCTGCTGCTGGAGTTCAAGGCAGGCATTGTTTGCCCTAAGAAGTGTGTGGTCTGAGAACCCAGGCAGGTGTAGAGGAAGGCTTTGCAGCCAAGAAACCCCACGGCCTCCAGCTTTAGGGTGGTGGTTATTGCATTCTGCCCCCTAGGCTGGGGCCACAAAAGGCAGCCCGTCATCCTAATTCTTGACGAAGAATTACAGGTTTGAAAGCATGATCACCTGGATCTTGGGGATGAACAGCGCCATCCTTTGTGTTCAGTGTGGCTGTCAGGGATGTGTGTCCTGGATTTTCTCCCCAATATCATACTGGACCAAGTCACTTTGTAATAGAACCCAGTTCAAGATTTCCTGAACGAGAATCTTGCCTTTTCTCACCTCTCTCCCAACATGTTAAACGCCTCCTGCAGATGAGTCACTAAATGTGTTCCTTTCCCCACAAGCCGAGCCACTGAAACTTTGGTTTCTCGGAAGTGAAAAACACGGTGGTGGCATCTTTGTAAAAGCTAACCCTTAGCCAAGTCCACTGTTGTTTTTAATGAGGGATATACAGTTGTGGGAATAAATGTGTTCTCTAGTAAAAGGCAAGATGTAACAGTTCTCAATTGTATGGGAAGGCAGTACGTTGGGGTTGTCCGCCGAGGTTTTAAGGCCGATTAGAAACTGGCATGGAACTAGGTGTAGAACAGCGATGATACACGGTGTTACCGAGCCCCGACTTTCTTTTTGTAATCACCAGATGGATCTAACATCATGAGATTTATTCAGAATAGGAATGTGATAACCCTACAACATATAGCAAATGGTTCATAGCGGGTCATAATTAAGATACCAAATTAAAAATGCATTCTTCGCTGGCGGTTTCTCTTCCTTTTTCACTCGAGATTATAGTTGTATCCCTACTTTGGATCAGTAATACTGACAACTCCATTGTCTGCAAGAGTCAAGGACGTTAGAACAGTCTAACCCATTCCGTAATCCAGGATGGGTCACAGATTCCAGTTGTCACCAGTGTTTGCTGCTGTGGAAATGATGTCTGCATGAGCCGTTACAGTTAATCTCCCATCGCTCCCGTTTCCTCCTTAACCCCTGAATTCCATCTCATAATTAGCCTTCTGTTCCCTGGTCTCCTGCTCCACTGTCTGTCTACATTTGCGATAGTTTGAATTTCAAACGTCCCCAAAGGCTCCTGTGTTGAAGGGTGGGACCTACAGGAGGAGGGATCTAGTGCAAAAAAGTTAGGTTGTTTGGGGCATGCCCTTGATTGGGTTATTGGGGCCCAGGTTGCTCCTCTTTCTGTTCCATGGCAGCAAGGAAGCAAACAGGTCTCTGCTGCCATGTTGCAACAAGCCCCAAAACAAGGTATCATGTGACCATGGGCTAAGACCTCTGAAACTAACTGTGAGGAATATAAACCTTCCCAGTGAGTTATCTGGAAGTTTGCACAGCAATGAAGAGAGGAGTGAGTCTTCCAAACCTGGGCATGTTCCTTCACGTCCTTGCCTTACCTGTGGAGCCACAGGATACAAACACTCCTGCCTGGCTCTCCAGTCAGCTGTGCTGGCATTCTCTGTGGCAAGGCCCTTGGCACACTTTGTGACATTGTGCCTGCTCTGCTCACCATACATGGGCGAGGCTGAATAATAATCCCTTAAAAGGAACCCACTCCCTAATCCCTAAGTCAGCAGCTGTGAATGCTGCCTCCTTGCATAGCATAAAGACTTTGCAAATGTAACTAATTAGAGAAAAGCTCTCGAAACGGGGAGACTATATTAGATCAGTCATTTGGGCCCCAAATGTCACTGTTCATGTCCTTAAAACAGGAAGGCACAGGGATATTGACACAGACGAGAAAACAGGACCAGAGCTGTGGTGATGTAGCCAAAGCCCAGGACTCCAGCAGTCCAGAGTAGAAGGAGACAATGAACGGATTCTCTAGAGCCCCTGTGGGGAAGCAGAGTTCCCCCCACTCCTTGGTTTCATCTCAACTAAACTAACTGTGCCTTCTAGAACTGTGAAATGGTAGATTTTATTGTTCGTAGTCACCAAGGGGTACAGTGTGGACATTGACTACACACATGTACATCCTAGGCCTGTCCTCACTGTGTGCTCTGTGCTCCCGTGGGCTGTAAAGAACACACCCTGTACACACTCCACAGGCGTGGTGTCTGTAATTGTTGCTTTCTCTGCTTCCTCCGAACATCTTGAGGGACTTTACATCCTTGAGTCCTGACACGGGCCCTAATATTTAGCAGTTGCTGAATAAATTCCAAATAGCTGTATGACTGAATGAGTAACATCTGATGCCAGCTCCCACGAGCTCTCTGTCTCCCATATCTCTAATCTCTGTCGGATCACTTTCATTTCACACATCCTTTCCCTGCACGCCCTGTGTTTTCCTCAGTTGCGTCTACATGTGGTTTAAAGTTGGGCAATGGTTTTATTTTTCTCCCTAACATCTTTTATCGGTTCTACCAGCTTCCTTTTTGTTTCTTTCCTTGTTATCTCCCCTTTAAACTCCTATTTTAAGTGAATCCATATTCTTAATTTCATTGAGGCTGCAAAGCAGTTTCTTTTTTAGTTTGAAATTTTTCAAGCCTATGACACAGTAAAGATGAGAGATACAGTAAACGCTGCCGTGTGTCCGTCACCTAGATATTGTTAACGGCGTACAGACTGACCTCTAAGAATCTGGTTGGTCTCCTTTCCCTTCCAGCCGTTTTGGAGCTGGGCTCAGTGTCTACCTATTTAGCCAGGCAAAATCCAAATCCACCCCAGCTCATTTCTAAGAGTTCACTGTGGGCCAAGGGAAGTAGAAAGTGTGGTTCTCAGACATGCCCCTTACTGTACGAGCCTTTTACGTCATCCCTGCAGGGACTTGTTGGCCTAAATCACTCCATGTGGCTTATCATTGATATCCAAAGTACATCATATGTCCAGGTCAGGCATGTTTTACTGCTTAGGATGGGAGACAGCATTATTACAATCAGGAGTCAACTATAATTCTTACTGTGTTCAAAATCACCTCTGGATCTGTGGTCCTTTTAGTCACACACTGGCTCCATATTGGTCTGATTCTAAGTATGTTTTGAAGGTAGAGCCAAGAATATGGCTGAGTTCAAAGTCAGGGCCGGGACAGACTTTCATTCTGCACATTCCTATGTTATCACATCCCATCTCCATCTGGACAGACTGGCCCACTTAGGGAGTTCAGGTCAGTAACACGAGAATACAGGTCAGCGTGAGATATTTAAAGAACATTCTGGCACCCAAAAAAGGAACAGACTATAGGATTGTTGTTTCAAATAAAATCAAAACATGGTAATAGTTATCAGTGCTGATATTTTGAGCCTCATTCTTGATGAATTGTTTGCTACGGCTGCCACCACCCATTTGCCAAGACATCCTGGAAATGCCAGAAATGAAGCCACAATGGTGACAACACAGTGCCATCAAAAGTAGGGGCCTCCTCCTGTGTCTCTGGTCTGTGCTCATAACCTTTATTAAGACATGAAGTTACCTTTATCTTTAGATTGTCTTTGCTTCGTTTCATTTTCCTTGAGATAAAGAAACAAAAATTCTGCTAATTTAAATGAAAGTGTGGAGAGTTGATTTCACTAGCCAAAAGGTTCCTTGTGGGCTCCTTGGGCTAAAGAGAATTAAGCTGTGTGACTTTATATAAGCCACTTTTCTTCAACGATTCTCTGCTGTCTTTATAACTAGCTTCAGTAAACTATTGAGGGCAAAGTGGGGTGGGAGGGGTGGGTGGGAGCCTTGGCCACCACTATTCCTAATATTAGTGAGTAGATGACATATCAAATAAATAGTGATGTAGACATCTTAACAATTGGGTAAAATTTTATCAGGACCTATCTACAATAAGAAAAAGAAATTTCTGGTTGCAGCTGAGGATTTCTTAGTCATTCAATGACATTTCTCAGAATTAAACTATATTAGAAGTTATTGTGTGACCTTGATGGTCACTAACTCAGGTTCTTATAAATCACTGTAAGTGTGAATCCTGTTTCCCAAACAACTAAATGTGAATGTTGGTAAGCCTTTAATTCTTAACAAAACACCAGAGGTAATTAACTTATGGAAGAAAAAGTTTATTCTTGCTCGAGGTCTTAGAAGTCCCAGGTGGGGCGGGGCAGACCCATTGGTTGCAAAGCCTCGGCAGGGTGCCAGATGGCAATGGTGAGTGCATATGGCAGAACAAACTGATCACTGCATGACTAGAAAGTGACAGAGGGGTGGAGGAACCAGGACCCTACAGTGATTTTTTTTTTGAGGGCATCCCCTCAATGAGCTAAGGCCTTCCCACAAGACCCCTTGTGCCAACAGCACCCCCAGAATGTTACCACTCTGAGAACCAAAAGCTTTAGCATACATCATTTGGGGGACATTCAGCATCAAAGCATGGCAACCATTGGTGGGGTTACATTGATGGGTTTCTACTGTGCTTAACTTACCAATTAAACCTTATTATAATTGTGTTTTCATAAGAACAGTCAGCCATTTGAATGGATAGTTTTTACATCCACAGATTCAACCAACCACGAACCAAAAATGTTTTTTTAAAAACCAAGTCTGTACTAAATATGTATAGGCGTTTTTCCTTTTCATTATTCCTTACATGTTACTGGAGAACAGTTATGTGTGTGGCATTTTCATCGTATTAGGTACTGTGTTCATTTTTCCTGGGGAGAGGTAAACACCGGCCAGGCTCTACACAGCAGATCAAAGTAACAGTTCCACCAAGTTCCATTTGGTGAACAGTGGGATTACTGGGCTTTCTCCCAGGGACGTGGGTAAGAGGCTACTTACAGACTGTGGGTGATTCAAAACCAGCTACGTCAGTGCAGAGTCCCACCACAGGTGACGTCCCATGGAAGCAGAGGCATGGAAGCCCACTTTCAGTTAATCTCTTGCTTCTTATAGACTCTAGCTGGCATCTGTCTCTCAATATGGGGAAAGACAGGCAGAATGGAGTGGGGGCAATAGTTGGAATCCAAGGTGGAGGTCCTGTGACACTAGGGAGCCAGCAGCTCTATTCCTACTAATCTGTTAGAGCTAGCTATCACTGTTCTGCTTATTTTGTTGGCATGACTTATGAGTCAAAGTAGTCTCTATTCCAAGACGGCAGTGGGATTATTATAACATCCTGAAGGAAAAAGCCATGCTAGGACATTATTATAAGTAAACTAGGCATTGTTTAACAGGAGGATGTATGCATTATATTAAAATACTGCATAGAAAATACTTGAGCAGCACACTTTGGCACCCACAGAGGCCTTGGAACTAATTGCCCACAGATACCGAATTAATTACTTGTCACTGTGACAGACTCTCTGACATGGATGGTAAGAGAAGAGAAAGTTTTTCTGACTTTCAAATTGGGGGATGTAGTCCATCCTCTCGGGAAGGCATTACAGTGAAGTCAGCTGCTGTCCAGGAAGGAGGCCACCTGCTGGTAGCTCAGCAGAGGGTGGAGAAGTAGAGAAACGAGAATGCCAGTTCTCCATTGGCCTTCTCCTGTTTTCCTTTTTATTCCATTCAGTTCCCCACCCGGTGGGTTGGCACCATACATTCAACACAGGTCTTTCCCCTTAATTAATTCTCTCTGGAAACATCCCCACAGACACTCAGATGTGTGACTCACTAGGTCTGTCTTATCTGTTTCCTTCCTTCATTTATTCTTTCCTTCCTTCATTTATTCTTTCCTTTCTTAATATGTATGAATATTTTGCATGTTTATTTGTCCATGCACATGCATGCCTGGTGCCCACAGAGGCCCTCTTAGATCCCCTGTAAGTGGAGTTACAGATAGCTATGAGCTGCTATGTTGGTGCTGGGAATCCAACCTGGATCCTCTGGAAGAGCAGCAAGTGCTTTTAACCCCTGAGCCATTTCTCCAATGTCCTTAGGGCTTGTTTTTTTTTTTTTTTTTTTTTTTTTTTTTAAAACAGCATTTCTCTGTGAGGCTTTATAGACCAGGCTGGCCTCAAACTCACACAGATCCACCTGCCTCTGCCTCCCAAGTGCTGGGATTAAAGGCATGGGCTGCTACCGCCTGGCTCCCTTAGACTTGTCTTAATGTAATCCGGTTGTCAAATCAAAATTAACCATCACAAATCCATCTCTCTCCCACTTAAACGCCAGTCACATCACTTTAAACCATAACCTTCCACTTCCGGCCCCTACAATTTATCCCATAATGCACTTCTAAAAGTTTCTCAAGTCTTAACAGTTGTAACATTGTTCACGACCTCAAATTTAAGGTCTGCGCTGAGACTCAAGACAATCTGCCCCTGCAAAAAATCACACACTTGCGATACTCAGTGGCCCTGAGTAAACATTTCCTTTGCAAGAAACAGGAATGGCGCATAGAAAGGATGGGTGGGACCAAAGCAAGACTGTAGCATCTTCTTGCCTGTGAACCTGTAACAGTGGCCACACCCCTTTAGGCGTGGCTTCAGGTGTGGACTCGAATGAGCCAGAAAGAAGGAAGTGTGAGGCGTGGTCTCTCTTGCTCTCTCGCTCTTGGGTGGCGCATTGGCTCAGAAGGGCAGGGAAGGGGCTGCTGCGGTTCTTTATTCTGTGTAAGTTGTTCCCCAATAAAACACCCATTTATTATTTATCTTGGGTCTAGTGAACTCTTTACACCAACGTCTTCACAAGACTGAAACCCGGTAAGCACAGAGGGATTGTAGGTTAGTGAAACTACCGGCTAGATTTTATACTGGTGGACATGCATTGTTACATAAAGTGGCATGGTTGCTGGTTCTGAAAGGAACCGATACATAATTGTCATTCTAGAAGTAGTTTTGTCAGGAGGAAGAATCCAGACCATAATGAGGCCCTGAATCAGAAGAGAACAGCACAAAAGGGAAGATTACAAAAGGAAAGGCCTTAAAGAGAAGAGGCTCCCCTTTAAAAATGAAGAGGGGCTAGTGACAGCCATCATGAGCAGAGAGAAGAGCCATTTGGAACGTGTCTGACTTGAGTAAGTTGGTAGAGGGAGCTAGCAGTGTAAAGATTAAGGCATTACGCTGGCCTGCCCCCGTCACCTGGCAAATGTACTCAGGCAGTACTCTGGTCAGCCCAGGTGCAAAGGACCCCTTTAAAAGACAGACTCCTGCCCACTCATACTCTCTTTCCTTCTCTCCTTCCGGTCTGTCTCCCTTGTTGCTCCCCTGGGGCTTTTCCTGTCTCCCCCTTGTCTTGTGTCCTCTCTCTATCTCTGTGTCTCTTTACCTCTTTTCTCTTTCCTTCCCCTCTCCCTCCCCTTTCTAATAAAACTTCTCACTAAGCTCTGTCTGCCTGGTGTGTTTGTCTCTCTGCCTCAGTCACCCTCACCTGCCTTGGAATCTGCCAAGGTTCCCCCCGAGCTTTATCATAACAGGCAGGATGCTTTATACCGTGCAGTTAGGTTTGAGATTACCTACCTGACAAGGAAGATGGAGGAGCTGGGTGGTTAAGGTCATAAATTAGGAGCATAAAATCCACAGCACAGAGTAGCGCTTAATGTCTCTGGGAGAGAGCTGCAGGGTAGAGGCCTGATTTCTTCAAGCTGTGGTACCTGGCCTCTGAGGGTGCCTTTAAAAAGACAGTACCATAATCTAATGCATACAGTACATTTGCTGACACCCATGGAAGGTTAGCAGCAACAAAAAACAACAACAGCAACCAAAACAAACTATGACTTTGGATGATAATGTGATGTACCATTTGGGTCTGTGGAGGGTGATGGAGATGGGGGAAGAAAGTACATATGTTACTGGAGTCCGGGGCACATAGAAAGCTTGGTGGCTTCTGCTCAATTTTCTTTGTGAACCTAAAACTTCTAAAAATAAATTTTATTTAAAAAGTAGTTGCAACGGCTAATTGAAGGATATACAAGCCAAACAGAACTAGACAATATCCTGTCGTAGTAACTAGCAACATATAATTTAGCAGAGAACAGACTGCCATTAAAATATGTGCAAGCTTAAACAATGCTGCAGAGGACGAGATATTGATGAACTTTAGGATATGTGTCAAGAGCACATGATGACTTCGTGGAGAAACCATATTACTCAGACATTGCCACTCTGGGAAGCAGTCTGGCAGCTCTTGGCCAAGCTAAAAATGGACTCACCACACAACCCAGCAATTACATTTTTGGGCATTTATCCCAGAAAAATTAAGAGTTATTTTCATGAAGAATTTATACAGGAACATTCATAGCAGCTTTATTTATAACAGCTCTAAACTGGAAACTATACAAACGTCATTCAACAAGTGAATGGTTAAACAAACTGATGCACACATACCATTGAACGCTACTCAACAATTAGAAGGAGCGAACTATTGATACAACGTCCTTGGGCAAAAGTTGACATTGTGCTCAAGGAACAAAAGCCAATTTCAAAGTATACATACTTGGTGATTCCACTTGCATAACGTTTGTGAAATGATATTGAAATGGGGAATGGCTTCGCGATTGTTGTGAAAGGCTCGCGTCTCCGTAAAAGAGTAATGGAAGGGCCTGAGGTTGACAGAACTGATAGACATTTTCATTGTGATGATCACAGAACTCACAAGTGCGAGCACACATAACTGGTAAAAGACCAATTTATTGGTACTGGATATTTTATCCTAGTTGTGTAAGACATTACATGGGGGTGATTTGGTCTTACCTCCAGAACTCTGTGAGCTTCTATATGAATCTACAATTATTTCAAGAAGAATTTTTAACTTAGTACAATAGCTGAAGGAGTAGAAATAAGACTGGGATGTCAGTGTGGTGAGTAGAGAGCTTGCCTGGCATGCACAAAGTCTGGGGCTCCACACTCATCATCACATAAATTGAGTGTGGTTGTGCACTACTGTACTGCCAGCACTCAGGAGGCGAAGGGAGCAGAACCAGAATTTTAGGGTCATGATCCACTGCATTGTGAGTTCAAAGCCAGCCTGGTTTACATGAGACCTTGTCTCAAAAAGGGAGGCAAGGAGTAGGATTAGGAACTTCCTAATCAGAAGAGTAATGGGAAAAGAGGGGGGAACAGCCAATATATAATTTCAGTTACATGAATGGGATGAGTTCAAGAGATCTACTATATAACATGGTAACTATTGCTAGTCATATGGTCTGTCATTGAAAAATAGTAAAGAATGGATGCACACCTTTCTCACCACCAAGATGTGTGTGTGTTTTTCATGTGTTAATGAAGTAGATTTGGTGTTTTTACAATGTGTATACACACTCAAAACATATTTTACACAACAGACACAACAGTTCCGCCAACTTTAAAGAATGATACAGAAGTATTAAAGTAAAGTAATGGTGGAGATGGAAATGTCAGAAGAAAGTAGCTGTAATCTATTCATGTCAGATGAAATAGACTGGAAGCAAATGTTCAGTACACAATGACAGGAAGGACCTTTAAGTGGAAAGAGGAAACAACCCTGAGGCACACCTAACAAGGAAGCAAAACTCAGTAGACTTTAAAGGAAAAGATAATCCATGTTGGTGGTAGATTTTCATTATTAATCCCTTGGCAACTGATAGTAAGGGCTTGAACACAAGATTAATGGAAATAGATAGGGGATCCATAGATAGACATATAAATCCATATTAGTGGTGGATTTTTAGTATTAATTCCTTGGCAATTGATAGTAAGGGCTTGAACACAAGATTAATGGAAATATGGGGGATCCATAAATAAATATAGACCATAAAAGTCTCATAAAGCAAATTCCAGTTCATAGCCTGACATATTTCCAAACCACAGCTCTATAAATCAGAAATTAGTAACAACACAATAAATAACAGCCCACTCAGTAAAAAAAAAAAAGAAAGAAAGAAAAATTTAACACATTTCTTAAAAGTGTAAGACTCAGATAAACCTCATAATCAGGAAAAAAAACAGAATGGAATGGAATGATGACAGTGAGTGGGCAAAACTATACAGAAGGCTGAAACCACGATGGAAATGCATAGCTGTAGCTGCATGTCTTATTAGATGAGAAGGAAGAGGAAAGGCTACCAAAAATCCAAAGGAAGATGAGAACGTAAAAACTGAATAAACAAATATAACTTAAATCTAGGAACGAAGAGCATTAATTTTGCCTTCAGAAAGAAATGTCTTCATGTCAGAGCAGTGGCTCTGTGGGTAGGAGCGCTTGCTGCCAGGCCTGATGGCCTACGTTCATTCCCTGGGTCCCGCATGACGTGTGTGTGTGTGTGTGTACACACCAATAAATAACTAGATGGAAAAATAAACATTTAAAATTTTCATGGAAGTCTTCAGTATCTTGGGGGGGGGTAGAAACATCTGTAATGTTTTATTTCTTTGAACACATAAATTATATCACAATTTGTATTGAATTATAATTCACACACCATATAATTTGGTAATATCAAGTGGACAATCAATCCATGGATGTTTTAGCTTATTTGCCAAGTCGTATAGCCATCATATAGTCACCTTCAGGAAATTCTGTTACTGGCCTGCCCTTGGGGTTCTGACAGGATACGCCCTCAGCTTCAGCCACGAAGAGCACCACCTGTGCATTCATTACTTTTCCCTTTTAAAAGGACCCTGCCCACCTCTTCTCTCCCTCTCTCCCTCCTTCCCTTTCTCCCTCTCTCCCTCTCTCTCTCCCTCCCTCTCTTCCTCTCTCTCCCTCCCTCTCTCCCTCTCTTCCTCTCTCTCCTTGTCTCCTGCCCCTCTGCCTCTCTTTTCTCTTCTGCTGCTCCTGTCCCCAGAGGCCAGTCTCCTCCTCCCATCTCCCCTTTCCCATCCCATTTCCTTTCCAATAATAATAATAATAATAATAATAATAATAATAATAATAATAATAAACCCTTCACGTGAACTCTGTCCCATAGCATCTTTCACTGGCTCCCACCATTTTATAAATTACACTATCACCTTACAAAAAAAACCCCTCCCATTATTATTCAAACTGGATCCTTCCCATGTAGAACACGGTTTTGAAAATTCATCCACTCTACAGTGTTTCAGTAGCATCTTTTTCATGGTTGTATAATATCTCATTGCATGGTCGCAGCACATTTTGTTCACTCACTTATCAGTAAGCAAAATCTGAGTCATTTCTACTCCTGCCAGTTGTGAATCATGCTACAATGGGCATTTCTACAAGTTTTTGAGTAAGCATGTTTCTACACTTCTCTTACGGTAACAAATGGAAACTCGGTGTTTTTGAAGAGTTGTCAAAGCGTGTCATTTGGCCTTCCTACCCGTAGAATGTAAAGGTTCTCATTTATCTCGTCCTTGCTAACAAATGTTATTGTCTCATTTTTATTTGTAGCCATCTTGCTTGTTGTGCATCAGTATAGAATTTGTGGTTCTAGTTTGTAGTCTTCTTTGGAACCCTGCTCCAATCTTGAGCGTTTATTGCCTTATTGTTGAATTGTAGGAGTTTTAATGCACTATCCTGTGTATCAAGCCCTACCCTGATAAGGGTTTATTCCTCCACTTCTGTTGTTTGCCTCTGTGGTGTGTTGATAGACTTACTGAGGAACAGGAGGTTTTGATTTGAGGGCTGGGCATATAGCTCTAAAGCAGTGTTTGCCCAGCAGATGAATGAAAACAGGGATGCTCACCGGCAGCACAAAAAACAACAAAAAGTCTCTATCTTGATGAAGTCCAACTTGTGTATATTCTGTATTGTATTGTATAATATTTTGGTGTCACATCCAAGAAACTCTTGCCAAATCCGGTCACCAATTTCAAAACTCCCAGCCCAATGTCTTTTGAATGGTTCGTTAAGTGATTTAAAGGATTTTGGAGTTGGTTATTTCTCTTCAGCAATTTACTTTTATAGCTATGGAAGATTTTCATAATTATATGTTCAATGCCAACTTTCTTTTGATTCTTTGTTTTCCTAATTATTGCCAAATGCATTTGATTGTAAGTTAAAAATAATAAAAAAAAAAAAGCATGGAAATAGTACATTGTCTTGTGATACAAGCATTCCCCATGAGCCACAGTGAGCAAAACTACTGCCAAGTGCCTCCATTAGGAACAAAATCTTAACTGATTAGAGACCGTATCATGTATCAACTGTAAACTGAGTTTTCAACTTTCCTGTTTCATTTTTTAAACACAAATTTTTTACTTTGGCTTGGGTAATAGAACACTAAAACTTCAAAGACACTTTGCATCTGAAAAGGAGGTCTTGTGCTTGTGATGTTCCCTTGAAATTCAAGTAGCTCTTTGGAATTTTAAGCTAGCTGGACATTACATTCTGTAGAGTAAGAGGTGCTCTCTGTACCATTGCTAGTTTATACTTACAAATTTTACGCATTTGTGCCTGGATGAGAGTATCAAGTACATTCTGTGTATGCGTGTGAGTGTGTATGTAGTATAAGAATGTTTACATGTTTGTGTCTTCCTCAATGGCTCTGTGTGTGTGTGTGTGTGTGTGGTGTATGTGTGTGTGTGGTGTATGTGTGTGTGTGGTGTATGTGTGTATGTATTGTGGTGTGTATGGTGTCTGTGTTTATGACGTGTGTGTGTGTGTGTGTTATGATGTGTGTGTGTGTGTGTGGTGTGTGTTGTGATGTGTGTGTTGTGTATTGTGTGTATATATATGTGTGTGTGTGTTGTGTGTGTGTGTGTGTGTGTGTGTGCAGGAATGCAAGTACCTCTGTGCATGTTTGGAAGACAAAGGACAACTTTGGGGAGTTTATTCTTACCTTTTACCTTACTGCGGCAGGGTCCCCCCTCTTTTTGATTCTGCCTTGCAGACTCACTGGCCTATGAGCTTCTGGCCAATTCTCCTGCCTCCACGTCACATCTGGAAGCACAGACACAAACCACAAAATCTGTTTGTTTTTTTTTAATGTGCTTCCAGAAAGTGAACTCACGTGATCATGTATGAATCATTAGCACTTAAATGTATGGAACCCTCCCCCTGACCCTCCCCCTTATTTTTGTGAGAGAGTCTCTTACTGAATTTACCTGCATTGACTGTACTTGCTGGCCAGTGAGTTCCAGGACCCACTAGTCTAAATTTCATGTGGGTGCTGGGGGGCAGAACTCAAGTCCTCATGTTACATGTTACACACCTATTACTGTACCCATGGAGCCATCTCAGTAGCTCACAAAGAATTTTTTAAAGTTATCAAATATCTCATAATCTATTTGTGATAAATATTTGAGCAATAGGAAGAACTTTTTAATAATTCATTTAACTATTTGATGTGTACTGGTGTAAAGGTATCAGACAGCTGCAAGCTGCCATGTGAGTACTGGGAATTGAACCCAGGTCCTCTGGAAGAACAGCCAGGACTCTTAACCACTGAGCCATCTCTCCAGCCCCAAAGAACCTCTTTTTTAACCTTTACGGTTCTTATTTAAACTGTTATATTCTTTTTAAGTGTTACTGGTCCCCCAACTTTGAGGAGTTGATTATTTAGGATACTCAGTGGAAATATAAGACCTGGTTCTTCTACCTCAGAAAATTTGCCTTCTCCTTGTAGAGCCTAATGGCACACATGAGCACTAAGGAGGTGGGAGGCATAGACATGATGGTGCTAAGGCTAGCATGAGCTACATAGTGAGATCCTATCTTGGAAAAGAAATGACTGACTCCTTTACTAGGGTTTTAGGTATTTGTCTGCCTCATAAACAGCCATCAGGGTCTTACTTCCCATGGAGGTGCCTCTGACTTACCCCTTCTGTTCATTTTGTTTTCTCTTAACACACCCAGAAGAACTGTAGTACAAAAAAAGATCACGGGACGCAAAGTCAAAGGACAACAGGAGACACAGATCTGCTATTCTCTGATTGGGTGATTTTTGACAAGTTAGTTCACTTTCCTAGCCTCAGTAAAAAGGAGAGATGTTTGCAGGAACTCTTTACCTCTGCAGTGTCCCACTAGACAGACTACATTTCCCGCCGCTCCTCTGGTCACCATCTACAGTGTCTCTCAGTAGCTGACCGCTCTTCCCTACTTAGTGCTCTGATTACAGGCATGAGCTACCACATTTTATTCTTTAGTGTGTGCGTGTGTGCGTGTGTGTGTGTGTGTGTGGTATATGTAGTGTGTGTAAGTGTGTGCATGCATAGGCAGCACGTGTGTGGAGGTCAGAGGACAAACTTGCAAGAGTCGGGGCTCTCTTTCGCCGTGGGTTCTCTGGATCAAACCTGGATGGTTGAGATGTGCGGCACATGCTCTTCTTACCCACTGAGCCATGCCATTGACCCTGACCAAGTTATTTCCAAAAACCAGTATTTGGTTACTTTCTTCTCACTTTAATCAAATGTTATTTCCAGGGTAGGTTTGGAAAATATAAGTGAAGCAAAACTGGGCAGATGAGTAAATCAGTTAATACAACATTTTACTGCCCCCTACCCCCCCATCCCCCACCACAAAATATCTTACAAGTATTAATTCTAAAGCCATTTAAAGAAAATATTTCCTTTTGCAGGTTCACCTTTTTGGGGTTTTGCTGGCTATTTTAGGAAACCTGGTCATCAGCATTTCCCTAAATATCCAGGTAAGGAAAGCGCTATTTTAGCTGTAGCTTGATCTGGGAAGGCTGTGTGCCTGTCAGGGTAGGGCACTTCTGCCTCTGCAACTCTCTCACCCACTACAAAGAGAAGGACAAAAAATTATATTCTGCCATCTAACTGTGTAGACTAAAGGTCTTGAAGGATGTCAGATATACAGTAAGAACTTCAGCTGAGTTAGAACCTGACAGAACTCCTGTTACTAAACCAAAAACTGAATGAAATCTGAATCTTAAACCAAGCCATGAATTCCATCTAAATTTTAGATCATTTAGTAAGTCATTTTGAAACAGAATCAAACCAATCTAGTTTCTAAA
This sequence comes from Phodopus roborovskii, assembly GCF_943737965.1. Classification (NCBI taxonomy): domain Eukaryota; kingdom Metazoa; phylum Chordata; class Mammalia; order Rodentia; family Cricetidae; genus Phodopus; species Phodopus roborovskii. The sequence continues at coordinate 16,850,233 of NW_026126567.1, read as the reverse complement.
GCTACTGAATTAAAATAGGTCTGGATATCAAAATATCTCCTTGAATCTTATATAATTTTATGTAATGTAATTGTTGGTAATTTCTAAGAAATGTACTTATTCCTGAAAAATACCGAAATAAATCATGCTTTATTTTACTGAGATCTCTCACTGTGACAGTGCACTTGAGAAAAATCTCCTGGTCAAGGAAAAGATTGGTTTTGGCTCATGTCCACTTTGCCCTGTTCTTCTTGGTCTGTGGCAGTTGCTACGTCATGGCCTGAACACATGGTAGAACGGACCTACTGTGACCAGGAACCAGGGCGGGGGAGGGGGCCACACAACAGGAAAGGTTACAGTAACCCCATCAAGGACATGCCCCAGTACCTAACTTCCTTCAAGTAGGTCCGACCTCTTTAAGGATCTCCACCCCCTAGGCTGCAAGCAGGCCTTTAACACTTGAACCATTGTGGGGCCTTTGTGACCCAGTAGCATTTATTAAAGAAAGAGCTTTGGGACAGTAAATGGCTTTTGCCTCTAAGAATAACCCAACTTCAACGTGGCAGAAGGGATGAACCAGCCTCCCACATTGTGCTCTGACCTCCACATTACTCTGTGGCCAATTCACAAGTGAGGTGTTTCGGTCTTAATGTTCCATGTTTTCTTCTAGACTTGTAATTACATTTTTAGACCATCTAGACCCTAAAACCTCGGGAAAACGTACATAATGAGTCCTCGGGATTCATAGGTTTGCTCCCTTTTTGCAGTGCTAGGGATGAAACCCAGGGCCTTGCACAGGCTCACGAAGTATGCTGCCCCCGAACTGTACCTATAGTACATTGCACTTACGTTTTAAATGCAAAGAAATATTCGGACGAGCTATGAAATGAGTCTGCCTGCCACAGTTCCCGGCAACTCGCATTCCGCCCTGCCATATCAATTGTGGTGGATACTTCAGCAGATACATCTGAATCCCTTCTAAAAACACTCTCTAATACTGCCTTTATCCTGTTCATGTTTCTTTTGGGATCCAGAACTACTTTAAATTCTAAAAATAAGCTGCCTTGGCATAGTGTTTCAAAAAGCTCCTTACCCCCACACTTACTTAGCTTCAGATAGTAAGGAGGGTACACATTTTACAGAGTTGGGAGGAGGGAAAAAACAATGTACTTACACAAAAAAGACCCCCTAGACTATAGAATGGTATAGAAACATGCTTTGCTTGGGACTAACAGAAAGCCGTAATAGTCTGCAAATGAATTAGAAAGCTCTGATGTAAAGTGACATGAAAACCTTCAAAGCAAGTGGGACTTGGTAGGCACGCCTTTCTTCCTAGCACTCAGGAGGCACAGGCAGGGGGACCACGGAGAGTTTGAGGCCAGCCTGGCCTACACAGTGAGTGCCAGGCCAGCCAGGGCTACACAGTGAGAACCTGTGCCCCCAAAATAACATAAAATGTGGCAGCAAGTTTTAATCTGGTGGAAATGTTTCCTATTTACTTTCTGATTTGCTTCCAGAAATACTCTCATCTTCATTTAGCCCAGAAAGAGCTCCCAAAGCCATACTTTAAGAGTGTGCTTTGGTGGAGTGGAACCCTGCTGATGGCCATAGGAGAGACGGGCAATTTCGCAGCCTATGGAGTCGCTCCCATCACTTTGATCGCTCCGTTGGGCTGTATGTCGGTTACAGGTGGGCCATTTACCCCTATTTTGGTGATTAAGATGTTCATAAATTAGAGTAATTGATACAAATTGTAACAGAATGAAGATGGAGGTTTCTGTCCAGCCTGGTCCCATAGCTAGCTTTGTCCCAAATAAACACACAGACACTATATTAATTATAAAACTACTTGGCTGATGGCTAGGGATTCTTATTGGCTAACTCTGTCTTAATTATGAACCCATTTCTATTAGTCTATGCATTGCCATGAGGCTGCGTCTTGCCCGTAACCAGGTATGTTACTCCTTGGGCAGCATGGTGTCTCTAGGCAGCCTCCCTCTGCTTCCTCTCCCCAGCCTTCTCCTGGTCTCCTAGCCCCGCCCTATGCCTCCTGCCTGGCCAATCAGGGTTTCATTCATCAACCAATAAGAGAAACATGTATACACAGAAGGACACCCCATCAACAGAAAAACGGCGTATTCCCAATTCTCTGAGGGTGTTAACAGAGACTTACAGTTCTAATCTCTCATCTGCCCTTTCCCGTGCCACCACACTAGCCACATAGAAACATGCGTTCTGTATCCGTCCCATTTACACTTACAGGCCATATTCTCAGCATCTGAGTCCTAATAAATGAAAAGCACTTTAAGTGTTACACTGTGTTTTTGGTTACTGATGGATTATTTAAAAACTTTATGTGCAGTTATAGTTTATTTTTATGTTAAACTGACAGTACATGTAGTTGGAGCACTATCTGAATCATAGTTTGGCCTCCTTTTGGCATTAAACATCAAATATGAATTATTCCTCATTACCATAAGAATGTACAGTTTTATAGTAATGTCACAATTATCCATTTCCAAAGTTCATATGACTAAGTACATTTAGAGATGAATAAAATGAGATTTTTCTTTAAGGAGCAAAAATCACTGCTAACAAGGAAGATAAATTCTACAAACCTTGTTAAAAAAAAACTAATAAAAAAATCTTTTGAGTTTCATTCTTTATCTGCTGCTATGGAAACAGCATATTTCTAAATTTCTGTGATTTTAGGATATTCATTGAACTGGAAATAGCTTGGTAGATGTTATGAATGATGGCTTTGAGCACATCATATGACCACATCCCCCCGAGTTTCACATTTCTCCAAAACATGACATGGCATTCTCGAGGACATATAGCTTAAATTGAAATAATGTATATACAGAGAGAATTCCATTTTATTCTGGAAGCCTCTCCTTTTCTTGACTTTTCAAGTTTTTAAGATTATAGTAGATATTTTATAGATAATACTTATTTCACTTTCTAGAAATTGTTGAAGCCCCATATTGAGGCGTGGGGGTAGGGCTGCATGGGTAAAATTGCATGCCTGCCTCACAAATGTGAGAAACTGAGTTTGGATCCCCAGAACCCATGGGAAAGCCAGGCAGAGTAGCAGGTGGGACACAGAGAGGTTGATCCCAGGGACTCACTGGCCGGGCAGTCTAGCCCAAAGCGTGAGTGAGCTCCAGGTCCAGTGAGGGACTTTGAAGAAATAAGGTGGACAGCAATAGAGGGAGATCACCTGACATTGTTCTCAGGCCTCTCGACATGTACACACAGGGCAGCACCCACACACGTTTACACACATGCATGCAACATAACTATATGCACATACAAAAATACTCACATACTGATACTACCCTGGGGAGACAAAATTAATAGAGTCATTTACCATTTTTAGCATCCCAATACAATAAGTAAGTAGGGTGTATATTCTATTTTGTTGCATATAATACATCCACAGATAGTCTAGACGTTTTTCTTCCCAGTACATGAGAAATAACAGGTAAGAGTTTTTCTTGGGTTGTCAACCTGAGACAGGGGCTTTCTGGTTTCCTGTTGTCTTCCAGTTTCGCATTCCGTTACCTTTGCTCTCTTTCTGTCTGAGGAAGGAGTGTGTGGGCAGCCCCGCCCAGGGGAGGGCCGTGCGCACCATGTTGTGTTGACTCTGTTTACCTCATGTAATAAAGAGTAGTCAAGATGAGGATTCCCAAGTTGCCGGAAGTGACCATCAGGGAAGCCGTGAATCTGCCTGTGTCATCGTGGTTGCTCAAGGCTCTCATTAATAACCAGGAACTTCCGTTTTCCCCCCTGCCACTTAGTGTCCCCTCCACCCCCCCCCAAGTCTCCCCCTCCCCCCCTGGCCTGGTCTTAGGAGCTTTTCACAATGAAGCAAGCCATTGTTCTTTGCATGCTCTTAGCCTCAATTAATGGAGAACAATTTAGCTACCTCCTTTCTGACCATCTAAAATTACCCAGAGACCCTCCCAATGCTACCCAGCCCAGACTCGCTGAAGACACCCACAGGCCCTCCTGGCGCAGCTCACCCTGGCGGGTGGAAGGACACGCACATGTCCACAGGCGCCCTGTGGGTGCTCTGCACTGCCACCTGGGGCCATGGTGACGCCCAGGCCCAGACTTCTGCCAAGCGCCATGCCTGGGTCTGTGATCCTTCCATAGCCAGGGTCCTGTTACCATGGAAGGCTGTGAGGATACCCAGGGTCTGGGCTGCCACCTGAGGCTATGTTGGTGTCCCAGGGTCAGGCTGCCACTGCGGACATACTAATCTGAGTGGCCAGCACTGCCACCCAGGGCCATGGTGATGTCCAGACCCAGCCTGCTGCTGAGAGCCATGCCTGGTCTGTAGTCCTCCTATAGCTGAGGTCAGTGTTGATGTCCGTGGCTTGTTGCCACTGGGGGCCACGTTGAAGTCAGAGGGCCATGCTGAGCTGGCCCTGCTCCTGCCTTCCCACTGGCCTTGTTGCCTCGGGCACAGGAGTGCTGGCTCCGCCCCTCACCTGAAGTGGGTGGTCCCAGTGGAGGCCTGGGCTGAGCAACTCTGCAGCCACCCAGGCCCATATCCAGGACTTTGAGCTGGCCCACCCCAACATGTACCCCATCTGTGACCTGCTGGAGCGCATGAAGGGACTGGTCCTGTGGAACCGTAGCCACAGGGTCTCCGTGACTGGGGACAACAGCAGGATCTCTGAGAGGAGTTTCAGTGAGGGTCCAGTGGTGATGGTGTGCCTGAGGTCAGAGCCGTGAACCAGACCAACAGCTGATTGCAATGAACACATAAAGCTGTTTGGACAGAGGGATACACTGTGTGACACACAGCAGCTCCCAAGGCCACTATGACAAGTAGGTGTGTGGAGAGGTGGAGAAAGCAGGGACGAAGTGGGGTTTTGTTTGTTTGTTTGTTTGTTTTGTATTTTCTGGGGGTGGGTGCTGTAAGAGTGAAGGGCGGGTATGGAGGGACTGGGGAATGAGTAGTATCCCAAGGGGTGCAGGATGTGAAATTCCCAAAGCATCAATAAGAAGTTATATAAAAAACAAACAAAACAAAACTATTGAAATGAGTTTATAGCCTCAGGCACAAATAATTTCCTTCTCTTCAGCCTTTATATATAACATTATTTGCTCGTGAACACTGTTCCCCAGCTCTCTAGAGCTGCAGGTGAAGCGTGTGGATGGTGGGGGCTGCCAGAAAAGCAAGATTTCCCCTAATAACAGCCAAAGGCTGTAGAAAGGGAAACAGTTCTCAAAACAAATGGCTGTGTCTACTACAGACACACAAGAAGGCACCGTTGGAGCTTTCTCATCTTTTCTCGTTGGAACTTTAAGAAAGAAATGAAACCTCCCTTTGAATTTGAAAAAAGATAACATATGCCATAATTTTGCATGGATATTGCATAGTTTATGAGTTTTCCTGTGTCTTTTGCTTTTAAGTGTGTGTGTGCGCACACGTGCATGTGTGCGTGTATGTGTGTGTGTTTGGCACAATGGTGCATTTGGAATTGCATCCCTGGACGTTGAGAACGGAGTCCTGCAAGCTGTCCTCTGCCTGCCACACATATACTGTTAGGAATATTCTGCAAACATGGGACAAGGCTGGTGAGGGACAACTGGTGGATGACCTATAGACAAAACTTCTGTGGAAAGTTTATTGGTGGAAGGTAAGGGAATAAGGGAAAGGAAGAGAGAAAGAGATAGACAGAAACGGAGAGACAGAGAGAGGGAGGCAGGTAAAGCTGCCTCCTCAGAGAGAACAGTAGAATTGAGCAGAGCTTGCCTCCTAAAGGACCAGGGCACTGCCTACCTTGTGCAGAGAGGCGTGACACACTGTGCCAGGATCCCAAGGGGCAGGGCTAAGTTTGCCTGGATTACAATATATACTACTATTCTATTACTTACGAAATAAAAAGTTTTAGAAAGAACTCCATAATCACAGAATAATCACAGAGGTATCTGCAGTTTGGGGTAGAAAGTTCCATGGGGTTTGAGCCACTATGTATATTCAGAGGAAGATCATAATCATGACTCCAGAACCCAGTGGCCACGGGTTCTTTTATGAGGATCACATTAGATACAGTAGTTCCTGCAGAAAACGCGTTGGGTGATGCTCACAGACACCCCAAGCCTTCTAACGACTCAGCCTGAAGAGCCCCCCCACGCTAGGCAAAAGAGATTAGCAGTGAGCAGAGCCCTGAAGGAGGGCTCTGTACCCAAGCTAGCTCCGCAATGAGGGTTGGAGTCTTTGGATCCTTGTGTCACTTCCCTTCTCCATAGACAAGTTCCCAAAGCCCATTCTGACTAAAAATGGTGGCTGAGCTGCAGTGCAATTATTCTAGGTGTTGATTCATTCTGTGTTTCTCTTAGGAAGCTCGCAGGCTTCTAATTTCATAGAGCCTAGGCTGACTAGTGCTCCTGTGAACCAGCCAGTAGGCCGGCAGTGAGCACAGCTGTAGGGACACACTGCCTGGTTGGCTCTCACTCCTGCACCTGGCCGGCTCTGGCCGACTCTGGCCAGCTCTGCATCCTCATGCATGTAGTTTAAACAGGTTTTTTGTTTTGGTTTGGTTTGGTTTGGTTTTTTTTGTGCCTCAGATCACTAATCTGTAAAATGGCGGTAAAAATAGTTGCTATTTCAGAGGACTGTGAAGACCCAAGGAAGCTCAGCCACATAAGAAGACTGCCTGACATGCAGTCCCAGCTATTGTCTGTCTGTCGGTGTGCACACAATTATAATTATCATTACAAAGAAACAAAGTACAGTATTCTTCATAATGGAGTTTGTTCCTTGCTCTAAAATGGATGAGCCAATTTGGGAATGCCTTGCATTGTCCTTATCCATGCAGTGGTTAATTTGCAGGAAGCAGAAAGCAGAAATTGTCCATCCGTGAAGCAACAATTACTTGCCAACTCCTCCACATTTTCCTTACGGACCTGTTGTAAAATTCCAGAATTTCCAAATAAGAAGCCAAGAGAAAGCACAGTTTATAAAACAGGTACAGGGGATCTGTAATACAGCACTCAAGAGGCCGAGGCAGGAGGACTGCCACTAGCTCAAGGCCAGCCTGGGCTATGCTGTAAGGATCAGGCTACACACAAAGACCCTTTCTTATGAAAAGGCACGCCTTCCCAGGGCTCAGGGTTCATCTTGGAAGAGAGAGCAGAAAGATTTTGAGAGCCAACCATGAGGAAGAACCAGGGTAAACCATTACAAACTGGCATGTTCCCATGATAGACCTGTTGTGTTCATGAACTCACAGCATCTGTGTTAGGGAGGGGACTCATACCTCCCACCCCTATTGACAGCTGATGACAGAAAGAATCAGTTTTCCTTAAGGATGTGGCCTCTGATAGGTCCATGATCTTCATTGGATGGCCCCACACCCAGCTGTAAATGGGCAGTACACATCAGAGGTAATGGACTATTTAAAAAAAAAAAGAGGACACAAAGTTGTGGAGGGGGGTGAGGAGGTGGGGGTGGGTCTGGGAGGAGCTGGGAAAAAATACAATCAAATATATTGTAAAAATCCTCAAATACTAACATAAAATATGTTTTAAGAAGACAAAAAAGCAAAACAAAACAAAAAAAAAAATCATGGTGGGAAGAAAAGGGAGAGGGAAGATGGGAGGGGGAAAGGAAGGGAGTTGATCAGGGTGGAGAAAGCTTTGCCCTCTAAGTGTGTGGTCTAGCCCTTCCTGCTCTCTTCGGAGCCGTTCTGAGGGCACAGTAATTTTCATCTCCAACTATGACTTGATTGTGTATTTTTTAAGAAGCTATTTATTATTGTACCAGAAATCCATTAAAACGACGTCCTAGATAGTAGCTGGGCAATAGCTCAATGGGGACATGAGTTCAGTCCCCTGAGCCCCACTTAGGAAGGAAGGGGGGGCATGTCTGTGTGTCTGTAATTCTATCACTGGGGAGGCAGGGCCAGGTGGATCCCTGGACCAGCTGGCCAGCCTAGCCTGCTGGTGAGTTCCAGGCTATGGAGGAACAGGGCTCAACAAACAGATGGGTGGAGCCTAAAAAAAGACACCAGAGGGAGGAAAGGAGGGAGGGAAAGAATAGAAAGATTATATACTGTGTTGTTGTAGTGATTTTTGACCTGCCAATCCTGCGTATCGGCTTCACCACCCACCTGAGTCCCTGAGGACAGGACAGGGACTGTGTGTCTCACTGCTTATTATCTGATAGATACACAACGCAGGCTGCAGAATTGATCTGGATTTGAATAGTAGTGAAAAGGCCCTAAGTTCTTTAGAAAAAAAAATTCAATTCCTGTCTTTTAATTTTAAGATTTTATTTTAATTTATAAGGGGAAGGGGTATGGATATGTGCATATGAGTGCGAGTACCTACAGAGGCCAGACATCAGACCCCTAGAAGCTGGAGTTACAGGTGAAGACACACCCACCCACACACACCACACACATGCCCATGGGATACGCCCACCTGGAGCAGAACTTGGGTTCTCTGCAAGAACATTGTGTACTCTTAACTGCCATTTCTCCACCGGGAGATTTCAGTTTCTGATGCTATACAGCAAGCATGCCTTTAACCCCAGCACTTGGGGAAGCAGAGACAGGCAGATCTCTGTGAGTTTGGGGCAAGCCTGTTCTACAGAGTTTCAGGACAGCCAAGACTGTTGCACAGTCTTAAAAAACAAAACAAACAAGAATATTCACTCCTATGAATGCTAGGAAGTACCTAAGCCTATCTCAGAGGAGAGGAATAAGACCATTCTTGCATCTACAAAATACGGTCTCACACTTAATTGTTGACCACTTTATACCTCAGTAACTTAAGTTCTATGCTACACATAGTAAGTATTTGGAGATAGTTAAAAATGAGGAAGTTACCTACAATCCATGGGGAGATCCATAGGGAACCTCACTCAGTATAAAGTCAACTTATTCTAGGGGGTTGAGCAGGAACTCAACTGATTCCAGGCTACAGAGAGTGGGTGGGTGGGAAGTACCGGCATTAGTTTTCGGTTCCATGCTCAAGAGCACACTGATCTCAGGCCTAGGAGGGAAACCTTTTATTTGACAATGCTTTGGACAATACACAGGTAAAGGTAAGACATAATATTGAATGAGTACTCGCTATGTGCCATGTGAGGCACATACTTTCCACCATCCTCAGTCATGGCTAAGGTGAATACAAGGAAGAGACGGTTGAATTCAGGAGTAATCACATAAATCGAATACTTGGAATTTTTGTATTGAACAAAGCCATTAGTAGCAGCAAGCTCTCATTGGCCCCAGAATAATTTCCTCAGAAATTTAAGCCAGTCACCCTGTTGCCAGACTAATTTGGATTAAAGCTGGGAGGTAATACACCGAGATGACTAGAGTCCAGGCCGGTACCTGTCTTCCCTCTGATTTCCCCTCATAAGCAGCTGTTGTAACTCATGGGAGCCCCTGACCTGTGTGGGATCTCCGCTGTTTCATGTGTCTGCCTGGTGCTGCTGTGAAACCCTGACGGGACTGACTGCCTGCAGTCAGGGCACGGCAGAAAGCCCTGCTGGGGCCTTGAAATTCCAGAGAAGTCATGTCAAGCAGAAACTTAGTCTCCAAGGCTTTTATTAGCAGACCAATGAGCAAGCGACATGTACCGGTATACAACCTTGATGTCACAGAGTCTCTGTCCTTTGGAGCAACAAGCTTACTACCAACATGATCAACTTATCGCAGTCCTAAATCTTCATGGATGCTGTGACACCATTACACATGAATATTGGTTTTAGTTCTTGAAATATACAGAAAGTACATCTTTTCCACCTGGCTTGTATTTTTTCTTTAGTACATTTGTCCAAAGCCCAGCTTATATAAACTGTGTGGACTAAAGCTCTGATGTTTTAATTTTGTGTCTGCGCACACACTCCCAAGCAAAAAATCATTGTTGAATCTAAAACTTTATTTGAAACATCTTTTTTTTTTGAAAATGCCACAAACTATTTCTAGACAAATTGCTGCTGATGAAGTAATAGGCTATTAAATTTATAGTACAGATTTAACGCCAATGGTGCTATTTTTACCTTTCTATTATTTTTTTATTTTTGGAGTCTTTTCAAATGCATGCCAAGAAAAAAATGTAGAAAAGAAAGGATTACTGTTCTTAATCCAGGTAAATTTCCTCATCTACAGTTATGCAAATCACTATCTGTGAAATCGTTATATCTTTGTCATAAAGATATAACTTTTTTTCATCCAAACAGGTTTCTCAGTACTTTCATCCCTACCAGCATAGATGGTGGGACAACTTTTCTCTGCATAAGAAAACACTTTTCAAACCATCACAGCTGTAAAGCTTCATATCCCAGCTCCCCGGAATACATTGCAATTGACATGTTTCCCTCTCCAAAAAAAGAAATTCTAGCACTAGTGGTGAATGGTAATTATAGAGCATGCCCCAGTATGGCTGGAGCTTGCGAACATGCTCGCATGCTCGCTGTGTCCACAGGAGTGAGGCCTGATTGTGGCTGACAGGGAAGTGTTCGGTGGTGTGCTTTCCCAGCAGTGCAATGAAGCCACCATGTAGTGGTCAGAAACCACAAGCCAGACTTAGATTCTGTTTGTAGCATTATTATGTAAATACATTCTTTTTGTGCAGAGTTTGAGATAGTTTTAACAAAGGAATTTTTTTTTTATTGTTTTTGCCTTCTGCTTCCCATATCATCAACATACAGTGTTCCCTAAGAACATAAAAGTTAAAATAGTAAGTCGAATGTCCTAGGAATGAAAATTGACAAAATTCTCACTGAGGACTGCGTCAGTGGGTACACATTTCCTACATTGGTGCCTGTTATTAGAACTGGCCAGGGCTTTGTGTTGTTTGACTCGAACAGTGTGTGTTTGATGGAGTTGAAGACAGATAGCTATAGTTACAGTTTCCCTTAGTTATGATAAAAGATTAATTAGATATAAAACTTTAGACTCACAAAGATAGGATATTTTCTTTAAATTTTGCCAACTGTAAATGGACTAAATATTGTAACTGTAATTCTTGCTTGATACCTGTTTTGTTATTTGTAATCTTACTATGTTAAAATTAAAACCTCCCTTTTTATTTAGACAGAAAAGGGGAGACGATGTGGGTGTTCTTCATGGTGCCAATATGTGTTGCTTTTATTGGTTGATGAATAAAGCTGTTTAAGCCAATGTACAGGCAGAATTTAACTAGGTGGAAAATCCAAACCAAGAGACAGGGGGAAGGAAGACAGACTCGGGAGATAGCACGCAGCCACCAGGGAAGCACGATGCCAGGGCATCACAGGTAAACTACAACCACATGGTGATAACACAGATTAATAGAGATGAGTTCATTTATAAAAGAGTGCTAGCCAGTAATAATCCTAAGCCACGGGCCAAAGCAACCGTGACTAAAAGAAAGCCTCAGACTGGAGACTGTGGGGGCCTGATGGGTGGAACTGGATAAACAGAAAAAAGCCTTCCATGTACACCTCATTTATGTATTATAATAGCAAAACACAAAGATCTGACTCTGCCTTTGAGATAATAACTGTTAATGAAGGTTTGTGCTTAGTCACAGAAATTAACACAAACTAAACTTTGTACAACCAGTCACTCTCTGTCTCTCTTCCTCCCTCCACTCCCCCTCCTGATTTTTTATGAATCTTAGAACACAACTCCTGACCACATTACACTAAATAACTCTTCCATAATAACAGCCCTTCTTGTGCTGAGCCATGTCTTGAATGCTGGATGATATCAGAGAAGAGAACACAGGCTAACATAGGGTGTGGTTCCTCCGTAAGTTAGAAGAACAGGGAAGCCAGCATCAGTGTGCACATCAACTTCTGAGACTGGCTGAAGCCACCAAAAATGTCCTTGGCCTTTATCTGTTTTTATTAGAATTGTAAATCAGAATGCCCCTCCCTCCCTGCCTGCCTTTCTCACTGTGTGTGCATGCGTGCGTGTCTGTCTGTCTGCCTCTGCTGTCTCATGTCAACCTTAGGCAGAATGATTCTCCATTCTGATCGCTAATCTAAGTCATTCATGATCAAAAAAAAAATACAAAAATAAAACATAGGACTCACAAGCAAATTTTACATTGTAATTGACCAAACAGCATTGGAATTTCAAGGCTAAGCAAATATATAAACTGCTGTTGGATGCACTGTTTTGACAAATATAAGATTTTTTAATCTTTTCTGCCATGGATAATACCCTTGACCAAGGCTTTGGCCCCCACCATAGCTCCTTTTTAAAGTTAGTTTTTAATAATTAAATTACATTTTAACTAATAAACAATAATTATGTATTTTTATAAAGTACACGGTGATGTTTTATAGAAAGATCAAGTCAAATCATTAACATACCTGTCAGTTCACCTGCATATTTTGTTAAGAGCATTTAAATTCTGTTTAACCATTTAAAAATACGCAGTACATATTATTAATTGTGGCACTACAGTCTGCAAAAACTCCTCTTAGCTAATGGAAATGCTGTGCCCATGGTGTACCTTTGGCTGTTTTTAAACAGACACTGTGACTATTGTGATTCTGTGCCTGAGTTTGCACGCTCTGTGTGACTCTGTAATGAGATAACCCTCTTCGCCTCTAAGTGTCTTCATGTGTAACGTATATTGATGACTGTCTCCTGGGAGTAATTATTCCATGTAGAATTCTCCATAGCACAGTTGCCACTGGGCTAGAGACCACATGCTGCTCTTGCAGAGGACCTAAGTTCATTTCCCAAAGCCCACTGTGAGCAAGTCACAACCGTTACCTGTAACTGCAGCTCCACGGGGGCCCAATACCTCTGGTGTCCCAGGGGACCCTCAGTGACATTTTGAACAACCAAAGCGCTGGGGAGTCTTTTGGGCTGATGGTCCTTACAGCATCTCCTTGTACCAGCCTCACACTTCCTAACTGAGAATTGATGTCCTTAAGGTTGATAATGTAAGGAGCCAAGGACAGCTCAGCCCAGGCCCTGAGATCACATGATCATCCACTGTCATCCACTGTCAGTAATTGACAGATAAGCTTGGAGGAAAGAGGTGTCGGATTCTGCCAAGAATAGCTAGCTGTCCATGACTGTAAACAGGGAGCTCTGCCTGGGAAAAGCACCTGGGGCATTAGTAACAGCAACTGCTGAGCTCCTGCATAGCGTATACTCTCTTCCTGGTTTTCCTTGCACCTTTGTTTTTTGTTTTTGTTTTTGGGTTTTTTGTTTTGTTTTTGTTTTTTTTTCTGTAAAGGTACCTAATAATTAAATAGCGGCCCCTATAAGCATTCTCTGTGTCTTCGACAGTCAGGAGCCTCTCTTCCCTGTCCTGCCTCCACCCCCTGAATATACATGCTGAAGTAAAGCCTCGGGTAAAGTAAAGCTGCGGTTTAATACACCCGGTGTAGACCTGCAGATGTGCTGTTTGGGCGCTTTCTAAAAATTATTGATGTTTAAGCGTCCTTTCGAATTTTGAATGTTAAATTTTACTGTGGGGATAAAAAGAATATAATGATCAGCCCTGCTCTAGTTCATTAGGCAATGGTTATCTGTTGAGCTGGGCAGGTCTCTGGTTGCAGAGATGTAGGGGAGTGCTTCGGTCTATTTCATTTTAAAAATTCACTGCCCTACTAGGAAGTCATATCATTAGCTGATGTTCAGAAACTGCCAGTTTGCTCGGTACAGCTCATGTTTCACCCACAGTTTGCATATAAAATGAGTCACGAGTAAGTTTATCATAGTAACCTGTTATTTTTATTACTTTACTAAATAAAATCTTATTCTATGAAAAAAAATAAAATAAAGCCCTTGTTAGAGGGTCTGGGGAGATGGCCCACTATAAGCAATGCAGTAGGTATGGTGATGCACACATGTAACCCCAGAAACCCCAGAGCTAGGGGTGAGCAGGGTGAGCGATCCCAGGGCCCTTCTCCAAAACTACGGCAGAGGGCTTGAGAAACGGCTCAGCATTTGCAGAGATGCTAAACTGGTTTCCCACCACCTCCTTCAAGCAGCTCTCAACTACCTGTGGCTCCAGCTTCAAGTGACCCTGACATCACTGGTCTCTGCAGGCATCTGCCCTCATGTGCACACACCCCCATAAAAATCACACACACACACACACTTTAAAATAAAATGAATATTTTTTAAAATATTATGGACAGTGATAGAGGAAAACACATAATATCAGCCCTTCTGGTCTCTATGATCATGGGAGGCAAGAGTAACACACACACACACACACACACACACACACACACACACACCAGAAAAATTTCATGTTTTCTTAAAACAGAAAAACAGTATAGAAGTATGTTAGAATTCTAAATTCTCTGAGGGAGGGAGAAGAGCACATTTGTTTCATAAAACTTTAGCTTTTTGTGTCAGTTGATGCAGGTCAGTGCATGTTATATTTTACGTTTTTATTACAACTGTGTCCTTTTGGCTGGGAGCAACGGAATTATTTCCCACATGACCTTTCTCCCCACTTCCGATGAAAGTTAGATTATTTATGAAGCTGTGGCTTAGCAACAAAGGAAGAGGAAAACTGTCCTTTCTGACCTCCAGGGAAGCAGTGTGCTTGAAAGAGCCCTGGACAGGGGAGAGAGGGCCAGTGTCTACACTGGCTCAGCCAGAACACCAGTGGTTCTCAGAGCAGATCAGAGAGAGCAAAGGCACAGCCTCCTTCCAGCTTCACTTCAGTTTCACGTGCTCGGCGTTTAGGACTAAGTAGCTGTCCCTACTAGTCTGTATTTTCCTCATTCCGTGAAAGCAATTTCCCATCTTGCTGCCACCTTTGGCTGTGAAATCGCCATCTGCCGGACTGCTGAATAGGACACACTGGTGTATTTTAGTGCAGCCACATGACACTTGTGTTTTTTATTGTTAGTCTATCTCTTTCCAGATAGGAACATTCCTTGTCCAGTTTTGTAAGAAGCCAGTGAAAGGATGCAGTTCGTGAAAGCCTTGGTATCCATGCCTTTCTACGGCTCCGAACACAGGATGCTGCTGGTTTCCTGGGATTGTTTCTGTCTTAGGATAGAAATTTTACCTACATTTCCATACCTGCATTAAACTCAGTTTGTAATTTGATAGGCTCAATTTGATAATTGAATAGTCATACGTGTCCATAGAAAATCTTCCTTTAATGTTTTAGAGCCAGACAAACCACTCAAATAAACATATACTCGGTAAACTCCCATTTGGATACATAACCTGCCCAGGGAGATTATGCAAGAGCAAAGATCCACTCGTGTGAGAGTCAGGGTGGGCATCGTATGAGCACCTCTGCTTATTTAAAGTGGAAACCTTGTTATTTTGTCTTAAACACCTCGTCAGACCACCAGGCAGAGTCACATTCAAACTGTGACTATGATATCCACACAATGGGTCATTATACAGACATTAAAATTATCTCTGTGCAGAATTTTTAATGACATAGCAAATTGCTGCTTCCATAGTAACTGAGAAAACAGTGTTTTATCGTTTGTTCTGAGAAGGTAAAAACATCAACACATCAACCGCAATTTTCTGTAAACAATAGTACTTTAAGGAAAAAAAACAACATAATTTTTTATTGACTCTGGGAATTTCACATCATGCAACTGAATCCCACCCATCCCCCAGTCCCTACATCTATGCCTCTCACTCCTAAAGCATTCCCTCTAAAAGGAAACTTAAAAATAAATAATAAAAGTAAAACAAAAAAACAAAAATATCAACTAAAAAACAATCAAGTATAAAAAAAAACAAAAAAAAAACTCTTCCATCTTTCCCACCTTTTTATTCTTCTTAGTGGCATTGGGAGCTGCTGTGTGTCACTCAGTGTACCACTTTGTTCAAAGAGCTTCAGTGTACCACTTTGTTCAAAGAGCTTCACTTGCAAGTGTTCGCTGTGTAATGTGTTGCTGGTCTGGTTCAAGGCCTCTGGACAGCACACCATCATCCTTGGACCCTCACTGAAACTCCTCTCAGAGATTCTGCTGTTGGCCCGAGTCACGGAGACCCTGTGGCTATGGTTCCACAGGACCAGTCTGTCCCTTCATGCGCTCCAGCAGGTCACAGATGGGGTCGATGTTGGGGTGGGCCAACTCAAAGCCCTGGATATGGCCTGGATGGTAGCAGAGTTAGTCAGCCCTGGGCCTCTGGGACCCCCGCCCGCCCCACAAGCAAAGTGCAGAACCAGTTCAGTATGGCCTCTGTATTCCAACACATGGCTCAATACGGGGTCCACATGGACATCGGACATCAATAGCTAAATATATACATTTTAAACATTGTCTGTTTCTTTACTTTCCTCCTAGCTTCTCCTATTTCATTCCTTTCTCTTTGCTTCTCTCCTCCTACCTTCCATCTTCTTTCCTCCATGTCTCCCTTCTTTCCCACACATTCACTCAGTGAACTTACGAAGCCCGCCCTGTAACCAGGAGCTGTTACCATCCTTGCTCAGTTCCTATGTGTCTTCTTCCATCATGGAAGGCAATCATTTTTACAGCCACAACTGCCAAGTGTCTACTCAGAGAACAGCGAGTGAAGCAAAGACAGGAGATGCTTAATTTCTTCCATAGTGCCCTGAATAATACGTGTGTGTGTGTGTGTGTGTGTGTGTGTGTTTTATATTGGAACTACTACTAATAGCCATTTTCTTCTTTGTAGGTAGTGCCATAATTTCTGTTATATTTCTAAGAGAAAATTTGAGAGCCTCAGATTTGCTAGGTGAGTAACCATTTAATTCATCTAATTATAGCACCTCTTGATCAATGAATAAATACTACCTATAAAATTATGTACTTAAAAACAGAAAATTTAATGCGATGGTTGCAGGTCTCACTTAGGGGTGAGCATTCTGCACGGAAGACACTGCCTCTTCTCATAGAACGCTCTCATTTTCATTACACCACTGCTGGTTATTGGCTGTAGCAAAGTGTTGTTTTGCAATATTGTTATTGCTTATGTTGTGATACTTTAATGAACATAATAAAATTCAGGGAAAGCATCTGTGTTACCTATTAGACTATTCTACTTGAAAGTTCATAATTGCCATATTATTATATTTACACTGCCTAAAAGTAAAAGTCACAAAGTATTAGTTCCACCAAAGGAGCACCTGTTTTATTTAGCACCTTCCAAAAGTAACATAGAAAATTTCTCCTCAAAATGTTGTTCAGAGGGGCTGGGAAGATGGCTCAGTGGGTAAAGTGTCCTCTCTGCAAACATTAGGACCTGAATTGGATCCCGGCACTCACAAACAAGCGTGGCTTGGTGGCATGTGTCTGAAACCTCAGTGCTGAGGAGGCTGAGAAAGCAGGGAGGCTCGTGGGGGCTTCCCAGCCAGCCAGTCTAGCTAGATGGAAACTCTAAGTTCAGTGAAATCCTTCCTTGAAAAGTAAAGGGTTCTTCCATACCTAAGGCTCAGGGAACACTGCAGGGAAGAAGGCAGAAAGACTGTGAGAGCCAGAGATTCAGGAGTTTGCTATGAGGTTGTACCTCCTAGTAGTATCAGAAGCTACACATAAAGTCTCACTTTCATGACTGCCCAATCATGAGCTGAACAAAGACAACATCAATAAACATGCCAAAGTAAACAGGGAAAGCCCACAAGGCATCAACCCTACCTGAAGAACTACAGGCAACGAAGGAATAGACATCCCTGGGGAAGAGCACAATGACTAGTTATCCTGTGCAAATAATCAGTCCCAGAAGCATACATCTGAGTAATGTCATACAGACTGGGCAGGTTATAGTTAGGAAAATATGTGCATACACTTGCACATGTATGCATGCAATAACATGTAATGAAAAAGAGGCCATGGATTTGAAAGAGAGTAAGGGGGAATATATGCAAGGGTTTGGAGGATGGAATGGAGAGGAAGAAATGTTGGGATTATATTATAATCTCAAAAATGAGAAATAGAGGAGAGGGCCCTAGAAGAAGACAACCAGAATCGACCTTTGGTTCTCTACCATGAACTACCACAGGCGTACACCTCCAGGTTTTTGCCTTTCTCTATTTCTATATATCTTTTCCTTCCTTTTTAGTCTGTGTCTGGCTGTGCAGCTGGGTGGCTGGTTCTTTCTTTTATCACGCCTTCTTTTCTCATTCCTTGATCTTCCTTTCCCAGATTTCCCCTTCTGTTTATTCATTCTGCCTGGCAGCCCCACCTGTCCCTTCTGTTGTCCTGCTATTGGCCATTCAGCTCTTTATTAGACCAATCATGTGTTTCAGATAGGCAAAGAAACACAGCTTCACAGAGGTAGACGTAACAATAAACAAATATTTTAAATAATATATAATATGTATCATACTGGTGTGAGCTTTTAGAACTCCGTTTCTAAACTGAGGCCTTCTGATATGGATGCATCTTTACTTTCAGGTCTACCCTCTGAATGCAGGACTGCAATCCTTTTGCTTCCTAGGTGCCTCTCAAGCCCTCAACCACATTTAGAACAACCAAAGCTGTCTTTGGACATTACTAAATGTCTCCTGAGAGGAAAACTCACCCCAGCTTGAAAACACTCCTAGCCCTGTCAGAGATGAGTGACAGAACTGTGTGGGCAGTGCAGTGTCATTCTGAGAAATACAAATAATCTCTCACTATAATTGATATAATTATCATGAACACCATCATTCCCAAGAGATTTCCAGAAGGTAACACTAAAAATGTAACACAAAGATTGGGAGCATACATCAAGAAAACAAACAAAATAAAGCCTCACAGTGATGCTGGGGTCCTACAGCCTCACAGTGATGCTGGGGTCCTTACAGCCTCAAGCGATGCTGGGGTCCCTATAGCCTCACAGTGATGCTGGGGTCCTCACAACCTCACCAAGATGCTGGGACCCATTGATGTTTGTGAACACAGCAGCTAACATCTCTTAAACTTCCCTTTCTGGGTACTGTGCTGTATTTTACATGGAATGTCTTGCATAAATACAAGAATACCCCATATCTAGAAGGTTAACTAACTTTCCAGTGGTCACATAATTGGCAGGTGACAGAGCAGCATTCTAGCCATAGCAACCTGAGAAAGTGAGGGCTTTTGTCCAGGAGATGCCTCTAAAGCTGTGTGGCATGAGGTTATGTAAATAAACTCTCTAAGCCTTGGCTTTCTCATCTTTAAAAGGAAGATTCTATTACCTGCCTCTCAGAATTGAATGAATGCATGCATGTTTTGAGATTCTTAGAACACTGGCACATCCCTTTAGTCACAGCACTCAGGAGACAGAGGCAGGCAGATCTCTGTGAGTTCGAAGCCAGCCTGGTCTACAGAGCGAGTTCCAGGACAGACTCCAAAGCAAAACAGAGAAACCTTGTCTTAAAAAACCAAAAAGAAAAAAGAAAAAAGAAAGGAATTCTTAGAACAGGATTTGTCACTTGATAGCCATTGCCATCAGAAGTACTACAGCCACTACCTCACACTCAAGAGGAAATGTAAAGTTCCCACAACTCTAGTTTGTGGTTCCGGTTTGGTTTGGTTGCCTCTCTAACTGAATGCTCTTTGAGGGGGATGTCACCATTTAGAAAGTGATCTGTTCTTGCCTTTAGTGTATTGTTATAGAGGGGAAGGGGGAGTCACCCATTCCATACCCTGTCCTTCAACAAACAATTGCCACCAGTGCATCCTTGTCTAAGAGGTAGTAGCTCACTTTATACAGGGGACATCCAGGGAAGCCTTACCCCAGTTCATTTAGTGATTTGTTAGCTACACGGTACTCTTCTCGTGCCTTCATTGAGCTTTTGCCTAGAGAAAAATGTGGCTATTTCTGTTAAAAACTAAGAATGTGGTTTTTTGTTTGGTTGGGTTACCCTCCCCCCACCCCCCGCATTTACAGGGACTAAAACCAAACAGGGGAAAGAATAGTTAGTGGTGTGTTTTCCTAAAGATTAACATATGTGCATGCTAAAAATTAAATTGTCAAAGTGTGAGGAGGAATATCATTTATTTTCCCCCTGCTTCAAACAAATGAAAGTTTGTTTTTCCTGATGGAACAAATGGAGATTTGAGGCCATGTGGAAACAAGCTGAACTAATTTATTGCCAAATGTTACTCTCTGGCCATGAAGCCTTTCACCACTGGCCTCAAAAAAAAATGACCTCACAAAGCCTTGTCTGAAAAGACTTACCAGCCATTATTGACTCACTGACAGGCTTTGGCCCCTGCTCTGATTCTTAGTGGATTAATAATCTAAAATTATTTTAATGATTATTTTTCCTCTAAAAAAAGCACCAGACCCCTCCTCCCTTCCCTTCCCCTGGCCAAAAACTATAGTGTTTACCTCTTCTCCATTAGTCTTCAAACTACGGCAGCTAATAGTCTATGAGAACCATGCTGATTCAGGCCCAGATAATAATATCATCAAATACAATTACAGTAAACTCCTCACAACCCCCAGAGACCAATAACCTGATTACTTCAAGACACCTACAAATGATTTCCCCAAACTGATAGTGAGACCACAGCCTGTTATTTCCCTTCTTCTCACCCCCTGATCCAATGTTAGCATGGTTGGGTTCATTTGTCTAGGATAGGATCCAGCCAAGTGCAGAGCCGTTCTAGTTGACAGGACAGAGTGTCAGTCTTGATATCTGAGCAGCCTCGAGATTGGGAGGTTTCCTATTGGCGGGTCCAAGACTACTTAAGACTTCCCAGTCTAAGCCTTTTTTTTTTTTTTTTGAGGGTATCTGCCATCTCCCCTAGTGTTAAAGAATCCAGCTCATTATGTGTCTTCTGGTATTCCAAGAAGGTAATACCTGAATCCTTATCCATCAAGAGATAAAGCATTGTTTGGAGTCAAGTTAGCTGAAGACTTTAAAACTGAAGGCTTCCAGAAGTCAGAAAATTTAGGAAACTAAAGTTTAGAATTTTAATTGAGAAGACTCATCCAGGAGAGAGCCATCTGCCAAAGAATTGAATACCTCTGTGATGGGGATGTCCTTCTGTATATATGTTCTCTTATTGGTTAATGGATAAAACACTGTCTGGCCAATAAGGCAGGAACATAGGCAGGACTAGGACAAGGAGAATTCTGGGAAAGGTAGGCGGGGAGAGCCCATCAAAGACAGTTGCCATGTAGACCACAAAGGAGTGGCAGCTCTGGACCCTTCTCCAGTAAGATAAGACCATGTGGAAATACATAGATTAATAGAAATGGGTTAATTATTAAGACAGAGCTAGCCAATAAGAAGCCCTAGTCCTTGGCCAACAGTTTTACAACTAATATTCATTTGGGGCTAAAGAAGGCAGCTGTGGGCCCAAGCAGGAAAGAATCTCTGCCTACACAAACATCTGTCTTACTCAGCACATTGAGGAGTAGGGAGACAGGAGCACTTGGATTCCAGGTTCAGGTCCTTTCATTTCATTCATGCTTTGTCCCTTCCCATATGTCTGGGGAGACTGGCAGCAGACTAGTAGCCTCCTGAGTGAGAAAAAGGCTGAGTTCGCAGCAAGCCCATCAATGTCAGGCACTTCCCAAGTATAAAATACTCCCCAAAACACAACTTTGTTGTCTACAGGGGTGAGTCAGAAAACCTGAGAGGTCTCCCAGGAAAAGAACTTCCCAAGTTTCTTTCACCCACCTTTGCCCAAATAGACTTGATGTCTTAGAAGTGTTTGTTGGTGGGGCATATGTCTCTTTAAATTTGTTCTGGGAGCACCCACTTGGAATGCTCCCCTAAAGGAAATTTAGGGCCAAAATAGCCTGAAACTAATCCAAGACCCTCCAGGCCTCTGCCAGGAGCCTTCTATCTAGTCTCTTTGTGATCTGTGGAGCATGAGGGCTCGACTCAAATGGACTGAGTATAATAGTCAAGAAAATAGGTTATCTGGGTTCCAAGCCAAGCTTTCCACTTATTGCCTGGAGAATACCAGGAAGGACAGTTATCCCCTTTCTGTTTCATTTTCTTCATTTGTCAGATGTAGGTAGTAATAAAAGTAATACATTATACATTGTGACATTGTGTAAATTACATACTATAGGATTTGTTTATAAGATATGTTGTAATGGTATAATTATATAATAGTAAACAGTTTGCCCTTATCCATGTATTTGCTGACTGTGTGAATTTAGTAATTCATGGTCAACTACAGTCCAAAAATATTAAATGGGAAAATTACAGAAATAAGCAATTTGTAAGCTTTAAATAACCTGCTAAAGTATATTGCTTTCATTGTCCTGTTTTGTTGCTAGCTAGTGTTCATCATTTATTGTGCCTATTTGTAAATTAAGCTTCATCATAGGTAAATGCATATCATGAACAGAAGTTTGTGCCCTCTGAGACTTTAGGCACTAGGAGGCTTTGGGATGTATTCCCACAGACAGAGAAGAACTATGCTAATAATTTCTCACAGATTTGTTGTAGATATTAAGTTAATCATGTTTACAGCATTTAGAATTGTGTTTATTCTGCTTGTATGTATAATGTAGGTGGTGTACATGTGTGGTCTATGCATATGTGTGTAAATGTGAGTGCAGAGGCCAGAGGAGGACATCAGACACCTTGCTCTGTCACTCTATTTTTCCTTGAGACTGTATTTTCCACTGAACCTAGAACTTGGCTGGCCGCCAGTGATAATCCCCAATAATCCTCCTGTCTCCATCTCCCACAGAATAGGGTTATAGGTGTGTAACACAGCCACACTCAGCTTTTTATGTGGGTACTGGGAATTTGAATTCAGCTCTCAGACATGAGCAACAAACACTCTACCCACTGAACCATCTTCCTGGCCCCTTTTATTAAACTGTAATGTTTTTAGTATTAATATTGACCACAGTATTACTTTCATGTCAGCCATTCTCATCTATAAAATAATTAGTTTGGGATTTATAAAGATTACCTTTCTCCCTTCCAAGACAGTTGGGCTCCTGACTGTAAGGTGCACAGATTAGATTATATATCTGCTTTATGTATTGTACATATTTGTAGGAATAGGTCTCCCTATTTGGATATTATATCCAGCTACATGGGGAACAACCCTTGTGAGTTTGTAAGAGACCTGATTTTGTTTTCAAATGTAGAAAGGCTTTTTATTAGAGATGTGAACATGAACACACACAGGAAGCACATGGAGAGAAAGGCCCTCTACAAAGCAGAAAGGGACTGGGAGCCTCAAAATCCAGTCTCCCCAAGGGCTAGGTTTGTTGCTTTGGGGGGGTTGTTTTGTTTTGGTTTTTTAAGTCTTTGGAGGGTCTTTCTTCCCACACCACACCATTATAAATGCTCCAGCCAGGCCAGCCAGTCCATCAGCCGGTCCCCTACACGTCCATAAGGTCTTGTTTTAAACCACCAGGTTCTGTCTCAGATTAGGAAAGTGATCTTCATACCAAGAGAGCTAACTTGTATTTAATGGGAAAATAGAATTACTGTGTTATGCCCAAACTCTGAACCCCAAAATCACCAAGATGACCCTATCTGATGCGAAAGCAAAGAGTCTATAATTTTATGAGTTGACTCAAGTTCCCCTGTCCATCTGACACAGTGGGTGAAGCAGGCTGGGACCTTGAGCAGCAGTGGGGCGGGCATATATTGGGGTAGAGCAAGGGGAGTATGGGGGGGTCCACTGGTTGCATAGCAACAGTCTCAGGATTGACTTGGATAACCTGTCCTGTGTTGATTGGTCAGCTGCAGCTGCAGAAAGGTTGCTTTGCCTGGAGTCCATCCCGGGGCAGTTGCTAGGCTCTGCATTCCACTAGTATCAGTAAAACACATCCAGAGCCCACCAGCTAACTCCTGATTGGTTCCTTGCCACATAGAGGGTATCTAACTTCCTAGTGACTATCGCAAGGTCAGGCAAGGTCAGGAGCTCAGCACATGTTGCTGAGTCAGGGGCCTATGTCTTGCTGGGTCTTTTCTGCAGCCTGTCATGGCTGCCAAAGCAGGGAATTTAGTAAGGGTCTGGGCCCTTCCACTGATGGCTGGGGTTTGAGGAAGGAGGATGGACCACATCCCCAGACTGGAGTTCATCCAACACCCAGACACTGCTTCCCTACAGCTGCCCATGGTTTTTGGCATCTCTGATTCCCAGATCTTGGTGTTTGTCCATAGTTCTCAGGGCTAGCTGTGGCTAGAAGGCCCAGAGTTGCTGTGTGCAACTCTATTCTGTTTGTTGGTTGTTTCCTTCTCTCTGTTTTGTTTTAAAATCAGTGGGGGAAGGTCTTCCCCAAGCAGTCAAGCGTCCAGCCGATTCCTTCCTGCCCAAACTTTTCATTGTCAACTTGGATTAGAGCCTCCTTATAGACAGCCCCACTGTCTCTGTGCTATCCTAACAGAAATACAATTTTAAATTAATTTTTAGAGTGAAGTTCAGTGACTCATGGTAGACAATCAATATCCTGAAATGCATCTGTCCCAGGTTGTCTGAGTTTCTGGCATATTTGGCTGCCTTGATTGGCCCCCTTAGAGCACATTCCCCGGTATGTGGGGTATGATGGCTTTATTCACATGTGGAGATTGACCACATTTGTCATTTGTGAGTGACTCCCTAATAAATGCCTGACTTCCCTTTAAGAGAGAGAGAGAGCAAGAATTTGCTCCCAGTCCACTTGTAGCACCTAAGACCTCACCCAAAGGGGCTGGTACCTCAAAGACTATTGGCTAAATAAGTTCCCAGAACAAGTTTCACCTCTTGGCTGCTTGTTGTGGATATTTGATCACTGTGTGATGATATGTTGCTGTAATTGGTTTAATAAAGAACTGGACGGCCAGTAGATAGGCAGAAGGTGTGGTCAAGACTTCCGGGCAGAGAGAAAGGAAGAGGAGAATCGAGAGATACCAGGAGACGTGGAGAAGAAATAGGAGGTACAAGATGGAAGAGAGGTAATGCCACGTGATAGAACATAGGTTAGTATGAATGGGCTAGTTTAAATTATAAGAGCTAGTTAGGAACAAGCCTAAACTATAGGCTAGCCTTTCATAGTTAATAAGAAACCTCCTGTCATTATTTGTGAGCTGGCAGCCCAAAGAAAAATCTGACTACAACTGGTCTCTTGGAGCCTTTCCTCCCAGATCCAAAGGGTTAACTCCCATGTGGAGATGAGGCTGTTCCACCTGAATGAAGAATTTGCCCGAGTTCCTCTCTCAAGGAAGTAACAGTGAACTTTGAGTTTCTCGAGGGCATTTCAGAGTTAGACTTGCAGGGTCCCAGCACTGGCCGGGGATGCATCTGAGAGAACATCCATGCAGCCTGCTTCCTTGGGCTCCAGAAGGTGAACAGCAAATTTCCTAAGTTAGAAATCTGCATCTTTCAAAAGAAGAAATACTGCCACGCCATGAAATAAAAAATAGCAGGAATTGGTGGAAAGGGGTGTTACAAACACATTTTAATATACCCCAACCTCAAAGACAAGCATTAACTCAGAGTGAAAGGTTGGGAAAAGATTTTCCAATCAAATGAACCCAAGAAACAAGGTGGTGTAGCTATCCTAATATCTAACAAATAGACTTCAAACTTAAATCAGTCAAAAAAGATGAAGAAAGTCATTTCATATTCATCACAGGAAAACTCCATCAGGATGAAGTCATAATTCTGAACATCTATGTCCCAAATACAAAGGCACACACATTCCTAAAAGAAACATTACTAAAACTCAAATCACACAAAAAATGCACACACTTATAGTGAGAGATTACAACACCCCACTGTCACCACTAGACAGAACCACCAGAAAGAAACTTAACAAGGAACCAAAATAACTAACAGAAGTTATGACTCAGTAGAATTAACAGACACCTATAGAGCATTCCATTCAAACACAAAAGAATATACCTTCTTCTCGGTGCCACACGGAACCGTCTCCAAAATCAACTACAATCTTAGCAACATAGCAAACCTCAACAGATACAAAAAAGAAAATTGGAATAACCCCCCATATCTTATCAGACCACCATGCTTTAAAGTTAGAATTCAACAACACAAATTTCAGAAACCCTACAACCTCATGGAAATTGAACAATGCACAACTGCACCATTCCTGGGTCAAGGAAGAAATAAAGAAATTAAAGACTTCCTAGACTTCAATAAGAATGAAGACACAACATACCCAAACTTATGGGACACTATGAAAGCAGTACTAAGAGGAAAGTTCATAGCCTGAAGTGCCCACGTGAACAAACTGGAAAGTAGTCACACTAGAGAATTAACAGCTCAATTGAAAGCGCTAGAGCAAAAAGAAGCAAACTCACCCTGGAGAAGTAGATGCCAGGAAATAATCAAATTGAGGGCTGAAATCAATAAAGCAGAAACAAAGAAAACAATACAAAATATCAATGTAACACAGAGTTGGTTATTTGAGAAAATCAATAAGATAAACCTTTATCCAAACTAACCAAAATGCAGAGAGAGAACATGCAAATTAACAAAATCAGAAATGAAAAGGGGGAAATTACAATTGACAATGAGGAAATCCAGAGAATCTTCAGGTCATAATTTGAAAAACTGTACTCCACAAAATTCAAAAATTTTAAGGAAATGGACTATTCTCTTGATAGATATCATTTACCAAAATTAAACCAAGAACAGATAAGAAATGTAAACAGACCTATAACCCCTGATGAAATAGAAGCAGGTGTCAAAAGACTCCCAACCAAAAAAAGCCCAGGGCCAGATGGCTTCAGTGCAGAATTCTACCAGAAATTCAAAGAAGAGCTAATGCCAGTACTCCTCAAATTGTTCCACAAAATAGAAGCAGAAAGGTCATTGCCAAATGTTTTACGATGTTACAATTACCTTGGTACCCAAGCCACCCAAAGACACAACTAAGAAAGA
Source organism: Phodopus roborovskii (assembly GCF_943737965.1). Lineage (NCBI taxonomy): Eukaryota > Metazoa > Chordata > Mammalia > Rodentia > Cricetidae > Phodopus > Phodopus roborovskii. Next base: position 16,823,529 of record NW_026126567.1, on the reverse strand, counting down.
GAACTACAGATCAAGATCACTGATGAACACTGATGCAAAAATACTCAAGAAAAAACTGGCAAATAGAATCTAAGAATACATCAGAGAAATCATCCACCATGATCAAAGAGGCTTCATCCCAGGGATGCAGGGATAGTTCAGCATATGAAAATCTACCAATGTAATCCACAATATAAACAAAGTGAAAAAGACAAACCACATGATAATTTCACCAGATGCTAAAAAAGCCTTTGACAAAATCTAATACCCCTTTATGATAAAGGTCTTGGAGAGATCAGAATAACAGGAACATAGCTAAACATAATAAAAAGCAATATACAGCAAACCAATAGCCAACACCAAACTAAAAGAGAGAAACTCAATGTGATTCCTCTAAAATCAGGAACAAGACAAGGCTGTCCACTCTCTCCATGTCTCTTTAATATTGTACTTAAAGTTCTAGCTAAAGCAATTAAAAAAAAAAAAAAAAGATCAAGGGGATCCAAATGGAAAGGAAGAAGTCCAACTTTCACAATTTGCAGATGATATGATACTTTACATAAGTGACCTGAAAAACTACTGGGGAACTCCTACAGTAGCTGATAAACACCTTCAGCAAAGTGGCAGGATACAAGATTAACTCAAAACAATCAGTAGCCCTACTATGTATAGATGATAAATGGGCTGAGAAAGAAATCAGAGAAACATCACCCTTTACAGTAGCCACAAACAACATAAAGTATTTTGGGGTGATGCTACCCAAACAAGTGAAAGACCTGCATAGCAAGAATTTTGCATCTTTAAAGAAAGAAATTAAAGAAGATACCAGAAAATGGAAAGATCTCCCATGCTCTTTGATAGATAGGATCAACATAGTAAAAATGGCAATCTTGCCAAAAGCAATCTACAGATTCAATGCAATCCCCATCAAAATACCAGCACAATTCTTCACAGACCTTGAAAGAACAAAATTCAACTTTGTACGGAAAAGCAAAAGACCCAGGATAGCCAAAACAACCCTGTACAATAAACGAACTTCCAGAGGCATCCCTAACTTCAAACTCCATTATATAGCTATAGTTCTGAAAACAGCTTGGTATTGGCACAAAAAATAGACAGGTAGACCAATGGAATCTAATTGAAAACCCGGATATTAACCCACACACCTACAAACACCTGATTTTTTACAAAGAAGCTAAAATGGAAAAAGAAAGCATCTTCAACAAATGGTGCTGGCATAAATGGATGCTGGCATGTAGAAGACTTAAGATAGATCCATTATCTATCGCCATGCACAAAACTCAAGTCCAAATGGATCGGAGACCACAACATAAATCCAGCCACAATGAACCTCTTAGAAGAGAAAGTGGGAGGTACCCTTGAACAAACTGGTACAGGAGACCACTTCCTGAGTATAACACCAGTAGCACAGACACTGAGATCAACAATTAATAAACGGAACCACCTGAAAATGAGAAGCTTCTGTAAGGCAAAGGACACAGTGAATCAGACAAGACAGCAGCCCACAGACTGGGAAAAGATCTTCACTAACCCCACATCTGACAGAGGGCTCATTTCTAAAATATACAAAGAACTCAAGAAGCTAGTCACCAAAACACCGAATAACCCAATTAAAAAGCAGGATACAGAACTTAATGAGAATTCTCAATAGAGGAATCTAAAATGGCTGAAAGACACTTAAGAAACTGCTCAACATCTTTAACCATCAAGGAAATGCAAATCAAAACAACTCTGAGATACCATCTTGCTCCTGTCAGAATGGCTAAAATAAAAAACATCAATAACAGTTTATGCTGGAGAGGATTTGGGGAAAGGGGAACACTCCTCCACTGCTGGTGGGAGTGCAAACCACTTTGGAAATCAGTATGGCAGTTCCTCAGGAAAATGGAAATCAGTCTCCTTCAAGATCCAGCAATTCCACTCTTAGGCGTATACCCAAAGAATGCACATTCATGCAATAAGAACATCTGTTCAACTATGTTCATAGCAGCATTATTTGTAATAGCCAGAACCTGGAAGCAACCTAGATGCCCCTCAACTGAAGAATGGGTGGAGAAAATGTGGTACATTCACACAATGGAGTACTACTTAGTGGAAAAAAAGAAACCATCCTGAGTGAGGTAACCCAATCACAAAAGGATGAACATGGTATATACTCACTCATATATGGATATTAGATATAGAGCAACAGATTACTAGCCTATAGTCCACACCACCGGAGAAGGTAGGAAGCAAGGAGGACTCTAAGAAAGACATGGTCCCCCAGAAAAAGGGAAAGGGCCAAGATCTCCTGAGCAAATTGGGAGCATGGGGGGAGAGGAGAGGGGATTAAGAGAAACAGAAGGGGAGAAGAAGAGGGGAGAGGAGGACACAAGAGAGCAGGAAGATTGAGTTAGGGGGAAAATACAGGAGAGCAAGAAAAGAGGTACCATATTAGAGGGAGCCATTATAGGTCTAAAGAGAAATCTGGCACTAGGGAAATGTCCAGAGATCTACAAAGATGACCCCAACTAACAATCTGAGCAATAGTAGAGAGGCTACCTTTAATGCCCTTTCCCTATAATGAGATTGATGGCTATCTTAAATGCCATCATAGAACCTTTATCCAGTAGCTGATGGAAGTAGAAGCAGAGATTCACTAAGCTAAGCACTGAGCTGAACTCCTGGAATCCAGTTGCAGGCAGGGAGGAGTGATGAGCAAAGGGGTCAAGACCAGCTGGAGAAACACACAGAAACAGCTGACCTGAACAAGGGGGAACTCATGGATACCAGGCCAAAAGCTGGGAAACCAGCATAGGACAGACCCAGACCCCCTGAACGTGGGTGTCAGTTTGGAGGACTGGGCAGTCTATTGGGCCTCTGGTAGTGGATCAGTATTTATCCCTAGTGTATGAATGGACTTGGGGAGCCCATTCCACATAGAGGAATAACTTTCTCAGCCTAGACACATGGGGGAGGGCCTAGGCCCTGCTCCAAATGATGTGACAGACTTTGAAAATCTCATCCCCTGGGAAGCAGAAAGAGAATGAGTTGGGGGGGGGCAGGGGAGGAGGAGAGGGAAGGGGAACTGGGATTGACACATAAAATAAGATTGTAATAAAATTTTTAAAAATTGTAAAAAAAAAAACAACATGTTTTAAGGAAGTGCAAGTGACATCAACACTTTTAAACTCTTATGGCAATATGAATGACCCCTAAGGGAGATAGAAAATCACCTTAAATAGTACAAATAGTTAGTCATGAGCCCACAGATTGTTATCGTAGCATTGAAGAGGCTAAGGCAGAAGGGCCATAAGATCAGGCAGGCCTGTAGTCTCCCTCGCTAGCAAGACCCTGTCTCAAAAACAAGCAACAACAAATGCAGATGGCATAAAACAAGCAAGCATACACCTATTAGAGGACAAAGCTATCCTGAAGTAACTAAAGTTAAGATCATAAGGAAAGAATGAATAAACCACTATAGGGTTATCCTCTTGACTCACAATGATTTGAGTTTCAAATGAAGTAATATATATGAAAAGAGATTTGGAAGGACTTGTTTTAAAAATCCTCAGACATCCTAACTGTAATTTGTTTTGAAATGCAATAAAGAGAGAAAAATGCCTTGATAGAGAAATGTAGAAGCAGATGAGAAAGAGTATCGAAAATGAAGCCAAATAAGTAACACTACCTTCAGATGATGGAGTACTTATTCAGATGATGGTGTATTTATTCAGATGGTGGCGTACTTATTCAGATGGTGGAGTACTTAGTCAGATGATGGAGTACTTAGTCAGATGGTGGAGTACTTATTCAGATGGTGGAGTACTTATTCAGATGGTGGAGTACTTATTCAGATGGTGGAGTACTTATTCAGATGGTGGAGTACTTAATCAGATGGTGGAGTACTTATTCAGATGATGGAGTACTTATTCAGATGGTGGATTACTTATTCAGATGATGGAGTACTTAGTCAGATGGTGGAGTACTTATTCAGATGGTGGAGTACTTAGTCAGATGGTGGAGTACCTAGTCAGATGGTGGAGTACTTAGCAGATTTAAAGGAAAGAGCTTGTCTTACATCTTCTCCACAGTGTTCTCTAAGTGAGAGAGAAGTCAATGCAAAGCAGTGTCTACAATATGCTCTTGCTTATATGAAAGCAAGAAAACTCATGTGCATGCACACACGCCTCTAAAGATGAAGCCTAGGAAGGAGCCTTGGAGCATGACTCTGGGCAGGGTGCCTGGTGTGCTGTTGGCGAATGAGAGACACTTGGCATTTAGCTGATCGATCCTACATAACCCTCTGGAATTTTGTTGCACATGCTCGTGTAACTATCTCCTGATTACATCACAACACAGGAAGCTGGGTGGGTGCTGGGTCATGTAAGATGAGAAGAGAAACTTTGGCAATGAGACTTAAAAGTCATCATGAATTTAGGTACACAAAAGGAACACTTGGAATCCCTGAGACATTTTAAAGTGTGCCCAGTAGATTTGTGTTCTTTTATCATATCAAGGTCAGAAAACTCACTTTTAAAAAACCCATTCCTCCTAGGAACCTAATTTGAAATAACCCTTTATTTTCTAAAGAAAGAACATGACCGGCCAATATTTTCTCCCAAGTTTGTGCATGCGTTTTTATTATTTTGCTTTTACTAAAGTGTTTAACAAGGTGTATTGTTTTTCATTTTAAATATTCTCATCAGAAATAGCTCTAAAAACTATGTGTAAATGGGGGCAGACATGTAGCCTCTCAAGGCCCTGAATAGGTTGTTGTCAACCTTATATAACATTAAACACTGTGCTCAGAAACTGAGTTCAAGACCTAGACCATGTGGGTAAGAGGGGTAGGAAATCAGCCCCCCACACTGTCAGCTTTTATGGATAGACCAGACTCTTGCAGTTGGCATTAAGGCTGTTTGTAAGTTATATTCACAACAGAGATATATGCTCAGTGGTGAGAGAGGACATGTTTCCAAGTGCAGTATCTGCAAAGGGCTACTTAGGTAAAGTTTGCTCAGGCCGCTACATGTATGTAAATAGGCTGCCCCCTTACACTCTTCCCGTGGCTGACCCCTCACCCCCACCCCTAACCCTCCATGCACATCATCTTTTCTCTCCATGGTTCTAAGTAATGCTAAAATGACGAGCAGATAGCAATGATCTGTTTTTACTATGCTAATCCTGGGATTCTTGACCTAGTAGATCATTAGAATTCTAGAGTGGGTCCCTCTCACCATAGTTACTTTTGGAAAGGCTGCTGTCAATGACTAAAGTGCCCACTGCTGAGTTTCAAAGTCTCCATCACCCGAACTCACAGGCTCCAGGATTGAGTGAGCGAGTGAGCGAGAGCTGGTCATGAGCTGGACTGGATGATCTAGGTCAACTTGGCCCACTTGTACTTCATTGGTGTGGAAATGGTCCCAGGAGTGGGTCCTTACCTCTCTGTCCCTGCATGTTCTAATGTTCTCTGTGTCTGGGGAAACTCCCTGAGGAGGCTCGGATTCACCTGGGACAACAGAATCTGGAGTCATGTCCTGCTCCGTGGATTTTATTTTCCTTTAAAGAACTGTGCTCTTCAGGGACAGTTGACTTGTATTTTATTGGCACCAGTTGGGGTGGGAGATCAGGGACTGCATGACTTTCAACAAATAATACTCTCTTCTAGGTAATGGTGAGTCAAGAAAAGCTTTAAGGCAGCCAAGCCGATAAAGCACACCTGAGTTCAAGGCCAGCCTGTATTACAGAATGAGTTCCAAACCAGCTCAGGCTACATAGCAAGACCCCACCCCAACTGGAAAGAGGGAAAAAGAAAAACTCTAATCTGGTTTTCATTTTGGTTTGTCTTTTTTTTTTTATTCAAAGGTATGACTGTGGCATTTGCAGGAACATATTTATTGGTGAATTTTGCTCCAAATATGTCCCAGGCTATCTCAGCAAGAACAGTACAGTATTACTTTGTTGGCTGGCAGTTCCTGGTCTATGTGGTAAGGGTTCTAAATATTTTACTGTTTCTGGTGTATATTCTCTAGACCACTGGTGGCTACAGTGTTAGAAAATCCATGCAACCCTTTCTTCTCAGCCCAGAGACTTGCTAAAATATAAATATATGCTATCAATGCCTAAGGATTTGAGATATTAAGCACTATTGAAGCATTTTTCAAAATGTCCTCATTGAGATCAAAGAGGTAGCAATGGTATAATCCCAGGGGATGCAGGGGAGGGAGGAGGGAGGGGATGAAGTAGGGAGAGAGGGAGTGGGAGGAAAGGAAGGAGTGAGGGAAGAAAAATGGAAGGGAGGGAGGGAGGGGGGAAGGAAGGAAGGAAGGAAGGAAGGAACTGGTAAATGGGTAGTTGAAGACATTAACTGAGATGTTTTATTTGATACAATGACTGCATCTGGTAAGTATAAAGAAAGAAACAGTAGGTTTATGACTTGCTACAGATTGCAGTTGAGACCGGAGAAAAAGAAGATTCCAGAAAGGGCAAGCAGAAAAAAAAAATTGGAATTGTCTAAGTGAGCATTTACCAAGAAATAGTTCAGCAAAAGTACTTGTACATTTAATAATAAAGAATTGAAACCTACAGACTCATATATTTTTAGGAGTAGAAGGCATCTAACCTAGTTCACTGATGTAGAAAAAGAATGTTCTACTCTACCAACTTAGTATCAAAAGCATGCTGTTGACATTTACAAGCTTTACAGGTGAGCTTTGCCCTCAAGTATAAATCAGGCTCCTGTGACAGCAGTCTATGTGACAAGATTTCTCTGTCTCACTACCTCTGACATACCCTGACCACTGGAACACAGTTGTCTACACACATTCTCCACTGTTTTCCTCTCTATTCCTTTCTCTTACCCCACGGAAAAAAAATAGTTCATTTTGTGTCTTTTAGTGTTCATATACTACACACCATTAATAGATTATCCTGTAGCCTTCCATGTTAGCCACTCCTTTCTCATTACACCTAGTAGACACACACACACACATATTAATATTAATATTAATGTTAATATTAATATTAATAAATATATATTGCTGAGAGAGAAGCAAGGAGGGAGGGAGGGAAAGAATTCTTGAACTTTGTGTAGTGTTTACTTCATGCCCATCATCTCCTTGAATGTCTCTCTTCCTTGACCTTCTTGGTATATTTTACATTCTGTTCCTTGTCTGACCTCTTCATCTCGGGCACCTCTTCATCTGCGGACCATACGCGTCTACTTATACAATGTATGCTACCCAGGCCTTCTAAAAGATTCCTGTTCTGGTTTGTTTTTCTATTGCTATGATAAACAACATGACATGACCAAAAGCAAGTGGGGGGGTGGAGAGGGTGTATCTGGCTTACAGTTCACAGTACATGGTCGAGGGAAGCTAGGGAAGCTAGGGGAAGAGCTCAAAGCAAGACCCTAGAGGTAGGGAAGGGAGAAGAAAGGGTGGAGAAACAGAAGAATGCTGCTTACTGACTTGCTTGCCATTGCTCTCTCACCTTACTTTCTTACACAACCCAAGATCTCATGCCCAGGGGTGGAACTGCCCACCCTTGGCTGGGTCTCCTCATGTTAGTCATTTATCAGGGAAACACCTCCTCAGACATGCCCATGGGCCTGTCTAACAGAGGGGACTCTCCGATTGAGGCATCTGTACTCAGTGTCAAGCTGATAAAAAGCCAATCAGCACAGATGCCGTTGTTCACACAGCATCATGCTTCTTGCATCCTGTATCCGCTTCCTCCCAGGCCTCTCCTGACTCTGCATTCATTCACTGCCCTTCATGTATGGTCCATGGTTCCTCAAATGCAACCATCAGGATCTGAACTCAGTGTTTTGCCCCCAAACTCTCCCATCTCTTATCTCTTCTGTGTCCATCTGGTCTATTGGAGACCTGAGCTACATGTGACTTCTCTCTCTCACATCTTGATTTCCCCACTCTCCAACCCTACATGTTTTTAAAATCTCTTAAACTTGACCCCTCTCTTGTATTCCCATTAGCACCGCCTTATTCCAAGCTTTCATCATCTGTTTCTCAGCCCACTCCAGCAGTGTCTGAAGAAACATGTCCCCCTTACTGACGACTATCATCAGTACTATAGCTACAGGCATCCTCCTGCAAGCCTCATAACTCGGTGATACTTTGTTTTTGTTCCTCTGCCAGGAAGGTACCCTACTTTCTCTAACCTATAACTCTGTCATCCTGAACCTCCCAGCAAATTCACCTGCATGGATGCAGCTCTGATGCAGCCTCTTCTGTGGAAATATTACAAACCTAGTTTCTCTGTTTGCTATGCTTTTCACAGGCCACATTATGATGTAATTGCCTATCTACCTGTCCTCTATTCCAGCAATGCACTGCCACAGAATTGTTGGTTAATCAGCCAATCAACCAGCCTATCACTCAATAAGGTCCTGCCTAAAGAAACAACTGCTTGTGCTATGTTGTTAGCCAGGCTCTTATTCTCATGGACTTCACTCCTACCCTGGCTGGCTGCCACTTCCCAGCTCTTCCTTAGCCCTTCCCAACTCAAGTTAGCCTTCCTGGGGACCTTCAGACTCTGCTTTCACTCCACCCCATTTGTTTTCTTACTTGTCCATCATCATAGTCTGTTAACTACCACAGCTTTCATCAATCAACTCTAAGCACTAGAGGGATCTTTAATCTCTGATTTACTTCTGTTCTTTATACTTTATTAAATATTTCATGGTAGTGCAGGCTTGAAATCTAACCAACACATTACAACTTTTTGCCTACGGGCAAAACAAATGCTTCATCCACAACAACAAGAGCAACAAAAAAAGTGACATAGCCTATGACCAGAAAATTAATAGCCTGAGTTGGATCCCCTGGAGATTAAAGATGCATCAAGCCTTCTTTCCTGGAATAACTGCATGGTTTAATGATGATGTATCTTGTATTGTTTTTAGCACCAGAGAATACATCTGAAAAGGACAAAATGCCTTTTAAAATCTTTGCTTTTCTTTTTCTTTTTTTCCTTCATGATACTGAGGATTGAAACCAGGCTTAGTTAGCACCACCCTAAGCAAGAATTCTACTACTAAGATGTATCCCCAGTCCACAAACTTTTTTATTAAACCTTACAGATGCACAAAAATACTCTGAATTTTGTTACACCTTGATATTTTTCTGAAGCTTATTCTTTTACTGTATGTATGTATGTATGTTTGTAGAGACAGGGTTTCCCTGTGTAGTTCTGGAGCCTGTCCTGGAACTAGCTCTTTTTTTTTTTTTTTTTTAAGATGTATTATTTATCATGTATTCAGTGTTCTGTCTGCAGGTATGCCCTCAGGCCAGAAGAGGGTACCAGATCTCATTACAGATGGTTGTGAGCCACCATGTGGTTATTGGGAATTGAACTCAGGACCTCTGGAAGAGCAGCTCTTAACCTCTGAGCCATCTCTCCACTGGAACTAGCTCTTATAGACCAGGCTAGCCTTGAACTCTCAAAGATCTATCAGCCACTGCCTCCCGAATGCTGGGATCAAAGGCATTCATCAGCACCCAGCTTACATATATTTCTAATCTTTGAGAATTTCATGCATGTATGCAATGTATTTACTAACCCATTCAACATATTGTAGTGTAATGTAGTGTAGTATAGTATTGTATAGTTTAGTGTAGTACTGTATAGTGTAGTGTAGTATTGGGTCGTATAGTATAGTGTAGTGTAATGTACTGTATGTACTTCAGTGTTATATAACGTAGTGTAGTATGGTATAGTGTAGTGTAGTGTGACATAGTGTAATATAGCAGGGTAGTGTAGTGGTGTAGTGCTGTAGTATAATGTAGTGTACTATTCCATGCTAAGACCTTTGAACTGAATTTTGGGCTAAATCTATTAGACATCTAAATAATCAAAGTTCAATTTTCAGATGTGATAGGTTTTTTTTTAGGTTGTGTTTCTTTGTTTAGTTTTCACAAAGGTCATAATCACCTTAAGACTATTCTGTGAGCTGGGTGTGGTGGCACATGTCTGTAATCACAACACTCAGGAAGGGTGGGCAGAAGGACCACGTGTTCAGGGCCATGCTGGGATACATAGAATGACCCTGTCTCCACACCACACCCAACAGACTAGTTTATGACAAGCCGTTCATTGTTTCTGTATTACACCAAGTATAATTACAGCATCTGGATTGCTTATCGGGACTGATCAGACCAACATATCAAATGAATAAAAATAATATTCGAAAGTCTTCATCAGTTCTGCATTTTCCACAAAGGGACTGTCAAGTTATATTCTGGACCGGCTCACCTCCCGCCCCTCGAGTATATGTTGACGTGGACCATGGTGCCTGTGTTCTCTCCAGTTCCCCGTTAAGTGGAAGCCCCACCACAGTGAGGTCAGGAGTCTGTCCCCTCCTTGGTGTCCTTGTGCAGGAAAGTGATTTAAGGAGCCTGGTGTCCAGTGGCGGGGGAGAGCTTCAGTCTGCTCACCCTCTGGGCCAGCTTTCCCAGGCCCATCTGCCACTGAGAAATAGTTCTCCTCACTAAAACCTGCCAAAAGTGGAGGCTGAGTTGGGTCTCAAGGTCAGAGTAATTTGGAAAGACACTGCATAACTCAATCCTCTGAGGAAACCATCACCTGTGCCAGCGGGCTAAAGGTCATGCCCCTAAAAAGAAGATGGATTAAAGTTTCCTTAGTCCCATATGTCCTGCTTGACCAAAGAGCTATAGAGCAACACACCTGTGAATGCACTCCTTGCAGCCCACACAGGAAGCATGGCCCTAAGCCTCAATTGCATCACGCTTTTTGGCAGGCTTTGTGGTGGCTGTTTTGCCCACCCAGACTTTCCAATAAACTACTCAAATGGAAACCTCTGTTCCAAACGTAAAATCCTGCCCACAATAATCTACACAGTTGCTCATTTTCTTTCTCAGCAGTGGCAGGGACCAAACCTGTCATTTGAAGTAATTCTATGCCCCGATGCTGATTATTAAGTCTGCAGTTCTGACAAAGCTGATTCAACACCCACCATCTGGTGCTGTGAACCCGGAGGAAGAAAGCTGTGTTTTTATTAAACATCTCTGGTGTGAGATCCCTTTGCTTTATTGTCTAGATGTAAACAACACCGTGTGCCTGCAGCAGAGGATGCGCAGTAGAGGACTCCCACAGAGCAGGCAAAGCCTGTGCACAGCTGTGGCCTCTCTCTGCACCTCACCTAGCAGCAGTCCTCTGAGTGGGCACCTCGGTCTCCTTCACCTCCCAGAAGAGGAAGCTGCAGCGTAGAGAGAGGTCCGATAACTTGGCCAAAGTCAATAAACACGAATTCAGGCAATCAGAACTCAAAACCAAGTCAGTCTTTCACGTCACCGAACTGCCTGTGCAGGCTCAGTGCAACAGACTACCAAGGACCAAGATGTCTGCAGAGAACCTTGTCAGACGCTATTCCTGTGAGACAAAAGTCATTTGAATGACTCAGCTTTCAAGAAAGAAAAGAGGGTGGGGCTAGAAAGGTGGCTCGGTGGTTTTGAACATATTCTGCTCTTGCAAAGGACTTCCGTTCCCAGCACCCACATCAGCAACCACCTGTACTTTCAACTGCAAGGGATCCAGCGCCCTCTTCTGGCTTCCATGGACAGCCACACTCAAGTGCATAGACACATACAGAGAGGGGAGGGGAAAAAAATAGAAGATAAACTCAGACTGGTGAAATTTGTCTGTTTTAACATGTCATCTCCTAGACTACCATTGACCCCATATTACCAAAACAGGATAGCTACTACCATTAGTTCTAATTAGATTCAAGAAGGCAGAAGCAGGTGGATCTCTGTGAGTTTTCAAGGCCAGCCTGTTCTACATAACGGAGGTGGGGAGGAGGGACATGTCGACTCCAAAACCAACTGCCAATGTCTTAGGGTGTCTGTTGCTGTGAAGAGACACCATGACCATGGCAACTCTTATACAGGGAAGCATTTCACTGTGGCTGACAGTTTCACAGGTTTAGTCCATTATCATCATGGCAGGAAACATGACAGTGTACAGGCGGACATGATGCTGGGAAGGAGCTGACGGTTCTACATCCTAACCCACAGACAGCAGAAGGAGACTGTGTACCACACTGGGCATAGCTTAAGCATCAGAGACCTCAAAGCCCACCCCCACAGTGACACGCTTCCTCCAACAAGGCCACACCTCCTAAGAGTGCCACTCCGTACAGGCCAAGCATTCAAATACAGGGGTCTGTGAGGGTCATTCCTCTTCAAACCACCACACCAACTCAGAAAATTTATCTCAAAGACAATCCTTTGGAAAAGATTTCAGGAACCAAAATCTGAATCCATTTTCTATGAATCCCTTAACAAATCATCACAAACTCGGAAATGAATTACTGTTCTGGACCCTGGACTGACAGGCGGTGTCCCTTCCAGAGTCTCCAGGGAGGAATCTATCACTTGCCAGGTCCTACAGGTTCTCAGCAGTCTGACCTGAATTGCCGGTCCCTCTGACTACAGTGGCTTCTGCTTTCTCAGACTCACATGCCTGAATCGTCCAGGACCATCTCACAATTCAGATCCATATGCTTAACCACAGCTGCAGAGCCCCAGTGCAATATGTAAACAAATGTTCTGAGGACTTAGAACATGGGCCTCTTTGGGTGGGGTGGCATCATTCTGCCTTCCGGGGCATTGTTCTTTAGCATGCCCCACGTACATAACAAGTGTCAGTTTCCTCACTTGTAAAATGGAGGTGATCATAGTAGCTGCCTCCTAAGGTGGTTGGAAGGACTGGTGACCTGATTGCAGCAGAGCCCTGGGACCAGTGCACACAGGGCTCACAGAGGCCAGCCGGCAGTGCAGCTTCTCCGTGGGGCACAGGGACACATAAAGCCACAGCTGTGTGAGCATCAGAGAGAAGTGTAGAAAAGAGTGGACATTGTTCATACTGCTTGAATATTTTATCCCTGGGAGCTCTGTGACCTCTTGACCCGAGGTGGAACCCAGTGCCACTGTAGTCAAGGAGATGGGATTTGAGGGGGGGGAGGGAAACTACATGATTTTTCAGAACTGGCTACAGTTATCTATATCCTGACTCAGCAACATTTAGTGTGAGCTTGAAGCAGATGCCCCATGCTCTGCTCATCAGGGAGGGCCTCTGTCCCCTGGTAATGAATCCTATGGTACAGTTACATCAGGTGAGAACTGGATGTCCTCAATGAGGGGCACTGGGCCAAGAAGACCTTCCTGTGGAAGGAGACTAAAACACCCAAGGGAGCACTGTGCAGTCATAGGGAGCACCCGGAGGGGATCCATAGGGAGCACTTGGAGAGAATGTATGGGGAGCACTTGGAGAGAATGCATAGGGAGCACTTGGAGGGAAGGCATAGGGAGCACTTGGAGAGAATGCATAGGGATCACTAAGAGGGAAGGCATAGGGAGAACTTGGAGAGAATGGGGAGCACTTGGAGGAAGGCGTAGGGAGCACTTTGAGAGGATCATAGAGAGCACTTAGAGGGGAGGCATAGGAATAATTCTTGGACAGCTTTTGTAGGGCATCTTAGTTAATGGCCTTGCAGAAAAGTGATAAATGGCTTCATTTACCAGGGAAAAGTTGAAATGATCATTTAATATTCTATATTATATGGAAAGCCTCCTAATTGAAAGAGATCTAGCCAGTGGCAGGATCTAGAGCCCAAACAGAAATTTGCATTATTTAGAGAAGGCTCTATTAGTAAAACTCAGTCCTGGAAATAGTGGCTGTTTAAACAATCAATGATTGTTTTCAAAAAAAAATTGTTGTCTTCTGTCTAAAAAGCAAGTCTTCATATTTATGGTTTCACTGCAGGGTTACCATCTCTTTACCAAAAATAACCATAGCTGGGTTTCAGATTCTTTCAGGGTAGCAAATTTTTAAATGTTAAAAAACAAAAACAAAAAAACAAACACAGAGTTTGAGATGATAGTAGGCTTTTCTTAAACCCAGAAAAATTTTGGACTTTCGGTTTATTGGATATTAGGTCTGCTAGCAGGCCAGCTGTTTGAAATAGATTTGTGAATTCCGTAAATACTCATTCAGTGACCAACTATGTGCTGGACAGAGAGAAAGTGACAAAGAGAACAGATCAGGTTCCTGTTTTCATTGAACTGGCTTGGTCTGTCTCTAGTTGAGAAGACAGAGAAGAAACAGAGCAGGAATCGCGCTAGATGATGATAAACAGGCCACGGCAACCTGAAGCCTGGGTGACATTTCGGCTGAGAGCTGGATGACTAGGAAGAGCCATTGTGTGAAGATTGGCCAAGGGACATCTGAAAACAAGAAAAACTAGCACAGTGGTTCTCAGCTTTCCTAATAGCCTATGAAAGTGTTGCTCAACCCCAAGGGGATGAGAACCACCGCGTTAGAGTGACAAGAAGGCAGGGGAGGGAAAGAGGAAGAGAACAAAGGTCATCATGATTGGCAGAGCGTAAGAAATCCAAGCAAAGGAATAGCTGGAGCTCATTTATATTTTTACTCCCAGTATCAGTCCCACCAGAATCTCATGCACAGTTGTTTCTTTTTACTTTTTTTTTTAGTCTGATTTGCTTATTTCACTTAATGTAGTATGATTTCCACCATTTTCCTGCATGTCCTGCATAGCTAAGTAAAATGTTGTTGTGTCAGTGAACCACATTTCCTTTATCCATAGCTTTAAATAATTCTGGACTGCCAGATGGTAGAAGTGTTGAAAGGCAAGGGTAGAGTCAGGCAGAGTGGAAGATGGTTGCAGCCTTGCACAGAGACTGGCAGAAGGTAAAGGGGGACCAAGCTAGGAGACCCTGCAGTGGTGCATGACTACAGACGGACCTGGCAGGGGGTGAGGAATCAAGAGTTAAGAGAATTGCCCATTTTAGCACGGCATGGCTGCTCAGTGCACACAGGGACAAGAAACAGTTGGGTAAATGAGACTAGAATGGCAGGGGACCTGGCCCTGTCGAGCTGGGCTTGGTGTCACTGGTAGGTAAGTGGCATTCAGGCTCTTTGGGTGGCTGAGGCTCTTGGTGCTGCACTGCACTCAGTCAGCCCTGGGGACCTCGGTCACCACAGCCCTCATGAGAACCGTGGCAAATCCAAGCAGACGTTTGGGACATCTTGTGAGCTATATAGAGTAACTTACTCTTCTTTTTTTCTTAAATCTGTTTCATTTTTAGATCTTAGAAATCCTGGTTTTCTGCATTCTTCTGTATTTCCATAAAAGAAAAGGAATGAAGAACATTGTGGTCCTGCTCACCCTGGTGGCACTCCTTGGTAAGGACCTGCTTTGTGTTCTGAGTCTCTTCCCTGTGCTAAGTCAGGAAACTGACGGAAAATACCCAGCCAGATACTGTCTCTCTGTCAATGTTTTCTACCTCTAGCCCTCAAAAACGAAGTCCAAATTGCACAAATCATACTTTGCATAGCATTTCTCAATTTATAAGTATTTAATTCTTTTAAAAATATCCTTATGTTTTTCACCTGTTGATAATTTTTGCCCTCCCTGAGAATTTGAGGGTTGTTTAAGAAAATAATTGAAAATATTAAAAGGAAGAAACAAATGAACTCCATTTGTCAGAACTTGCTTAGCAAGAAGATTGACCCTGTTTATATTTTTTACTTAAATATGGTTAACATGAAACATAAGCATGAGTAGCATGATTTTCTTAAATATTATATTTGTTTTGTTCTTTGTTTACTTTTCATCCCAGTGGCTCCTGGAAAGTTTGCAACCTGATGCTTAGATAACCAGGTGTATTTTATGTACTTTTTTCTCACACCGTCTCTTCTCCCATCCCTCCTGACCTTTCTTATATACTTATATGCCGACACTAAGACAGCTCACGGCCCCTTTTGAGTAATTTTCTCTCAATACTTTATTTAGAAGTCTTCCTTTAACCCTCCTTTGCCATAGATGGACCACTGGAGTAGGTGCACCTCACCCATTACTGAGATGCTGTGCTATCATCAGTTAGTCCCTGCCTCTGCATGGGAGGATTTGTGTTTATGACACTTTTAGAAACAAATATCCTCCACACAAACACCACCTGCAGGTGTTTTGGCGATCAGGGAAACCGAGGGGGAGCCTTGTACTTGTCTCAAAAGCAAACAAGAAAAAGAGAAAAATGTACACCGTATAGGAAAGCATTAGAAAAAAGAAAAGTTGAAATAGGAGCCAAACAGAATTCAGATCCAGTTGTAAACATAAATGTAAATGAAACAAGTTGGTTTTTAAAGATGTTTAATTTGGACATCAGAGAAACTCTCAGATTGATTTTCAAAATGGTTCTGAATTGGATTCAGTCCATGTGCATGGGTACAACTCTGTGTGGGTCACTGAAATAAGCACACACGTGCCCGCTATCTTCTAGAAGGAGTCCTCCCAGAGCCCCCTCCTCAGGTCTCTACACCTGCTGTGATTAGCACTAGGGCCTGCTGCAGGGCCTGCTCCCTCTCTGACCAGCCTTGCTGGATGTGAAATGTTTTCAACGTATGTACCATATATACTTTACCTAGAACTGTGCAACTTATGCCTGAAGTAGAAAAAACAGGTATAGTGTTTTATTAAGTTAAAAATCAGGCAGACAGCATTAAATTAAACCAAGCAAAAGCATTCTGATAAGAAGAGGCTAGTCTAGCTGGGCGTGGTGATGCACGCCTTTAATCCTAGCCCTTGAGAGGGAAGTGGGTTCGAAGCTAGCTTGGTACACATAATGAGTTCTAAAACAGTCAGTATTACAAAGTGAGACCCTGTCTAGAAGAAAAAGAAGGAAGAGGAAGGGGGAGGGAGAGGAGGAAGGGCTGCATCGGGGTGTCGAATATGCTGTGGGAAAATCTCAGAAATCTACACTAACAGGGAGTAAGAGGCGTTGGCGGATAACAAGGGATATACAAATGCATTGAGATAAAAGACGTAATCAGTGTTGAACCCGACCATCTAGTACTGAACTCTGTCTGCTCAAGAGAGGCCCTTCTTGCCTCTGCTGTGTGCTATTTACAAATGTAGATTTTATAACAGGCTGTGCAGAATGTCCTTGATAAGTTCCAGAAAGTTGAAATAGAACAAATCACATTCACAGTGAAATAAAAACAGAAAATAATTACTAAACTAGATACTTACAAAAAGCCTGACACCTGGAAGCATTAACAGTGCTCCAGCTGCAACCACACAAAATGCCAGCCCAGATTTAATTGCAGCACATAAATTCAAGACCATTGTGGAAACACTTAATATTAGAACCTACAGTTGTTCGTTAGTACTGTGATCATAGGAAACCATTGCCAGTCACTAGTGGCTTTTCAAAGAAAAAAAAAGTAGTTATGAAACGCATGAGAAGATTTGAAAACTGTATAGTGCTGTATAAAATGGAAAAGGTAGCACACGGCGTACTTCCGGGCATATGATTTGCAGGACACGTGACCACCACCCCCCCCCTCCACCTCAGGGGATCTGGTGCCTTCTTCTGGCCTTTGCAGGCAAGAGGTGTCTACAAGTGGGACACAGCCATACTCGCAGACGGAAGAGCCGCACACATACAGTTAAAACAAACAAGAAAGCGCCCGTGAGGCCAGGCTGGAGGTGAGAGGGGGTGGAAGGGTGTGGGTAGTCTTCATTGCTGACCTAATGCTGACTAATAAATCAAGTCCGTAATCCTAGTACTTCCCATGTGCCAGCGGCAGAATCGGGAGCGCGAGGTCAGGTTCGGCTATATTCTTCTTGAGCTTGAGGTCAAGTGTGAGCTACATGAGACCCCATCTCAAGAGGGAGAGAGAGAGAGAGAGAGAGAGAGAGAGAGAGAAGCGAGAGGGGAGGAAAGAGAAAGGAGAAACAAAAGGGCTCCCATTGAGTAGCTATATCTGATGACTTCATTTCTTTACACACACACACACACACACACACACACACACACACACCTTTTTTTTAAGTTTTTCCTTTTATTGAAAATACAGATTTTTTTTTCCCCTCACACAATATACCCTGATGACGATTTCCCCTCCCTCTACTCCCCCCCAGGTCCTCCCCACCTCCCCTCCCATCGGGATTCACTCCCTTTCTGTCTCTCATTAGAAAACAAACAGGCTTCTAGGCGATAATAATAAAATAAGATATAATAAAGTAAGATATAATGAGATAATACAAAAAAAAAAAAAACTAACACCTCAGAACTGGATGAACCAAACAGAAGGAAAAGAGTGGGGGGGGGGGGAGGAAGAAAGGGAGACCCACGCATTCGCTCACTCGGGAATCCCATACAAACACTGAACGGGAAGACACATAAGCAAAGGACCTGACCTGACGCAGGCCCATGTAGGCCCTGCGCATGCTGCCTCAGCCTCTGCCAGTTCAAATGCGTTTTGGTCGTGTTGATCTCAGACGGCCTTGTTTTCTTGGTGTCCTCCATCCCCTCTGTCTCTCACTCTTCATGCTTCCTCTTATACAGGGTTCTCTGGGACCTGAGGAGAGGGATTAGATGGAGACGCCCCCTTAGGGCTGAGTGTTCCATGGTCGCTCATTCTCTGCAAGTGAGTCTCTGTATTTGATCCCGTCTGTTACTGGAGAACGTTTCTCTGAGGATGGCTCAGCAAGGGACCAGTCTATGAGTCTATGAGGATCTCATTAGGAGTCATTTTCATTGGTATTCTTATTTTAGACCAGTAGCATTTGCCCCCAGGCTATCTATTCTCAGGTTCTTAGTCACCCAAGCAGTGTTGGGTAGATTCTACCTCTTGGAGAAGGCCTTAAGTCCAATTGGTGTGACACCATTACTCTGGCATGTCTTGCAGGCAGGACACTATTGTAGACCAGAGCATTTGTGGCTGGCTTGGTGTTCGCATTTGTTTGGGTTGCATGCAGAATACCTTCCTGTGCCAAAGATGCTAGAACATAGGGGTGAAGGCTCTATGCAGGTGTCAGCCAGTTTCTCCATGTTCAGTGAGTTGTGTAGGTGTTGTCTCTAGCAGTGGGGAGCTGTCGTTTGTGGAGAGCAACCTATAGTGTTGGTAACAGCCTGGGTTGTTTGAGGATTCCTATGGGACCCCTTTGGTCAACAACTCAATGAGGTGTAACCCACTCCCAATACTGGAAGCTTCATTTGCTAACAGGAGATGGACAGCTGGGGCTCTGTCTCCCCCATTATCTGGCAATTTCATTTAGCTCATCAGTGTGTGTGTTTTAGGAAGCATCTACTGTATTAGGTTTCCATACTACCCCTCAAGTGTCCCTAATTTTAGAGACTTTTATTATAAATTGACAATGTATAGCTACATGAATTTATGGGGTAAAGATGTCATGATAGTTAACTGATAGTTAACATATTTACCACCTCAAACACTGCCTTTTTTTTTTTTGTATACTGAGAGCATTTAAATTGTATTTTCTTAACAATTTTTGAATGTCAGTGAAATCTCAGGGTAAATCTAGTGCGGTTTTGGTTGTTGTTTGGGCATGGTTAAGGTTTGAGTTCTGTTGCACAGTGTGGTATTGTTAGTGACTATCTGTGACCTCCTTTCTTAAAACAATAAGTGTGAAGCCTCAATGCACAGTCCTCCCAAGGGTCAGAACACTGAGAATCCAGAAACTTCCCCCTATTTTTAGCGCACTCTGGTTGTCAAAGCAAAATTAACAACTGAAATATCAATGGCTTTGATCGGGAGATGTTAATCTCGTATCTTGTCACCCAGAAACCCCTAGCATGGGAGGAAGAACTAAGTGTTAAACTGAAGAGAAGCCAGGAAAGAGCAGGGAGCCAGGGGAATGTGTTGTAGCGGTGAAAGGAATGTGTGTTTATGGCTGGTGATTAAGAAGATAGAGAAAGATAGAGAGAAAACAATAAAAACCTGTGTCATGAAGGCTGACACTGTGACAGCATGATCCCTGCTCCAGAATGCTGTCTGCGAGGCTGTCTCAGAAGCCTTCACACTACAGCTGTCAACACACTGATTCCCCTTCAGGTGATTTTCCATGGAAATAGGCAGAATGATGGACAGATTTATGTTCAGGAAAAATCAGCGCAGCCTCATTTTAATGTAATAGAGAAAAAAGAAGGATTCAATCTAAATATCCAAAAATAGGAAATTGTCAAAATAAATTATACACCTCATACAAAGGCATTCTTGACAGCCAATAAAAGTCTTTAGAATACTTCATGGCATAGGAAATACTTATTGGTGATGGAAAATAAGTTCCTAAGTGGTGTAAACTGTGTGAGTCACACGTTGTGATACATTCTTCCTTGAAAATGTAAAATAATGATGTGCCCAAATGTTAAGAATTGACTTGAGGATGAGATGACAGTTAGGAGCTGGAGAGATGGCTCATTGGTTAAGAGTACTGACTACCCTTTCAGAGGACCCAGGTTCAATTCCTAGCACCCACAGGGCAGCTCACAACTGTCTGTAACTCTAGTTCCTGGGACCCTGACACCCATAGCAAAACACCCATGCACTTGAAATAAAAATAAATTTTGAAAAAGATGACAGTTGATTTCTTTTTTTGGGGAAGGGGAGTTCAAGACAGGGTTTCTCTGTGTAACCTTGGCTGTCCAGGAACTCACTCTGTAGACCAGGCTGGCTGCAAACTCATAGAGATCTGGTGTGATGATTGATTTTTATTTTCCTTTCCAAGCTTTTCTACATTTTCTATTTTTTAAATGAACTTGTATGTTTTTATAGATATTTTTATTTAATTTTTTTTACCATACTCCCAGGGTCAACTGATAGTATCTTTTTTTTTATGCATATAGAGTATTTTTTATTTAATTTTTATATAACAAAGTCCAATTAAATGAAAACAAACATTTATACACAATATTTGGGAATTTGGGCGTCGTTCTTTCCAAACTACTTCCTGCTGGTAAGGGGCGCTGTCTTGGGGGATTCGAAGAAGATTCAGATATCCTAGCTGTAGTCTGTAGGGCTGTTTTGTCCAGCTGTTTGGAATGTAGGGTCAGCTTGTACTCTGTTTCAGGCGGTCTGGTGTGATCAAACCACATTAGTCTGGAAGGAATCCACATCTTTTCATTTTCTGTGGAAACAAAAATAGAAATACTTTTCCCCAGTAACTTGTTCTTCAACTTAAATTTTGGAGTCAAAGCGTTTTTTTTTTTTTTTTTTGTTTTGTTTTGTTTTTTTTTGTTTTTTTTTTATTATTATTTTACATGTCGATCCCAGTTCCCTCTCCCTCCCTTCCTCCCCCCAAGCCTTCCCTCCCTCCTTCCCTCCCTTTTGCCCTCTCTACCCTCTCCCATGCACTCTAAACACCCTCCCCTCCCAACCCCCCACCACAATACAATATGTAGGGGAATGCCATCCAGTTGGGGTCATGTAGATCTGACAGGTCCTGTGAAGTAGGGACTAGGGCTTCTCTCCTATCTCTAGAATAAGGCAGTTATCCCTCCATGGGGGATATGTTTGCAAAGTCCTTTTGTGCACCAGGGATACATCCGCAACTGATAGTATCTTAATGATGTTTCCAGCCATCTTCCTTGCATGCTTAGCTCTCTAATGTACATCACACTGATACTGTGTCACAATTTTGAATTTCAACCTATATTCTCAGCAGCTACTCTCCCCTTGACCCCCCCCCCACCCAAATAGCAAAAACAAGTACTTTGTAGTGCTTGATACCAGCCTAGAAATAACTTGAAGGGTTACAAAAATATTCATATTTCCACAGTATGATGAATTATAGTAGTAGTTTGTTTGGTAGCTTTCTTTAAAAAAAAAAAAAAAAAAAAAAAAAAAAAGTCTAGTTTTCTTTTTTCCTCCCTTTCTTTCTTTTGCTTGAGTTTACCTCTAATTATATGGTAGTTAAGCTAGCTGACTGCTAAGGTCCTCTGTAACCCTGACACCCTGAGGCTATTGGAACAAGGTGTTCAATTCCTTCTCCATTAATCACCCCTCTGTGAGACCTGGCTGGCCAGACCACACAGCTGTGGCCACATTGATCTCCACTTTCAGAAGAAAGACAGGGTCCCTGAAGAATGACCAGCACACTTTAACACTGAGCGACATACAAATGTACAGAGCTTAAGCTCCATAGATTACCTAAGGTCTGACTGGTATCTCAGTCAGATATGGCAGAACAGGTCAGAAGACACTTTGAGATGGGGTACATGCAGGTTATAAGACCTCCTGGCCCAGATTCGAGATTCATTTTAGAATTTGTCTCCTCATCTCTGATAATTATGACTTTTAATTGAAAGAAAATGCTTAAGCTAAGGAGAAAAACACTCTGATGTATTATGACCATGCAGACCTACAATAACATCTTTCATATTGCCTTCGGCTTGTAATCACTTGATTTCATAAAAAAAATTATTTGTGAATTTTCTTTTATGTGTGTCATGTCTGTGTGTGAGTACACATGTGCCTCACTCCTCTGGGCATGTGTGACAGACTGAGGCTGACTTTGAGAAGTCTTGCCTGCCATTTCAGCTAGGCTGGCTGACCAGGAAACTCCCAGGATCCACTTACTGCCTCTACCTCTACCCAGCAGGGCGGTCACAGATGCGCACTTATAATATAAGTATATACAATACTTATATTTGTTCTGGGGGATGTGAAGTCAGGTCCTGTATTTACACAGCAATCACTGTGCCCCTGGACCATCTCCTCTGCCCTGCTTGAGAATTTCCTATGGGTTTCAGCTGAAGTACAAAATCATTCACAACATCATTTCAAAGGATCTGAGACTGATAGAGCTCTGGATTCTATAGAAACTCGAGAAGAAAACGCGCTGCTTTGGCCAGCCTGTTTTCTAGTCTGTTTTTCTTAATTGATTTCAGGAACCTATGCAAAGTCTTTTCCCAGCACGGAAAATCGGAAGATGCTGCTTCTGTGAATGTCATATTTACGGTTCAGCCTGAGAAATGAATACACAGTTCTAGTCCTGGTTCTTCTCTTCATTGTCTTTGTCAGAAACTACAGGGCATCCACTAACAAAATCTTAGCACAACCCTCAGTCAGTGCAGGCAACTCGGCGATTAGCTTTTGACTTCCTGTCTTCTCGCCTATTTAGCTCTGAACTTTTCCCTGTAGCTTGTCATTTTCCCTTGAAGGCTGCATTGGCACTCTGACCTGCGGCTTTCCTTCACTGCGTTTGCCTTTCCCATCCGCTAGGACTTCCTGTCATCTCCAGGGCATTCTTCCAGCAGTCAGGGCTGGAAAGTGAGCACCTTACTGCAGACCCAGCACAGTGTGAGCAGCAGAGCCCCGCCACACACCCTCCCAAACATCGCATGAAAGCATAATTGGCATCCTCGCCACTCCTGCAAGTAAACCTAGTTTGTGTATCTGAATGTCTGTCTCAAATGTGCATTATCTGTGTTTTTGTCTTCCAGCCTCATTGACTGTGATTTCAGTGAAAGCTGTCTCAGGCATGATCACTCTTTCTGTGACGGGTAAAATGCAGCTAACTTACGCCATCTTCTATATCATGCTTGTTATCATGATAGCCTCTTGTGTTTTCCAAGTCAAGTAAGTCAGCGCCTACAAACACGACGACCTTTCAGGGGTCCTGTGCTTCTCTTTACATTGGCTTAGCTGATAATTAAAATGAAATCCAGTGCTCCCTCAAGGTAAAGGACCTCCAGCTTATCCGCAGCCAGCATGCCTCCCTTTTTTCTTCCATCCAGTGATTCCTTTGTACTGAGAGCTGCCTTTGCATCTTGCGCATTCTAAAGCAAGGCGGCCATCCAGCTGAGTGTGCCTGATGCTTCCCCGATGCTCTTCTGCTTGTAATTAATACAGATCGTACACAGGTTGTCATTAGCAATAAATCAAAGGGGCAGGTCCACATCCAGGGTTTTTCATTCTAAATATAGGAAACGCATGAACCCTTCACCTCCTTCTCTTAGCTCATGCTCATTAATTGCCCAGAGATGGACAAAACCAGACGTTTGGCCTGGAGGAAAACCCTTTCCCCAGAACTGCATCTTTGGCCAGAATTTCCTTCATACCCTTGGGGATTTAGAAATGATTGTTGCATGTTTCTCTTGGGTCCTAATACTGGTGACATGGAACATTTTTAATTCCTGCCCCCCCCCCCCACCTCGTGTGCTTTAATCACTAGCCTCACTTTCCACGTCGTGGTGGGACCTCTGCCTGCTGGGCTCTCTTGGGTTAGCCTGAGAGTTCCCCCCCCCCCAAAACACTATGCATAAGTGTCTCCCCAGTGCCCAGAAGGAAAGCAGACCTCAGAGTGCTGATGGCAGCAGCAGCCTGTCCTGGGTGTCCTAAGTAGGCCCTGGGCCGTGGCAGGAAGTGACAGGGAAAAATCCACTTCACAAGACTGGGTGTGCTTATCAGGGTTTGAATATTGCTATCTTGCCACTTGGGTCTTCCGAATTCCTGGGTGTGGCTACAGTGCCTCTGGGGATTTAGTGATTAGTGTCATTGCTTTATACCACACTTGAGGAATTTAAAGGCAGACACAGCTGAAGGAAGACCGCATCCTGTCAACCTTATTTAACTCTCTCAGGAAGTAAAAATGTCCTCTACCTTTAAAACCAAGGAGGTTTGTTTGCACAAGTGTATTCAGAGTGTATCTCACACACACACACACACACACACACACACACACACACACACACACAATAGCTTTATCCACAAACCTCTGGGGGGTTTTTTTGTTGTTGTTGTTTTGTTTTGTTTTTTTTTGTTTTGTTTTTTTCAGTTATTCTCAAGAATAACATCTGTTGTCCCTTGCTGGAGAGTGAGCAAATCGCTTGCCCTAACTAATATCACTGCTTTTCAAAACCTCCCAGGTGATGCCCATGCCAGGCAAGCACTGACTGCTTTGTCTCCACCGAGCTGCACAGCCGGTGTGGGAACTTGAGTCCCCGGTGGCGGCCCGAGCAGAGGCTCAGCTCCCACATGTGCTCTGCAGCTGGAGCGGCAAGCATCACTTTTGAAACGTTAAACATTCCTTCGCTCCTCTGTCTGCTTTCTTGGCACGTGGCATGTCAGTGGATAGCTATATGTTCCCCAGATATGATATTTAACAGATTCTAAGGTCTATCCTAATGAATCAATCCCGGTGTGATACCGGTCCAGCAGCTTGAATCGCTTCCAACTCAAACTTCTGTGGCCTCGGAATATGATTAATTGCTTTTCATTGTTACTGTTGTTGGTTTAAACAGACCATAAAACCTGACATCTGATCTCAGACATCAGATGCATCTAAGCCATGACCGCTGATTGGAAGTGCTCTCTCAATGCGCTTCCTTTCCCTCTGTAGTCCTAGCTGCAGAGCATACATTTCTTGAAGTTATTGTTTAGCGTGCTGCTGAGAGCAGCTAAGCTGGAGCTTCAGTAATGGACGTCTTCCATAGGTTCCTGAATCAAGCCACAAAACTCTACACGATGACCACAGTGGTTCCAGTCAATCATGTTTTCTTTACAACCAGTGCCATCATCGCAGGTGAGTCCTGCTTTCCACTGAAGGTGAAGCCACCCCACCACAGGCGCAAGGTTCTCTCAGACTCGGAGGCAGAGCAAGGCAGCTCTGAGAGTCCATGTCCCCACACTCCAACCAGTATCTAATGCCGTCCATGGTCCTCTCCTTTGTGTGACTCTCCCTGATGTTCTCTGCTTCCTGAGGCATGCCCATCCTGTTTTGATGACTCTCATTAACTCGGGGATGACTAGAAAGTGTTTCCTTCCACTGGAGCGCAAATTAGTTTCCTTATGAACTGAAGCTTACTTCTCTTTGCTCTGCCTTCTCAGGCTTCTGCTTGCAGCTCCTGCTAATCAAAGAGAAGGGAAAACCCTCTTGAGTCTTCCCTGCAGGCCAGATACCCCCAGTTCCTTGAACCCATCCCTCTGTGCCCACATCACCTTAATGGGTTCCTGGCCTAATTTACCACTGCAGATAAATTTACCTAATTTGCACAGAAGGCCTGACAAACTTCTATATTTACTATTTCCTCTCCCTAAAGCGCTTGTATTTTAATGAATACTTTCAAATTGCAGAGATAATAATGTTAAAAAAGTACAAACTTAAAACTTGGTCCAAGCCAAAATACGATAGATTCAAGGAAATCATTTCTAAATTGGATAACTATAGGGAGGCCCTGGCTCAGTGTTATCAGCAAGCTCAAGCTAACCGATGTACTTGCCACTTTCTCATCAGACTGCTGCTGTGTAGTCCACACTGGCCTGGAACTTGCTTTGTAGCCTAGGCTGGCTGCTAACTCACAATCCTCCTGCCTCTGCATCCTGAGTGCTGGGATCACAGATGTGTGCCCACCCAGCCCAGTGGGCAGGTTCTTGAAGTGATTCATACAGCCTTGTTTCAAAAGAAAAGAAAAGAAAATGAACCTCAAAGAAATACTTAAAGAAAAGATTATATCCCAAAGCAACTATCTAGTAGTGTCTAGTGCTTTCAGATAAAAATGAGAAAAGATTGCATGTTGGTTTACCCTAGAATTAACAGAAAGCTAGAATAAAGCAGAAAGAATTACAGGCATGACATACACACTAATAATCAATATACAGAAAAATATTTAAAAAATAATAATGTACTTCCCTGAGCAGAAGGTTGTTCAGCTGCTGGGGCTGGATATAATGCTTTGCTTGAGACACTGAGTAACTGGTGAGTTAGGAGTGCCCGAGCTTTCTGGAAATGATAATGGTTCATCTGATGCTGTGTGTAGAGTGGCAGTAAAGCTTTTCCTTGGCCCTCTCCTCCCAGCAACAAAAGGTAAAACTGCATGCCATTTCCTTCCTGCGAAGGTAATAAATGTTTGGTTTTTTACTGCAGTAGCCAGCACGGGCAAGTCCGTATTATCGTAGGTGCCCCTACAGGGCTGGGTAAGTGGTACCACTCTCCCAGACTGAATTTCACGGCATTATCAAGGGCTTGAAAAAAGCTTCTACTCTGATTCTACAAGTCAACACCAAAACCGCTAGTGGCCTGCTTTAAAATGGGCAAAGGACCTAAATGTGTCTGCAAAGAGAATATAACAAGCAGATGAAAATGTTACACAGTGGTAATCAGCAAAGAAAGAAATGAGATGCCACTTCACACATCCGTTAGGATGACTACTATTTTAGTGTTTTATTGTCTTGGAGACAGTGTCTCTTTATGTAGCCCTGGCTGTTCTGGTACTCACTATGTAGACCAAGCTGGCCTCAAACTCACAGAGATCTGCCTGCCTCTGCCTCTCAGATGCTGGGATTAAAGGAATGCCCAGCCAGGTATTTATTTGTTTATGTATATGGGTATTTTGTCTACATATACATCTGCATACCAGAAGGCGGCATTGGATTCCATGAGACTATAGTTATAGAAGATTGTGAGCCACCATGTGGGTGCTGGGCATTGAACTCAGGACCTGTAGAAAAGCAGCTAATGCTCTTAGCAGCTGAGTAATCTCTCCAACCCTAGAGAGGCCACAAAAAAAAAAAAAAAAAAAAAAAAAAGGAGCAGCCAGGATATGAGAGATTAGGAAGTTAGCTTTACCATTGGTAAATGGGAATATAAAATTATGTACCCATTATGGAAAACAGTATGCAATTACTCAAATTGATTTTAATTATTCTACAATACAGCAATTCTACTGCTATGGATGTTCCCCAAAAGTGGGCAGAAATTTGTAGCGTTAACCATAATAGCCAAAAGATGAAAGCAATCCCAGTATCCATTGACAGACGAGTGGACAGGGAGGAAAAGTGATGACTGCACACAATAGAGTACTATTCACCCTTAAAAAGGACACTTGCTCCAGGGCTGAGGCATCACGGGGACACTGTTAAGAGAATCCAGAAAAGGAAGATAGTGAGCTCATGCACTTGAGCCAAACTCATGGAAACAGGAAGAAACATAAGACACCTGCTCACCATGGTGTCTCCGACACTACCTTCCAAAAGACAGTAAATGTTCCCTGCCCAGCCGGCAAAACCCACTCGCTGTGCACAGCTAGTTTCAGACGGTCCGCGAATTAAAGATTTCCTACTTAATAAAAAGCTCTACGAAGTCTTTGGGACCTTAAATGAAGAAGTATCTGATACTAACAGAGAGAAGAGAAGTTCGCTACCCTCGCCCCCAGGGCGTAGCCATGACCTTCAGGGAGAAACCAGAGAAAGGAGATAGGAGGAAGCTCCTGGAGAAAAATGGAGCTAGGGCAACACCCAATTCCCAGAGATTCGTCTAGTGCCCTCGTGGGCACCTGGCCAGACTTATAGGACGTAGCCGAAGGGATAGCCCAGGCAGCCTGGGGGAGACCTCCACACCAGTGGCCTCAGGAGACACCTGACTCCTGATGAAAACTAGAGGTGGAAAATGGTGGCCGTAGTTTTGTTCTCTTGCATGTTCACAAGGCTGGGGGTGGGGGGGACTGGACTGAATAAGACATTACTGTTTACAATGCTGGGAAAACATCTCAGTTAAAGGGCTTTTCATACAAGCTTGAGGACCTGAGTTCAAACCCACATTTAAAAAAAAAAAAAAATGCTGTGTCTCTGATTCCAGAGGCTAACTAACTATAGACAGCCTAGCCACATTGATAAGCCCCAGGTCAGTGAGAGAACCTGCCTCTAGAAACAAGGTGTATGCACGGCTCATGAGGAAAGACATACGTTGTGCTCTGACTTCTGTCATGTGCACACATATGACTTCACGTGCATATGCAAATACATGCATGTATGTAGACAAAACTGAAATTTTTGCTTACAAAACTTATGTTGGTTTTATAACATTGATAATTATATTAAGCCTGCAAGCCCATGGGAATCTCTTGAGTAGCTCCAAATGTAAGGATAGCACACAGAGTTTTTCAAATTAAAATACTGAATGTACATTTTAAGGGAAACCACACACTGGAAAAAAATGTATTTACACAATTTTAAAAAAATAATGTGTTGCTATTATAAATGTCGCTACCCTAAAATTCACTCTGTCCTCTTTCTTACACAGGCATCATATTCTACCAGGAATTCCTTGGGGCTGCTTTTCTCACTGTATTTATATACCTTTTTGGGTGAGTAAAAGTCTCAGGAGCAGGTAGGCGGTGGTGGTGCTCGCCTTTAATCCCAGCACTCAAAAGGCAGAGGCAGGTGGATCTCTGTGAGTTCAAAGCCAGCGTGGTCTACAGAGCGAGTTCCAGGACAGCTAGGGCTCTTACACAAAGAAACCCCGTCTTGAAAAAAACAACCAAAAATAAAAAATTCTTTAAGTCTCAGAGGTAAGGTATAAGAAGTTCTATTAATTTTATATAGGATTTTTGACATCATACTGAAGTATAGAAAACTGGAACACACTATAAGAAACCTATTTTTCAACTTAACACTCTACACAGGGCTCTGAGCCCTTGGCTTTGTGACTTACGTACCCCTTTGAAGTTCTGAAACATTGGGGATCTGCAGTTCTGACCAAAATCATGGTAAATCCACTGATGTCTATGGTTACTCCATAGCCCACGGGTCCCTTGGAGCGCTTAGAATCACCCAAGTGAAAGGCCAAGGCTGGTAGATCCTAGTCTTAGGGTTAAGTAGCTTCAGGTTGGTAGCTGCCCTTTCTATCATTAAGCACCCAGTTTGGCCCCTTCTAGAGACTTGGTGGATGTCACATCACTGCTAACATTGCTGGCAAACAGACAGCCAAACCCTGTGGTGTAGGAATAGCTGTGCCCACTGGCTCCAAGCACACCCTGTTAATGCTTAGCTGCCTCTCGATCTGCTATTCAGCATGACCATTGTTATGCAAACTTGAGCCTAGTCTATTTTCAACATAGGAAACCATCTATCTTGAAAATTCAATTTCATAAGACATTTGGGCGCGGCCAAACTTCTGGGGTCTGGAAACTATGACTACTCTTATGGCCAAGGACAATGAGATTTCTTAGAAAATTAAAGAATAACTTGTTTTTCACTCATGTTGCATGCCAATAATGGGTCTGGGCATGCATGGATAGAAAACGAGACCTAGTGTCTACCCAAAGGGTTTAGAGCCTGAATTAGCCTCCAGATGGTGAAAACCTGGGGCAGAGATTTGTTGGAAATTGCCCAAGTCTTGGTTCTGGGTATAACTTTTACTGGCTGTAAAAATTAAGACAAGTTTGAGGCAGTTTACCATAAGAAATGGGATATACAAAACTGATGGAATTTATGTCATCATGTACAAGTTAGAGCACAGTTATTTAATACCATGAGCTGTTTCAGTCTTTCTGTGTTCTTTATTAACATGTCCCTTACAGGTGCTTTCTGTCATTCCTTGGAGTATTTTTGGTGACAAGAAATAGAGAAAATGAACATCTACAACAGTCTTTTATTGATTTTGGGAATATTCCTGGTAAGAAAAAAAAAAAGATACGTATATTTTTCTCTAATTTATAATAGAGTATCCTTGGGCCTGGTTCAGTGGATAGAAGGGCTTGCTACTGAGCCCGATGGCATGAGTCCACTCCCTGGGACTCACACGGTTGAAGGAGACAACCAACTCTTACAAGTGTTCTAATCTCCAAGCACGCATACACACACAAGCAAATAAATGCCATCTTCTTACATTACAAAAAAAAATTTTTTATCCTCATAAATTAATCATTGTTGGCACTATTTTGGCTGTTAACATAAAAATGTAATTTTTTTCCTCAAGAAGTGCATTTAGTGATGAAGCCCAGGGAGGTTTAATGTTGATAATGTATAAATGTCAGTTCTGCACAGAACAGTGAGATTGTTGAAGAGCTGACCTGGCTTCCTTGATGTGGATCACTTGGAGGATCTCACTGGGGTTTCCATAAAGTGTCAAAGGACATGGATGCATGGGGAGCGGCATAACCCTGACACATACAGACCCTTTGATGGGACATTGAGGGAGGATTAATGGTGGGGATGCTAAAGAACACCACCCTTGAGGAAGACCGAGGCAGCTTGTTTGCTGTGATGCTAAAAGTGACCAGCACAATCACCAGGGTGCCAACACTCTCCTTCCTCACCTCATCCATGCAGACTGGGTCAATGGGTACCATTTTTCCAGTGCTGGTTGTTTCCACTGAGAAACACACACACACACCCGCCCCTTGTGTGCATACCATGCACAACAGAAGAAAACCCAGAGCTAAGTCGGCCATCCTTACCACTCTCCTGCCCAAACCCACCCACTCACTCCCAGCTTCGCTAGAGATTTGCGGTGACCTACAGATTTCCATGCAACAGTAGTTTTTGTCCACCATGCCTTTAAAGCAGAAATGACTAAAGTTTCTGTAAGATTAAAAAATGAAGAGCAAGGAAGTGAGTTTTGTATTCTCTTTGCCGTGTGAGCTACCTAATCGAGAGTAGTCGGTGACAGAATTGGCGTTGGTAGTAACAGCGCTCACTGGGGCTTGTTTAAAACTGGTTTTTTTTTTTTTGTAAGAAATGAAAATGCTGAAAACTAAAAGGGTTTTGTTTTTTGTTTTGGGGGTTTGTATGTTTGATTGGGTTTTTTTGCTTGTTAACTCTTTTCCACTTCACAAAGCTCCACGGATAGGATCTGAAATGCTCTTAAAGCTCCCGGCCCATGATGTCTTCCTGCGTTGTACAGACAAAGGGGAAAGACAGAACACTTGGAAGAGAGGCTTGGAGATGAGTGCCTGAGCTATGTGGCTCTGCTGATGGTTCCGGCCTGTTTCCCTGCCCGGTACAGAGCGAGCAGATGTCATGTGGACAAGTGTGTGACCACATGACAAGTGCTATGAGATTTTAGTGAGCCTTTCCTTGACATTCTATCTTTTTCCTTGAGAGGGTAACCACATAGTATTCTCTTTTTTTTTTTTTTTTTTTTTTTTTTTTTAAAGGCATAAAATGTGGCCAGAGCTGGAGAGAAATTATTAGGACATTTTTTTATCTTTTAAGAGCTCAAAAGGTCTTTTATGATTATTATCTCCACAGGGAAACAAATGTTGGACAAAATACAACCAGATTCAAATGGCTTATCCTATGGAACCTTGCCTGATGGAAGTGACTCAACACCCAGCCAAAGTGGAGAGAAGAAAGAAGCCTAAAATGCCGAGAGGGATGGCTGTCGGCCGGTTATTCAATACCACCTTTTTTAAAAATTGCACACTTCAATTTGTGTCAGCAGCTATTTCACGCTGACATGTGCGCACATTCGGTTCAGCCCTCCCTCTCCCCCACTGCGGACAATCAGGGCCCTCCTAATCTCTAACAGTCTAATGCTTTCATGGAATGTTACTCAAAGTGCTTCCCACACCCTGAATCTCTCCCTAGCGAGCATCCAACAGGCTGCATCTTAATGAGAGCCTGGCTGCTCGAGCAGGATGTCACACAAAAATGTGCGCTTGAGATTTGGCCATAGAAGGCATAGGTTGCTCCTCCGCGAGGCTTGCAGAGTCAGCTTCAACAAAACACCCGCTGCTGGCTGCTGCGGCCTGTCTTTAAAGAAAGGTTTGATGTGCTTCTCTGGGGCATCTCCTACAAGTCTTTCGTGAGGACTCACTCCTTTCTCCCCTGTCAGGATGGCAAGCCGTCTTTTCAGAAAGGCAACCCTGTTAAAATCCTCCTTTGAAAATAAAGGGCCTCATTGGGGGGGGGGGGAGGGAGGGAAAGAGGGAGGGAGGGAGAGAGAGGAAGGAAAAGAGAAGAGTAGTGTTCTGTAATGGCATGTACTAAAAAAGCAAAACCTAGCTGCTGGTTTTTTGGTGTTTTTTTTGTTTTTTTTTTTTTTTTTTTTTTTTTTTTGCTTAAAAAAAAAAAAAAGAGCATATACTGGGCAGTGGTGGTGCACACCTTTAATCCCAGCACTTGGGAGGCAGATCTCTGAGTTCAAGGCTAACCTGATCTACAGAGTGAGTTCCAGCACAGCCAGGCTACACACAGAAACCCTGTCTTAAAAAAACCAAATAAATAAATAGATAAATAATAAATGGGAGGAGCATTTAAGACATAAAACTGTACTCACCTTTGTGGCACATGTATATATGTAGTAAAAATCAAACAGCACACATTTTACCATGGCCTTTGTGTTAAGTATGACACACAAATTTGTAAAGAGTTAACAATTTTGCAGCAATGTTTATTTTTTTTAAATAATGGTAGCATTTCCCTTATGATCCTATTCTATTTATGTTGGAAATGAAGAAAAACTTTATGTCATATGCCTTAAGCTGTTGCAGATACTATACTTTATTGGGTAGGTTTCTATATTTTAACTTCTCACCATGGCATTTAGATTCTTAGGATATCCGTACTACACACTGTTTCTTCCCCCAAGTCCTCTGAAGCTTTGTCAGTTTTTCTAGAAAAGGAAAACCAGGATGGGAGAACTGGGTTTCAGCTCCTTGAATTTGGCCATGGAACATAGCCAGTAGGAGAGCCTGTGCCAGGTAGGACTTCTCGGCTACCACCTAGCATGCTCTGCTAACATACATTTGCAGGCTGAATCTGAGGTAACTTTCATCGTTTATGCTATGCCTAATATTTAAGCAATCAGAAAAGGGGACAAGCTTATTGTAACCAAACAACAAGGCCCATCCTTAATGACACCCCAGTCATGCCGCCCAGTGTGCACAAAGACTTGTGTTTGTGCATGATGCTAAACTCAGCGCTAAGGAGATACTAATCTTAACCACCTCTAGTCTTTTAGTTTTCTTCATTATAACCTGAACTCCTGACCGCAATGAAATAACCCAAAGCCCATCCCTGGTTTTCAAATCCTTATTAACAGCACCTGCCACCGTGAAAAATGTCCCATTAATCTGGATGCAACAGTCATATAATCAACACCACAACATGTTTTACTAAATGGGTGCAGCGTGTTGGCTCTGGGAGGCCCAGCTAAATTGTGTGTCCAGTGCCTTAAATGATGGATTTCTAGTAAATCTTGACATTGGTTTCAAAGATTGGGAAGTGATTAGACTGAGTTTTAGTTTAACTGGGACCTCATTCATAGCTGCAATACGCAGTTTTGAGCTCTGCGGAATTTTGCACAGACACAGCCTCAATGACAATACATTAAAGGTTTGGAGAAATGAAATTCATTTATGCAGTACAGGAATGCTTTTGAAGTCAAGGCCAAATACATTATATTCAGACCTAATTTTACTAAGTGTGGTGCACCAACCAAGGGGGATAGAAGTTTTAGTTGACTGGCTCATCGTAGGGTGTTTCTCTTTCTCTTTTTCATACTCAGGGCCCGACAGCAGCCAAAGCCAACCCGCCCCTTCTGGAATTGTAGGCTGGGAACCCTTGGCCAGCATTTGGCCCATCTGACTATTCGTCTAGACCAAGGACTGGCTTTTTCAGTAAAGACTTAAAGAGTAAATATTTGTGATTTTGTGTTGTCCATATGGTATCTGTCCCTCCCTACTCAGCTGTTCCATGGAAGCGCAAAAGTATCCGTGGACAGTATGTAAACAAATGGGAATGGATGTGCATCAGTTATTAACAACAACAAAAAAGATTAGTAGCCAATCCATGCCTGTAAATTGCCAAGCTCTGGTCCAGACACTTCTGCCCTTGCTATGCAACTTTTTTCTTTTCCTTGTTCCCTGAGTACTGGAGAGCTAAAAAAGAAAAAACTGACACTTTGTGGTTTGTGACAAATCAGATGCTTGATATTTACATTAGGGTCGTTTTGCTTATTTAAGAAATAAATGGATTTGTTATGAGTTTCTTCTCAGAACCCAACTTTGTCCGTTCTGAAAGCAGTGGTTCTTTTACAGACACTAAACATGCTAGAAGAATTTCACCAGTCCCATTACCACTCTGATAATAGCTTTGGGAATTATCTCTCATGCAGACGTCCCTACCATCTGCCCATTTAGATGCTTGCTTCCCCTATGCTATAACATTCTTATTACCAGAATCCCTTAAAAATGGACACAACAAAAATTATATTAATTATAAACTATTCGGCCAGTGGCTGAAGCTTCATACTGGCTAGTATCCTCTTAATTATTAACCCATAACTATTAATCTATGTGTTTCCACATGGCCTTATTAGACAATGCCCGGGCATCCTACCTCCCAGCTTTCTCCTCATCTAGTCGCCCCGCCTGCCTGGCTACATTCTGCTTGCCTATTGGCCAAAACAGCTTTAATCATCAACCAATAAGAGAAACATATATTCACAGCGTACAGAAGGGCATGCCCATCAGAGATGCCCGCAATTTCAGTGCTATTGAAGAATAATGTCTAAGATTGGCTCCAAAGAAAGTAGGTGTGATGAATGGAAATAGGAAGGCAAGTTCTGAAGCCAAGAGCAGTGTGTGTGCTCTCTGTTTTCCAGGCCTGAAGCACATCCAGGAACAGTGACTACACATGCTCAGCCATTTTGAAGCTCACCTCTGAGATACCCATTTAGTAGCGATAAGAAGGGAATAAGCATGGCAGTTAGTGAATTAAACCTGGCCAGCACCCGCCCCGTTTGCTTTATGACTTGTTATTTAGGCAGTCCTTGAACAAGCAACTGTAAACCTAATACACATGTCTGGGGCCTGTCTTGTCTTAACCCAATCTTTTTTCTGTCATAGTTTTGTCTTTTTTTAGGATGTCATATAGCTGGGATCATATAATATTCGGCCTTTTGAGCCTGTTCTCTTTCATTTCTTAATGCACATCTATCTTGTATCCATGTCTTCCGTGCCTTCATAGTCTCTTAGTGAGATTGCTAGATAAACCCCACACATTCTGCTCTGCCAAGAGCTCAAAGCTGAACCTAATGTGACCGTAAGAGGAATTTTGAGGCTGCTTCTAATCATTAGACTCATCAACAGTCTGGCTGTTATTATGGACATCTAGAAGCAAAAATTTAAGAAAAATGAAAAGACAATCCACACATACACAGTTTAAAATATAACTAGTCTGGGGCTATCGAACACAGTGCTTTAAAATAGTGCCTTAGCAATTGTGATGAATACAAGAAAGAGCCTTCCTACCCAGAAATTCTGTGTCTGTCCTCTTTCTTACCAGCCTAGGGGTGCCACACAACACACTGTTCTGTGCCAGGAGAACAAATCAGTCACAGGAGCTTACTGAGTCCCATCCACAACGTAAAAGAGGAATTTCAACCCCATAGCAAACAAATGACTTTTCAAGGAACATCCAGCTGAGCAAGCAAGCCATGGCTAGGAAGTCCACAGAGTCCCGGGAAAGGTGCAAGATAGCCTCCATGTTCTGGGAAAGAACCTCCTTTGGAGGGATGTGGCAAGTTCACAACGGAGACAGGGCTGACCCATCCAGTTGGAGCAGCTTGTGGACAGAAGCCAGTTTGCACATTTGAGCCGCTGTTATGCAGATGTGACCAGTCCTTCCCACATTCAGTCATCCCACTTCCAGAACCTTCCCTTTCATGGTTCTAATCTTAAAACAAACCTCAGACATTTTCTGAGGTTTGGGCTCTCTCCTTCCTCTGTCCAGAACACTTCACCTAAGCGGTCTAAATACAACGCACCTATAAGGAAATGAATTGGTTTGAGAGTGCTTGATCTAGAGACTTAACGCTTACGGTAGCTGCCTGATTATAGACCACTCACCCAAATACCAATTGACTCAAACTGCCGAATACTCGTGGAGTCCCAGAGTCAAACTGGTTGCCTGCTATTTTTAATGTGTGTTTGGTTTGGTGGGTTTTTTTTTTTTTTTTTTTAAGAACACTTTTGATTTTGCTTCTTTGAACATTGAGCAGAAGGTATAGAGACTGCCCACATGATTCCTGGCCCCATGCTTGCATAGCCTACCCTTTTTCAACATTCTCCCTCACAGTGGCACGTTTGATACCATCAATGAACTTATACCGATGAATCTTTTGTCGTGCCTCATTCCTCATCTCCATTAGGGTACCTGTTCTGGGTCTGGTTTTTTGTTTTTGTTTTTGTCAACTGTAGTGGCCTCTTGCCTGTGAACCTGTAACAGTGGCCACACCCATTTGGGCGTGGTTTCAGGCAGACGGAAGCGGAAAGAGAGAAGTGTAAGGCGTGGTCTCTCTCAGGCAGGCTCTTTCTCTTGGGTCAGCGGATCTGATCAGAAGGGCCGAGAAATGCTTTCTGTTATTATCTGTGTAAGTATTCCCTAATAAACACTCATTTATCGTTTATCTTGGGTCTAGTGGAATCATTACACCCTAACCTCCAGTCAGCTTGCTACAATCTAGAGCTTTCCGTGAGGTGGGACCCACAGTTGAAAATGCCTTCAGAAGATTGGCCTATAGCCAAGCCTGTGGGGCAGTTTCTTGATTAGTGATTAATGTGGAAACGGCCAGCCCATCGTAGGTGATGCCACCCTGGGCTGGTGATCCTGAATGCTGTAGGAAAGTAGGCTGATGCCCCTTTCAGAATGAAGGAGTGGATGGGGGGGGGAGGGCAGATTGGAGGTGGGGGAAGGGAACAGGAGGAGAGGAGGGAGGGGAAAGTGACTGGTATGTAAAATAAATGGAAAAATTATATATATATATGTATGTATGTATACACACACATATATATCTTTAAGGAAGGAAGGGAGCAAGGACGGAAGGAAGGAAGGGAGAAAGGAAGGAAGGAAGGAAAAGAAAAGAAGCAGGCAGAGCAAGCCAGGAAGAGCAAGCCGGTAAGCAGCCCCCTTCATGTCCTATTCTTGAGTTCACGCCCTGACTTCCTTCAATAATGGACTGTGATATGAAAGTATAAGCAAAACGTTTCTCCCCAAGTTGCTTAAAGTCATGGTGCTTCAGAAACCCTAACTAAAGGCAGTATTCCTGGAGGTGTGTATTCTGTGTCTTCATTAAAGGGTTAGTGACACTCGTCCACATTTACAGTGTCATGCCGAAGATGCTCTAAAAACCTCTGTGCTCCCCCATCCCCTCCCTCCCCACTTAAGCTCTGTGCTCCCCAACCCCTCTCTCCCTCCCCACTTAACCTCTGTGCTCCCCAACCCCTCCCTCCCTCCCCACTTAACCTCTGGCCTTTTCACTGCCGTGGAAATTTTGCTATTTCTGGAACCTCATACAGTTTTCCTCACATCACACGCAGTCCTTTGAGCCTTGGCTACTTTCATTTCTTAGTATACATTTATCTTTCCTCCTTGTCCTCTTGTGGTTGGAAATCTGTTTCTGCTGAGTACTGAATAAGGTGTCACTGTCTGGATGTACCTTGGTTTATCCACTCATCTACCAAAGGACATCTTGGTTGCTTCCAAATCTTGATAGTGTGTGGTCCTCAGGAACACAAAATGAATGAGACATGAAGGCCAGCATCTTAGGAGCTTACCATCCAGTTGTAGGAACAACAGATATTATCTACTGAGCCCACGGTGGGCCAGGCAGGCGCTGTGCTTCATCTCCTATCTGATTTGCTCATTTTATCCTTACTGTTTGTCCGATAGGGAGGTCTTCTCTACACTTCCCTTGCTAGAAAACCAAAGCACACAACAACACAGAGATTAGAGTCAGGTAAGTTAAGTGTGACACCTAGAGTATAACATTTAAGGAAGTCATGAAAATCTCCCTTTAGGGTCATAAGAAGGCCACTCCGTACACACCGGATACCAAGAGTAAGTTAGTCCTTAAGTCTGGTCTTGTACACCTTACTGTGCCCCCAGCCTTGCGAAGGATTGGGTAAATTGACCAGTATTACTGAACCCAAGACATACAACTCCTTTTTACAATTAATTAACTTGTTTATTTTTTGAGCATTGGTGATTTGCCATGGGTGTCAGGCCCTGAATTGGAGCTACAGGTACTTGTGAGCTGCCATGTGGATGGGTGCTGGCAATTGAACCCGGGGTCCTCTGGAAAGGCAGTCGTGTTCTTAACCACTGGGCCATCTCTCCAGCCATACAACTCTTATCCTATGCTTACCACTGTTGTCATAATACCTACTCTGCACGATGGCATGTCACTTGGGGCACTTGAACAGACAACCTGGGAGCTAAAGGTCACTGTAGGTTAAGTGGTCTTCAAAATAGGTTAGGGGCACAAAACAGATGTTCTCTCTGCAACTCTAAAAGTCATGCATGAAGCTCTTATCTGAAAAAAGATTCTTTGCAAAAGTTATTAAGATTCCTCTCAAGTGCACGTGATTGGAGCATGCATGCAGGTAGAAGTCCATGGTTGGTGCTGGCAAGTCTTCCTTGCTCGCCCTCTTCCTTATTCATCGAGGCAGGGTCTCTCGGTTGAATCCAGGACTCATCAACAGGACTAGTCTGGCTACTCAGCTTGCTATGGGGATTTCCCATCTCTGCCTTCCAAGTATTAGGATGACAGGTGAGCCACCACGACAACCCAACATTTACATGAGACCTGGGAATCTGAACTCTGGTTCTCACATTTGTGCAGCAGGAGCTTTAACCACTGAGCAGTCTCCCTGGCCCTGATAATTATGCTCCTTCGGAGGGGAGCTCACCCTGAATTACGTGGGTGGCCCCTAAAGCCAGTAGGTATCCTTTAAAAAGATAGAAGAGGGGGAAACTCAGACATAATCACTTAAAAATGGAGGCAGAAATGAGGGTCTTCAAATCACAACCAAAAATGCCTTGGAGCCACCAGAAAGAAATCAAGGATGACTCTCCCTTCTAGGGATTTCATAGGGAGCACTGTCCTGCTGACCATCACGCCACCCAAGCATGCGACCATTTGTTGCAGCAACCTAGAAAATGACTATACAGCCCAACATGGTCTTTGAAACACCAGGATGTAGGAGAAATCCCCACCAAACAGAGAGAGACTGATGAATAGCTCAAACAAGCCATATATGCCTGTCACACGGGAAGGGCAACTCCAGAGCCCTGAGTGGCTGGATCCAGTATACACTAGCCTTGAGAAGAAAATGGTGGTGTTTGTTTCATATCTAAGGATACAGCATGGACATGAATGTTGTATTAGAACTTTGCTGGCTGAGGGATGGTGTAGACAGTAAAACGCTTGTCGCACAAACTGAAGGCCCTGAGTCAGTTTACCAGCCAATGAGCTCCAAGATCAGTGTGATATGCTGCCTCCCCAAAATCGAGAAGGACCCCTAATGTTCACCTCTGGCCTCATGGATATGAACACCCATGCACATAAGAATAAAAAATAAATAAATAAAAAGGACCACATTATTCACTTTCCTGGTTGGTGTCGTCAAGTCCATGGCAGAAACAACCTAAGAGGAAACGTTGGTTTGGTTCACAATTTCACAAGTTTTGGTCCAGCACAGTGGAGAAGGCAGTGGGGGCAGCCCCCCCCCCTTGATGGTGACAATGTGACCGTACTGTTCACGGGACTGTAGACAAGAAAGCAGAGAGCGGGCCAGAATCGGCAGCAAAGGGAATTTTCAAAGGTCCATCCTTAGTGACCTACTTCTGCCAGCTTAGCCCAAGGCTTAAAAACTCCGCAGCCTTCAAAATAGTGCCACAAAAGAGCTGGGAACTTGGTGTTCAAAGACTCAAACCACAAGGACATTGTCAGTACCTTCAGAAATTCCCTAGCATCCTTAGCTATCCTCTGTTTGTGTAAGAAGGCACAACGGGTGCTCAGGAAATGAGGTTTAATTCCAAGTGTGCGTTTGCAGCCCATCTTCCCTCACTGGAAAGGAGCACTTGTGGCTGGACTGCAGGCTGGATGGTGACTTCTGAGACGGCCTCGAGACAGAACAGCAGCACTCTGGGGAGGACGTGCAGGGCCAACCAGAACCTGACTCCCCAGGACATGGGAGGCATGGGGACAGTCACAGCCTGAGGAGTCCGTGTGACGTGGCATATGGGTCAGCAGGGGGCCTCGGCCATGCCAAGGGTGTTAGAAAGCCGAAGGTGGAGAGGAAAGCAAAGAGCCATGAAGGAAAAAACAAACCCAGCAAGAGAAGCAGAGGCCGCAACGATGGGCTGGGGACAGTGGTGTGTTTCAGGGGACCTGGCCAGGCTCTGGGAGGCCACAGGTGTGTGCGCTCACCCTCACTTCAGAGGAATGCTCACAGTGTCCACGCGACCCCAGCCGGCCCAGAGAGACCCGATGTTAACAGAGCCCTCTGGGCCTAGAAAACAAGTTAAGTGTGGCTTGGGCCCCATAAAAATGGGCGCAGTCACGGGCTATAGTGCAAAACGGCTCAGCGGTAGCCAGCAACCAGAGGAAACAACCAGGGACAAGAAAGGAAAGGGGGGACTGTGTCAGCGACCAGAAAGCCCTGGTAGATTGCCTGCATTTTTCCAGGGTCAGAGTCACACATGTGACTCATCTAATGACGGCTGAGGCATGGCTAGGCTGAAAAGTGAGTATGGAGACAGGGCAGAAAGGTGACAGTCCCAAAAGCAGGGGGACCCGGGTGCTACAGGGGTGACCTCCAAGGACCTGCCTCGGTTCAGTCCGCCAGGGAGCGCACAGCTGCGCGGGCGGGTCCAGGCAAACAGACATCACCCGCCACACACACACACACACACACACACACTCACACACACACACACACACACACACACACACACACACACACACCCTACTGCAAGCTAGGAATCCCTGTACCAAGTTGGAACTCTAAAACTCTGCCTTGGGACCAGATGATATCCCCCCCCATGGCCTCATTCCCACCGGCTTCTCCCCCGCCCCCACCATCTCTGGGGAACTTGGCATTCCTCGGCTGTCTTCTCCCTTGGGCCTGGGGGCCTCACCGTGGCAGCCAAGGACACTACCGAAACCCAGGGAATGACAGCACACAGGACCTGTAAAGGACAGCAATCTGTCCCTGGGCATGACACAATGGCCCGGCTGACAAGGCTACAGGCCTTGTCTAAAGGGAACCACCTGTTTCCTGCTGGGCTCAGCCCCTGGCCTTCCAAGGTCTCCACAGAGCAGAGCTGCGTCCAAACCACTGCCGTGGAATGACAGCCTTGGCTCTGCCTCGGGTTGTGTTTGTTGTTCACCAAGTTTTGTGGAATCTAGATTCATTTTCCACTGAAACAAGGGAAAGTAAAGACAGCACCAAACAAAAATAGCTTCCTGGCACTTCCTGTTTACACTTTCCACAGAGGCTCCTCCGCCAGGGGCCTAGAAAGCCCCCCTTCCAAGAACACGGGAATCCATGCTGGATTTCCTGGTTTTGTTTTTGTTTTTCCTTCTGTTTCTATCTCCCCACCTTTCATTACGTGAACCGTTACTTGGGGGTTTGTCGGTCTCAGTCCCAAGACCCTTTTTTCCTGTGGCCATTCAGAGAAAGACATGCTGTTGCTTGTGTCTCTTATGACCCCCTCTGTCCCATCTATAAAGAACAGCTAATTCCGGGGGCTTCTGAGTAAGATGTAGGAGAGAGATGATGCAAACAGGAAGTCATGGGGGAACCTGGGGCCTGTGCCAGGCACCAATACTTCCTCTCCCTTCCCACAGTGTGGGCATGTGACATCAGAGTTAACCCTGGCATACCCAGGCCAGGCAGCAACAGCTGCCCAAAAGGACAGAACGGAGGTGGCCCAGACATCAGATCACACACACACACACACACACACACACACACACACACACACACGGCTGCAAGTCCTTCCTTATAACCACTGGGATGTCAGACATGTTTGGACAGGAGGCCTGCATGATGAATGAGCCATTCCTGGGTGGGCCAAGGGTGACAGGTCTTTGCTACAAATTGGTCCTTGCCCTTCCCACGGCCAACACGCTGCACGCGTTGTCTCCATCCAAAAGCAGGGAGAAAGACTTCACTTTCCTCCTCACTGGTACTTTGCACCACAAGTTAGTAATGGAAAAAGCATTTACCCCGTGGCCAGGGACACTCTGAACATCAGAGCTACAACCTATCGACAGAAATGACAGCGTAAATCCAAGCCCGGTTAACTGATGGGTTTTGTTTTGTTTTGTTTTTACTGAACGATTGAAACAGCAAGGCAGACTTACTTAATTTTTATAATTTAAAAATCGACAATTGCATAAATATCTTTCAAAAACCATCAGTATAAAAGCCACCCTGTTCTTGCAAGGAAGAGAAATGAAGCAAAGCCCCCCCCCCAAAAAAAAAAGGCCAACTAGCTTCTCTGAAAGGAACTGCTGTGAGTCAAACTGCATCCCACAAAAAAGATACATAGTCCCAACTGCCCCACACTGCCTCACCGCGTGACCTCAGTGTGTAGGGTCTTTAAGGGGGTGATTATGGTATAAATAGAATCATTAGGGTAGCCAGTATGTCTGGTGCCCTTACTATTACAGAGGAGAGGTGCGGGCATGCACACACCGAAGGCCATGTGAAGGCACAGGGCAGTACCATCAACAAGTGGAGAAATGTCTGAGACCAGGAAAGAAGCAGAGAACATTCTCCCCCCTCCTCCACCGTCAGCAGGGGACCCCAGTGCTACCTGATTTCAAGCCTCTAGGCTCCAAACCATGAGATGATAAATGTCTGTCTTTAAGTGACATAATTTGTCACAGTAGGATTAGCAAATACGAGGGCTTTTGTCTCCTTGGGCGTTCAGCGGTTATGCCTGGGTTCAGAGTTTGGGGGTCTACTCTAGGACACCCTTGCTGGGAGACAAAAGACCCCTACTCCTTCCCACTGTACAAAGAACCGTTTCCCTTCTTCCGGAGACAGTTGACACCACATTCCTAACCCTGAAGTCAAAGCGTGGGGCAGTGACACTGAGCACACAGTTACACTGGTGGCCTGTGCCATCACAGCACAGACACCGTGTAGCCAGAAACTGGGCTAGGGACATCCATTTGTCTTCACTGGACCCTGCCCATTTCTGTCTAACCCTGCAGTCTTCTAGCTGATCCTGTGAGTTTCCCAACACTCCAATCCAAGCCATACTCATCCGAGGCACCTCTGGTTGTGTAATCTGTGTATTTGCTCTGTATTTTGTCCGCTGTCTACCTCTCTACCTATCCCCCATCTGCCATAGGATCAGTGTCTTAAGATCACTGATCCTGGCTGTTACACTCACCGGTATGTCCTTGTGCCAGTAGCCCGAAGATGTTCAGATAGGCATGCATCTGATATGTTGCAGGTTCAGTTCCAGACTGTGGCAACAATGCAAATACGGCAATAAAGGGAATAGTTCACTTTTTGTTTTTATTTCCCAATGCATTTAAAACTTGTAGTTGCACTATACCTTAGTTTATTACATCTGCAATATAATACCTCTAAAAGATAGTGTTAGCAGTCAGGCATCTGTACTGGCCTGTCCTTGGGGTTCTGA
Organism: Phodopus roborovskii; assembly: GCF_943737965.1. Lineage (NCBI taxonomy): Eukaryota > Metazoa > Chordata > Mammalia > Rodentia > Cricetidae > Phodopus > Phodopus roborovskii. The sequence goes on along the minus strand of NW_026126567.1, from coordinate 16,779,507 downwards.
CAGGATACGCCCTCAGCTGCAGCCACTAAGATCACCACCTGTGCACATTCACTGTGTTCCCTTTTCAAAGGGCCCTGTCCACCTCTCATCCTCCTCTCCCCCACCCTCTGCTTCTCTGCCTGTCTCTCTCCCACCCCCACTCTCTCTCTCTCTTTGCCTCTCTCTTCTCCTGTCCCCAGAGGTCCCCCAATTAAAAAAAAAAAAACCCTCCTCCCAAGCCTCTTTCTCCCTGGGTATTTTTAGATTGCAACAGATAGTATACTTTAGAAATACTTTGTTGCAGAACTAGTGAGACCACTCAGCAGTTAAGAGCACTTGTTCTTCCAGAGGACTGGAGGTCAGTTCTTAACATGTGTGTCAGGCAATTTATAACGCTTGTAACTCCAGTTCCAAGGAATCTGACACCCCCCCCCCCCCGGCTCCCAGGGCCACACACATATGGAATACACACACACACACATAAATAAATATACTAATGATACTTTGTTGCTAAAAAATGCTAACACCATCCTGAGCCTACACTGGGCTGTTATCTTTCTGATGATGGGAGCTCTTGCCTCCATGTAAATGCTGCTAACTAGTCAAGGGTGCCAAAACCTGGTAGAAAGGTATGCCTGTGGAGTAGTGGAGTGTGTTTCATCCACACTCCTTTCACAAGGGATGTCTCTACACACAAAATGCCATTTGGAGCAATTTGTGCACAGCAGGGCTTCTTTCAAACTTGAAGTCAATCCTTCAACCCTTGAGGCTGCTTCTCCAACTAAGATTATGGTGCTGGTATAAGGATGTTGCCGTTTCAACAATAACCACATCACCCTCACCAGGAGGAGAGTCCGTCTCCAGGAAGCAGTCAAGCCACTCCTCCTCCATCCGGATTTTATCAGAAGAGGATAGCAGTTCAGCCGCAGCTTCAGGCTCCACTTCTAATCTCAGTTCTTTCCATTCAGCCGCCCTTTTTCAGTTCCTTTTGAGGATCTCTGAGGTGTTGAACCCAGGGCCGTGTGCCTTAGGCGAGTGGTCTGCCACTGAGCCACCTCTCCGGCTCCAATCCTAGCCCTCTGCAGCTCTCACCACATGGACATCTCTTTTCCCTTCTGAGGTTTGGACCCTCTAAGTCACCCATGCGGGCTGGCATCAACTTCTTCCAAACACCTGTTAATACTGATGTTTTGACCTCTTCCCATTCGTCAACAAATATCCTTGCTTTCTTATTCTCTTTTATTTGTATGGTGTGCATATTGTGTGTGTGCATGTGTGTGCATGTTCGCCTGTGGATATGTGTGGAAGCCAGAGACAGATACCAGGTGCCTTACTCTTTTGTTCTCCCTGTTATTTTTATTCATTTATTTATTTATTGAGACGATACCTCTCACTAAGGCAGGCGTTCATCATCACAGTTAGGCTGTCTGGTCAGCAAGCCCCCAGGATCAGCCTGTCTCCACTCCCACAGCTTGGAATTATAAATGTGTACCACCGTGATCAGATTTTACATGGATACTGAGGTTCAAACTCAGGCCCTCATGTTTGTATTAACCCCACAAGGCATCTAGAATGGGAAACCCTTTCTTGAACATTTCCTATTTCCTTTGCTCAGACCTAGCTCCTTTTCATGGGAGCTAATAATAAGACTCTAATAATAATAATAATAATAATAATAATAAGACTTTAAATAATAAGACTCGAAAGTTCAAAATTCCTCCCCAATCCATAGGCTGCAAAACAGATGCCGTGTTTGACCTACAAGAGCAGTGAGAGCAATGTTAATCTCATTCATCTCCATCAGAGCTCTTGGGTGACCGGGACTCTGCCAAGGAGTGGTAACGGTTTGCTCTGAGCAGTAGTTCTCGACAGTAGACTTAAAATATTCAGAGAGCCATGTTGTACACAGATGTGCTGTCGTCCAAGCTTTGTTGTTTGGTTTATAGGGCCCAGGAAGAGGGGCTGAGTGGGACTCTTTAGGACCCCAGAATGTTTGGAATGGCAAATGAGTGTTGGCTTCTACTTAAAGCCACTAGCTGCACCAGGAAGAGTCGGCCTATCCTTTGAAGCCTTGAAACCAAGCATTGACTTCTCTTCTCTGGCTCTGAAAGCCCCTATGGCATCCTCTTCCAGGAAAAAGCTGTTTACACTATTGCTTAGCACAGCTGTCTTCTGGACTTGGCTCCAGCTCCTCCATGGACTCATGCTGACTCCCCTCGCTTGTTCATGCTGTGGAGACAGCTGCTTTCCTTAGGTCCAGCGAGCCAGCTTCTGCTGGCCTCAGACTGGCCCTCAGCAGCTTCCGTACTTCTGTCATCCTCTAAAGTGCAGAGGACACCACTGGCTGGCCAGCATGGTGCAGGAAGGCCAGCTTCGGGCCTATCTGTGCATTCTCCGTGCCTTCCTCCTCTTTCTCTGTGAAATCCTTGCACGATTTCTGTAGGTTGACTGATTGCGCTGGTTTCAACACTGTTGTATCTCGGTGGGGTAGCAGTAGAGGGAAAGATGGGGAATAGCCACTCAGTGGGGCAGACAAAAGACCACAACACGTACAGACACTAAATTTGGTCAACATGGTGACATTGGTGACACCCCAAAGCAGTTACAATAGTAATAGTACCAAAGATAAGTGATTTGGGGTCATCATAATTGATACAGTATGGAAAACTCATACAGGGTGAGCTCATACAGGGCCAACTTCAAAAAAATGTAACATCCGTGAAGCACAAGAAAGCATGATATGCTTGTAAATATTTATTATATAAATGCATCTCTGAACTCTGTGTACACATAGCTTCCCCTGTCATCAAATCTTGCCTTTTTTTTTACCCCTTAAGCATAATTCCTGGTTGCTTGGTTCCTCTTCCCTCTGCTACCATGGAAACCAACAGCCCAGAGACAGGTTGCTTTTCATCGAGTGGGGGCAACATATATTGCATCCCACAGAACATGGGGATACGTGCCCATGCCCTCCACAGCCAGAGTCCAGGAACATCAGCCTGGGAGCTGAGCATCCTGGATGCAAATGGCTGTAGGATGCAGTACCCCACCGGTTCAGGTGACCTTGAGATCACCAGGGGCCTCACAGTGTGCAATGGCTACCCTGGGGATTCACTGTGTCTGTGAATGCCCACAGCAACCACACAATCTGCTCTCAGGAGACTCTTGAGCCATGGTGTTCCTGGCGCCTCCCACTCACTCTTTCTCTATTCCCAGCAATCGCTGGCACAGATGGAGCTCCTACAACGGACGAGCCCATGGTGGGCAGCCTTGCAAGTGCCACAAACTGCAAAGCCATGGTTCTTATTTCCCCTTCTCAGCCAAGGAAACGAAGGCCCCATGAGGCAACAGCCTCGCCTTAGACCATGCAGCTAGAAGTGAAGCCGACCCCACTGAGCTACGGAGCCCCCACTACTCTGCTGCTGGAACACCCTTCTGAGGCTGCTGTCTCCTCCCCGTGCCTGAAAAAGTCGGCAAGGGACATGTTAGGGTAGACAGAGGCACCATGGAACCCCTAAAGTGTGCACCACACACACACACACACACACACACACACTAGGCATAGCCAAGGAAACATAACCCTAGAGGTAATTTCTGAAGGAGGCTGGACTCTGAGCTCCAGCCCTCTGAAAGTCTTTAAGAAATAACAAATAAAAAATAATAATCCCATCTCTCTGGAATGACGTAGGTGTGGTTATGCCTAAAAGCAGAGATTAGCTGACCTCAGTGATCTGCTTAGCTTTATGACTATGATGAACCATTGCTGGCCAGGCAGACTAGCTGCTTAGGGCATTACCAAATGTGTTTTTAATAACACCACCATCCCAGGACCAAGCCCTGACCATCACTGCAATAAAGGTTCATCATTGCTGGAGAGAGCAACAGTCAGAGGCGGAGGTGGGAAATGGGGAAGGCCTCTTGTTCTGCCGTGTGGGGCTTCTGAGTCACAGAGTGTCTGGGGAGGGAGGTGTGGGGCGCTGGAGGATTTATCTCTGTTGAGTTCTTCAGGGTAAACAATGGATTCCATACCACTGCAGCGGGATGACAGTCCGGCCTGGAAGTGGCTTAGCACGGGGGCTTGGCTACCCAGCATCACTGGAGACTCAGTACACGCAGTATGCAAATCACAAGCACAGAGTCGGCTTTCCTAATGTGCCCAAGGCATCAGAGGCTGGGTGCCTTAGGCTGCTTTCAGAAATGGCAGCCACGAACAGTGACACTCAATTGAAGATCCAAAAAGGACATGGGCACAATCCTGCAGAGACTGGAGCAGAGTGAGACGCAGAACAGAATCTCACTCGAGAGACTTGAGGGGCAGCAGCAAACCTACAACAGGAACAGGAAGTGTGCCCAGAGGAGGTGAGAACAAAAAAAAAAGCTATACCAGTATCCAAATGTGAATGTCCAGAAACTCTGGCCAGCTGGCTGGGGCCTCAGCCCTACTGGTGATGACAGCCCCCACTAGAATCCAGACCTTTCTGCATCTGATAAGATGGGTGGAACCCATGCTGAGCCAACCAATAGCAAAGGTGAGCCTGGAAGGCCCTGGCTTCGGAGGGTGATTAAGGATAGATGAGAAGGATGTGCTCATTGGGGGTAAGCCGGGTCCCACAGCTGCAGGCTTGGGCGCAGCGTTTCTGAAGGTTTCACGGAGCTCTACGTCAGTGCTCCCACTGGGAAGCCAGCAGGGCAACAGTGGGTGGCTCCAAGTGGCCCTGTGGAGAGGGGATGGCAGGCAGAACCACACCTGGTTTGTGTTACCTGCAACCCCAACCAGGACTGAACATACAGACACACCTGCAGTGACCTGGGAAAGAACGGGCTGAGGGCACCATGCAAGCAGATGTGGCCAGAACATAGATTCCAAACCCCACCACAGCTCCCCGGTTCACCCATGGAAAAGCCAGAGAACGGCAGCTTCCCTCCTGCCCTGCGGCCATCTACCCACTTCTCAGCCACTCGTTCGCGCTTTCCTTTCCTGTCTGCTGGATCAGTGCAGCTTCTGGCTGTGGACGCCTGGGCCTCTACACAGATGGCCACCTTGATGGACTCAGCAAGTCCTTAGCATAATACCAAGACGGCAGTCGCCTCCTGACACACACTTCCCCTTTTTCTCCACAGTTCTTCAGACTGAACAACCAGTGTGTTATACTTCTGCTTATTGCCTGCTTTTGCCACTGATGTGACCTCCCAGAGCTCAGCTCCGTGCCTAGCAGGTGCTGTTTATAAATGCGCTGACGAATGAATGCATGAGTGAATGAATGAATGATGGACAGATAAGTGAATAAAGGAATTGCCAGATGAACGGCCAAGTGGATAGACGGACGGATGGTTAATTAATGGAAAAGGTAGTCTCTGCCCTTGAGACCCTGACTATCTGGTAGAGAAGGCCTCTTTACATAGATGAGTGTGAGAACACATTTCTCTTAGGGGGAGGTGGCTCAGCTGTTAAGAGCACCAGCTGTTCTTCCAGAGGACCTGGGTTCAATGCCATCTCCCACATGGCAGCTCACATCTCACAACCGTCCATGACTCCAGTCCCAGGGGATCTGTCTGATCACCTCTTCTGGACTCCAAGGACACCAGACATGCATACGGTGCGCATACATCCACGCAGGCAAAAAATCACCCATACACAGAAAAGTAAATTAAGTCAAAAATTAAATGAAAATAATTGACATTTTTCTTTAACACGTTCATCTCTCCCTTCCAGATCCCAGGCAGAAGAGTCTACGTCGCTTGGTCCTTTTCACCTAAAAATAACCACAGTCATGATGGAGCCTCTGCAAAGACTCGGGAGGGAAACCATCTAGGACCATGTGGTCCTGACCCAAACCAGGGATCTGAGAACCAGGGAAGGACGCTGAAAGCAAGAACTGCTGTGCTGACGGTGCCTGGTGCTTGGACGGGTGCTAGCAAGTGCTGGTGACACCCAGGCATGGGGAAGAGGGACCAAATGCCAGCGCTGCCAACAGAGAGGGGCTGGAAGCCACGCAAAGCCCAAACCCCACAGACTTTAATAGACTCAGGCCATGTGGCGCTCTCAGGGTGGGCAACTGTAGCGCCACCGCTTGAGTCTCTGCCTGTGCTAGTCAACTAAAGCTGCATAACAGATCACCCCAAACTGTAGACTTGAACAATGGCCGTAATTAGCCTGTATCCTTTCTGTGGGTCAGAAATAGAGGTACAGTCTGGCTGGACAGTCCCCGGCTCAGAGTGCCTTGTGAAGTTATAGGACTCAATTCAACAATGTTGCAGAATGCCGCAGGCTGGGGGAAGGGCTGGGATGACAGGTTCACTCAGTAAACTGCCTGCTGCCCAAGCAGGAGGACATGAGTTCAATCCCCAGAACCCAGACCATCTGAGAGACCCTGCTCCACCAGAGCCAGTTTCAGCTAAGAAGCAGTTACGTGAGAGATTGTGCTGACCCTTACCATCAACAAAAAGGCTGGAATGTCTGGTCCAAACTAAACTCCCCTTCCCCAAATTCTGGCCCCTCTTTTCCATCTACCAAAGGCGCCATTTCCCTATCTGTCAGAAAGGACAAATGGCTATCTGTGGTGCCTCTTAGCACACCAAAGCTACTGCTGGCCTCCGGGCTGTCTCCGATTTGCAAACACCTGTTAAGACACATATTACAGAGTCCATGCTGGCATCCTGGCTCTTTCCGTCCCTCTCCATCCTTAAACAGATTCAGCTCACGGGATTCCCTCCCCAGTTTCTCATTCCCAGGTAACCCTGGCGTGAGCTTTCTTAGTCCTCTCCCTCTCTTGGTCTTCCTCACTCACTCCTCCTCTGTGGTGATATCTTTCTTGCACAAATAAAGCCTGTCTGAGGGTCAGAGAATGGAGCTTGCAGTGGCTAACCATAGAGGTCTGGAGGTCTGTACAGACAGGCAGGAAGTGACGTCGCAGGGCAGAAACAGGAAATTGCTCTCTTGTCTGCAGAGACGCTTAGGAGGTGAGGTTGTTGTGCCTTGCTCCTTCTCTCTGATCTCTCAGCGTTTCCCTCCATATCTGACTCCGGCTTTTATTATCTAGACCGATTAAGAACTCCATATACACTCCCCGCCACCTCTCATGGTCCAGTCCAACTTGCTAGCCGTGTTTAGCCTACTATTTTCTGTCCCTGCTCTGGACTCTTCCAGATGCCTGTAGCAGCAGTCTCCCTCATATCTACAATGAAAGCCTCCCCTCAGCCATACCTTGGAGTGGCCATTCCTCACTTTAACATTTACTTGTATGTATATAATTCCAGAGCGCACTTAGCGTTGGGTAACCAGCTGGGGCCTCCCAGCATCCCTCAGTCGCCTTTGTGTTTCCAGGTCGCATATCTTTTGTCACTGTGCTCTCTTAAAACCTACTTCTTCCCTTTTGTGGTCCGATTTCTAGTTTCACAACTTGAATGTACCCTCTCCGTATATGAGGGTATATAAAATCTGTCCATGAGAGGAAAGAGAGAAAGTTGGATGATGCCTAACAAAGGGCTCCCATGCAAACCTGTACACACAAAAGGAGTTTGCAGAGTCCCCTTTCTTGTAGGTGGCTTCACTTAAATGACTGGCACGTTGGTAGGGTTGCTGGCTGTTGCTCTCTGCCCCTCTCCACTTGGAATTCTCCACAGGAGAAGTATGCTCCTGCATGGCAACTGGCTTCCTGCACCGCAGATGCCTGGGGCCAGGGCACTTTCCATCATTTGGTTGCGTTTGATATGGGTTATTCGCTTATTTTTGTCTTACTATGTAGCCCAGACTGGCCTTAAACTATATATCCCAGACCAGCCTCGAACTCCCAACTCGCCATGCCTTCTAGTTCCAACTCCAGTCTCCATAATGCCGAACACCAAGACATAAGCTCTCTGGAGCCATGTTTCGCTTCGTGGCAGGGACCTACATGGCGACCCCCCCCCCCCGGCGCTGTACCTCAATAAATACGCAAGCTCCCTGGAAGAAGGGGGACCTAAACCTTGCAAAGATGCTGTTGCACTGCTCTCCGTGAGCCTCCCGGCAACCACCTGTCTCCAGAGCTGTCTTGTCCTTAGAAACGGTGAGGACGTTTCCATCCCCGCTGAGTCATCAGTGGCTTGCCTGCTGCTCTGCACTGTTTCTGCTCAGATGTCCTTTCCCCGCGGTGGAGAGTCCTCACACACAGCAGGCTTTTTCATTTTCTAGGATGGTTATCTCCCTGCGTCTCTTTCTTTCATTGCAGGGTGTTGTGCAGCGTCTGTGTTTCTGTGAAGGACATTTAATGTGTATACTTGTGTTGGAGCATGGTTGGAAGGTGTGCACTCCCGCATGCATGCATGCATGCATGCAGACCGTGAGGTCGTGGTGCAGTTTGCTAGGGCCCTCTGGTGCACACGCCTCTCCTCTCAATCCCTTTGCCTTTACATTGGACCAGCATCGCTAATTTGGGTGACGTAATTGTAAAAGAAATTAGCTTGCCTGAAAACACACCGTGGAAGTGGAAGCTGTTATTGACTACATGTTTGTGAGATCTGTGTCTCTCTCTCTCTCTCTCTCTCTCTCTCTCTCACACACACACACACACACACCCTCCATCTTTAGGCAGCAATCGGGTTCAGGTGAGGTCATGAGGACGGGAAGCCTATGAGGGAGGGAGACAGAAAAGGAGAGTGAGCAGAATATCCTAGTGTACACTGCACTAGTGCACTCTCCCCGTTTCCTTGACAACAGGGCAGACTTTAGCTTACAGTTGGGGGGACATGAGAATTTGGAAGAGGGTTCTCACCAGAATCCGTCTGCTAGTGCCTTGATCTTCAGGCTCCCAGCCTGTGGAATGATGAGAAATAAATTCCTGTTACGCTGACTACCAGCTTGTTGAATTGTGTCGTGGCAGGTAGAGCCAACCAGGGAGGAGCCTCGGAAAGGTGTGTCCTACAGGATCCAGTACCAAGATGGGAGAAGGCTGTCCAACTCCTACAGGTACGCCAAGCCACTGAGACGCTCAGTCATCTATCACCGGCTCATCGATACAGTAATGCCTGTAATACCAGGGCATTGGGTAATTACTGCTAAAGACCACGTGTGTCCATTTTTTCTCCAGTAACCCATCCAAACTGAACAGGTACCTAGAGGATGCCCCTCTTGCCTGACACGAGGACTCTGTCCTCAGGGACATTTCAGTCCAGCGGTACACTTGTGTAAAGCGACACACTCTATGTAACACGGGGGCTACAATCCGGAGGATGAGTAAGGCAAGTTGGAGGGATGCAGACACTGGTAGAGCAGAGACCCGGCAGCGTGCGCTGGGGGGAAGAGAGAACCTTCCCCAGGTCAACTGAGTCAGGGTGGCCCAAATGAGAAGAATTGTCTAGGAATGATGGGAGATGCTTAACAATGGATGGCCAGCCGTAGTCTTTAGAACATTCCTGAAGGTCGCATTCTCTGAGTCGACTTTGCTTTGGGGAACACGTAACTTTGAGACAGCAGCTAGGGAAGGTGTGAGGCTCTAGGAAGACATGAGAGTCTCCTTTGATCTTAGTCAAGCAAATTCAAATTTTGATTTATTTTTATAGCTCTAGCATAATGTCTTACTTTCTTCCTCGCTTTGGGAGGAGCCTTCCCCACGAGCACAGAGACACAGAGAGTTTCTGGGAGCAGAGTGTAGACCCTGGTCTGCAGCTGAAGCTTCACAAACATAGGTTGACTCTAAAGAGACATATGTCCCGACCACTTCCCTAAAGGTACCAGGGAACACCCCTCCAGGGCTGCCAGCAACCTCTTTACGTTGGCCCACACTGCCACCCTGTGGTCATATCTGGGAACTTCATGTTCTCAGGAGACAACTCGGGACATTCCCATGCCTTTACGGGACAGCCCTGTTCTAACCCCCTCTCTTTCATTGATAACATCTCAGAATACCTATTTTAGCCTTTGTGCTTTAAGCCTCTGTTTGCCAACAGACTGTTAATGAGAGCGATGAAGAGAAAATGGCAGGATGTGACAAATCTTTACCAGAGACCACGTTAGCTAGGGTGATGGACAGACAGACAGATGTTGGAAGCCACTCTCTTGCTGTATTGCCCTAGACAATTACCTTGTTTCAGTGAGCCTTCTCTGTGGAACATCTTTTGCACTCAACTCTCCAAAAATAGATTCTACAGCTTACAGAATTGCTATGGGGATTAAAATAAATAGTTGGTATAAAATGAGCTAAACTCGCTGGCAGAGGCACACACAAGCACTCAGCAAATATAAACACAAGGTACTCGGGTTTCTACTATTCCATCTCAGTCTTGCTGTGAGCGGATGAGGGGACATGGATGCCGTCCCCTCCCACCCCCACTGTGCTGCCAAGAGGGACGGAGAGTGTCTGTCACCCCCCACCAAGATCTGTCAGTCAGGAAATGACAGGACTTGAAGCCCATCCTTCTGGATCTTTCCAGAATCCCATGCAGGCTCTTGAAAGTTCTGCGGGCAGAACCCGCTGGGAGACAGTTGGAACTGTCCCAAAGAGGGAGACAGAAGGGCCCAGCCCTAAGCCCAGCACAGCCAACAGCTCACTTCCACATGGTGTGAAATCCGTAGCTGGGTGAAAAGTGTTCTTCCCAAACCGTCATCCTGAGAGTAGCCAGTGTGGCAGAGTACCCCGGTTCTGGCCTAGCTCTTACACGCAAAGCTATGTCTTGTGGCTGATTGACTTGGACACACGCTGTCCACTGCCTAGGACGGTGACCAAGTGAGACAAGGGAGAGTCAGCAAAGCCCCTGCCCAGCCCCCCATCTTGTCATTCCACGATCTGTACCCTTTGAATGCACCCTAGCTGTCTGGCAGAGAGGGTCACCTGACTCACAGAGAAACCAGAACTTTGCCCTGGGGATGCAGGGGGAGGGTAACAGATGGAAAGAATAACTGGGTTCTATCCAGTGAGCTGGAGATTACACCTAATCCCCGCTGGGCTGAGTAACAGTGTCCACAAAGGCCTGGGAGCCAAGCCAGTGATTTATAGGCAAGATTAGAAGCCTCCGATGAGCTTGGGCCTGGAAGACCCATCCTGAGCAGGGCATGAGCAGAAGCTGTGGCTCTAGGGTGCCCTGGGTTCAGAAAGAGAATGGCAAGCAGCTACCTACTTCCCCTCAGGGTGGGGGGAGGCTGCGTGTTGTCTTGCTTTTGGCTGATGTAATCACAGGCCTTTCCTACGCACACCCTAACAAGAAGATAAATGGTGTGGGTGGCTCTGGGGTCGTAAATATCACCGGCATATCTGGGCAAAAGGAAAGCAAAGAAAATAAATCTATCAGGACTCCGGGGCCCATCTTTCCAGGAAAACAGCAGGATGGATGAGACCAGATTCCACTGGCAGCCTGAGTGCCAAACTCCTTCACAGCCTTCACAGGGCACCGAGGCTTGCGCTGCTTAGGAGCAAGGCCATGTCTGACTCACGTGCGCATCTGAGCCCTGGGCACCAGACACAGACCCGCCGGCATGTCTCTGATGTGAGAGACTGGTGTGGGGGGGGGGACGACCTCACGATGTGTGTGCCCTGGGACAGCCTGAGATGTCTTTCTCAGCAGCCGGCCAGCCTGTGGTCTTCACCCGCTGTTGGTTTCCACATCTATAAAAGGAAAACACGAGTCGTGGTCAGCGTGTCGTTGTATTAAATGGAACATGGCACAGAAGGCCCTCAGGGGATATCACACGCCCAGGGCTTCGCTTCTGACAGTGTAGTGACTGAATGAGGTCACCCCAGCCCTACAGATCTATCCCACATTCCAAGCTGGCAGAGCCGGTGTTTTTGTTTCCCCGCCGATGAGGTGCCCCGGGGACTGCATGAAAAAGATTGCATGCCCTTGCTCAAGGCTGTGTTGGAGCTTTGTCTCTGTGGGCACCTCAGTTTGGTGGACACTTCCACCTGTGACTTACAAAAATGTACCTAAATTCTACCTGGGACTGTGGAGGAGGTTCTGATCCCAGCCACCTCCTTCCCAGCCTCTGGGTGGGGGCAGAGCCAAGCAGCTGTCTGACTGGAGCTGACCCTGGAAAGGCAAAACTCCAGACCCCAAGACTGGCCGGTTCCATGCCCAGAGCCAGCTTCTGGGACCGCTGCATAGTTCCCCACCTCGGAGAAAAGATGTGTGAGTAGACTCAGGGGCCAAGCTCTTCCCAGGGTAAAAAGTGACTCCTACCTTTCCCCCCTTTCAAAGACAGGAGCCACAGACAGACCTGACTGGAGTGGAGTGGGCTCGGGGAAGCTTGGGAGATGAGGTCTGAGGGCTCCGTTACTGGACTGCCTTTTGTTTTACTTTGTTTTGGTTGTTGTTGTTTGAGACAGGGTTTCTCTGTGGCTTTGGAGCCTGTCCTGGAATTAGCTCTGTAGACCATGGTGGCCTCAAACTCACAGAGACCCCCCCTGCCTCTGCCTCCCGAGGGCTGGGATCAGAGGTGTGCAGCACCACGGGGCAGGTCTGGTTTAGAGAGCCTGGCAGGGGGTCCTGGGAGTCTGTGATCTACACTCTGGCTGGGTGCTGCCTCCTCACCCCAGGTTTTCCCCCTTCACAAGGAGCCACAAATGCTCAGTCGAAACTCCCAGGGCTGGCAACTGAAGCTCCCCATATCCATGCAGGCTTCTGGGGACGTGGTGCAGATGGCTAACGTGAGTGACTAGCATTTAATGACCAGACACTGCAGATACTGACATTTTACTCAATAGCAACATTGAAGAGTCTAGAACCCTGAGTCACCTAGCCCCTAACACTGGCCACCCAGTTCATTAGAACTTACTCGGATGGGTTCCAGCATGGGGAGCCATGGGAGCCACACAGCTTAATAAAGTCTGCAAGATGCTGGGGAAAGACAAGACTCTTCAACAGTCAGCATGGAGAAACCAGGGCGTACTATACTTGTTTGTTTTGTTGTTGTTGTTTTTAACTCTTTGGTTTTGGGGGGGGCCTGCCACCCAGCTCCCAAATAAGTCACATGGAATCTTATTCTTATTTATGAATGCCCGGCCTTAGTTTGGCTGATTCTGGCCTTAGTTTGGCTAATTTCTAGCCAGCTTTTCCTAAATTATTTCATATATGTTTTGCCTCTGGGCTTTTACCTTTCTCTGTTTCTGTGTATCTTTTCTTTCGTTCTTACTCCATGTCTGGCTATGGAGCTGGGTGATCGGCCCCTGGCACCCTCCTCTCCTCCTTTTCTTGCTTTCTGATCATCTCCCAGATTTCTCCTCCTATTTATTCTCTGCCTGGCAGCCCTGCCTATACTGTCTCCTGCCTAGCTATTGGCCATTCAGCTCTTTATTAGACCAATCAGGTGTTTTAGGCAGGCAAAGTAACACGGCTTCACAGAGTTCAACAAATGCAACATAAAGGAATCATAAAAGAATGCAACACATCTTTGCATCATTGTAACAAATGTTCCCCGGCACAAACAAATGTAACCCATCTTAAAATAATACTCCACAGCAGTTCACTGTGGGGGGGAGGGGCAGTATGAGGGGAAAGGTGCACAATGGTCCAGAACCTCAGCATCTGTGTTAAAAAAAAAAAAAGTAAAATCTTGCCTTGATTCCTAACACCTTAAGAGTGTGAAAAGAATGTCACTTAAAGTAGTCAATGGCAAAAATGTCAGAATCCCAGAAGTAGGAAGCACTCAGGAGACAGTCTAGCTGGTGATCCTGACACCACCCCACAGCATCACCCTGGGAGCTAATGAAACCTTGGACCGCAGGCCACCCACAGACCTGGCGCAGCTGTACTCTCTGGGGGCTGATGCTCAGAGATGTGTGCCTTTGGCCAGCGCCTAGAGTTCTGGTGATAGCTGGGTGGTATGACAGCAATGTTTGGACACCTGGGATTCTGTGGACAGCCTGGAACATTCCTGCCCATGGGAATGTTCAGTGACTGAGTCTCTTCCAGGTCTCCGACAGCAATTGAGATTCTCAGTTCCCATTGCTGAGGCTGCTGGTCCCAGGAACGCACACCAATCAAACCGTTCTCTGACATCTGCCTTCTTACTGAGAGACAGGGGGAAAGCCTAGAGTAAAGAGAGAGGAAAATGAAGTGAATGGAAGCTGCAAGCAGGGTAACTCTGTTCATCACTTTCTGACCAGATGACAGTCATGGGGCTTCCTCCCTAATGACAACGTAAGTATACAATGGGAAGTATGGGTCTGAGAACTTGGTGGACATCTGGGGGGATACAGCTCTGCATCTGGCGAGGTTGACATCAGCGTGTACATGCCAGCTGCTGAGGCCTGTTCCAGATTACACATCAGGAACTCCCTCAACACACGCACACCAATATACACACCCAAACACACACCAAGACACGCACACCAGCGCACACATACACATGCACATACACACTGACACACACACCAACCTATACACATACCAACACACACAATCCAACACACACAGACACTCACACACCAAGACACACACACCAGCAAGCATACACATGCATGTACACATATACACCAACATACACACGCACACTCACACCAACACATACAAACACACTGGTGCACACATATACACCAATACATACACACTCACACACCAAAACACACACACCAGCACACATATGCATGCATGCACACATACACACCAACACACACACACACACACTCACACACCAAAACACATACCAGCATACACATAAACATGCATACACACATATACACTAATACACACACACACTGGCATACACACAAACACACACACACTGGTATATACACACTGGCACACATACATACACACACAAACACACTGGAACACATACTGGCATACACACAACACACTGGTATATACACACTGGCACACACACACACCAGCACGCACACACACACACACACACACACACAGGTATATACACACTGGCACACATACATATACACACAAACACTGGAACACAAACTGGTATACACACACACACACAGTGGTATATACACACTGGCACACACACACACACACACACACACACACACATAGGAATGGCTCTACAAAATTACAGTAGGATAAGCCGTCCTGACCTGGAGGCCCCTGACCCCACTCTTGGTCAGCTTTTCCTAGTAATGTCTTGGAAACAGGTGAAACCGGCCCTTGGGGCTTCCTTTTGGCCTTCCATGAAAACCAGATGCTGGGGCCCAGAAAATGAACACTCCCTGGGGCATTCTAGGCTTAGAAGCAAGGGAAGCTGGTCAAGGAAGATTTCTCTCGTGAGGTTCATGTAAAATGAGATATACAGGGCCCCTCAGAGTGTCCCTGAGGGAAGGAGGGTAGTAAACTCATTATACACAGTTGGATAGACACAGCTTTTGACTCTTTCTCCAAGATTTACTCTGCTCTTCTGCCTTTACCCTCCTGTAGTTGCTTCCTGAAATAAACTGCTTCCAGGTAAGCAGCCCGAGGCTTGCTTTTAATGGAAAGGAAATTAGCACTTTCCCCAAGCAAGGAAGACTGAATCATGGAGTACAAGGAAAGCAGCTGGAGATGCATAGCCCCAAAGCCCCAGAGGCTTCCCCTCCTGTCAGCCCTGCCAGAGGCTGCTCTGAGAGCAAATCACACCTGTGTAAAAAACGATTTAAGGTTCCCGGGAGTCACCGGGAGTCAGGAGTGAAGGAAAGCTGGGGAAAGTAGGCTAGTTTACCCTAGAGAAAAGAGGACAGACCAGGTTAATAAGTGACTTCAATAAAATTGCAGCATTGGTGGGAGGTGACAGCGCTGTCACCGGCAGCTGCCCGGCAGCTCCTGGTGGACAGGCTGCGTAAGGTGAGCAACTGTCATGCTTTATATAAACCCTTTCCCAGCTATTTCTTCTCTAGACACCCTTCAGAACTCACAGAGCCCATGGGCCACCAGTGCACTCAATAGAAGCTCTGGTCCAGTAAGCCTCCGAATCCAGTCTTAATCCCTGCATTCCACAGAGAGAGCGGACTCCCGAGATTTGTCCTCTGACCTGTGCATGTGGGCTATGGCACAAGAGCATGCACACGTGCACACACTCATGTATACATGGCAAACACACAAAAATACAATCACATAAACACACACAAAACACAAACACACACACACAAATACAATCACATAAACATACAAACATACACAACACACCACAAATACACACCAAGTAAACAGCAAAGCCATATCAATTAGGATTTTGCTCAAATGGTTCTACTCCCAAAAAGGTGGAGTACTGATTGATCTAAGCTTCATAAATGCTCGGAGTACAGGATATTACACAACAGAATTGAGTTTTAAAAAAAAACCAAAGCCTATGCTTACTCATGAGGTCTTGGCGCCACCTAGTGGCTTATTTGTCCATTACAACTTTTACAAGTCCTCCAAATTTAAATACTTTAAAATGCACACTCTGATCAATTAATGTTTCATTTCAACTAAACTGTGTTAGACAGAAGCTGGGCTGTAAAATACATGGCCTCGCCTTCCTGAGGCTGGTGTGTAAGAGTTAGACAAGTACACAATGCAATCATTAATTATTACACAGTGTGATGCCACCAGGAAATAAAATCATAGGTGATATAGACAGAGGAGTGACTTTGGTTCTGGTTTTGTGTTTTGAGACAGGATCTCACTAAGTAGCTCAGGCAAATCTTGACCCCTTCTGTCTGTCCTCTGTCCTCAACATCCCAAGTACTGGCACTGCACGCATGCACTACTTACCACGGTCTGTAAGGAATGCAATTTAAGTGGAGTGGCAGATAAGGCCATGGAAGTAAAGCTCAGAAGGGTGGGATGGAGATGGGTGAGAATATTCTATGAAATCAGAGCTAGTCTGTGCGAAGTCGTCGGGGGTCAAGGTCGCAAGCGGCTGTGGAAAGTCCAGTTTGTCCATAGCGGTGTGAGTGAAAGGCCTGGGGGACCGTGATGTGACTGGACTGAAACCAGGAGACTGACCTTAAATGAAAGCACACAGACAGGAAGATGGGGCTCCTCTAGAACACTCTGGTTAAATTCCACCTCTTTGAAAAGGTGCAGGGAGAGATTGGAAGTACTTTGAATTGAGTCTGACCACTTGCTTGACCCCAGCAGGATCTCAGTCAGGAGTTCCGTTTGCCCTTAACTGACAAGCACATCTCAGGCGAATTGCAAATTTCAGCAGAACCTTGTTTTAAAGGTCAGAACAGTGGTCCTGAACCCAGGGCAGAGGTTCTCAATCTTCCTAATTCTGTGACTCTTTAACACAGTTCCTCGTGGTGTGGTGACCCCACCCCAACCATGAAATTATTTCACTGCTACTTCATAACTGTGAATCATAATGTAAATATCTGATGTGCAGGATATCCGATATGTGATCTCAAAAGGGTTTAGACCTACAGGTTGAGAAGCACTGGTCCAGGCCATAGCCCTGACCAGTTAAATTTGTATCCCTGGAAGTGGGCACAGTGCTGTCAAAGTTTTCCAGGTGACTCGGTATCCGGCCAAAGCTGAGAGAGTCAAAACAGAGCCCTTGGTGCTCTGGAACTGTGGAGTCAGAGTAAAGAGCTCGGCTGTTGTTTTATTTGTTTGGCTCCTTGCTTCACAGAAGAGTCTGCCAGACAGTCTGCAGGACACACAGAAAAATGCCTGACAAACTGCCAGTGCAGGTGGACAGTTTAAAATTTCCTGCTTTCTTTGAGAAGTCTACCAGACACACTATGGCTATGGGCTGAAGATGGATGCCCCAACATTACAGAAGAATCTTGGGTGACTGTCCAGGCAGCCAGCTGTTTCTGTCATTTCTCACATTTTTTTGGGAAGTCCCTTGCTCACACTTCCTGTTTACTCAGATAATATTATTTCCTTCTTGGGTCTCTGAGGGAGTTGAAGACTGAAGAGTGTAGTTATAGTTTTCCTTGTTTACCAGTATCAGTAAAGAAACTCACTATAGATGTGTTAAGCATAATAGGTTTAAAAGACATTAAAAGATAATTTGACATGCAAATTAGAATAGAAATTAAATTAGGTACAAGACTTTGGATTCATCAAGAATGAATAGATAGTGGAGTATTTTCTCAGAATTTGGCCCCAGGGGGTGGGACAGGGTTTGCTTTTGCCTCAGACTTGACACCAGCCCTTTGTCCTAAGCTTGACAGAAGCCATTGTGAACCAGAAATGATTTCTTTAGCACCGACCCCAACTGTGGTGATGTCTTTCCTGCACAAATAAAGCCTGTCTGGGAGTCAGAGAGCTAGTGGAGCTTGCCACTAGCTAACCATAGAGGTCTGGAGGTCTGTACAGACAGACCGGAAGTGGCGTAGCAGTGCAGAAACAGGATATAAGCAGGGAGAAACAGGAAATCACTCTCGTCTGCGGAGACGCTTAGGAGGTAAGGTGTGCTGTGGCTTGCTCCTTCTCTCTGATCTCCCGGCATTTCTGTGTCTGACTCCGGTTTTTTATTATCTAGACCAATTAAGAATCCCTTTTACACCTAGAAGTGGGCACCAAGCTGTCAAAGTTTTCCAGGTGACTGTATTCAGCCAAAGCTGAGAGAGTCAAAACAGCCCTTGGTGCTCTGGGGCATTGCAGTCAGAGTAAAGAGCCCGGCTGGCCTTGGGTTGGTTGGTTTTGTTTTTAAGACTGGATTTTTCCCCAGGTACAAGCCCCACTCTGAGCACAGTGCTCTCATTAAGTCCCTACCTAGATGTCCACAGCTGCTGAGCTTCTTAGTGTGGAGAAGGCCAGCATTACTTATCCGCTGAGCGTCCAGAGAGCCCCCTCTTAGCCTCCAGGTGGGGCCTTTTATCATCAGAGCCCAGAGAGTTGTTAACAAACACTCATGCTTCATTGAGCCCAGCAGGAGATAGATTTCTGAGCTGAGGCTGGGGCTGTCCCTTAGCCACAAGCCAGAAATGAAACAAGAGCTTGTGCTCTAGGGAGACCTGCCCAGAACAGGAACTAAGTTGCTGTTTTGACACCTGCAACTGACGTGTGTGTGTGTGTGTGTGTGTGTGTGTGTGTGTGTGTGTGTACATACACACACTACACACCCATTTCAAGTGTGGAAATCAAGACAACATCTGAGAATCAATTCTCTCCTACCACATGGGCATAGGTTTTTGTTTAACCAATTATCAACCCTACTTTTCTTTTTCTTTAAAACATGGCCATTCCTCTATTTTTTGGCGTCTACGTGGATAACTACACTAGAAGCTAACAGTAATTCTCATCTGATTGATGAAAGTCAGCATGGTTTAAATTGTCTTGTTAACCAGGTGTGGGAGTACAAGAAATCAGAATACTTGGCGGGCCAGAGTTTGAGGCCAGCGTGGGGGGGTGGGGTGGGGGGGAAATCCTGCCAGACACAGCCGTTCATGGCTGAGGCAAGGAAATTAGCTGCAAGGCTGAGGCTGCATAGTAAGTACCAGGTCATCCAGGGCTACACAGGAAGACCCTATTTCAAACTCTTGTGCCCAAATTCTGAACCCCCAAGGGACCCAATCCGCTGCAAAAGCAAAGAGTCTTTTATTAAGGAGTTAACTGTATTAACTCAGTCCCTGCATTCGGGACACAGCGGTAGAGCAAGAAGGACCTGGTGATTTGGGGGCAGGGAATTTATTGGGGTTGAGCAAGGGGAGCGACTGGGGTCTGCAACAGTCTCAGGATTGGTGCACTTCTGGGCTTGAGCAACCTGGCCTGTGCTGATTGGTCAACTGGTTGCTATGACCTATAGGCCGGCCCAGGGTAGTTGCTACTGCTGTAAAGCACATCCAGTGCCCTCCAGTTAACTTCTGATTGGTTCCTTACCACGTGGAGGGTATCTAACCCCTTAGTGACTAGGAGGTTCAGCAAGGCCAGAAAGCTCAGTGTGTGTTCCTGAGTCTTTTCTGCGGCCTATTATGGCTGCTAAAGCAGGGGGCCAGGCCAGGGTATGGTCCTTTCACAAACCACCAAAAGGTATTTGCTATTGTCCCTCTCTAAGATGAAAAGAGCTGACTGACATTCACAGTCCGTTTCTTTTCCTGTTGAGGCTGTTTGCTGACAAAAGCAACCTAAAGGAGAAAGGGTTATTCTGGCCTGTAGCTCAGGTGTACCATTGAGTGTTGGGAAGTCAAAGTCACAGGAGCTTGGAGCATCTGACCGTATCCCATTCACAATCAGGAAGGAGGAGGATGAGTGTGTGCTGTGGTTCAGATGCATTCTCCTTCCTATACAGTCCAGGATCCCAGCGTGGGCCATGGTGCCGCCCGCAGTGGGCAGGTCTCCCTACCTCAGTTAACCTGATAACCCTCACCCCCCACGGGCACTCCTGGAGGCTAACCTAGGCAGTCCTGCTCAGGTATGCCTGCAGGCTTGTCTCCAGACTGACCAGATCTTGACGTTAACACTAACCACCATGTAATATTTTAAAGAACGGAGATAGAGGCATGTGCAATTAATGTGGGTGGGTTAATGAGTTCATGGGTTTGAAGAATTAAGATTGGAGTTAATTTTTGTCATTAAGTAGAAGAAAGCTTCTATGTAGTGGATTCCTTGAGTTACTTCTGGTAACCAAGAGTGAAATGGTGATAAGCCTAGTTTAATTGCTAATGAGATAAATATTCGTGTGGTAATTAGGCTGTGAGTTTGGGGTTGGAATTTTTCGTGTTCCTAGTTGTTTGACGTTTAGAATGATGGAAAGTAGAAAGATTATAAAAGCTGTGGCTTGAGCGATGAAATATTTTGTATTTCTTCATCTTCTGTAGATCGGGGGTTAGATTTGTTAGCTATACATGGGATAATAGCTAATAGATTTATCTCTACACCAATTCATATAAGAAGGAAGTTGATGCTGAATATAGTGACTATTGGACCTGAAAAAATGGCAAAGTAAATGATAAATAAGGTAATGGGGTTAATTAGTACGGGGAGGGGTTTAAACCAACATTTTCAGGATATGGGCCCAATAGCTTATTTAACTGACCTTTACTAGTTAGTACAGGATGTAGTACATAGGTAATACGTAGAATTTTGAATTCTAAGATACAGGTTCAATTCCTGTTGTCCTAGAAATAAGAGGATTTAAACCTCTGTTGTTTATCAAAGTAAGTCTTTCATCAGACATATTTCTAGGTGTAAGATGGAATGCTTGTTATAAAAATGGAGATTGAAAATTGTCACATGCATAGGGCTAGTGTTAGAGGTAAGAAGTTTTTTTCATAGGAGGTGTATGAGTTAATCATGTGGAAGTCGAGGGTAGATTTCATAGAAGCAGTGAAGTTAAATTTAGTGTTTTAATTACGAAGTTAATAGTATAAATTTCTGGTTTGTGTGGATCATGTAGTGGGCCGAAAAACACGATTGTCGATAAGGCATTTATTAAAATGATACTGGTATATTCAGCTTTAAAAAAATAGTGCAAATGTACTGGCAGCATATTCTATGTCTAACCCTGATTCTAATCCCGATTCGCCTTCTGTTAGATTGAATGGGGCTTGGTTAGTTTCTGAAAGGGTGGAGATAAATCACATTATGGCTGATGGCCATGATGTTATTAGTAATCCTGTGGGTAATGAGAGACTGAAATGAAAATGAGCTATTTATGAGGAGGACTGAGAGCAGGATAATCGCTATGGTTACTTCATATGAGATTGCTGGAACTACTGCTCGCAAGTATTTGAATTTGACGCTCATCCTGATCATAGAATTGAGTAAACTTAATAGGCTTGAGGTGGCTAAAATAAATAAAATACCTGTATTTATATTAATTAGTGGGTGGGACGAGGGTAGTGGAATTCATAGGCTGAATGCTAGTGTGAGAGATAGTGTTGGGGGCGATAATAAATAGGGATGTTGAGGTGGTTAGTGGGCATAATGGTTCTTTAATGAATGGTTTTATTGCATCACCGAATGGTTGAAGAATCCCCGATGGTCCTTCAATGTTAAGGCCTTTTCGTAATTGTATGTGTACCCATTAAAATGGGTATTAGGGGTATAAAGGTAATGACTAAATGCACTATTAGGGAAAGGATTTGAACCTCTGAGAACAAGGTTTTAAGTCTTACGCAATTTCCGGGCTCTGCCACCCTAATAAACCCTATCTGGGGTAGGTTTGTATGAACATACTATGTTGAGATGGTTTCATGAATTGGTTTGGGGCGCTGATATTAAGGAGGCTCCATTTCTCTTGTCCTTCCACACTGGGAGAAATCATTAATAGAGAGAAACTGACCTGGATTACTCCAGTCTGAACTCAGGTCGCGTAGGACTTTAATCATTGAACAAACGAACCTTTAGTAGCTGCTACACCACTGGGATGTCCTGATCCAGCATGGAGTTCGTAAACCCTAACTGTCGATGGACTCTTGAATAGGATTGTGCTTTTACCCCTGGGGTAACTTGGTCCGCTGGTCAAAAATGTTTTGGGTCAATAAGATTTTAGGTGGCTCTGAGCTATATTCATTCCAAAATTTGTAGTTTATAATCTATATTTTTGGGGCCAATAGGTAATTTAAAAGATTAAACTGAGCTTAAAGCTCCACAGGGTCTTCTCATCTTCATGAATTCTCAGCCTCTTCACAGGAAGGTCAATTTCACTAATTGGAAATAAGAGACAGTTGAATTCTCATTTAGCTATTCATTCTAGTCCCTAATTAAGGAACAGATGATTATGCTACCTTTGCGTGGTCAGGACACCAACGCCGTTTAACTCTGTCACTGGTCAGGCATTGGCTCTAATACTGTAATGCTAGAGGTGATGTTTTTGGTAAACAGGCGCGATTCGTGTTTGCCGAGTTCCTTTTATTTCTTATCTTTCCTTTAAACACGCCTGTGTTGGGTTAACATAATATGGAAAGTAGGTTTTATAGGGGGTTAATATAATTGCATGAATGTTAACTAACAATGGTTATCTAGGTTGTTATAGGCTAATGCATGGAGAATAAAATTCTTGTTACTCATAATAATAGTATTTCATCTATATATAAATAGATTAACCCAATTATAATTAGAGGAAATGACTGATTTTGGGTATTGATAATTTGGGTGTTGAACTAGGACGCTTTTTTTTATTGATGACTGCTTTTAAGACAACTATGGTTTATTTTTATGGTTTATTCACTATTTGAGGTTATTTTCATCCCTGAAGAGCTGTCCCTCTTTAGAGTACATTTTAAGTTTACATTTAGATTATAATTTCTTATGGTAAGCTTAAAGTTGAACTGAAATTCTTTGTTGGGTAACCAGCTATCACCAACCTCGTTAGGCTTTTCACCTCTACCTAGAAGTCTTCCCACTATTTTGCTACATAGATGGGTTCATTCATAAAATGGCTTGTAGGTAGCTCGTTTTGGTTTTGGGATTTCTAGCTAAAGTTCTCTTAGAGGTTTTCTAGTTAGTTCATTATGCAAAAGGTACAAAGTACAATCTTTCCTTCTTTGTACTTTTAACATGTCTTTCATCTTTCCCTCTATAGCTCCTTAGAGGAGTTTCTTTCACCAACACTTTCTTTTGGTTTAAATGTTTTCATTTATATATTTAAACAGCTTAATTTGCAGGGAGTAGGGCTAGAGTTAGTTCACAGTGTCCATTGGTTGTGGAGACTTCTGGATGTAGACCAGGCACTTTATGTAGTCTGAGCTACATTGCGTTTAATCTAAATACTTTCTAGTATGCTTACCTTGTTACGATTTACCTCCTCTCATAGATTTGTTGGTCAGTATTATGCATAAAATAACCTTTATCTAATTTGAGGAAGGTGACTGGCAGTATGTACATACTTCATTGCTCTATTCGATTAAGCTCTCTAATCTTAACTTACTACTAAATCCTCCTCTGTCCTTTAGATTTCATAAAGAGTAGTGTTTATGTTCTTAGTAAAAAAAAAATATTGCTCATTTCTTCCCACCCCATACCTATACCTTGATCTAATGTTTTTATGGATATTATCTTGTTTTTATTCCTTTTTAAGGTGGCAGTATATAGACTGAATTAGCAAGGGGTGGTGAGGTATAACAGGGCTTATCGATTGTAGAACAGGCTCCCGTAGATGGATATAAAGTACCACCAAGTCCTTGGAGTTTTAAGCTGTGGCCAGTAGTTCTCAGGCAAATGGTTTTGTTATTTAATTATTGAGGTTTAAGGCTAAGCATAGAGGGGTATCTAATCCCAGTATTTAATCCCAGTTTGAACCTTAGCTGTCATGTATTAACAGAAGTAGAATTACTTTCGTTATTGAATTTAGGTCCAACAATGATTTTCACATATTAGTTGGGTTTTAATTCTATTGACTTGAATTTGAAAGTTTTATGCCAAGAATAATTAGTTTGGGCTAATTGAATGACCATGGTGGATGGCATGAAATTTACCAACCCTTAGTGAGGTATGGCTTAGTCAGAATTTTATTTATTGCTTAATTTTTTTTACTGCTGAGTCTCATGGGGGCGTGGCTAGGCAAGGTGTCTTTAGCTATTAGTATACTTGATACCCTCTCCTTAGAGTTTTAGTTAAAATCTAGGGATGTGACACTGGGTTGGGAAGTTTTGCATGTGTAATTCTACCTTCAATTAATTATAAGGCCAGGATCAAACCTTTTATGTTTGTGGGATTAAAAATCCATCTAAGCATTTTCAGTGCTTTGCTTTATCTATTAAGCTATATGAACGGTAAAAAAAAATTAATACTGAAATCCTACTTGTGAATTTTGGCTTATAATGGTATTAGCAAAAAGTCAGATTTATATGTTAAAAAAATTTACACATACTGAAATTTAAGTTACATTTGGTGAATTGCTAATGGTGGGGAGGCTTGGTAATTGAAATCTCTGCTTTGGGGGTTTGTCAGAGAGTAGGAAATACCTAGTTGGGGGAAAGGGGGTTTGAAATTATAAAAGTAGTATTAATTTAAGTTGTATGTCTAACAAACATTGATAATATGTCTTTGGAGATTACCTATATGGATAAATGACACTTGAATAAAGAAGTCAAGCTACACAAATATGCTACACATCATGCCTTGATGGCTATGGTGAGTCACAGCATACTGAAAAATAAAACATATCAAATGTATGTTTTGGTGGACATGTTCTGATTAAGCCTGTACCATCAAAATGTCTTATTTAAGGGGAACATATAAATGATAAAACATTCAATGGCCCTGAAGTAAGAACAAGATGTCTGATAAAGTTTCACATTAGCACCCCCATGTTAAAATGGGCCCAGAGAGAGAAGAGGGGCAGATGTGGGCGGGTTGCTGGTTTCTCAGAGGATTGTAGATAGATAGACCAAATGTGAAAGGTGACAGCCATATGGAAAAGCAGGGTTATGATGGAGATGGGGTATGTAAAATAAGACAAGTATGTCTAAGTAACATTGATTACTGTAAGTCTGTAATAGTCATGGTATATTATATATTATGGTGATGTATCATATTATGTCTTAGTTCATTAGTTATATAGTACATGCTTATATGCTAGGGGTAGATAATGTAATGTATGATATGCATAAATTTATTATGAACTAAATAAATTTATGTACAAGAAGTAGTTTAATTAGAATATCAGCTTTGGGGGGTAAACCTTCTTTCTTGATGTCCTGAGAAGACAACTTCCTCATTTTTGGTTTACAGGACCAGAGAAATTTTTATACTATCAGGACATTAGGTAAATTTTAGAATGCTGTCTTCAATTATACGTGTGATTGGTATAAAAGTAACAATAGCAGTGAAGCAGGTGATTGAAGCTAATTGGCCAATAATAATAAATGGATATTAAATAAATGTTGTCCTCTGATTCAAGTTATAGGAGAGGATTGGCTACTAGAATTCAATATATTGTTTGGGTAAATGGACGGAAGATTATGGCATGGTGTTTTGATATGTGTAGGAGAGGTAAGATGGCTAGGATTAAAATGGAGAGGATTAAGGATAGTACACCTCCTAATTTATTGGGAATAGATTGTAGGATAGTGTAAGCAAATAGGAAATATCTTTCCAGTTTAATGTGGGGGGGCATTAAGTGGATTTGCAGGAGTGTAATTATCTGGGTCTCTGAGAATATCTGGGAAAAACAATACTAAAATTATTAGAGCAATTAAAAGAAGATTCCAAGTAGCTCTTTAATTGTGTGGGTGAAAGGGGATTTTGCCTGCATCTGAATTTAGGCCTGATGGGTTATTAGAGCCTGTTTCGTGAAGAAATAAAAGACGGGGTACAACTAGAGTGGTAATAGATGGCAGAATAACGTGAAATGCGAATTAGCAAGTTAGGGTGGCTATATCTACTGAAAACCCTCCTCAAATTCATCCTGCTGAGGTTGTACCATGTAAGGGATAGCCGACAGGCGACTAGTAATAACTGTGACTCCTCAGAATGATATTTGACCTCATGGAAGTGCATATCCTATAAATGTTGTTACTGTGAATAGAAGGATAATTCTGGTGTTTCAAGTTTCTGCTATAGTATATGAGCCATAGTAAGTTCCTCAACCTACATGGTTGAGCAAATGAAGAATATTGAAGCTCCATTAGTGTATAAGTAAGGCATTAATGAACCATAATTTACATTCGGCAGATATGTGTGATGGATGAAAATGCTGTAGTGGTATCTGATGTATAATGTATGGCTGGGAAAAGGCCTATTAGGATTTGAATTAGTAAACATCAGTCAATTAGGGATCCAAAGTTTCATCAAGATGAAATATTAGATGGGGATGGTAAATCAATGAATGAGTGCTTAATAATTTTTATTAGTGTTTCTTACAAATGTTTGTCATTAATGTTCCTATAGTTGAATTACAATGATTTTTCATGTTGTTAGTCATAGGTATAATCTATGTAAATTATGACAGAATACATTTACATTTTAAGACCTTCACCTATTTATGGGGGTTATGTGTTTATTAGGTGTGTGGGATGTTTAGTGCTGATGGGATTTGGGGGGTTCTTTTTAGGATTAATAGTATTTTTAAGTTATTTAGGGGGGATGGTAGTTGTTTTGGGCTATACAACTGATATTGTCAGCAGAGGAATATCCTGAGACTTGAATGTCAAGTTGGTTTTTGGAATTTTGGTAATAAGTATGTGTATAGAATTAGGAATGGCATTTGTAACTAAGTATTATGAGAGGGATAGAAATGGTATTAGAATTTAATAGTATAAGTGGTTGAGTTATTCATGATGGAGATGAATTAGGTTTAATAGGAGGAGCTAGGGTAGCAACATTGTATAGTTGTTCCGCATGATTGATGGTAGTCTCTGGTTGAACTTGGTTCACAGGAATTATTGAGATTACATGGGGAAATTAGAATTGGAATAGTCATTAATGTAGTTAAAAAGGATAAGAAGTAAAGTCTTTCTGGTTACTAAGGGTTTGGGAAGTTAAGAGATTATGGTAGAAATAATTTTGGGGATGGCTTTTTCATGTGAGGTCAAGGGTGTAATTTAGGGCTGTGCTACTTATTGTCAGAGATTTTGTAGGCATTAGCTGATGGTCAGTTAATGTAAAGTATCCTAATGATGTGGAGAAAGAATTAGTTGATGAGGGTTTAATTTTAGATTACAAGTTAAATTATTTAATCCTAAGGCAACAGTAAATAAAGCCTGCGAGAGTTAGAGGATTGCTGAAGTTTTCAGTTATCATAGTATGGCTATTACTTAGGTAAATGTGACAGGGATATTATGTGAGTTGACAACATCTGCAAAAATAATTCTTAGGGCCAGTCATTTAATTGGATTTGTAAGTTTTAGGTCATTTTCATTTAAAATAATTAGTGGGGGGGGACGAGGTTTAGTTATTAAGGCAAAAATAGACGATTCATAAACTGTAAGCAGCTGTGGGGTGGCTAATAATTAGAAGGGCTCAGGCATTGGTATAGCAGGCATTTGCAGCTTTGATAATTAGGTCTTTTGAGTAAAAGCGGTTTAGAAAGGGTATTCCAGTGAGGGCTAAGCTGCCAATAGTAAGGCATGATGATGTAAGTAGTAGGGAGTTTGACAACTCTTTCAAACATCTTGTTCATCATTTAGGTTGTGAATAATTGACTCAGAACATATGAATAACAGGCTGTAAAGAATGCATGTGTGCCGATAAGGAGGAAGGCTGGGTAGAGTTGGTTAATTCCTAGTGTGACTGTTATTAGTCCTAGTTGATTGGTTATGGAGAAAGCTACAATTTTTTTTTTAATGTCATTTTGGGTAAGGGCACAGATTGCTGTAAATAAGATGATGATTGAACCTAGACAAAATATGATAGTTAGGGCTAGACTGTTGTTGGAGATTAGTGGGTGAAATCAACTTTAGTAGGAAGATTCCTACAACCACTATGGTTCTTGAATGGAATAGGGCTGAAACTGGGGTAGGGCCTTCAGTGGCTGAGGGCAGTCATGGGTGGAGGCCAAATTGTGCTGATGTTCCTGGTGCAGCTATTAGAAGTCCTAGGAGAGGAATAATGCTTTATTGGTTATGAAAATTTGTTAAAATTCTCATGAATTGGTGTTTAGGCATAATCAGGCTATTGTAACAATAAACTCAATGTCACCAATGCAGTTTTATAAAATTTCTTATAAGGCTGCTGTATTAGCATCTGACCGGTCATATCATCAACGAATAGAAGAAACGATATTAATTCCTATTACTCAACTGGTAAATAATTGAAATATATTGTTAGCTGAAGTAAGGGTAATTTTGTGTTAATAGTGACTGTGTCCCTTGGTAATAAGTATGCATAGGGGAATAAGGCTTAGGATAAATGAATATTTAATTGATAAGGTAACAGAGAGGGAAGTTAGGGATTGTGTAGGTGCTAGTTAGAGTTAACATAACTGGGCTGAAGAGATGGCTCAGCCATTAAAGGCTAGGCTCACAACTAAAAATAGTTAATATAACTGGTAGAGTTAACAGAAAAAAGATTAGAACAATTAAGGATGCAATGGTGTTAATTACTTTTATTTAGAGTTGCTCCAAGTTTTTAGTTTCTAAGACCAATGAATTACTACTCCTATAAAAGTAAGAAAGCCCTATTGTTATATATGGAAGCATGCGTTAGCAGCCCTTGTGTACCTTCATGGTAGATAAGGAGTATTATCTCCTGCCTTCAGATTCAGTCTGACGTTTTTTGTAAACTATATCCACGTAGTGTGAGGCCTATAATTAGTTTGGGGTTAATTGTTAGTAGAATTAAGGGTGTGACATGTAATATCTATCGTAAGTGTTAATTCTCATGTGTGAGGGTTGGAGACTGCTTATGTGATATGTAATTTTTCCTCATTGAGTAGTGATTACTATATATGGTGAGTATAAGGCTATAATTGAGATATTGATACCTATAAGAATAATAGAAGTATTTGATCAGGAGAATAATGAGACTGTAATTAGTAGTTCTCTGATCAGATTGAGGGAGGGAGAGCTAGATTTGTAGACTGCCTTGAAATCATAATACAGCTAGTATAGGAAATACTATTTGAAGGGCGCCAGCTATGGTTATAGTTTGTGACTTTGTTCATAATTAGTATTGGCTAGGCAGAATAACGTGATGATGTAGGACCATTTATTAGTGTTGGTGCTCCTATAAAGCTTCATGGGGTTTGAATTACAATAGCTGCAATAACCAGTGCTATATGAATAAGCAATTAATGATTTTAAGTCTGTCATAAGCAGATTGAACTAGTTATTATACCTCATAGTGAGAGTAAAATAAATAAGCTATGGTTTTTGTTACAGGGTCTAGGATAATACTCATATTCCGTAACCACTTAATTTTAGTAAGATAGGAGCTTCTGCATGGGCTCTTTGGAAGTCATGGAGGGGTATTTTAATTAGAAATATTATTTATACATGTTAATCATAAAATGTGGTTAGCTCATAGGGGGTTTAATGATGTTCAACTAACATGTTAAACAAGTAGACATACTCCCAGGACAGGAAAAGACAGACTCAGATTATGAGGATAAGGTAAAGAGATTATCATCTATATAATTTTAATTCTTGTTTCTTAGCAGTTTTCACATTGTAGCCTAAGTCAGCCAGCACTCTCTATGGGACTTGACAAACATAGCTATAATCTATATGCAGCCATGCCGTGACCCCGAATTCACACCTCAATGGCAACTCTCGCAAACCGATACTGCAGCGAGGTGGGAGGTCGCAGCAGCACCAGGCCCCTTGTGGCCGCCGGCTGGCTGGACAGCATTTCCAGCAAGCCGGTCACACTAACAAAGCCCAGGGCTTCTCCACAGCCAACAGCCATAGAAAAGTCTCCCTGTGTAACAAAGCCCAGGAGGAGGCGGGAGCAGTGTGAAGTTAGTCCTGGGAGAGGTCCTGACCACAGCCCCTGTGTCAGAGCTGCCTGCCCAGCCGCGGGCGCCCCCGCCACCGGGCCCCTGGGGACTGAGTGTTCTTGGCTCTGCCGCTTCTCCATTTTCCTCTCTTCTTTCTGTTTCAGAATCAGGCTCTTAAATGGGTCGCTGTGTTTAGATTCCCGGGGTCCATGGTAACACTGATCCTGCCTGAGCTGGAGTAGGTCCTCCTCAGATGGGACACAGATCATGGTGCGAGGCTCGGGGCTGCCCTTCCTGAGCAGGGACAGCCTGACCCACACCAGGGCTCTGGGGAAATCGTCCAGAATGGACGAGCAGGCCTTTCTGGTCAATTCTTGCTGGCCTCTGCAAGGAGCCTGCCTGGCCTCAGAACCCGACCCACACCAAGCAGAGAGCTGTCTCAGTAATTTCCTATTCCTATAGGACATAAGAGACATAGAAAATTACAATTAAAAACCATTTAAAGCATACAATATACATATAACTAACATTCTTCTTTTCACATGCCTGCCTTTCTGAAAAACTGAAGAAAAAAAAAAAAGGTACCAAAAAGGTTTATAGAAAAATGGAATAAACCTCAGGGTTATAATCAAAGCAAGAGGTTGAGAATTTGAGGAGAAAGAAGGGTGTAAAATTCTTAAGATAAATGATGGGAAAGGGGAGCAGTAATCAAAATGGCAGCATGCTCTAGAATGCCAAAAAGGAACCCAGCCCACAGCAGCGTCAAGGATAATGCTCACTGCATACAGAAGCAGCGCAATCACCATGACAACGAATGACTGATGGCCTCTTCCCCCCCCCCCATGCCATCCCCCCAAAAAAACCCCAGGAACTGGAGCAGCTCCCTCAGAAGAGAAGCTTGTCACCAATCAAGATCACTCAGTTTAGGACAGTATCTTCAGTCACTACCCAAATACTGACCTGTTTCCCATTTCAAAGAAATGGCTCTCTTTTAGAAAGTCACCGATAAGCAAACATACAGAAGAATGGTAACTTTCCCATCTCGGAGCACGTTCAATACAGAAGACAATGCAATGTATGTGGCTGCATGCCTACACTTACCGAAGAACGCAGAGCTGGCTACCGGTGGCAGCAATGTGGCTCTCACTGGCACCCGGCCCCAGGACTACTTCAGTCCCTGCCTGTGCCTCACAGCCTGAGACTTCTGGCTTCGTGGGGTGGTTTCCAGATATGCCTGCCTCATTAGACAACTGACAGATCTCTTCAGGGACAAAAGTCACTCCGAGTCGCCTTGGGTCGTCCTGGACACCAGGCATCGGGGCCTGAACCCTGGACTCCCAGTCCTGAGTCAGCTGCTCCCAGGGACAGCAGAAAGGTGCCAGTGTGCCAAGCTTAACATAGTTGGGCCTTTTGGCAGGAGGGCGTCTAATGAGAAACAGAAATCAATTTTAAACAACTGAAGAGAATTAAAACAGCCAGGACCATTATTATACACTTCCAAGCAATAACACACAATCCTGCTCTTGAGCTCCTTCTCCCCCCCCCCCTCCCCTCCCCCTTCGAGTCAGGGTTTCCCTGTATAGCCTTGGCTGTCCTGGTACTCACACTGTAGATGAGGATGGCCTCAAACTCAGATCTGCCTGTCTCTGCTTCCCAAGTGCTCGGATAGAACTCGTGCACCACCACCACCCAGGTCCTATTGTTTTGTTGTCGCTGTGTGTGCGTGCATGTGTGTTTTGGAGACAAGGTCGGTCTATGCAGTCCTGACCTGCCTAGAACTCACTGTTGTACACCAGGCTGGCTCCAAACTCAGATCCACCTGCCTCTGCCTCCCCTGTGCTGAGTTAAAAAGTGTGCACCACCACGCCCAGATCTTTGTTTTTAATAGATAGCACATCTGCGTATGTGTGTGGCCTCTGAAAACCAAATCAGCACTGCAGTGTCTACCCGGAGAGCCCCACATACATGGTGCTCCTGGGGTTAGGCACTGCTACCCCTGGAGATTTACAAGGCTTCTCCCTCAGTTCTGACCTAACAACGCAACTAAACGCGAGTAAAAAAGAGGACTGTGTACACTATGTGTGCAGCAGAACGACACACAGGACACAGATAGGATGCTGTGTTCTTAGAGGGTGGCAGGACACACCAGTTCAGAAGTAAGGGAGAAGTTTCACTGTAACCCACAGGTCCTTGGGAAGAATTGTTGAACTACTAATTCTCTGTTAAATCTGCGGTTCCTCACCTTCCTATCACTGTGGTGACATAAGCATTATAAAATTATCTTCAATACTACTTAACTGTAATTTCACTGCTGTTATGGACACAGCAGTAATTATGTAAATATCTGATATTTGACCCCTGAGGGGGTCTGACCCACAGGTTGAGAATTGATGTGCTATATGGACCTGTAGTCAAACTGCCTCCTAAATATTTGTTTATCCTTACAGACTAGCGCTACTC
Source organism: Phodopus roborovskii (assembly GCF_943737965.1). Lineage (NCBI taxonomy): Eukaryota > Metazoa > Chordata > Mammalia > Rodentia > Cricetidae > Phodopus > Phodopus roborovskii. Next base: position 16,746,917 of record NW_026126567.1, on the reverse strand, counting down.
TCAACCACAATCAGAGGAGCTGCTTTTTGCAGTGGGCGGCAATTAATGCGACATCTAACAACTTGCCAAAGAACAGAGAGTTAGCAACCATTGTGTGCTTGGCCATAAACAGGACATCTACATCATCCCCTGGAGGACAGGGAACAGTGGTGCAGAGAAAGACACAGAACTGAAGGGGTGAGTCCTATGTCACACTGTCTTCTGGACATGGACACACAGGCTACCTACACAAGACCTGCAGAGGTCAAGCTTGTCCAAACTCCAGCAGGGACTCACCAGGGTCTCGAGTCTTCAGTGGTGTAGCCATTGTTAAGTTGCCCATGCTTAAATAAATACCCATATTCATACAAACAAACAAGAAAGGACAGGAAAACAGGACGACTTGGGAAGGAGGAGGTCAGCAGGAATAGGGAGGGGGCTAAGTGAGGACAACGGAGCAGCAAATACAATGTATGAAATTATCAAAAAGATTACACTCTATTCTCTCTTTGAATAGCCAATGTTAAGTCAGGGACAGACTTAAGTCTACCCTGCCTGTGCCTGTGAGAGCCATGGTGTCTAGAGTGGTGTTGGGTCCAATAGGAGGACTGAAATAAATGTGTTAGATGAGTGAGTGAGTCAGACAAATATATGGCTAGATCCACAGGCACCACACATGAGACAGAGTTTCTGTGTTTCTAGAAACCTACAATATAATGGGAACACAGATTCCTAGGGCTCTCATTTGCTCATTTCCAATGAAAGACAGATTTTTTAAAAAGGCTACAAGGATAAATACTAAAATATTAAAAACTGTGCATGTCTGTTGGGATGGCAGAACAGTACCAGATTAAGGTGTCTTAACTACCTCAATGGTTTCACTAAACTCTTATAAATCAGTACTGTTCTAAAATCAGGTTTTTTTGTTTTTGTTTTTAAGCACGGTTTCCACAAGAGTAGAGATGGGGTTACTGGTGAGATCTATTAGCAAGTATCCGAAATTTCAGATGTCCATCATTCAAATCAGAAAGTAACCATGAGAAGTGTTGTACCAGATGGGACTCAAAGGGTCAAAAGAGGAGCTCCTGGCCAAAGCATTATCTTCTTAGCCACCTCTTGGTAAGAGAGCTCAAGAGGAAGCTTGCACAACACACAGGGCTACTGCAGTAATCCCCAAGCCATTAGGCAATTCAAGCAGTCACTTCCCATCCCTGGAAACAGACCAGAAGAGCAGTTCCTTTCTTACCTTTTGTACTTTTCCAGAAGATCCTTAGCTTGCTCTTCAGCAAACTGAACCCCAGCAAGGCAGTCTGGGAAGTCACCTGGGATGTTAGGTGACCTTCTATACTGAGAATGCACCATAGCCTCTTTTAAACCCCCAACTCTTGCACCTTGGTAGACCTGAAAGGAATGTCAAGACTTGAAGCGAGAAACTGTTTAACACACGTTAGGATAATCTTACAACCAAACACCACACAGTTGTATAAATGGAATGTCAACGTGGGGAAAAAACAAAAACCTCAATACCTATGAACAACAGGTTGCAGAAGAGTATATACAGTAAGATATAGAGTTAAAAACGTGTACTTTACAGAGGTTGGTAAAGGCATGAGAGTATGCATGGAGGGGACAGACACTGGTAGGAGGGTCATGAAGCATGGCCAGGGAGTCGGTATGCTTAACTTCCTAGGCGGATGACAGGCAAAAGGTGTGCAGCTCCTGGGTAGGTGAGGACCGTATCTTTTCTATGTGAATGAAATAATACCTAATTGCCTGGAAATGAAGCTGACAGAGTGCTTCCTAGCCTGCCTAAGACCTTCAGTTCAACTCTCAGGACTAAACAGGTAAAATAAAAATCCTGTAATAAAAAAATAAGGGGAACTAAAAACAGAAAAAGAAAAACCCTTCTTAAATGATTAACAGACTCCTCCTTGCACCAGGTAAAAATTAACTACCTGTGCAAACCTAGCAGCCTGACCCTGGCATGCCTCTTACCATCTTTAGCAAAATAATGCTTAAACCAGAAAATACAACACAGATTAATAAAAACATTGGCTGCTAAGTATATGTTCATAGTTAGCATTTAAAAACCACAGCAGTGTGCTCTATACTACTGTAAACGCTGAGCTCACAAACTTATTCAAGTTCAAAATACATTATTATTGTTACTATTCTTTTAATCTGTTTCTCTGTGTAACCGCCCTGACTGTCCTGGAACTCACTCTGAAGACCAGGCTGGCCTGTGGGAAGGTACCTGGGAACAGTTTATAGGACAAAGGTAGATAGAATGATCAAAACATAAAGTAAGTGTGTCTGGAAATACCTGAGTTAGCTATACAGTTAAGATGCTAATCACTGTGTTTTAAACATTGCAAACAGTAGCTGAGATCAAAAGGCAACTTACGAATGGAATCCAAAAAGCCATGCCCCAACCCTTGGGAAGGAGTACATCCCAGCCACTTCCCCAGCCCAGGCGGTCTTCACCAGTCACTTTCCCTGGCTGCTGGATCAAAAGGATAGGTATTTTGGATTCACGAGGCCCTAAAACAAGCTGTGAGCCTGGCACCAGCAATTCACTTCTCATCCGGTTTAAATCCTACAGGGGAAGAAAACAAGTCAATACAAACAGCCACTGTCTTGTAGATCTTACTAGATCTTCTGGATCACCATAGGAGCAAGTTTAAAAGGGAAAGCATGCCAAAGCGGTGGTGGTGCATGCCTTTTAAACCCAGCACACAGGAGACAGGATCTCTGTAAGTTCTAGGCCAGCCTGGTGTACAGAGTAAGTTCCAGAACAGGCTCCAAATGTGTGTGTGTATAATTTCTTACTTCCTGACACCCCTCCCCCACTGTAGCCTTGACCCTGCCCCATCAGAGTAAATTCAAACATCAGCTTCTTCACACAGTAAGCCAGCCTCAGTGTCCTGGGCATTCCTTAGGCTTCCTAATGCCCTAATCACCTGTCAGTACCTAACACTATGCCGGCTCTGGTGAGAGCACAATCATTGTAAACTTCATACTTAAGGGGAATGAGAACTTTAAAAAAAATGAAGCAGCCAGGCAGTGGTGGAGCATACCTTTAGTCCTAGTACTTGGAAGGCAGAGGCAGGAGGACCTCTGTGGATTTGAGGCCAGCCTGGTCTACAAAGTGAATTCTATGTCAGCCAATAAAGTGCACGGGACTATGTGAAACATAAAATCATTCTGTAGGGTCTCTAGGAGGGTGACTGTCCCCTGTCATTCATGAGCTTACCGGTAATCCTGGCACATTAGTTACCTGATCTGAGATTTTATTCTCTGTGACACTCCTACAGATATCGTGGTTCCAGATAAAGCTATGCGCACACTCCAAGGGCACACCCTCCAGAAGCAGCTGTCTAACTTGCTCATTATCTAAGAGGGAAAAGAAACAGCCTTCAAACCACACTTTCATTCCTTCAATCTCCAATGCTGGAGGCCTGTGCTTACAGGGAAATATTTCATAGTTTAAGTTATTCTTACATTTGGTTTCCTAGTCTATGAAATAACACTTGTCTTTGTAATATTTTATGATGTTAACTTTTGTGCAGGCACACAATTATAATACTAACAATTATAAGTTGCCCCTTGGATTTAAGATAATGAAATTCTAGAAGACACCTTCTGTTACCCTTTCCCTCGGGTCTCTTATAACTTTGTTCATACTGTTCACTCCTGTCTATAAAACACACTTTGCCATTTCTTTAAAGAGAGCAATGTTTGTGAACCATACTGTTTCTTGAGCAAGCTACACTGCGCTTAGAATACCAGAAAGGAGGGTTTTCAGCAATGAACACTTACATTGACATGACACTTCCACACACAGTCACTTAAACATGACAGAAAAAAGTCCTTCAGATCTAATTCTGTTAGACTGATTAAAACAACAGGGGGAGGGAGTGTTGTTCCAAAATAACAACACAGAAACTCACTCAAAAGCACATACCCGTGTGGGTCTGCTGGCTGGGGGAAAAAATAAGTTGGATATGACGAGGTAAGGGGCATGACAGATTTCGGGGGGGGGGGGGAACAAATTAAAACGATGGAGACCAGAGAAGACACCTGCACTGGCATCTATAAACTGCTCTTCCTCTTGGAGACAGAGCAGTGAGGTCTAAGGTGCAGAGGCTGAGTACCGGGGATGGCCACAATGCCAGCGTAGGTAGGACAGGAGCCCCATCCCCAGAAGTCCTGGCCAACCCAGAATGCAGCCCTACAGAGCTCCGGGCAGGACTGAGTTGTAGACAAAAGAGGGAACTCTCAGGAAACAAAGCACCAGCTCATCTTCAAATATTCTGGTGAGGGACTAAAAGGAATGTGCCACAAAGTCATAGGAAACGAGCACTCTTAGGTACACGTCACCAAGAGAAAGGCAATCTGAGAAGGCCACCCACTTGTGAGTCCAACCACATGACACCTGGAGAAGGCAACACCATAGACCGTGAAAGCATGAAGGTTAGCAGGGAAGGAAGCTACAGCCTTCAACTCACTGTGTTGGGGACAGGACAGCTTCCACTGAAACGTCTAGTTTTTCCTCACAGTGGTGTAAAATGAGCTCCTACAGTCCACTGCGCCCTGGTATGGCACGGACATACAGCCAAAGGAAGGGTTATTTCAAGAGAAATCCTTTAAATGAGCCTACACAGACAATGCAACTCATTCTTTCCTTCCCTTCTGTTTTGGTTTGTTTGCTGCTAGCCAGTGAGTGTAGGGAAGGCAGAGTACACGCTTACAACACACACACTTAGTATATCCACTGCCACTGAGCCACACTTCCTGCTTCCAAGGCCAAGGGTTAAAGCAAGCTCTTTTCTGGCAAGGACCAGTTCAGAGAGTCTACCGGAGCACATCAGCAACTGCTAAAGATAGCAAATAAAGCAGAACATACAGAACAAATGTGGTTTGAGAGTTTCATTCCACTTTCCCAGTGCTGGCATTGAACCCAGGGCCATGTGATGTTAGGCTAGAGCTCTATCCCCAGGCTACAACTCACCTTGAAGACCACTTACTTACACAGTAAACTGCCCTGTTAATGAAGTTGAAAAGTGTTATAAAAACACGTTATTAATTCCCCCCACCCCCAGGAAGAGCGCAAACAAAGTTCCCCACTACCACAAATTACGCAGCAGGGTTTCCCACACTTGGAGAAATCACAGGGGTCGGCACATCAGGGTGCAATGGATAAGCCTCACCCTGAGAAAACAACCATCATGATCATGGGATCTCCCCTGCCAGCTAAGTATAATAATTAACTCTGAAGAGGCAAACCTCTCCAGAGCATGAGAACACAGCCAGGCTTCTAGGAACCTTTTCCTTTAAACTGCCTAAGATCCAGTTTATACAAGAAAACAAGGAGCTTGTTACCCAAAGCAGGCAAACTCTCCTCTGCAGGCTAGCAGCATCTGGATTTGGTCAAGGAACTGAGCTTCTTTTAATGACTGATCTTTTAATTGACCTAACCCAAAATGTACCTCTACCCTTCCTTTTGATTTAACTGCCTAGATGAGATATTAAAAACACTGATGTAAGACTAGTTCAACTAATTCCCCATGAAGTGTACACTGACATGGTTCAAGGCCAGCCTGGGTTAGATAACAAGTTCCAGGCCAGTCATAGCTACATAAGAAGTCCTTATCTCAAAACAACTAGGGACTGAACTAGGGCCACTCACATGCTAGGCAGCCATTCTACTGAGCTACATTCCCCAGCCCAAAAGTATACTTCGTTATGTAGCTCAACATCAAAATATATCCTCAAAGGAATTTCAGTACTTAAAACGGGAGGCAGAGGTAGACAAAGCTCTGTGAGTTCAAGGCCAACCTGCTCTACATAGGGGGTTCCAGGTCAGCCAGGGGTACCCAGTGAGACCGTCTCAAAAAAACAGCAACAAACACAGGCTATAATAAGATCCACAACAATGTCTAATAACACAAGGGTAGATTTTACAGTAGAACCCAAATCACATTTTTCACACTTTTTAACAGATTCATGTTAAACCTGTTAGAAAAGATGTTAGAACTGCCCATTCAAAAGCGGGTATGAGGTAGCCAGAGCGATAGAGAGTTTACCGGTGACTTTGAGGAGCCCCACAGGTAATCCCCAGGAGACTCTCCACCTTCCACAGTTTCACTAAACCAGACAGCAGCAGCAATAAAGTCTGAGGGTCCACAGTGACTGACTTACCCGTGTCTTCAAATCCACTCAGCCACCTTTTATGTGGAACTCTGACAGGGCCACTTATCGGTCCCTGGTAAGCTAGCTAACTACATGCACAGAGGTTAAAGACAAAATTGTGAAGTTATGGTATACACTTAAATGCTCTCTCCCAAAGTTCACAAGCCAGTTTAAATTACTCTCCTAGTTCAATGACAGCGAATCCCACCCTCCCAGCCATAGCTCTCGTGGGCCCCTCTACTCTGTCAAAAACCATGTGGTCTGATACTTCAGCACCTGGGATGGCCTTGCCAGGATTCGAACCTGGATCATCTGTATGGTCAGACAGAGGCTTCCAAAGAGCACAAGACCAGCTGCGGGTGCACGTCCCTTCCTCAGTTAAATTTTGAAGTTCCAAGAGACACACTTTAGAAAAAAAAAAACAGCTAGGTGTGTGGCCTACGCCTCCCTAAGAGACACTCCCGCACCACATCCTCAGACATGCACCTGGTGCAGCCACCACACCAGCAGCAGAGATGACATTCCTCATGGGACCTGACAGCCCAACAAGGAACGTGGCAAGCACTGTACCTTGGTATCTTTCCAGATGTGGCAAAGCTCTAGACCGCTGTGGTGGCAAATTTACTCTCGGATCCCCAACTGTCAACCCCAGAATAGAACCTGCAGGGATTTCCGCTGGTGACGATATCCCTTCAACAAAACAAACAGAAGGAATGCATAAAAAGCAAGCTTACAAAAAGGCTCCCACAGGGCAGGCAATATGGCTCAGTGAGTAAAGGTGCTTGCTGCCCAGTCTGAAGATCTAAGTCTACTCCCTGAGTGAAAAAGAGGACTTACACACACACACGCAAATAAATGTAGTAAGTTTTAAAAAAAAAAAAAATCACTAAAAAAAAGTCATAATACATATTATTGCAATCTTGTATTTGGAAATCTCAGATTTTTCCAGTGAAACTATTTTCTTGGGATAATTATTTTAAAATACATTAATATGCTTGGGAAATAAAAATAAAGTTTCTTGCAAAATAAAATTTAAAAGACATAAAAATTATCATCTTACAATATGAACACATACGTTTCCCATCAGCTGTGTGCATACAAGAGGCACTAAGTACAGACATTACGTTAGCACCTGATGGTCACTCATAACTTCAGAAGGCTAGCTATTTAGAGTCCAAATGACGTTTTATTTCATACACATGGTTACAATGCTTTAATCTTGGATGAAAAGCAAAACTACTCAATAGGGGCCAACTGCAAGCTGCTGTCCTGAGCCACTTCCTACTCCTGCCTTCCCTTCCTCCCCAGCACAACCAGATACCCCCTCTTCCTACCTCCCAACAACTGAAACACTGCTTCTTGTCTTTGATGAAGGAAAACTCCATCAGAGCTCTTCGAAGTGTCACTCCACCAGTGATGGGGTGTCTCCTCTGCATCCTCTTCCCCCTGGAAAACAAGAGCTCCACCTCAGCAGAAAAATGATGAGCCAGACCTAATACCTGCGTGTGAGCCAGTCCGGACAACCTCTATACTACAGCACGGTTGTAACACATAGGCTCTACCCCCTTTGTTTCTGGGTGTGAGAATAGCTATTTCACAAAGAGCAGCAGTGAAAATACAACTGTCCTCAAGACAGCAATTACTACCAGACTAAACACTAATTAGAGATTTCACATGTGCAGATATACAGCCATGCTTTTCAAAGACACGACTCAATTACGCATTGCCACACTCTTGTGCACAATTCCAACAGAGACACTGGGCCTCGCCCATTTTCACCGCCTTCATCTAATTTAGATAATAAAAATGTGCATTTCTCACCAAATCAGTGAAAAACTGCAAGCAAAACCCACTGCGCTATTCTTCACAACATTGGGCAAGATACATACACTTCACTAACCTCTTAGCAAGACTGGGATTTAGCAAGGTTTCCAAAGTATCTCAAATACTAGCTGCAAGACAGACATGACAACCAAGAGCTATGGTTTGTGCTGAGAGTCCCCTGGCCCCTGAAGGGTTAACTTGTAAGGCAGGTGCCACTCACCTCATAGAACACAAGCAGCAGGGCTAAGAGGGTTAGGCTCTAGAGGCAAACCTGAGTTCAAATCTTTACTCCAGATGTCCTTGTATGAATGTGCATCTTCTGGGTACATGCCTAAGAGTGGAATTACTATGTTCATAGCAGCATTATTTGTAATAGCCAGAACCTGGAAGCAACTAGATGCCCCCGAACTGAAGAAAGGATGGAGAAAATTGGTACATTTACACAATGGAGTACTACTCAGTGGAAAAACACAATGGAATCCTGAAATTCACAGGGAAATGGATGGAACTAGAAGAAACCATCCTGAGTGAGGTAACCCAGTCACAAAAAGACAAACACAGTATGTACTCACTCATATATGGATTTTAGACATAGAGCAAAGGATTACCAGCCTACAATTCACACTGCCAAAAAAGCTAGGAAACAAGGACGACCCTAAGAGAGACATACATGGTCCCCTGGAGAAGGAGAAAGGGACAAGATCTCCTAAGCAAACTGGGAGCATGGAGGGAGGGGAGAGGGAGTTAAGAGAAAGAGAGGGGAGAAGAGGAGGGGAGAGGTGGGCATGAGGGAACAGGAAGATTGAGACAGGAAAAGAATAGAGAAGAACAAGAAAAGAGCTACCATACTAGAGGGACCCATTATAGATTTAAGGAGAAATCTGACACTAGGGAAATGCCCAGAAATCTACAAGGATGAACCCAACTAACAATCTAAGCAATAGTGGAGAGGCTACCTTTAATGCCCTTCCACGATAATGAGATTGATGACTACCTTATATGCCATCCTAGAGCCTTCATCTAGTAGCTGATGGAAGCAGACACCCACAGCTAAACACTGAGCTGAACTCCTGAAATACATTTACAGAGAGGGAGGAGTGATGAGCAAAGGGGTCAAGACCAGGCTGGAGAAACCCACGGAAACAGCTGACCTGACCAAGGAGGAGCTCATGCACCCCAGAATGATAGCTGGGAAACCAGCATAGGACTGACCCAGAGCCCCTGAATGTGGATGTTAGTTAGGAGGACTGGGGCCTCTGGTAATGAATCGTATTTATCCCTAGGATACAAATGGACTTTGGGAGCCCATTCCACATAGAGGGATAGATATTCTCTCAGCCCTGCCCCAAATGATATGGCAGACTTTGAAGACTCCCCACAGAAGGCCTCACTCTCCCTGAGGAGCAGAAAGAGGATGGGCTGAGGTTTGGGGGGAGAACTGGGATTGACAAATTTAAATAATAAAATCTTTACTCCTTAAAGCACATAGAGGACCTTTCTCTGTGTGCTAGGGACTATGCTAAGCACTGCAGACGAGTAGAGGGCAGGACCGCGCCTGTCTACCATCAGAAGTCATAGAGACCAATAAGAGACACAGATGTTACACACACACAAGACTCGATAGTAAGCGGAGGTAAGTGCAGGATGCCACAGAACAGGGAATACAGATTGGATGAGGCAAGGGGAAACTTGAAGGATGAGGAACTTTTAGCCCAGCCAAGAGTAGCATGACAGAATGTTCAAGGGGCAGAAAGCAAATGGGTGAGTCAAGGAAATGAGATACAAATCTGCCTGGACTAGCATGACGGTCACATTTACTCACTGTGTGCAGAGGAGCAGCCCTCAGTGCCGAGGTCAGGATACAGTGGGAAAGAGGACCAATCAGCCGGAACCTGTTCATCTCCATTGTCAAATCACTGAGAAAAGACCATTCATTAAACAGAAACTTCCATCACAGATGATGTCTATATGTTGTGTGATATTTTATGTTCTAACAAATGAAGCTTGCCTGGAGATCAAAGGGCAGAGCTAGCTACTAGTTAGCCATAGAGGCCAGGCAGTGGTGGTTGATCCCAGCAGTAGGGAGGTAGAGACAGGCTCTTGCCCCTTTGGTCAGAGGATTACAAGAGGTAAGAAGTCCCTCTAGTGGCTGGCTGCTCTGCTTCTCTGATCTTCCAGCTTTCACTCGAATATCTGACTCCAGGTTTTTATTAAGACCAATTAGGGTCACACTTCATCTATACCACTGGCAAAAAATAGGACAAATCACAACAGACATGGTAGCACACAGGACAAGTCATAGCCAGGCATAATATGCCTTTAGCCCCAGCACCCGGGAGGCGGAGACAAGCAGATCTGAGTTTGAGGCCAGCCTGGGGTGCACAGTGAGTTCCAAGGACAGCCACAGCTGCATAGAGAAACCCTGTCTTGATAAACCAAAAGGAATAAAAGAGGGGAGTGAAATCTCCACTCAAAATATCCACAAGTCTCACAGTAAACTCAGCCCCTACCTGATGACAATCCCTGTAGTAGGAGAGACCCACGAACGTGGCTGACACGGGTCTCTAGTCCCATCACCGATAGTTCTCTTAGTTGGTTTAGCACTTCCTTCATCATCTTTCCTTTTTCTTTTCTTGCCAATTTTGTCGTCCGCTAGTTCAGGCTGACTTTCTTCTTGGGCTGGTGTCAGGAGTGGGTCAGGAACACTGACACTTGAGTTGATGGATTCTGAACAGTGGCACATAGTTTTCATTTCCTCCAGGACAGCCTAAGGAAGTGGTTACACATCAGCTTTAAATCCTTGAAATCTACAAAGGGAAACCTCGTGTCCAGAAAAACAGAAAAAAAACACCACCTCTAAACAAAGGGCGCGGGAGAGGTATTTCTCAGTGGTTAAAAACACTGACTGCTCTTGCAAAAGACCCAGGTTTAAGTCTCACCTACACAGGAGCTAATGTCTGTTACTACAGTTTCAGGCAATTCGACAGCCAGAATCTTCTGGCCTCCACGGGCACGAGGCACCCACGTGATGCACAGATATACATGCAAGCGAAATACCCACACACATAAGATAGAAATAAATTCATTCTTAAAAAATGTTTGAATTACAAATTGATAAAAATGGATGTGTTCGTTGTGGCAATCATTAAATAATGTGTATATATTTATCAGATCATCATGTTGAAGGTACATATACCCATCCTTTGTTCAATAGTCTTAGATGAAAAGATTTTTTTTTTTTTTAAATAAAGAAATACCAGTCAGGTATGGTGGCACATGGCTTTAATCCCAGCACTTGGAAGCAAAGCGTGTACATCTCTGAGTTTGAGGTCAGTTTAGACTACAAAGCAAACCCAGGGTAGCAAGGGCTACACAGGCCTTTTCTCAAAAAATAGAAGGAAGGATGGAAGGAAGGAAACAAAATTTTCACTGATTTAAAAAAAAAAAAAACAAAAAACATCATACCAATCTGTAAGCCAAACTTTAATACCACTGAAATTTTTAAAATACTGTCTTCCAATGGTAATTAAGAATATGACAATAAGCAGAGATGGCTCAGCAGGTAAATGGGATTGTCACCAAATCTGATGACATGAGTTTGATCTCTGGTACCCACAAGGTAGAGCAGATCCTCTGACCCCCACATGTGTACCCACACATTGTATAATTAAATAAATAGAATGCAACAGAACAATGTACCAGTTTAAGAGTTGGATGAAGCCAGATCCACAACTGCCTATCCTCAGAAGTATCCCCTGGGGTCTTCTTAGACTTCCAAATAAACGTAACAGGCCCAAGCATTTCTCTGGGATACTTATTTGCCCGGTAAAGCATGACAGTCCCTTGCCTCTTCCCAGACAAGCAGTGAACTGCAGCAAAAGTCAGTCCTGGACCAAACACAAACAAGACACTGAGACCTCAAGTGTTTGCTCACAGCACTACTTCCTGAGAGCCACACTGTTAGCCACTCTGTCCCCATCAGAGAAGCAGCTCTGGTTCTTTTAAGCTGCAACACACAATAAGTTCTCAAAGAGAGATTTTCAAATGAATGATTTAGTGAGTTTCAACTTGTTTCTACCTAAGCTTACTCCACAGAAGAATGGCTCACTTTACACATTAGAGTATCATTAAAGACAGGCTCTAAAGCTACAGAGAGAAACCCTGCCTCAAAAAACCAAAAAAAAAAAAAAAAAATATTAAAGATTTAAATATCAGCTAGAACCCTCTTCCAGAAACGATGGAAACAGATGCAGAAATCCGAAACTAACCAATGGGCCAAGCTCCTGGAGTACAATTGACGTGAGGGAGGAGCAAAAATATGAACAAAGGAGTCAAGACCATGATGGGGAAACCCACACAATCAGCTGACCCCAGCTAGTGAGAGATCACTGACTCAGGTCTGACAATGGGGAACCTGCATAAGACCCAACTAGACTCCCTTAATATAGGTGACAATGGTGTGACTGGGACAGTATATGAATGAGGCCACTGGCAGTGGGTCCAAGATCTAACACTAATACATAAACTGACTTAGTGGAGCCCCTTCTATATGGAGAGATATCATGCCCTGCCTAGACACAGGGATGTGGGGGTGGAGAGATGCCTTAGTCCTGCCTCAACGAGATGATGGGACAGACTCAGAGACTTCCTAGGGGAGGCCTTACCCTTTCCGAGGAGCAGATGAGAGGTGGGATTGGAGGGGAATGGGGGAGTGGGAGGAGAGGAGGGAGGGGAAACTAGGATTGGAATGTAAAAAATAAATTAATAAAAAACAATTTAAAAAATTTAAATATCAACTGAATCTTTCTTACATTAACATACTCACTGTGAATAAGAATATCTCACACATTCTCATATTAAACTGTGAAATGCTGATAGCAGACATTCATTCAACTAATTCAAAAATACACAAAAACTAAAGCAGATCCTGGCTGTGGAAGAGATTACCTGTGTCTGTGCTACACATCTGAGAAAGCACCTTCAGTATTTCTTCCTCTTTGCCTTTCAACTCCAAACAACAGTAATACGATAAGTCCTGAAGAAAGGAGAAACATAATTAAATATGCTATGACGTTATGTGGTTAAAAAAAAATGCTAAGAAGCCAATGCCATCTCAGAAACCTGCTCAGGGACACAGGAGGGATGGCTCAGAGGTTAAGAGCACTGGCTGCTCTTCCAGAGGATCAGGATTCAATTCCCAGCTACCATATGGTGGCTCACAACCATCTGTAATGAGATCTGGTGCCCTCTTCTGGCACAAAGGCATACATACAGACAGAACACTGTATATAATAAATTGATCTCAAAAAAAAATATATATATATATATATATATATTAAGAAGGCAATGCCATATCAGAAAACCTGCTGAGGGACACAGAAGAGATGGCTATGAAGTTAAGAGCTTGCACTGTTCTTGCAGAGGACACAAGTCCCAGCACCTGTTCTGGGTGGTTCACAACTGCATAAGTCCAGCTCCAGAGGGGATATGATCTAACACCGCTGGCAAAAAGAAAACCTGTTCTAAGACACAAAACCAATCCAATCACCCAAAGCCAGCTTTTCAACAACTCAAAAACCTACAGTCTGCCTATTACATTAGCAGACAGTCTCAAGCCAATCTGAGCCAAAAATCAAAATGAATCTTCATTTAATTTACGACATACAGGGTCCTACATTTTAGCAAGCATATTTGAGTTTTATCCCACTCTCACGGACAAGTTCAAAGTGGGCTATAAAAACTGCTGCTTCTAAATAAAGGGTTTTTCTTTCCTCAGATCCACATAAGGTGAGGAACAAGACAGAGAATTCCACAACTTTGGCTAGCCAGTGCAGTACCTGAGTTACACAGTACAGTGCAGAATTCTGACATAAACAATTTGTCCCATCTCCCTCCCATACTCTGTCCTGGCTCTGCTCATCTAAGCAATGCACAAGGAAACCTAGGAGTAAGATATTACTACTGTAGGTAAGACGAAGAGAGACAGGGATTGAGTTATAAAGAATCCTAAAGATCTATAACAACAGCTACAGTCTTTCCTACAACCTTACAATCAGTCCTATTGTTCCTGGCATCCCAAAAGAGGGCACCAAAGCACCAAGACAGGCATCTGTGTAACACTATATAGTTCAGCAGAAGTAGCTGTCAAGCCAGGACCACTGACACCCAAACCAACCCTAACCACAGCATCTTGAAGCAAGTTCAGTGTACTCAGCAATCAGAACCGAAAGACAGAATTACAGCTGTGCCTAGGACAGATCCAGAGCAGCCTCTGCCATCACGGGCACAGAAGCCTTCCTGCCTACCAACAATGGCTCCCTCTCAGTTACCAGTGACCAGATGGAGCTCGCCCAAATTTGTACAACTGGGTCACCTGATGCCAAGCTCAGGAGCTGCACGGTCACGGGTGAGTTACCCAGATCTCAGTAACTTAGTCTTGTCATCTGTGAAACAAAAACTTCCAACCTCATGCTATTGTTGTAAGGACTGAATGAAGAGTGAACACATGTAAAGCACCGGAAGCCAGCTGGACACAGGCTATTCTAGTCCAGCACTGACTAGTGTTGAGACCCGGTCTCAAAAACAAAACAAAACAAAACAAAAGAACAGCACATATCCCTTACAACCATATATTTTCTAGTAATTGTTAGACGTCTCTCTCCCACTAATGCTGCTCCATCCCCAGCATCCAGTCTCTGAGGCCCAGTCCTCAGAGAAAGGACTATCACACCGTGAACAATTCTAAAAGCAAGTACTAGGAAGGTCCCAAGTTTACCTGCAGGAGGCAGAGATTTGTCATGGCGCGGTAGCAGGCTCGGTGGCTCTTGGACGTGGGCCTCTCCCCAAGGCAGTAACCCCACTTCTTCACCATATGAAACCGTTTGGCGTGCCAGATGTGAGTCTCAAGCCATATATTCTTCTTCTGTCTACGGTTGAATTCCAGCGTCCGGTTGACGTGACATCTCCTGGCTTTGTGGCATTTATTTTTTGAATGTTCTTTCTTCTGGTGAGCAGCTTTCTCTGCCTATGGTTTAAAGAAGAAAGGCTGACCCTTCTGCGTAAGCACCTGAGCATCAGGTTGAGCATCAGGAATTCATAAGACTAACTACAAGTACACAGGGTAGAGACTCGACAGGCCAGTTTATTTAACTGGTTAGCTTGGGCTCTTCTCTGATGTTGATTAGAGAAGGAGACAATGAAAAGTATGAAGACTTCAGAGATAGGAGAGCTAGAAAAAGGGAGCAAAGTTCCAACACTTACTGCAGGGCAAGCCTCATAAAATATCAACACACGGGGCTGGAGATACGGCTCAGTTTACAGCACATGTTGCTCTTGCAAAAGACCCAGGTTCAATTCCCATCACCTACATGGTGGCTCATAACCATGCATAACTTCTGGTGCCCTTTTCTGACTGCCTGAGTGCCAGGCATGTACGTCGTGCACATACATATACACATGCAGGGAAACATTTATGCACGTAGAACAAAGCAAACAAGTGAAAAAAAAAAAAAAGAAATGTTCAACACAGTAACATAAGCTTCATGTGGTTATCAGCAGAGAGCAAGATAAATCAAACATTAGCTTCTTGTTTTAACCTTCACTTAAGATCAGAAACAGTGAAACCGGAATACCAGGTGGTCACTGCATTTAGGCATGTTACATTTTGCTACTAAAAAAAAAACCTCACATTCAATCTAAAAGTACAAAAGTCCTGGTTAGTTTCCACACTTCAATCTCTTCAATTATTAAACTAACCTTCTTTGAAAACAAACACTTTATAATTTGCAAACCCCTTGTAAGATAAGAATTTCAACATGCTGAATTCTAACCCACTCCCAGCCTAGTACCAACACACAGCAGGCACTTGGTAAACACATTTTGATGCTTATAGTAAAGACATGGGTAGCTTAACCAATTTTAGAGTAAAGCCCAAACATAATTAGGATTTGTATAAAAATTAAAACCAAGTTCAAGCTTTCAACTTTAAAAGAGCCAAACAGCTCTGAGCTGGCCACACTCTAAAAACACAGGATTTAAAGTACATACCTGGTGGGAGAATCAGAGTTACTTTAAATTTTATTGTGTGTTTTCATGTTTACACACACATGGCATGGCTATGGCTCACATGAAGAGGTCAGATGACACCCTAAGGGAGTGGATCCTGGGGATCAAACTCAGCAAGAGCCTTTACTAGACGAGCCATCTCACAGCCCTCGAATTCACTAATTCCACATCTTTAAGAAAGAGGAGGTTTCGGGGCAGGACAGATGGCTCAGTGGTTAAGAGCACTGGCTGTTCTTCCAGAGGACCCAGGTTCAATTCCCAGCACCCACATGGCAGCTCGCAGCTGTCTATAATTCATTTCCAGAGTACCTGACATCCTCATGCAGGCAAAACATTTATGCACATAAATAAAAATAATAAATGTATATTGTTTAGAAAGGAAGAATGAAAGAAAGTTTTCACTCATTATGATGGCCCTGTAAGCCCAGCACTAGGGCCGTAAAGGCAGGAAGATCAGTTCTAAAGGTCTTCCGTAGCTACATATTAAATTTAAGACCAGCCTGTGCTACGTGAGACAGGCCAGGGAGAGAGGGAGTAGAACAGAGCAGTTCCATTGCTGTATTTTAAACTCTTGTTTTGGGATGAGATCGTCTCACTTGCTGTCCTGGCTGCCCTAAAAACTCACTATGTAGACCAGGCTGGTCTCAAACCCACAGAGATCATCCTGCCTCTGCTTCCTGAGTGCTAGGAGTAAAGAACCACTAAAAGCAGCTACAGTATCTAACTACCTGCTAAAGTAGCTAGAGAAGGTGGACAGGGCTAGATAAAGTTCAAATTAAAAATATTCAAGCAAAGAAAAAAGAATATCACAGTAGGCATGCTGATTTCCTTAAAATTCTCCCACATCAACACTTGCTAACATTTCTATAGGAACTACTAACCTAAATATTAACACCAGGTGAAACACCCACCTCTTTTTTGGCTATCTCCTGCAACCGTCTAGGGAGGCGTTTGACATTGTGGCTCATGGCTCTACGTCGCATGTGCCTTGGAAGGGTCTGGAAAACCAGTGAATTAGACGACTTCTGGGCCACGGCTTTTAACATAGCACTGATCTCAGCTGCTCGTGCCTGGGCGAATGTAGAAGCTGTGAAGAAAATGGCAAGGGCACTAACAGCAAGCCTTGAGGCAGCAGTCTCTCAGCAGCATGAGACCTCAAAGAGTAGCTTACAGCAGGACACTGTGACTCCGTGAGGTATGCCCCAATACTAGTCCAGAAGAGTCTTCAAAAACATTTCCAATTCTTTTTCTCATTTTTTATTTTTTGGTTTTTCGAGACATGGTTTGTCTGTAGCTTTGGAGCCTGTCCTGGAACTCACTCTGTAGACCAGGCTGGCCTGGTCTCTGCCCCCCACCCTTCCAACCCCTATACCCTGAGTGCTGAGATTAAAGAAGACATGCACCACCACCACCACCCCCAGCTTTTTATCTTTTTGGGGTGAGGGACAGGGGTGGATAGTTAGGGGTTGTGGGGTGGGGGTGGGGTGTTCTGTAAGAATTCCATTTTCTAGTTGGGGAAAATTCCTAGCATCCTAAATATTCTAGTTAGTAAAAAAGGTTAGCCAACGTTAGGAGTTTTGAAGAAGAGAGATTGCAAGCACCATATAGTCTCGAAATCTAATCACAACCAGTGTTTTCCATTCTCTTTAATCCTGTATCGAGCTGTGTGCACATGATGCATGACATGAGTATGTGGCTGCATGCACCCGGGCTCATACATGCAGAGGCCCAAGGAGGACATCTGTGTGTTCCTAGCGTCCTCTGATTCATCCCCTTGGGACAGGGGGACCAGCCAGCCAGCGAGCTCCAGGGTCAACGATGCCCAGCTTTCCATAAGGGCACTAGAGATTCAAACTCAGGTTCTGTGTTTACAGCAAATGCCATTACCACTGAGTCGCTGTCCCCGCCAGCCCCTAATCATAACTGTTCTTAAGCGCAACATTCACAAATGAAAAAAAATAAATAAATAAAGGGGAAAAAATTATAACAAGGGGGTTTTTCTTTATCATTTCCTGCTTTTTCAAAACTTGTAATAATTATTACTGGTTTTCTTCACTAAAAAAACAGAATCGTCTCAAGCTTCTCTCTGTATATTATCTCTCTGTGAACTTGGTGCTAGAGAAAGAAGCAAATTGATCTAAGAAGGAATGGAGATACTAGAACATCTAAGTTACGTTAGTTCAGGGAACAGTGGGGATGGAGGGGATGCATCACAGGTCATGAAGCTGAGGTTGCCAAGAGCCTGCAGGCCAGGCTCAAAGTCTTGGTTTCTATAGCATGCAGAGCATCATGCCAAAGAGTGTGAGGTACTTTAGGGGGGAGGGAGATGGGAGTTAGGGAACAGCTTGTGAATAGATTTATGAGACCACTCAGAGAATCTGAAGCGGGGACAGCCGGCAGCTTGAGGACGTAAGGCTAGAGGTGAGCGGCAGTTAGAACAGAGAGAAGGGAGGCAGCCCCCACACTGACACTAGAAACCAAGAGCTCACGCTCCCTTACGAACACCTACCAGTTATATACTTGGGGATCTCCTGAGATGTGCCCTCAGGACCTGCTTTCCAGCCTCCCTTTTTCTTGAACATGATTTTGGAGGAAGATTGCTCATTCACATCAGACTCAGGAAGCAAGTGGGGACTCGTCTTCACTTGCAATTGCTGGGAGGTTCCAGAATGAAGCTCTAGGACATTTTCAAAGACAAAACAAAAAGAAGTATGTCACCCATATCAGAAACAGGGTTACAGGAGAGAATTAATTTGTTAACCCTACAACCACCCTATGGTTTTTATTACTTACCCATCCTCCGTGTGTGTGTGTGTGTGTGTGTGTGTGTGTGTGTGTGTGTGTGTGTGTGTGTGTCTATGTCCAAGCACAGGTCCTAAGGACTGAACTCAGGTCACCAGGCTCACCTATCAAGTGCTTTTACCCTCTGGACCATCTCACAGGCCTCATTGCCTGTTTTTAAAGAAAAATCTTGGGTAGGAAGGTGACTTTCACAAGTCCCAAAGTGAGTAGTAGGCAGCACAACAGGTAGTCATGTCAGTGTGACACATTAACAGGGACAACAGGTAATCGTGTCAGTGTAACATACTGACAGGTACAACAGTAATCACACTGATGTGACATGTTAACAGAAACAAGAAAATTTTCCCCTTTGAGATTTCCAGTGTAACATGAATTATTAATCTAAGCCCTACAGTTGCTATGGCATAAACGTTTGCAAACAGGAGAAAGGTAAGTGGAGACTTTTACAGGGGGGCCTGTTTATGCCACTGGAATGTCAATTATCAAGCCACTACAATCTTAAAACACATTAATAAAAGGTTTGTACCTGTAAAATTTAAATAAGATAATATGTGGGAAGTTGTAGCTGTCTATTTCTAGATCTAAATATAGAGCTTAAGAATTTAAATGTAGGGGCTGGAGAGATGGCTCAGAGATTAAGAGCACTGGCTGCTCTTCCAGAGGTTCTGAGTTCAATTCCTAGCATCCACACTGTGGCTCACAACCATCTATAAGGATATCTGATGCCCTCTTCTGGTTTGCAGGCACACCTTGAGACAGAACACTTTACACATAATAAACAAATCTTACACAGAGAGAGAGAGAGACAGGGAAGGGGAGAGAAAGAAGGGGGAGGGGAGAGGGAGGGGAAGGGAGAGCGAGGGGAGGGAAGAGGGAGGGGAGGGGAGGGGAGAGGGAGGGGAGAGGGAGGGGAAGGAAGAGGGGAGAGGGGAGGGGGGGACAGGGAGAGGGAGAGAGAGAATTCAAACCTAATGTTGACTCGATCAGGCCTAAAGCTCTCTGCTCCCTAAATGAGCTTTTGGAACTGGCGTTCTCTACTGCTGTCCTGTGAACACCTCCACCCTACCATTTCACAAGGGTCCGAGATTACCACATTGGTTAAATGGTGATATGATGACTATTATTTCTCTTAGGAAACACAGAAGTATAACTTAAGTCAAATACATCAGATCTAAAACATGCATGACCACACTACAGCAGCATGTCTGTCTCACAAAGTCAAGTGAACACTGAGTGAACAGCAAACCGACAAGTCTCTCTCCTCCCTCCTTCCATATGTACCCCCCTCTCTCTCTCTCTCACTCACTCACACACACACACACACACACACACACACTCATAACGAGTGAAAGAGAAAGCTTAATCTCATACAGATAATAATTTTAGGTATCATTATCACACTGACTCAAACATGGCACATGAGTGAAGGTCAGAGGGCAACTTTTAAACAATCAGTTCTCTCCTTCTACCATGTGTTTAGGGAATGGAACCCAGGTTGTCAGGCTTAGCCTGGGCATTTCCCACTCAACACCTGACCCACTCAATACCTGACCCACTGAGCATTTACCAGGCTGTAATTTTATGGTGTAGAAACAATTCATACTGGTGGATTCTATTGCCTTTATTTTGCAAATATATAGAGAGAATGATATTCGAAAGTGTTAAGTGACCGCCCCCAAGCTGGGAGTCAAACCCCAGGCAGCTGGGGCTCCCTGCGCGACTCTATTGTAGAGTCTCCATGCTCTGGCACTGTCTGAAGAGGCAAGCAGCTGGTAACTGACATTTCAGTTGAGGCACCTGAAGCCCCCTGGCTCTCTACACACCAGGGATGACAGGCACGGCTCTCTACCTGTTAATATGGGGTTACAGGTGAACTGCAAGGAGAAGGCAGATATGGAGAGTTCTCTGTATCTCTTTAAATCAACTTAAATTGTTCGCTTCTGAGATGACGGCTAGCAAACAAAGCTGGCAAAAGCAATTTAACCCAGACTGAAGTGAGAAGACCAGCGAGTGCCTCATACCTTGTTTTTGAGATTGGGAAGGTCTCCCTCCTCCAAATTGACGCACTCCACCTCTGTCAGCCCCAAAGCCAGAGGCTAAAGTGACATTCGTGGGCTGGTGTCTCATTTTCTTAGCATGTTTTCTTTCTTTTGCATTAGACATTTCTGGAAGGAAAGCAATTCACTTACTAGAGGGAGACAGTTGCTCACATCAGCATTTGAGAGGCAGAGACAGGAGACTCAGAGTTCAAGGTTATCCTTAGCCACACAGCACAAGACCAGCCTGGGCTACCTGAGCCTGTATTTCAAAACACAACAAAAGGATTTGATTTTTAAAAGGGTCAGCAAGATAGCTCAGCACGTGAAGGTACCTGCTGACAAATTTGATGGCCTTCATTCAATTCCTGAGACTCACACGGTGCAAAGGAAGGCCTACTCCAAGTTGCCCTCTGACCACTATATATATGCCCACCGTGGCACATCCCCAAGTCCCCACACAAATAAATAATAGAGGTAAAATAATGAATCTAATAAATATTTACCTAACTCAACATTTGAGGATACCAAAATGTTTCCATACTAATCTATACCAGGCACTCCAAAAAAAGAGAAATTCTGATGAAGTCATAAATGGAAGCCATACCCAAAACTCATCTCAATAGAAAGTACGACCTTTACCTACATGAAGCGGAGGCCCTGAATCCTTCTCCACCCTCCCATGGACCAACAAAAACTGGACCAACAAAAACAGAGGAATAATGACCAGCACAGCAGTGATTGCACGCCAATGATGGCGCGATCTACTGTGGAATAAAGGACACCTGGAATCCTTCAACTGAAGCAGGAATTTATCCGTAGCACTTGTGTTCCAACCCCTGCTTGGCCACGTACAGCCAAAGTATGAGCTGAGACCTAAGCCTTAACTTCTCTCTGGAAAACGGAGACAAGCACCCACCTCATAGTTGCTGTAAGCACCAGATAAAAATGCACCCTGGGATTCGGTTTCTGTGTAACAGCTGCACTGGAGTCAGATGTAGAGAGAAACACTGAGAGACCAGAGAGAAGGAGCAAGACACAGCACACCTCACCTCCTCAGTACCTCAGCAGACAAGAGGGCAATTTCCTGTTTGTCCCTGCTTACATCCTGTTTCTACCCAGCTACATCATTCCTGTCTGTCTGTACAGACCTCCAGACCTTAGTGGCAAGCTCCATGCTCTGAACCCCAGACAGTCTTTATTTGTGCAAGAAAGACATCACCACAAGAAGTATGTTTCTTAGCAAAGTGTGGTGCTGCTGTGTGCTTATAAAGCCGGTACTCAGGGCCAGCTGGGCAGAAGAGGCCAACCCCGAGCTACACAGCAAGTACCAGGCCAGCCAGGGCGTCACACATCATGACCTTGTCTCAAAAAAAAAAAAAAAAAAAAAAAAAAAAGAACATAAAAATGTCTTGATGGAACTGGGAACTGTCCCAACAGGCATATTTTGCATCGCCAAATAATTAAACTACCTCAAATGCTAACCCTGCATAAAGTGGCATGAGACAGGATCACTAAAATTAAATTAGTTGTAACGTTTTATCTTTGTTCTTAGATGAAATAAAAGGCACCAGAATAAATTATAATTAAAGCATCTGACTCCAAACTGAAGATAAATTATTGGTCTTTCCCTGTAGACTACTGAGCTGAGGCTAGCTAGCTATATCTTTAACGTGTAAAAGCAACAGACGATTTTGACTTCACGTGAAACACATAAAAACTGACAACATAACAATCAGATGGATTTACTCGGTAGTTCCCAAATTTGAAACACCTGTTTTCTTTTATTGAAATAAAATTCAAGACATAGGGCTGACTAGAGACCTAACTTTTAACAACACCCAATGCAACGCAACATAAAGACCTGAAAGGTTATTTTAATAAAAACAATATGCATTTCTGAATGCATTTTTCCACAACTACACTAGATGACACTCTGAAACCGGGGCTTTTGAACCAACATAGGCGTTGGGATAACCCATAAAACTGGAGCCAGGCCCTCACCTCATGCCACAACCACACCCCAGTCACCGGTCGCTCAGATCGAAGGGGTGACAAAAAAAGGCAGACAACACAACACACCTCCGCAGGGTTCCCCCCCAATGACCCACCCCGGACCTTTAGGGAACCAGGAAAGGGATGCAAGCGCATTCCCAGGGCGGATTCTTCCTGGCAGGGCCAGGACGAGCCGAGCGTGCAGCTCCCGAGGGCCCGCCCGGGCAGCACGGACCTCGGCGTGAGAAAGATGCCCTGAGCCGACCCCGCCACTGCAGGCATGCGTCCCCACACTCGGCCCCCGCGAACCGACGGACCCCGTTGGGCGCCAGCGCCTCCCCACCAACCAACCTGCCAGACGCTCTGAGGACTCCGCGCGTCTGAAGGCTCCCACGGCAGCCGCTGAGCGAGCCGAGAGCGCATGCGCCCACACCGCCGCTTCCTCCACGTGTCCCAGAGTCGCGCGAGAACTACAATTCCCATCGTGCCCTGCGAGCCCGCCCAGGGCGGTGCCTGCGGCAAAAACCGTAGTACCTACGGTTATTGGCTCAGAGGAGTGAGAAGAGCTGCGGTGGAGTCTTTTTCTAGAGGGTCTGGGTGAGAGGATCAGCATGTCGTCCATCATCAGAAAGGTGATCAGCACCACAAAAGCCCCGGCGGCCATTGGTGCCTACAGGTAATGTTTCTTAGGCTGGCACTGATGGACTGGGTGTGAGCGGGTCGTGCTTTTGGAACTGCGGCAGCTGGAGGTCTGAGCGGATGAGGGTCTCAGAACCAACCCCTTGTAAGTGCGAGGAAGCTGAGTCCCTAAAGGCGACTTTGCGCCCAGATCCCCTCAGGGAATGGGGGAGCTTTAGTGTGACCTGAAGCTCGCACTCCCGGGGACTTTGCCCCCATCTGGAGCTGCCTGGCTCTGGAGCCAAGCTTGCCACACTGGCTTTCTCTGATTAGAAGTGGCATCACCCACCCCTACCTACCCCAAACCCTTTGTGGCCTCTGTCTTTGTTTTTTTCTTAACAACTTTATTGGGATATAACAAACAAGTTCATTCCTTCAGTGGGTACAATTCAGTGGCTTTTACCCTGCTCAAAAGTTGTCTAGCCATGACCATTTTCTACGCTCCAATTATTTGCATCCATCCTAAAATTAGCTTTCATTCCATGTGAACTCTTCCCCCAGCCTCTTACAGCCACTCATTTGCTTTCCCATCGCTATAGGGTTGACCTATTAAAGACATGTCCTCTAAAAAGAATCATACACCATGTGGTCCGCTATGACGGACTTCTTTTACTAGCTAGCATGAAGTTTGATCTAACCCTTTCTTAATTCACAAGAGTAAAAACCCATCAACAGATATGCATGCTTCGTGTC
Organism: Phodopus roborovskii; assembly: GCF_943737965.1. Taxonomy (NCBI): domain Eukaryota; kingdom Metazoa; phylum Chordata; class Mammalia; order Rodentia; family Cricetidae; genus Phodopus; species Phodopus roborovskii. The sequence goes on along the minus strand of NW_026126567.1, from coordinate 16,722,654 downwards.
GACACCTGATTCACAGCGATACTCGGCAAATCTCTACATGTCTATCCAAGTCCCTGGATTTTACAGCATGTAGGCACGCAGTGTGATGTTTATGAGTGGTCTGCCCACGTTTATTTATCATTAATATCAAATGCAAAGTGATGTTGCCTTATATACTATAATTAAATACACATGTACTTGACGGGGGAGAAAATCGCCCTTGGACATTTATATTCACTTGTCAGAAGTGCTTTTAATTACAAATGGTACTCTTTCTTCGTTTTGCAGGGCTGTGAAGGACAGGGTCTTACTGTGTATGTAGCTCAGACTAACTTGGAACTTCCTGTTTCTTGACTCAGAGATGAGGACCAGCACACCTAGCTTAAAACCTTATTTCCCAAAATGCCTCGGCTTTAAAAAACTCCCTGAATCGTATCTTGTGTGCTCCTGCAAACTTTCTCCTGGATAATTTCTTTCTAAGTCCTCTCTGAAGTATGTCTAGAGCCAATTTCCCTTTGAAAAAAGTAGTTTCTCTTAACTGTCAGTTAGAGCTGAAGATTTTTTACAGCTGCAACACTTGAAAAGTGGAAATTGTGTAGCAGATGCCAAGTACTTAACTGATAGAAAATGTAAAAGAAGTAATCCAATGTGAAAGGCCTTCACCTATAACACAGAAAGAAATCATTAGTTCGGTGGGTGTTGTATGGCAGGCACCATGGCAACCAAATGTTCTCCTTTAAGTTGTCTCCATTTGTCAAAAGGACAGGCTCTCAAGGTCAACCATTTCAAGGTCATAGAGGCTGCAAGTGACATCTTGATTTGAACTCAAACCCTAACTGTCCTAATACCACACTATCAAGAGAAATAGCATTCATGTGTGGCAGGACAGTAATTATTATAATAAATAGGGTTGGAAATGAAATTTAATGCCACGAGAGACCAAGAAATGGAGAAAAACTGACTACTTTAGAGCAGAGAAAGAAAAAAAAAAAAAGATTTAGAAAGTTCCTTGTGAAAGGTAGTCAGGTTAAATTTTAAAGGCTGTACTTACCGCCTCTGGCAGTGTTGACTCTTTAAAGTTGTTTTGTTAAGGACTTGCATTCCTATCAGAAGAGCTCGCTTAAGCGAGGGCACAGAGGTACAATGTGCAGGATGTACAGTTAGGGGGAAATAATTTTGCAATTGAACAGCTTTTCTTTTTCTTCCAAACTGTGTACCAGGTATTTTATAACTTTGTGCACATTTTCTTTGAAATGACTCACTTTCACTTAAATCTAAAAGGAAACAGAGGTTGAGAGCACTGACTGTTTTTCCAAAGGTCCTGAGTTCAATTTCCGACAACCACATGGTGGCTCACAACCATCTGTAATGAAATCTGGCGCCCTCTTCTGCCCTGCAGGCATACATTCAGGCAGACCACTGTATACATAATAAATCTTTTTTTTTTTTTTTTAAGGAAACTTTATTAGAATACAATAAATAGGAAACAATGCAACAGAAAGTAATTATTAAAACAAAACTCCAAAATTCTATTTACATAGCACAGTTTTGCCCAAAGCTTTGGGTCTGCTCTTTTTGTTAAAAGTGTTTCTGGCTGGAGCTGGAGAGATGACTCAGTAGTTAAGGGCTCTGCCAGGGACAAGTTTGATTACCAGCATCCACATGGGTCCATTCACAACCATCTACAACTCCAGCTCCAGGGGATCCAACTCCCTGTGGTAGCCTTCATGGGTATGCACAGGGGTGGTGTATATACACACATGTGCATAAATAATAATTTCTCCGTGTGTTTCTGGCCGAGGGTGGACATAGCTCAGTGAAAGAGCATGCTGACTATGTGTGGAGCCCTGGATTCAATTCCCACAGTATATTTGAAAAAGGATCATTTCTTTATAATTTTCTTTCTGGAAATAGTTTTCTTAATCCTTAATGCAGTAAGAAGGGTCAGAACCACAACTGCTGTCTCTGCTTCCTCAGCACTAACAGTGTGCTGCACGCACCATTATTATTACTTATTCCATTCTTCAGATGTAAGCGCTGACATATGCCAAGCTGAATAATTTGCCAAGATAACCCCCTTAAGTGGTATGGTTTAATCAAGTTAGAAGTGGTGTAATGGACTCCAGGGCTGATTCTGAACAATTTCAGTTTAGAAGAATTCAAAGACAGCTAAAGAAAAAAAAAAAAATTGCTCTTAATATGGTTCACTGCCTATGTCTGAACTTCTAGGAAAAACATTAAAAAATTGGCATTAAGAGTTGAACTTTGACCACGCAGTGGTGGCGCACACCTTTAAGCCCAGTGCTCCAGAAGCAGGGGCAGGCAGACCTCTGAATTCAGGCCCAGCCTGGTCTACAGCATGAGTTCCAGGACAGCCAGGACTGCACAGACAAACCCTGACTCAAAAACAAACAAACAAAAAACCAAAGTACAGGACTCTGTCAAGGAGAACAGAGTCGGACTTTGGATTTAAATTCTTACTTGGCTGCTGCTTCTTCTTCTTTCTCTTCTTTTTTTTTTTTTTTTTTTTTTTTTTTTTGTTGTTGTTGTTGTTGTTTGTTTGTTTTTTGAGACAGGGTTTCTCTGTATACTTTGGAGCCTGTCCTGGAACTAACTCTGCAGACCAGGCTGTCCTCGAACTCACAGAGATCTGCCTGCCTCTGCCTCCTGAGTGCTGGGATTAAAGGCGTGCGCCACCAACACCTGGCTTACTTGGCTTCTTTTTAATTGTGTGACCTTGCAGAGACACTTTGTCCCTCTTAGTTTGCTTCTCTATCTCCTACAGCAACATAATACGCTGGTTCTTAAGTTTAAATGAGGAAGTGGCCAGTCCAATAAAATGGCTTTTGAGAAGAGAATTCTAAAAAGCAAGGCGGGGGTGTCCAACACCTTGACACAGATATACATGCAGGCAAAACATAAGTACACATGTAATAAAAATAAATTATTTAAAACAGAATTCTGACAGTAATTGAGATAGAAGTTTGGAGCTGAGTGAAAACAAGAGATTTATTGCATATCTAAAAATTAATCATTTTTTTTTCTTTCTCAACCCTAATCCCTCCTGTGACCACAGCATGTGGGGAACAGAGAATTCCCCAGAGTCAGCTGACAAGATAGACTAAGATAGACTAATCAAATGAACAAGTTCTGTGTTCAACTGAGAGTATATATATATGATTGCAGAAGACTCTTGATGTCAACATCTGGCCTCCATGGGCACATGTGCATCAAAACTCAAGAACATACACACACACACACACACACACACACACACAAAATGCACAAAAGAGAGACAAGAAAACATAGCATAATATTTCTGATTAACTTGGGAACGGTGAGGTAACTGCTTTGTGAAGCTGCATGTAGGGAAGAGAGTCACAGAGAGTATATGCCAGTCTGGAGGGAGAAAAACCTTCAGCTGGCTTCATGATGTCTGGAGTTTCCACTCTGTATCCTGATGAAAGGGAGTAAGACACAATGCGGGGATCATTTGGAAATAAAGGTTTTTTTTTGTTTGTGATGTTTGTGGTGAGTACACTCTGTGAAATTCTAGGTACTCCAGGAGAATTCTAATGTGCTGAGCTTTTGAGTCCTCAGCATCGGCATGGACGGGACGTTGTCATGGTTAGATTAGCTTGCTGGCTCAGCATATTTTAGGATACTGAGCCTGGAGTGATTGCAACATCCATGCTATTGCATGGCTTTCCATTTCGTGAGCACAGATTATGACTGGAAGACTAGTTGGAATGTTTTTTAAAGTTTTATTGCCCCTGGTTTGGGGGTTTGCTTGGTTTGGCATAGGTGTTCTCTCTCTCTCTCTCTCTCTCTCTCTCTCTCTGTGTGTGTGTGTGTGTGTGTGTGTGTGTGTGTGTGTGTGTGTGTGTTTCAGACAATCCTTCTCTGTAGTCCTAACCAGCCTAGAACTCACCAGGCATTCCAGGCTAGCCTCACACATGGCAGTCCTACTGAGTACAGGAATTAAAGGTTTGTATCATCATGCCTAGTGGATTTCTGGCAATGCTTTTCAATGTTTGGAGCCTGCATGGGTGAGATGGGAATCTGATGCCCTCTTCTGGTCTCTGGGCACCCACACACAACATGGCACACACTCACACAAACATATACATCTTAATGTGCAAAACTGATTTATTTTATTGTTGTATGCATATGAAAGTTTTGTTTGCATATACATCTGTACGGTGCATAGCTGAAGAGACAATAGGATTCCAGATCCCCCTAGGACTGGAGTTACAGACAGAGTGAGCTACTTTGTGGATGCCTGGAATCGAACCTGGGTCCTCTGCATGAGCTGCAAATGCTCTTAACAACTAAGCCAACTCTCCAGCCCAAAAATAAAATCTTTTTGTTGTTGTTGTTGTTGTTGGTTTTCCAAGACAGGGTTTTTCTGTGGCTTTGGAGCCTATCCTGGAACTAGCTCTTGTAGACCAGGCTGGCCTCGAACTCACTGAGATCTACCTGCCTCTGCCTCCCAAGTGCTGGGACTAAAAAGGCATGCGCCACCACCGCCCAGCACCAAAATAAAATCTTTGAAAAGAAAACATTACAAAACAATTTCTGGAACCCAACAACTGGGTGAGTAGGATTCTTAGGCCCAGAAAGTAGCCATTTGGTTTTTTTGTGAACAAACCTCTTTAAATCTTTGAGAGGTGGTTCACGTAATGCAAATAGTCTCAGCTCCAGTGATTACTTTTGTTATTCTAAACAAATGGATGTCTTTTCACTATCATAAAGCATATGATCGCTGATAATGCATTTGAGTTTAACCTCTCAGGTGTCTGGAGAGCCGAAGATATTTTTGTGAAGGGCCTAGTGCACACGGCCCTGATTCTACAAGGGTTGATTAATAGTTAACTAATGGTACTGTTCAGCCTGAGAAAAACTCACACATTAACCAGCTTGTTAGTTGTCTGTTGGAAGGTGCAGGTGAAGGAAAGTCAAGAGTCCAGAAAAGCCCTGTGGCCTCTGCATTGGCAGTCGACCAATGCATCACTTGGAGGTCCTGCAGAGAACATGGTTTTGACAGCCAGGATTAGTGGTGCTGAGTGTTTCCAGAGCACAGCAGCAGCAGACACAGCATGCCTGCTCTGTGCAGAGAATCAGATCACCCAGGCCTGCAGAGCCAGAAGCGGTTCTCCACCCTCGGAAGTTTACAGTCTAACACACTCTGGGAGGCAGACTCAGAAAAGGACTTGCCCTAACGTTCCTTGAAACTAGGCATAGTGGTACACTCCTTTAATCCCAGCACTCAGGAGGCAGAAGCAGGTGGATCTCTGTGAGTTCAAGGCCAGCCTGATCTACGTACTGAGTTCCAGGACAGCCAGGGCTTCTACAGTGGGATCCTGCCTCAAGAAAACAAAGTTTCTTAAAGCCAGGGGCGGTGGTGTGTGACTGTAATGCCAGCACTTGGGAGGCAGAGGCAGGAGGATCTGAAGCTCAAAGTAGCTACGTGGTGAGGTTATTGAACAGTCTGAGCTTTGGGAGACTCAAAAGAAGAAAATAGGAAATGTCTTTAAAACTGTCTTCTTCATCTGTGTGTTGTGATGGCACATAGCTATGAATGCAGCACTCAGGCAGGAGGATCACCATAAGTTCAAGCAGGTTTCAGGCTAGCTGGGGAGGGCTACATGATGAAACCCTGTCTGAAAAACCAAAGCAACCCCCCAAAAAGTACTATTTTGAGCCCAGTGGTGGTGAACACCTTCAATGCCGGCTCTTAGGCCGTAGTGGCAGGTGGATCTATGTGAGTTCGAGGACAGCCAAAGCTACCAAAAAAAAAAAAAAAAAAACCAAAAACATTTTAAGGAGGAGATCCCTGTGATCTAGTGGAGACAGACAGGACAGAGGTGTGGAGGGTTGGGCGTTGGTTTGGGTGTAATCTCATATGGAACAACAATGGAAGAAAAGGTGATTATGTACATCTCTACAATGCAGTATGCGGTAGCTACTAAGAGTTAATGAAAAACATGCATAGAGAAGTTCACTGTAAGCCCTGTGCAAAATGCATCTCCAGCTATACAACAAGCAGTAGCTAGCCTTTCTCCTGCTGGGCTCCTTTTCCTAAGGGTTCCTAACAGTCTGTCTGTTGGAATTCATCAAACAGTGTATAATCATCCATTGGGTCTATCAGTGTTTTTTGTTTGTTTGTTAGAATGTTGTTTCCAAACACTCATGTAAAGTTTTGGATATATTTTCATTCTCATTTACATAGCTGCCAGAGGGACAGGATAATATTGGGCAGTATGTTAAGTATATGTTGAAATTTTAAGAAACGGCCCAGGGCTGGAGAGATGGTCCAGAGGTTAAGAGCACTGCCTGCTCTTTCAAAGGTCCCGAGTTCAAGTCCCAGCACATGGTGGTTTACAGCTGTCTGTAATGAGATCCAGTGCCCTCTTCCAGCATGCAAGCAGAAGACTGTATACATAATAAATAAATATTTTTTTAAAAAGAAAGAAAGAAATGACCTAGTTGTTTTCCAGAGTGTATCCCGCTAACCATGTATGAAGGCCCCAGGCACTCTACTTTTTCCAGGCTTACTCTTATTATCACGGGTGTGATGTGTTTCTGCCACTACTGTGATGTACTGGCATCTTCGTTTAGATTTGCATATCTATAATGCAGCCTCTTTCCTGTACTCCTTAGTTGTTTGTCCATCTTATGGGATATCTACCAAAATCAATTGCCTATATTTAATCAGGCTGTATAGCTTAATATTATTTATTTACGAGTTCTTCATATACTCTGGGTGCAAGTCAGATATATGTTAGATATATGTTGTAATATCCTCTCCCACCCTTTGATGGTTTGACATTCTTAAATATGTCTGTCAATAAACAAAATTTTGATTTAGTCAAATTTACCAGCTTTTTTACCTTGGCAACTTGTACTCTTGTATCTTATTAAATTACTGTTTTAGTATTGACTTTTAAATATACATTGGCTTTTGTTCATTTCAGCCAAGCTGTGCTAGTGGACAGGACCATTTACGTTTCTGGACAGGTTGGCTTGGACCCCTCCAGTGGACAGCTTGTGCCAGGAGGAATAGTAGAAGAAGCTAAACAGGTAAAGTCATCTCCACATTAGAGGCCCTTTTCTACCATTTTGTATTCTGGGCAGTATTGATAGTCTATGACCCTGATTAGTTTGGTAGACATCAACAGCTAAATGTGTTTTCAGCTGCCCACTGCTTGATTTAAGATTTTTAAAAGCCTAATTTTAGATTTTTGTTTATTTATTTATGTCTTAGTTAGGGCTTTATTGCTGTGAAGAAACACCATGACCATGACAACTCTTGTCAAGGAAAACATTTAATTGGGACTGGCTTACAGTTTCAGGGGTTCAGTCTATCATCATCATGGCCAGAAGCATGGTAGCATGCAGGCAGACATGGTGCTGGAAAAGGAGCTATAATGATCTACATCCTGATCCACGGCAATAGAAAGTGAACTGTGTCCCACACTGGGCATAGCTTGAGCATATGAGACCTCAAAGCCCACCTCCCACAGTGACACACTTCCTACAAGACCATACCTACCTCAAGGCCACACCTAATAGTGCCACTCCCCATAAGTCAAGCGTTCAAGTACATGAGTCTATGGGGCCACACCTATTCAAACCACCACACTGGGATATTGCTGGGATGGGTACAAGTCCCTGCTACCAACTTCTATGTTAGTTGGGCTCTTTTGCTTGCGCTTCTGAGACCTCAAAGACTGCCCCCAGTGACACACTTCCTCCAACAACTCCATACCTACTCCGACAAGGACACATCTCCCATAGAACCAGTCCCTGAGTCTGTGGGGCCATTTTCATTCAAACTACCACAACATATATGAATAGTTTGCCTGCATACATATATGTGTGCCTGTTGGATTCCCTGGAACTGGGTTACGGGTTGTCACAAACCACTCTGCAGCAGTGGGAATCCAGCCCTAGTCCTTTGCACAGTTCTCTTAACCATGGAGCCATCACCCTAGCCCCTTTCAGATGGTTTGAACAACAGAGAAGGATAGGAGTCGCCTCCATTTCACCTCTGTGCTCATGTGTCCTGATGGGTGGGAAAGTTTGTTTGCAAGGCTGTTGACCTCCCTCCTCTCCCCAGAGTATGTTACCACCACAGAAAAAGGTCAACATGAAACATGCTTAAAAAAAAAAGAAAGAAAGAAGCAAAGAAAGGTGGAGGCTTGGGATATAGGCCTAGCATACACAAAGTCCTGAATTCAATCACACACACACACACACACACACACACACACACACACACACACGAAGACTTCTATTGTATCCATTAATAGACTTAAATTGTAACTTAATGCATTTAGCGAGTCATTTGTAAGACCCAAGACAGAACACAATCTAGAATTTACAGGATGAAATGTTCCATATGCTACCATGTGTATATGTCTGTGTGTTTAGGAAAATGTATGCTTAAGGTCTGGGTGTGTTGGTACATGCCTTAATCCCAGCAGAGGTAGACAGATCTGAGTTCTAGGCCATCCAGGACTACACAGTAAGACCCTGTCTCAAGAAACAAAGAAGGTATGTGGGTGTATTTATGGATGGGGCTGTGGCTCAGTTGGTCAAATGCTTGCCCAGTACGCCTGGACTCGTCCCCAGTGCCACGTAAAACCAAGCATGGTGGTGTGCACCTCTTCTGCATTTGGGAAGTAAAAGCAAGAGGATCAGAAATGCAAGACCATCCTCAGCTGCATAGTGTGTCTGAGGCCAGCCTATATCCTGTCCATAAAAGAACAAGCATGGCTATCGTAGGGTAAGCACCACTGTTTCTGGAAGGATATATGAGAAATCTGGTTTTTATTTTATGTGTGTTTCGTCTGCATGTCTGTCTGGTGTGTGCCTGGTGCTTACATAAACCAAAAGGGGGCATCAGATCCACCAGAACTGGAGTTACATATAGTTGAAAAATGTCTTGTGGTTCTGGGAATTGAACCTTGGTCTTCTGAAAGAGCAACCAGTGCTCTTAACCATTGAGCCATCTCTCTAGCCCTATATACCATGGCTATTTCTGGGGAGTAAGAGAGAAGGGTCAAGGGAGACCTTTTCCCTATATGTGTTTTATTAGTAGATTTTTAATTGTTTGCTTTACCCATATATTAAGAGGCTGGAGAGATGGCTCAGGTTTGAAGAGCAGCCTACTTCTCTTGCAGAGGACCCAAGTTTGGTTTGTAGCACCCACATCCAGCCCCTTAGATTCAGTCCACTAAAGGAAACCAATACATAGGTGACTGTGTGGGAACATCAATTAAAGTGATTCTGTAACATCAGCATCCCTGACCTCTCTTGGCTTGATTCACAGGCTCTTACAAACTTGGGTGAAATTCTGAAAGCTGCAGGCTGTGACTTCACTAATGGTGAGCAACCGGATCTCTCTTCAGTGTTCGTGGCTGGGTTTTGTTGTTGTTTGTGTTATCTGCAGTGCTCAAGACCCAACTCAGGGCCTCATGCATCTGAGGCAAGCATTCCAACATCTAGTCCTACCCCCAGCACTGTTAGTGTATTTGGTATTTCCTCGGTCTTTGGGAAGGATGTAGGATACCCAACAGCATGTCATTCCATGTCTTTGTGGCTAAAGGTTGTGGTTTTAAAGGTCTAGGAAATGATACCGTCTCATTCCACTTCTTGAGTCTCATTTGAGCCCCATTTTCATCAAGATAGTCATAAAATCACACACTGACTTTTGAAGTCTTGTTTTGGGTCTGATGAATGGAAATTTGAATATTCTAGTGGTAAAGACAACTGTTCTGCTGGCTGACATAAATGACTTTGGCACAGTCAATGAAATCTACAAAATGTGTGAGTAATTTGTCTTTATTCCTACTAACTTTTTTTTCTTATTTTACATATCCTACTAACTATTAAAGGGAAATAAAACTGCTAATGTCAATTAGTATCATTGTCAAGTAAAAGTGACAGAGATGTTAAAATGCCATTTTGTTCCTGACACAGTCCGTCTTCTGCTTGGAAACATACAGTATGCCCTCATGGAAAAAGTCTAATATATTTCTATTGCAGTTCCTAAAAGATGCGTAAACCTTACAAGTTCATATTCCTAAGGTCTGATTTTATTATTTGTTTCTTTGGCTTTTTAAGCCCTCCCCTTATTTTTTTTTTTTTTTTCTAGACATATAGAGCTATTGCTATTGCTTTAGATATGGACTGGCTACTTTATTCTGTCTCTCTGAGTCACTAGGTGGCTACTTAACATTTCCATACTTTGGTTTCTTAGTATGTAAAGAGAGGACAGTATTCTGCTGCCTTAGGAGGCTGTTGGAAGAGGTAAATGAAGGACAGATGCTGGCACAGAGCAAATGCTACTGTCGCTGTCATTGTCATAGAGGGGAAAGGGGCCTCTGTCTCCTGGTAGGATGAAATAAAGGTGTGGTGAGAAAAAAAAAATATCATTATTACTGACTGCAGAAGAAATGACCAGAGAAGGCCAAAGTTATGGAAAAGTCCTTGCTGAAGATAAGAAACCATTCCCGATTTTGATAATTGCTCCATCAGCATCATTTAAAATCCCAAACCCATTCTCATCATTACAAGACAAAAATGCCAGATTGTGTCTTTCGTTGTTTTATGGAATACTTAGGAAAGCACTAAATGTCATAAAGTCATATGGCAGGATGTCTTGGGAACTGGCCACGCCATGAGGCAGTCCCCAGGCTCTTGCTTCTCTTCCTGAAACTAACCTGACGTTGTTCCACACTCAGATTTCAAGAGTAACCTTCCTGCCAGGGCCGCCTATCAGGTCGCCGCCCTGCCCAGAGTAAGTATGCAGTGATGTGGCCAAGTGTGCACGGGCACACAAAACCAGTCATTCTGAAAGGACAGACACTTAAAAACAGTGCAGTTCCCGTTTCTCAGAAATACAAAGTCTAAAGGTAAAACCCGAATAAGTGCTATCTATGTACCTAGAAAAAAGCTGAGAAGTCTTACAAAGCACCGTATGGGCATGACACGATCCAAAGATCTGAATTATGAGAAAACCCTAATATGAGGAAAGAGCAGTTGTGTTGTTGTGTTACTTAGGGAATGAAATTTGTGCTAAGCCTTCACCTGGAGGAGTGGAGGATTGCTGGGCCCCCTCCTGTGTGTTATCCTGTAGTCTGACTTCATGCCTGCGTGCCCGCCTTTAAGTAAGGACGTCTATAAATGCAGCACAAGGTAGAATTCTGTGGACACCTCTGGACAGCCTTTGCTCTCGCTGAAGGAAGCTCTGCATACCAACAAGACGTGAAATTCATACCCTTGCTAGTTTCTACTTATTCTGGAGTATTGGCTAGAGAATTTTGGTATTATTGCTATTATTAGCCCTAATGAAGAAAGATTCCCTTGACTTTCATATGATAGTCTAGACTTCTCACTGGAATGATGCTTGCTAAACCAGTGCCACACAGTGCCCCTCCACTAGGGCCTCTTTCCCTGTGCCCCCTGCCCACACCATACACCTGCAGCTCACTTCCTGTAAGTTGCCAGTAAAGACACTGTGTCACCTAGCAGCAAGGTTGTTGTTTTAATTAAGTTGTTACTGGGAAGGGCCATTGGGTACAGTTGAGAGAACTTTAAACTTAGAAGCAAACGACATGTGTTTGGTCACCCGCTGTTTATCTTTATGCTTCAGGACAACTTTTCCAGTCCTTCTGAGGTCAGTGCCATGTTTTATGACCAGGGCTGCTGTGGGTCTGCATATGGATGTGCCTAGTATGGCCTGTCTCAGGGTCTTAGTGAATTCTCTCTATCCTTTGCTTTCTGCAGAGAGATTAATGGTAAAAGCGCTATGTTGCTGTTAAGAACATATGTTTTTAAGAAGGTATTATTGAACTTTTTAGTTTGTATTAAATGATAAACAATGGAGACAGCAACTTTTTTGTTTTCCTTGCAGGGAAGTCGGATTGAAATCGAAGCAATTGCCGTCCAGGGGCCTTTCACCGCCTCAGGACTATAAGAGGCCTCACTGATGTCGACTCTGGGTTCTTTCTCTGGAATGTCTTTCACACCTTAATTCTTACAGATGATGCTGGGAAGTGTGACCAAGTGGCTGAGCTTATCGTGGGATGACCTTACATAGGCAGGCTTGACATGAACGGGAAGTGACTCAGTACGCTGGCTGATGCTCTGACTCGACTTACCTACACTCAACGTCTCCGAGTGAGGGAAGATGCAGCACAGCCACTCAAGTGAGCAGCAGGAGAGGGGAAAGATGAGCTCTTGTTCATGACAAATAGTAAAGGGCGCACCTCATTAGTCAAATTATACCAATCTGTTCATGTGAAATATCTAGTTCTCGTGGTAGATATAGGGAACCAAATCAAAGTATTTCAGCTTGAATAGTGCAGGAGGATAAAGTGAACCAAAATCTTAAACAGATAATATTTTTTTCTAATGGAAATAAAAATTGATGTGTAACTTTCCCTTGATGTGGTGGTGGTCTCTGATTTTTTTTTTGACACATCAGTTATACATTAAAAATATCAACGCTGGGCGGTGGTGGTACACACCTTTAGTCCCAGACATGGCCATGAAGGGACTACAGCAATAGACCATTAACTAAAACAGTGTTTTTATGGACTTTTCAAAGAGTTTTGATGTAGTCATGTCTAATCTGTATTTAACTTACCTTGTCCCTCAAGATTTATGTACGCTTTCTTGTGTACTGGGGATTGAGTCAGTCATCAGCAGAATAATTTTCAGTAGATTATGCTGTGTGTAAATATGCCTGAAATAAACAACTTGGGGGTCAGACTTCCTAAATTTGAACCAGCAGTGGCTACTGAGTTATGTTGAGCCAATCTGTCTTCCTTCCTCCCATGGCTCACCTCACTGCTCCCCATGAAGGTCACCTGTGAGACGGCCTTCCAACCCCCTGCTCACGTTTACGTCACAGTTTTCAAACCAAACTCTAGAGGAATGATCTGGCAATAAAATAAGATGTGGCACCCATGCTGACTGAGTTGTTTGTGGCCAGGTCTGGACTTCTCAGACCAAAGGAGACATTGTATTAAATGTAGAGAAGAATGGCAGTGTTGGCCTTCCAGAAGTAAACCAGGCACATGCCTAGAATGAGCACTCAGGAGTGGAGACAGGAGGATTAGAAATTCAAAGTCATTATTGGCTTCATAGTGAGTTCCAGGACACCACCCTGGGGTACATGAGACTCTGTCTCAAAATAAACATGAACACACTACAAGATACCTAAAAACAAGTCACCCATATTTCTTTCCTGTTATTATATTTTTTTATTTTTTGTTGTTATTTTTGAAACAGGGTCTTGCTGTGTAACCTTGGCTGGCCTAGACCTCACTCTGTAGACCAGGCTGGCCTCGAACTCACAGAGATCCACCTGCCTCTGCCTCCCAAGTGCTGGGACTAAAGGTGGGCGCCACCCCCAACCTATTGTCATATCTGTTATCTTGATATTGTATCAACACACAACACTTAACAAAGAACAAATTAGCTGCTACATTGTTATTCACACACAATCATCACCCAAGTCCCTTGCTTGCTTCGGAAGGACTCTGAGAAAATTACTTTCTGTGATACCTAAATGCATTTAAAGCCTTGACTTCTTAGCCCTTTTTCTTATCCAAAACCTAATGCTAATTTAAAGTCATCTAAAGGGAAGCAAGACTCTGGGAGATTCCACATAAGCAATAAAGCTAGGGTGTTCTTGTTGGGATTTTTTGCTGTTTGTTTACCTTTTTCCCCATGTATGTGGTGTTCGTGCATACATGCTCACATATGTATGGAGGAATGCATGTGCGTGTGTGTATAGAGGGACAAGGTTGATCTCAGAAGTGTCCTTCAGTCACTACATCACCTTGTTCTTTAAGGCAGCATCGCTCAAACCCAAAGCCTGCCAGTAAGATTATCTCCCCAGGCAGCCCGCTCTGAGGATCCAGAGCTGCCCTCTGGACTGGATTTACAGGCAGCTTCCATGCCCACCCAGAGTTGTTTCTGAGACTCCAACTCCCATTCTTTTGCTTGGCAGCAAAGACTTCAACCTGCTAAGCTGCCTCCATTGCCCACAAGCTAGGACTTAAACCTTGCTGTGTTTGTTTTATTTGTTATTGCCTCAGAAATGCATTAAAGGTCAACCAGTTTAAAATTATTTTACCGTTAGTAAGTATAACAACAATTAAAAAAAAAAAAAAACCAATCACCAAACTGACACACCTCAAGTAAGTATAAAATCAGCAGCTGATTCAAAATGGCACGCGGGAAACGTGGGCCCTTTCACTGTGACAAATGCCAAACCTTGCAATAGCACCCCAGCAGCAGCTCTAATTTCTATCACAAGACAGAAGTATTAGGTGTAGTATGTCCTGTGTTCTGGGGGTATTCATTCTCATTCTATCACTATTACAACTACTTACCTCTATTGTCATGAGTTCCTTACATTTTGATAATTCCTCTCTTTACCCCCACCCCCAAATACAGCTAGAAGTTTTTACTTTTTTTTTTTTTTTTTTTTTTTTTTTGAAACCACCTTTGCTTTCTTAAACGATCTTAGAGTTTTTAAATGGTCCTGGCTCTTATAGCTTTGAATGCATAATTGTCCTAAGTAACAAAAAAAAAAAAAAAAAAAAAAAACTGTCTAGTTTAGCAATTTCATGGCAATAACCCAATCAAAACCAGTATTTATCCTCTTGGTCCCTGCAGTCAGTTTACAGCCACGCTCCTTGTGTATGAAGCACGCAGCGCAGCCACAGCCTCAGATTGTCCTTTGCTATAGTGTGCTGTGTGCACTAGCCGGTCTGCCACCGCCTTCTGCCGCTCCGACATCCACAGCTTCTCCTGTTTCTTTTTCTGTGGCTTCACTTTCTTCCTCGCTTTTCATTCCCGCGTCCATCTTTTCTCCAGTCTCGCCTAGAAAAAGCAGTGAAGGGTAGAAGACGCTTGCTTAGCAGTAATTCCTGGCTGTGTCATCTTCACACAAGCTACAGTCATCTGAGAGGAGGGACCCTCAACTGAGGAAGTGCCTCCATTAGGTCAGGCTGTGGGCAGGCCTGGGAGGTGTTTGCTTAATTGGTGATTGATGGCAGAGGGCCCAGCCCATTGTGGGTGATGCTCCCTGTGGGTTGGTAGTCCCGGGTTTCACAAGAAAGCAGGTTGAGCAAGCCATGGGGAGCAAGCCAGTAAGCAGCACCCATCTATGGCCTCCATTTCAATTCCTGCCTCCTGGTTCCTGTCCTGTTTGAGTTCCTGTCCTGACTCCTTTTAGGAATCGGCTATTGTATGCAAGTGTAAGCCAAATCAACCCTTTCCTCCCCAACTTGCTTTGGGTCATGGTGTTTCATCACAACAATAGGAACCCTGACTAAGGAAGATTCCTCAGTGGGTAAGAGTACAAAAGTGTGAAGACATGAGTTCAAATCCCCATCGTCTAGGTAAGAAGCTGGAACAACAGAGCACATCTGTGAAGACAGGAAGATCCCTAGAGCTCAGGAACAAGACAGAGCCATCATTCAGTTAATTAAAACCAAATCTTAATAAACTACAGATAGAGAGATTCTGCCTCAAACAGAAGTTGGAGAGAGAGAGAGCAGTTGGGGAAGACACCCGATGCTGACCTCTGACCTGCACACCTGCACACACCCACATGGACATCCAGGCAGAGAGACGAATAATAAAACAAATGTTTAAAATTTTGACATAGCCTGTGCTTTATAAATGATTTGCTGGGAGCTGAAGTGAGCCTTGGAGGAAATGTGTTTGGGTCAAAGTGAACTTCAGCCACCCGAGAGAGACTTCAGCATCTGTAGCCCCAGAGCTGGCCTCCATCCCCTTGGAGCCTGTCAGGCTCTCAGCTAGCCTCCTTTTACCTTCAACGTGTTGCTCCTCTTTACCGGTGTTAATTTCTCCGGCCATTTTCGCATTTGCTGCTGTCTCTACTGCAGTTCCTGCCTGCTTCTCCCTGCTTCCAACTGTTGCTTCGGGCTGAGATTCACCCGCGTTTCTGGTCCCATCGGGAGTTTCACAGAGTGACTCGTTCATTACAGGAGTTTGCACGAGCTGGCTTCTGTCTGGCGTGTGCGGTGTCTCATTCTCTTTGAGAACTATTTCGAGAAGTTGGGGCTGCTCATTTTTGCACGCTGTTTGCTGGGGTTGCTGCTGCTCGTCACCGCCTTCTGCGGGCTGGCACCCTTCCTCTACTTCGGGAGAGCTGTTCTCTCTGGGAATTGCTTCAAAAAGCCGGAACTGTTGGTCCTTCAAGGTCTCTTGAAGTTCCTTTTGTTCAACTTCTTCCACAAACTGGTATCCTTCCAATGTTTCGGGAGAATTGTTCTCTTTGGGACTTGCTTCTACAATCTGGGGCTCTGTATCCGGTCCCATGGCTTCTTCAGGTGGTAGCAGCTCCTTAGCTGTTTCCAGAGGCACAGCATCCTCAGTTGTTTCCAGAACCTTCATCCCTCCAGCAGTTTGTGGAATCTCAGTGTGCTCCCCTGCTCCAGGGGAGTCCCCCTCTCGTGGTGTCCTCAGAGGCTGGTTCCTGGCTTCTGTTCCTAGAGGTTCAGTCTCCGTGTTTCCTTTCAACGTCTGGGCCTCTGCGCTTGTTTCCACATCCTTCTTCATCTCCTCAGGTCCCAGGGTAGCATCTTTGCATCCTGGCTGAGGTGCCTCACATTCTTCCTTTCGCACTACAGGCTCAGTCTCTTTTGTGGTTCCTGACTGGTCTGTGGCATCCTTTCCAGGGGCCTCATCATTTGCCAGACACGGTTGGTGGCAAGATTTAACACCGTTGGCCGTCGGCACCACTGAAGCCTTGGGCTTCTCCGATGGAGCATGGCCAGCCCTTTGCGCATTGCTATAAAAAGCAGTTTCTCTTCCTGGTGTACATGGTGTGGGTTGGGCCACACAGAACTTGCTTTGTTCTCCAGTGGAAGAATTCTCATTGGAAGGTACTTTTTGAGCATTTAGTTGAAAAATGAGTAGAAAAGAGAGAACAGGGTTATGATTTAGCTGTCTTGAGAAAGTTTATTGCCATCTAGTAGTTTTAACTGTTCAACCACAATCCTCACTCCAAGTCAAAGCCTTTTAATATCGTCAACCCAAACACCTCACTGTAAACATTAGGGTCCTCTAACCCAGATTTCTCCTGAGCATCCCATCAAGGTTTCTGTCCCATATTCTAATGTATCACAGCTCACTCACTCTCCTCTATAGCTTTTTAACTTTTCCCTGACTCAGAGTGGCCATCTATGAACAGGAAAGGCTACACAGTAGAGAAGCCCTTACAGGTAAAGGTCGGTACCCTGGGAAGAGTGTACAGGGACAGTTCAACCTGAGTTTTCTGTCATGTTAGGGGAAGGGGGAGTGACATTCAGAATGTTGGGGAGCACATGGTTCACTTAGGGCTGCTCCAGCTCCTCCTGCTTCTACTATGTGACCCAGGACTTCTCTATGTTATTCAAAGCCTTTAGAATACGATGCAGAGCGTCATCCAAACACTCTTTATAAGAGCAGAAACTGGAAAACAATTTAAACATCTAAAAATACATTCCACTGAGTGAGATGCTGCCCCTCGAAAAGATAAGACTGTGAAGGCCATGTGCCGACCAGAGACAGAACCTGTAAGGGCAAACGAAAGAGCATATTCATGTTGGCTTGATCAAACAAGGGGACACAAATGGCTGACGCCAGAACGAGGTCTGCTGTGATAGAATTACAAACAATGTTTGAGGCTGAGACCTGGGCCTGGGACAGGAGAGGAGAATTTCAAGAGGCATGAGGAGACATTTGGAGAAATAGAAATAGTCATGATCTGGATTGCTAACTCCCATGGATACATTTGTCAGTGCACACAGCAAAACTTGCTGAAATGTCACAGTAGACATGGGCAGGATATATCATCAACTTATCAAGACATTCCCCTAGTCTGCTAATTCCAACATAATAAAATAATGTGAAAAAATGTAAACAGAGATGGATTTTGAAAAACCTTGTTCTTAGGGCTAGGGGCTTAGTTCAGTGAACTAGGACCTCAGATAGGAGAGATAAAAGATGGAATGCCCTAACCATAAAAGGGAGAGTCTTGGGTACCACTGGTTAGTTATGTGGATCCTGGAGATGGAAAATGTGGCTAAGGGTTTGGGGTGAGAGAGCCCTGCATGGTTTTGTCTGAGGCTTGTGGCATAGGCAGGTATAGGTTGTGCATAGAAATGCAAACTCTGGAAGGTGGCTAGTCCTTTACTAGAAATGCATGTTGCCTGTCTGGAACAGGGCTGTTTTGGCATAAAGGCAAAAAGAGGAGAGGTATAGGGGTGTGGGGATGTGTGAGAGAGGGGACAGAGACAGAAACGGAGATAGATCATCTGTCTCTCCTTCTTGTTCTGTGTATTGAGTGTGACTCTTACAGGAAGGTCCAGAGATGAAAAAGGAAAACTCAGCACCAATTTTCTGAGTGGGCAGGTACAGGCTGTCAGTATTAAGGGTTCGTATGACCAAACAGAGTGGTCTCTCTTCATCATATCACCAGCACGAAAGACAGTATAATGAAAGTGCTTTCCCGGGACCAGAGGGAAATCCTTCACAATAAAGAAGCTCCCTCTGCTCCCACACAGGCTGCGTAGCAACTGTCTTCAGAGTCAACATGGAAGGGCATTACTGTATTAATCACAGATTTTTGCCCAGTGGCATTTCCTGTTGAAATAGTTACTATAGTTATCAGTACTGTCAATGAAATGAAGCAAGTCATATTCACCCACCTGTACCTGCTGGGTACATTCCCAAGGTGTCACCCTTCCAAAGCAAAAAGCTGGGAGGGTAGGTGTTGACACACCCAAAACACAGGTGCAGGTTTGTATATAGAATGTTGTTTTTGGGTTTTTTTTTTTTTTTTTTGAGATAGAGTTTCTTTGTATTTCCCTGGTTGTCCTGGAACTAGCTCTGTAGATCAGGCTAGCCTTGAACTCCAGAGATCCACCACCTGGCTTATATAGAATTTTTTTAACGGGAAATACATTTCATAAGAAGTTATACGTGTAACACTAGACTCAGTTTGCTAACTAGGATTAACAGTATCAGAGTGCCTGATACTCCACAGTAAAAGGTGCAGGGCTAAGTAATCTAGACATATCTGAAATAAATCAGCATACATCTCCCAAGAACCTAATGAGCTTACAATATAAGTGTTTTTGTTTAATTGGTTAAATTTATTTGACACTTAGCAATAGAAAGAATGAACTGCATCACAGGGGGGCTTTGGTACACAGGCCCTAAACACTGTGAGTTGTCAATACTGACCTACAAAAGTGTATCATTCTCACAGTGGGCTTTAAAGCATGGTCAGTGGTGGATAATGGAACCACGGTCACAATGGCAGCAACAATTCCATCAGACTTGACTGACTTCAAGAAGTGCCACTGGTAACATATAAAGTTTCTGTGCTGCAGAGATGGCTCCAAGGTTGAGAGCAGTTCGATTCCCAGCACCCACATCAGGTGTCTCACAAACCACCTGTCACCCCAGCTCCAGCAGATCACACACGCTAACCCCTACAGGCACCTACAGCCATGCACGCACAGTCACACATCCATGCACATAACTGAAAATAATAAAAATGATCTTATTAAAAATAAAAAAAAGTTTCACTCCACTTCTGGCTTCAGTTTCATTTTCCGCCAAGTATTCATCAATGTCCGTCATTGGCAGGCTCTGGACAGGGCACAGGGATTGTAGCAGGCCACAAGGAAGAGCCTTTTCCTTGCTACCTTAGGGCTTATTGCCTGTAGGAAAATTGAAACAATACCTCCTTCTTCATCATCAACTACGACTTAGTACTTCTACAGTTCCTGGCACCCAAGCATCCCCATACTCGTGAACCCCCTCCTCAGAGTAGATAAAGGTAGAACATGTTCTCTGGCACCCAAACTTGCAGGCAGTGGGATACTTTTGTTTGGTCCACACGCAGGAGCCAGTCCTGCCTGGTCTGCATCGTTGTGTAATAATGAGGGCACATGGCATTGGTTCCGCCCAAAACTGTTTAAGGATGTTTTCTGAGCCGTCTGTTTCATCAAATCTTACCCCGCTCTGGGCTTAATCCTATGACACTAATTATCTCTGACTCTGTTATAAACTGATGAATTTGTTGCGACAGCTGAGCCAGCAGAAGCCTTGCTGTGACCTCCGTTGTGATAGGCACACAAAGAAACTAAATACCAGGCCACATTACCGGAAGGACTGGAGCCAGAGCTAACATACCTGGAATCCACACTATGTTGGAAGCTTTGCAAGCAAGCTCACTGCCCTGGACGGAAATGAAAAGTTTCTACCCAGCAAGGAGAAGCGCTCAGGCCGGTATTTCCTAAGCCATGCCACTCAGGCTCCCGAGGGTCTCGGCCGGTTTTCCTGGTTTTCTACAGTATCCCCAGGAAGTGCTCCTGGCATGGCCTGTGCTGCTACTGTGGAGACTCTAGGTTCTTAGAGCTTTTACTTTAATTCTTGTACTGAGAAGTCCTCCTTCTAGATCACAGCGCTCTCCCATCTCCCATGAACACAGCCACTAAAATCCACTATTAGACTTTGGAAAACAGTGATGCAACAGCATGAGGCTGCCCAACAGAGGGCTCAGCATACTCCTCTCCTCTCCTTGCTTTCTTCCCAGTCCTAGTCTGCATCCAAGAGCACCAGGGAGTTACTCTGCACGGTTTTACCCACCACCCATCACACTGTGGGAATGCACTGCCCTGCTACCATGACTCCAATTCCAACCCCAAAGTGTGATTCTGTCTACCTACCAGTTATATTATAATGGGGTCCTCATTTAGAGCAGAGTGAACTTGAGCAATATTTCATGTAACTGAACTACAAATTAACTGAAAAAGGCCTATAGAGGTTAAATTTAAAAATCAATGTTTTCTAACTACCCGAATTTCTGTTAAAACTCCATTTAACCATCATAAAGTAAATGAAACAATTTGGTTTGTTTGTTTTTCAAGACAAGGTTTCTCTGTGTAACAGTTCTTGACTGACCTGGAACTAGCTTTGTAGACCAGGCTGGCCTCAAACTCACAGAGAGCCACCTGCCTCTGCCTCCCAAGTGCTGGGATTAAAGATGTGCGCTACCACTGCCCAGCTAATGCAATACAATTTAAAGGCAAACTTAATGTAGAGATTTAAGTACAAGCTTTCTCTTCTTGCTGTACTGAGAAAGCAGCCACAGAAAATGCATAGTGATCGTCTAAGTCTGTGTTCCACTGAAACTTTACTTAGAAAACCAGTAGTGGGCTGAGTTTAGCTGCAGTCAAGTTTGCCATCCTTGTGGGCGGTAGTTAAGCTCTATCTAAACGCACTGTGTGTGTTAGCTTGTTGATTCCTCAGAACGACTCTATGAAACAGACATCACTGTTAACGCAGCTTTACAGATGAGGCAATGAAATAGGAGTGACTGGTTCCAAGTAACACAATTAGTAAGCAATCTTGAACCAGGATTTGAACCCAGACAGTCAGTCCATCTATAGACCCACATTCTTCTTTTCATTTTTGAAACAGGGACTATTATTCTTTTGCTGTATCTTCCTAATGTTGGGATTACAACTATGTGCCGCCACACCTGGTAGGACCTACATTTTGTTTTGTTTTGTTTTGTTTTGAGACAGGGTCTTTCTATGCAGCCCCGGCTGGCCTGAAACTCAGGCTGGCCTTGAGTGCAGAGATCCACCTGCCTCTACCTCCCGAGTGCTGGGATTAAAGGCTTGCACCACTATGTAGGCTCAAGTTACCCAATTCTTTTTTTTTTAAGATTCATTCCTTAAATTTCATAAATATTTATTTTTATTATTTTTGATTGTGTGTGTGCGTGCACGCATGATTGCAATGCCTTTGGAGATCACAAGAAGCCGCTGGACCCTTGGAACTGGAGTCACAGTTGTGAGCCACCATATGGATACTTGGAATTGAATTTGGGTTCTCTGGAAGAACAGCTGACACTCTCCCGCTTCTCTCCAGCCATTAATTTAAAACTTATGTACTATAACATGTGCGTGGCGGCGATGAGCACAGCCGCACGTTCGTGTGCTGCTGAAGGAGGCTAGGAAGGGCGTCAGATCATCCGGAGCTGGAGTGACAGGAATAAGCCTCCGCACAAAGGTTCTGGGGACTGGGGACAGGATTCAGATCCTCTGCAAGAGCATTACACGCTTTTAACCACTGAGCCACCTCTCCAGTCCACAAAACCTACATTCCCAATCACCAATGTGTGCCACCATACACATTGCACAGGTAACCAGAGCTTCCTATAACCATCTATCCTCGAGAAAGAAAAAGAAAAGGAATTAACTGAAAAGAACTATGTATTTTTTTTTTAAATCAGAGTAATACGGAAATATAAAAGAACAAGAAAATCAGCACATAGACAAAATAAAAGAAAAAAGTCATTGTCCCTATCAACGATAATGGGAAAGGAGTAAGCAAAGGGAATGCCTTAAGGAGGACACGGTCTTTATTGGCTGGGGTGGCTGACGGCAGAGTCTCTCTCGCCGGGGAATACACTGATTGAAATGAAGCAGCGATGGCCTTTGCACGCCACTGCTGCCCTCTCCCATGGTCACAGAATATGACAAAGGAAGGAAGCTGTTGACACCCTGCCTGGCTGTTTCCTGAGGGCTGAAGAATCACTGAAAGCCACTCATTCATTCCCACAGGCTGAGAAGCAGAGACACACGCATGGACGGCACTTGGTAACACACACCAGCATCACCTGGCAAATTTCATCTATTTCAGCAATGCTTAACTCCTATGGACATTTGCTTTTTCACATCTTCATTCTTAAAGGACAAAGGTTGGACTTATAACTAAGAATGCAATACTCCCTCCCACCCCCACCCCCGTCCAAAATACACTCCATAACTTTAAGGAAATTCCCAAGGAGAGGGTCAAAGAAGGTAATTACCAAAACTTCTGAGGTCATTGAGGTACTTGGGAGACATTTACACTCATTACATGCATGTGTCAATACCACATTCTAGTACTTGGATTTAAAAAAAAAAAAAAATCATGACCCGTTTCTCCCAACACTTAACACATGCCGGATCTCAGACATGTGGAGTTTTGGTGCTTTGAGGGAATCTCCCAGGGGTTGTGATATCCTTTCAGACTTGATCTTCTGAAACCACCCATCAGCTTGGACGAGCCAACCTTGTGGAAGCTTGGCTTCGTGCTACACAGTCAAGCTCTGTTTTACTGTTTGCCTTTCCTACAAGCGGGAGAGACTGTCAACCCAGCCCCACACTCTGCTCACTTTCAATATCTATTGACTCCACCTTTCCCACATATAAGGCCATGCTATGGTCAGATACAGGTTTCTGCAGGGCTGGGGCTAGACGTCATGTGAACTCCTGGAGGCTGAGGGCCAAGTAGGAGCTTTGGGGCCCCACATGGGCCTTAACCTCCATCACTTAATACTGCCCATACTCTGGCAGGTTGCTCATCCCCACACAGCTTCAGTTTTCCAGCCGTATTTGGTACTCATGTTTGTTTTAGGGCCTCTACGGGCATCAGAGAGCACAAAATGAAGTTGGAATCAAGCCGTTGCCCCTTTCCTGTGTCTTGCCTTCACTTCTCGTGTTTTGAAGTGGCGCTCTAAGGGTCTGAAAGTGTTCTGTTGTAAGAGGTTTAATGTTGAGGCTGTAAACTGTCACAAAGACACTTGGGCAGTCCTCTATCAAAGCTATAAACTTGAAACCTCCTCTGACCTAGCAATGCCACTTCTGAGAATTCCCTGTAGACATGCTTGTACACATTCAAAATGATGTCTGCACAAAGGAATTTACCACAGTCTTGTTTGCAACGGGAAAGACCTGACACAGATCCAATGTCCCTCAGTAGGGGACTGGTCAAACAAGTCACAAAACAGGTTATTTTGCAGATATGGAAAGAACAATGCCTCCAAGTGTTAGGCTAGAAAGAGATACAGAACAGTGCGTAGAGTACACTGTGGATTTACAAACACAGGGAGATAATATTTGCAATGCATTCAAAAAAAAAAAAAAATCCCAGCTGAGGGTGGTGGTACACATTTAGAATCCCAGAATCCAGGATGCAGGGGGGTGCAGGGGGATCACCAGCCTGGCCTACATAGTGTGATCCTGTCTCAAAATATCAAAAATGAGGGCCTGGATGGTTTGGCACCAGATGGGGTCCTAGAGCTGAAAGAACCAGGAAGGGATCCCAGCTGATGACCCTCTGCAAGTGAAAACTGAAGAAACAACCCGCTCCTAAGGGTAGGCCACTTGCCCAGCAGAAATGGCCGGCAGAACACAAACCCAGAGGCATCTTTGGGGGTTCCTCGCCTTGTAATGGCATGTCAGGCCTTTTCCATTTGTTTTGTTTTCTTTTTTATTTTAATTTATATTTTAATTTATTTTATCATATTTTTATTTTGTCATATTTATCATATCTATCATATTTTATCATATATTTAATTTATCATATTTTAATTTATATTTTTTCCTCTCTTTTCAACCTACAGACCCGTTGCATAGATATTCTGGCTTCCAGCTTGGTGTTTTTACGGGATTCCTGAGTGTGCAAACACTCGAGTGTGTCTCTGCATCTGTATCTGTTTTTGTGTCTTTCCTTGGGCTCTTTCCATCCTGTTTTGTCCTACACTGAAGTGTTAGCTTTTGTTTCATCTTATTGCAATACATTTTATTTTATTATTATCCCTTATAGTCCTGCTTGTTTTCTAACAGGAGACAGAAACCGGGTGGATCCGGGTTGGGGGGAGATGGGGAGGAACCGGGAGGAGTAGAGGGAGGGAAAACCATATATAATATGTGAGGAAGAAAATCTGTTTTACAGTAAAAGGGGGGAAAATACCAATAATGAAGGATAAAAAGAGAACTCAAGGGGAAAATACACAAAAACAAATAAACAACTGAAAACAAACAAACGAAGTCCTGCCTGTGTAGGGCTGGCGTGCCTGTAATCTCAGCACTTGGAGCGCTGAGACAGGTCTGGCACAGGTTGGAGGGCACCGTGGCCTTGCAGTGAGTTCAAGTCCAGCCTGAGCTGGAGCGAGCGAGAGCTTAAAACAAAATAAAACATACCAACAAGAAAGCACCTAAGCTAATAAATGTTGGCTGTTAGATAAGGCTCGTGGGGGAGCCTTGGCGAGGGTGACAGAGGGTCAAACATGCCGGGCAGACCGAGCTTAGTGAGAAGTTTTCTTAGGAAGGGGAGGGAAGGGGGAGGAAAGAGAAAAGAGGTAAAGACACAGAGGACAGAAGAGAAGAGGGAGACAGGAAAAGTCCTGTCTGCCCCAGAGGAACAGCAGGAAAGAGAGGGAAAGAGTGGGTGGGCGGGGGGGGGGGGTCTGTCTTTTAAAGGGGTCCTTTGCACTTGGGCTGACCAGGGTACTGCCTGAGCAGACTCTGCCAGGTGACAGGGGCAGGCCAGCATAATGCCTGAACCCTTACACTGGCGACTAAAGACACTGGGCTGAGTGGAGATGACAATATTTTTCATCCACATTTTTTTCAAAAATCTTCACATTTTGAGTCACATATCTACATTCTCTACATTTCGTCTAACGTAGCCATATGTGATACCTAGGTCTATGCCAAAGACATTCTGAGCATTCAAATCTCAATCCAGAGACTTCTGGCACACTCAAGAAAAAAAGAAATGTCCTTCATATATTATCTGTACGGAAGAAAAACACTACACAAATCAATGTTAATTTTAGCGATGCTCTTCAATTACACAACAATAATCTGATTAAGATTGAATTGTCACCCTGTGAAAACATTGGCTGAAGTGTTTACAATGAGCATTCTCTTACCATGTGAAATGCAAACCTCCCTGACTGCCTACGGAAGCGGCTCCAAGCAGCTAGTGAAATTCAGGCTAGAACAAACAGACGAGGATTGTAGCTGCCATTGGAAATGTACACATTAATCCAGCAAAGAATGCACCGGATAATTACCATCTATTTCTTTCATCCACACTGATGCTTAAACTGTAAACGCTAAGGATGGTGCTCCATCACCACGCCCAGCTTCAGCTCTCCCAAATCATATACATACTGTACCTTTCATTTCCACTGTGGAACACTACTGCCTCACGAAAGGTTCCTACTACTGTGATAAGTAAGCATCATGCCCAAAAGGAACTTGGGAAGGAAATGGCTTATTTCAGCTTGCAATTCTTAGATCACAGCTCATTGCTGAGGGAAGTCAGGGTGGAACTTGAGGGCAGGAACCTGGAGGCAGGAACTGAGACAGAAGCCATGGAGGGACGATGCTTCCTGGCTTGTTCCCCGTGGCTTGCTCAGCCTGTTTTCTTATGTAATCCAGGACCACCTGCCCAGGGGTGGCCGCACCCACAATGAACTGGGCCTACCTACATTGGCAATCATGAAAATGTCCCATAGGCTTGCCCACAGGCCAATCTGTTGGCTGCATTTTCTCAACTGAGGTTTCTTTTACCCAGATGACTCTTTTTTTTGTTTGTTTGTTTTTTGTTTTGTTTTGTTTTTTTTTTTTTTTTTTTTTTTTGAGACAGGGTTTCTCTGTGTAGCTTTGGAGCCTGTCCCGGAACTCACTTTGTAGACCAGGCTGGCCTCGAACTCACAGAGATCTGCCTGCCTCTGCCTCCTGAATGCTGGGATTAAAGGTGTGCGCCACAATGCCCGGCCAGATGACTCTAGCTTGTATCAAGTTGACAAAATAAAAACAAAATAAAAAAACCTAATCAGGACCACTTCTAAGGACAAACTGTCAAAGCAGGGTTTTCCCATACTGTAGTTAAACAACAAAAATTCAACAGATTGCTTTATGAGCAGCTTATTTGGATGTTGTTTACTTTTTAAAATGTATTTTGTTTTATATGGACGAGTGTTTTGTCTGCATGTATGTATGTGCACCGTGTTCATGCTGTGCCCAAGAGGTCAGAAGAGAGCATTGGAACCCTAGCATCTGTGATAGTTAGTTATGAGTCACCATGTTGGGGCTGGGAATGGAACTCAGTCATCTGTAAGAGTAGCCAGTGCTATAAATCATTCTCCACCATCCCTGGGAGATGTCTTAAAGGCACCATGTTTGACAATATAGGAGGTGCCATCAGATTTCTGACCAAGACCTCCCAAGTCCTCAACTTGCAAGCAGTATACTGTTCTAGGAACCCTTGAGCCTCCTGCACAGTCTCGGTCACAGATGAGATGAACTCATTGAGTTACACCTCTGATTTCTTATTTTCTATTCAACACCACACATGATCCATTTCATTCATTCCTACTGCCCAGGGGTATGACACCACTATGAGAGAAGAACGTTGAGTTCCAGGTCAGACCTTGCATGTAAAAAAGAAGGTCTTGGGATCTGATTTAAGAGCACTCTCACAGTGGGACCTGGTGGGATCCTGCAAAGTTTCTGATGTAATAGTTTAGGAATGGAGAGAAGGAGTGAGAGCTTGGTAGTCTTTCATAGTCTCCTGACATTCTAGCCTAACTGCCATTCCCTTTATAACCCTGCATTTTTGCCAATGGGAATTCCTCGACTCCATTTTTCACCAAGAGCCTATTACACACTAAACACTGTTAGGCACTGGAGCATAGCATGCAGTTAATGATTGCATATGATGGGCATTTAATAAACTTGGACTACTTTTATCTAAAAGCACAATACACTGGCTTGGGTTGTATCTAGGATCTAAAGAAATCTTAAGCTGTACAGAGAGGAATGAATTATTTATAAGGCCACCAAGATCACAAAGTTGAAATGCCAAACATACAATAGTATTCGATTACTAGTGTACTGTCCCATGGAGGTTCGGTGGCAATACATGTGTTGGTCTATTAAGTATATGTTTTGAACAATTAATGCTACATATTAATCGATTTTCTATACACTCCAATTTATTGGCAAGTGTTTAACATTTTTTTCCAGAACCACATTCACAAAAAACTCACGACAAAAGAAAGCAAGGGTTAAAAAACTAGAGCTAACTCATATGAATTGTTAATACAGTGATCAAATATCTTCTAAATAAGAGAAGTAAAGCCCCCATTCTATCGATTAGATACATTTGCCACTCCTTGAGTTAACATTCCTGGTGTGTGAGAATGTGTGTGTGTGTGTGTGTGTGTGTGAGAGAGAGAGAGAGAGAGAGAGAGTGTGTGTGTGTGTGTGTGTGTGTGTGTGTGTGTGTGTGTGCTGGGCATTAAGCCTAGGGCCTTGGGCATACTGCCGACCTGCTCTCCCACTCAGCTACACCTACTGTAGCTAAGTGCTCTGCTTTTTAACCCAAGACACCACCCAGAGTGGATGAGAGAAACTGTGATGTTATCTCCTGAAAGCATCAGTTTTTCTTGTGTTTCTCATGTAGATACCGGTAAGGAATTACATGAGACAAGCGCAAAAATCCATCTGGCTTTGTAAAACGAGACACTAAACACAAAAACAATTTCTGAGTGCACGCCTTAGCAGAACCTGTTGAGGTGTGAGGGGTCTGAACTCTTTTAGGGGGAAGATCGGCAGGCACTGTGCATTAGGAATAAATGACTTTCCCTGTCTTTACATTGTCAGTTGACAGGAGATTTGAATTGTTTGCACATATGGTTTTAAGTTTTGTCTACTTCCTCGCTCTTTGCTCATCTACAGAAGGCGGAAATCTCGATGGTCGCACAGCACAAAAACAACAGCAACGCATTTCTGAGAAGAACAAACTAACTGAGCTCCGATGCAGCTTGCATGATAATCTTGAGGTCTGTGCCACAAAACAAAACAATTAAAAAGCACTGCCATTGCAGTAACGCGGGATGCTAATGCCAGTACAAGGGGATTAGAAGATAAAAGTCGCCTCCATAAACTGCCTCAAGAATCCACTTTAAAAATGCTGGCAATTTATAATCTAAGACGTGTGAAACCCAGGCACCTCGGGTTCATCTGAGTACATGTATTCTTTCTACAGTATTTACCACTGTCAGGGTGCGCTTAATAATTTGCCTCATGCGCTTATGTTCCATTCCCAACTTCTGTGTACAGTAAGTAGATGATTAAACTGTGCTGGCAGAATTTCTTTACAACAGTGATGACTACTTTTCATCGTACACATATGCCTCGAGAATATATAAATCGGGAACAGGGGAAAGTGTTTGTGACCTCTTTGAAACCTCTGGAAGAAACTTGTATATGGAAGCGATGCACACGTGTGTGGTCTGCATTTTGTTTTCTGGCAATGCCGAAACGTCCACGGGAGAGCAGAATAGAACTTTCAGTGGGACATTTTCTCACCTGCATGGTGAACGAATGTCGCAGCTAGCTCAGTTATTAATTTAGCGCCAAGAACCTCTCTGGTAAGGCAGCACCCAGCTCTTGGCCCAGGCGTCCTGCAGCTGGCGCACCTCGATGGACTTATTTCATTTTCAGAGCTCTCCTCCAGGAAGGAACTTGCCCCCTGTTGGCGAGGTTGAGCCAGGGCTGCACCCGCTGGATCTTGGAGCAGCCAGCACACAGACTCCCCCCCCCCACTTCTCACCCCCACCCCGCCGTAGTGTGCAGTGCGGGGTCCTTGCTCACCTCCGCTACGGAACCTGCTGCTGTCGCCCGCCTTGTTGAGGGCGCTGCTGGAGCAGCCCATCGTGCAAAAGCGCGGTCACCTGGCCCAGCCTCACGCGAGTATCGGTCGCGGGGCTAGGATGCGATGCTCACGCCAAAACCAAGCCGCTGAAGTTTCTCGCAACTGTGCGATCTTGCTGCCCAAGAGTTCAAGGCGCACGCACGCACGCGCAGCAGGGCCCGGGGCACACGGTGAGCACCTGGAGCGGCGGGCGAGAAACGCACAGGTGGATAGAACCAGAGAGGGCCGAGTGCCAGACAGCTGGACAACCAGCTGGCAAGAGAGAGCAGAGGGGCAACTAAAACCAAGGAACCAGCTGGACAGGAGGCACAGGGTGCCGGGAAGGGAAATGGGGAAAAGATTCAGGAGATGAGAGAGTGAAGCCCCAGGAGGGATGGATGGCATGAATAACCGTGCTAAATAGGCAGGGAGGGGAGGCGGCGGCGGCAGCCAGAGGCTATTGATTGGTAGACTGGATGAGCAATGACACTTATCCTCTTACATAACTCCAACGTAGTTACCACAAGGAAGTTCAACAACGGACACCATACTGTTAGACCTGCGCTCCGCAGTCAGCTTTAGTCTCTTGATCCACCCAGAACTACACCTACCGCTTTGGTGCCCTGCTTTTTTTGTGGTTTGCTTCGCTCTGGACCGGTTCCTCTAATCTTGCTTTGTCTTTTTAATTAATTAAGGAATTGCCATTTTAGCTTGCTTCTTATTTGAGACAGGGTCCCTACCTACATAGTCCTGGCTGTCCTAGAACTCACTATGTAGAACAAGGCTGGCCTCGAACTCACAGAGATCCCGCCAGTCTCTGCCTCCTGAGTTCTGAGGTTAAAGGTGTGTGTCAGCACGACAGGGCCATTAATTTGTATTTTATGTGTCTCGGTGGCCTGTGTGCCTTTGAGCCACAGGGACCAGAAGAGGGCATCAGAACTTCTGGAACTGGAGTTTCAGATGGTTGTGAGCCTCTACATGGGAGCTGGGTTGTCTGGAAGAGCAACTTAAGCCAGCCCTTTGCTTTGTCTTCGAGGGCTTTAACATTAAGAACAGGCTGGTTGGCCGAGTGGTGATGGTGCACACCTTCAAAACCAGCGATGGGGAGGCAGAGGCAGGCAGGTGGATCTCTAAGTTCAAGGCCAGCCTGTTCTAGGACAGCCAGGACTATACAGAGAAACCCCGTCACAAAAACAGACTATTAGTTTTAGTCACATTTCTTGCTTTGGTTTTGTTCGATTTCGAGATTGTTTCCACGTGATGATTTTTCAAGGTCAACATTGATGTTTTATATCTCAAAGGCAGTAGTTAATCATTTCACCCCCCAGTGATCCTTTTTGCCATTTTTTTTCTTCCATATATCCATATTTTGATTTTATCATGAAATTTCTTCATTGGGTAACATGCTACCCAGTGTTATACACTGAGCTGATAGCATGCTGGTTTAAAGGCAAATTGCTGTCTTCGTTTGTTTTCTACCCTTACTGAGGTTAAAAATAGATATCAGACTTTCAAAACATTGTGAATAACATGTAAAACACCATGCTTTGTGGACAGACACTTTGAAACATACCGGAGTCCAGTTATAGTAAATACAAACTAACCCAAAGACCAAGTTCATAGATACCACTCCACTTTCCAAAAGTGTCACTGCACTATAATACAGGAAGTAGTCTCACCTCTTTTTTTTTTTTTAATCAAAGGATATAAAAAACTTACGCTACCTTAGATAGAAAATGGCAAAATCAAATACAATTAGATGAGGGGAATCGGCTTTCAATTCGAGGGTGTGAGACAAAACAGAATGAGGAGAAGCAGATCACCGCCTATGGGAGCAGGACGGCTGTGGGAGAAGTACTTCTGCCTTTATTATTGGGTAGACAGAAAGGATGGGTAGCTGCCCTCTGCTTGCCCCCTCCCTGTTCAGAACGCCTGGGCGACTGCACATTGCTCACTCACCAAGTATCATTGCCCTCCTTCTCCCCAACACATTGATCAGCATGGTCAGCGTGCAGGTGGCTGGGAAGAGGGCTGAGGCACACAAAGCACGGAGGCATGCCTTACTGTGAGCATCAAGTAATTGTTAATGAATATGATTGTTTTCACCGCTGGACAGAAAGGGTCGATGCACTGAACCAGCAGCTATCAGATGAACTTGTCAGTGCTGTTTGTGCTCTGCCAAGGAATGCAGCCTGTCACTTCTAATCCTCTCAAAGTGTCTGTCCACAAAGAAAGAAAAAACAGGAAGCACAAAGAATGTAGGTGCCTGTGGATTTTATCTCGAAACCTTTTGTTTTCAGAAGCTTGAAGTAGCGATTTTGGTGAAGGGGAAACAATAAAGTCTTGTGTTAATTTCCCTCTCTAATTACCTGTTTTACTTTCTCAAAATCACTCCGAGATGCAGATCTCTGTGAGTTCCAGGACAGCCTGGTCTACAGATGGAGTTCCCGGACAGTCAAGGCTACGCAGGGAATCCCTGTCTTGAAAAAACACAATCAAACAAAAAAGCATCCAGGAGTAATAACATCTGGATGGCAAAGTCCTCTCAAAGCATATACATTTGATAGCTTTGCAGGATGGAGATTCCTCCCTCCCTTCCTTCCTTTCTCCCTTCCCTTCCCCTTTCGTTCTTTTTTTCTTTCTTTCTTTCTTTCTTTCTTTCTTTCTTTCTTTCTTTCTTCCTTCCTTCCTTCCTTCCTTCTTTTTTGAGATAGGGTTCCCTGTGTAGCACTGAGCTTTTCTGGGCTTGAGCTTTTACACACAAAAACCCTGTTCTGGGTTGACGCACTTCAGTTAACAAGAACAGTTAGCCAGAAGCAGAACTACAGAAGCCAAAAAAGCATGGTTAGAATAGTCACAGACTTCCCCAGAACTGTATGTACTTTGATGGATCAGGCCTCTCTTTTAGTTTGGCAGGTGGTGCTGTCTGTGTGCTGAGTTTTACGGCCTGAATGGCACTTCTACCATGGAGTCAGTAGTCTAGGAGCCTACTAAGTCTGGGGCCTTGTTACATAACTGATGTCTTACAACATATCAGTTTGAAAATACAATGCTAAATTATTATGTAAAAGGAACTTTTCATGCAATAATTATTAATGCATGCATGCTAAAAATAGTTCAAGTACTGGTGGAATATACACAGTAAAAACAAATGTCCTTTTAAAAAAAAATCAGAGCTGGGCATGGTGGCCCAAGCCTGTAATCCCAACACTCAGAGGCAGATCTCTGTGATTTCGAGGCCAGCCTGCTCTTCCCTCTCATGAAAAGGGTTTAGCAGCAAACTATGCTTGCCACTGTCTATTTTTCTGGTTTTGCTTCCATTCTCCTTTTCAAGGCTTTATTTGTCCCTGCCCCAAATTTTCCATTACTATTTCAGACTTTCAGTCCTGACTAACTTATTT
Organism: Phodopus roborovskii; assembly: GCF_943737965.1. NCBI lineage: Eukaryota > Metazoa > Chordata > Mammalia > Rodentia > Cricetidae > Phodopus > Phodopus roborovskii. The sequence goes on along the minus strand of NW_026126567.1, from coordinate 16,689,676 downwards.
TTGACACATGGTCTTAGGTAGCCCAGGCTGGCCTTGGATTTCCTATGCACACAAGAATAGTTTTCACCTCCTGATTGCTAGTATCATAGGCATAGGAGAACGAACACATTTGGTCTTACTTAACCTTTGAAAAATTATTTAATCATTTTCTTTCTAGTCTTATCTTCTATAAAAAGATTAATACAGCTGGGAGGTGGTAGTGCATGCCTTTAATCCCAGAAGGCAGATGGATCTCTGAGTTCAAGGCCAGCCTGGATTATACAGTGAGCTCCAGCACCTGCTCCAAAGCTACTTTGAAACCCTGTCTTGAAAAAAATAAAACAAATAAACAAATCAAAAAGATTAATATGGTCTATGATATTTTCATGTCCATAAGTTAAAGGTTTGTTATTATGTTCTTTAACTATCATTCTACCTTTTTTTTTTTTTTTTTTTTTTTTTATGGCAAGGTTCTAAGAGGGTCTTGAACTTGCTATGCTATGGCTCCTCCCACTCCCCAGTGCTGGAGTTACTTAACATACATTACCACACCCAGTTTTAGATGGTAGTGGGGTTGCAATCCAGGACTTTGTGCATGGTAGACAAGGACTCCATCAATCAAGATACAACCTAGCAATTTTGAAGGCACCTTAAAGGTCCAGCAATACAAAGGACCTGGTACAAACCATCATTTAGGTAGAGTATATAATTGATACATAGTATCATTTGGAATGAGTACATAATTGGTACATGTATACAATGTCCAGTAATAATTTCTCCATACACCATTTAGACTTATACCATGTCTTAGCCAATTAGTTTTGAGTATGGCTCATTGTCATCAAGTATCTACTAAGAATATTTGAGAGTAGGGAAAGATGGGAGGAAGATGCATAACTGAATGTCTAATGTAACAAGTGTACATCAACATTCCCACACGGTACCTGAAGAGAACCATAATGCAAAGTGCTCCTAAGCAGACATTCCCTTTTATAACAGCATGACAACCAAAAACCAAACAGGTCAGCAAAGAAAAGCACAGGATTAAAAAAGGGGTGTGGGGGGGGCACTGGTATTTTAACCGACAATGGCACAACTCTAATCTAGGCTTATTTCATTGAATTTTCAGATGAGCTATTTGTTAGTTTTAAAGTTCATTTAAAGATTAGTATGTTTACAGAACTAGAATGATAGAAGGCAAATATCTGGATTTGCATGACCTTAAGTAATTGATGCCTAACTGTTAAAGCAAATAGTACGGTAATATAACACTACTATTTGTTCAAATTCACATCAAAATGGGCCACAGTTGATTAAGTTTTAATTGCAAAAGTAGCTAATTTACAGACCTGGTTCTGTTCCGATTTCTGCAATATAATAGCTGTAAATTTTTGAGAATAACAAGGTTACTATCTCATAGTGTGTATGTGTGTGTGTGTGAGAGAGAGAGAGAGACATGGTTAGGTAAACGTTGTTGTAATTTCTGGCTTCTTTTTTAAAAGATCAATTTATAAAGATTGCCTGCTTCTCTTGGGACCACCACGACCGTAGGGCTCCTACATATTTTTGAAATTATTTTTATGTCAGGGTGGTGTAAGCCTTTAATCCCAGGCAGAGGCAGGAGGAGCTCTGTGAGTCCAAGTTCACTCTGGTCTACAAAATGAGTTCGAAGACAGCCAGAGGTATTACACAGAGAAACACTGTCTCGAAAAACAAAGAAAAAATTATTGCTGGGATAGGGGCGAATGCTCTCCCCTCTCTCAACCTCCAGAGCAAAGTAACACACCATACAGCTTACTTACTAACCTGATCTTACTTTTTTTTGTGTGTGCGGAAGCTTGTGCTGTTGGGCAGTGGCCATGGGCCAATTTCTGGTGTGCTTCCTTGGTAGTTGTTCACCTTACTTTTTTCAGTCTCTTACTGGGGCTTACAGATTAGGCTAGATTGGTTGATAAGCTAGCCTCAGGGATCTGTCTATGTTCCAGAAATGTAATTACAAGCGTGCACAAATATGTCAGACTTATTGGAGAGATGGGAATGGGAAGGTTTAGGCATAGAATTCAGGTCCTCACCTTTACCGGCTGAACACTTTGAAAAGCCTCGGGTGTGTTGGTGCTAGTAAATAGTAAAAGCCATTGTCTTTTTTTTTTTTCTTGACTATCTCATGTTACATTTATAGGACTGTCCAAGTTTCACAGCGAAAGGATTTTAAAAGTATATATATGTAAAATTTTTATTACGGCTATTTCTCTACTTTTGCACACGAATATGTTCGTTCAGGCGCAGACCAGAGAACACACTGCTGGAGTAGGCTCTCCCCTTCCACCACGTGGGTCTCGATCTCCGCTCATCCACTCGGCGGGAAGCGCATTTACCCATTGAGCGCCCTGGCCGGGTTTGGTTTGTTGATTGCGGTCTCTGTGCAGCAGAGGGACGCGGGGAGTCTGCTACGGAACGGCGTCCTGGACGACCGATCGGCGGGTGGAGGCTCGCGAAGGGCGGACGCAGGGAGAGCGGCGTCCCGGGGCTCGCACGCACGAGGCATCATCAGCCAGAGGCCAGCTCAGCAGCTGCCACACCCTTGGTGGCCGCCGCCCCGCCCCGCCCCACACACCGCGGCCTCGGCCGTCCCCATCAGACGCCCGTTCTCCGCGGCCCCAGCCGCGGAACTAACCGGTCCCCATAGCAACAGACTGCGGCGGTCCGCTCCCAACCAGTTCCCTTCCGCTTGTGATCGGCGCCCGCTTCCGCTTCCTGTCCCAGCGTGCCCCGGTTCCCGTAGAAGAGCTTTGCATTGTGGGAGTTCCTTCCTTTCTCGCTCCCCGGCCATCTTGGCGGCTGCTCTTGGTGAGTGAGCTCTGCTGGGTGGAGGATTAGGCGGCTCGGGGAGCCCCGCTGGCTGGCGTTTTGGCGCTCCGGATGCTAATCCTCTCTTCTGCCCTCTCTGTGTGCTAGGTTGGGGGCTGTCCCGCACCTAAGGCAGGAAGATGGTGGCCGCAAAGAAGACGGTGAGTGAAGCCGATCGGGCCCGGAAGCCGGTTCACGTGGTGCACGGACAGCGGGGTCTGGGCCGGGGCGGGTAGATGGGAGCACACTGGGTCATCAGCGTGCCGCCGAGGGTCCAGGGTTGCAAAGTAATCCCTGTGACCGCGCAGGCATTAGTAAGGGCCCGGTTCCAAACTCCTGGGGCTGGATTTGGTTCCGAGATGGCTGCTCCTGGTTCTCAGGTCTCAAAACGTTTGCATTGTAGAAAAAGTCCCTCGAGTCCATCAACTCTAGGCTCCAGCTTGTTATGAAAAGTGGGAAGTACGTGCTGGGATACAAACAGACTCTCAAGATGATCAGACAGGGCAAAGCGAAGTTGGTTATCCTCGCCAACAACTGCCCGGCTTTGAGGTAATGGAGGGGACCCGAGTGCGCGCGGCCGACTGCAAACTCTGTGGACGATTATGATGGTTGCTCTCTGATGTTTGGACGTTAGTTTCTGTGTGTGTTCTTCCGTGAGCGTACCTGTGAAGCAGTGTGTGGTGACAGGAGGGATACATACACATACGATACACGCTCGGGGACGCCCAGGCGCATGATGTGTTTTTTTCTATGTATTTTGCGCTGCCCTATTTTTTGATCCTCTTTTCTAAGTGCTACACTCCATTGCCTGTGCCTGTTTTAGTTTAGGAAAGTTGTGTCTGGTTTATGGAGGCGGAGTATCGTACAATCACCCATTTAGCAGTATCTAATTTTCTTGAGCATATGTTTATACTTGCTTGACTGCTTTAACTTGGACCTAGTGAGAATTCTAAATAAGCTAATGAAACTTGGAGAATACAAGCTCCTCGATTTTCTATGGCAGTTGATTGCCAGCACCATCCACCTATTCAGTCTTAAGTTTGTGAAGCATTTTCTTGTTTATTTTTTAACCTGCCCTTTATAGTAATAGTATTATAAGCATCCATGGTTAAATACAAACTCCAGTGGGTCCAGGATGGGGTTCAGGTTCCATTTCTCATAAGCTTCTTGTGGCATTATTGATGATGGTCTGTGGGACTTCAAATTCATTTGTGTCCGTTGAGTTGGCGCTGAGGTGGTTGGTTGCTCTTTAAGTGATAGTAACAGCGTGCTAGTGGGTGGTTAGGATGGCTTAACATTTTTTAAGGTTTCCTACCCTCCACTCTCCCATAGTTTGTGTGTGTGTGTGGGGTGGGACTGAGTGCTTGTGATCTTGGGAATCCAGGGTGGGTGTCAGATCCCCTGGAGTTGTGAGGTGCTTGATTTTGAGATGTGAGTGCTGGGAACTGAACTTGGGACTTTTGTAAGTAGTACCAGCTTTTGCTGAACTATATCCAGGCCAATGTTGACTTTCTCGTGTCTATCATACCATTTTTCTACTAAACTAGATAACTCTTTAGTTTTTAAGTACCTTACCCATTTTAAACTTATTTAGTAATTTGAGAACTGAATACAACATACTTAGAATTGAATGCTACCTAAACAAAGTAGGTATTCAGTAGGTAATTTGGAAGCTATAGTAACAGTCTGTAGTAACAGTCTGTCAGTATCTTAATGTGGCATTATATTTGACTTTTTTGTTGCTCCCAAAGGAAATCTGAAATAGAATACTATGCCATGTTGGCTAAAACCGGTGTCCATCACTACAGTGGCAATAACATTGAATTGGGCACAGCGTGTGGAAAATACTACAGAGTGTGCACACTGGCTATCATTGACCCAGGTAGGCTTTTTAAATTGTGCAATGTTTTCTTTCTAATGTTAGTACCTCTTACTAGGCAGTGGCATTGGTGCCTGAGTTCAGACCATTAGAATTTTAATAAGTGAAAGAGATGTCATAATTTTATTGTGCACAGAATTGAGGATGCATGGCAGTATATTGTATATTGGCTTTGCTGTAAATAAACAGTTAAGTATATGAATTTCATTTAATGAGGCACTTAATTGTTAGTAGGTAGAAATAGGTGAAATAAAAAGTCATCTTTTTTGGGAATAAGCAATTTGGGGTGAGTGTCTACAAATTCACATTCTTGTGTTTTGAGCTTAGAAGCTTTAGTTGCCTTGTAGAATGCTGCGAATATTCTCGCTGTTCTGATTCTGTGATAATCAGGGCAGGCTAGACATTCGCTATAGTAAGACCATGCATGTGTCCCCAGATCTAGTTCTTTACCTAGGTCTGGTTTTCTAAATGCTGGTGACAAGCCCGATCTTACTTGTGATTATTCTGTGTGATCATAGGATGGCTAAGATTCTAAGGTGTTTTTTAATTGGTCTTAAGAGTGATAGCAACCACTGTAATAATTTTCAGATATTGCTAATCTGCCTTCTTGGCTAAAAAAAAAAAAACCTCGTAGTCAGCTCTAGGGAAAGTTCTGTGATTACCACTTGCCATTATATGAACTGTAAAACTATCGTTTTTTTTTTTTTTTTTCTCCAGGTGACTCTGATATTATTAGAAGCATGCCAGAACAGACTGGTGAGAAGTAGTAAACCAGAAAAGCCTTCCTTTAATAAAACCACCAGAGCTCTTTTAAAAAACATTGTGTCCATTTGGGTTGTTTTCTTCCTAGCTTTTGGTTCATTTTCACTTGAAAGTTGGATTAGAACCATTGGAACCACAATTTCTGGTAGCCAGACATTGGTGAAGTTAGTTACATTCCCTAGTTTTTTTGTGGGGTTTTGTTTTGTTAAAGAGAGTATACTATATCGCTACAAAATTTGTGGGACCAGAGGTGTTTGAGGTTTTCAATGTTGAAATACACATTTGTATTCATATATATCTAATCAGAGTCCTGTGTTACTTGGTATTTTCTGTGGGTGGATGTGTTCCTTCATAACCTTACTGAGGCATGGTTTCTCACTTAAACCTAGAATTTGGCAGTTCCAGCTAGATTAGCCAGCTTCCTCTCTGGGTCTTCTGTGTGTCACCATTTTTACATTAGGTGCTGGAGATTCGAGCTGTTATTCACAGCCCCTGTAAAGACAGGCTTTTGATTCTAGTCTTGGTATTTGCACTGTATGTTTGGTGTAGCAAGGGAATTAAGTGAAATTCTGTTACAGGTTGCTGAAAATATTTAACATAAGGTTCTTCCCTGAGCTTAATCAGGTATTAGATCTTTTATGAAGATGGTTAGACCTGCCTTTTAGAGCTATTTCCATGGTTCAGAGTGTTTCAATGTTGGGTTAAAGTGTATGTTACCTGCAGAGGACTTTTCATGCTATGTGAGTAATTTTGAATTATTTTCCCTCCAAACTTGTTCCTATTTAATTCCTTAATGTATGGTGAACTGAATTTCAAAGTACAAATACTGATGTACTGTTCCTCTGTGGGGTTTCTATGTAGTGACTTAGCTATAGGCATTTAGAATTTTATTTTTTAATGTGTGATTTGTAGGTGGTGATAATATAGTACATGATAATTTGGCTTTTATATATACTTTCTGTCTAATCGTGTCTGCAAGAAGGGTTTAAAATGAGGGATATTTAAAGCTAGGAGATAGGAAACATACTTTGTCGGTGGTGTTTCTGTGGGGTGGCTGTGATGAAGTGCCATCGTGCTGCTTTGGGGGGAAAGGGGCTCAAGTCAGGGATGGTAAAAATTGGCATTCTACAATGTTCTTTTCCAGTTGTAATGAAAGTGAGGTTTCAGGTGGGTCCCCGTAATATGAGGGATGGCAGGGGATTCTAGCCAAGTGGAGTTGTGCTTGTGTGGAGACACGTGCCAGAAAAGTGGCATGTTGAGTGTGTTGAACATTGCAAGCAACACTCTGTGGCAGGTGAACAAAACTGTCTGACACAATTTGAGCTTGCTATAGCAAGAGAGTCTAACCTATTCCGGTGTTCTCTTCCTAATGAGACAAGCCGTTATATAGGCTCAAACAATATTTAAGAGATAAAGAATTGCAATTACAGAATTGTGGCAATAGCCACAGTGCGTGGCATGTCGAAGAAACCAAATTTTAGGCTAGTCATGTTTCATGGGAAGGCTTTCTGGTTCATCTTTAGAACATGGCTGTGCTTTGGCCCACTGTAGCAGAAGGTTCCTGCCCCAATTCTGGGCTTACCTGTATTTGGTCTGAGGACAGGTCCCATGGAGGCTAAGTGCCAGCTGGTGAAAATTGAGCCTTTAAAAAAACTAGCATTAGTCACCTCTGCCTCTCGCTAAACTATGGTTCTGAGAGCCAAGGAGTCCTCATTTTCAGCTTTATGCCACAAAAAAATTGAATATAATTCCCCATGTTTGTGATTATCTAATCTAGAACTTTTATATTTTGTCTTGTTAATAGTAACTTTTCAATATCTTAAACGTTTACCATTTAATTTGCTGTCTCCCATCTGTTTCAGAGTCAAGGCAAAGAATTCTTTCTTATCCCCTTCCCCCCACGCCCCACAAGCCCTATCTTGTGAGAGCATTTAAAACGTTGGAGGGGATGTCACACACCTTCTAGGGTCTGTGGGCACTTGGATATGTGACATCCACTTAACACATACATGTGCCTTGAGTTCTTTTAGATTTGTGTGTGAGTGTTATGCTTGCAGTTATGTCTGTACAAATGCATTCCTGATGCCTGTGGAAGGCCAGCAGAGGGCATAGGATTCCCTGCAACCATGTGGGTGCTGGAGAACTGAACCTTCACTAGTCAGACTGGTTGTATCAAGCTGATGGTGTTACTCTGTCCATGTGCCTGTATTCCCAGTAAGTAGAAGTAGAATTGAGAGTTGAAGTTAGAACCTCAGCAAACAGTAAGACCCCACCTCAAATTTAAACTAGGAACTTTATTCAACAACACTTTCTGGGGTTGTGGATTTTAACATAAAAATTCAATAGGACATAGGTCCCATGACTTAACCATATGTCCATATATACATCAAAGTAAATCCCAGTAGGAAAAAAAAAATTTGTGGAGTCAGTTTTCTGCAGAATCGAGACTTGTTTGCAAATGAGATTTCAGTTCGAGGGTGGGAGGAGGCAGAAGCGAGTCATACAGCACATCACCGAACACTGCACAGTTCATTCTCATGGTAAACAGGTTTTAGGATTCAAAGGGTTTCCCCACCCCCAATATGGAGTCTAGACACCTTATTTTAGTGTCTACTAGTGTGTGCATTTCTCATGCAGTGGCCCAGTGTCTTCTGTACTGGTTGTGTTTTGTTTTACAGATTTAACTGTGCTGTGAGCTTTAAGGCTCTACTGCTCTGAAATCCTTTTTGTGATGGTGTACAAGTATATAAAAGCATTTCTAGTCTTCATCTGTATCGTAGGCGGTTTTCCAAGGCTTCCATTCTTTGTGTCATTTCTTCTAGTAAATCTCAAATTAAGGAAAACTAATCTGGATGGCTGTTTTAGCTTGCAACCCAGTACAAGTTGATTTGATTACTAAAGTCTTTGTGATTAAAAGCAAACTTCCCATATTTTTTGGGGGGAAAAAACCCTTGTACATTTATAGTAATTTGCTGAACATGCCATTAAGCCACATGTTCTGTCTTAGGCTGTTCTGGAATTAGCTCTTGTAGACCAGGCTGATCTCAAACTCTCGGAGATCCGACTGCTAGCATTAAAGGCATGGGCCATCAACGCCCAGCTTAAACTCATTATCAAAGCCAAATGTTTCAGTTTAAATTTGGCTTTTCCAAGAAAGTTTTCTAACTATACCCATGCTGCTTATAGTTTACAATCGTGATTCTCTGGGAGCCATGGCTGATAATTTGGGAGATGTAAAGACAGTGCCTTACAGAGTGAAGGAAAATCAGAAGGAACATGGGAGTGGGGTTCATTGAGCAAAAGCTAAGAAGCCAGTGCCCTTGAATTTTGACTTAACACTCCTTTACATAAGTTTCTTTTCTAAGGGGTAGAAGGGGACAGGAAGAAGCTGTAGAGTAAGTATTTGTAAGCTCCTCAGTTCCTGCTATCTGCCCCCATGGCAGAATGACAGCCCAGCTTTATGTTGACTACTGTCAGGAAGAAATCTTCCACACGGGGCCAGCCCCTATCCCCACTTACAGGGAGAATTGCCATGTGCTGCTCCTAGCCCGTTGGCACAGGGGTCTGGACTAGCTGAGGTTTACTGTGGTCTTGTCAGCCAGCTTTAATAAGCTTGCTATAGCCTTCAGTTAAGAGCCTCTGGCAGTGTGTCTGTCCCAAGTAACAGCACCAACCACTCTTGTCATCCCTATGTATCCATTCCTGCTTAAATGAGTCACTGGGCCCTGTTCCTTGGTAGACTTCTTCATCTCTGAGTGCTGATTATAAGGTATTGGGGGGGGGCATGTTGCTGGAGAGATGCAAGAGCATTGACTGCTCTTCCAGAGGACCTGAGTTCAATTCCCAGCAACCACATGGTGAGATATATCAGGTGCCATATATACATAATAAATTGGCTGCCAAAAAAGGAAAGGGAGGTACCCAGTTCTTCAATGTCTGCATATACATGCGGCTTGTGTTGTTAGTATGGAGGGTTTAGAGGTCAGACTAAAGCTCTTCATTGGGGAACTCACTGCTAGGCATGCTTCTCTGGGGCACTTCATGACTAGTGTTTATCCATCCTCTTTCGGAGGGAAGTGCCTCCCTCCCCACGTGCACTGATTGGCCACAGCAGAAGACAACAATGTGACCATGCCACTAAGCTAGCCTTGACACCAACTCTCACCTTTTACTGTTGCTGGCTTTGCTGATGAAACCCGCAGTTATTTGTAAAGTTTTGCTGTTTGCATCTCACAGGAAAAGGATATAGCGCTGGGTTAGTTTCCTTACTTCTTCATTTGCAAGGTTCTGGAACATGATAAGGTTTTCACATTTGCATTGGTCTTGGCTTTCTTCCAAAAGGCTTCCTGAGAAAGCGGATGGAAAGAGTTTGCCTCTATCTTTCACTACACTTCCCAGACATATAACAGGACTAAGTCAGTACGCAGGGAACCATAATGAAAGAAATGCCCAGCCTTTCCATGCATCCAGATCCAGAGACATAAATGCTGGGAAAGGGCTGTGTTGGCTTCAAACACTGGAAGAAGCTTTCATTGTACACTGGGAGTCAAGACCACTACTGCTTCTTCTAGTTTAGGTTTTAGTTACTCACATAGGTTAATTAACTCCTTTCCTACTTTAAGCTAAGTCTGTTGGCAAGCTGAAAGGCTGCTGCAGCTAATCCAGTTGTGATATTTCACTTGGAATTACCTGAAGGATTTGTTGAGTGGAAAAGTTTTTGTGTAGATCTTGAAAGTTTATCTTCTTCAAACAGATACCTGTGTTGCACTGCAAAATTAGAACAGGAAAGTAGGTCTCGGATATTTATGGTGACTGGCTCAGATTCTGCAAAGAGAGAAAGCCAAATTCAAACCTGCTTCACACTGCTGTGGCCTAAAGCAGCCACCAGCCATGCCAAGGCATTTAGTATTCCCTTGGTATATAGAGCTTTGCTTTGAAACATACATGAGCTGTCAGTAAAAGTGGTAGCTACTGTTTTGGCAGTTGAGTACTTCCTGTCTGTCAGGAAAAGGGCCTTGGCCCTTGACAACTTGTATCTGCAGTGAGGCTGACGGCTGAGCACACTGCCTTTGGAAGCTCACCTGTAGGCTGGCGGGCCTGCTTTGGCGGCTCCTCTGCTGGGGAGTCCTGTCTTCCATCAGAGTCTTCTAGAGCTAAGTGGGCCAAAAGGAGCGACAGTTTCACACGTGCTCATTAGGACACTGTTAGAACCCAGTGTCCTTTGGTGTTATTTGGTAACATGAAGGAGCATGTGATGATTTCTGGTCACGGTAGAGCAGTTCTCTCCCTGAAGAGACTTACATCATTGTAAGACGGTTCCCCTCACGGTGTCATGTCAAGTAAGGCAGGAAAAACATTGCTGAAGGATCCAGTGCAAGCCCTGCAGCCCTGCCTGCGACATCTCACTGGGGATGATTGAGCCAAAAGTAAAGCATGCTCCCTATTTGGGAATCTGGAAGAATCCCCGCCCTGCCCTGTCCTGTTTCCCCCCCCCCCCCCCGTCTCCCCTTCACCCCAGGGTGGTTTGCTTTAGATGAGTAAGGCATCACTTAGTTTGCATTTTAAGGCTGTCTTAATCCAGGATGTGAATAAAAGGGGAAATGGGTGGAATTCCTGTGTGTAAGCATTAATTAGTGAACTGGAGAAACTACATAAAATGTCTGAGATCTAAAGGATAGTCATATTTTATAAGTAAAAGTCCCTGTGGAAAGGTATTCTATGGGTGTCCAGTGGAAAGGGTAGACATCCCTTTCCACTTCCTGAAGTAGTATTCTGGTCTGGTTCCTTTAATGATGGCCTCTTCCTTACATGGTCACATCTCTAGGTTTGGGAGGAGGATGGCATATTAAAGCATTTGACACACTGGCACTGTAAGTGCTCAAGACATGTGAGTGATCACATTTGTCTTCACCTCTCCATTCTGTGGCTGAAGTGTCTCTAGGTACCACTTGTCTTGGTCTGCAGGGAGGCATTTTCTGGGCACCAAAGGAATGGTTTGAGGGTATTCTGGGTTCATGCTGCCCCATGGCTAAAGTCTGCCCAGACACATTCTATAATACCTTCACAGATGCCTTGCTTCAGCTTTCCACTTATCTCTCCCATTGTGCTGAAGTCTTCTGCATAGAAGAGATGCTTGTCAGTGGGCTCAGAGGCGATCTCCTGTAGTTCTTCCTCAATGGCTTTTCCTACCCCAACAGCATACATAGTGATACCTAGGTGACAGAGGTTAGAGTAAGATACAGTTGCATTCCCGGGGTCTGGACATTGTACTGTGCCCAACCAAAGTCAGTTAGATATTAAGTGAGGGGATTTGAAGCATCAATACCAACAACGCTTTATATTTCTTAGCATTTTTATTTCAGACATATGAACAAAAGATTCCAGAGATATGGCATCTAGAAGAGGGTAAAAGACAGCTATTATGATTGGCTCTGGAGAGGGTCAGGTAACAGATGTTCAGCTTTCTCCTGAACTGCTTTCTGTATAGTAGGAAAAAGTATTATCTCACAGTTTACTAAAATGAGAGGTGTTTCTGGGAAAATTCTAAGCAGGTCAAACTATGACCTTATATAGGCTCTTAACATATAGCCAAGGCTGGGCTGGAACTTGTAAATCCCCTGCCTCAACCTTCTGGGCTGAAAGGAGAAGAACGTTAAGTGTCTTGGGGTCCAGTGGGCCGCCTTCTACCCACCTCTCTTGAGAGGTGAGGGGCATCGTCTTGAACAGAAATGGGAAACTAAAGAAGTGAGTCTGTAGACCACTGGAAATCCCAGTCAGGAAAAAGAAGAAACTCAAAACATCTCCCTTAGATTTCAAAAGTGATGTGAAGTTGCTACAAAACCTTTCCTAAATCAGGCTAGTCCTTAGACTCCATTCCCTCATTCGAAAGTTAAACAAGCAATTGAGCACTGCTTGACTTCTGACAGTTTTCAGCCTTGGCATCTTATTCTGGCTAATCCACCAGACTAGAGTGTTCACTTGAAGCCGTGGTTCAAATGTATATTCACGTGGTGGCGTGTGCTTGCAGTCTCAGTGCTAGGGGGCTGAGGCAAGACTGCTGTGAGTTTGAAGCCATCTGTGCTATACAGTGTGTTTCAGGTCAGCTTGAGCTAGAAAGAGGGATCCTGGTTTTTTGTTTTGCCTTTTTAAGTGTGCGTCAGTAAATCCATTAACAAATCTTCAGGTGACTCTGGAGGGGACATGCCATGGTGTTGGGCCAATTGTATGTTGCTGTTAAACAGCAGGATCTGAGGTGACTGTACTGGGGGGTCAGGCACACTGGGCAGTACAACCTCTTACTCAGACTGTGAGGGGCATTTTATTTACATCGCCAGGGCCACATTATGGCCTCTAGGTGGCAGTATAGCCAAGGTGAATTTTAATGGCAGTTGTCAGACCGCCTTTCTGTACTCAAACACTCCTAAAGCCAGCTATGATTTAAAAGACCAGAATTTTGAATAATGTAAACCACAACTCCACCCCATATTACCAGTGGCCTTGGCTTTGCTGGCCCACTCGGAGACATCATCCTGAGCCCGTCCATCGGTGAACACGATGGCTACTCTGGGCACCCGTGTGGAGAGTGGCCTGGCTCCTTCTACTTGGGTAAAACTTCTCTCAAACATGTGTTTCAGGGCCAGCCCAGTCATAGAGCCTTTGCCCATGTACTTCATGTGGGCCACAGCTTTCTTCATGTCCTTGGCTGAGCTGAAGTCCCGCAGGGAAAACTCTGTGTGGACCTGTGTGGAATACTGCAGCAGCCCCACCCGAGCAGCTTTCGGGGAAACTGCCAAGGAATCTATGATCCCGGTGACAAAATGCTTCACGATCTCAAAATTGTCTTCTCCGAGGCTCTTAGATCCATCAATCACAAAGACTAGGTCAATTGGGCCTTCAGTGCACCCTATAGGAGACATGGTTAAAAAGTTAGAGATCATAGCCAGGTGGGGTGGCGCACACCTTAGTCCCAGCACTCGGGAGGCACAGGCAGGAGGATCTCTGTAAGTTTGAGGCCAGCCTGGGCTACAGAGTGATTGCCAGGATAGGCTCCAAAGCTACACAGAGAAACCCTGTCTGTCTCGAAAAACAAAACAAAGCAAACAAAAAAGAGTTAGAGGTCATGTACACAAAGGAGTATAGAAAAAAGTTCAGCAGGGAGCACAGTTGAGCTAGGGGAGCGGTCTTTGCTCTTCAGCTAGCACCTCTGTATTTGAGTAGCTGGTTAGTAACACTGTGACTTCCCTATGTAAGCTACACAGCACCCACACATCCTAGAGGCGATCACAGGCAACCACACACTGTTTACTGGCAGCCAGGCCTCGGAGGAACTGTATGCAGAAAGGCAAAGGGTTAGGGCAGCGGTCCTCAACCTTCCAATGATGTGGCCCTTTAATACAGTTCCTCCTTCGCGCTGGCCCCAACCATAGAATTGTTTTTGTTGCTATTTCATAACTGTAATTTGCTACTGTTATGAATTGTAGATGCCTGTGTTTCCTCATGGTCTTAGGCAAACTATGTGAAAAGATCGCTTGACTCCCAAAGGGGTCTCCACTCACAGGTTGAGAACCACTGGATTAAACTATATACCAAGGCAGTTCTTTTTTTGCTTTGTTGTGGGAGGCAGATAGATGATATTCAGTATTTTGACAGACAGTAGAAGAGATGCTTAATTTGAACTCAGCCTTGTCTTCTCCCAAGAAGCTTCCAGGGTAGCCCAGCTTGTGCCGGCTACTCTCTGAATAAATACCCCAACACATTGATTTATTCAGTCAAAATCATTTTACTGCATATTTGCTTTGAACAAGGCAGTGGACACAGCAGGATTATGATAATGACTGGCACAAAACGTCTGACACCAGGTTGCTAAGTCCAATGTGCCCTCTGCAGTATCCATGTGTGTGCGTGGGGGGGGGGGGACAATTATTGAACACTGAGTCTTTTCTCCCCTAATCTGAATTGTCCTTCAATAGATACTGTGTATCATTTATTTTTTTTCCCACAATGTTTGGCATACAATAGGTATTCAATACATTATTACAGAAAAAGAACGCTGTGGTATCCATTAGATAGCACACTGATAAGTACAAAAAATGTATGATCACTAAATTCTTTACCCATACCAAAGCTTTTTGGGCAACTTAGATGGTTGACAGTAATAAGAGAAAAAAAATTTATGCAAATATACAGGCAATTTGGATGCCAAGAGACTTTGTTATGTACGGCTGTATAAAGAACTGTAACAATTCCAAATGAATGATCTCATTTCAAACACTCTACAGTATGTTATTATAATGTTCTCTTTTATATATCAAGCAGCTGTCTAATCTTTCAAACCGAAGCACAATAATAAAGCAAGTAAAGACATACATATGCAAAAATATTTCTATGCCTGGCTAGTAGAAAACACTAATGTGATTGCGCACACATGTGCGTAGAGTGGGGGCTGGGGTGGCTTCTCTTTTTTTTCATTAAGTGCTTGTGCTCATTACTCAATCTATTCTTTAATCGAGGAAAGGAAATCAGAAGACTCAGGTGTCATGCATGTGGCTCTCCGGCAGATGCCAGGGCTACTGGAATAATGTACCAGCTGCTCCCTTCTATATACCCTTTGCTTACAGAACAGAGTCAGCCATTGCCATTTCTATCAACGAAATCAAAGTTGTTCTGCTGGCTGTTGTTGAGCTTAGCCCTGCCTTCTGTCGGTGTACATATCTGTTTATGGGAGAAGCAGGGCTAAGGGATCTATCGCCTGAAAATGCTCCAAAAGGAATTACTCCCAAATCAAATGGAAGCAGACAGCCAGTTCGGTCACTCACGTTTACAGCGCCTCCCATCCTCAGCCAGGACAAACCCCTCTGAACACCGGCACATGTAAAAATCTCCGTTGCTCACACATATGTGCTCACAGCCATGGTGGCTCGACTTGCAGACATCCTTCCCTGGGGGACAACGTGGGGAGGTGAACAACCCATTACTGTAGAAATAAGCTGGTGTGAACAGTCATGTCAGCGGACATTAAGGACGTGATCCATTTCTAAGCCCAACTTTTCTAAAATGGTCATCTTTGCAGTCTATGCCAGGACAGGACAAGATCAAGGAGCAACTCCACTCAGAACTCTTGCTCCTCCTGGCTCTGGTGGACTGTCATTTGATTTTGAGTGACTGGAGAGTCTTTAGCTTCTGATTTTTTTTTTTTTAAGTAAAGATCCCAAATACCCCCATGTTGTTTGTCTAATGAACATTTCTCACAGGTGATATAATTTGAACTCCTTGGAGTAGTTAGTCCTTCTAGTCCTCACAATACCCTGGGGAGATGGCTAGGTATACACAGGGAATAAATGAGTCAGTGGATGACATGAGTCTGACTGAGTTGTACAAGGCTGTCCAGCCAGAGGAGGGCCCAGCTGAGGCACACATCTTCCTGAGTCTTCCCTTTAAAAGGAGAAACTTTACATGAGATTGGAATCTGTAACTATGGATCCCTCTAGGAAGTGGGAAATTGTGAGATTTAATTTAGGGATCAAATTGCAAAGCTAGAAGCAGTGCCTTTTACACAACTGTTCAATGTATTGACCAAAACATATGCTGACTGAATAGAAAATTGTGGCTCAGGCAGACACGTGGTCCCCATGAAAGAAGCATAGCAGTGTGCAGAGAGAAGCCCAGGCAGCTAAGGAGGCTGGGAGTCAGGCCCCGCCCACACCATGTACTCAGTGGGCCACAGAGCCTCTCCTTAGATACAAGCCACGTCCCTGGAGAAGAATGCCTGATGAGTTATCCTACTCAGCTTTGCTGACATGTGGAAGGCCCCCTGGTCTCAAGGGAGTCTATGAGAAGACTACCCACAAAGCAACCTCAAAAGCAAATGAATGTACTTTGCTTAACCAAGAAAGGACACAACAGCAGTGTCAAAACCAAGCAGGTATTATCAACCCCAAGCCCTAAAGAGGACTACCACCTAGAATGGAGAGCAAGTCTATGCCTGTATTCCAATCCCACCTCACTGAGCTGCTCTTGGGTGGTGTGATGGCTAATTTTATGTAAACATTTAAATCAGGAGGATCTGGGTAAAGCAGAGTACTCTCTGTACTGCGTGTGGGCCTTGTCCAATCACTCAAAGGCCTTAAGAGTAAAAGGCAAAGATTCCCAGAGGAGGGAATCCTACAACATCTGTTCTACTGGGTGTGTGCGTGCATGTGTACATACATATGCTTGCTTGTTTTGGGAGGCCAAAGGTCAACATTGAGTGTCTTCCTCGGTCACTATCCACTTTATTTTTTGAGACAAGGTCTCCTACTGAAACTGCAGCTGACCAATTCAACTAGACTGGCTGGCCAACAGTCTCTGGGACCCTCCCTTATCTCCCTCCAGGCACTGAGATGGCAGGTATGCTCCACCATGCTTGCTTTTACATGGGTGCTGGGGATTGAACTCAAGTCCTCATGCTTACACAGCAAACACTTTACCAACCATGCCATCTCTGAAGTCCCTCCAACACTAAAAACCCCACAGAGCCACCCTCCAGCCCCTCTCCTACCCTACCTTACAAATATGGTCTGCCAAGAAGCAAAAGCACTGAAATTATCTTTTTGGTCCTGGCAGTGAACCAACCATTCCAGTTCTTCCCACCAACTTGCTAGGCACCCACCCAACCACCAGACAGAAGGTCAAGAGCTGACAGACAACAGAGGTGAAGAGCTTGAACACTGAACTACCACTGAGGCATTCCTGAAGAACCCACGGTCAACTGACTGGACCCCTCAGAAACACCTTCAGAGCACCCAAAGTTGGGATCTGGGCTTTCGACATAGTTAAGAACTCCACAAGTGGAGACTGTGAGAATTACGTGAAGTGCTGTACCCAGAGTCCCACAGCAGACATGCTCTTCACTCAAGCTACTTACGTCTACAGCGCTTTCTATCCTCAGCCAGCCTGAATCCCTCCGGACACTTGCAGATGTATGATTCACCACTGCTTACACAAAGGTGCTCACAACCATGGTCTACAGCCTGGCAGACATCTTTCCCTGAGGAGAGTACGGTGATTAAAACGTCCGCATCAACATAAAAGTCTATGTGGACTTCCCCTGGAAGATCCATCCATCTTGGCCTCTGGACTCAAGTGCACTTGAGTAGGAAGGTGAAACTGGGGATGAAGTTTGGTGACTCTAGTTTGGGCTAAATCTTCAAAGTTTCTCACTGTCATTGCCATCACCACTCAAAAACATGACTTCGGTGTCAGGATGCAGACATGGCCTCTGGTGTCAAGTGGAGATGCTACTGGCGTAGTTATGTAGGAGAAAGCTTCAGTTCAGACCAGCAGTGCTGGGATCTAATCTTGCCTTTGTCCCTGGCATCATCTATGATTCAGGAGAATCACATAACCTCTCTGAATCTTAGCTTTCCTATCTGAAAACAAGGGTAATGAGTCCAGATCCTCATCTTTTTGGGAAAAGCTTTGAGAAGTCTGAGGAAAAGAGCACTGAGGGCCATTCACCCAGATTTATTTGCCCACTCCTCTCTGACCGTTGTTACTGTTATTATTGGGGTGTTGGGGACTGAACCCAGAGCCTTGCATGTACTTGGCAGGTGCTTGACTACTAAGCTATGAAGTTTCATTTCTGTGACTGTGTATGGGTACGTGCACATGAGTACAGTTGCCTGCACAGGCCAGGAGAGGGTGTCAGATCCCCTGGAGCTTGATATGGGTGCTAGGAACTGAATTCATGTCCTCTGGGAGAGCAGCAAGAGTTTTTAACCACTGAGCCATCTCTCTAGCCCTCCATATTTATTTATTTAATTTATTTTGAGACAGGGTCCCACTAAACTTAGCAAGACCAGTATGGCTTACAGCCCAGGAAATCTGTTAATTTGTCATGCTCCTGCCTCAGCCTTCTAAGTAGCCAAGATAATAGGGGTATACCAGCAGGCCCAGTGGAGCGTATTTTTGTCATTGAGAGAGGGTCTCTCTATGCAGAGCTGGCCTAGAGCTTGCTCTTTGCCTTCTGAGTAATAGAAACCAAAATATATAACACCACGCCTGGCTTGACAGGTTATTACTTACTGAAGTGTATTGTTATATATAGTTACTATGCTCTCACACAGCACCTCCTTTCCTGCTCCAGGGTCCCGCCTGGATTCCTCATGACATCTGATTGTGTGGTGCTGACTGTTGAGAATAATTGTCTCACACAGAAATTGGCAAGGCAGACCTCAGGCATGGCCTTATGAGCTGGCTCTAGCAAACTTACTTCTGCAAGTCTTCCCATCATCACGGAGGATGTATCCCTCAAAACACTGACACACGAAGGAGTCTTCACTGCTTACACACGAATGTTCACAACCATGGTCCCCCAAAGCACAAGAGTCCAGTTCTGATTAAAATTACAGAAACAGAAGAAAGTTATTAATAGATTAGTGATTCATTCATAAAAGACATCTTAAGTTGAAATAGTATCTTTTTCCACACAGTTCATTTCAGGATAGAAAGTTTCTAAGGGCAAAAGTTCTTAATATATACAAAGCACATACATTCAGCAAAATATCCAGCCTGTGGATATCTCTGACTGTGGGAAAACAAGTCTAATATCATCCTTTCTATGGCTCTACCTATGTGTGTAGAACACTTATCTGATTCATCCATTTATTCAAAAGTAGAAAAGCTTTGTTGTTATTTTGAGGCAGGATAACCCTATGCAGCCCAAGCTTGTCTTAAATTCAAATTCACGATCTTCTGCTTTGGCCTCCTAAGGGCTAAGGTAAGTGTCAACACACCTAGCTGGTCAGCAAATTTGTTCTGAGTTCTTGCTGTGGGCCAGGCATTGTTCTAGCCACTAAGGACAGAACAACCAGTGTAAAAAAAAAAAAAAAAATGGTTTTGCTTCCATGGAACTTTGCATTTGGCAATGGGTGTCAGGAGTACATGAGGGTACGGATGACAAACAATAGACAAGCATCTCTTCTCAGGGGGGAAGAAAGTGCCTTGGAGAAACAGAGGACAAGAGGGACAGAGAGTGGCTGCTGGGTTGGGGCTTGACATCTTATATGGTGTCCCATGAGGAGAAGCCCTGGAGATGGAGAGGAAGTGAGTGCTGGTGTCTGGGCAAGAAAGAATGTCTGCACGCTGCAGACGCAAGAGCATGCTCGTCACGTTGCAGGAAAGGCACGGAGCCCAGCATGGCGGGAGGAGGCAGGGCACAGCAGGCATAGGAGCACACGGACAGGACGTGTCTGAGGGAGAAGGGCAGCCGCAGGGTGTTTGGCTGCATTTTGAAAGTACAGAATGGGGTGAGTGTAGAGAAGGAATATGGGGATGGGTACAGCCTACTGCTTCCATCCCGCTGGTCCAGAACACTGGTGACCATGTGGTTGGACTGGCTGTGTTCTGAAGGCAGAGCTTCTAGCTGCCTTTCTCCCCCTTCTAGAAACAGGCCACCCCTCCCTGAAGCCAGCAGTTCTCTCCTCCCCTCTTACAGCTGTGAGCAAGCCCAGCCACCCTGATTCCCAGAGCAGACAACCCCTGAACTGTAACTACTTTAGTCAGTGCCGCGCCCAGTCACTTGGCATGGAGGCAGGCCATCTCCACCTCTAAGAATCAGAGTGCCCTTTGTCCTTTAGAATGGAGGGCTCTCTCTCTCATCAGCTGTGGCTACCTACTAATGCTCTCCCATGTCCTCGCCTGGTCACAGCTGCCCTGACCGTGAGGGTGTCTCCTGATAAAGCTCATCTAAAGGGTAACTTTGTGTCAACTCCTGTTCTTTCCAACAATGAAAGGAAGAGCCCACCTTCACATGGCTTGGATGGAAGAGTCAAGGATGACTCTGAGGTCACTGGACTGAGCTACTGAAGGACAGCATTGCTGTTTATAGGGCTGGGTGGCTTCTGGAGACGAGAAGGTTTGTGTGCACTTGTGAAAACCAGGCTGATGGTCCAAAGCTTGAAACAGGACTGGGGACAGTGAGTGATATTGTACGACAAACATATAGTTAACTGGAGGCTAAGCAAGCCCTTTAGAAAATGAACAGGATTTCGACAAAGGGCGTGTACTGCCGAAGTGGTTAAAGGACATGGCAGCGCTTATACACAGGAAGAACCAACCTACTCTTACTCTGTTGTTGTTAAGTATTATTGTAGCATTTCTCAAAGAAGGGGAGTCCTACCCTGAGGGCTACTCAAAAGAACCAGTATAAGGATTCAGGCATTATGCTGTGTCACCTGGCAGAACGCACTCAGGGTTCCATGGAGTCTGCACAGCAGGTGCAGAGGACCCCTTTAAGAGAAAGACCCCGCCCACTTAAGGGTCTTTTTTGCCCGCTCATCTCTCTCTGCTCTCTTCTCTTCCCGCCACTCCCCTGGGGCAGACCGGACTCTTCCTGTCTCCCTCTTCTCTCCTGTCCTCTCTGTCTCTGTGTCTCTTTATCTCTTTTCTCTTCTGTTCCCCCTTCCATCTCTGTTCCTGGTGGCCAACGCCTACCCCTCCCTTCTCTCCCTTTCCCCAGTAAACTCCATGTGGATTTGTTGAGTTTGGTGGATGTGTTCCATCGCCTGCAGCTGCAGCAAACACCGCCACCAGTGATACTCTCATTTGCCAGCAGGAGAAACTAAGGCTGAGGTAGACCAATTACAGCTCGCCAAGACCACTTGCTAATAAGAGGAAGAACCAGATGAAAAAAATGTTATTTTTTGGTAATGAAGCTCGTGCCCTTTCCCAACTACACACAGCATTACCATCTGCTAAGCTTTCAGACACGAGGGGGAATTTTGCATTTCTTTGGGCAGGAGCACTGCCAGAATCTTTGAATAATGGGAAAATGGTATTAGCTGGAATTTTAACTGTAATGGAGACCCTAGGTAGAGTTGGGTACCCCGGTCTGCACTGAGTGTGACTTACTTCTCTGGGTACATTCTGCACTCATTGTGAATGCAGAACATTTCTCTGTGGCTTCAGTAGCTCCCCACATGGTTAAAAGTGATGCATCTCACCGGCAGCTGGCTGGCACAGAAGGCAACTTTTTTCCTCCTTCACCATGAATTTATAAGAATATCCATACCATTTTCCAGGGTAATAAAATCACAAAAGTTCTCTCAGACCAGCCTTGCCAAGCCCCGATCCAGCACACCCTTCTAGAAGGAACCCCCACCCAGCCCTGTTCTACTAGCTACAGCTCAAGCTGTCTTCTTGAACTTCCTCAATGGAGACGCAGGCTACTGAGCCCCAGCTTCTCAAGCCAGAGAGGCCCAAGCCTGTGTCTGTCGGATAGCATTGCTCTTTATCAGAGGACATCGGGGAGAAGCCAGTGCCCACAGGGTCAAGTCCTCATCCTTGGCTATATGCTATGCCGGCAGCTCCCAGCCCTCTCCTCAGTTCTTCTGGAACTGCGGATGCTTTAAAGTAAGAGAAGAGTTTTCAGGCTTCTCTCTCTCTCCCCTCATCCCCTGGGGCATCTGATCCACAGAAAAGTGGGTGACTTCTCATAGGAGGTTTCTGCAGATGGCTGCTCGAGGCAAAACAGACATGTTTGTAAGGGCGAAAAGCAGGAGTCGATCGAAATATTTAGACACAGAGGACGGCCAAAATGTAATGGAACATTACACAGCTGGAAAAAAAAAAACAAAACAAAAAACAAGGAGCTTTCCTACTTAAATGTGGTGGTCTGAGTAAGAAGGGCCCCCATAGACCCCTATATTTCAATGCTTGGTCACCAGGGAGGGGCACTATTTGAAAGGATTA
Organism: Phodopus roborovskii; assembly: GCF_943737965.1. NCBI lineage: Eukaryota > Metazoa > Chordata > Mammalia > Rodentia > Cricetidae > Phodopus > Phodopus roborovskii. The sequence goes on along the minus strand of NW_026126567.1, from coordinate 16,667,481 downwards.
GGAGCAGTGACCTTGTTGGAGGAAGTGTGACCCTGCAGGTGGGCTCTCAGGTTTCAAAGGCCACTGGCAAGTTGAGAGTCAGTATGGAGCTCTCAGCTACACGCGTGCTGCCATGCTCTCTGCCATGATAACAACGGACTAAATCTTTGAAACTGTGAGTGCGTGCCCAATTAAATGCTTTCTTTTATAAGAGCTGCCTTAGTCATGGTGTCTCTTCATAGCAACAGAACAGTGACTAAGACAGAGGTTGGTGCCAGGAGTGGGGTATTGCTTGCTGTGGCAGGCTTGACCATGCTGCTTGGTGACAGAATCTGGACTTTGGGACTCTGGATCGGGAAGGCAGTTGAATGTTTTAAGCAGGGTTAACGGGACGTGTTTGTGGAAACGCAGAAGACAGTGGCGCTGACGGCAGTGTAGATTATGATGGCCGGGCGCACGAGGATTCATAGGGAAGAATTTTAGGAAGTGGCCTAGAGATAGACTGTTCTTGTGTTTTTTTGTGTTTGCCCTTAAAGTCTACCTGGGGCTAAATTGAAGAGTTTTGTCAATGGTGTCGGCAAAGGAGATTTCAAGAAAGCCTAATATTAACTATGTCGTGCGGTTATTAAGCACTCTTTGTTTTTTGTTTTGTTTTTTCAAGACAGGGTTTCTCTGTGAAATAGTCTTGACTATCCTGGAACTCACTCTGTAGACCTTGAACTCACAGAGATCCATCTGCCTCTGCCTTCTGAGTGCTGGGATTAAAGGTGTGCTCTATCACCACCTGGCTAGTAATCACAGTTTGGGGTAGGGGCAGCTGACCCTTTGGCCTCTGCAGAAGCCTTCTCAGGCTGAGAAGCATCCCCCACCCAATCACATTTTCCCCTGTGTTCCAAAGTTGAGGACCCCCAGGACATCTTGAAGGAAAGGTGGTCCCTTCCCCCCATTCATGCTGCTCTCTGGACTATGTCCCTCAATCCCTAATTCAAAAACTGGTCCTCTAATGCCTACTGTGATAGTATTTGGAGGGAGGGCTCTGGAAAGTGATTAGGTTTAGTTGTGGTTATAAGGGTGGGGCCCAGATAATGTTCTTGTTATGATCATACAATTATATTATTATTGTCGTCATCATCATCACCATCATCAGAAAGCATTATGAGTGTGATGGGGAGCTCATGTGCCATGCTGCAAACTGGAGGTCAGAGAACAAATATCTAGAGTCAGTTCTCCCCCTCTCTCTACATACACACACGCACGCACGCACGCACACACACACACACACACATATGTACGTACGTACGTATGTATGTATGTATGTATGTATGTATGTATGTATGTATGTATGTGCAGTCTAGGGATCAACCAGCTTACCAGCCTTGCATGGCAGGTATTTATCTTGCCAGCCCAGGACTACTGTTTTTATTTATAAAGCTACCAAAGAGCGTATCCATTCACTCCCTGTCTCCATCTCTCTTCTTCCATGGGAGGACAGTCATTAGTGGGTTTTGGAAAGCCCTCCCCCAGAGCATTATCATTCTGGTGTCCTGCATTCAGACTTCTAGCCTCCAGTACTATGAGAAAGACATTTCTGTGGGTGGTTAGAGAACAATACACAGTCTGGTATTCTGCCATGGCTGCCTGACAGACTTGGGGTGGGGTGAAGTGGGGTTAGAACTTTGGGGCTGAAGGAGCCTTTTCAGATCATCCTGTGGTAGCTGGACTGAAAGTGTGGTCAATTGGATCCCTGAGGCTTTAAGACAGTGGCTCCTACCCAAACTGTGTCCTCTACAGCTGGAAAGAAGGGCTTCTCCAAGGGCAGTGTGTGAACTACAGAGTAGGGTTTCTCTGAGTCCTGCAAGAGGAGATGGGTCTCCAGGCAGCAATTACAGGGAGTTCCCTTTGGGCCTCTCAGTAAAGAACTGTCTGAAGCCAAGGAATGAGACCTAACAGGTGTGTAATAGAGTTCCAGTTCCAAGGTGAGCGATTAGACACACAGAAGGGCCAGCGTCCTTGCCCAGATTAGAAACAACAGTACATGACATTGGGCTTTGGATCCTAAATCCATACTCTATATCCATTCTACTGTGTTCCTTCTCACACCTGTGCAGATACCCAGAGGGTAGGAGGAGGAAGGGGGGCTGTCTTCAATGGAGAGGAAGATAATAGTGCTTGTTTGGAAGCAGAGCTCATAGACTCCATACTGACAGCTGGGAAACCAGCATAGGACCAACCCAGACCCCCTGAATGTGGGTGTCAATTAGGAGGACTGAGCAGTCTATGGGGCCTCTGGTAGTGGATCAGTATTTAACCCTAGTACCCTAGTATATGAATGGACTTTGGGAGCCCATTCCACATAGAGGGTACTTTCTCAGCCTAGACACATGGGGAGGGCCTGGACCCTGCTCCAAATGACATGACAGACAGACTTAGAAGATCCCCCATGGAAGGCCTCACCCTCCCTGGGGAGCAGAAAGGGGATGGGATGGGGGTTTGTGGGGAGAGGGGAAGGGGAGGATGGGAGGGTTGGGGAACTGGGATTGACATGCAAAATGAGTTTGTTTTAAATTTAAATAAAAACCTCTCTCTCTCTCTCTCTCTCTCTCTCTCTCTCTCTCTCTCTCTCACTGGAAATTGCATTAAGGAAAAATACTGGATTTCTGTAACCATGGGCATGGCCCTGCTATTATCTACAAATCGTTCAAGTGTTATGCTTGCCATCTTCCATATGATGTGTGAAAATAAAATGGAGAAGCCTGGGTGATTATTTGACTTTATGGACATATCACTTGTATTTGGAAGTATTTGTGAACAATTCTACAGTAAAAAAAATTGTAACTATTTGGTTAGAAAAAAAAAATAGTGATTGTTCGGGGACCACTTTAGCTGAAGCACAGGGAGCTGTGAGGAAGGGCGGGGGAGGACCTTCACAGGCGGAAGAGGGGGCTCTCCCTCACTGCCAATCAAGGATTGACATCGGGAATTTTTTTCTGGGAGGTTGTAGGAAGCCATCAAAGGGAACTGAGCTTGGAGTGAAGCCTGCATTAGGGGTCACAGAGCCAAAGGATAGCTAGCTGGCCTCTGTCCACTCACTACCCCATTCATTTTACTTTGCCAGGCTGGGCCCTGGGAATTCTGGTTCCAGGTATGACCTGGCCTCTGATCTCTGACTCCCAAGGGCTTGCTGGCAGTGGACTGTGCATTCCATGCACAATGGGAGTCTTGTCTGGTACTCTGTTGATCGCGCACAAGCCACAATGAAAGGGAACTTCTAGTGAGAAAAACAGAACTCAAAGCTGCAGCTGGAAGAGGACACCACCCCCACCCCACCCCACCCCACCCCACCCCACCCCACCCCACCCCTGCCCTGCTGCCAACTCCCAATCTACACAGCCAGAAGTGGGCGAGAGAAGGAGAGGGCGGGCTTCACTCTAGTACCTACTTGGTCCCAGGGGCCTGGGAACTTGGACTTTGGCTCTCTACACTTGAGGCAATATTGAGGATGAGTGAAGGGCTCTTCAGATCACAGGTTGTCAAGGCTATTAATAAAACCCAAGGAAGCCCTCGTCTTTTGATCAAGGTCTGGCAGACCCCAGCTTATCCCCATCCCCTGTCACCAGGCTTTACTAAAAAGGTACAGTCATGTTATCTGGCAGTATGTCATCTGGCACGAGGCAAGGGAACATTCATCCCAACTGCCTTTAGCTGTGACCACAGTGAAAACTTAGGCCACGATTACAGGATGGAGCAGCTGGACTGAATCATTTGAGAGCAGACAGAAAGACTTCAATTAGGGGAATAGCTCCGGCGGGTAATATGTGACTGTCCTGTATTGTTCCAGAGTTAAGTGCTAACCCATCTGCTTACCCCTCGTGTTCTCATAACCACCCAACCAGACCTAAAGTTCACTTGCGGTTGCTGGGCTTCGGCTCTTGTATAGATGACGCTATGGCTTTAGTTACAAACACACTTTAAATGAGAAAACTGGTGATGTTTAAAGGTGGTAAAGGCAAAGCTGAGGAGGAGGAGAGGGGCAGGAGAATGAGAGAGCGGTCTGCAAGTGTTTCAGGCTCCCTGAGAAGATTTTAAAAGTCCTGCAGTTATCTCCCACTCAGGCGAAGGAGAATTACACCCATAATCCCCTCGCATCTGGCAGGCAGGCAGGCAGGCAGGCAACTATAGATGGTATCTAATCACCCACCCTTTCCCACATGCCCCAGTGCCCAGGCCGCTACTAGCGTTGGCTGCTGCAGCGCTCTGTGAGCAGCTGGGCAGGGATCCACAGGCAAGCTGCAACATGGACAACCTACTTGCCAAGATCCAAGAATCCATCCCAAACTGGAAAAGTGTTTTCTCACAAGAAGCACAGTTAATTGCTGCACAGCTGTTCGGGCAGCTCATCTGCCCGTGAGAACCGATGATACAAAAAAGTAGGGATGCGTTAGTGCTGTACCTAGGGTTGTATCAGTGGCCAAATGGTCAGGGAAAGCAAAGAATGATCTTTGCTTCCATTCTGACACTTTCTCTCAAACTGTTCTTAGTCCCTGACCTTGGTCCACTTGGAAACAGGAACACAGGGCAGGAAACACACCGGCCTTCTTGAATGGGAGAGACAAGGACTCTCTTATCTTTTTGATTGTTGCTTTTTGAATGGAGATGGGAATTAGGGCCAGCTACAAGGAAACATGCCTAGGCGATACCACCGCAGACCTGGCCTTGTGCTGAGTAGGCAAAGAGGCTTTGAGAAGACAGAGGGTTTCCCAGGCATCTCCCTTTCAGAACTGACTCCTTCCTGCAGTCTGTCCCTGGGGTGTGACAGCATGCAACTAGCCCTCAACCCGCACGTTTCTGTGTTGCTGGTCAAAGGCGTGACTGGCTAGTGGATAGAACCGAGTGTGTGTCTTAGTCTGTACTCTGCTGTCACTTTGCAATGCATGGATAGAATGATCAGGAAGAGTAGAAGCATAGGAAGTTAGGCCTTCATTCTGTTTCATCTTATGGTAGAAAAGCCCAGAAGTGAGGAATTATACACAAAGGAAGTGGACATACAGGGACTGATCCCAGTCCACAATAATCTGTTCTCTATAACCATTCTCCATTGTCCAATTCCCCCCCCCCCCAGAAAGGCATTAATCCTTCCCACCAACTTACTTGCCTTGGAAAAGTTTCATGTCTCAAACGTGTCACAGTGGCAGCCAGTTTTGAACATAAATTTAAGTGTGGACAGACCACAATTCAAAGGATATCAGCATGCCAAGAACGAGGTGAGGCAGGGTGTGGAGACAGCAAAGCCATTTCCAGGAGCGTGGGGAGGAAGTGTGGGGCAGAGGCTCCAATGGCTTTGAGATGCAGGCACACCTGTCATCAGGTGCCCAGTCGAGTCCCAGAGAGGACACTCAGGGATGCGCACTGGCACCTACCAGGGCCCATGCTGAGTCCTGTCTGTCCCAGGATCTCGAATGTCATGAGACTCACTTGCACAGGTCTTCCCGTCGCTGCGGAGCACGTGACCCTCGGGGCATTGGCAGGCAAAGGACCTGTCTGTGTTGACACAGGAGTATTCACAGCCGTGGTTGTTCAGCAAGCAGTAATCCACCCCTGTAAAACCAAAGGCAAGTGAGTTCCCTGGGGCCTCTGGAAGCCTTGGTCCCCGGCAGACTTCCCCAGAGCCTCCCTGGAGGGCAGAGGGTAACAGGCCGATGTCTGTACCCTTCACTCCTGCAAACCCGTCTCCAGGAGAGAGGTGAAAGGGAGCTCACTGGAGCAGGTCTTGAGGTCGTCGTTGATGAGGAAGCCTTCCGAGCACTGGCAGACAAAGGAGTCTTCCGTGTTCAGGCACAGCTGCTCGCAGCCATGATCCTGCTGTGCACAGTGGTCCAGCCCTGCATTCCAAACACAGGAAAACATGAAGGGGCCAACCAACCGACTGCTAACCCGAGCCCTCCTGGCAGCCACAGCAGGCAGGCACAGGGGAGGTCCCACTCTGCCTCCAGCTACTGGACTTGCTGGGAAGTCAGCCTTGCTCCTTGTCACAGCCAGCTTCAGGGGACTTGACACAAAACTTAGAGTCACTTGGGAAGAGGGAACCTCGGGTGAGGGCTTGCTTCCACCAAACTGGCCCGTGGGCATGTGTGGCATCACTGTTGACTGATCACAGCCCACTGTGAATAGTTAGTGTTCATCCAGAAGAGGTGGTAGGCATCACAGTGGGATAAGAAAACAAATGGAATATGGGTCTGGATGCAAGGCAGTAAACACCGTTCCTCTGTGGTCTCTGCCTCAGTTCCTGCCTTTACTTCCCTCAGTCACAAACTGGGACACGGAAGAATAAGCTGAAACGGCCCTTTCCTCCCCAAGTGGCTTTCGGTCATGGCATTTATCATTGCAACAGAAAGCAAGCTAGGACAGCAGCGATTCCCACGCCCTTGCCGTGGGGGCTGGAGGGCCATGACCTCTCTGTGCTGTCACCTCCTGACCTGGGGATGATAACAGTCCCCCTGCCATGTGTTCATGGGCTACACACACGTGTGTGTAGGCATGTTTGCAGAGGCCAGAGGACAACGTTGTCATTCTTGGGAAATGTAGTCCTCCTCCTTCAGACAGGATCTCTCTCACTGGCTTGGAGCGCAACAATTAGGCTAGATTTGCTGGCTGAAAGGGCCATTCTGTTTCCGCTTGCCCTGTGCTGAGATTACAAGTGCATGCCGCCATGCCTGCTGTTCTACCTGGGTTCTGGATGTAGAACTCAGACTCGGGCTAGCAAAGCAAACACTTCACCAACTGGGTTTCTCCCCCAGACACCTGGTGGCCCCTTTCTGGTGGTAATGTAGTGAAAGTTTGAGGAAAAATATCTGAAGCTCTCCAAACAGTGACTGGAACATAGCAACCACTTAAAGAATGGTTGTTATTATTACTGAGCAGTGTTCAGAATTATTGTGTAATATATTTGTATTTGAAAAATAAAAAAGTGATTTTTTTATTATTATTATCTTAATCAGGACGTCCAGATTCAGAAAAAAACAAAACAAAGCAAAGCCTGGCTGCCTGTGTGGTCCCTTCTGGCACCCAAACACCACACAGCTGGTCCTTGGGCAGGGAACACTGAAGGCCAGGAAACACACAGCTGTGGTGGACAGCTCCCACAGAGAGCCCCCTGGGCTGCCTCCCAGATTTACTGAATGGAGAAAGTGCACCCTCCATCAATTGGGACAGACTCTGAAGGCTTCATGATGGCCCTCTGAGGTAAGCTTTTTCACTCCTGCAGGGCTACACACCAGCAGCTTCTGGAATAATCCACTGGTAGACACACCTACAAAAACAGTTGCAGCATCTCAGGAGCCACATTCCCACGATCGCATCTGGATTCTGCCACTTCACCAGGCAGAACTGGCGGGAGGCATGTGAGAGCTAGGGTGTGAAGGTACTCACCACTGTGCTTACACAGGGCCAGCACCGGAGAAGGGCTTGCTGTCATCGTGCCTGTGGCCAAGAACCCCATGGATTTCCCTGGGGACTTCTGGACAGAAATAGCTTGGTTTAAACTTTCTAAAAGTTGACAGCTTACAGAGGAAGGCCCCCATCTCTTCTGGGTTCATGTCTGAGCTCTTCTAGACTCCCCAAGGTGTCGTGAGATATTTGATTGCACTGTGAAACTCCAAGACTGTGTGAATAAAATTAACTTTGGATGGGGGGGGGTGGAGCCAGCAACTAGTTGACAAGAATTAGCCATAGAGAATATGGAGGACTTTGGGCTGCAGTGGTGCAAAACTATTAGTAGATTCATGTGCAACTGCTAAGCTAACAGGAAAACACAACCAGTGCATGCTGGGAGAGTCAGGGTCATGCTCAGAAAGCCAAATCAAGGCACTTTGTTTCCTCTGAAGATGGAGAGGGATGAGGTTCCCCCAAGCTGGCTCCGTGTCTCACGTTTAAGCTATGAAACTTGGCCTCCTGGCAGTCAAGGGCCCAGATGTTGCTCAACAACTGCACTGCTCCCACTCACAGACCACCGCTGTCTGCAGAGCTGAAGCAGATTCAGTCTACTAGGTGTAAGGCCACATGAAAGGACCCCTCTGTGTAGGTCAATGTCACTAGCCCCAGCTCTTGGTGTGCTAGGGGCCTAGGATCCATCATAGCTCCCACATAGACTCATCCTGATGCCTTGGGCCTGTGGAGACTATGCCACAAAAAAAAAAAAAAAAAAAAAAAAAAAAGTTATGGGCACATCCAGTTAGCAAGACCTAGAAGTTTCCATGTGTTTGTCACCAAGCCTTGTTGTGGTTCTGATACAAGAAAATAAAGAGACATGGTTTCTCTGTATCTTTGGAATCTGTCCTGGAACTCACTCTGTAAACCAGGCTGGTCTTGAACTCACAGAGATGTGCCTGCCTCTGCCTCCTGAATGCTGGGAATAAAGACGTGTGCCACCATTGCCCAGCTAAAGTAAAGGCTTTAGAAAAGTTCCATGTTGTCCAGTTCCGCCCTCACATCAGCCTGGATAACCCAAAGTTTGCCCAGGCCCACCCCTTCTGGCCTCTTGTCCCAACCTGGTACCAGACTTAGTCACTTTCACAGGCTTGGTGATATGCATTATTGTCTTTTATCTTTAGTTGTATGTTTACTACAAACCCGGCACTAGGACAAGAGATTGACACGGCCTCAATTATTCCTCATAATCGCCTGGGAAATCAATGCTATTAACATCCTCATTTTTAAAAAATTAGACAGGCAGTCAAAGCTTGGAGAATAACCTGTCCAAGGTCGCATATGTAGAATGCAACAGAGCTTAGATTTAAATTCCAGCCTACCTGACTTAGTAAATGCGTTTAATAGTAAAGAATAGTAGCAGCCAGGAGCCCTGTTCTAAGCAGTCTATATATATTCTGTGTCTCCTCCCTCCCTACTCTCCCCCACCCCTGGTTTTATGTGGTGCTGGGAATCTAACACACACTTTGTTTGTGCAAGGCTAGCACTCTACTGACTGAGCTACACCCTCAGCCCCTACACATGCATCTAGTTATGTATTTCCATCCCCTCTCGATCTTGTTCTCTCCCTCCCTCCTTCCTTCCTCTCTCCTTTCTTCCCTCCCTCCCTCTCTCCCTCCCTTCCTTCCTTTTCTTTCTTGTTTTGAGAATATGTTTTGCCACAGAGCCCATGCTGGCCTCTGCCTCCTGAGTGCTGAGATTAAAGGTGTGCACCACTATCTCCTGGCTTTATGCTGGTCTTGAACTCACCATCCTTTGGCCTCAGACACCTGAGTTCTGAGACTGTCGACTGTGCACCACTGTACTCAGCACAGACTAACTTCATTTAAAAAAAAATGTTTTTTAGATTTTATTTATTTTATGTTGATCAGAATCTTGCCCATCTGTTTGTGTGTGTATTATATGTATGCCTGGTGCCCAGGTCAGAAGAGGGTGTTGGATTCCCCTGGATCTGGCGTTACAGACAGTTGCGAGCTATCATGTGGGTGCTGGGAATGGGAATGGAAAGTGCTCTTAATGACTGAGCAATCTCTCTAGGCCCCATATGGATTCTCTTAAGCATTACATCTCAATCTTTGTAGTGGGTAATACTAACAGTATCATCCGATGACCTATAAAATGCAGGAAGCCCTGAAGCTTGGCTTCCTGCCAAGAGGGGCATGGCTGCTAATGAGGCCAAAGGACTGTGCATGGACCCCACCCCATCAGCACCCATACCCCGGGGCATACTCACGGCTGCAGGTCTTGCCATTGGGGTCCAGAGTGTAGCCCCGGCGGCAGCGGCAATAGTGGCCCTCCTCTGTGTTGACACACTCGTGTTCACAGCCTGGTTTGTTCAGGGCACAGTAGTTGATCCCTGAGGGGAGAAAGTGGAGACCTTTCTTCAGACTCTGTGAGGCTATTAGGGTGGACTCCAGGGTTCCCACGGTCCCCATGGAGAGAGCTGGTGGGTGGGTGCTGCTTGCTGAGGCAAGGCAGGAATTATCATTCACTCAGTCATTTACCAGCCAAGGGCCAGGCCCTAAGTTAGATGTGCAGATGTAAATTTGAGCCCACCTTCAGGGGTTTGTGGTTTGGAGACACAACAGAAAGAGAAATCGGGAACATTAGACACCAAAGATGTAACTGAGTGCCAAGAAATGAAGTCAGGTTATTATTGATGCCTTCTACACACTTCACTGCTAGTGACAGCATAAACCGAGGGGCAGAGTGAATGGGCCAGGCACGGATGTAACTTCATCTGGTAGGGTCTGGCATGCCAAAGTCAGATGTCAGAACTGTGAGATAATAAATGTCCTTTATGTATGGTAATTCATAAAGAGTTGGAGAGAATTTCAGTCTGTGAAGGGTCTAGACTAAAACATGAATGATGAGCAACCCCACATATCAAGTTAGGATGCCAGATGCATGGCCCAGAGAAGAATTTCCAGAAGAACTGGAAAGGTTAAAAATGTTGAAGCAGAGAGTCCAAACCCCTCATTTAGGAAATCCAGGTCCAGAGAAGTAAAAGAATCCAGTCCAAAAGTGGTGCAGTTGATGCAAATGCGATGCTTAGACTGGACCTCGAGACCTGTAGCTCAGACCAATTGGGAAATTCACACCAGCTTTTATTTTGAAGGTTTTTCAATCATTCTTTAATTTAATTATATGTATATACACACTTAAGTTATACAATATACAAATGTACATGCATTCATCACATAGGAATGTATAAATGTATACATATATGACAGATAAATTCCTATTGAAGTCCTTCCTGTTCACAGAATACTGCCTGTTATAATTTTTCATACTCATAGGACACCTGATTTGTTGAAATTATTAATTCTTTGAAAAGATAATTGAGAAACATTCATCAAACATTCTGGAGGACAAACTCCTGTACTAGTGTTTATAAACTATGTTATGTTTGTCCCAAACCAATAATTTCCCTTTATCTCCTATGACATGCAACTCTTATTAAGTGCTTAGCCATAGTAACAGAAGTTCACATTGGCTTTTAACGCTGTTACATCGGCTATGATGAGGTCCAGTCTGAGCACCCGAGTCCAGAATCTCAGAGTCTCCCCCCCCCCAGGGTGACATCTGCAATCAACTCAGCCTCAGTTGAGGTTCCAGACTTCGCATCACCTGACCTTCATGATTAGTGTCGGAAATCGATGAGGGCTCTCACTGTCCAGGAGGAGGAAGGCGTCCTGGCCAAGGACTTTTCTTCAGTATGATGCTGCTCTGAACTACTTTTCCCATTTTAATTGGATGGTATTGAATTCTTTTGAAACAGATTGTTTCTAATTGGATTTGAAAATAGCCACCAGCCTCCTGTTAGCGTAAATGGCCCAGTGTCTGTAAGACCCAGAGCACTGGAGAGGTCTTAGATTCCGTATCACAGACCTCGGACTTTTAAGCCAATTGCCTTGCTCCCCTCTGCCATGTGATTCCCTAGGGGACACAGCATTGCCTTTCACCCCCAGCTGCCTGCCATAATGTAGGGCTGAGGGCAAGCATTCAGCCAGGGCAGCTCTGACGGCTGCCCTCAGAGGTCCTGGCCTGGGCTCACAGAGAACACAACAGAGAATGAAATGACGCGGAGGGAGATTGCGAGATGAAGACACCAGTTCTTAGGAAGAGCTCTGGTTTTCCTGGATTAAAAAAAAAAAAAAAAAAAAGGCAGGGCCCCTGGCTGCAGATAACACGGAGGAGTGAGGGACTCTGGCAGGAGCCACAGCCTAACAAACAGCCCTGTCTGAGGTCCTAAAGCTGCGCTCGGCCTCTGTCTTCTCAGCACACTCCACCCCGCTCGCTCCCATTCCTTGGGGGTGGCAGTGGCTGCCTTAGAGCCTTCAAGTGTGTTTCCAGCAGGGTGGGGAGGAAATCCAGTTACACGGGAATTTCTCCAGGGTGATGCATCTCAGAGCAACTCTTCTCTCACTCACTCACTCACTCGCTCACTCATTCACACACTCACTAATTCACTCATTTACTCACACACTCACTCACTAATTCACTCACTCACTCATTCACACACTCACTCACTCACTCATTCACACACTCACTCACTAATTCACTCACTCATTCACACACTCACTCACTCGCTCGCTCACTCATTCACACACTCACTAATTCACTCATTTACCCACACACTCACTCACTAATTCACTCACTCACTCATTCACACACTCACTCACTCATTCACACACTCACTCACTCACTCACTCATTCACACACTCACTCACTAATTCACTCACTCACTCATTCGCTCGCTCACTAATTCACTCATTTACTCACACACTCACTCACTAATTCACTCACTCATTCACACACTCACTCACTCATTCACACACTCACTCACTCATTCATACACTCACTTACTCACTCATTCACTCACTCACTCATTCACTCACTCACTCATTCACTCACTCACTCACACACTCTCATTCACTCACTCACTCACTCATTCACTCATTCACATACTCACTCATTCACTCACTCACTCATTCACACACTCACTAATTCACTCACTCATTCACATACTCACTCATTCACTCATTTACACACACACTCGTTCATTTACACACTCACTCATTCATTCACTCACACACTCCTTCATTCACACACTCTCATTCACACACTCACTCACTCTCATTCACACACTCTCATTCACACACTCACTCACTCATTCACTCACTCACTCACTCATTCACTCACTCACTCACTCTCATTCACTCACTCACTCACTCACTCACTCATTCATTCACACATGATCTGGTCCACAAGCCTGCAACTCAACCCACTTAGAGCCAAGCACTCTGAGCAGTTGAGGATCCAGTGATGTCAAAGGCAAGCAGCTGATAAGCCTTCCATTGTGATGTCCTTCCGGGACAGTCCAGTGTGTGTGTGTGTGTGTGTGTGTGTGTGTGTGTGTGTGTGTATGTGTGTAGGTATGTATAAATGTAAGAATGTATGTATGTCTCTGTGTATGTATGATATATATGTTTTTAATTTTTTTGTGTTTATGTGAATGTGTATGTTTGTGTGCATGAATGTATATGTGTGAGTATGTATATCATGTATGTGTGCACACATATATGTATGTGTATGTATGTATGTAAGAATATGTGTGTGCGTGTGTGCAGATACTGGGGATCAGGCTTGGAGGTCTGCTTTGGAGTAGGTGCTCTAGTTGCTGGCTATCCTCTCCATATTTCAGGTGACAGACGTATGAGTCACCTGTGCTTCCTCATCCCCATCCTGCTGATGCTCTGTCCCCTTACCCTTAATGCTGCTGCAACGGCCCAGGGCATTACTCTCCTTCCTTCCCATCCAAGAGAGCAGAACTTTAAAGTCCCCACTCTTGGCAGCCACCAAGTGTCCTATCTGGTCGGGCTTGAAGAAAACAGCTGCTCTAATGTCCCATCTACCTTTTTTCTCCCTCAAGGTTCCATAAACACTTCATGGGGACATGGAACAGGGTTGCACATTTCAAGGAGACACTTCAGCACGGACTGAGTTACTAAACAAATCTCATGACCATAGCCAGTCTACTCAATCTCTAGGAAAACATCCCACAATAGGTTCTAGTGACCACAGGAAAGTAAGAGCAGAAGGATGTTAACAAACACAGATGTCCATCACAAACACAGCGTGCTGAAGATCTACCAAGAGGGGAAAGCATCTCGGTGGAAAGGGTATTGGTGGAATGGGCTGTGCCACTTACTTCGGCAGGTTTTCCTGTCTGGGTTCAGCATGAAGCCTTTCAGGCAGCGGCAGAAGGCGGACGTCAGGGCATTAACACACTCATGCTCACATCCATGATTAGTTGAGGCGCAGTGATCTATCTCTGGAAGGAAAACAAGGTCCTAGGAATCATGAATAAGTCAATATGGCTAGCCATGAAAACAAGGATTCTCAGTTCCCAATTTCCCCAAGTGTGTAAAATACATTCCTTGAGATCTAGGCCCAGCAGAGCCCTCTTCAAAAAGCCATTTCCATGTCTAGAGATTAAGTCCTCATCACAAAGATCTTTTTTTGTTTGTTATTGTTTTTTGTTTTTTTCCAGACAGGGTTGCTTTGTGTAGCCCTGGCTGTCCTGGAGCTCACTCTGTAGACCAGGCTGGCCTCGAACTCACAGAGATCCGCCTGCCTCTGCCTCGCGAGTGCTGGGATTGAAGTTGTGCGCCACCACCGCCTGAAGGAGGTGTGTCACTGGGACACTGACTCTGAGTTTCAACAACCCACAGCAGGCCCAGTGTCTCTGTCTTCGCTTGCTGCCCTAGGGTCATCATGTGAAGCTCTCAGCGCCTTCTCCAGCAGCCGCTGTGATCCCTGTCATGATGCTAATGGACTAACCCTCTGAAAGTGTAAGCAAACCCCCAGTTAAATGGTTTATTTTATGAGTTGCCTTGGTCATGATGTTTCTTCACAGTAACTGAGACACCAAGCAAAGGTTGAAGGAGGTAACAAAAACAAAAACAAAACAACAAAAAAAGAAAAACCTAAACATGGCCTGAGAGATGACTCAGGAGTTAAGAACGCTAGCTGCTCTTCCAGAGGTCCTGAGTTCCATTCCCAGCAATCACATGGCGGCTCACAACCATCTGTAATGAGATCTGGTGCCCTCTTCTGGCCTGCAGGCAGACATGCAGACTGAACATCGTACACATAATAAATAAACAAATTTTTAAACAAACAAATAAATGTAATAGCATTTTTAAAATTTAAAGACTAGGAGGAAATGAAACAAATTAGAATTAACAATACTGTCTTTGGCCAATGGAGTATAGATGATTTTATTTCATAAAACTTCATTTCTCTAAGAATCAGTCGTCTACAATAAACCTATCTTACTTTTGTAGTAAAAAAATAAAGATATCTATTCATGATTACAAAACTAGTTGCCATGGAAAATAAATAGAAAAAAAGAACAGTGTAGGAGGTATCCAGAGATTTGAAAAGAAAATAATCGGTGAGCATGACTAATGAAGAATACTGCATACAGCCAGAGATGTCACTATTAAAAACTCAAAGTGGGGCTGGAGAGATGACTCGGTGGTTAAGACAACACGCTGCTCTTGCAGAGGTGTGAAGTTCACTTCCCAGAACCCAGGCTGGGTGGGTCACCGCAAACTGTCACTCCAGCCCCAGGACATGTGACGCAGGTGCACACGCTCCCACACAGCCATGTCACCCCACCCCGCCTCTTATGCATGAGTCTGAGGCCTGTGGTGGTCTGAATGACAACATGCACCCCCCATAGGATTGTATATTTGAATGCTTGGTCCCCAGTTAGTGGAACTATTTGGGAAGGACTAGGAGGTGTGGCCTTGTTGGAAAAGGCGTGTCACTAGGTGTGGGCTTTGGGATTTCAAAAGCCCATGCCAGATCCAGTCTCTGCTGCCAACTTGCAGGTCAGACATGAGCTCTCAGGTACTGCCCCAGTGCTGGGTCTGGGGTCTGAATCCCCCATTCCCCATCCTGATGATCATGGACTAACCCTGTAAGCAAGACCCCGCCAAATGTTTCCTTTTAACAGTTGCCTTGGTCGGGCTGCAAAGACGGCTCAGCAGTTAAGAGCACTGGCTGCTCTTCTAGAGGTCCTGAGTTCAGTTCCCAGCAACCGCATGATGGCTTGAAGCCATCCATAATGAAATATGGTGCCCTCTTCTGGCCTGCAGGCAGACCTGCAGGCAGGGCACTGTATATGTAATAACTATATAAACCTAACAGTAAGACAAGACTTCAGTCTAGGGAGGAACTAATGGTCTTACAGGCATGATTGGAATGGGGGCACGGCTTGGAATCAAATGCAGAGCTGTAAGGGAGGAGGTCAAATGATCCTGGTTCACAATACCTCATCACAGCCTCTCTCTCTGTTCTAGTCCTACAGGCTTCCCCGCTGCCTTCAACCGTGCTGTGTCTCACAGTTCCTGCCCCCAGGGTGCTTGTATTGGTGGTGCTATACTCTGTGCTGATACTGTCCCTTTCAAGTCTTCGGTCACTTTTGCTTTCCTCTCTCTCTCTCTCTCTCTCTCTCTCTCTCTCTCTCTTCCTCCTTGCCTCCTTCCCTCCCTCCCTTCCTTTTTTTTGTTTTGTTTTCCAAGACAGAGTTTTTCTGTACAGTCCTGGCTGTCCTGGAACTCGCTCTGTAGACCAGGCTGGCCTCAAACTCACAGAGATCCACCTGCCTCTGCCTCCTGAGTGCTGGGATTAAAGGCGTGCGCCACCAACACCACTGGGCTTTTTCTTCTTTTTCTCTTACCCTGCTCCAACACAAAGTAAGTTCTTTAAGGACTGAAATATAGCCCTGTGTATAACCTTATCTAGCATATAGCAGGTACTGAATAAATGTGGTTGAGTGAATAAATGATTATTGTTACTACTCCTAGTAGAGTAATACCTCGTGGACATTTTGTGTGCATGCATGTCTGTGCACCATGTGCAAGTCTGCTGCCCTTGGGGTCTAGAAGAGGGTGTTGGATGCCCTCAAACTAGAGCTACAGACAGTTGCAAGTCACCATGTGGGTGCTGGAATTAACGGGGTCCTCTGGAAAAACAGCCAGTGCTCCTAACTGCTGAGTAACCTTTCCAGCCCCACAGTGGTAAATTTGATGTGATTATATATAACAGTAATAATAAGAAATCCCAGCCAATGTGTGTGCAAATGGGGGCTTCTCCCCACTGGGGTGTGTTCTAAAAAGGGGGTGCTTCTTCGTTTTTTGTTGTTTTTGTTGTTTTGTTTTGTTTTGTTTTTGAGACAGGGTTTCTCTGTGGCTTTGGAGCCTGTACTGGAAATAGCTCTTGTAGACCAGGCTGGCCTCGAACTCATAGAGATCCATCTGCCTCTGCCTCCCGAGTGCTGGGATTAAGGGTGTGCACCACCGCCGGCCTGGTTTTGTTTTTTATACTTGATCTTAGCCAGAAGTGATAGTTTATTTGGTTTTTGTTGTTATTTTTTTCAAGACAGGGTTTCTCTGTAGCCATGGCTGTCCTGGAACTTACTCTGCAAGGCAGGCTGGCTTTGAACTTAGAGATCCCCATACCTGTACCTCCCATGTCTTGCTATAGGGCTTGGATGGCTTGAAATTTGCCACACAGACCAGGGTGCCCTCAAACCTACAGTGATGGCCCTGCCTCGGCCTCCCCAGGGGTGGGTTACAGGTATGTACTGCCACACCCCACTGTGGCGTCTGGATGCCACTAATCTCTGTTGAATTACATTACTTGCTCAGGACATGGCACATTTTGACCCAATCACACATTAGTCACGCTTGGTGTATTACCTTGACTAGAGTACCTTCCACAGACAACACGCGTATAGTCACCAACTGGATTTTATTTGAAATGTACTTTCTTTAGAGAGCTGACTCAGCGGCTAAGAGTGCATATAGCTCTTGCAGAGGACCCACGTTTATGCCCAGCACCTACACCTAGTGGTTCACAAACCCCTATAGTTCTAGTTCCTTGGACTCCAGGAACTAGACTCTGTGGACACTTGCATTCACATGTCCATAGAATACCCCTCCCAAATAAGGATTGAAAGGTAAAGAACTGATTTTTCCCCCCTAACTTTTGGAAGTACATAAGAACTGGAATTTTTTTTCTTCTCCTACCATGAGACTTGTCGGCCAGTGGCGGGGGCTATGACACCTCAAGAGTCACTAACAAGGCGGCTGGCTGCCTGGCTGCTGTTGGCTTGTCCCCCATGCCTTTGCCCTTGCCACTGGCTGTTTCTTAGCTCTTGCCTGCTCTGCTGTAGACAGGACACTCCAGAGTTGTATCTGTACAAGTGGGCTTTCTCTTTACTTCCGTCATCATTCTCTAAGTACTTGGCTCATCTCTTCTCTATTACCAGGCTTTTCCACCTGGCTCTCGTTCACTCCCCGGGATGGTGGGAAGGTGGCCTTTCTAGGGGGCATTCACCCTACTGCTGCCGGCCTGGACCCCACAACCTCCCCTGCATTCTTCTCTGCCCACGCACTGGGCTGGCCAGCTTCACGCTCTTGCCTCTGACACGGCCTGGAGACAGCCGAGCTGCTGGCTCCCAGCCTGGCTGGTAAGACCTCCCAGCTGGAAGAAGCTTTGCCCTGACTCCCAGCCAGACCTCTCCCAGTTTCTACCTCAGGGCCTGACGGAAAGCTCAGACCTCCTCTTGTGTACCACTCTCGGGTTTGGAATAGGATCTAGTGATGGGGACATGCTGAGGCAGAGAGGGAGATGGTGCCATGCTGGAGACTGGGGTGGGAGGGAGAATCAGGACTCCTCCAGGGAGAAGTGTGTAGACAGACGGGTTTCTCCCTATTTTCTCATTGATACATACAGAACTGCCTGCCTTATTTTTATCCCTCTCTCTCTCTCTCTCTCTCTCTCTCTCTCTCTCTCTCTCTCTCTCTCTCTCTTTGGTTTGTTGAGATAGGGTTTCTCTGTATAACAGCTCTGGTTGTCCTGGAACTTGTTTTGTAGTCCAGGCTGGCCTCCAAAACACAGAGATCTGCCTGCCCCTTATTTTATTCTTATCATTAAAATATCACTGGATCCTAATACTTCAGAGGCAGGCATCTCTCAAGTGACCTGTCCACTGTATCGAAGGGTAATAACTTACCCACAAAAGCCCCAAAGTGTTCCCTTGCACCTTTATATTTAAAAGGAATACTTTTGGCATCTTTTAGTAAAACTGGTGCTCACCTTTAGTTTATAGGTATCCTGTTCTAATTTTAGGAATTTAAATTAATTTCAATACTCGTGCATATAGCTACAATCAAGCAGAACTACACAGACTAAAGAAAACTTGGGCAGTTCACCTCTCCCCACCTCACCCTCAAGAAACCACATTCAGTTCCTTTTGGCTCAGCGATTCTCTCTGGTCGTGTGGAGTCTGAGCTGGAGCCCACAAGCCACAAAGCTTCGGTGAGCATACGCTCCAGGCCTTGTGGTGATGACAGCCACAGCCACACTGAGGCAGCATGTGGGATGTGTGTGGGTTTGATTGTTAGCCTGCTAAGTACACGCAGGAAGAGCACGCCTGCATGGAGTTCCAACAAAAGACACTGAGACCAAGTAAGCCACAGTCTCCAGACCATTTAGAAAGGCCTAAGGGAGGAGGAATAGGGGCAGAACCCCATGACTTAACATGGGATGGTCTGTATTTGGGAGAGTTCTATGTCCACAGTGTCCACGGCAACTGCATTCGTGTGTGTGTGCGCGCGTGCGCGCGTGCGCGCGTGCGCGCGTATAACTTACTTGTGCATGTTTTCTTATCTGGGTTAAGAGCAAATCCCTCATGGCACTGGCACAGGAAGGAACCTTCTGCATTTACACACACATGTTCACAACCATGATTTTCCGAGGCGCAGAAGTCCACAGCTGCAGAAAACAACATACATTTACATATTAGAAGCAGAGAAAGGAACAGTAGAACATTAGAATACCTAAAAACAAATGTAATTAGAGTTAATATAGCCATCCTCAGCAAAGGGCATGACTAAATAAAACATTACCCCAAGATCCCCCTCAAAAAAAAGTCAAGATTTCTTTTATATTAGGCTTTCATTCCAGAAGATAAAGAATATATGGACAATTACATTTAAAAGTCAGAGAAATGTAAATAAAAATTGCCACAAGGACACCCAGGAGTGAGCATCCCAGGTAAAGAGGGTAAGTACAAGGCCAGGAGGTGGGAACATGCCTCCTGAGTCATGGAGCAGCCGAAGGCCAGTGCAGAGCAGGAAGATGAAAGTGCTGTGGTCACAAGAGACGTGGGCTCCAAGTACGTAACGCCCTACCCACCCCAGAACTGGTGTCCATGGCTTTGTTTGGAAGCAGGAAGCGAAGATGAAGCACAGTCAGCCTAACCAGTATGGCTGATGAAGAGGGGTAGGCAGGAACATGGCTCAGAGCAAAGATACTTTAGCCAAGCATAAAGCTCTGAGGTCACTCCCTTGAGCCTGTGTAGAAAGAAAGGTGGGCACGGCGAATGGCATCTGCAACCCCGGCACTGCTATGGCAGGAAGCTCAAAGGCCAGCTAGCCTGGAGAGTCAGCGAGCTTGCCTCACAGAATGCAAGATGAGGATGCTGCACACGAAACTGCAGCACTCTCGAGAACACACACACACACGCTGCAGACACATACACTGTATTTACACACTCACTGCACACACACAGTGTATTTACACTCGCTGCACACACTACACACACTATTTACACACTCACTGCACACACTACACACTGTATTACACACTCACTGCAACACACTACAATATACTGTATACACATACACTGTATTTACACACTCACTGCAGACACATACAATGATTTACACTCACAGCACACACACTACACACACTGTATTACACTCACTGCACACACACACTACATATACACTGTATTTACACACTCACTGCATACACATAAACTGTATATGTATGATTGTAGCCTTTTTTCTAAAGCAGAGCTCCAAAACAAGAAATGAGAATTCTTGCTACATACAAGTGATAGGACTAGATAGATGATGATAATTGATAGATAGATAGATAGATAGATACATACATACATACATACATACATACATACATACATACAAACTTCTTTCTTAAAAAGAAGTGTCTATGGGTGTGGGGGTGCACACTTTTAATCCCAGCACTCAGGAGGAGGAGGAGGCAGGCAGCTCTACAAAATTTCAGGCCAGCCAGGGCCAAGTAGTGAGACCCCATCTCAAAACAACAGCAACTCTATTAATAATAAAAAGAAATTTCTGCTTACAGTATTTACATTTGTGTCTATAGTATTTTAGCCTATACAAGTGTTAAAATTTTTTCAGATAAGAACAAGGAAATGGGATCTGAAGAACGAATCCTTACATACCTTTTTGTTATAGCTTCTGTAGTACAGAATGAACCCAGAGCCTTGCTCGTGATGGGTCTACCACAGACCTACACACCCACTCTGCATTTGCAATTTCTTGCAAGCAAAGTTACACATGGTGGAGACAATCTTTACACATTGAACATGGTAGCTAAAGGATGCACAGGGGAAGCGAAGACCTTTAAAGAGCTTAAATGGTTTGTGCTGTGTGAGTTCCTTTGCTTCCAGGGTTCACCATGCTCCAGTTGGAAGTGTAGTTTTTTTTTTTTTTTTTTTTTTTTTTGTAATTTCACCTCTACAGACAGTTCTAGTAGCACCTAATATTTGTGAGTTTAATACATGGTGCCTGACTTTCAAGTCTTTTGATACTTCTGGTGCTACAATGACAAGTGATCAGATCACTGGATCACAAAAAACTCAGACTCTACTCCTGAACTTCAGAGACTATGAAAGACGGATATAAAACAACATTGCACAGATGCAGCTTTACAAGCTGAACACCATGTAACCAGTTCCTTTTGTCTGCTTTTTGTTTTTGGAGATAGGGTTTCTCTGTGTAACAGCCCTGGCTGTCCTGGAACTAGCTTTGTAGACCAGGCTGGCCTTGAACTCACAGAGATCCACCTGCCTCTGCCTCCAGAAGCTGGGATTAAAAACATTCCCATAACCAGTTCTTGATAAATCAATGTTTTCCTTTCTGCTAAGGCCTCTGGGATTTTATATGGCAGAGGCAGTTGGAGCCCCTGCGTATTAGACTATCCGTATATATCTTACCCTGATGTAATCTTATAAAGCAACTGTGCTGGAACACCTGTGCTCTTGAACACTTTTGTTCATCCACAGACTATGTGGCACACATTGTTGTCAAGGTATGGGTCTGTGAACTGATTACATCAAAAATCACTTACAAACCTGCCCTTAATATCAGTTCTCAGGCTCTAGACAAGAGGAATCAGACATTCCAGGTAAACTTGGAAATCTGTGTTAACAAGTCCCTAGGGGATTCTGCTGCATGCTAAATTTTAATAGCATTTGTTAAAAAGCAAGAATATACTATACATGCCATAAATATTAAGCCAACAGCTTTAGAGAAACTTGAGGTTGTGTGCCTATCAAAATTACTATGAGAACAGCAATTTTATGCTGTTATAAATATAAAAGATTGGAATATGTTTGTCATTAACATCAACAAGGATTCTGGCCCCAGGTTATTTTCCAGAATTTCTCAAATCCTGTGTCAACTTAAGAACTTCAAACTGAAAAATCAGACAACATGTCATGGGGATTATTTATACAACAAAGATTTTAAATATCATATTTTTTCAAATAAGTCTATCTAACATTTTGAAAGTATTAGTAAATATAGCTATTATTAAATGTATACTTGCTTTTAAATAAAAACAATTTATATACATTTGCATATGTGACGTTTGGGGTGGAGTTGTTGTTTTGGAGTTTTATGGAAGGAATCGAGTCTCAGAATGTAGACTAGGCTGGTCTGGAACCGGTAGCAATGCTTCTTGAGTGCTTGGATTACAAGTGTGTGCCACCATGCCTACCCAGCTCACTGTGTAGTGTAGGATATCCCAGCTCAGTGTGTAGGGTAGGATATCCCAGCTCACTGTGTAGTGTAGGATATCCCAGCTCGCTGTGTAGTGTAGGATATCCCAGCTCAGTGTGTAGTGTAGGATATCCCTTTTTGAATGATATTTTCCATCCCTTAGCCAGCCACACAACACTTTCATAGATGAACTTCTCCCAGGCCTTGGTTCTCATGATGCTGTGCTCTGTGCATGCACACCTGTCTGCAGTAAGGAAAGGCAGGATTCAGGGACTGTAGGTTCCTAAGACTCTGGGCAATGAAATCTCAAGGTTCCAATACTATTCATTGACTCACTGTCAAGCCACTTAGGGATGGCTGCCCAAGCCACCACTCAGAAGTTGTATGTTACAGTCATGTGACTCTCAAAGAGTTTTAAGGTCCAGAGAGATCTATTTCACTCAGCTCTGGCATCCTTCACTAAATATTTTTAGATTTGTTACATAACTTCCTTAGTTGCAAAACTATATTTGTGAAAAGGAAGGCCCAGGTTGGGGCAGATGGCATGGAGCTCCTCTCCAAGCCAGCAGTCTCTCTACTGGTCCATATCCTCGCCAATGCGAACAAAATCCCTTCTGTCCTCTCTGCCTGGAGTCTCAATGTGCACCTTCATAGACAGAAAGATCACTGTAACTCCTGGCTGCCATTCCTTGTCCAGGAAGATCACAGAGGGCTAAAGTCCCAGGGTCACAAGTGAGCCTGACCACATCCCGGCTCTGCCCAATGTGTGAAAACCCACTCAGCTGTCCTCAGAGACAAACAAAGACTAAGACAGACATTTGCCACGATACTTTATCATAACAACACAACACCGACTGGAGATCCCCTCTCCATCACAGTCTCCAGTTTCTCACATGCACTTTGTCCTTCCCTCTCCCCTCCACAGCCTTAGACTATCGTCCATAGACATTTGTCTTGCCCTTACTTCTTCCTGCTTTCTGTATGTGGCTGAGATTAAAGGCTCAGTCCTCCATCCACTACTCACTCAACTTTTCATCAGTAGGCAGGAACTGATGAGTATGATGGCCAGTGCACACCAGCAACTGTACTCAATAACCTGTCCTCTCAAATCTATGCAGTAGGTTTCATAACTCCTTACTGTGGACAAGAAAACCATAGCTCAGAGATTACATGAAATAAAGACGTGTTTCACTGGGAGCTGGGATGACAGATGCCTTGAAAACAAGTAAAGACACCAAGACATTTAATCTGAAAAAGCATTGAGAGGAACAAGAGGAAAACATGTTGCTTCCTGCCTGCATTGTTGGCTTTTGAAGCATCCTCTCCTGCCCTGAGCTGTTTCCTGCTCTCTCTCTCTCTCTCTCTCTCTCTCTCTCTCTCTCTCTCTCTCTCTCTCTCTCTCTCTCTCTCTCTCTCTCTCTGTGACATGTCCTTGCCTTGTCCCATAATTCCAACCATGCATTGACTAGAACCTCAGGCTATCTTTCCTTGAATTCATTCTCATCTCTCTTCCGACACTGTTGGATCCTTCTCAGAGTCAACGTCATGAAATCTCAGGAGTGTTCAACCCAGGATAGCCATGAAGCGGCCCAATGCAAATTTGTAATGTTATTTAAAACATTATGAGGTGACTTTGTTTTGTCTTGTGACATTTTGTATCCCTTGGAGTCTTCGTCTCTGAGACTGGTGCCCTTGTTAGGCTGCTTGTGTAGCTTTGAATGGTATTTCACAATGATAGCTTCCACCTCTGTATCATCACAGGCTCTTGCTTGCTCAACTGCCCAATGGCTACTCTTCCTTCTATAAGCAGATCATCTAGCCGAGCTCCTCAGATGTCTCTCTTTTCTAACCTCTGCCCTCCTCCCTGGGCTCTATGAT
Source organism: Phodopus roborovskii (assembly GCF_943737965.1). Taxonomy (NCBI): domain Eukaryota; kingdom Metazoa; phylum Chordata; class Mammalia; order Rodentia; family Cricetidae; genus Phodopus; species Phodopus roborovskii. The sequence continues at coordinate 16,643,227 of NW_026126567.1, read as the reverse complement.
TCACCGGTCTCTCAACACAGCCCCATGGAACAGCACGACTTTTGAGAATTTTGACTCCCTAACTGAGGCTACTGGCTCATCTCACATCTGCTTCCCACAGAGGCTTGGTCATTGGCTGTCAAGGAGGGTTGTGAAGACGGTAATGCCACGATCATCAGAGGGATGAGGGCTGGGTCACATTAGGATACACAGTTTCTCTTGGTTTACCATTCTCCTGCTTGACCGCCTAATACAGGCAAGACATCCTTGGCATTTTGGTTGTGAGCCTAGCCTTTAACGGCCGGGCCATCTCTCCAGCCCAGGACATTTTCATGTGTTTATAAGCATCAGCAGGGAAAACGCCCTTCTCCTGGCAACCACAACACGTTCTCGCTCATTCTTTCTGCTCTTCAGCAAATGTCAAATTCCAATCTTGCAGCAGAATCCTGAGAGACACAAAGATTCTCTACTACACTGGGCCATTAGGCAGTGATTTGGTAGTACAGAGAGGACTGGGTTCCCCACCCCTCTCTTGTTTCCCAGCCTTCCATGAGCTGGCCTCCTGCTCATCTATCCCCTGTGACTCCATAGCTCCCAGTTCATTCCGTTTCCACCCCAACTCAGTCGATTAGAACAGTGTTCCTGACTCCTTGACACTTGCCCCCGTCCTTCCTCACAAGGGCCCCGTTCCCCACCTTTATTATCCTTAATTTTTCAGTTCACAAAGTTTCTACTTATTTAACAACAGAAAGGGGGAAAAAAAACAGTGACAAAACTAAGCAGCATAACTTCTCATTCAACATGGACAAATATTTTGTAGTAGACATTCCTAGCAACAGTATGGTAGAAATACAATGAATTATCAACAGTGGTTTTCTCATCATTTAAATATTAGTTGTATGATAAGAAATAATGAGACAAATAAGAATTGGCGGTTACATGTTGGCTTCTTTTTCGATGATGCGTCAGCAGGGTACCCTGTTACTCTGTCATGGTCACCACCAGTAAACTGACACCCTCCCATCCGAAATAAATAGCTCTAAGGCTCAATAAACCAATTCCATTTGCTGATCTCTGATGAGGGTAGTTGTCAAACCTACCACTGTGTATAAGCAAAGCCACAATACTCTCATTATTCCTGTGCAAATAGCAAATGACCACTTTTCTTTTCTTTCTTTTTTGGTCTTTTTCCTGCCTTTCATACCCCTAATGCATGCTGGGAAATATGCAAAAGAATAAACATGTAGTGTGGAAGGAAACACGGAATGGAAAGGTACAGCATGGTCTCTGAAAGCAATGGGCTGTAGAACAGAAAGGCAGGATTTGGTCAGGAATCTAGGTTTGCTTCAGCTCAGCTAACTGAACACGCTATTTACCTACTATTTCTTGCTCTAATGATGAATGAGACCAGGCAAGGGAGCTACAGCTAATCAGGAAAGGGCTGTGTAGTGGCATCATCTTGCCTTTCCAGTGAACTTGTGGTAGTGGCCGCACCCTTTGGGTGTGGCTTCAGGTGCAGATGTGACCCATTATAAGGTAGAGGAGGGGCTGGCTCTCGCTCTCTCGGGTTGTGGAGAGCATCGGAAGGGCAGAGACTGCAGATTCTGGAGCAGGAAGCCCGCGGCAGTCATCTACTCTTATCTGGGTAAGTGCTTCCCTAATAAATATGTCATTATCATTTATCTTGGGTCTGGTGGACTCATTTAAACCCTGCCTCTCTTGCTGCATACATATTAGGGGTTTGCTGGCCTGCTCTGCAAGGGCTAAGGAAAACTACACCCATCTCTCACCTGATCACTGAGTGTGGAGTGGCCACGTCCGGAGGGTGTTCAACTGTGAATCTGTGCTTGCAGGGTTAAGCACCTCCTAACCCCTTCCCTGGCTCTTGCGTTTACGGCTTTTATTTCCTGTGACCATGATGTCAATACAGACAGTTGGGCCTTTCACTCAACTGCAGGTCCAAAATGAAGGATAAGGCCACCAGTGTCTTTGAGGCGCTACATAACACCCCTGCCCATACATAACCCATATTTCTTATCTACGCTTTGCCACGTGGCTCCTGACTCAGTTGCCTCATTTTCTACACATCTTGCTTCATCCACGTCTGCTGGCGACTCCCCTGACTCCTCCCTTCTTCCTCCCAGCATCCCCAGTTTAGCTGTCCAGCCTATACCTTTTGCCTGGCTACCGGCCAATCGGTGTTTTACTAAACCAACAAGAGTGACAAATTTCTACAGAGTTCAAAGGGACTCTCCTTTCCAAGCAGTGAAGTAACCGGCAATGATACTTACATGGAGTAGCAAGCGTGCTTCCTGTGGAGGATCTAGAATGAGCACACCCTGACCTCAAGCAAAAATGAAGTCTTTAACGTTCAAATTCTACCTAACAGCTAGACCAAAGAACCGACTGCTTCATTAAAACCAAAGGACTATTCTGCTGCTCTCTTTCCTGTACTTCTGAGCTCTTCCTCCACACACGGGGCTAAGGGCACCCACCTGCACACCGCTTCCCGTCTTCGGCCAGGGTGTAACCACTGTAGCACTGACAGACGAAGGAACCCGGAACGTTCACACACAGTTGCTCACATCCGTGGTCCTCTGTGGCGCACAGATCCTGGACTGAGGCAAAATCGCACCATTAGCACACAGGTCCGAAGGAGAAGTGCTCTCAGCCCACGGCAACTCAACTCTGCAGCGCTTACTACAGCAACCTTCAATAATATTGCACATTCTAATGTGTTATCGTGGAGAGAATTGAGGGGCAAAATACGTAAAAGGGAAATCCCCCTGTAGTCCTACCACACAGAGCAGCCCCTGCTGACGCTATATGCATTTCAGTGTAGATCATTCTTTTCTTTTGGTTTTTCAAGACAGGCTTTCTCTATGTAGTTCTGGCTGTCTTGGAACTACCTCTGTAGACTAGGCTGGGCTTGAACCCAAGAGATCTGCCTGCCTCTGCCTCCCAAGCACAGGGATTAAAGGCGTGTGCCACCACAACCCTGCTGACAAAACCCTTTTCAAAGTTGGAATTCTATGGAAATTCAGTAAATAACTTTAATTAATATCAATTTCGTATTTTCCTGTGGCAATGAAAACCACGTTGAGCATATCTCGAGGGTTCATGAGAGCCGAGTTGTGAGCGAGAGCTTCTACTTGCCCCCGCAAGCATCATTCCTGGCCTTTGGGCAAACACAGCTTCATCAGTTACAGGAGATGACTTTGTTTTGTGCAGCCTTTGACATCGTGCATATTAAGGCAGGCAAGGGAGCTACAGCATCACCACTCTGCTGGAAACAGGATGTGGTGGTTTGGATACAAATGACCCTCATAGGTCCATGGACTGGAATGCCTGGTCATAGGGCGTGGCCTTGTTGGAGGAAGTGTGTCACTGGGGGTGAGCTTTGGGGTTTCAAATGCTCAAGTCAGGCCCAGGGTTCTCTCTTCCTGCTGCTTGTCAATCAAGATTGTAGACCTCTCTCTTCCTTCTCTACTACCATGTTGCCATGCTTCCCACCATGATGATAATGGGCTAAACCTCTAAAGCGTAAGCCAGCTCCAGTGAAATGATTTCTTTTATAAGAGTGGCCATAGCTGGCCAGTGGTGGTGCACTCCTTTCATCCCAGCACTTGGGAGGCAGATCTCTGTGAGTTCAAAGCCAGCCTGGTCTACAGAGTGAGTTCCACAACAGGCTCCAAAGCTACACAGAGAAACCCCGTGTGTGTGTGTGTGTGTGTGTGTGTGTGTGTGTGTATGCATATATATATATATATATATATATATATATATATATATATGAAACAAGATTGACATGTTTTACATGTCAATCCCAGTTCCCAAACCCTTCTTGCCTCCCCTGTCCTCCCCTGTCCCCCCACAACCCCCATCCCATCTCCTTTCTGCTCCCCAGGGAGGGTGAGGCCTTCCATGGGGAGTCTTCAAAGTCTATTTATCATTTGGAGCAGGGCCTGGGCCCTCCCCCATGTGTCTATGCTGAGAGAGTATCCCTCTATGCGGAATGGACTCCCTAAGTCCATTCATATACTAGGGATAAATACTGATCTATTACCAGAGGCCCCATAGACTGCCCAGTCCTCCTAACTGACACCCACGTTCAGGGGGTCTGGGTCTGTCTTATGCTGGTTTCCCAGCAATCAGGTTGGAGTCCATGAGCTCCCCCGAGAAACCCTGACTTAAAGAAGAAGAAGAAGAAATAAAAAGAGCTGCTGTGGTCACGACGTCTCTTCACAGTACTAGGACACCGAGACACATGACAAGTTCCAAGCACAACCTCTATCCCCAGGTCCCATCAGCCTTTCCTCTGCTCCTCTCAGTACAGGAGAAGTCTTGAAAGTTCTCCATGCACTCTACACATTCATCCCCCAAACAGATGAGGGAAATGGGGAAGCCAAAGCCACAGGAGTACTAAGGGAGATCGCAGGGAGCGACGGAGTGACTGACTATTGGAGGTCTTGTTTGAGAACTAGTCACCGCATATCCACAAAGTGCTGAGCTACCTACTCAACTACCATGCAGTGTGGGAGTGTGGCTCCTGCCACAGGCCTAGGAATATGGAGAGGCTGGAAAGGTTAAAGGCACCTTCAACCCAAATCTGACTCAGCCTCTCCTTGGCACAGATGGGCAGACATGATGGTGCTGTTTCCTGGCAAGGAGAGGGCTCAGACGCTGTGAAATGACTAGCTCTACCCACAATCCTGCCATCAGAACCAGAGAAAGCCAGAGAGCATTAAAGGGACTGCATGCATTAAAGAGAAGAAGTTCCTTTGCTTAAAAAGTGTCACTTACACCAAGTGTGATAAAGCTCAGTTATCCAGAAAGCTCTGTCGGTCTCTGACTCTCATTATACTTAAAAGAAAAATAAATGTCTAGATCACTTAAACAAAGGTCGATTTTATTTTTTACCACATGTGTATGTTTTTACGTGTCCACAAGCATAGCTGCCCACAGAGGCAAGGGTAGGAAGGACATTACAGGCCATTGTGAGGCATCTGGCATGGTGCTGGGAACTGAACTCAGGTCCCTCTGCAGGGCACTCTTAGTGGCTCAGCTGCCTCTCCAGCCTCATCATTGTTCCTTGTCAAAATATCTTTTATTGCCGGGTGGTGGAAGCACATGCCTTTAACGCCATCAATCCCAGCACGTGGGAGGAAAATGCAGGATCTCTGTGAGTTCCAGGACAGCCAGAGCTGTTACAAAGAAACTCTGGGAGGGGGGGTATTATACATATTACAGAGCCTTGAGCCAAAGGTGCACAATGCCTGAGGAGTGACAAGGAAGGTGTCCTCTGACCTCGACAGACATGTACACACTTCTGCAGGCACATACATGGGCACACACACAAGCAGTATCACTTTCTTGGTCTTTGAATTTTGTTTTGTGCTTTTAGATTAACAAATTTATGAAAAGATTAAAAAGCTGATCTGACTCAGCATCTCTACTAAATAAACAGAGCACTTTTGCACCTTTTACTTTTCTGGGTATGGATGTTTGCCTGCATGTGTAACTGCCCGAGGTCAGAAGAAGGCATCAAATCCTCTGGAACTGGGATTACAACAGTTGTGAGCTGTCATGTGGGTGCTGGAATCCAGTCTAACCCAGATGCTCTGGAAGAGCAGACAGTGTTCTTTACCACACAGCCATCTCTCCAGCCTGAGCTTAGAAATATAACATAAAGCCGGGTAGTGGTGGTGGCAGCAGTGGCACATGCCTTTAGTCCCAGCACTTGGGAAGAAGAGTCAGGGGGATCTCTGTGAGTTCAAGGCCAGCCTAGTCCACAAAGAAAGTTCCAAAACAGCCATGACTGTTACACAGAAAAACCCTATCTTGAAAAACCAAACTAAATAAAGCAATTAAATAAATGAAATCCACGCTGTCACATATTAAAATGCTCACGTCTGAGAAGGAGAATGGAGATTGAGAGGACATGTGGATACGGAAGATCTGGATCTGGATTCTGCTCTGGGAATTCCCTGGCAGACAGGGCGAGAAGGATCGTAGACTCCAGATGGCTGAGGGCCCCTCCAGTAGGCTGAGGAGTCAAACCCCGTTCAACAGATGACAGGGCCACCCTCAAGGGAGAGACCAGTGACTGCATCCAAACCGTGCTTTGGGCTCTCAAGTGATGTGTCTGGCAGCATCTGTCACAGATATTCTCAGCTCTGGGGACCTCACCCGACTTCCAGCACAGCTCAATGAAAACTATTGCTTTGTGTGGGAACAGTGATGTGGCCTTCATTCCCAGGCTTCAATGTGCCTGTGGATTGATGGGAAATTTGTCTCTTGCTATGAGAAGCTGGACCTACTCGGAGCTTTTGGCCTTGCATGCTGGCTGTCAGTACACTCCTGTTCTGTTCCTCCCTGGCATGTATCATGATATCACCCGTATACGTGTTCATGCAGTGAGGCAGTCACTGTCCTCCTCACTAGACCCTAAGTCCCTTCTCAGGTGGCCAGCACTCTGCACCAGGTCCTGCTGCTGGGAAATGGGGTACCAGCTCACCGCACAGGTGTTCCCAAGCAGTCTCTGCAGGGAAGCAAGAGCTTCCGCAGCTCCTCCCCATCCCTCCACTCCAAGTGTCACCTGATCCCTATGGGCCACACTAGAACTCCTGTCAATCATGGAGAGCAGGAAGGGATAGGACTGAGGGCTTTCATTCATTCACTTACAGTTACCTGGCTTCAAAATTCTTATTATAACAGTAGAAAAAGTAGTCTATTACAAAAGAACACCTTCCCTTCCTCCACCCAAGACAGGGTTTCTCTGTGTAAAAGTCCTAGCTGTCCTGGAACTCAGTCTGTAGACCAGGCTGGCCTGGTCTACAGAGTGAGATCCTCTTGCCTCTGCCTCCTGAGTGCTGGGATCAAAGATGTCGTGCACCACCACCGGCTGGCACAAAGTAGTATTTTGAAGTCTAACACAGGGGAGGCAGAGGCAGGCGGATCTCTGTGAGGCCAGCCTAGTTGGCAGAGCGAGTTCAATTTCAAAAGCAATAGAGCAGGTCCCGGAGACACTGTGGTTAGTTTTTCCACCAGAAGACTTTCCCCTACAGGGCAGACAGAGCAGATGGCGAGGTAATGCTGATCTCTTCCTGCTCAGGCCAGGACTCTGCAAAGTCCACAGAATTAATGTGTGGCCCTGTCTACCACAGCAGAAGAGTCTTAACCCAACTGCCTACTAGAACTTACTGGAGCCCTTCCAAAAACACTGATGTTGGGACCCTAAGATGCTCAGATGATAGCGTGCCTGTTGTGCGAGCTGGAGGACTCGGGGAGTTTGATGCCAAGGAATGTAAAAAGCCAGGCACGTGGTGTTTGTGATCATCCCAGCACTAGGGAGACAGAAAAGGCAGATCCTTGGGCCAGCCTAGCCTGAGGTAAGTTCCAGGTCCTAGCGAGATTCTGTCCAGGGAGAAGAGGAAAGGAAGAGAAGGGAAAGAGGCGGGAGGGGAGGGGAGGGGAGGGAATGAAGGTGGGTAGTTCCGTGGAACAATACCTGAGGTTGGCTCCCATACTCCATCCTGATGCCAAGATACACCCCTTTATTAAACCAGACTGGCCAGGGGTAGGATTTTGGCAGCAAAGTTTGCTAAACGTCCTCAAAGTCCCCAGCATGCAGCAGGTGAGAATCACTGAACCCCAAGGACAAAAGTCCCCACAGTCCTCAGAGGAAAGGGGCTCAGACTCCTCGTAGGACCTGCGACCCCACGGCTCAGCTTTCTCTGCAACAAGTCTCAGAGTGATGGCTGCCACTCTAGTCTCCTCCCCGGACACACAGGAAAATGCAGAACGTGGTTAGGACCAGGAAGGGTTATAGCTCTCATTCCCAAAGAATTGTCCCGAGAAAGCGCGCCTGCTGCCAGTTGGCTCCATGTGGCTTTTTCTTTCATACTGTTTTTAGAATGTCGGGATTTATGGCCATGGGTGATTTGTACTGACCCAAGGGAGACCACTGAGGGATTAATCTAATTAAACAAAGACAAAGGGATAAATGGAAACTGGGTTCTAGCAGAGTGACTTCTTGTTTCCTGGCAGTGATCACTTCCATCTGAAAAAAAGTACAGATGTTTTTGGACAATCCCTTATGCTTTTGAAAAACAAGTTTCCCCCCCCCTTCCTCACAGCCTGGATGGACTTCACTGAAGGGTGATATAATGACTCAGGGGCATGGGAGAGACCATGTTATTCTGGCAGCCTTCTGCCTCCTCTGTCTGTCTACCCCAGCTATGGCTTGTGACTTTAGTCAGGCATCATCTCTTCCAGGAGCCTTCTCAAAGGCTTCTTCCCCTGGGCCCCATAGCCACCACCGTTTCCTCCTGGTGCTGGAAGGCTGGCCACACGTCTGCCTGACTCAGTGGAGTATGAACTGGTCTGTCCCATCTGATTCCTCAGAGACTCCTGTACTGTCCCTGTGTGTGTGTTTCATAAAAGCTCATGGCTAAAGGTATGGTGACAAAGTTCCATTTGCCCTGTCTGCCAACAAAGATGTCCCTAACTCCCCAAAGCCCTTTTATCTAACAGAAATGAGATCCTAGGAAGAGAAAGAAATGGAAAAAAAAAAATCTCCACATCTCCATGCCTCTCTTCATCCTCGGCAAAAGGCACTCCAGTCCCTGAGGGCAAGGACATGTAGGTGCCAGTCTCTAGTTTGAGGTACCAGAAAAGCTGTCGTGATGGATAGGGAATCTGTGTCTAGCTGTCTGACTGCTACATGCCTTGTATCCGTTACAGTGCCTGACACATTGGAGTTGCCCAACAAATATTTGTCAGATAGATAAATAATAAATAAATTCCGCATCTATGTCACACAGGCATAGACTGGTTGGGTGTTCCCAATCTGTTCTTCTTACCAGGGCTGTAAACACCCAGAAGTGTGGGTGTTCCTGTGGTGTCTGGATTAAACCATGAGTTTCATCTTTAATTTTCCTTTTAGATTAGCAGACGGTGGTCCCAGAAACTTGGAAGTCATGGGTGTCCCCTCTCTTCTGTGCCCTCCAGATCCAACCAACTCTTTGGTACTTGAGGTGGTTTGAAAGAAAATGGTCCCCATAGGGAGTGGTACAATTAGGAGGTGTGGCCTTGTTGGAGGAGGTGTGTCACTGTGAGGGCGGGCTTTAAGGTCTCCTTTGCTCAAGCTACACTCAAGTGTGACAGACTCCATCTGGTGCCTGAGGATCAAGATGTAGAACCCTCAGCTCCTTCTCCAGCACCGTGTCTGCCTGCACACTACCACATTTCCCACCATGATGATAATGGACTAAACCTGTGAAACCGTGAGTCAGCCCGGATGACATGCTTTCCTTGGTAACAGCTGTGGTCATGGTGCCTCTTCACAGCAGTAGAACCCTCAAGGCAGTGTTCCTTACCTCCCCCTGCCAAGAGGAGCCAGGATCAACTCAACAGTCAAAGGCAATCAGCTACCTGGTCTTCTGGTATCTATTCTAGCTTACCAGAACAACCTGCACTGTATCTCCTGTTAGCATTTGTACTGGCTCCATGCTGCCCCAGCATGGCATCCAAACTGATGTGAGACAGAGTACCAGACAATTACCTGCCTCTTCTCCTGTCTTGGCTCATACTGCTCCACTGTTGAATCTATACTGTCCTCTCTATCTTCCAAATCAAGTTTCCTCTCACCCCAGGACTTCTGCATACACCGCTCTTTCTACCTCAAATGCTCACATCCCTCCTTGCCTGCTTTTTTGCCTACCTAATTCTTATGTACCCTTTAGGATACATCTTAAAGTAATATTTTCTGAGGTGACTTCAGTAGCCGCTTGTTAAGTCCTTCTTGGCAGTTTCCCTCTGTAGTTTTCACCACGGTTATAATTTAATGCTTAATTTGTAAGTGACATGAACCTATCCTGCCTGTCACACAGGGCGCACACGTCCTCACGAGTGTTCATTTGGCTTAGCACTCTAGCTCAACTCTCTAGCCTGGTGCCTGGCATGTCTGTGAATGGCAGGATCAGTCTACTCGTTCATTCGGGAAATTTTTCATTGCATAGGGAAAACAATAGTGAACTCAACAGACCAAGAAGACAATTCCCGACCATCACAAGCTGAGAGTCTACTCGTGAATTCCTTGGTGTGCTGGAGTCAGCTCACCCAGAACAGGTGATGGGCATTTCTTCCCAAGTTGGCGTCCCTTTGAAGCTACGCTGGTAGCATGAAATGGCCATGGGGGGAGTGTTTACACCAGGGAAATTGGCAGACACTGCAGGCCAGAAACTTTCTGTCCAGCCTGTCATGGATGAGGGGCCAACAACACTGTCTTGCAAGGGAGTCAGGAGTGGTTAAGGACTATCACTTTAAACACCGTGACGGAAAAGGTGGTTTTGCTGAGCTGACTTTGTGTAAAGACCGGAAGAGATGAGATGCACAGACAGTCACTAGGGAGTCACCATTGGAGTATGGCAGTAATGTCTCTTCAGGAAAGCAAGCGGTGAGGCAAGCAGGCAGACTACCATCTTTGGAAGCAAGCCTGGCCCTAGCTGGGAGACTTCAGCACATGACCTCCGAGACATGGTTTTCATGAAGACATGTAATAGCTGAGTATAGAAAGCACTGTCTGTGCCGGGTTAGAGGAGGTAATAACGGAGAAGAATGCGGCCCAGAGTAGGCGTAACAAATGCCAGTCCCCCGTTTCCTGTCTTCAGGCAGGACGGAGAAAGGTCTGCTTGACACAGGCATGACCTTAAAGACAAGATTTGCCCGAGTCACAATTCCAATTCCATAAAGACAGTTTCATTTTATTGGGTACTTAGAGACACTTCAGACATGGATATTACATTTACAAAATATTTTAAAAGTATCTTTGGCTAAGTTTGGTCTGCTAAATTGATCAGATACAGGCGACACTGGCATTTTTAAGTTTGTAATAAATGATCTGGCCAGATTCATGCTCTATCTCGCCAGGGGGCAGCTATTAGCATAGTCTCGGACAGCATAACTTGCTTGTGTCTTATCAGTTCCTGAGAATTTTACTAGAGTGGCTGGCTGCAAGCGCAGGTGAAATCAATTAGTGAGGGCAAGCTAGCTAGGATCCTTGAGGCTGTGCTGCAATCCCCCCATAGAGTCTCCCAGGAGGGCCACATGCGCCCTGGATTCGTTTCCCTTCATTCATATCCAGATCTTAGTGTTGGGTCTCAGCCCAGAGAACTCGGGATGTGCATCTCCTTACGTGGGAGGAGGGGAGCCTGAGGCTGTGGTTGCTTGGCTCACCCTACCCAGGGCTTAATCAGAGGGCTTTTATAGGTATTTCAGAACGTTAGACAAGCTACAGCGCATGCTGTTGACACCAGTGACAGCTTAATTTCTCCTTTGGAGTTAAAGCAAATGAACACCTTCACTAGGCATGCTGGTATTTTTCCTCCCTTCCTTCCTTCCTTCCTTCCTTCCTTCCTTCCTTCCCTCCCTCCCTCCCTCCCTCCCTCCCTCCCTCCCTCCCTCCTTCCTTCCTTCCTTCCTTCCTTCCTTTCTTTTTCCAAACAGTCCCTCCTTTTATTTAACCCAAGATGCAGACACCAGAAACTGTTTACCATAGCAAGAGAGGAGGGAGCTGGGATTTCACTCCTCTGGCAACACTAGGGCCCCTGCCTGCTTAACTCAAATGCTTACTGATCCCTGGGTTAGAGCTCTACAAAGGCAAGTCAAACCCAAGCCCACAATTTGGGGACCATCCCCTTTCTCTCGGCGTGCCCGAAGGCACTAACCTTATTTTGACAGCTGCAGTTTGGATTTTAAGACTCAACAGTAAATGTGAGTCATCAGCCTTGTGGGTCTCTGCTCAAAGAAACAAAATGAACCCAAAGTCCCAGAGAAAACAAAGCTGCCCTCTCCAGAGAGTCCCAGCTGGGCCTGCTCTTTTCTCCCCAGGGGCCTGTGAATCAATTCTCCTATTCACTTGCAAGATTTTGGGTTTCTTTGGGGTAAGGAAAGCTTGGGTAAGAGGAAGGCTCCAAAACTAAAAATACTAAAATCCAAGTAAGGGGCTAGAGAGATGGCTGGGAAATTAAGAACAGTCAGTGCTGTTTCAGAGGATCCTGGGTTCGACTCCCAGCATCCCCATGGTGGCTCACAAACAGCTGTAACTCCAGTTCCAGGACACCTGGAGCTCCCTTCTGGCCTCCACAGGCACCCAGGATACAAAGTGAGGTACAAACATACTTTAAAGAAAAGACCCTGACTGAATGAAGAAATCAATGAAATAATACTCCACTGTGTAACCGTAGCACTTTTCAATTTCCAGAGTTATCACATTATTATGGTCTTAATACACACGCATGTGCGCACGCGCGCGCAGACACACACACACACACACACACACACACACACACACACACTGGGCTTCCTAATAAGAGTTAAACATCTAGGTCAGAGAGCTTCAAGATGGAATGGGCACTAGAATCCACAGGTGGCTTGTGGGCGCTGCTGGGAGGTCCATTTACCAGGTCTAGACAGGGCAGGGAACCTGCATTTCTTACAAGCTGCCTAGACAGCCATGCTACCCTCCTGGGGACCACACTTGGGAAAGCCTGAGTCTGGTGCCTGTGCAGACTCAGAGAAGTAGCACAAGGTTCAGGCTTGTCTCCCTCTTTGTGGAATTCTTTCAAAACTACTATTGCTTCGCGTTTAGTCAGTTCAATTCTCCCACGGGACTTTTTACGCCCCAGATTTCTTATGTTTTCAACTCTGTGTCCAAGACAGCCAGGGGTGCAAACAGCATGGCATGCCAGGATCTCTAAACTGTAGGCTCAGCAGCCAGGATTAGGAAACTGGGCTGCAGGATTTACCCTTCTCAGCAAGTGCTTACAGCATATACAGGCGCTGTAAGCGGAAGCTGGGTCAGTGTCTGGCTTTTGCAGTTGACGTCCTGCTTGCTTGCCCTCCCTGCTGCGTGCATGCGTGCGTGCGTGCGTGCGGTCTGTCTGTCTTGTTCACTCTTCCACTCTTCCCATGCCTAGGAACTGCTCCAGCACTCCCTGCCTGCCCTTCACCATCCATGCACCCTCTTCTTCCTCTAGGATTCTCTCAGTTTTAAAGGTTAAAAACTGGCTCAGGCTTTCCCTTCAGTGATAATCTTCCTTCTCTCGGCCCAGCTCCCGGACTCCACAGTTTGGTCTCAAAACCATGTCTCTCTGTGAAGAAATCTGTCAATCTCAATACTACTACCCACCCACCAACCCTCCTTTATGTCATAAAGACCTCCTTGGGACAAATTGTTGCTATGGCCGAGCTAATTCTGCAGGCGTAAGTGTTGCACACTGAATTGAATCATATCCTGTGCTGCACGTGGGTCATAAGGGAAGCCAAAATGTTAGTTTCCTAAGTCTCACATATATATGAGAAATGCCCAGTGTAAGAGTGCCCGCCCACAGGAAGGAGCCCATAGGGAAAGAAGAAATGAATGACATCTTTGTGTCATTATCTACCTTCTAGCACAGAGTGTACGTTAATGCCACATCCAACTGTGATTTTAATATGCAGGACTAATTGCAACTTTGCCCTTGACACACATGTTCAGCTCCTTCAGTCACCAAAGACACAGCTGGAACTCAGCTTGAGTTTCCAACAGGTCCATCCTGTGTCCCGGCTCACACATTCCTTTTCTGATCCCTCAGCACTTCAAGCAAGCCTTTCCACGTGAGTGATGTAGTCTTGTTCCAAGAATCTCTGTATAATCTCTTTTTCTTATAGCCTTCTGTCTGAGTGCCACTTAGCTTCACTCTGATTACAGACTAGCTTTCTGGTGTTGCAGTCAATGTAAACAAATTGCATAAAGCACATTCTCAAGTGACTGTGGAAGTGTGTCCCAGCACTTGGGAGGCCGAGGCAGAAGAATTGTGCATATGAGACAAGACTGGGCTACATAGGAAGAACTCATGGCAATAAAAAGACAAGAATAAAGGGTGTACATTGAGAAGCTGGGCGTATCTACACATCATCAGCATAATCAAGATAGCAAAGATAATCATCAGTTCTTTGTTTTTTAGAAATTCTACATACATTGGTTTTGCTTGCATGTATGTCTGGGTGAGGGTTAGGGTCACCTGGAACTGGAGTTATAGACAGTTGTGAGCAACCATGTGGGTGCTGGGAGTTGAACCCGGGTCCTTTGGTAGAGGAGTCAGTGCTCTTAACTGTTGAGCCATCATCTCTCCAGCCTATCATCAATTCTTTATTCATCCTGTAACCCCACAACAAATATAAAAATCAGATCTTTTTAAAATGTATCTAGTCTAGCAAGTATGGAGCAGTACCTCACTGCGGTTTGAGCTTGCAATGTCCTACTGGCTAGCAAAGAGTATTCTTTCATGAGGTTCTTCATCATCCATGCCTTCTTTCTTTTATTTTGTGTTGGGTTTGAACACAGGGACTTATGTACACTACACAAACATCCTACCACTGAGCTACACCCCCAGCTCTCTGCCTTCTTTGATTTAGTGTCCACTCAAATTTTTTTGTCTATTTTTAATGGGTTGTTTTATATTCTTATGTATTCTGACATCCTTTGTTGGATATGTTTTGAAAATATTTTTCTCCTAGACTAGTTTGCCCTCTCTTTTTAATTCAAAGGTAGGATGTTTTGATTTTAATAGTTCATTGATTTTTTTTTTCTTTTAATGTCTAAAGAAATTCTTTCTAAACTGGGGATCACCAAGATTTTTCTGGTATTTTCACCTGGATATTTAATAGTATTTATTCTAATGTTTGTCCTGAAATCCACTTTGGATTGCTTGTCTACATGGTATGTGGTAATGGCAAAATATTATATGTATGTATGTATGTATGTATCTATGTATCCAACTTTTGCTGTTACTTTTAAAAAAACATATACTTTCCTCACTGGATTGCTTTTATTCCCTTCTCAAAAATCATTTCATTTCATATTGCATCAAGAGTTATTTATGCACTGTAAATTCTGTTCCAATTGCCTAAATGTACATATTTACACCAAGACAACATTATCTTAAAATAAAGGTTTTGTTGCATGGTAAAATTAAAAAAAAAAAGTAGACTGTAGTCTTGATTGTATTATATTATTTTAATTATATTCTGCTTTGTAAATAGTCTTGAAATCAGGTAGCTTCAAACCTTCAATTATGTTTTTTTTTTTTCCAAAATTTTAATCAAATGCACTTTATCACAGATTGCATGCTTGTGAATTTGCTTGCCTGCTAAAAACCAATACTTCATCACTTTCTACCATTCTTAGACACATTGTGGAGTAGGGAAAACACCAAGTCCCCCAATGCATTTGCTCCCAGCTGAGGCTATTTCTGCTCTGTTTGCCTTCTCATTTTAGCTCTTATCTTGTAAACACACAACTTGCCTTCAATCCACCTAGTGCCACATTTTTGTGAATTTTCTTCTTGAAATGGTTCTCCAAAGTAGTATTGTCTAAGTGCAAGAAGCCCACACTGTGGGAAAAAAATGAGTGTACTAACTAGATAAGCCTCATCAGGCATAGCTAATGGTGTGATTAGCTGTAAATTTAATGTCAGTGAACCAACAATATATACTCAATAACGGTTTCCTTCAATAGAAACCTAGGCAAGAGCCAGACGTGGTGGTGCACACCTTTAAGCACAGCTCTTGGGTGGCAGAGGCAGGTGGATCTCTGTGAGTTTGAGACTAGCCTGGTCTACAAGAACTAGTTACAGACAGGAAGAGCTACACAGAGAAACCCTGTCTCAAAAAACTTAAAGAAAAAAAGAGAGAAAGAAAGAGAGAGAAAGAGAGAAAGGTAGCTCCAAACAGAAGCAGCATTGATTGTCTCATCATTGTTTGATGTCTAATGTTTTGCATGCAACCTAGTATGTTTCTATGTTCAAACACTTGGGAGGAGACAAATAGACAATTCGACCCACCGGTGAGCACACGAAAGAGTGAGCAGAAAGTACTTGCTAGAGAAGCTAGGTGCATCAGGAAAGAGGCATAGTCCAAGTTCCTTTTTAACTGGGAGATTATCCAGCTACATTCAGAACAGGATAATAAAAATGGAACCTAGCTGTGTCTCATTTCACCCCAAGCCCAGGCAAGTTGTGCTGGGATTCACAGGAGGCAAGTTGTAAACAGAGGTCACTGGTGCTCAGGTTTGCCCTGATACAGCATCTATTATCCCAGAGACCAAGCACAGGGGCTAGCACCAGCCTATCGAAGAGGTAAGTTCTAACTCATGACCATCGGTCACACTCAGTAAGTGTGGAAACTGAGGGTCAAGGAGTTTAAATAAGTATGTATGGTTGAGGCAGTCACAGCCAGAAGATGACAATGTCCGGGTCCAAACTAAAAACCTAAGGTCTGCAGTGGCCCTGTCTGTCTCAGAAGTACCATTTCAGAAATGCAGTTGAGCCAGCCTAATTTGTATCTGACAAGACCAGGTGAGTGCATTTACCTCTGGCGAGGAAAAGGGATGGATGGTAACAGCCTTAGGGCAACTATGGCCTGGGCAGGACAGGACCGATCCACACGTCAGCTCCCCCCATTTTCCCCAGGCCCTCCCTGCCCAAGGACAGGACCTTGATGGCAACAGCAATAGGCAGAAGCTCTCTGAAACTCTAGACTTGAAGCCAGACATAGTGATGCAAACCTGAAATTCCCGGCCTCAGGGGGCTGGAACAGTTCCGGTACCCAGGCAGAAGGATGGAGAATTCTAGCCTTACTCACATAGTGCACCATGTTTCAAAACAGAAAAGAAGCAGGAGAGATCATTTAGAGGTTAAGAACATGTACTGATGTTACAGAAGACCCGAGTTCAATTCCCAGCACCCATTTCGGGGGCCTCACAACCATCTGCAACTACAACTCATAGGGGAAATACTACCTTTGCCCTCTATGGCACAGATGTACCGATACTTACAAATAAGAATAAGCTTTTGGGAAAAGGAGGAGGCAGACGCTGAAAAGATGGCTCAACGTTAAGAGCACTTGTTGCTCTTGCAGAGGACCCAAGTTTGGTCCTCAGAATCCACATGGCAGCTCACAAACCATCTATAATTTCAGTTCCTGGGGATCCGACTCCCTCTTCTGGCCTCTACAGATACTGCATGCATATGGTACATAGACAGGTAGGTAAAACACCCACACCCATACACATAAAATAAAATACATAAATCATTTTGTTTAAGAAAAAAAAGTAAAGAGAGCCAGGCAGTGGTGGCACAAACCTTTAATCCCTGTACTTGGGAGGCTGAGGCAGGAGGATCTCTGAGTTCAACGCCAGTCTGATCTACAGAACAAGTTCCAGGGCAGCCAGAGTTATACAGAGAAACCCTGTCTCAAAAAGACCAAACAAACAAGAACAAAGAAAAGGCCTGGACTTGCAGAGTCAGGGTCTCTGAGGACTCTGAGAGTTGCCTTCTGAGTCACCCCTCAAGTTCCTGTCCTTCCTTTACCTGGGATGTCCCTACTCCCTCACCAACCGTCTGTTTAAAGCCCAGGCAGTTCCTGCTTCAAGCTCTTAGATGCTCTGCTTCAGCTCCTTCCTTTTTCCCACAGATTGAAGTCCAAGACCTCCACTGGCCCCAGGCGAAGGACAGCTCTTCAGCTTTATTTTAATTTATTTATTTATTTATTGGTATCTTAGTTAAGGTTTTTATTGCTGTGAAGGGCCACCATGACTAGGGCAGCTCTTATAAAGAAAACATTGAATTGGGGTGGCTCACTTAGCTTCAGAGGTTCAGTCCATTATGATCATGTTGCGAGCATGGCTGCATGCGGGCAGACGTGGTGCTGGAGCTGACAGTGCTTCATCTTACAGACAACAGGAAGTGGACTGACTGTCACACTGAGGGAAGCTTGAGCAAAAGAGACCTCAAAGCCCGCCCCCACAGTGACACGCTTCCTCCAACAAGGCCATGCCTCCTGCTAGTGGCACTCACTCTGGGGACCATTTCTCTCAAACCACCACAATTGGTGTCAAGAGTTCATCTGGCATGGTTAGGCCAGCCCATGGAAAATGGGCATTTGCAGCTTCCCGGATCCCAGCCAAATATGCGTCATGAGACACAAAGAGGGGAGGGTAGAAAGAGAGTGGGTAACTTGACGAGAACAGGGTGGCCACGAGATGTTCAATTGTTTGCTGAACACTGTATAATGATTCTAGGTGACCCTTCCCAGGCTCCCCTGGCTTGTCGGTAAATGCATTTGCTGTGACAGTTTTGCTTTAGAACCTGAGAGAGTGTCCGAGGTTGCAGCCAAAGATGGAGATGACTCCAGCTGAGTTCTGGGATCACAGAGGAGCCTATGAGCACAAAGTTCTCTTGCCTTTGGGGGCCCAGAACAGAGAGCCAAGCAGACAGGACCTAGAATGGGGGGGCAGGGAGGTCTTTCCATCACGCACTCAGTGCTGAAACTGGAAAGTGAGAAGGAAAGTGGAAACGGTGGTTTGGCTCTATAAATGCTGTGCTAATTACAGCCATTTGTGCAAACTGCTTTCCATTAGTGCTGGATTGCATGCCATGTGGTATAATAACAATTTTGCATCGCATGAACTACACGTCAGTCTTACAGGAGCTGTTTGCTTCCTTGCAGTCAGTCTTCTCAGGCCTTGTGTGCCTAGTTCAGTTTTTGTGCTTAAAGCAGTGACTATACTCATAACTAAGGAGAACAATAATAATAATAACAATAATAATAAGCATACACTCGTTATGTGGTTATGTTCTCGAAGGGCTGGAGTACCTCCTGCTGGCTTAAATATCAGCATAATGTCTAGAATTGGGAACCGGGCCAAAGAAGAACAATATAAATTCTTTGTATTTGTTTGTTCTTTTTAAAATTAAAACAAGAAATATCCATTGCAGAAGCAGCCAGATCCTGCACACCTCTAAAATGGAGTATGCATAATCACTCCCAGCTGAGGTTAACCACGCCCTAAGTCCACGCTTTGGGAAGAAGATAAAACAGAAACGGCTCCATGAGGCCCTGCTAATAAAGCCAGGATGGAAAGACGCTGGGGTAGCTTCCACTGAGAAGCAGCACAGAAGTAAGACAGCTTGTCCATCACACTTTCACACCCTGCCGGTGGCCTGCTGGCCTGCTGTGCAGCAGGCTTAGGCACTGTGATGGCGGGGTAGGTTGGGAGAGGAACGGTGGGTGAATGAGACACTAAAGGGTAAGTGCTAAAGGGTAAGCAATACTGACAGATCCGCCAAGCGGCCTTACTTCTGCAAGTCTTCTGATCCGCGTTGAGAGTGTACCCTTGCTTGCACCTGCAGGTGTATGAGCCAGGGGTGTTGATGCAGAAGTGGGCACAGCTGTGTTCCACGACACTGCACATGTGGGCCTCTGCAAAGGAAGACAAAGAACGTGAGCAGTGACACCTTCCCTTGGCTTCATTCTATCCAGCAAATGGGAGCCTGGGCAGAAGAGGGCTGAACCCGAAGGGAGACAAACTGTCACCCTGTCAGCAGCGAGAAAACAAAGGACCCTCCCTGCCCGGCCGTGCTGGCACACTCATCTAATCCCAGCACCTGGGAGGCAGAGGCAGGCAGATCTCTGTGAGTTCCAGGACAGCCAATGCTACCCAGAAAAAATCCCTATCTCAAAAAACAAAACAAACAAACAAAGAAGGATCGTTCGAGGTGAAGGGGGAACGGCGTTAGGCTGAACCACATGAAATCACTGATAGCGGTTTGGTTTTGAACCTACAAATCCACAACTTTCAGGTTCAACTTACTGACACCATTTGACAGGCAGACACATCAGAAACCTTTCTGATTCCAGAATGTAACATGGAATCTTGAGTAGTCAGTAGTGGGGCTGGAAAAGCTACTGATTCAACAGTCTCCCAACATCACAAGTCCTCAGAACGATGTGCTTTTAAATCTGCTTTAAGTGTAAAGAAAAGGGGGAATAATAATGCATTTAAATGTTTCATAATGCCATGATTGTTGTGCTCAAAATTAAATATTTCTGCATTTTGTTTCTGGGAACACCTAAGCTTCAGACACACTGATTCTTACATGAGCTCTCTGGAGCACATGGCAGTTCTTGTTGTTTTGTTAACATCTCGGTTTATGACTTTAATCCATCTAGCACAACTTGAGCTCATTTAAAATTAACAAGCATCGGTGTTAACAGAACACATTATGTAAGTGTTCTCATAAACAAAAGATGTCCAAATGAAAAAATAGCTTCCTGAAGCTTATACAATAAAGGGGACATTCAAGAACGATCCTGTATTTATCCTGTAGGTAGGGAGTGGGTAGGAGTTCATCACACCTCTTTACATCTAAGTAAGGAATGCCATGGCCAAGCATGCTGGTTAGTTTCCTGTTACCTTGACACAAGCTAGAGTCACTCAGGAAGAGGGAACCTTAGCGGAGAAAATGCACCTACCAGACTGGCCTGTGGAGTATTTTCTTCTGGCTGTGAGTGATCTGAGAGCCCATCCATGTGGGTCATGCTATAAGAAGGCAAGCTGTGTCGGGTGTGGTGGTGCACATCTTTAATCCCAGCACTTGTGAGGCAGAGGAAGGAGGATCTCTGTGAGTTCAAGGCCAGCCTGGTCTACAGAGCAAGTTCTAGGACAGCCAGGGCAACATAGAGAGACCTTATCTTGAAACAACAAGAAAGGAAGGAAGGAAGGAAGGAAGATAGATGGGGAGGGAGTGAAGAAGGGAAAAGGAAGGGGAGGAAACAGAAGAGAAGGGAAGAGAGGAAGAAAAGGGAAGGAAGGAAGAAAGGAGGGAGGAAAGGGAGAAAGGAAGGAAGGAAGGAAAGAAGGAAGGAAGGAAGGAAAGAAGGAAGGAGAGCCAGCCACGAGGACCAAGCCAGTAAGCCGCATCCTCCACGGCTCCTGCTTCAGTTCCTGCCTCCAGATTCTTAACCTGACTTCCCTCAGTGATGGATCTTGACCTATGTATGAGTTGTAACCTGCTATAGAAACCCTAGGACAACGAAGAATATATGAGCTAGGGGAATGAGACTCTTAGAACAGCACAATCTAGAACATATTGTTCCAAGCTCATAACTGTTTCAGTTCCTGTTAGGATACAAATCACACAGGAGAAGTTGTAAGCTAACTTCAACCAGTTTTACTATAGGGTGAAATAGATGACTTTTTTGTGACCCTGAGAAAATTTTAATCTCATTATATTAAATGATGATAAACACTGTGCCAACCTCATAAGGGCCTTTGAGGGTTAACTGAACTAACTTGATAAAGTGGCCAGCACAGTGCCCAATGCTTGGGGAATACTTAAAACCTATTAACCATTTCACAGCAAAGGAAAAGTATCAGGGTAGTTTTTGTTGTTTTTATTCTATGTGTATGAGTGTTTTGCTTGCTCGCATGTCATCTCATCACATGTGGGCCTGATGCCTGATGAGGCCAGAAGAAGGCATCCAATCTTCTGGAACTGGAGTTATAGATGGTTGGGAACTGCCATGGAGTGCTGGGAATTCAACCAAGATCCTCTGGAAGAGCAGCCAGTGCTCCTAACTACTGAGCCACCTGTCCATTGCAGTATTTTATTTTACATGTTTGGGAACATCATCTACACCTACATCTCTATCTACCTATTGACTTGGGTTTTCACTCAACATTAATCACAAATTCTATCTGTATTGACTCAAGCACTGTATTTTACAGAATCCAAAATGTGCCCCATTTTCAAAGGTGTTAAAATGAGAGGCCATATACACTAGATCCCCATTATTGTCAGATCCCATATTTGTGAATTTGACTGTCACTAGAGTGTACTTGTAACCCCAGTCCAATGCAGCTTTCACAGGCATCCATTGAGTTGTTGAGAGGTAACAACAGTATGTCCCCTGATCTGGACGTCTTCGGCTGGATTGGGCAAGGTAGCATTTCTTCATAGCAAACGGTCTTCATAGTCCAGGCAGCACTGTACTTTTTACATTTTTGTGGGTTTTATAGGTAATTTTCCTGTATGAAATGATCACCTAAGTACAAGAAAGCTATGATACCTCCTTTTAGGAAAACGGATATATTAAAGTAAGTTTCAATTTAGAATGTGTTGTTTTTAATAAAATCTGAACTGTTTAATTTTACTGACAGATACACAGGAGACAGATTCTCCAGAATTGGCTCCTAATTTAAATTAGCCACTAGGCACAACTCAAGTTGAATCTCTGTCACTTTCAACTGAAAGAACCCCAAGCATTTTTACTGGACAGAATAAAACTTGCACACGTGTGGAATCCTACAGCTGGGTGCTGAGTGCATCTGGGCCTTGTGTCTCCTCATCTCTAAGACAGGCCTGTGCTATGCTGTTAAAGGGGAAGTGGTACCCTGCTCCTCCATTGAGCCTCAACTGTGTGAGCCAGTTAGCGCCATTCCTCAGAAAGCGCCAGGTTTAAACCTGATCAAGTTTTTTATTCAGAGGGAAGAATAAAACAGTAGTCTAAAAATCAGTATCAGGACTTGGTTCTTATTTTATTTTTATTTACTTTGGCTTTTCAAAACAGGGTTTCTTTGTGTAGTCCTGGCTGCCCTGGAACTTGCTCTATAGACCAAATGTCCTCCTGCCTCTGCCTCCGAGTGCTGGGATTAAAGGTGAGGGCCACCACCACCTGGTTTGGATTTTTAAATGTATGTGTTTATGTACTTATTTTGTGGCACACAGAACTGAGTTATAGCCAAAGCTGACCTGGACCTCCTGACCCTCCTGCCTCTGTCTATTGAGTGCTGGGGTTGCAGGTTTGACTGACAGGCCTGTTTTATACAGTACTGCAGACGTAAGCCAAGAAAGTATTCCATCACCTGAGCCTCATCCCTAGACCATGGGAATATATACATATATATATATATATTACAAAATATGAACCCAGCCAGGCATAGTGGGTCACGCCTGTAATCCCAGCACTCAGAAGGCAGAGGCAGGCAGATCTCTAGGTCTCCATAGTGAGGCCCTGTCTGAAAGAAAGAAGAAAGAGAAAAGAAAAGGGGGGGGGGAGAGAAAGGACATATAAATAGCTAACATTTTGAGGTGGGTTGTTTATTTGGGCTTATCAAAAGACTTTTGCTAGGTAGCTGGGACTGGCCTAGAAGTCACCATCCTCCTGCCTTAGCCACCTGAGTGCTGAGATGATAGATTTGCACCATCGCATACCCAGCTTGCTTGAGAAAAGTATTCTCAAAAACGGTGTGAATGGTCAGGGGAGTTCTGCTCGGTATGGCTGACTCTCAACAGGAACAGTTACCATGCCATAAGTCAACGTCTATGCAGGCCTGCCTCCCCCTTCACAGCAGTGAAATCAATATAGCCTTTCTCCAGACCTGCTTGCTGATGAAGGCTGTGCCTTTGGAACACTATTAGTGCCTTAAGTTGTGCCTGAGTGGGAAGGGGCTGTTAGGGTAGGAACAGCCTTGCCATGGGGCCCAAAAAGCCAGCTAGGCTGATAAAACATACCAAGTGATGGGAGATGTCCTTCTGTATATATGTGTTTCTTATTGGTTGATGAATAAAACACTGTTTGGCTAGTGGCCAGGCAGGAAGGATGGGCGGGGCTACCAGACTAGGAGAATTCTGGGAATGAGGCAGAGGGAGCCTGCTAGAACTGAGTCCATGTAGCTGCCAAAGGAGTTACAGGTCCGAGCATTATCCAGTAAGCCAAGACCACGTGGAAATACATAGATTGATAGAAATGGGTTAATAATTAAGACAGAGATAGCCAGTAAGAACCCTAGCCATTGGCCAACAGTTTTATAATTAATATAGCATCAGTGTGTTTACTTGGGGCTGAGAAGGGTGGCCGTACCTGGCGGGACAAAGAATCTCCAGCAACAACCGAGAGATTCTTTAAAAGCCCTGTCCAGGCTGCACCGAGTCAACCCATTGCAGAAGGCAGACTTGCGGTTGTCAGCCTTGAAGGTCAGTCTGTTTTCTGCTACTGTGCAACACAAATGGGTGCCAGAGTGTGTGGGGTTTGGCCAGCTTGTACAAAGGGCCCTGACTCACAGGACTCTGGTCTCTGAGTCTTTTTGGTGGGCTCCAGGGTGGCTTAGGAATATGATCTCACAGTTCCCCCATGCTGTGGCCGCTGTGGGAAGTCACTGCCCACAGGCATAAAGCTGCTGCTGTGCCCAGGCTCACGGACATACGGCTAGTCAGAGCCAAAGCCAGTGAGTGTTCTTACTCAGGAGAGTCTGGCTCCAGGGCCTAAAGCAATGTCACTGCAGGACAGTGGCTCCCGCCCTGGGTACATCTGGACACAGCCTGCTCTGCCATCAGTCCATCTCTCCCTCCAATATTCTGTACCTTCATGCACACACAGTGGCTGCCATTCCCCAAGCCTGTCACTTCATCTCCACTTTTCAACTGTGAGTAGTGGCCCCTTAGTGGGGCAGTGAAATCAGCTTGAGAACCAGGACTGGTCTTTGTGTTTTGTTTTAAATAAAACCCGCTCCCTTTCACAGCTCCACCTAGAGCTGGGAGTTAAGTCTCTGATTTCATAATAGCACTTACTTCTCATGTTTGGTGTGTGAATGAAACGAATTTGCACATGCTAAGAGCTTTAAAAAGCATATAGACACACTCGGGCACACATACCCATGCCTTTGAGATGGCTTCCTGTTTGTAACTCAGGATGGCCTGGGGCTAACTTCAAACTCTTAGATCCTATGTCAGGGTCTTTAAAAACATCATTTACCTTTTCATTTTTCCTGTGTGTGTGTGTGTGTGTGTGTGTGTGTCTCAGTCACTCTCTGTCTCTCTCTCACATACACACACACACAACACGAACACAGGTAAAGGGACATATTTCACGAGTGGGTCCTCACCTTCCAGCTTGCCCCCACTGTGCCTCGATGTAGGCCAGCTGGCCCTGGGACTTCTTGCCCGTTCTCCAGGCTCTGCCCCTCATCTCACCACTGCCTCTGCCTTTGTTGTGAGTATGAGTTGTGGGGACGGAACTCATGGTATCGGACTTCCATGCCAAGGTCTCTACCCTCTGAGCCATCATCCCCTTGCTCCCTCAGCCTCGAGTGCGTGGACTACAGGGGTGTGCCACCATTTCTAGCCATGTGCACATATTGATAACATTAAACACTAGCAATTAATCTTACTGTTTTACAGGCTTTCCAGGAGCCTCCAGGCAGACCTGGCACTTTTGGAATGAGCTTCTTGGTCCAGATGGCTCTCCTAGGTATGAAAACACTGTGTCTACCACCCCACTGTTCTATAAGGGAGTGTAGATATGAGAGCATCTTCCCACCAGTTCTGGGGCTTGTGCACAGAGATCGAGCATTTGGGCACTAAATCTCATTTGAATTGCCTGTTTTTTCCTAAGCCTCGGTTCCACTTTTGTGAGTGGGCATAACAAGAATACCTGTCTGGTAGCACAGTTTAAATGGGTAGAGAATGTACCCAACAGGATGTGGGCGGCTATGATTGTCAATGTGTCCTTCGATGCTTCAAGGGCAAAGGAGGCCTCCCCGGAACCTGGAGCTGTTGTCTGCATTTCTGAAGATGCTCAAGGCTGTTGAGTGACTGCCAGACTGACTGAGACCAGCAGTGAAGCCCGTCGCCTCCCATGTGGATCCCGAGCTTACAGTGCATGCCTATTGACTGGAATCTCACATCTGCCTGTCTGTGGAATCCCCACCTTGCAGATGAGGTAACTGAGGCTGAAGGAGCCCAGAGGGCTCACTGAGCATCACACAGCCAGTCCTGTCCGGGTCCTACGCAGGTGTCCCTTCCCAATATTACCCTCATCAGCTGAATGCCCATGGCTGAGCCTCTTTCCCTGTGGGGACTGTCCTCAGTAAGTGGTTCACCCTAACAGAGGAGGAATCTATAATTCCTAGGCTATGCAGGAGTGAAACCAGCAAGAACCCTGGAACCAGCAAATTTGCTAATCTGTAAGAAGGGAGGGCGGTGATGTGGGTCCTGCCTCCCTGGATTTCACCAGCAGGGAAAGTGCTTAAGCTACGTTACTGACTGTGGTCTTTAGCATCTGGCTGATAAAGAGGCTCTGGGGTCTCCTCAACCTTTCAAGATAGTTGATGGAGCTGCTTGGCAGAGCCTGGGAGTACAGGGTCGGGAGCTCGGCTGTATTTCAGCAAAGTGGATGCGAGGACTCCCAGGGGGTTCATTTCTCAGGCCACACAAAGGAATGAAGATAACCCAGTGTTTTCTTCAAGCTTCCAGATTAAGCAAAGATGACAGGGTGGGGCACACAAACTGCCTTTTAATTTTGCTGAACGGCCTTAGAGCCCACAGAGAAAGGTTCTCTGAGCTCAAGTCCACATTCAGCCGCACAGGGGTCGTTCGCTTGGCTCCTCAATCTTACCCTATCACCTTTCCATCTGCTGACAAACGCAGATTGCTGGGAAAAGCACTCCTCCATTAAAGCGGTCCAGTCCACACGAAGGAGCTGTCAAGAGTGTCACAGAACCAATTTCTTTCTTTCTTTCTCTCTTTTAAATATTTCCAGGAAAGGGGGAACATAAATCCTGCTGAAGTCACTGACAGTCATAAACCTTTAGAATGTTTGCAGTGTGTTCTCCTGATTAAAGTTTTCCAGCTGATGCAGGCCACGGTGCACCACAACAATGCAGCCTCTCTGTGGCGCCAGGGAAATGGCACTTCTGAATGGGTTCCAGCTGACATTGCTCAGGAGGAGGTTATTTTCCCTTCGTGGCATTGATTTCTTAAGTAAATCATTTGACTCTGGAGTCAAGAGGAAATGGAGTCTTTGCTTGCTTTTTGAAGTTAGTTCTTGCAAAGGGATTATTTATTTATTTATTTTTTAAGACACATCAAAAGTATACCCTGGGGCTGGGGATGTAGCTCGGTCAGAGGAGTGCCTGTCCAGCAGGTACAAAGCTCTGGGCTTCATCCCCAGCCCCCACACAAACCAGACATCATGCTGGCACATACCTGTAATCCTGGAGTGTGAGAGGTAGAAGCAAGAGGAAAAAAAAAAAAAATTCAAGGTCAATCTCCACTATATAGAGAGTTTGAAACCAGTCTGGGTTACTGAGACTTGGTGTCAAAGAGTTTTTAAAATGTTTTTAAGTACATCTTGCTTCCTTTTCTCTAGGTACTATATCCTATCCCAAAGCTTGGATCTCAGTTCTTCCAACACACTGTCTCCTCGCCGGCTAATAAATCATCCTCTGCTCACACCATCACGCAGCAAAGATCCCTTGGTCTCCCACACAATCCATGGGGATGCTCTTATGATTTCTGCCTTCTGCTCCTATCCCTGCTCCAGCTCACAAGTTCCAATTTCGGGAATGCCATCGTGTCAGCTAAACGTGTGGGAGGGATCCTTCACTCTAGCCTTGCTCATTCTGCCTTCTGTGTTTAAATGTCCTTTGGGGCTGTCAAACAAAGGGACCTGTCACTAAGCCTGATGATCTGAGTTTAAAATCCCAGCACCCATAGAGAGAGTCCTCCGAATTCCACACATGTGCATGTACCCCACCCCCCACATGTGCACACATATAAACACACACCTGTGCATGCACACACACACACAAACACACATGTCCTTTCTTCTAGGTCTTTATAATAGCAGGGCCTAGATAAGACCCTGGGGTTTTTCTATCCAGCCATGGCCTGAATTCTTCCTCCATTACACTCTTAACGATTGAGGCTACTTTTGTATTTGTGTCATTATCTGCTTAACATGTGTCCCTTTGGCCGCAGTGTGACCCACCGAAGAATGAAGAATTTCTCTTAGCCCACGGCCATGAGCACAGAATGGGGCCTTAAAGGAAAATGTTGCACAGAGGCACAGCACTTACTGCACAACTTGTTCTGGAACACTGAGGTCAGAGACTCAATCTGGCTGAAGTTGGCCACCAGGAAGACGTGGTCCTTGTGGGGCTCACTCCCGATGGCATTTAGCGTGTTCAGGTCCACCTGACCCACACCGATGGCAAAGATCAGGATGCCTGTGTCACGGGCCTTTGCAGCCACCTCCGCCACTGAGTCCTGAGGCCTCCCATCGGTCACGATCATTATGACCCGTGGTACATTCTCCCGCAAGGGCCGGGCCCCCTCTACTTCTGAGAAGGCAATGTTGAGGGCATACTGGATGGCCAACCCTGTCATGGTGCCTGTGGACAGATGCCGCATCCTCTTCACAGCCCTCTCTACCTCAGACTTCCTCTTGAAAGTCTTCAGGGAGAACTCGTTCTTGACCGTACTGCCATACTGGAGCAAGCCTACTCGAGTAACATCAGGACCAATATCCAAGAACTGCAGGATATCCAGGATGAACTCCTTGACCTTCGCATAGTCATGGGTGTTGACGCTTCGGGAGCTGTCGATGATGAACACCAGATCCGTCTGCTTGTTCTCACAGGAGCTCTCTGGAGTAAAAAGCAGAGGTCACAAGTATCAGAGGAGAAGTGTTCAGATTTTCTTTTCTGTAATAAAACACTGGCCCAAAAGTAACGTGAGGATATTTAGCTTACAGGTTATAGTTCAACATCAAGGAAATGCTACTATTGGTTTGCATCTCCTGGCTTCCTCGGCTACTTCTCTTAGCCAGCTTAGGCTATATTGCCCAGGAACTGCCTACAGCAGACTGTATCATCAGCTTTCAAGAAAACGTCCCCACAGACATGCTCACGGGCCAACCTGATGGAGACAATTCCTCAACTGAGTTTCTCTTTTCCCAGATATGTATACGTTTGTGACAAGCTGACCAAAAACAGTGACAAGAGGTAAGAACCCCATGCAGATTGGCTCCTGTGTAAAATCCTGGGACTCGGGGTTACCTTTGGAGCCTCCAAAATTCAGCTTTATTCTTACCAGGGGGGTTCTCAGGCATATCTGTGCACACTGGATGGCCATGACACACAGACTTTCCTTTTGCAAGACAAATCTACAAAGTGACCAATGCAGTTTCAGTCAAACCCTTTATCAGAGTCAAAATTACTTTACTATTTGTGGCACAGTTCCTAAGTTTGACAGGGCATTGCAAAGACTGGAAAACGCTTAAGAGGGCCCAATGTCAAAGGACTTGCAATCTCTTCTGGAAGATGAGCTAAGAGGGCAGTAAAAGATGAAGAATGTTAAACTGAGTTTCTAACCAGAGACTAGAACTGCAGTGGAGCTGGAGATGGCTTAGCAGTGAGGAAAACAGGCTGCTCTTGCACAAGACCTGGGTTTAATTCCCAACACTCACATGGTGGCTAACAACTGTTTGTAATTCTAATCCCAGGGGGATCTAATGCATTCTTCTGGTCTCTGAGGGCTAACGTATGCACATGGTACCCTGTATACATGCAGTCAAAACACACATAGAAATGAACACATCCTTTTTTCCAAACGGAATTAGAGAGAGAGAGAGTACACTAGGGCATCAAGATGAGGACAGATGACACCTGAGCTGCCTTGTGACTATAGAACGTTTGGCTGGAAAGATGCATGGAGAGGAGCTCGCGAACAAAGCCCTAGCCAGGATGAATGTGGCAGTAGCAGGTAACAGCAAAGTAAGTGTCTTTAGAACACCGGGAATCCTGGGAACTACTAGACAGGGTTAGTTGAGAATATTCTGAAGCCAACTCTAAAGGCCTTTCAATCCAGACTCAGAAATCTGGACACAGGTTACAGATGGGCACGCTGTCTTCGCATGTT
Source organism: Phodopus roborovskii (assembly GCF_943737965.1). Classification (NCBI taxonomy): domain Eukaryota; kingdom Metazoa; phylum Chordata; class Mammalia; order Rodentia; family Cricetidae; genus Phodopus; species Phodopus roborovskii. The sequence goes on along the minus strand of NW_026126567.1, from coordinate 16,613,663 downwards.
ACATAACATCTCCTGTAAATCAACTGAACCAGAATTTGGGGATATAGCTTGGTGGTAGGGCATGTGCCTAGCATGCACGAGACCCTGAGTTAAATCCTCAGCCTGGAAAGGAAGGTTCAGTTGAGTCTGGGTATGGCAGAGGTTCCAGGTACATGACCCAATCCACTATAGGATTTCTGGGCCACGTGAGTGACAACCTGCTACTGTTTGAATATGGTTTGTGTCCAGATTTAAGCCCTCCTGCGAAGCATGAGGAGACAGAGCTTGACACAGCTATGGTGTCCAGAGGTCAGACCTTGGCTAGAATATGTCCTTGGAGCAGTGACAGAGCCCTGGTGACTTTTAAAGAAGAGAACCAGAGACTGGCGGTGGTGGCTCACGCCTTTAATCCCAGCACTCAGGAGGCAGAAGGAGGCAGAGGCAGGCGGATCTCTGTGAGTTCGAGGCCAGCCTGGTCTACAGAGTAAGTTCCAGGACAGCCAGGGATACACAGAGAAACCATGTCTTGGAAACAAACAAACAAACAAACAGAGCGAGAGGCCAGAAGAGAGACACAATCTACATACACATTTGTTTATCATAAATGCCTTATGCCTCTTTGGGTGTCTAACAGCAAAAAAGGCATTGCTGACTCACAGAACCCTGAGTCAAAACCACCATAGTATTTTTATTTTTATGGGTGTGCATGTGTTTGGGTTGTGTATGTAGGTGTGAGTGCGGAGGCCAGAGGCAGGCCCTTCTCTGTTGCTTTCCCTCCACCTTACTTTTCCAGGCAGGTCTCTCACTGAACCAACTGGACAGACTGTTTATCAATTGACTGGACCGGCTGGCCAGCCAACTCCAGGGATCTACCCGTCCTCCTAGCCACAGCGTTAAAGACGTGTGTGGCATGCCCAGCTTTTCATGTGGGTGCTGGAAACCCAAACAGGTTTTCAGGCTTTCGCAGCAAGACTTCCACCAACACAGCCATCTCCCCAGCCACAGACGTCCTTCATAAAGTCACAAGCTACAGCTGTTTCCTTAGCTCAGAAGAATAAACCAATCGTGCTGCCTTTAGGCAGGGTAACCCTCCCCTTCTCCTTCCCACATACCCTCCCTGGATTTTGCAGCTCAAGCAGGATTTGAAAGGGATTAGAAAAAAAATCCCGAGTGCTTGCCCTAAATCCTGACCACCACAGCTGCAAGAATGAGAGAGAAGGCCAAAAATGAGACGGTGAAGCTCGTCATAAAAACAAATGGGAAGTGGGAAGTCCTGTGAAGTCATCCTGTCCAGGCCAGCATACCAGGCGACTTGTCACACAGAGCTGTCATGCATACCAGCTCATTACAGCCATGCAAGTCCAACGATTTAAGAAGAGGGGGTGCCCCCAGTGCCAGTAGCCTGCGAGGAAGCCACATATACCAGGTCCCCATACAACATCCACACCCAATACTGGGAGCCAGGTGTGTATGTATAAGGTGAGCTTCTCCAAACAGAGGCCCCACAAACTGCCTTTAGATCCAGAAAGGAGCACAACAGAAACCTGACATTCACAAGATGTTCTAAACTCTTTTTTTCCGGAGCGATTTAATCACTGACCCAATTTCACTCTCAGAACAAGCTACTGAGAAGAATCCTAGAATTGTACCCATTGCCCAGATGAGAGAATGGAGGTGCTGAAGAGTTTGTGGGTCTTGCATAATTTGGAAAAAGAGAAAACACAGAGAGAACACTAATACACACCTCTCGGGGCAGCTGTGAACAAGGAGCAAACAGATAATTGCTGCATATGCAAGCATTGTAGACGCTCCCCTGTCCACCCTCCTTCCTCAGCCCTCACACGCAGCTCAAGGCTGGGCAAAAGCGGGGCTAGAGCTTAGAGCTGTTCAGTTGGCACTAGTTACAGGCATCTGCACACACACCCACAGAAGGCAGGGGACTGAACGCCAGAAAAGCCCTGAGTCCCAAAGGCTGAGTCTGCCTGAGAGGCACCTTCGCTCCTCATCTTCATGAAGGGGCCAGGGCTGAGCATTTGGCACTAGGCTGGAGCTAGACACTGTCAGGATGGACCAGGATGGCCACATGTCCTTACCCACTCCAAGCAAGTCTGAATTTATTTCTGGGACAATGCTGGGGAGATCGGGGAATGTGGCTGTGACCTCACCATAGAAAGTCACAGGGAGGAGATTCCACAGAGGACTAAAGCTCAGAAAGCTCTCTTCTCCTGGGACATTTGCTAACAAGGGCTTTTGCTCAGGCTTGTATTGTGAGTCTTCCTCATGGCATCACCGTCCCACCAAGCATCACAATTCGAAGAAAACCCTGGAAGGTCCATGCGGAATTGTGTGCTGAACTGGATCAGTTCCCATCAAAACAAACGGGTAGTTCCCACAATGCTCGGGAGTTCTGACAAAAATACCACAATAGTCCAAACTGTGGTTAGAGGTTCCAAGAGAGTTGTAGCTCTGAGCTGAAATCATGTTCTAGCAGCCTACCCTGAAGGCCTCAGACCAGTTCAGTGTGTCCCTAGAGGGCTAGTTCAGTGGTTCTCAAGCCTGAGCATGTACCCCAATTCCCTGCAGGATATCTTAAAAGCCTAGAGCTGCTGCTGACTCAGTAAGTTTGAAGAGGCATACAGAAACTCAACAACTAACAGAAACTAACAAGTCGAATGGTGACTTTGATGCTATTGGCCCAGAGATCATGGTCTGAGGATGAGCAGTCTAGGAAATACATCTCTGGGAATAGTCCTGGCTCACTGTGAGTTCCACAAGGTGGGACTCAGGAGCCCTATGGTTGGAGATACAGTGTGTATTCCATCAACATCTGTAAAATTAAGTGGAATCTCAGGAGGAAGAGGCGGCTTCCAGGGCAGGGGTTGATTCAGGGCAGACAGGGCAAGGAAGCAATGGCAACCTCAAAACCAGAAGGGTTCTAGAACAGGTGTGGATCCTGTTTGTGTGACATCATTTTGGTTCCTACATCTTTGCCATTATATGCAACATCGCCACGGTTGAACCCTCGGTGGTTCACAGGCTTTCAGACTAATAAAACACAAGCCAAGGGACCGCAAGCAGAGCCACTTTACAGAAGGGGAAACTGAGGCTTATGGAAACAAACGGTCCTCCCTCTGAGGGCTGTCAGCTCATTCCAGTCAATCTGGAATAATAATGGTACCTTTCCTATCATTTCAAGGTTCCCTTAAAACATCCTCAATACAGCTATCATGACAACATAAGCTCTGCAAACGCTTGAGAACACTGAAACACTTTTTGTGAAAAACCTGTAGCTTCTCCACAACAGCCAGCCGAGAGGGATCCCCTCATGTTAACCACTGGTCCTGAGGAAGGACACCCCTTCTCCCTGGTCCAGGGAGAAAGACACACAGTGATCTTCCTCTTGGCCCCTCATGACAGGACGCCCAGCCGCACTTGGATGAGGTTTCGTGAGCACATAATAAAATGTCATCCCCTCCCGCCATAAAGCAATGGTCTGGACCCTGTCGACAGCACTTCCAATCCTGTCATTCTGACTCAGAATCCTGGCACTGAGCAAATGGCCTCTTGCCCTTTCAGAGGGGAATCCGAGCCAGGAGAGCTTTCAGAATGTCTCTCCCCTGCAGGACGACAGTGTGCAATCTCACAACTATCTCCTCTTCTTGGGCTGCGGCTTTGTGCTAGCCTGACTCTGGCTGAGGTCAATTCGCAGCATGGTAAACATTTGGTGCCATCTGTCTGGCATGGGGGGGGGGATGCGAGTCTCTATATAAGAGTAATTTCATCTGGAGAAGACTCAGATTCTCAGGGAAATAGCAGTTAAGTCCTACTATCTCAATACAAGCCCAAGCTCTGGCACTTTATGCCCAAATAGTCCTGAACGTCTCTGTAAGTTCTTTGACCCTCAGTCTCTTATGAATATGTGCGTGCATTTGTGCATGTGTGTGTGTGTGCGTGCTCATGAATGTGTTTGTCTGTGCTGTGCTGTTTTGAGACAGTATCTCTCTTACCAAATAAGCCAGTGAGCCCAGCAATCTACCTGTCCCTGCCACTCATCCCAGAACTAGACTTGCTGGCCAGCAATCTACTTATCTCTGCACCCCAGCACTGGATTAAAAGTGCATGGTACCATACCCACCTTTAGGGATAAACTTGGGTCTTCATGCTCACACAACAAGCCCTTTACCAGCTGAGCTATCTCCGTAGCCTAACCCTCAGTCTTTTCTTCTATAAAATGGGACAGGAAAACCTAAAAAAAAATTGTGAGATTGAAAGAGAATATCACAGTAAGTTGTAGCTCATACTGAGCTGTCCAGCCTTGTTCGGAATGTTTTACATATGCTGGTCTATTTATTCCCTAGTCACCTTAGGGACTGGGTCATTTCTCTTTCCACTCTGCAGATGAGGGCATGACTCCAGAGAGTCAGAAACCTGCTCATAGTCTCCTTCCAACCTAGGAAGCAGAGAAGTCAAGTCTGGACTCCGACTCAGCTAGTGTGAGTAGCAAGCTGAGCTCAGCCCATCCATTTTACCTTTCAGTCCCAGAATCCTCAAGTGCACCAGGACTGCACCTGCTCTCCGGGCTTGCCTACAATCTGTCCAGTGCTTTCCTGTGTGTGTGTGTGTGTGTGTGTGTGTGTGTGTGTGTGTGTGTGTGTGTGTGTAATTAACAAAATGATCAGAACAGCAAGAGCCCAGGGCTTTAAGCCACTGGTCATTTACATCTGCAGTCAATTGACAAGGCTCACCGAGGGAGGGTTCAGAAGGTATAAGAACTTAGAGGAGACTGAAGGTAGGGACTAGGGGGAATGAAATGTAGCTGGGACAAGAGAATGCATCTCAGAGACCAGAGGCTTCATATCCGTTCCCAGAAAAGTCCCACAGGCAGATGGTTTGTGGGCACTAACTAAGAGAACTGAAGATTTTAATGATACAAGTGAAGAAAAACTGTAACCGTTTCTGGGGCTCTGACCAAATTAGAAACTGGAGTGTGATTCTGAACAGCCCAAAGGCTGGCTTGAAGATAGAAACCATGACGAGTGACCAGTAAACATGTTTGGGTGTTTCGTTGCAGCCACTTTCAGCTACCCGGCCAACATGGGGGATGCTGGGCAAAAGCTGGATGCAGCAGGGTTATTGTGAGAATCAGGAGGGGACAAAGGCTGACGAGTAATTCCTCTGGTATTAAATCTGGGAAAGCAGCCAATGGGGAAAGTGAAGGGTGAAAGGGCGGCAAGATCAAGCGATGGAGAGTCCAGATGAGACCTCGGAATTGTCGAGCTGAAGTGTAGGAGTGAGCTGAGACTAGGGGTGCAGTTACTATAGGCAAGGGCGGAGAAAAAAGCAGCTACCAGCTGAGCTCAGGGTAGCCGAGCCATTGAAGGCCATGCATATGAGTATTGAGCTCATCGGGATCGTGCCAAGAGTAACGCTGGAGCCAGGGACAGTAACCTAGGTGTGACCCTGGAGCCAGGGACGGTGAGGTAGCTAACAGCTACAACTGCTCTAGTACTAGAGTGAACCAGAGGGATACTTGGATTACCTCAGGATGATGAAACAGTACCAAACACAATTTAAAATGTGACTAGAGCATTATAAGAAACAGAGAAAAGACGAGCTCACAAAGACTTTCTACGGAACACAGAAGAAATGGGAAGGGGCGGGGCTAGAGTGAAGACCACCACGCAAGCAAAGCATTGATGCTCTCCACCCCACGCTACATGCCACGTGCATGCGGCTCTGTCCCCGTATGCCTCAAGGCTGTGACCGACTCGCAGTCCTTACAGATTGTTACAAGGGTATTTCAGAAATCATTCGAGTCATCTTTGACTCTTGCCCCCAGTGCCACTTGACCCGTAATTCCCACAATTTAGGCACTTTATCAGTGCCATGGACCGTGGCCAGGCCTGGAAGACTCTTGTTTCTCCAACTCCCTTGTTAGTCAGGGGCCAGCTGCTGCATTACCTCACTTTAGACACTGTACAAAGACAATGAGCAATGGCTTTCTCTGAACCAGTGGCGTCCATTCACATCTTGCAAGTGTACCCTTGGGGATGGCCTGCCGAAACCCTGACTATGATGTCTTAGGACAACACTCTCAGCAGTTGGAGCCAGAACATCTCTTGGACTCATTGGCAAACCCTTCCCTCCTCAGTAATACTTTCCAAATACTTGTCCAGATTCAGGGGGAGAAACAGGCCTTGTGGTTCTCTCTAGGCACAGCGTGGGGAGGAACCATGGGCAAATGAAGTAACAGAGTCGAGATCATGAGGTATTTCTAGACTAATGAGTCACACCTAACCTGATGGAACCTAGCTGAAGTCAGTGCTGCACACTTTACATGGGGCTCAAAATTCAACTTACTAGCCCCTGGGAGAGAGACTTCCACATCACCGCTGGTCACAGGTTAAAATCAGGACCAGGATGGCAGGAAAAAAACTAAGCCTCTGCACCATGGCCTCGATTCAGAGCTCGGGCTTTAACACCAAATTTTAGCTACAGGAATCCAATCAACGCCATTAGACTCCTCCCAACTTTAGTACCTTAACCACCTCATCAATAGCCCTCCTGACACAAGGCTCCTCAATCTTCTCTTTATGTCAGAACTTCCCATGGGTGAGCATATGGGGCATGTCACTGATCCCAGTCACAACAGTTGGTCTGGCAGCTGAGAGGGACAAGTAAGCCTCAGGGAGCTGTTTACCAAAGCCACCTTCCCAAGGTCACTGACAAGGCCACCGATATTTGCATCATCTCAAGGTCAATGACGAAATCACTGATGTTTGCACTATCATCCCAAGGTCACTGGCAACAAAGTCAGTGTTTGCAAGAGACTGAATACAGGAACTTTAGTATCCCCACGTATCCCATCACGCCCTGCCGTCGGTCCTCTATCGCACGTTGTCTGGCTGCCTGTTTGCCGTCTCTGCACACTGCTCCCTCTGCTACCGATGCCTTCAGCCCTGGGTCTCTTATTTTGAACACCTTCCCCTCCAGCTGAACACCCTCTCCCCCATGTTTCACGCATGAAGCTATGTAAATCACATGACTGTCTTCTACGAATCCTGGGACTCAGCAAAGTTCCAGGAACCTGGAGGCTCTTAGCTGAATCTTTACTTATTCCCTTTGGTGTGTCCACGGAGGTATAAGGAAGCAAAAAAGACATTTAGGTAGCCCTCCATGAGCTTGGACGAGTGGAGAAGCTGATCGGGTGATACAATGAGGGACAGCCATAGCCGGGATCCACAGTGGTCTGATGACATCAGAGACAAATGCACTTAAAATGCTGAGTCCTAAGCTTAATGAGTCAGGTTTCTTTCCCGATGAGGAATCTGCACTTGTTCCAGGTGGTTCTTGGGCACAAGCCTGACAACTCTGTCCCTAGGCACATGTGGGCGTGAGAGGCTGTCTGCCCAGAGCCCAGAAGAAGGGCAGGCAGCAGAACACTCCATGCCTGTGTCCAAGCAACCCTCTCCTCACACCAGGAGGGGCCTTGGAAACATGATGCCTGTCCCGGATTCCCTCCTGTCTCCTGGTGCAAATATCATTGTTCCACTGCTGCATCGTGCATGTGACAGCTATGCCAGTTTTCAGTTAGAATCAGACAATAAGGAAGGCAGGCCCATTGTCACAGAGGAAGGAGTGGGAGACGGCGGAGGGCAAAGACGAGACTTAGAGGACCATAGCAGGTCCCTGGCACCGGGCTGGAGGAGGTGGTGGAAAGGAACCAAACCCCACCAGCCTGACCCCGCTACTTGCATTTCTATAGTGGGTGACCTACCGTGTAGTTTCCTTTCAACAGAAAAATGTCTCACTGGCGAGGCACCTTACCCTCCTAGTTACCAGATAACACACTAACGTGTGCATTAGACTAGATGGAGAACGGGAAAACGAGAAGACAAAATACAACTCAAGACACTTGCCTTTCAAATCCCAACTTCACACCTGCTATGTTCGACACAGTGGAAAAAATAAATAAATAAAAGTGCTCCCACTACCGGGTGGTGGTGGTGGCAGCTAAGGAGTGACACTTGCAGTGTCATCCCATAAACACCGTGTTTGCTGGCCCAGAAGCCCAACAAAGCAGACAGCACCTTGACATCACAGCTGGACTGCGACCATCTCCATCTCCTGAGAGCCTGGCTCAGATGTGAACATGGAGAGTGGTGGACTGAAGGCATCTCCGGCAAAGGAAAGCACCAGGCATGGCGGAGATGTCGGCTTTCTAAGACACAGCCCCTGGCCTCAGGAGGCTCACAGTGCTCACCCATGCAAGTAAGCGGACAGGCTGGCGCAGAGCAAGTCGGGGTGAGAGGAACTGTCACTCAAGCTGCACAGTATGTGCTTCACCACACGAACCTCATCCTAATCACAAACGGTCCCCAGAGAGCTGATATCCGGCTGACCTGGGGAGTGTTTCCCGAACCCAACACAAGCACCAGCATTCTCTCCTGGCCCGCCGCTGAGATTAAAAGTCACAGAGTATGTCAAGATGGACATTAAGCTCACAGCCTGCCAGCCCTGCACAGCCTAAGTTGCTCGGTAAAAATAAAAAGGGGAAGACAACTGAAGGGAAGGAGAATTCAGTGGGTAGGCTCCCTGTTCTGCCAGACACTCAGGTTTTCTTGTCTCTGCTCAGAGTATCTTGCTGGGGAAAAAGCAGCGGACACTGATGAACTTACTGCGGACCAAGGTTTCCCTCTGGAACCTGACCCTGTCTAAATGTCAACCTGGACGTTCCTCCTGACACCTGTAAGGGGAACCCCAGGTCAAAGGCAGAAGTCGAGGCTTTGCAATTGCCAGGTTTGCTCTGTCTGCTCTTTAACCCAGAAAGCCGTGTACAGACAGACAAATGTACTCAGACAGATCCCACTGGATGAATTCTCCCCAACCTGGAGGCACACACAGAAGTGTCCTTGTAAAGCGTATGCGTTTCTTTTTCTGTGATTTTACAAAGATTCTAATGAGTGGGCATCTTTGAGTAGGTAGCAATACTGCTCAATAAAGTAGATTCACAGGTCAGGGGCCCCCTGAGGGGTCCCAGTCAATACCAGCTCAAATGTCAGTTGTTCCCAATGACTGTCATAAATTCTTCCAGGGGCACAGTTCTCTAAGGCCCTCAGGGAATATGCAGTAAGGAGCCAGAAAAATGGGGGGAAAATGCCACATCACACCAGTCTCCTCTGGTAGCTATTACAGGAGCTAAAAGGAGGCATCACATGAAGTTCAACAACTGTAGTTTCCAGAACCCTGGATGGGTTCCTTTACAAGAGAGCCAAAAAAAAAAAAAAAAGGCTGCCCTGGTTTAGCCCTGGAGAAAACAGTTTCCAGTGAATTGAAATTGCAAGGTAAAGCAGTTTGCTCAAACCTCACTGAGAAATGCCCAGCACACCCTCTCAGAGTTTGCTAAACAAACAAACTCTCCTGCGATTGATAAAGACAGTATAAACAGATCCCTACATAGTCAATGGGTTCAGGTCCTTTTAAAAAAATATGTGAGCTGACAGAATAAAAGACAAAAACAAAAAACAGTATTATTATCAAATACTGTAGCCATTTTTCTTGCTTTCTCTGATTGAAAAGTAGCACTCTTTAGTTACAGTGCACAAGCTGTACACACACACACACACACACACACACACGTACATGCACACACACACGTACACGCACACATTATCTGAGACTGGATGCAAGGCATACAGTTTCTGGGAAATGGCCACGTGGCTTTTGCTCCCTGTAAAGCATGAAACAGAATGGGTAGTTGTAGAAAGCAAACTGGTGCAGACCCACAGGGGCTTCAGGCGTAAGGACTTGAGTAGCTGCCTCATCTTTCTGAGAGTTCAGCAAATGGAAGCCAGGAGCAGGACAAGAGACCTGTGGATGGAAGGCCCTTAGAGCCAGGAAGGGGAGGCCCCAGGTGCCAGCCTCACGGCATGGGGTCCTGGTATCTTCTTCCTGGAGTACAGCTGAGTTCTGTGACAGGGAATGCATCTCTGAAGCAGCAAGTGAGGTACTTTCTCATTTCTCTCTGGCTGAATTATATACAAATGTTCCAGGTTCTAAAGACACCATATTACAGTCTCACCAAGACGTCTCACAGAGAAGGCGTCTTCGGAAGGTTTACAAAGGCATGAACAACTAGAGCCTGGAACAGAGCACCATACAGAGTTGGGGGCAAGGGGCTTCTTGAACAGCGTGATATTGCATTATGATTGTATGGTCTGATATAGTGGGCTAGGCCAGGGATTAAGTGGACATTTAGGACAGGCAGTAGGACCACAGGCTTAGAGTCAGACAAGAGGGAGGTCCCCAAGTACACAGGTAACCGAAAGAGGTGTGGTAGGACTGGATCCTAAAAAGGCAGGTTGACAGAGATGTGTTGGGAGGGTCTCGTACAGTCGTTACTAAGGAGCCAAAGAGGAGCCACGTCCCTTACTCCTTTCAGACACCAGCTGTCCCCAACCTTTAGGTTCTCAACCATGTCTCAGGTATACATTCTCAGTTCTCTATGAAGACGCTAACAGAAGAAAAAAAATATAGCCCAGAGAAATTCTTTTAAACTCCTCTGACTGTGAAGCCTGCTCAGCTAATCCTCTTCCTGGTTCCAAATTGCAAATGCAACACTGAATGTCAACTGACAGCATAAACAACACCCCATCCCCAGTTACAAGTATTACAGAATGGAAAACTACAATTCCCAGACTCCGTTGCAGCCAGAGTTTTGGATAAAGAATGAGTTAAACCCCAATGAGACACTGTCATGAAGGATAATGTGCTGGCCTTCAAGACTGTAGAAGACAGTGAGCTACCGCGGCAGACATGGTGTTCCTAGGTCAGCTCACCAACATCATGGTCGATTACGGTGACAATAGTCTACAGGGTCCCTGGTGTATGTTTGTGGAGAACTCCACAACCCGTTTCTCTAACAATCATTCAAAGCAGTTAACTTTGTATACTGAATCTCTTTCTGCTTGGTACCTATAACAGTCTGTTTCCCTGAACTGGCACTCATGCTTTCTCAATAGTTACCTCTCTGCTTAATGCATTGTCCATCCACACAGTACTCCAGATGAAGGCTCCAATTTGTTGGGGCAAAATAATACAACTGAGCATGCTCAGTATTGTTGGAACTCAACCTCCCCAGGCTCTGAGGAAACAAACTAACCTTCTTCTGGTCACCTAACACTTCTGTGCAGCCATCCCTTACACGACTCCACAGTGATAAACCCCTGCCCCCCAACCCTCTGTACTCTCTAACTTGCTTGAAAATTGTCTTCTTTCCACTTCGGTATCATGCATTGTTTCCTCCCTTCCTACTTAACTTGGCTTCAGTTTAAACTGTCTAAACACACTGGGACAGTAATTACTCAAAAGGAAAAGCATTGGGCAAGCAATTTGTTTCCTCGCTGCTCCCAGTGCTTTAGCAAACGCTCTGTCTCCAGCTGCTGTCGTTGACTCCACCAAGATTGCCGCCCAATGTTAGGGTTGCCATGGAAGCCAGAAATAACACGCTGGGAATCCGCACCACATAGATTTGGTGCCTTTGGTTTCTAGGTTGTTTTTCAAAGAGCCTTTCTTGTAGCTGATCATTAACATGAGGACTGATTAATAAAGAAGACGGCAAGTTAATGAGCTGGAATGGTTTTTCTTCAAGACTCAGAACATCAAGCACTTAGGACTAGTATGTTTTAAAGGTGAAAGGGGGACTTTCAGTGTTTCTATTCTTCCAATGAAGAAGGCAGGCCGTGCGGTGTCGGGATGGGGCAGCCTCCTGACTCCTAGCCTGCCCATATCCCCAAACCACATTTCTCCACCAGGAGAAGCTGTTGGCTTTCCTGCAAGATGCAGACAGTAAGATGGGGTTGTCATGTGGACTGAATGAGAAACTATGTGCTAAGGACTTAGAATGGTACTGGACACAGAGTGGGAATCATGATAATTTTGCTATTGGTAGCAATCAGAACCCTAATCTGTCATTAGCATTCTCAACTCATGAAGGGTCTGTGGCAGCGATGTATGCAAGAGGCAGCCACACTGACAATCCAGAGACCTACATGCTAAGTACAGTGAGGGGACAGACACTAGCCATATAATTCTTTTATTGTGTCACTTGCTGTCTCTACCTTTTACCCTTCCTACCTGTGAGATGAGAGTGTTGGATGACATACTGGGTGGTGGTTTTGCACGTGTTTGATCCCAGCACTCAGGAGGCAGAGGCAGGTGGATCTCTGTGAGTTCGAGGCCAGTCTGGTCTACAGAGCAAGTTCCAGGACAGCCTCCAAAGCCATACAGAGAAATCCTGTCTCAAACATCCCCCCCCAAAAAAAATTAAGTAAGAACTATTCTTTGGCCCTTTTTACATGGTCCTAGCCTATGGTAGCTGATATTTACAGAGCAGTGGCTACAGACCAACAGAATGCACTGGCTTACTACTCCTCGTATGCCCTCCAATTTGGATGGGAAACTGCAACTCTAAGGAGGTCTTTGCCCAGAACCACGTGGGTAGGAAGTGGTAGACTGAGGATCTGAATGTATCTGGATTATACTGGAGGAGCAAACACGCACACACACACCCGTACAAGAACATAATCCATTGCACTTCATAGGCTTAGACTTTCCATGCATAGAGGAAAAGAACGCCCAAGAGCAATAATGCTTGCTATTGACTATCCCAGTGCCAGCGGAGGTTAGATCTCTGTGGGGTTGGCCAGGAAGCCCAAGGTCCCCACAAACCACAAATGCTATTGCTGCTGCCTGTAGCTTGTAAGCTAGAGCTAGATAGTTAAGACCCTGTTGCTTTGGCTGTAGAACATAAAGAAATAAATCAGAACTGACCTTGAAATCCTCTGTTAGATAGCTCTTGCACTGCCTGAAGGATGAGGGGAGAGATTCATAAGTCCTGCTTGGTTGTGAAGACTGCATGTTACAATATCAAAATGCCAGGCAAGATATGCCTGTGGGTGAAATAATGACACAGCTATCAGATTGCAACCAATTGCTTCCAGACTGCACTTAAGGCCCACTCCATAGGAGGAGTGTGGGTTAAGAATCTTAGCCTAGAATATGGTCTCTTCTGACTAAAATGGCATGATCCCTAGCGCTCGGGAGGCAGAGGCGGGCAGATCTCTATGAGTTCGAGACCAGTCTGGTCTACAAGAGCTAGTTCCAGGACAGGCTCCAAAGCCACAGAGAAAGCCTGTCTCAAAAGGTTCTGGTTACATCTGTTCAGCAAGGATGATTAAACACCTGGGGTACTTTGAATGGCCATTATGGGTTTATATATTTAAATACTTGGTCCCCAGTTGGTGGAACTATTTGGGAAGTATTAGGTGTAGAACTTGTTGGAGGAGGTGTGTCACTGGGGTTTTTTGAAGTTTCAAAAAACTTGCACCATTCCCAGGTAGCTCTCTATCCACCTCCTACTGGATGAGTGAGCTCTCACTCATGAACTCTAGCCCTTGGAAACCATAAGCCCAGCTGAAAGTTTCCTGTCTAAAAGTGTTGGCAACAGTGTCTCGTCACAGCAATGGAAAAGTAACTGAGATGGCATCTCAGATCGTAATTTTCTAATCTGTAAATTAGGTATCATTACAAAATCTAACTCTCAAGGACTTGGTGAGGACTAGAGAGTGGCAGGCGTGGTCAGAGGAACAGAGTCAATAGTGACTTCTCATCCAACACACACACCCATTCCCAGGACTCAATGTTGCTTTATATTTTTATGAAAAATTTTATGATCCATGAAAAGAAAACACTGGGTCCTTTAAAAAAAAATGCTGTGTCGCCTATTAAAACATAGCTTAGAGCCATGAACTGTGATTGGTAGTAGCAACACATTTGAGAATGTAGACAAACATGACAATTCCTAAGGAAAACACCAATTTCCAAACGAAACTACAAAACTAAACACAGACTAACAGCTTTTTAATGAAAATCAGGTTAATTTCAAAGATATTCCTTTGTACAAAACACATCAAATCCAGTGCATGTTCGAAAACTTTTTAAGGGACAAATAATCCCTGTTTTATAAAAACCCATGTATTTTCATGAAACTAACTAAACTGTGGTATCAAAACCAGATAGTACAAAAGGAAGAAAATGATATGAAACAACTAGACAATCTCATGTATGAGTCAAAGTACAAAACCGCACTTGAAGAAAGATCTACTCATGTAGATTATTTAAAAACTCCGAAAAGAATTGTAGTAATTATTAAAGCGCACATCACCACCAACTAAGATTGGCCCCAATAATGCAAAGACTGATTCCGTATCAGGAAACCTAATGACGTTCCCATCACATTATCAAACCAGGACAGAGGCCAATAGATGAAGGAAAAGCACTTAGAAAGACAGCGCATAGAAACTGAGATGACAGCAAATGGCTTTTGCACATCCTTTGGAGTCTCTTGCTCAACCCAAGAGCACGGGCACTTCCATTAATATGCTGACACCAAAATCTTTCTTCAGCTGGGACAGACTCGAAATTTTCCAAATCCCTGGCCCAGCAAGGCATCTGCCAACACTCCAAATCTTCTCTAGAGTATTTGGCATCTTCAGGTGAAGACTAACAAGTCAAGAGTATGTCAGTCAAAGAAGTCCTTACCTTGGAGTGGGGATGTTAGCTTGGTGGAGGAGAGCTCACTTAGCATACTTGCAGAGAGCCTGTCACCACACACACACACACACACACACACACACACACACCCTTGCCGTACAAAGTTCATATTCTAATTGACATCAGTGTCTATGAGAAATAGTCTTCCATGTGGAACGAATAGAGTGTTCTCATCTCATCTCCCTGGTATTTTAAGGAAACTTTACTCCCTTCTTTCCTATCTCTCCCTCCCTCTCCTTGCTTTGCTTCTTTCTGTATTACAGGGGACCCAGCCCACGGCCCAGTGCATGCATGTTAGGCAAACCCGGAACTCTACTCTCAGCCCCCTCTGGAGAAAAGTATCTTTATCCTTGCACACCCATTGCTCTGGGATGCAGTAGATACAATGCTCCTACGTCGTGGATTCCAGCAGTACAGGGAGTGAATGGGTGAAGGCATGCAATTGTATCCCAAAGAGTGCCACCTACTTCTCTAGAGCAGTGGGCCAGCTGGTATGGTCACCTCACATGTTACATTGCAGGGTTGTCAGAAAATGCCCTCTGATGTGCCTAGACAACAAGCTTATAGCACCTCAAACTCTCCTTTTCCAGCAGGATGGACCAGCCAGGGACTTCCCACTACCACGGGACTATAACAATCAAGGAAGCTCAGAATCCCTTGCTGTGAGGGATTGCAGAAAACTCGTTCCCCACGTAGAACGGACCCTCTACCACTGAAAGTCTACTGTCCCAAATTTGCTATGGAAGGCAGACGATCCCCTCCCTGGAACGTAGGTACATATAGTGGGCTCAGCTGTGGCCCAGGACTGGCACTTCTGAGAAGTTGGGGTCATTACATGGGCCAAAGAGACAAGAAAGGTAAGGTGAGAAATTGTTTCCTAAATCTCTCCTATCAAGGCCAAGTGTCACAGGGAAAACACCCAAGAGCTCATGTCCATAAGACCCAAGAGCTCATGTCTATAAGACCCAAGCCTTTCCCGGGAGCTCAATGTTTCTTCAGGATGGTCAGCTAAGTTTTATGATCTCCGAAAACAAAATCCTGGGCACATTTTATTAAAGGACACCAACTCACTTATTAAAACATGACCTGGTGTTGGGAAGTGCAGTTTACACCAATAAACTTAAAGAAATTCAGTAAGTTGTCAAATGAATCCCTCTAACAGAAAGCCATCAAACCCAGGTGGCTTTTGCATTTTGTTTGTTTGTTTTGTTGATGGTGGTGGTGTTTTTTTAAAAGATCTATTTATTATGTACACAGTGTTCTAGCTGCATACAAGCTTGCACACCAGAAGAGGATATCAGATCTCATTACAGATAGTTGTGAGCCACCATGTGGTTGCTGGGAATTGAACTCAGGACCTCTGGAAGAGCAGTCAATGCTCAATCTCTGAGCCATCTCTCCAGCCCCCAACCCCAGATGGTTTTATAAGTAAATTTATCACTTGTTAAAGAATGATTTTTACTGATTCTGTGAAAAGTTTTCCCAAAAAACTATGCAAGTCTTGGCACCGGAAGCTGTGGAATTACCAAAATGTAAAGCAGGACAGACAGTGAGCTGAATATGACCCTAGCAGGACCCTGCAGCATTCTTGACATCCAGAACAATGCTTGCACACTATAGGTTCTCAATATGTTTGTTGGATGAAGGAAAATTAATGAAACAACAAAAGATAATAGTGTATGTGAACTAAGTGATTTTTGATATAGCTAAACAAGCTATATAAAATTGATGGATTTCCTCGTTTTAAAGACAAAAAGTCTGACTGGAAGAGAAGAGTGGAAATACTGCTTTAAGAGGCTGGGACAGTCACAGAGGAAAGTCACCAGAACATCAGCATCTATCAGACATGTCCAACACAGGGCTCACATGCCATGCCAACTAAGAATAACTGTGAGTGCACTCAACAAAAATTAGCAAAAGTTGCCTAAAACCTGAGGTTTACACACACACACACACACACACACACACACACACACACACACACACTGTGTGTGTATGTGAGAGAGAGAGAGAGAGGGAGAGAGAGAGAGACTCAATTGTGGCATTCTCAATTTTGAACTCTGGAGATGATAGCACCATGTTACAAGGACAAAAGGTACCGACCCTCCCCCATCCCTAAGATGTAAGGATTCTTTATTTTTCTCTGGTCCAGCTCGGTCCTGGGACTAAAGGCTCCTGGGATAGTTCTTTATTGAGTGGTTTAAGCAGAAAGGTATCAGCTCTGGTGTCAGTGCTGGAGGATGAAGAGCTGGAGATAGACAACAGGTTCCCATTGCCTTTACCAGGACCAGTCCCTTTAGATGGAGCCCCTGTGGTTCAACCTGATTTGGAGGGATTCCCTTGACCTCTCATGGCCCAGTACCCACACATCATGTCTTTCCATAGGCCCCTACTGGCTCTGAGTGCAAACTATCCAAAGCCAACATCTGTCTTGCTTCCCTCAGCCCTTCCCAAGCTTCAGCTTGGTCTCCTTTGAAGTGGACTTAACTTGCTGGCTGTTGGGCTTAAGAGACCTTCTCCTTCCTCTCTCCTCCCTCCTCCCTCCTTAGTTCTGCCAAACTCTGAGACGCCAAAATACACACAGTGCCTGCCTTTCATCTTTCCTTGTCCCCTTGGATGTATAGAAAGAAGGCTTTTCTTTCTATAAAAAAAAAAAAAAAAAGACTGAAATTGATTTTACCACCTGGTTACACTATCCTGGCTTCCCATCTGCAGCCCCAGGATGTTGGCTGGACAACTGGATGCGAGTTTGGGCCTGCTTTAATGACTCAAAGCTGCAACTGGACATTGATAAGTACCACTCAGCTGAAGTCTGAACTGTTTGGGTGATGTCAGAAGCCTTCTATCACATCCGATGAGTCAGAAAGAAACAGCAAGCTGTTCAGGAAGTCAAAAGACATCCTGACATATATTTGTTCCACAAACCAGGACAGTTAGAAGCACAGTGGCTTTCCAGGAGATAAACTGAACACTTTAAGAAGTTAACCATATTTAAAAAAAAAGAAAACTATTACTTACTTTTTATTTTTTTAACATTCCAATCCCAGTTCCCCCTCCCTCCTCTCCCCACACTCTCCCCTTCTTCCCCCCA
This sequence comes from Phodopus roborovskii, assembly GCF_943737965.1. Lineage (NCBI taxonomy): Eukaryota > Metazoa > Chordata > Mammalia > Rodentia > Cricetidae > Phodopus > Phodopus roborovskii. The sequence goes on along the minus strand of NW_026126567.1, from coordinate 16,595,980 downwards.
TCCCATCTCCTATCTGCTCCTCATAGAGGATAAGGCCTCCCTTAGGAAGTCAACAAAGTCTGTCCCCTTACCTCATTGAGGCAGGGCTGAGGTACACACACCACTGTGTCTAGGCTGAGCAAGGTATCTCTCCATAGAGAATGGGCTCATCAAAGTCAGTTTAAGCATTTCAGTTAGATCTTGGTCCCACTGCTATTGGCCTCAAGAAGCTACTAAGAGGTAGGTGTGAGAGCTCACACCTATAATCCCAGAACTAGAATAGAAGTGAAAGGATTAAAGTTCAGGGTTATCCTCAGCTATATAGTGTTTGAGGCCAGCCTGGGCTATATGAAATCTTATCTCAGAAAACAAAACAAAAAAGTTACTAATAGTTGAATGTGATGGTTCACACTTGCACCCCTGGTACTCTGGAAACTTTGGCCAAGAGGGACATCCCAAATCTGAAGCCAGTCTAGACTGTGTAGTGACTTCCAGGCTGTCTGGGCCTGGAAGTAAGAGTTCTTTAAAATAGATGATAGATGGATGGATGGATAGATAGATGATGATGATGATAGATAGATAGATAGGTGATAGATAATAGAAAGATAGAGGATAGATAGAGTTATTAACTTAAAATGGGGTCATGAATGTGACTGCTAATGTGTTTAAAGGGAGAAATTTAGCTACAGAAAACACATGGAAAGAGGCCATGTAAAGACACAGTAGTGAGACAACTATCCACAGGTGCAGGTCAGGGGACTCAGAGGAAACCAGACTACCAACACCTTAACCTCAGACCTCCAGGCTTCCGAATTACGAGGCAATGCATTTGTGTTGTCTTAAACCCCCAGTCTGTGGTCCACTCTTCTGGAAGCTCCAACAAACTGACACGCCACTCAAACCTCTATACTATTTCTTGTCAAGAACACAGTAAATACTTATAGAGCAACTTTTTGTGTAACATTTAATAAAACAAGCTCTTTTTGCATTTCCAGTGTTATTCATTAAATCTTTAGATATGATTTTATTTATATAAACATTTTGAAAAGATATGGAATATTGCTTTAAGAAAGAAATTATGCTGTATGGACACCATAAATTGAATTCAATGGATTATTTAAAAAGAGAGAACACAAAGGAAGGGTGAGAAGTAGGGGGTGATCTAAAAGGAATTAAAGGGAGGAATGGGGTGAACATGATCAAAATACATTGTATAAATTCTCAAAAAAAATGAATATAACTTTTTGACTAGAATGAAATTATGACATTCATGGGAAAGCAGAAATGGAGTTTTTTTTAAAGTGAAATGACCGACCAATACCACCTTTTCCCTCATATACACAAAATCTAAGATGGAAGTTTATGGATGTGTGCACGCGATGTGTAAGAAAAGACAGTAAAGGGGGAGGGGAGGGAGAGGTGGAGAGGGAGAGAGGAGGGAGAGGGCCAGGGAGGAAACAGTGAGACAGCTGTTATGAGAGCAGGGGACCATGTTGGGGACAAAGGGGAGCAGCATGAATGGGAGTCACGGTGAACAAGAACAAATGATACAGATTACAGATGTGCAATGATGCGCCTAAAATAACACAGATTTTAACAAATATCCTTTTAGTATTTTCAATGGTGACTTGAAGAAGGACACTGAAATCACCTTGCCAATTTGCAAATGACCCTGACTTGTGAAAGAGCTAAAAAGAAGGAAGGGAGGGAGGGAGGGAGGGAGGGAGGAAAGGAGGGAGGGAGGGGAAAACAATGACCCCAACAAAGGAAAAAAGCAGCTAGATCTGAGCATGGTTGGACACTCCTGTGAGGTCAACATCAGAGAGGCTGAACAGTGAAACCGTTTCAAAACATGATTGCTCCTCGTGCAATCATGAGGACCTGAGTCTGGGCCCCAGAAGCCGTGTAAAAAGCTGCATGTGCTTCTGAAACCCAGTGCTGTGGGCAGACAGCACAGAGACCAAGACATCAGTACAGCCAAATGGGTGAGCTGTGTCTCCGCAAGAGACCCTGTGCTGGTGGTTTTTTGTCAATGTGATAGAAGCTAGAGTCATCTGAGAGGAGGGAACTCATTTGAGACTACGCCTCCATGAGATCAGGCTGTAGGCAACCCTGTTCTTAATTAGTGATCAATGTGGGAGGGTCCAGCCTATTGTGGGTGGTGCCAGCACTGGGCAGGTGGTCCCAGGGTGCTTTTAGTTCCTGCCCTGGCTGCTTCTGACTATGAACTGTAATGTGGAAACATGAGCTGAAATAAACCCTTTCCTCCCCAAGTTGCTATTGGTAGTGGTATCTTATCACAAATCAAGACAGACCCGGTCTCAAAAATATGAAGTGAAGAGTGATTGAGAAAACTACCCAACATTGATCTCTGGCCTCCACTTTCATGCACACAAGCACACACACACACACACACACACACACACACACACACACACTCTCTCTCTCTCTCTAGCATACATATGCTGGAGCACACACACACAAACATACACTTCAGCACACATACACACACACTTAGGCACACACATACTCAAGTGCACACACACACATTTAAGCAAACATATGCTCTCTCACGCACACATGCACTAGTGCACACACACTTAAGCACACACATGCTTTCGTGCATGCACACTCCGCACACACACACACACACACTCACTCACACAGACCACACCCGTCAAGTTTCCAAGCTCCAGGCCTTCAGCTATTTCAGCTGCTCTCGATGTTTCCCGGCTTCGGAAACCTTCGTGAGCCCAGTGGCCTCTCTCTGGACTCCTCTTTGCTCATCTGGGACTTCATTTACTCCTCCCTAGGGATGTACTGAGTGCCTGCTGTAATGGCCTCACCGCTGAGCTGTCGGTTTAACAATCAACAAGGCACAGACAAAGCAGGAGCTCTGGTGAAGAGCGGCCAACGCGCTGTGGGGATGCAGTCACCCAGATTAGGAACCCTGACCCAGATTAGGAATGCTTCCATTGAGACCTAAGAAATGAGCCCAATTCAGGTGGATGGAACAGAGGGGAATATCTAGGGTCATAGGAAAAGGATCATTTAGGCTGAGGAAACACCAAACTCCACCTCTAGCCACCAGGTAGTTCTTAGAGGAGTGAGAATGAAATACCCTACTTCTCAAAGGCTCAGCTCATGCAAACTGAGGGAGGCAGCAAGAGGAGAGACGATAAAAGAAGGCTATAAAAAAAAGAGAGAGAGAGAGAAAAGAGAAGAGGAAAGACCTTAATAGGGAACAGAAGGAAAACTGACATATCTGTTGGCTATGAAAGCTTTTACATCTGTGGCTTATTAGAAATAATCAGATGCTGCACTTTCTAGGGCTCCCCAAGCATTAATCACAACCTAGGAGAAATTCATTTTGTACAGTTTATTAAAAATGAATCATTTTGTACAGTTTATTAAAAATGAATGATAGCAGAGGTTGGTTTATGTGTTAGCCGGGCATGGAAGGTGTGCTTGATAAAGAACAGCATTCCTCTATAGCAATAAGTCTGCTGATTCTGCTGAATGTGCATTTAAACAACAGGGGAGGATTTCACTTCAAAAAACTTTCCTATGCTTAAAACAATCTCATAAACGCTATACTTTCACCGTCATTTTTATGGTCCGTTCTAATGATAAAGCTACATTCCAGCCAAATACATCCTGAGAGACCCCTTACTGTCTGCTGTGTTGGCACTGGGAGAGACTGGCTCCCCCATAGGCCTGGGCCCTGCCTCTGCCAACTTCTCCCCGGGTAGGAAAATGCTAGTGTGGACCCAGCCTGAAGTTAGTTAATTCTCCAGCTAGCTGCAATTTTTCCTGTAGATGGAAGTCATCTCGAATCCTCTTCCTGGTTCACACTCCACAGTGTCTCCCAAGGCTTTCCTCTTGCCCATTTCCACCCCACCACAAAGACTATGCTTCTGTGATGGCTCTTACACTACAGTCTTCAGAAATACAGCTGTTGGGGGCCGGAGAGATGGCTCAGTGGTTAAGAGCCCTGGCTTCTCTTCCCAGCACCCACATGGCAACTCACAGCTTTTGTAATTCCTGTTCCGGGGATCTGACAACCTCACACATTCAGGCAAAATATCAATGTAAATAAAATACAAATAAATAATTTTAAAAAAAGAAAAGAAATACAGCTGTTTAAGCTTGCAAAACAAGCTAAATGAGGCCTTCTAGGTATGGGACTAAATAACCTGTTTTCCCCCCAAGCCTCCCAGGGGCTTCGGATGCGCCCGATCCTATCGCCCATCCTTCCTATCCCTATCCTCATTAAACTTCCCCCCAACTCTTCCTACCCCAAACTTCTCCCTTGTCTTCTAGAATGTGGTAGTTCCTTTTCACTCTTACCTGGAGAGAATGAAAGACAGCAGAGGGTTCCACACGCCGTAGATGAGTGTGGACAGAAAGAACTAATGACATCACATTCCCTAGAAAAAAACCTGAGGGATCTACTGACCTCCAAGTCCCAGAGAAGAAAACCATTTCCTTAAAGAAAAGGTAGTCAAATCAAGACAGGAATCAGGATTGGGAGCCGGCTCAGCAGTTAAGAGTGTTTGTTGCACAAGCATGAGAACCCGAATGAAGATTCTCAGCATCCATGGTGTGTGAATGTCTGTAACCCCAGCGCCATGGTGAGGGTGGAGGCAGAGACAGGAAGCTCTCTAAGACAGACAGACACACAGAAAGGCTGGGAGAGAGAAAGAGAAAAAAAAATCCCAAACTGGAATCATCCGGTAGTAGAGATGTGGCTCAGTGTCTACCCAGAACATCAACCTTGAATGTGTAAAGGGTCTGATCACCACCACCGCTAAAGAAACAAGTGAATATATTAACAAATAAGCAAATAAATATTGATCCAAATGCCAAAGCCAGATATCAGATAATAATACTCTGCTTTGTGGACAGGACCAGTGCCAAGGCTGGAGGTGAGACCTCTCAGCATGAACTGTGGTGGCTGCACAGACAAGTGCACTGATATCTCACAGCCTCTATAAAAGTCGCCAGGGAAGAGTCAGCCCGGGCTGAAATCAACGTGTCGTAGCATAGGACGTCACACGTCTCTTTGCTCTGAGTACATGCACTACAAAGCCATGCACCCCTTTCATTAGGCTGAGAATGGTTTCTGTGTGGTTTGCAAAGTTCTGACAAGTTGATAAATTGTCAGAGTCTCCGCTTCCTCATCACTCAGAGGCACATAACAAGACTCACATAACAAGCAGCGGTTTCCCCCAAAGATTAAATGAAATAGCGTCCGTCTCAGGGGTTCACAAATCAGCCGCCTTCCATGTACAATACTCAGCCCTCTTTCTAAGGGACTCACAGCCTGGTGCTAAACATTAAGTACAGAAATAACTGGCATGCCAGTCTCTCGGAGGTAGGAACCACTGCTAGCCCTTAGAATATAAGGCAGTCGCCAGGCGTTGGTGGTGCACGCCTTTAATCCCAGCACTCGGGAGGCAGAGGCAGGTGGATCTCTGTGAGTTTGAGTCCAGCATAGTCTACAGAGCTAGTTTCAAGACAGGCTCCAAAGAAATGCAGAGAAACCCTGTCTCAAACAAATAAAGAAAGAAAAATATAAGGTAATCAGGGTGGACACATTGGCAGGCAACTCACAATGTGAGTGGCCCACTGAAGGTAGGTCTTGCCAAGTTGGGAGAGGTGGGAGTTGGCATTTGACTTGACTGTAGCTGATAACAAATTAGGGTTTCTATTACTGTGATGAAATACCATGACCGAAAGCAGGTTGAGGAGGAAAGGCTTTATTTGGCATACACTTAAAGATTGATTTGCTGTTCATCATCAAAGAAAGTCAAGACAGGAACTCAAATAGAGCAGAAACCTGGAGGCAGCAGCTGATGCAGAGGCCATGGAGGGTGCTGCTTACTGGCTTGCTCCTCATGGCTTGCTCAGCCTGCTTTCTTATAGAATCCAGCACCACCAATCGAGATGGTACCACCCACATGGGCTGAGCCCTCCCCCCATCAACCACTAATTAAGAAAATGTCCTATAGGTTTGCCTATGGCCTGATCTTATGGAAGCATTTTCTTAATTGAGGTTCCCTCCTCTCGGATGACTTTAGTTTGTGTCAAGCTGACCTAAAACTTGGCTGAAGAAAGATACTCCAAGTAGAAGGAAGAAAATGAAAACCAGAAAATAAAAATTGTAGCCTCCCAAAACAGCCTCAAAGGATGAGGGATGGGTAGCTTTAATGAAGTCTCCACAAGAGCCAAGGACTCTAGAGGCTGCTGGCACCTTCTTCCCTTTCTCACCAGGGGGCACCAACAAATGTCAATCGGGGGTACTGTTTGAGGCTGTGGATATCCTACTTCATTATTGGACGCCAGTGGTTGAAAATGTCCAATTTTCAAGCTCTGTGAAACCCTCATTGGTAAAAGAGTAGGGCATTCTCATTTCCCTGGAAGTAAAATCCAAAAATGGAGGGCACACCTGTGGGGGAATCTTGCTTTATTTGAAATGGGAAGATCTATTTCTAATCCAGACCTTTGAGGTGGGAGGACACACCTTTAATTCAGAACTTTTTGTTTGTTTAAGGGTTTTTTGGTGTGTATGTGTGTTTTGATTTTCCGACAGGGTTTCTCTGTGTAACAGCTCTGACTGTCCTGGAACTTGCTTTGCAGACTAGGCTGGCCTCAAACTTAAAGAGATATGCCTGCCTCTGCCTCCTGAGTGCTGGGACTGAAAGTGTGCAATGCCACTGCCTGGCTTTTTTTATAATACAACTTTTTTAATGATTTATTTTCATGTGCATTGGTGTCTTGCCTGCATGTGTCTATGTGAGAGTTGTCAGAGCCCCTAGATCTGTCTATTACTTCCTGGAACTGGAGTAATAGACAGTTTTGAGCTGCCATGTGGGTGCTGAGAATTAAACCTGTGTGCTCTTAACCACCGAGCCATCTCTCCAGCCCCAATCCAGATCTTTTGGGCTGAGGGGAAAAAAACATGCCTTTAATCTGGGTCTTGAGGTGGGTAGACACACCTTTAATCTGCCACACCTTCTGCTGGAAGCCATATACAGACAGGGAAGAAGGAAGCTTTTGCTTTTTGCCAGCCTACCCTCACCTTGCTGGCAAATCCATCCCTGGCATTACAGCCAACTTCTTCGGGATTCTAGTGTAAATGGAAGACCAGCTGAGACATCCAGCCTGAATTCGTTGACATTCTGTTCACAGTCAGCCATTGCTGGATTAGCTGGACCACAGCCTGTAAGTCATCCTAGTAAATACCCTTTATATAGAGAAAGGCAGAAAGAGTGTGTCATTCTATAAGTTCTGTTACTCTATAGAACCCTGACCAATACAGATTCCCTTCACTAGCTGAATTGTAAGTAGTAAAGCATTTACAAAGAAGTGTCCCTAAATTCTGTTACCTGGTACCCTTGAACACCCCTGTAATTTTCCCTGACACTCTGGGAAGGAGAGCGGTAGTTCTGCTCCCTCATGTCCAGTGCAGACTAAGGAGCCAGCATCCATTTTAGTCTTTGTTGCTCATTTCTCGAGTCTACTGCCACATTGTCTCAAGGTGCCCTTGTGAAACAAACAGGGACTCTACGTGGGTGGCACTGCTGCAGACATTGGGAAAGGAAAGGATGTCAGGGTCAGTGAGTAGAAACCACGTGAGCAAGGCTGCAAGTGTAGAGAGGAATGCACCCTTCTACAATACCCGGAGAGAGGCAAAATTAGGAAAGCAAACTGGCAGCAGAATATCCACAGAAAAAGACCATTAAGAGACCGCTTTGCACAAAGAACGAAGACATCAAGAATATGTGAGCAATTAAGCAAGAATAGTGAGGGTTTCCTCAAAGGCTGTTATGCTGTGCTGGTTGCCCTGGAAATAGCACCCCCCCACTCCACTTGTATACACACACACCCCCACACCACCCCCCGACAGACAGTAACTATGGGTAGGACTTTGTGTCTTCCAGCTAGCATTACCTTGAAGGGTCTGGGGAGGAACTGGCAAGGCAGCATGTGCCTTTGGGCCTAGGGGCTCTGGGAACAGCACAAATGCTGTTCTGACTCTACCTGCCAGCATCATGGCCTGGAAGGGACTTAGGCTGGGGAGTAAGTGTCCTCCTATTGGCCTAGAGCATTGCTCTGAATGAAAGCCAGATGGCTAGTTAGACCCCGACTTCGCCCACCCAGGAAGGTTGAGGTGATCTAGAAGGTCCCTCTAGCACAAAATCAAAAGGACCACCAACACTGTCTGCTAAAGGCTCAAACTTGTCCTAGAAGGCCCTGAAGTTCTAAGTCATTAGTTCCTTGCTCTTCTTGGCTTGCCTCCTTTTCAGATTCCCTCCCTGGGACAGTCCACCATCTTCAGGCCAATGTCCAAGTTTGCCTCTGAGCTCCATTCTCATAGCTCGGCGCCTGCTCAACCATGGGGCTCCCCAGGGCTATGGCCTCTGTGGATAGTGTTCCCTTAAACTACTATCCTGGAAGTGGTCTGGGGACCCGAGAAGATCAGGCCTGTGCTCATAATACGTACGCTCACCTCTCATTCTCTCACACTTTTGTGAGTGTATATAACAATGTCAATCTGTGTGGTTTTAGATTTCACACTAACAACTAATTTCAAGAAGCTACTGTCTATCAAGTTTCATGTACTGTCATAAAAGAGTCTATAGGAGAAGACTGCTAAAAGATGTCTCTCATTTCCCCAACTACATGCAATTTGTGTATCTATGTAGTATCTGTGTAGCCCAAACAAAACATCCCATGACTGGAAATGTAGCTAAGACACAAAGCAATTGCCTAGCATGCCTAAGACTGTATTAAATCCCCAACACTCCCCAAAATCATCACAGATTGAACTAATGAAAAGCATTATATTAAAGCAGACACCAAATAGATTTGCAAAATTTAAGACATAGTTTTCACTATTTTTATTGACAAAAACTTTTTTTTTTTTTTTTGTTTTTAAGACAGGGTTTCTCTGTGTAGCCCTGGCTATCCTGGAGCTCAATCTGTAGACCAGGCTGGCCTCAAACTCAGAGATCTACCTGTCTCTGCCTCCCAAGTTCTGGAACTAAAGATGTGTGCCACCACTGCCAGGCTTGACAAAACAATTTTAATAAAATAGCTTATGTCAACGTAGTATGGATTTATTATTTTTTTGTTGCTGTTGTTGACTAAGTTCCTCAATTTAGTTCCTGGTGTGGTAACTTGTGATATTTCTAGCCCACAAGAAGCTCTCTGAGATTCTCAATTTATTCCTGAGTGTGTGATGAAGACTCTTGAGGTCAAAAAGCTTGGGATATCATGCTCTTGGGCAGTGAGTGATGGGACATGCCTTTAATCCCAGCACAAGCGGATCTCTGTGAGTTCAAGGTCAGCCTGGTCAATGAGATTGAGTTCTAGAAACAGCCAGGGTCACATGGAGAAGAAACCCTGTCTTGAAAAAACAAATAATAATAATAATCCTAAAAAGTTCAAACAAAAACTTAACCTAAGTAGGCTGGGCATGGTGGCACATGCCTTCAGTCCCAGGACTCAGAAAATAGACACAGGCAAGATCTCTGGAGTTTGAGGCCAGCCTGGTCTACATAGAGTTCCAGACCAGAGAGAGCTATGTACTGAGACCCTATCAATAAATAAATAAATAAATAAATAAATAAATAAATAAATAATAACCTAAGAGACAATTTTGTTTCTACTCAAAGTTCAGAGAAACTCTTGCAAGCAGAAAACTAGGAAATACATCATTCTGAGACACCATAAATGCGGCCAAAGTAACTTGTTCCAGGATGCCAATGTGGCCTGGACCGAGCTTTGAACACAGAAAGAATAACAAACACACATAAAATACAAGGTACCCCATCGTGAGGATGAAGGGAAGGTCACACAATCGGGCTAAGGCCAACCAAGTGTGGCTTCTCTACCCTGGTTCCCTTGAGCAGACTGATGTGGAGCCCTGGCCAGAGCTGCAGTGTATGCTTTGCAGTTTCATGGCTGCCCTGCAAGCAGCTGCCTTTCTGCTTGTCTGGCAACATCAGTGTGCAAGGCTCAGGAAGCAGAAACTCCACTACACACAGCAGGCCCAGGTTGGAGGTGCGCCCTGTCCCCTTTGTATCGACAAGCACATTCCTCAGGAAAATGAGGAAGAGGGGGGTGACACTACTTGTGGGGTGTCTTGGTCACTGTCCTATCGTTGAAGAGACTATGACCAAGGCAGCTCTTATAAGGGAAAGCATTTAACTGGGGACTCACTTAGAGTTCTGGAGGGTGAGTCCATGGTCATCATGGTGGGGAGCATGCCAATAGACGGGATGGCATTGGAGCAGTAGCCGGGAGCTTACATGTGGTTCGCAGGAATGGTGTTGGCCTTTGAAACCTCAAAGCCCTCCCCTAGTGACACACCCCTCCTCCAGTGACTACCCCCTCCCCCAGTGACACACCCCTCCAACAAGGACACACCCCTCCCCCAGTGACACACCCCTCCTCCAGTGACTACCCCCTCCCCCAGTGACACACCCCTCCCCCAGTGACACACCCCCTCCAACAAGGACACACCCCTCCCCCAGTGACACACTCCTTCCAACAAGAACACACCTCCTAATCCTTCTGATCCCTCTCAGTTCGCCAACTGGGGACCAAATGGCAAATGTATGAGCCCGTGGGAGCCATTCTCATCCAGACCATCACATGGGGACCAATGCTTTTGGCAAAATAGGTTTACCTCTTGGCTCAGAAATTTTAGCAATACCAATTCAGGGACTTATGAGAGACAGAAAGACAGACTTGGAGTCAAGATTAGAAAAGGAAAGGCATACACTCATCCCCAAACCATCCTTAAGAAAACTCCTAGTGGGGCTTCAGACAGGGTTCTGTGATGCCACGCTTCCTAGTATATAAAAGGCTGTGGGTTCCATCCCTACCATTATTTAAAAGAAGTAAAGTAAACCCAACTATGCAGTCACAGATGGTGAAGTAGGAAACATCAGGATACACTCAGTTATTTATATATACTTAAACACATATAATTGTTAATCATATCAATATCTTCAAATGGCTTCTTTTTTTAAACCCTTGAGCCAATGTGCTACATATCTCCCAATTTTTTTCAATGTATGCAGAAGCCTTGTGTTTATGGCTATGAACCAGGAGCTCTCAGGACACTAAAGACCGGGTCACCGTTCAGTCAATTTCAGAACAGGTTCTGCCCCCATTGAACAGCGCTCTCCAGTCTTTTGGTCCCTGGATGTAACTTGTGGTGTCCCATCCCCTCCCTCCCCACCCCATGTCTGTCTGAAAAACCCAGGCTCTAACAGCTGCCCACAAGCCATGAACGTCAAGTGTTTGCAGAGACTGTCGTGCTGACGCGCGATAGTCAACCTTTACTGTATACTTAGCGTTTACTGAAAGCACATCATTTACTCCCTGGAAAATGCTCCAAGGCCAAAGTTTCTGTGTCCATTTTACAGGCAAGGGAGCTGTGCCTCACCCAGCAAGAAACAGTAGCAGGACTTAATCCACGCCAAAATATGTCCTCGCTATAATGGCTGCTGCACGAGTTCTAAATTAGTCAGAATAATAAAAACACTGAGCCACATATTGGGGTAAATGCTGAAGGATCAGAGAGACAAAGGAGCAAGCCACAACCAACTCTTACCTCAACCAACATCTCAGCCAAAAAGGGAGCGAGCTCCGGTCTTCTCTCGCCTTACACTTCCTCTCTGCACCAGCCATGTCACTTCCTGTCCGTCTGTACAGACCTCCAGACCTCTATGGTTAACTAGTGGCAAGCTCAGCCCTATGATCTTCAGGCAAGCTTTATTTGTTAGGGTATAAACAAGGTATTGCTACAGCTGTCCAGCTGCTTGTCAGACCAGACAAAGTGTGTGTATTGTGTTGTTTTGTGGCGTTTTCTTTCTAGAGAAAACATGTTCATTAGATGGAAGTAACCGGGAACTGCCACATTCCATTCCGCATCATCTCCACCTCTGCCGCGCCTGCTTTTCCCTACAACACCACAGCTAGAATATGGATAGACTTATCCAGACAACTTTAACACACTTTTCTCATAACACCCCTGTCCAGGCAAGTCCATCAGGGGCATTTTCAGAAGGAAACTCGTTTTGTTTGTTTGTTTGTTTGTTGAGGGTTTTTTGTTTGCTTGTTTGGTTGGCTGGTTTGGTTTGGTTTTGGTTTGTTTGTTTTGACAGGGTTTCCCTGCAGCTTGGGAGCCTATCCTGGAACTCACAGAGATCCACCTGCCTCTGCCTCCCGAGTGCTCAGATTAAAGGTGTGAGCCACCACCACCACCACCCCAGCCAAAAGAAAACTCTTTGCCCTGTGTGTTGGAACAAAGTCATGAGCTTACATTAAACCCAAGGCTTTAAAATAGAAGAAGTCGAATTGTAATTGGAAAAACTGGATACTTCCCATCTACAGTCCAGATGTGCCAATCACCAGTGGGGCTCCCTTTGCCCCACCCCTCACCCCTGGCCCCAGCACAGCCAGCAGAAGACCCAGAGGCAGAAGTCTTCCCAGCCTGGATGCTCTGGTCCAGGACCCTCCCTGACCCACACCACTGCCTGATGCTGTGGGCACCCCTCACTCACCCAGAAGTGCAGTCTGGGGATGCATCCGGACATGGCGGCCTCTGGATGGGAACCTGGCTTGGGGACGATCTCTGGCTCCAGCCGGCAGAAGGAGGAAATGCCCAAGTATTAGCAAGCAGACCACCAGCATCTTCTCCATCTTCTAGGGGAGCAGGGGTGTGGCTGTAATACAACACAAGGGCGAGTGAGGTTTCTGGGTGTCCCTTACGTCAGGGTGCTACAGCCCCACTGCCCTGATTTTTCAGGTCCCAAACAAATGTCACTTGTCTATTTGCCCCTTCCAAACTTGAGGATGAATGCCATATAGGTTGGCCAGGTCCTCTGGGATATTTGGGGGGTGGGGTTGGAGACAGGGTTTCTTTGTATAGTCCTGGTTATCCTGGAACTAGCTCTGTAGACCAGGCTAGCCTAGAACTTATAGAGATCCACCTGCCTTTGCCTCCTGAGTGTTGGGATTAAGGGCGTGCACCACCACCACCACTTGGCGTCTGGAGAACTCTTAAGCTGGCAGAAACCTGAGGAAGTCCACCAGCACCTTGGGTCACCAATCTATCTTGAAGGCTTTTATCAATTAAAGTTATTATCAAGTAAGCATAGGCAAGTTCTACACCCTAGATTTGAAAAGGGGGCAAGGGGTCTGAGGATTCCAGGTAATAAATGGTCTTTCTGCCTACCAATGGCAGATTGTGCAAGTTAATCAACATAGTGTCCCTAGAAATCAGTGTGGAGCTGACAGAGATAGTTGTACTCCCATCCCTGGCCTGTTTCATCCTTTTTTATTTTGACAAGACTGTTGCTATGTAGTCCAGGTTGGCCTTGAACTTGTCACCCTCCTGCCTCAGCTTGTTGCATTCCACCACACCCAACCTCTATACACTTACTAAGAGGGGGTGTGGCATAGTGACTAAGGCTGGGACTCTGTGCTAGACTAGGTATCTGAACCAGTCACATCTACGTGCTTTTCATTCATTTCATTGGCTAACATTCTTCCTACATTCCCAGAGTTTCGGTGAAGTTAACTAGCTTGCCCAAGCTCACGTATAGCATCAATTAGCAGAAAACCAAATTGACCCCAAAAAAGACCAATTCCAAGTACAAAAAACAAACAACTCCCCCAACCCTGAATAACTGAATAACAGTTCCTCAAATTGCTTTTAGGAATTGGCTGCTCAGGCCTGCTAACTGCTAAAGCCAGCCCACTTGCTACTTAGCATCAGAACCATTTTAAAAATAGAGACTGTCTGGGCTGGAGAGATGGCTCAGAGGTTAAGAGCACTGCCTGTTCTTCTAGAGGTCCTGAGTTCAATTCCCAGCAAGCACATGGTGGCTCACAACCATCTGTAATGAGATCTGGTGCCCTCTTCTGGCCTGCAGGCAGAATGCTATATATAATAAATAAGTAAATCTGAAAAAAAAAAAAAAAAAAAAAAAAAAGAGAGAGAGACTGTTTATTCAGTACTTACTATGTGCCAAGCACTGGGGAATACTAAGTGATTGAATTATCACTCAAAAAGCAATTTACCTAATGTCATTTATTACAGATAACTCTTGTCCATCTTCCCCCATTTAAATACTTTACAGTCTGCTAGTTGAACTGGCCACTCTATAGCTCTAACTCTGAGATTCCTTCTGAAAAGAAAAAGGAAGAAAACTTAGCTTATCTTGCCTCCTTTTCTTTTTTTAAAAATTATTTTATGTGCATGGGTGTTTTGCTGGCGCATATGTGTGTACCACGTGATGGCAATACCTGTAGGGTCCAGCAGAGGGCATCAGATCCTGTGGCACTGGGCTGCAAGTCTCCACGTGGGTGCTGGGAACTGAACCCTGGTCCTCTGCCAGGGCTATCAATTGCCAAGCAATCTCTCCTGTCCGCGTTCCTCTTTTCCTCATCTTAAAATATATTACTTTCATAAATTCTTGATGTTAATCACACAATTCTATATAATTCTCTAAATGTGTGGCACCCTCTATGAGTTATTGACTATTATTTCATCTTGATGTGTCTTACTTGTTTCATGTAGCAGAATGTCCTCTAGTTCAGTTCTGTTCCATAAATAAAGCATATGAACTGAGTTATCAGGCTCAGGGCAAGTCCCTTTACCCACTGAGCCACCCCACCAGCTGTTCTGTTGCTGTTCTTACCATTGAGCCTTTGAGCCAATTATGTATACATGTTGCTCTATGATTTCTAGATTATTTTTTTTTCCTTTGAGACAGGGTTTCTCTGTAGCTTCCTAGTACCCACTCTGTGGACCAGGCTGGCCTCGAACTCACAGAGATCCACCTGCCTCCCCAGTGCTAGGATTAAAGGCGTGCACCACCATGGCACAGCTAGAATTTATTTATTTATTTATTTATTTATTTATTTATTTATTTATAAGCAGGGTCTCCTATTAACTCTGGCAGGCCTCCAACCCACAAAGATGTCCTCCTGCCTCTGCCTCCCTAGTGCTGGGATTAAAGGTGTGCACTTCCATGCCGGGTGCTGCTCTAAGGTTAAAAATGGTTTAAACACAACTTTCCTGCACCAGCACAATTCCTAACTATACTCTAAATTTATATCCTTATATCCACAGATAAGTATAGTCCTCACCCCTTATCAAAGGGCAAAAAAATGAATGGCAACAGAGGCCATTACAGAAAGCCACAACTAAGGTCAAGAGATGTGTGGTGCCCAATCCCAACTGGCTTGTGTACAATACATTTTTGTGCAGCAGACTCATGAGTCACTGTGGAAGCTGGGGTGTATTGTAAATTAAACTTCAAAAACTCATTAAAAAAATAGGCATCAAAGAGCTGGAGGAACTCGTTCTTCTGGGTATGACACTCCTGTGGCAGGCGTGAACTCTCAGCACAAGGTTGGGTGGGCCTGTCAATATTCCCCCAGGGAGGGGAGACAAGCTCCCCGGCCCTGTCCCTCTCTGAGGATCTCTGGACAGCTAATAGTTGCTAGGAGAGGGAGAGAACGTTTTCCTCAGTGGTACAGTCATTGTAAGCTGCCCATGTTCCTGTAAAGATCACAACACACAACACAACACACAATCACACAAAGAGAAGGAGAGAGGGAACCACACAAAGACACGAAAGCCAGTGAGATGGATCAGGAAATCAAGTGCTTGCTTCACAAGCCTCGAGATGTGGTTGGGAAGAATCAACTGAGCCTACAAGGCTGCCCTCCATCTCCATGTGAGCCCCATTAAAGATTTTAAGACATTCAAGTAGAAGAGGAATTAGCTAGGAAGAAGGGGAAGAGTAGGAGGGGAACAAGGAAGTAATGGGGACAGATGTAGTCCAAATACATTGAATATGTGACTGAAAAGTCCTAATGAACCCATTACTATACATAATTAACACATAAATAAAAAGCAAAAATGATACTGTATAATGGTATTATTAGTATCGGACAACACAGATTTTTTTTTTTTTTTTTACACAATAAGCTGATGCATGTCCTTGAGTCAATGGTAGCTTCTCGGTTTGGCATTTATAGCTGTTGGCATCTGTAGACCATGCATCATCTCTAAACGGAACATGAAATGGCTCTTGAGGACAGTCCTTTCAAGTCTGAGTAAATGAGAATCGTTGTGTGAGACATAGAGGTCTGTGCCCTCTGAGCAGCCCCAGTGACGCATGGGGGGGGGCGGCAGAGAAAGAATGTTTTGAAATAATACAAGCACTTTGACTTTTGTTTTAGCCATTTTTCCCCTTTCTGTGAGACAATGAGTTCTTTCATGTAGCTTTACCAAGAGGCTGGGGCAGAAAACGAAGGCTGCCCTGGTCACCATCTGACTCACCGGGAAAGTGGATCCCTCCGGAGTCAGGAGTGCTTGAGCTGAGAAATCTGGCTCTCAGCATTCCTGAGACTACACTTGTGTGTCGTAACCCCCTGGGCTTTAACTAACCATCAGCAAGAGGCATGACTTGAAAGTGATGTTTCTACCTAAATGAGCCCCAGAGAGCCCTACTACACTGAATGAAGAAGTCTACAGGCAGTGATAATCCCCACTCACATGAGAAAAGGAAGTGAGGGGTTGGCGAGATGGCTTATTGGGCAAAGGTGGCTTGCCGCCAAACCTGCCGATGTGAGTCCTACCCCCAAGACCCATGTGGTAGAAGGGAACCATGGCCCTTGGTGCCCACCTTCTATACTAATTAAGATGGTATTCACCCCTCCATGTTTGACTCATAGGGATTGACTGACTTCCACACATCATGAATGGGCTTCTCGTTTGTCAACATTTCATTCACATTTCTTGCTACCACAAATCTCTTCCTGCCTAGACATGAGCTATCTTTTCAGATGATACCCTGTCACCTGTGTTCCCCACAATCTGGGTTGCAAGTTTTGTAAAGAAGTTTGTAGATAATCAATGTGTTGGGCCAAAGCCTATTCAATAAAAGGTCAATAAATGGCAAAGCAAACTGGTTGCTCAAGCCCATGTGTTTGTTCCTTGCATTTGCCCAAAGGTAGACAACCCTAATAGAAGTTTCTCATTTTCCTAAAGGCAGGACCCCCGTGTGCAATTTCACTTTAAAATAAAATTTTAAAACACAGATTTATTTATTGTATTTTACATCTGTGAATGTTTTGCTCCATGTACCTATGCAGATCACGTGCATATAGAACCCTCAGAAGTCAGCAGAGGGTGCTGAACATCTGGAGCTAGAGTTACAAGTGGTTGTGTGCTGTACCACCACATGGATGCTGGGAACCGAACTCTTCTGCAGGAACAAGTTCTCTTAACCACTGAGCCCTCTCATATGCAATTTCTTTCTTTTTAATTTTTTTTTTTTACTTTTATTGATTCTTTGTGGAGTTCACAACATGCATTCCGATCTCACTTAGCTCCCTCCCCCTCAAGTCTGCCCTTGCAACCCTCCCGAATTAAAACTAAATTTAAAAGAAAAATAAAAAAGCAAAGCAAACCAAAAACAAAAAAGGAACAACAACAAAAAGCAGAAGAGTGTCGTGCTGGGAGCGGTGGTCCCCTGAGTCATACAATTCACACTTTGGTCCATTCACCTTTCTCACATACCAACCTCAACATACATTTCTTAAAGGCTCAAGACGAACTATCAAAATTCTTATAGAAATGTATCAGCTGTCACAGAAAATACTGAAAACACTTTAAATTGTAAAATAGTCCTTTTTGGTGAAAAACATCCTTTGTTTTAGTGTAGTCCTGGCTGGCCTCAAACTCACAGAGACCTGCCTGCCTCTGCCTCCTGAGTGCTGGGTGAGATTAAAGGCGTGCGCCACCATGGCCCAGCTGATGAAAAATATTATTTGAAACAAAGTTCTCTGTTTCATGAAACAATGTTTCCGAATGCCACTTGACTCTCACAGATGATATAATGAGGCTCTGAATGTCTTCACTTCTGGATTGTTTGGGACACAGACAGTTTAGAATCCATATGTTATATGTCACTAGAAATGTTATCCCAGGCCAACAGTCCTAACTTAAAGACCATAAAGGCAGTCATATTTTCAGTATGTTCTGAATTCATACTCTAGACAACTTAGCTATACATTGTGTTGCTCTTTTAAAATCACCCCTAAGGGGCCCAGTGATAACTCAGGAGTTCCAGAACTTATGCTGGCAGCACCCGTTACTCCAGCTCCAGGGGATCTGATGTCTTCTTCTGGGTTGCCCATTGGCATGCATGTACACACATACACATACTTGCATGCGCGCGCGCACACGCGTGCACACACACATACCACATGCATATTTTAAAATCCCTTTTACAAAGCATTATTCCACTCCTGTCATCATGAAGTTGCCCACTCAAGACTAATTACTGAATTCTAAGTGGAAATTTTTCGCACTTTTTTTCCACAGTTGATTCCCCCCCCCCCACACACACACCCAGATGATTTCTGTATGCACCCAAAATGACCACAATTGGGAGTCATTTTTTACTAACACACCTTCCCTGAACTACACTTGGCTTCAAGGACTCACATGTAAGTTCATTTCCTTCTCGTGCAAGCAATCACATTTTGAGGAAATCCATCACGACATTTTGATACACGTGGCAATGAATATGTTACCTGTCTCTCCCTTCTTCAATCTCACACTGAGTCTGGATTTCTGCCTACAGTTTGTCTCCTATGCCTATGTCTTCCTGTCTGTTCCCCACAGTCACAGATCTGACATGCCCTCACACCAAAACTGCAAAGGCCTTGGCAGACATTGCCAGTCGATCCCAGCTCTCTTCCACTCCATTTCTCTAATTGCAGATGCCATGTGGTGACCCTGATCCTGGCTTTGCCCTGGTGGGTCCCTAAGTGCTGGTCAGAAGACCAGCAGCATGCTGGTCTCTGAAGACCTGCGATCTCTGAAAGGCATGCTTATCACTGGGAGGAGCATGGTGAGCTTCCTGTTCAATCTTTCTCAACTCCTAATGAGAGCATCCTCTCTGGGGACTGAACAAGGCTCCACAGAATTGGGAGTCATGCCCAGTAAAAGAAACAAGGAGGGTAAGTTCCTGACCCCACAACGGCTTGGGACTCACAGCCCCCAGACACTGTACATAAGTAATCTCCCTCTTTAAATGCCGCTATTTTAGCCAGGCAGTAGTAGAACAAGCCTTTAATCCCAGCAGTCAGAAAGCAGAGGCAAGTGTATCTCTATGAGTTTGAGATCAGCCTGGTCCACAAAGTAAGTTCCAAGATAGCTAAGACACAGAGAAACCTTGTCTTGAAAAAACTCAAAACAACAATGGGGGACGGGGGTGGGGGGGGGTCACGACAAAAAACAAAAACAGAAAAACCTCCAACACCCTGCTATTGTGGCCTTTTCTGCATTTTGCAACTGAACCTAATCCTAATGAATGGGTTGTTTCCAAGTCTATCACACACAAGAGTACTAGCTTCCATCTTACTGATATAGTATCAGGATTACCACACTCCTGCACAACAAAAGATGCTCTCACAACCCAAAGAACCAAATCTAGACTGCTCTGCTCAGCATTTAAAACCCAATAACCTGGCCCTGTGTCGAAAGGTTTACTGCAGCAACTCCCCATGGACACCAGCTGCTTTGGCATTAACCCCCACTCCCCCGTGGCAGATCCGTACCTCCACACAGTGCCTTCATTTTTGCTGGAATGGAGTTTAGGACAGCTGAGGTACTGGGTAGGTTATCACCCTTTCAAAATAAAATGTGAGCGGAAACAACTTATACAGCCCTTAACAGCTGAGCAGATAAAATGTAACATGGTGAGATACTCTGTGGCCGTAGGAAGGACACACTGCTTTGCATATAACATGATATGCAGCACGCATGATAAGTTATTAATAATGAGTGAGATAAAATATAGAGCTACTCTATTGTCCTAGACTTCAGTGTGGTGTCTAGATGAAAGAAAGGATCAGCACACAAACGTAGGTATGAGGGGGTCTGGGTGCTGGGATTATTCTGTGGGTAAATCAGATTGTTTATGCACATGTTCACAGGACCCAGGAGCACCCTGGATTTGTGCACTTATATATGTTCACATCATAAAAAGTTTACTTCCAAAAACTAATCTTTGAGCCAGGTGGTGGTGATGCATGCTTTGGATCCCAGCACTCAGGAGGCAAAGACAGGTGGATCGCTATGAGTTCAAGGCCAGCTTGGTCTACATAGTAAGTTCCAGGACAGTCAAGGCTACACAGGGAAACCCTGTCTCAAAAAACAAACAAACAAATAAACAAATAACAAAAGTTGTGGTTGGTCAAAGAATAGAGAACATACAAAAGAGACAGAAGTAGCAACTTCTAGTCTGAGTTTAAGAAGCCCAGGGCTCAAAAAGGGACTTAGCTTGAATGGATGATTCAAGGTTTTAAGATGGTGAAGTGAGGTCATTTTCCTCTCGGGCTCAATGTAATTACAAGAATCTGAGAGACAGTAACGAGGGAAGGGCAACAAGAAAGGGGGGGGGGCAGATGGAAAGGGGTAAGTAGGGGTTGGACCAGCTGGGGAGGGGAGAGACACAGGGACAGAGAGGGAAACGGGGCCGAGAAACTGGAAGATGCTGTTACTGCCTTTGAAAAGGGAAGGAGGGACCGGGAGCCAAAACATGCAGTCAGCCCAAGAAGCCAGAGAACAGGAGGGGCCATGCTACCCTGGAACCAACATAAAGGTGCCTTGCCACAACTGCATTTAGTCCCTTTGAGACCCATTTCTGACTCAGAGCTCAGGGGCTGCAAGATAATGAATTAGTGTGAAGCCATTACATCTGTGGTGACGTGTGACAGCAGCCACAGGCAGACAGTGGCTTCTCTACCAGTGGCCTTAGAACCTCAAACCTGCTTAGTCACTGACTTTTTTTTTTTTTTTTTATGCACAGCTATTTTGTGAAATTTTCAGTTTCAACCAGCTCTCTGGGCAACCTAGAGTACTGGACAAACTCACATTAAGTACATTTGGCCCTCAGAACCTATGACATAACCCATGGCCGCATCTCACCTGTTTGATGAGTGATCTAACCGAGGACAAGGTATTGATAAATACAGACAGTGAGCATCAAGCATTTGCTCGGAGTCAGCCACTGCGTTAAGCATTCCATGTGTGCTAGCTAGGCGAGTTTTCTTTCTCCCGATTTACAGATGAGGAAACTACAGGTATGAGGAGCTGGCAATGTCAAGATTGCCAGGCTTCAGATGTCAAGAACAGTGCTTTGAGTACTTTGCCTCATCTGTCCAGGCCACTGTCATTTCACTACTGAACATGGCTGAGGGCTTAGCCCAGCCCCACCACTAAGTCACCTTCAGGCTGTGGTGAGTCTGGCTGCTTAACTGTACTGCAGAATTCAAAGGTGACCTCATGGGCTGGAGCTCTAAGGGCTCACTGGACTCTTGGAAGAGCGTCTAGCACTGTTTCCTAGCAACACTGCAGTGCACAACTCTCTGGGGTACCAGCCATCCCTACAATCTTGTGCATCACCCCACGTTCACATTAAACAGGGAAGGGAGATCCGCTAAGCTTCCCCCTGAGATCCGGGGATCCCAGGAAAAGAGGCTGTGTGTGGCCCAGAACCAGCAAACAAATCCCAGGGGAACTCCTAGACAGGCGCTTGCTGCCCTGGCTGTTCCTACTTCTCCATGGAGCTCTACCAATCCCGGCTTTCCTTAGTCACAGCCCACTGCGCCAGCTTTCCATGAGAGATGCCCTCTCTCCATCTCTCCTCCCCCCCTCTCCATACCTTCCCCCCCTCATGCCTTCTCTTAGTTACCGATGAGAACTGCTTCTAGGCGAACAGAGATTTTTCTTTTTTCAGATTCTCCAGTGGTTCATGTTCCTTTCCTGTCTTTCAAGGAGCAACGTCCCTTTGCCTGTCCTACAATCTTGAGCCTCATTTTAATTCTTTCTTTTTCCTCCTCCCCTTCCTCCTTCTTTTTGAGAAAGGGTCTCATGTAGTCCAGGTTGGCTTTGGATTCATTATTACAAAGATGACCTTGAACTTCTGACCCCCCCCCCTTTTATTTCAAGTGCTGGGATTATCGGTATGCAATGCCATTTTCACCTAGCCCTCTGCTGTCAGAGATGGATGGCCTCAGCTAGTGGTTTAGGGCCGGCCAATTGTCCAAGGTTATCTCAGACTTCAGTTATGCTATGATACCTCTGGTAGCCAACCTCAGACCTGGTGCCTTCTGATTGCCTGGGTCTGAACTCCAGAGCCAGAACCTTCAGAACCCGTGTTTATAGAAAAGAGCTGGCTGGTGGTTTGGGGGCCTAAGGCTAAATTGTATCAACTGGAATAAAAGTAGGAACAGGAGGGAAACAGAAGATGAAAACCTGCAGGCATTCAGTGGGGTTTCTAAGAGAACGAACTTCAGAGGCATAGGGGAGCCTTCCAGGACACAAACCCACCGTGGGATCTTCACTGGCTTTGTGAAACTGTTCCTTTGAGAGCAGACAGAAGGAATGGTCCTAGAATGGACTTTGACACAAAAACTCCATTAACTACCTGCCATCTTAGTGCATCCCTCAAGAGGCTTTCCCTTTTTCATGAAAGGTGGGTGGGTGGTAGAGCTCCCTGACCGTATGAGATTTCTAGAACTACTCTCTGGACTTCTGTCAAATCTCATTTAATCCCCTCCAACAGTTGTTGGTTCTCTCCAAGTACTCCAGCCTTTAAACTTCGCAACTGGAGTCGGAACGAGGCCTTGTGGTATCTGTTCTTCACCGGGGCTCAGTAGCCTCTTCCTTGTCCATTCCTCAGAGATTCTAACCGGACGTGAGCTCGGCATGTGCATTGTGGGAGTGCCATAGTTATCACTATTGGCTAGTAATTGGGTTTGTTCGGGGTAGCGGAAGCATGTCCCTGAGCTGAGAATCTCCCAATTCACCTACTCCTGGAGACCAAACCAGGGGTTGCCTCCATAATTTTCTGCCCTCTCCCCAAACTGTCCTCCAGGTTTCCAGCAATACAAGCAAGTAGGAGCAGTAACAGAGAACGCAAAGGAAATCCAGATGACCCTGGCCTTGAGACACCACTCTACAGGGGGAACCGAGTCATTTTCTACCTGGTGGATAGGGCTGTCACCACAAAACCGCTCAACAAGTCCCCATTCCCTCGTGGGTGTGGAGCGAACGGGTCTGGGTGTCCCTGCGGCGCAGCACAGCGCCCTCGCGGGGCACTCGGGGGCCGCTGCCGCGCCGTGCGTCCCGCGCCTGGCCCGGCGTGGCGGGACTTCTCCCGGCGGAGGGGACCCGGCAGCGCCACCTCCCTCTCCCTCCCACTCTCCCCAGTGAACAGGGGCTCCCGGATTGCGCCGCGTGCGTCTGTCGGTCAGTGGGTCGGTCCGTCCGCGCCCGGGGCAGCGCGCCGCGCTCACCTGCAGCCACTACCGCCGGCACCGGGAAAGCGAGGCAGGGGCGCAGCCGCGCGGGTCTGTCTCCGTCGTCCGCCGCCTCGCCCCGCCGAGGACCGCAGCGCTCCTGGAGCACCGCTCCCGGGACGCGACGAAGAAACCCGCGCCAACGCCGTGTCCTGAGCCGCCGCCTTCAAATCCCATCCCAGAGCGCTCCCCGCTCTCGCTGGCTGCCTGCGAGGCTCTGGGCGAGGGCGGCGCGGGGAGGCGGTACCGCGCGAGGGTGGGGAGCGGGCGGGCAGGCGGGCGGAAGGAGGGGTGTCCTCTTTGGGGATGGGGAAGGCGGGGAGAGGCGGTGGCCAGAGCTGCCCCACCCTGCAGACAGCCCCCAGCCCGGGACCGTGGCCGCTGTCCCTGCCTACTGCCAACCTCACTCTCCGTGTGCGTTCCCAGCCCTAGAGGGATGGATGGGCTTCCAGAGGTAGGCGCAACTGGAGGCATTAGGAACTTGTTGGTCGCGCGTGGGGGGTTCCTGGTAACAAGAGGCATAGCAGGAGTCCTATAACCTGAATTGGGGACTATTTTCTGCAGGAGGCATCCATCGACCGCGATGACGAAAGAAGTGGTGAGAACTGAAGCCGACTGTGACAAGTGCCAGGAGCTTGTCTTGGCAGTCTAGGACTGCCCCACCAGCGCCAATTCATATTAACAGTATCCACTGGCCTTGGACCAGCCCCTGGGGAGGGAGAAGAGGATGCCAAGATGAAGAATCGAGATTCCTCCCCTGAAGGAGCAAAGTCTAGTTCAGACAGGACTTAAAGAAATTATGGGCAAGATTTCTGTAACTTTGTTAAGTGAGTGAAACCACAACTGATCCAGCGGCCCTCCCTGGGGGAGACACAGAAAACAGGCTTGATCAGTAGCAGGGAACTGAGCTGACTCCTCCACTCCACCACACTGGGAGAACAGGACTCTACATTAGGCCAGGGCATCTCCCAATTTAAAAACAAAACAAAACAAAACAAACAAGCAAAAAAAAAAAAAAAAAACCCAAATTCTATAGCTCAACTGCTAAGCCAACACACACCATCCGGGTTTTAGCAAACCATCAGGGAGAATCAGAACTAACTACATTCAAGTCCTCAGGATATATCCCTGCTTTTGGCTGCCTGTGTTTTCTAAGTACCCATTCATTCCTATTTGATGAGAGGAAGTCCCTAGAATACAAATAAGTGTCATGTGCAAGACCTATTCCTCCCAAAAGCTCCAGGAGTGGGTAATTAAAATCACAGCCGTGGGTAGTGGTGGTGGTGCACACCTTTAGTCCCAGCACCCAGGAGATAAAGGCAAATGGACCTCTGTGAGTTTGAGGATAGTGTGATCTTTGTGGTGATTCCATGCCTGCTAAGGTGCCATCGTGAGGTAGTCAAAAGTAAAACAACAAAAACATGAAACAAAGGGTTAACACACTCTGGTCTTACTGCCAAGAAATAAGCAGGGTATCACCCTCCTGTGTTCCTCACCTGAACCTTAGGTCCACAGGGTGCTGCTGGCAGTCTGCAGAGGCTAGAAATGTTTTCCTTTTGGTCTTTGGGAAGGAGAAGACAGAGATCAGAAAACAGAGCAAAGTCTTCAGGAAATGTTTGGTCTCCGATCCCACTGAAGAAAATTTCTCCTGAGTTAGAGCCAGTGTAAACCCCTGAGGAGTTAGTTGGGAAAGCTGAGTTACAAATTATGGAAACTTATATTTTAAAATGTGTGCCTCTGTTCCAAGACACCCGTAGGATCCAGTCCTTTACCAGAGAAACAATAGCTGTCTGGAAACCCTTCCTATTTTTAAGGAAGCTCTGATTTAATAACGATCCCCATTATCAGGTTTGTGCCAGCTAAAATGGGTGTTCCCCATCCTCCAGGGAGTTCTATGGAGATTCTTCAGAATAGGAAATCTCTGGGTGGAGCAGGACTGAGGACGAGCAAGGCAAAGGGCTCAGAGTAGTGGTTCTGCCTGGTGAGATGCTCTTCAGGTTTTCAAATAAATAAATAAACAAAATGGTTTATTTTTGAATGGAAGTTCAGTGTCTTGAGATATATAGTCAGAGCAATGCTTTACCTCTCTGGTACCTCCAGTGCAGGGCAAGGAGATAAACACATATTAATGAGAAGGGCTATTAGAGGAAAGGCCCAAATCTGCCTTTTCAGGCCGAGACTCCTCTGTGGATGTGCAGGAAACCATATTCAGAAGCATGGGCTAAGATTTCTAGCTTACGTGGTTACCCACATGAACAAACAAGGCTTGAAGGCGGTAGGATCTGGAAGCTCGTGAGACGATGGTTTGATCAGACCCTGGCTGCAGATCCTCTGGCCATTCTCTGACTCCGACAAGGGTCTGCACTCGTTAGTGTTTTGTCAACTTGATAGAAGCAAGATTCATCTGGGAAGAATGATTGATATGGGAGGGTCCTGCCTACTGTGGGGTGATGCCACCCCTGGGCAGATAGTCCTGGGTTATATTTTAAAAAGCAAGCTGATTGGGGCATAATGGTGCCCATCTTTAGTCCCAGCACTTGGGAGGCAGAGACAGGTGGGTCTTTGAGTTTGAGGACAGCCTGGTCTACAGAGAGCAGGTTCCAGGACAGCCAGGGATACACAGAGAGTTCCTATCCAGAAAACTAAAAACAAGTCATGGAGAAATCTCGTAATTATCGTTCCTGCATGCTCTCTGCTTTAGTTCCTGTCTCCACGTTCCTGTCTTAACTTCCCTCAATGAACTGGGACCAAGGTTATATAGACCAAACAAACCCTTTGCTCCCAAAGTTGCTTTTGATTAGGGTTTTATCCCAGAAATAGAAAGCAAGCTAGCACAGGGTCTATTTGAGATTAGAGGGAGTATGTCATTTCACATAGGCCTCAAATTTATGAAGGGCCTCAAATGGAGACTTTTTTTCAAGGTGTGTGTGGGGGGCACACATGCAAATGGAAAGAAAGGAAAAAGGAAAGGAGAGGACATGACTGCTCCTAGGTATGGTGGAGAAGAAAGCTTACTGTAGATTAAAGGGAGAGCATAGGTAGAGGCAGGAACAGGGACTTCTGGGAGAGTCCACACTGGACATGACCAGGCTGAGCTGGGGCTCGTGGGGTGAGGGGAAGGGAGGGGTAGAGAGGGAAGCAAGTGCAGCAGCCAGGGGGCCAAAGGTTCAAAAAGGAAGGGTCGGGTAACCCGAATGTCTGGATTGTATAGGGGAGAGCTTCTGGGAGAAGGGTGGCCCAACCCTAGGCTGGAGAGTCTGGGGTAGAGGGTAGGGTATGCTGGGCAGGGATTCTGGGGGAACCCGGCAGCCAGGTCTGCTTTGCTATGTTAGATAGGCACCTGAGCTGTTTGTCGTAGGTTTGGAACTTAACAGCCTGAATATCTGTGTACACCACATGTATGCCTAGTGCCCCTGAAGATCGGAAGATGGTGTTAGATCCCCTGAGGCTGGAGTTATGGGCGTTTGTATGCCACCATGTAGGTACAGGACCTCTGCAAGAGCAGCCAGTGCTCTTAATTGCTGAGTCATCTCTCCACCATCCCCCCCCTTTTTTTTTTTTAACAGTGTCTCCCTGTTGCTGGACTGGAGCTGACTATGTAAACCTCACTAGCCTCAAATTCATAGCCTGCCTCTTCTTCTGCTGAGATTAAAGTCCTGTACCACCACACCCAGTGTGAAAGATTTCTGCATAAATATCCACCCACCTTAGAAAGACAAGATGATAGGGACAAGAAAATAATAATAATAATACAAGTCAAAGCCTTATTGAAGAAAATAAAACACATTTCAGAGATGGTTCAGATTGTGCGTGTGTGTGTGTGTGTGTGTGTGTGTGTGTGTGTGTGTGTGTGTGTTGGGAGGTACCTAATGTGTGGTTACGCACATGGAGGCCAGAGGACAGCCCTGGCTGTCATACCTCAGGGTCTGATTGCCTTGGTTTCTGAGTCAGGGTCTCTTGTCGACAGGGAACTCACTTAGACAGGGCCTCACGTTGATGGGAACACACTGCTTAGGCCAGCCTGGCCAGCCTGTTAGCTCCAGGATCCACTGTTCCCCACTTCCCCAGTGCTGGGAATACAAGCACCTGTCACCATTCCTGGGCTTGTTGTTGTAGCTTTTGAGGGTCTGACTTAGTTCCTCATGTTTGCACTTGGCCAACTGAACCATCTCCCCAGCCTATAGATTCCAATGTGTTTTGTTTTGTGTTTTTAAGGATTGAGTTTTAATTTTTAATTGCCTATATGTATGTATGTGATTGTGTGTGGGTTTGTGCACGAGTGCAGTGTCAGGAGACCAGAAGACGGCACTGGATTCCTGAAGCTGAAGCTACAGACAGCTGTGAGCTCTACAGCATGGGTACTGGAAACCAAACTCTGGTCCTCTGCAAGAGCAGCATGAAATCTTAAGCTCTGAGCCATCTCTCCAGCTCCCATGAATCCAGACGTGTGTAAGGAGTCCTGAAATAACCCAGGTCCTGAGGATGAAGGCAACCTTTTTATTTCTTTACAAAACTTGCCCTATGCCATGCTTGGAGGGGTCTTCTCAGCTTTAACCTGGAGTTTAGAGCTTGTGGTATTCGTGGAAACAAACAGTAGAAGAGACAAGAGGGTGTAGACGAGCCTGTAAGCAATAGAAATATCACTTGGAAACACACTGCTATCTTTTCATCCAAAACCTACAAAGAAGTGGCATATACCTATCTTCTCTCAGAGACATTACTGAGTCTATGCACTGGCTGCCTGGTGTTAAATCAGGTTGTGAGATACTTGGGCAGTGACTACATCCATCTGTCCTATAACACACACACACACACACACACACACACACACACACACACACACACCACCCAGCATTGTCAGAACTCAGTAAGGAGAGACCTGAGAATACAAAATATCCCATGTGAGGACTTTCCCACATCCTCCTTTGCCCATGAAAGCAACTGTGACATGGTTAGTACCAGAGTCCAACAGAAGGAGAAACAATACAAACAGTTAATGGAAAGAATAATGTGATTGCCTGCCGAGCCACATGTACATCACCAGATGGAGAAAACATCTGCAGTGCCACAAAGCAAACAATTTCATTGACAGTGAAGTCTCCAAAAAGCAACGGAAGAAGATGCAATTATCAAATTCTGGAAGAGTTGAAAGGGTTTTGTTGTTTTGTTTTGTTTTTTAAAGATTCATTTATTTCTTGTGCTTGAGTGTTTTGCCTACACACACACACACCTATGTACATACACACACCTCCCACATGCATGCCTGGTACCTTCTGAGACCAGAAAAGGGTGAGTTGGGTCTCCTTGAACTGGAGTTACAGGTGGTTATGAGCCACTGTGTGGATACAACAGAGTTCTAGTCTTCTGAGAGAGCAGCTAGTGCTCTTAACTGCTGAACTCTCTCCCTAGACCCAGATGAGTGTTTGTGTTTGGTTGATTGGTTGGTTTTTCTTAGAGCAAACCTGCTATAACAGCTCAACTTTCCTGATCAGGCTTAGTAAGGAGGTACCAAGCAATACTGTTTCATAGGGATAGAAAGCTTGTCAGGACAATGTTTAAATATGACGTAATATACCAACAGGCCAGAGGACAAAGCCCAAACAATCTTCTCCACAGAAGCAGAAAACATATCTAACAAAATACAAAGCCCCAAGAAAAAACACCCCACAAAGGTGAAATACAAAGGAACTGCCTGGGGGCTGAAGAGAAGATGGCTCAGAGGTTAAGAGCACTGACTGCTCTTCCAGAGGTCCTGAGTTCAATTCCCAGCAACCATCTATAATGAGATCTGATGCCCTCTTCTGGCCTGCAAGCAGAACAGTTTATACATAATAAATACATCTTTTAAAAAGAGAGGAAGGAAGGAAATTCCTTACTCTAATAAAGGTTATCACAAAATGCCATGACACTGAGAAACTGGAAGTTTCTAGGACTGGGAGAGAGACACGTTCTCACCACTGTCACTCACTATTCTAGAAAACAAAAGGCAAATGGATGGAATGAAAAAGCAAAGCCAGATCCATTTGCAGAGAGCCTGCTATGTAGAAATGCCAAGGCACAGATGCAGACCCATAAGGCCGAATGTGAGAGTTTGGCAAGGCTTTGGAACACAAGATCAATGATCCCAAACAGTGCCTAGGTATTGAACTCAGGGCCTTGTGGACTAGGCAAATGCTCTACCCCAGATTATCTGCTGGTGGAGATTTCTGTACAAGAACACAGGTACCTGACATGAAGAAATCCCCATTACCTGCCTTCTGGAATCCATGGAGGTGATCACAAAGTACTAAGGACAAACACTATTTAGCCCAGTCTCTCCGGACTTCACTTTGAAGTGTGTAAAAATGTTTTTGAGCTGCATGCTCTCTTCTGAATTCCCCCTGGGCACCTAAGGTCTCACCCACTGCTTTAATGCTACAGTGACAAGGAGAGGGAGAAAGTCCTGGAGACAAAGAAGCCTCATCTAGAACTTTTCCATTCAGAGATGCATGAATTAAGTTCACACGAAAGGGACGTATCACAAGAATAGTAAGAGCTGGGGTTTTTTTTTGTTTTGTTTTGTTTTTTTTTATCTCAAATTTAAGCAGAGTATTAGTTAGGCTCTCACCTTAGCAGTCCTTTGATCTTTCTTCAGAGATCAACCTTTAATTAATGGGTTGATGTTCTTTCCTTATGACCTTCGTTTGATTCTCTTCTAAAAGTCAACACAGGCACGCACACACACTGGCCCATGCACCCATGCACACGTGAACCCATGCACACCCATGCACACGTCCACCCACGCACACACCCTTGCCCATGCACACGCGCACGCACACACAGTAAACATTCCTCCTGCTGTGACTTCAGTGGGTCTGCCTGAGTGACCCTTCCCCCTTATGCTCCATAAGAGGGCTGGAGAGGTGGCTCAGAGGTCAAGGGCAGAATGCATCCCCTCCAACTCCCACCCACATCCCCCTCAATGGCTCCTCTGTGAGAACTTTTCTCTGTGGCATCTAAGCTCCGCTGAGTTAAGAATCTGTGGCGATTACCAGGGAATGGGTTTACAGCTGGCTTTAATTTTTCTTGTGTGCTTATTTTCATTCTAGTAAATACTTTTTGAGGACCTTCTATTTCCCAGATGTGAGCCAGGCACTGGGAGAAAAAGGGAGCAACACATACCCAACTGGGGACTCACAGACAAGGAAATCAGCAATGGCCAGAGTGTACCGCGTGCTTTGATGGGGATGCGGGGTGTGTTATAGGCACCACAGAATATGTGCCTCCCGGGTTACTGCTCCTGAGACTTCAAAAAGGAAGTCACTTTCAAGGTGAGACCCAACAAATGAGTTATTGGCTTTTCTATTTAATTTTTATTAAATTCCATGGCCAACAAGATATAGTAGGCATAGGTCCTTGCCATCATCACCCAAGTCCAATCCCTAGATCCAAATAGCCCAAAGAAATGACTTCCAAAAATTGTCCTCTGATCTCCACCCATGCATTATAGTGAGCATGTGTATGTTTTAAAGATTTAATTTTTAACTATGGTGGTGTGTGTGTGTATGTGTGCACCTTATTTTGGATGCATGAGGTCATGGGTACAGGATCCCCCAGAGTTAGCTGGAGTTACAGGCAATTGTGAGTTGCCTAATATGGGTGCTGGATTTGAACTCAGATCCTCTGCAAGGTCAGGACATGCTCTTTACCTCTTAGCCATTTTTCCAGCTACACACACAATAAAAATATCAAGTGCAGGCTACACAGAGAAACCCTGTCTTGAAAAACAAAAAGTTTCAAATGCAACAAAATCCACAAGTTTACTAGATCCCCTGATGCCCAAGATGCTTGATTTTTCAAACATAATGCTGAAGAAAACTAACTCTAGCTGGGGTCTGGCTGGAGGGCTTTGGGTCCCACGAGCCCTTGAAAAGGATGGCTGGATTCTAGCCTCTTTTTCCTCACATCCTCACAATGAGGTAAGAGTTCTGCCACGCCAGAGTGTGTTGCCTTGCCCCAGGCCCCAAATGAGAATGTACGGAAAACCCCAAAACAAAGAGCCAAAGCAAACCTTTCGGCAGTTGATGATCTCAGTCCGTTATACTGAGAGATTCCTGTGCTAAGGCAAGGACTGTACTGCTAATGACTTTCCTGTAAACCACGTGGAAGGACTGGACAGGATAAAGCAAGTGAGTCCACTGCGCTGTTGTAAGCCAAACCCTTTACCATGAGGCAGCAGCTCTTCTTGCTAATTGGGGGCCTAGAGGGCTCCAAGCTTCACTTTTGAGGTAACGCCCACGTTCCAGGCAGCTAAGCCACAGCCTCTCTAAGCTGTCTTGGTCCTTTCATCTGCAGAAGACAGGCATGGGCTGCTGGGGAGGTGGTGTAGATCTGGCCGGTGTCCATACACCATGAGCCGTTTAGCAGAGAACTTGGCCACTGTGCAAAAACACTTGAAGTGAATTCCATGTGTGGAGATATCCCTGCAGTCTGCCTTTTCCTTCCCTTTTAGAACACATATGTAGGAGCTGCCAAGACCCGTCGCACACAGCCGCAGGCACTATTTTTGCTTGTTGTTAGGGTTGGAGGCAGGGAACCCTGAGATGGCTTTGCCTATGCTGTCAAGTTCTCCTCTTCCAGGACCTTGGCAAAGACATATGCCTTCTCCCCTTCAGAACCTAGGCCTGATCATGGGCCTGCAGCATGACAATGCAGTATTAAGTCAGCTGCCACACTGGCTGCAAAAAAATAATACATCTTTAAAAAAAAGAATTAAAAAAAGGAAATGTTTTCGGTCTCATTAGCTTTCTTCTGCCGTGGAGCTCGGTCTGCACAGCAGGCTCCCCCCCCCCCCGCCCTAATAATGAATATTTCAAATACAGTATCTCTCTATGGAGAAAGCCACTTCAGTGCCAACAGCCTTGAAGACTGTCTACTGAGATGATTATTAAGGACTATTGTTATTAAGGGCGGAGAAACATGACGTGGAATGAGGTTTGGTTAAGTAAAACTAAACAAATGTTGGAGACAAGAGTATTTTCTTTAAAAAGTGAAAGACAAGAAAGGTAAGAGTAATGTTTGTCTTCTTGAGCACTGCAGGTGAGGGGTGGGCAGGGACAGACTCTGGGAAGCGCTGCTGTGTTTAAGGAGGAAGGCAGAACAGGAGGAGGGGGATCCATTGGCCCAGGCCTCCCCCTGACAGCCCATTCGCCCTCCAGCAGGCTGAGCAGCTGGTTCTAATGAAAGTTCTTGACAAACCACTACTCAGCAAACTGGTTAAATTACTCCTTCCCTGTAGCCTAGCACAGGGCCTAGAGTTCCCTCCTGCACGGGCTGCCTCAAGCTCAGCGCCATTTACGAACGTTGAGAGGCTGAGTTTGAAGCTGCATCCTTAATTAATGACTTGAAGGTGAAGATGAGAAACCTAAAGGATTCCCATGCAGCGATCACAGGGCAAGGAGGATCTAGGCATGGCCTCTGCTGGTTACTGGATATCAAGATGTGGTATCAGCTAGTACATATCAGTCTGTATTCCTTTCCAACATCCCCACACACACTCCAAAGACAAGCGGGCCTCTCCATTTCACCATGTGTCATTTGCAAAACCCATTAGGCAATGGGAAACAAGCATACACCTGTGGTTTCCTTATGTACCCTCCACCGGGATCAGAGGCCCTTCCTACTCTGAAGTATTAATGTGTCTAACTTTGTGTGAATCTTACAGACATGAAGCTTCAAGGGATAGAATTTCTCAGGATGAATTCAGAGTTCTAATTTAAAAACAAAAAATGGAGGTAAGGCTGATCCTCAGGGATAAAACACTGCCCCCCATCTTCCTTGTTTATTCCCCTCCCCCCCCCCATTCCATGTGCATTTTTCTTTCCTGTGCCTGTGATAAAATACCCTTGATCAGGAAGGGTGTATTCTGGTTCCGGTTCACACTTCCAGGGTTCACTCCCATCGTAGCAGGAAAGGCAGCAGGAAACTAGTCAAATTATGTCCACTCAGAAGAAAGCAATGTATGCTGATGCTCAACTTCAACTCTCCACTTGTACGGGGCCCAGGATTTGCTGCCCAGAGAATGGTCCCATCCATCTCCCAGATAATTCTAAATCCTGTCAAGTTGACAACACCAACATCACACCTTGGGACACAGAAATACTGCTTATCGAAAGTGCTTGGTCACTAAGTGTGGTGGAATGTGCCAGTAACCCCAGCATTAGGGATATAAAGGCAGAAAGATTATGAGTTGGAAGCCAGCCTACCTGGATCACACAGCAAGCTCCGTGATAAGCTTTTAGAAAGCAAAACCACATCTCTTAAAAAAAAAAAAAAAAAAAAGGGTGGGTTATGGGTTATGGGTACTGTGGACACTAACATGTCACACACACCACTGCTAGATACCCAAAGTGTGCAAGGACAGGTTAATGACAGTGCATGCTGGGCATTGTTGGTTCAACCGACCTGGTTTAAGTATTAAAAACATCTGTGTAAAATGACCTCGCTGTGTGCATCTGCGTAGTCCCGGGGGCAGGGCAGGTGGCTGGGCACAATCATTAGAACCAAGGCTGTCTTCCTGGATGCAACAAACTTTTATTGCAAAGCCTCCATGTACAGCACATTCAGGGATGAACAAACAGGCGAGCTGCTCCATTTCAGAGACAGAGACATAAATAAATGTCTTTCCTAATTCAGTTTAGAACATTCCACAAGGGAGTGACCCTCCTCATCTTTCTGAAGACCACTTGACATTTTTCAACAGATGATTAGACACACTTAAAAAAACAAAAACAAAAACCCAAATAGGATGTATCCTGCAAGGAGAGAGGGTGAAAACCCTTTTCCATACTTCTAGACAAACACATGTGGGCAGTTCTACTTGATGTAGCAAGAGATTTGCTGGGGCAAGATGCCAAGGAAAAGTGCGTGCTTTGATGCCAAACAAGCCATCCCAGAACAACTAACAACCTGGGCAGAGTGTTCCTGCCCTTGCCGGCTGGTGATACTTACCGGTCTGTCTTCAGGACAGAGTAAATCCTTGACTAGCAAATTCAGAGTATCACTGCATTTGGGGATAGTAGGGAAATTCTTATATCACACATGTAAGGGCTCCTAACTACCTGATTAGAGCAATTAATATTAATTGTATTAGGGTTTGTTCTATATACTGGGATGGTTTAATTATTACCTAATTTTAGTTTTATGCTTTCAAGAGAGTCAGAAGGAATGGAGAGAAACAGTGTGACCAAGTGCTCAGCTGTGGCTACAGACCAGCCTCTGAAAAGGCTATCTACAGTTCTGGGACAGAACTAAGGGTACTCATTACACCCCAACCCCACCAAAATAATCTACAGCTACTCTGGTGTTCCAGCTACAGAGGATTTTTCTAACAACAGAGGCTTCAAACTCAACATCTACATTGTAAAATGTGGTATTTTATCAGCAAATAGGCTCAAAGAGCTCTTCCCAAGAGTGACATCACAGAAAGACCTATCGATTAATCCGTCAACTGATCACTCAGGCAGCTGCAGACTTAGACTGCTGCTCCTCGATTCCCCACACTCGGCTCAGGCAGACACGTATGGTGGTGGTGGCTCCTTGGCAGTACCAGTCACAGCAGTGGCATCATCGTACGGAGGCAAAAGCACCTGGAAAGGAAAGCCCGTGTTTAAAGTAGGCATACAGTCCCTGACTCTGCGGCTAGGCTTTAAGTGAGCACTCATGCAGTCAAGCACCCCTGTGACCAGTACTGTAATTGAAAGTTTTTCAAAAAAAAGTTCTTCTCTGTCTCTCCCAGTCCCATTGGAGCAGTTTCTCTCCTGCCCGCCAATCCCCATAGCCACTTAATAAATAATCATTCTGAGGCTTAATATTAATTATAATTGTTAGGCCAATGGCTGAGGCATATTACTGACTAGCTCTCACAATTAAATTAACCCATTCTTATTATCCTATATTTTACCACGACACTTATGCCTTGTTACCTCACATCTTGGCTACATGGCGCCTCCCTGACTTCACCTCCTCTCTCTCCATAACTCTGTTTGGATTTTCTGCCTGGCTCTATTCTACTCGGCCACTGGCCAAATCAGCTTTATTCATCTAACAGTAAAAGCAACACATATTTGCAGCATACAAATGATATCCCACATCATAGTACTCAATCCAGCTTCTCACTAACTGGTAGATATATTTCATGAGAGACTCTGAAACCTTAAAACAGCACCTGGGGAGGGACTTGTGGGTCCTCTGCTTTTCCTGTATCTGTGCCTGCACAGCTAGATGGTGTGTGTGTGTGTGTGTGTGTGTGTGTGTGTGTGTAAAGGAATAAGGAGGCGACAAAGGTTCTCCCAGGTGTGTGTGCGCACAGGAGGGCAGGCCCACTCAGTACTGACCTCAAGTGACGGTGAGAACCGTAACCACACTCAAGTCCCATTTTTATCATCATATCCTTGAGCATATTATGTACTCTTGGGTTTTACACCTGTAAAGATCTGAAGACCTGAAGCCTACGAAGTACCTAATCACCCTGCTTGACATGACCTGTAGAAGCTGGACAGGAACTAAAGAGTAGTGCTGACTGACAGATAAACACCTCTGTGCTTACATTTCAAGCACAATACCAGAACTGCTCAAGGTTATCCACTGCTTAGAAAGAGAATAGAATAACAGATGAAAACCACACTGTGTTTTCTACTCTAGATTCATGTAGACTAAAGTATATATTCATACATGTTATTAAAGTATGCCTGTCCCATAGGCTCCTGGAGGAATACCATTGCTAAAAACCCTTCTGTTTCTGTCACACCTGCCCTCCGTACCTCACCACAACACTCCCACCCCTCTCTAGCTTAACACATGTCGCTATTTGTCTTTTCCACTCGAAACTCCCATTAGCTCACTCAAGAGTGGGACCTATTATCCACTCGACAGTGGGACCCTGGAGGTATGAACGGTACACATCGTTTAGTGGTCTCTGAAGTTTCCCCAGTGCGGAAGTTAAGCTGGCCCACACACAGTTGTCTGGATTGTTTGAACTCAACCGGAAATCAGAAACCACAGTCATGTTATTAACAAGGGACTGGAGGGATGAGGACTTCATTAAGAAGGTGTGGCTGGAACTGCTGAGTGGACAGTACCCTTTCCTGTTGCAACAGGGCAGAGCCCATCATCTACTATCAGCAAGGCAAAGCTAGGATGTGTAAGGGTGTCCTGCTCAGACTTCTCCGGGCTAGCCACAAGACGAGAAGCCATGTCCAGGGGAAGCCCTAACACAACCTACCATTGCTACTGCTGCTGTCCCTACTTCCTACTCAGAGACATGGGGAAGGGGACACAAGAACCCCTATCACCTTCTCTCATATGGTGCATTTGACTGGCATGGCTCACAGGCAAGCAAGCGACAGACAACTGGCAAAGTCTAGCTCCAATCAGACTAACTGTGGAGCTCCAGCACAGCAAGGCTCCTGATACCGGGTCCCAGAAGCAGCTGTTCCTGGCAGCTCTGTTGTCTTTGTTTCCACAGGGGGCAGTTAGCAGTGTCCCTGCATCCTAAATACTTCACTGATTAGGCAAAGGATGCTTGGCAAGGAGGTACCTGTAGGGGTCCCCACAAAGGATCCAGCCACTCTTCTGACAGATCTGTACCCTAATCGCTGGAGCACTCAAGGCACTCACATCTGCAACACAAGCCCAGTAACACTCTGTGCTGTCTGTTGAGGGGCAGAACAGGCAAAACCCGAAAGGACCATCAAGAACAGGGGGTACACTGCAGACTGGACATCAAGAAAAGCCTCCCCCAACGGCCAGAAGGCAGTGACTAGCCAGCAGAGAGAACACTTTCTCATGGAAAGGTGAGTATACACTTGGGGTAGGGAGAAAGGCGGCGGGTTAGCAGCTTCTGGAAAGCGTGAGGGGCTGGCCACTGTCTACCTATGGGAGAAGGCTGGGAGACGCAGTTGGGAAGGCAGGCAAGGCTCTACACATGTGGCCGTGGCCTGAGCCTCCAGCACACATGACTATGTTTGCATCACCTAGGATAACCTATGGCTGGAGGAACCCAGGAACAGCCCTGGGAACATTACTGTAGGATGGCAGTCGGGCATTATCTTCCACTGAGGGATGATCGGGCCCCTAATCTTACACAGTGGTACTGTTGAGGAAACTAAAGCAGCTTTGTTTCTCTCCTTTCTCACAAAAGGAAACATTCAGGCTAGACTTTTCTGAAATGCTCACAAATTGAAGGCGACATTTTCTTTCCAGGGAGACACAATTCTAAATCCTTCACACTTTGGTATTCTCGATATTCATTATCAAACCTGTACCAAAGTCTCCCTGTGAGTCAGCATTTCAACACTGACAATCTTCTCTCCGAAATACTCCACTGACTTCCACTTGTAACGGAAGTCCATCAGCCAGAAGAATTTCTCCTTCCAAAGCTGGTGACAGACACAGTTTTCACTGTTCTATGCTGATTGTGAAATAGTCCTGACATGGCACGTGACATCTCTTGCTACTTTGCAAAGTTCTCTGGATGAACTAGGCTGAATTCTCGAGGCTCAGCATCATCTTATCTGAATGATGCTGAACTTGGTCCTGGCTGAAAGGCGGGATGGCTGTAATTTAAGAAAAGCAGTGTTTAAAAGATACCCTGAGAGGGTTCAAGCAGAGGGTTTTTATTAAGGAAAGGGGAAGGGGGAGACCAGCCTCCTCCAGGGAAAGGAGCAGCAGGAGAGAGGAAAGGGAGGGAGAGAGATAGAGAGAGGAACAGACAGAGAGAGGGAGAGAAAGAGAGATAGGAGGTGAACAGGACCCTTTAACAGGCACAGGTGGCACTCTTAGTGGCTGTAGCTGAGGGCGTATCCTGTCAGAACCCCAAGAACTGTCAGACCAGTACAGATGCCTGAATACTGACAAGGATGGTGAAGAGGGACCGCCATTCCATTTCTATTATGGTCTGTTAACGCTGAGGATGAAGCCAGATTCCTTTATTGCAAGGCGGATGAAATACTCGTACATCAAGAGAAATAAATAACTCTAATATGATTAACACAAAATTTGCCAACAAGGATGTCATGACATTATAAAAGAAAATGTGATTATTTTGACATTTTTATCACTTGGCATTTAAATGATTTAAATTAACCATTCACAATGAACCATCAAAAAAAAAAAAAAAAAAAAAAAAAAGGCCAAAACACCAAGAACATAACTTGCTGCTAGTGGCTAATGACCAAGTGAGAATGTGCAAGTCCAACACAAATTCTACACATGTGCAAACACCCTTTTCGTCTCCACACACCCTCTCCGGGGGAGCAGTGTCTGCCTGAGGTGTGTAGTAGGATATTCACTTAGTCTCCTTCTGTGGCACTGACCACGCCCATTGGGGTGGAGCTAGGGGTGGAAGTGACCTGGAACTAGGTCTGAGGAGGGGTGGGGGAATGCTCTCGTGAGCCCGCACGGACAGGAGGACTTCCGGAGGCATCCTTGGGAGCAGGAACCTGCTGGTGTTCACCTGTCTATGTTGAGAGTTATTTCTCCCTGAATAAACATCTGTTCGGCCTAATTGTTTATCCAGATCCTTATTAAACCGCATTATCTGGTGTCAGAAGTGGGATGGAGGCTGGGGAGACCAGACGCCAGCCTCACTCCCCGGTAAGATGAGACCACGTGGAAATACTTAGGTTAATAGAAATGGGTTAATACTTAAGACAGGGCTAGCCAATGAGAAACAAGTACCCGGCCAACAGCATTTATCTCTAATACAGAGTCTCTGTGTGCTAACTGGGCCAGGAAGACACCCAGTGTCTGTACATGCACACATGTGCACACACACAACACTATACATACAATGGATACAATCTGGAAAACAAATTCACTTCATCAGTTAATAAAGAGCTACAGCTGTGCTTCGTGTAACAGTGGGGCTATATTCCAAGAAGCATACCATTAGGCAGTATCATCATCAGATGCGAACGTACTGGAGGGTATTTTCATAACTAAGATGGCGACATAACCACACAAGCAATACGGTTATGGGGTCACCAGGTAACAGGCATGCCGCTACAGACTGAAACCCTGCTGCCCAGTACTTATTAGCCGGTAAAACTACACAATGGTTAGGACCAGGGTTAGGGCTGGACTTCAAACATACTTGAATTTAGCCAGTATAAGTTTATCAGTAATTCTACAGTCACAGCGTATTGTGTATAAGCTAAACGTGATTTCAGACAGTCTCAAAAAAATATCACAAAATGTTAATATTGAGTCTAACTATTATCCAGACACAACCAAACTACCTAAGGGTCAGTCAGCTGGGAGACTGACCGGGTCATCGTCCTACCGACATCCTGAGGGGCTCTGTCTTCACTGTTAACCGGTACAGCTCCGTGCCAAATTTTGTGTTGATTTCTTTCGCTGGGTGCTATCACCAGGCAGGTGGTGCGTTTGCCTGCGTTTCTACAGCTGACTGAAGAAAGGCTTTTCAGGAAGTGCTTTAGAGGGCACAGTCACGTAAGGAGAGATGCTAAGTACCCTGCCACTCACTCCCACGACTACCAACTCTTCATTCCCCCCACAGCTCTCAGAATCCACCCCACCTTCTCTTCGCTAGCAGACCTGTCCCTCCTGAACCTGGATTCTGGGATTTGCCTCCCAGCTGCGCCCTTTAGCTCAGCTCAGAGTTACCAGGTCCACACCAACTTCTCACAATGCTCTTGGCCTTTTAAAATTAAAAGTGTGAGAGGTGGGGGGTGGGGCTAAACAGTCACACAAACCACTTAGTGGAGGGAAGAGTCACTTAAAAATGTCACCGGAGGGCAGGAGAGATGGCCCAGTGGTTAAGAACACTGGCTGCTCTTCCAGAGAGGTCCTGAGTTCAGTTCCCAGCGACCACATGGTGGCTCACAGCCATCTGTAATGAGATCTGGCGCCCTCTTCTGGCCAGCAGACGTACATGAAGGCAGAGCACTGTATACATGATAAATGAAATCTTAAAAAAAAAAAAGTCACTGGAAATAAGATGACCTCCCTTTTACATCATAGCATTCCAAAGACCAGAAGTTTCAAAACCATCAGATTATGGGAAATGTTTCTAAACCTCTAAGCCCGGTGGAGTTTTCACTCGTCTTGTCCCAAACTTGAAGACTCTTGCTGCTCCCCTGGCCCTTGGGTCATTTAAACAGATGTTCTTGAATCTGACTAAAGCACATCTGAAGCATGCTTGCTTATCCAGCCAATTAGTTATGACTTTTCTGCAGGAAGACGAAGACTTGTTTGTGTTTTATGCTGCGACTGTCTCGTTCTTGGTGATGATGTCCAACTAAGGATCGTCCTTGCTGCCCATTCCATCATCGATTCCCTCTTCCCTCCCTCTACGTTTAGGAAAACTGACAGAAGCTGGTCATAGAGAACTTGCCTCTAACCATGACTAGTTTATACTAAGAAAACCCAGACTAGACCAGTAGCTGGGGGGAAAAAGGGGGGGAAGGGGAAGGAAAACCAGAGGAAGCTGTGGACGATTACAGAAAGCCCCGGGGACTACCATAATGTCACTCCCGCTGCTAAGCTGTTCAGAGCACTCCAGTGGCCCAAGGTTGGCCCGTATGTCAGAGAATCTACTGGGAAATGGCTACAGGGAGATGGTCTGCCTGCCATGGGAGCTTTTTCTTTTAACTATTTTAAAAGCAGATTCAAGAGAAAGCCTCATACGCTAAAATACTTTTGCAAAGATAATAAGCTCATAAGGTGATCTGAACCAGAACCTACATTGGCATAGCATAACCGACTCCATGAAATTTATTTTTCCTTAAAATGATTAAGAACCTCCTTCTCATATCCAAGACAATAATGCTTTTATCTGGAATCAGAATTTCAGACACTTTTTTTAAGTTAAATATTAATCTTACTGATTTAGAGGACCCTGGTCCCACAGGAGTTGGGCTTCATACACTTGGCAAAATACTGCTATGACCTGAGTTTTAGGACTTTTAGTGAAACTAATGATTTATTTCACTAATAATTCACTAATACTCTATGTATATTAAGCTTTTAAGGACTTCAGTTTGCTAATGTTTAATGTGAAGAACCTTACAAGATACATGTTTATCATTTTAATGTGTCGTCTTCCTCCAGTGAGCACATTTTCATGGCATTAGGAAGAGAATGTGATGTTACATAATGCATCTACCACGTGATTTCTCCAGCATGGGGCTCTAGAGGGGAGGGCGCACCTCGCTAGGGCATTAGCAGTGCTGGGGCTAGGCAGCTGCGGTGACGCAAAAGGGGCACCTTGGGATATTTTAAACTCTTTATTTATTCCTCTCAGGGGAAACATACTGAGCAGGCTGCTGTCAAGCCGGGCATACATGACTACTTAGGGCAATGAAGAGTTAGGTATTTAGCCTCATGGCCTGAAGAAATCAGTCAGACCTCAAAGCACTGTGTTTGGGATCTTCTGCCCCAGGCATGCCCAGCAAGGTCTGACTGGAAATGGGAGGCGGAGTAACCCTGGGAATGATGTCCCTTATCTAGAACTCTGTTCTGTCCTCCCCCTGGGCAAACCAGTGTGTGCTGTCTTAGAAAAGGAGATGAAACATGTTTACTTACCAACAAGAGCCCCAGTATCTTTCCACAAAGGTCAACATGAATTTATTTAGCCTGGGAGAAGAGCCATCTGGCCCAATATTTAATATGAAGTGAAAGCCAGGCATGACATATCATTATGTTAATGTGGATGCCCAAAACTGACATGGAAAACGAGACCACTAAAACCTTCTAGAGGGTCTCTGGGACAGGCATCGATCCACATTTGGTTTATAAATCAGAATGCCAACATTAAAACCCCTAGTTCTTGCCAAAAAAAGAGAAACCTTTAAAATTATGGACCTCTCCAACCCTCAGAGTCCACATTATGTCCTCCAGATACCATTTGCCACCAAAAAGGAACAGTTCCTTGGAGAAACAGCAGACCATTGATCTGGTGTAGGAAACACATAAGCCTATGCCACACTGGAGAGCAAGAACCCTGAAGAGCTCTGGATGGGGCTCCAACCAGCCAGGGATGGCCTAACCTGAGCATCAGTGCTATGAACTGTGAGGTGTTTGCGTTAGTGAAAGCTTGTGACCTCACTTCCTAAAGATACGGAACAGGAAGGTTCACTTAGGGTCATTTACACGATTTATCAGGACACGTGTAGCTTTCACTGGAATAACTCGTTTTTCACTGTTTGCTGCTGTTTGGTGGACAGTCTACGTTTATGTGTACTGGTGTTTTGGCTGCATGTATGTCTGTGTACCGTGTGCATGGCTGGTACCTGCACGAAATCTGGAACTGGAGTTACGGAGGGTTGAGAGGCACCGTGTCACACTGGGAAATGAACAAGGGCCCACTGGGATAGCAGCTCTTCACTGCTGAGCCATCTCGGCAGACGGTTTCGTTTCATTGGTTGGTTGTTTTTCCATTACTGTTTTCCAGGCCCAGTTATTATTATCTATGTCATGGTCTACATGTGAAGCACGGTGGATTCCTGCCTCCCCCCCCCCCCCCACACACACACAAGACTCAGCTAGTGGATCCAATCACTGAAAGCAACTGGACAGCAAGGACTCTGACCTGATCGGTGGATCGACCTATTAGTAACCCTACTGACGGTTTCATAATCCTGATGGCATTACCGGGAGCTGACTGGAACTTTTTTTTGGAAGTGGGGCTTGCTTAGAGGAAAGTAGGTCACTGGGAGCCCTGGCACTGCAGGGTCTGCTGTCATGATATTCTTCCTGTCCACCACAAGCCAGTGGGAAGGGAACAAGTCCAATCACATGACTAAATCACATGTCTAAAGAATTAAAGAACCCCTCTCTCTCTAACTCATTTCAAGTATCTATCACACTGACAAAAAAATACAACCTGCTAGACCAAGCAAATGTAAACATGTCTTAGCCAGGCAGTGTTGGCACACTCATTTAATCCCAACACCTGAGAGGCACAGGCAGGCAGATCTCTGTGAGTTCAAGGCCAGTCTGGTCTACAGAGTGAGTTCTAGGACAGCCAGGACTGCTACACAGAGAAACTCTGTCTTGAAGAAACACACACACACACACACACACACACACACACACACACACACACACACACACACCTCAAATATAGCAGGAAGTAGCAAACACTAAAAACATTAGCCACATCATCCAGCAGAGGGTGGGGGAGGTCTCACCTTTGGCAACATCACACCTACCGTGGTGTCATTGCTGGTAACGTAAACCAGGACATCAGAGGAGTTCCTGCCATTGATGTATCGGTAGCAGCTCCAAACACAGCTTATCAAGTAACCCTGCAAGCAACAGTCACTGGGTTTTTAATTTTCAAACCGCAGATGATTTAAGACAACACAAAGTAACATCATAAAGCCTTTATTCACATACACATGCTAACGGTACTAAACCGAATGCACTTAAAAATTGCAGAAGTTGGGTATGGCAGCTTTCTGGCAAGGGGTGCACTGGCACAGCCTTGTTGTATCACAGCACACCAGAGGACTGTGTCCATACTTGGACAGTGGATGAGGTTAGGGATGGGAGGGGCTCACCTTAGAAGAGGGCTGTTAAAAGGAACCATGGCTACTGGTCAAATTAACTAACCTACTTACCACT
Organism: Phodopus roborovskii; assembly: GCF_943737965.1. Taxonomy (NCBI): domain Eukaryota; kingdom Metazoa; phylum Chordata; class Mammalia; order Rodentia; family Cricetidae; genus Phodopus; species Phodopus roborovskii. The sequence goes on along the minus strand of NW_026126567.1, from coordinate 16,551,958 downwards.
CACTACACTACTTATTCTTTGCCAAGAGATGAACCAAACTTACTGTGTAGCCCAGACTAGCCTCCAGCCCCTCCACTTGAGTACGATGGCTTCCTGTTATTACAGGCACACACTATTTGACCGTTTTTATTCCACGGGGTTGTTTGATTTTATTATACCATTTTCTTTTAGGAGGTTTTTGTTTGTTTTAGTTTTTTAATGACTTATTGATTTTTATTTTATGTCCATTGGTGTGAGGGTGTCATACCCCTTAGAATTGTAGCAGCACCTATGTGGGTGCTGGGATTTGAACCTGGGTACTTTGGAAAAACAGCCAGTGCTCTTAACCACTGGGCCATCTCTCCAGCCTATTATGGTATCTAGAGGTACTTAAGATAACACACAAAAGAGCAATGTGCTAGAAATGATTCGTGAGAGATGTTAGATCAGGGATTTTCTCTGTGCTCTTGCATCAACCATCTTTAACTGGACCAGAGTTGAATTATTTCAAAATGCCTCCCTAAATTTTAAAATTCTTTGACTAAAAAAAAAAAGTTAGACAGAGGAAGAAAACAGGAATGTCACACACTACTATTAAAGATGTCAAACAGTATGGACCCAGCAATCCTACCCCAGGAACATGAATGTCTGTCTATAGGACTGAAAACTCATGTCCACCCACACTTTATGCGGGACTGTGAAGAGATGCATTGTTCACTCTAGCCAAAGTGGAAGCAACTGAATGCCTGTCGTGTGCTGGGTGGATACGCAGCACGTCATACAGCAGGACACACTCAACTATCCCACCGAGTGTTGTCTTCTTAAGTAATGACAGATGTGGGAGGGTCCAAGCACTGTGGGCGGTGTCACCTCGAGTCTTGGGTTATATGAAAATAGGAAGCTGAGCAAGCAATGGAGGAAGCCAGTGAGCAGTGTTCCTACATGATCTCTGCTTCAGTTCCTGCCTTGGCTTCCCTCAATGGACTGTGACCCAGGAATGCAGGAAGAATCAACACTTCCCTCCTCCAAGTTGCTTTTGATTATGGGTTTTATCACAGTAACAGAAAGCAAACTAGGGTAGCAACCTAGGAGGAAAAAAGCCTTCCACAAAGACCAACACACAGCGTTATTGTACTGATGAAAGTGTCTATAATACATCAATCTAGAGACAGAAAAAGAATGTAGTGGTTTCCCAGGGAAAACTATAAAGGACTGATGGCACATACCTTTAATCTCAGCACTCGGGAGGCAGAGGCAGAAGCATCTCTGTGAGTTCGAGACCAGCCTAGTCTACAGAGTGAGTTCCAGGACAGCAGGGGCTACACAGAGAAACCCTGTCTCGAAAAACAAAATCAAACAAACAGAAAACACCGTACTTATATAGTATGACAGCCTTGGAGCTATAGCTGCACACTCCTACAGTGCACTAGAAAGCACTGACTTGCATTTCCTTTAATAACATTTACTTATTTAGAGAGTGTGTATGTGAGTGTGTACAAATGCCCATATGTATGTGCATGTGCACACAACATTGTACATGTGATCAGAGGACAACACCCGAGAGCTGGCTGTCTTTTATTACACTCTGTGGGTTCCTGGAGCTGAACTCAGATCATTCACCAGCAAGGACCTTTACCCACTAAGCTGTCCATCCACCCACATTCATTAAAATGGTTGAACTTGGTGGCATAAATTGTATTGCAATAAAAACTGCATTTGTGAGATATTTATTCAAATACTTGCACCTAACTTTTGTGATGTTACCACTAAACACATGCAGAACATCATCGTAATGCATGTTGCAGTATTATATACTATGTAACGTGTAACCTTAATTTGTTCTCAGATACATCTTTTTTTTTTTTAATTTTTATTTTGTGTATGCATGTTTTGCCATGTGCCCACCATGTCCATGCCTGGTGGCTCAGACATCAGAACAGGGGGTCAGACCCACGACGAACTAGAGTTATGGATGGCTGCGAGCCACCATGTAGGTGCTGCTGGCACAGCTTGAGTCCTCTGGAAGAAAGCAAGTACTCCTAACCACTGACCCCTCTCTCCTTGACTGGCCTGAACAATTCAGGGTTAGGATTTCTCTCTCAGACAGACAACAGAGTAAACTGTAATGATAGGAAGTCAAGAGGCAACAGACAGATTATTTTGTTATTTCTTTAGAATTTGGGAGTACATTTAACATTTAGTACATACAGAGAATATCCGTGCTTACCTTAAATGTCAAAACAATGCTGATAAACAGAAGAATAATAAGGACGAGACATGTAGGATTCACGGACATTATATCGTCTCTGTAGGGAAAGCTGGGAGGCTGAAAGGGAGAGGGGTCTCATTAGCAAATCTCATATATATATATATATATATATATATATATATATATATATATACATATATATATATATACACACATACATACATATATATATATATTTTTTTTTCACTCTTTTACAGGACTCTGGCTTGGGCTAGCCTGCAGCATTCTCAGATAACTGCGTTTTTCTGTATTCCAATTCGTCAGCAGTAGCCATCAGGGTAATAATGTCCACATTCCCTTCCCTTGCTGTCTTTATCTCCTGCAGGTTCTGGGAGGTTATGATGCATACAGCGTCCCCAAAACGCCCTAGTAATCAGAACTCCTGCCTTTAAGAAAACACTCAGTGATCTGACCGGCCACTTGAGTGCAAGTTCAAAATCTACTTAACATATGTCCTGATAATAACATATGTCCCGATAACAATGTGTGTCCTGATAATACTCTGTCCTCTCTCACTCAGGCCCCTCAGGACAAGAGGCAGTGGGGAGGGAGGGAGGGAGAGGGGCCCACCTACCAGCTGTCGTATGTACTCCTGAATGGAGTTTGGATAGACAAGAATGGTGATCGCAACCAAGGTATTCAGGGCAAAATCGAAGATCTGGTAACAGAAGAACGGGATGATCCAGGCAGCGTGTTGCTAAACATGAGAAAACAGAATGGTCATGTGCTGGATGTAACAGGACTGAGTTCACCAATGTGAGGGACCTGGAGCTGGCAGTCATTAAGCCAGGCCATCATGGCAACTGGCATGCCAAGCTGGGCAGTCAAAACAAAATGGTGAGCGTTCATGGTATTATGTGTTTTACCAGTTTTCCTAATACCAGGAGGTATTAGAGATTTCTAAAGATTCTTGCAGAAAACTATGGATAACCCCGTACTCTGAACAGACAATCCCAGATTACTCTTGTAGAGCAGTTCTCAATCTGTGGGTGAAGATCCCTTTGGGGGTCAGACTCCTTCATAGGAGTCACCTAAGGTGATTGGAAAACACAGATATTTATATTTATGATTCATAACACTAGCAAAATTACCGTAGTGAAAATAATGTCATGGTTGGGCGCCACCGCAACACAAGGAACTGTGTTAAAGGGCTGCAGCACTAGGAGCATTAGAACCACTTACCTTGTATGCTCCGTAAGTAGCCATCGCACATATCAGGATCATGAGGAGAGAGATTGCAATAGCAATGCACATATCTGGCAAAAGGTCGGGGGGGGGGGGAGGCACACAGTTAGATCCACTACTGAACACACTGTGTTTCTCTTCAAAGTCTTTTTGTTTACACATCAAGTACAGGTGAAACCTTTATTCTGACTCAACCATCAGTGCTAACAAGTGCCCAGGCGTTCTCCCAAATCCTGAGTGATTGGTCACAAAAGGGCAGAGATACTGGTTACAGATAGCAAATGGAGTTGGCCTTCCAGTCCACTGACGATAGAAATACTTGTTAACTCGGCCATCCTATAGTCACACAGGTGTCTATTTGTGTTTTATGCACTTGTGCGTGTGAGACTTTTCCATACCTTACTCTTTCACTATGATTACAAACCTCAGTTTCTTTTCAAGACCCCAATGCCCCAATTTATTCTCAAGTGACTCTTCCTCTCATCTCACTTCACAGCTCGGGGCATCTACATCACCTAACCATGTTCAAACACCATTAACCTGCATTTCTCGTGTGATCAGAATTCCCAGGCAAAATCACCTCCTTGGAAATCTCCCCTGAGCATCCCATGCTTCGGCCACTGTTGTGGCGTTTCCTGTCCCGCCAGGTCCCAACCACCCTTCTCAGCTACAAATACAAACACAGACGCTGCATTAATTACTAAACTGTTGGTTGATGGCCAGGGCTTCTCATTGGCTAGCTCTGTCTTAATTATTAACCCATTTATATTTATCTAAGTATGCCCACGTGGTCTTATCTTACCAGAGAATGCTGGCCCATCCTATCTCCCCTGGAGCTACATGGCAACTGACTCTGGCAGGCTCTCCCTGCCTACCTTTCTCCTCGTCTCCTAGTCCCACCTATCTTCCTGCCAAACTGTTTTATTCATCAACCAACAAGAGAAACATATATACAGAAGGACATCCCCCATCACATCACTGTACCTTCCCACATGCACAATTATCGATCTTATTCTATTTCCGGGAGTTGCTGGATTCTCTCCAGGCAAGATCACTATACTGTTTGCTACCACCACCATCTGGGTAAGGAATGCCCCTCTAGGCGAAGCACCTACAGCGAAAGGCTTTGTAAGACACGTGGTGCGTGCGCGCACACACACTCATGTGCACTCAGCTTCCAGACTCAGTTCAGAGAGTGGCATTTATACTGGTTACAATAATCACCTTGGCCTTTTGTTGCTTTACATATAGCCTGGCTACTTGAGAACGACACGTTACGGTACATCATTGATCTGGAATGGTGCCGGAAGGTACTGACTGGACACTTCTTTATCCAGGAAGCCTGTATCTTTAGTGTATGGTGCAGCCAAGCTAAGTCCCAATGCTGAGGGCAGTGCACTATCTACACTTGACAGTTCTCAAGTGTTTTACTCTTCCCAGCTGAGGTAGATGCTATTCTTACTGAACAGAGTATAAAGTGAAGGCTTGGGGTTGCAGGACATTCTGAGAGCGTGTGCACCAAAATCGGCCATAGTTGGCCTGAAAGACACACCCTTCCTGCTTCAGCCTCCCCATGGGATTACAGGCCTGTACCACCATGCCCAGCTTTGGAGTTCCTCTGGAATAAGTATGTGGATAATTTTCTTTGATATAGAAAATCTGAAAAAGCAAATATATGCCATAAATACTATATATTGGGCAGTAGTGGCACATGACTTTAATCCCATCACTTGGGAGGCAGACAGATGCTGTGAGTTCAAGGCCAGCCTGGTCTACAGAGTGAGTTCCAGGACAGCCAGAGCCACACTGAGAAACCATGTCTTGAAAAGCAAAAAACAGAAAGAAACCCATGAAAATGGAGTCAAGGTGCTGAATATGCCAACTACTGAACCATGCGACTTAAGAGCACATAGACAAATGGATTCAAGGCTGAGAATCGATGGATGTTTATTCTCCATCCAATCCATTCCATCACACATGGTCAATTTTTTTGCTAACATGAAAAATTTATAAATTATAAATATACATGATTAATATTCCTTTGACAGAAATGTCTAAAAGCTAGATGTTAAAGTGAGCAAAATTCCTGCATTTTCTTTATCCTAATGAATCCCCCAGTGAGGAACTCCCTACTTTGATCATCTTCTACCAGATCACCTGAGAAAAAGTACTGCATGGCAAAGAGGTAAAGCCATGCAGTCTGTCCAGCCAGTTTCCTATCAGATCTGCCAACACTCAGGCAGCAACACGAGCTGGGTTACAGCTCATGTGGTAGAGTGTTCGCTAGCATTCGCAAGGCCCTGGGTCTCATCTCCAGAAGGCATGGTGGTACAGGCCTGGAGCATGATGATCACAATGGTCAGAAGCTCAATGTTATGCTAGGCTACACTGTTGGCTACAGAAGATGCCACTCCCCCATGTATCTATGTAAAGACACATGTATGTAAACATGTACACACATGGATCCATTTAAAAGAGATTGGTTTGATGTTTATGAGTGTTCGGCCTGCATGTATACGTACATACATGTGTGTGCAGGACCCACAGAGGCCAGAAGAGGGCATCAAATCCTCTGGAACTAGAGTTACATGTAGTGGCATCTTGTCTTGCCAGTGAACTTCTTGTGGTGGCCACACCCTTTGGGCATGGTTTCAGGTGCAGCCCTGACCCATTATTAGGCAGAGGGGGGGCTGGCTGCAGCTCTCTTGGGTTGAGGAGAGCATTGGAAGGGCAGAGACTGCATCTTCTGGAGCAGGAAGATCACAGTGGTTATTTACGCTTATCTGTGTAAGAGCTTCCCTAATAAACACCTATTTATCATCTATCTTGGGTCTGGTGGACTCATTTAAACCCTGCCTTCAGTTACACAGATGGTTATATAAGCCACCATGTATATGTTGGAAAGCCAATCCAGATCCTCTGTAAGAGACAAGTACTTTCAACCCTAGGCCATCTCTCCAATACCAAAACACTTCTATTAACTTAAGAATTTCCAATTATAAGTACACAGCTGACTGAACCAAACCTCAAGGCTTATTTAACTCTATCGACTCCTGGTTTAAATACTTGAAGGGCTGTCTGGTACAATGAGGTCTGACCTACAAAGTTAATGTCCCACCCCACCGACCCTGTGGAGTACTGAGGACAAAAACAAGTCTCATCAGGCAAGCATTCACCAGAGAGTTTGGTTTCCAGGCTTGTCTCCAAATTCAATTAACTAATGTATTTGTTTATTTTATTTTATTCTTTTTTGGAAATGGGGTTTTCTGCAGCTCAAAGCCGGCCTTGAACTCGTTATGTGGCTAAGAATAGCCCTGAACCTTTGACCCTTCTGCCTCAGCCTGTCTTCTAGGGTCAAGAGGCACCTGGACAGAAAACCACTGAGATCAAACAATAGTGGTAAACGACAGGTATGGATGGAGCTTGACTGCCCCCTTGACTGCCCTCTGGCTCCTTCTCTTGACCTCCTGGAGTCTGAGCCCTGAGTTCTCAACCCAGACCTCTGTCTCAACTTACACTAATTCACAGGCTTTAATCACAGCAGATCTGTCTTCTACGTACCCAGCAAGGGTACATTTCACCTAGCACTTACTACATCCTAGGCACTCTCCCAACCCTATCTGTTAGATACAATTAATTCCTCCAATTTCAGTCAGGACTACAGTAAACCAAGGTTAGAAATGAGCCCAGAGTGAGCACACAGCCCCCTTGGCATAACTGGCATTCAGTCTGAGCTCTTCAGAGCCTACACACTAATGTAGTGTTCGTCCTAGGCTGTGTTTCCAGCTTCCTTCACCAGCTTTTCTCACCGCTGTGGACACACACGAGTTGAAGAGATTCCAGCCTTGATCATCCCCTCTCACCAACCTCAGTCCAAGCCCAGCCACTCTCCCATCCCCAGTGCTTTCCTCCCTACAGAGAAATGTCTCTAAGACCAGACCCCTAGGCCACCAACCCTACCATATGCACCAGTTCATGCATTCACTTAACTCGTTTCACTCTGAAAACAAAATCCACACTTGGGGAATGGAGAGATGGCTCAGCCGTTAGGAGCACTGATTGCTCTCCCAGATGTCCTGGGCTTGCTTCCCAGCACCCACATGCCAGCTCACAACCATCTACAACTCCAGTTCCAGGGGATTTGATGTCCTCTGACCTCCTGGCACTTGTGGTACACAAATACACATGCAAGCAAAACAGCTTCTAAACACATCTAAACAAATTTTTTTAAACCCACAACACTTGTGGTTTCTCAAAACTAAACCCTTGCAGCTTGAGCCATCCTCCCAATATCATTTTGCCTTCCAGCCACACTTCCTTAGACTAATATAAAGTTCTACTGAGCTGGTAACAAATCAATTTGCCCAACCTCCTGTTCCAGGCCACGCATGGCACTACCTGTCACTTAGCCAAGGCCCAGCAGGATGGGATATGCAAGGTCTGTGCTACAGGTATCCCTGAGCTGGCCATTCCTTCTTACTCAGCCTCATGCCCAAATCCATTGCTGGGGAGAGAGGGGCTTCAATCTTAGCAAGTAACCAGCAACAATCACCTCCTGGAAAGAAGGCAACACCTGGTGTCATCAGAATATCCAGCGATGTATATGCCCTTTCACCTTCTTTCCTGCTATTTATTAACTCTCCTTGGCAAAAAAAACCCAAGTCTATGACAAAGCTCAGTGTGGTAGTATATGTCCACAATCCCAGCATCAGGAAGGGTCAGGAGGAGCCCAACATCAGATTTTGCTAAATATAAAGTTCCAGGTGGGGAGCTGGAGAGATGGCTCAAAGTTTAAGAGCACTGGCTGCTCTGACAGAGATCCTGAGTTCAATTCCCAGCAACCACATGGTGGCTCACAACCATCTACAATGAGATCTGGTGCCCTCTTCTGGTGTGTAGGGAGAACGCTGTATACATAATAAATAAATAAATCTTTTTCACATGAAAAAGGAAAAAAAAAAAAGTTCCAGGTCAGCCTGAGCCACATGAAATCCTGCCTCAAAAGTCTATGAGAAAGATATAATTTTGTTTGTTTGGTTGTTTGTTGTTTGGTTTTTTGGTTTTTCAAGACAGGTTTGTCTGTGTAGCTTTGGAGCCTGTCCTGGAACTCTCTCAGTAGACCAGGCTGCCCTTGAACTCACAGAGCTCCACCTACCTCTGCCTCCCAAGTGCTGGGATTAAAGGCGTGCACCACCACTGCCTGGCTGAAAAAGGTGCAGCTTTGAAAATATATAAATTCCAACTTGGCACAGAAGCCCATGTATCAGAGCACTTGGAGTAGAGGCAGAAACAGCAGGGACTTCAAGGTTGTCCTTGGGTCATAGAGAATGTGTGGACTATACATAATACACGAGACTCCATAAATATGGAGGAAAAGGATACTCACATAAGATGTGTAAACCTACGGATCTGACAGTCATTAAGAACAGAGACCGAGCATGGGCAGCACGTAAGTATTTGCTGATTTGATTTGCAATGATGGAGAGAAAATAACATTAAAATAGCAGCTCAAGTAGGCCCTTGAATCAATATTTGTAATTTAACAGAAAAGGCAGACAGTCAGACTCCTTGTCCCAAGAAACCCCATCTGAGGTACTTACTGGCATCATCCATGAACTCGAGTTCCCCTCCTAGTTCAGAGCTTGAGAAGTGGTACTGGTCGGGATCTGCCAGGGCGCTCAGCAGAACCAGCAGGACCACGGAGTTGATGATCTGCAGGAAGAAGGAAGGGAGGGGAGATGCTCGGACCAGCGAATCAGACCACTCACAGTGCTTCATGTCTGCAGCTGAGGGAGTGTGTGCAAAGCCCCCCAGGGAGAGGGCACTGGACACTTCGGAAGGCAGCTAAGCTGGGGAGAAGGCTCAGCGCTCTCAGACCTCCAGAGGCCACTGAAAAAGAACAATGGAGGACTGGCAAGATGGCCACACACACACACACACACACACACACACACACACACACACACACACACACACACACACACGGCACAATCTGTGATGATTTGAGTGTCAAATGTCCCCTATAGCCTTCAGTATTTGAACAGTTGGTCCTCAGTTAGTACCAGCACTGTCTGTGGAGGGTCAGGAGCTCTGGCCCTGCCTGAGAAAGCATGCCATGGGAGTGAATGTTAAAAGGTCTCAGACATTTGCTCTTCATCAGTTTGTGATTGCAAATATGCCATGCTTTCCCGCCATGACGGGTTTTATCCCTCTGCAACCATAAGCCTAAATAACCTCTCTTCCTCAAGTTGCCTTGGTCATGGAATTTTATAACTAATACACAATCCTCGAAGGGTATGGGGAGATGGTACAGGACAGACACAGAGGCCAGGGGCTGGGAAAGCACCAATGACATCCCCTACCCCCAGTCTCCCACTGAGGACACTAAAATCAGTGGGGCTTCAATCCCAACTCACATGAAAATGACCTTAACCTCTCTACGCATCCTTCTCTGTGTACGTCTAAAACATCAGGACCACACATTGTGATTAAAGGGGACAACACTGGCCGGGCAGTGGTGGTGAACACCTTTAATCCCAGCACTCGGGAGGCAGAGGCAGTCGGATCTCTGTGAGTTCAAGACTGAGCTAGTTCCAGGACAGCCAGGGCTACACAGAGACCCTGTCTGGAAAGAACCAAAAAGCAAAGGACAACACTCCAAAGCAACATTAAGAGTTTATGTGGATTGCCAAGCCCTACAAATCCTCTCAAGTTAATCAGAGCAATGCAAAATGATCCCTATTATACAGAAACGAAAGATGAGGCTAGAAAGTTAAAGTCACTGCTCAAATCAGAAAGTTAAGGCTGCAGAGAGGGGGTCTGTCAGGAACTTAATCCCAAACCTAGCTTCACGCCTTCTGCTGACACGGGCAATTCATTATCTCTGAGTTCACCATCTCTCATCTCCTACATTCCACACACAAATTTAGAAACACAAGAGTGCTCTGTTTTACTCTTCTCAAAGTGGAGAGCAAGGACCATTTAGTAGCATGGACTACAGGCACACCCTAAGGTTTGGAAGAACCTAAAACTCGGCAGTAAATATCCACTGCAGAGTTGTTAATGTGACGATCTCAAGAGATTATTTTAGGATTGTTGGAGGACTTGGGTTTTTTTTTTTTTCCTCCTGTACTTTCCAAATTGGCAGATGATGTCTGATGAGAAGGGCAATTCCTGAACACATATGTGACACTACAAGCATGAGGTTAGTGGCTTGTGAGGTTGAAAAAGGATCTCACATAGCCCAGACTGGCCTCTAATGTACTGCCCCTACCCCTCCAGAGTGCTAAGCCAATCTGATCTACACGGTGAGTTCCAGGACAGTCAGGAATACACAGAGAAACCCTGTCTAGAAACAAACAAACAAATAACGGCCAGACCAAGAGTAGATTAATGCCTCCAAAATACCTCTTGGTGCCAAAGCTCAGTATTTTTAAAGACAAAACCCACAGTTACATGGATGCTGGGGACAGGGATGGGGTACCCTTACAACATCTGTCTTTCTGCAGAGCTTAGCAGTATTTCCCAGACACCGTACAATAATAATTATTTTTGATTTACACTTCCTCTAGTCAGTTTTATGTTTTAGCTTGCACAAACATTAATTATTTTGGTTAATATATCTGGACTTCAGTGAGGGTGACAGTCCCCAAAGAGATGTGGCTGCTGGGGAGACAGGATGCTGTTACCTTAGTAAGGCACAGTAATTCCTGACACCAGGCTGAGGGCCTTGGGCGGGGGACTGTTTACCAGCTGGTGGAGAATCCTGAAGGCTAGGACAGGAGTCTGGGGCTTTCTTCTGAACAGTTCATTCATTCACGAGGCAGGGCAGATATGACATGGTCAGAGCCTTCTCATTAAGGAGACCTTGCTCTGAGCCCTCTGCTGACATAACTAGGTTTTAGCCACTTTATGTCTAACTCTCTGCTACGTGGAGTGGTCTTAGGCGCTTGGGTAAGTGCTATTGAGCCACAGTCCTTAGAGACACGGTAAGTGGCCAGATGCAAACCTGAGGGCGAGAGAAACAAGCAAGCCTGACTTCAAGCCTGGGTGTGGCTTGTCGCTACCAGCAGTGGCGGCTGGGAAGGTGACATGGTTGTAGCTGATACAGGTCCCTGCATGACCCCATGTCAGGTATTCACGCTGCAGCTGCCCCACCTGGCTTCCAACCCTCCGCTTACTCAGTGCTGCTGCCCATCCCCGCCCTGTCCCCAACTTCCCCCACTAAGTCCTGCCGGCTTGAAGGGTGTCTGCTTTCGCCTCCCCTCCGGGGTTTCATGATAGTTCTATTGGTTTGGTGTGTCGTCCTCTCTCCCTAGTATGCCCTAACAATTGTATTCATCCTTTCCCTGGGCAGGCTCCGCCCAGGCTCGGCAGCCTCCTTCCTTCCTGCAAGTGTCCCTGTGTATTGTGCAGTAATTCAGATAATGATCAACAGTTAGGGTTGGTGAGATGGCTCAGCAGGTAGAGAGCTACCTGCACTAAGACCTCATGACCTGATTTGATCCCTGGCAGGAAAGAGCTGACTGCTGAGTTGTCCTCTGACATATTTACATACAGTATCACACACTCATACACACAGGTACACACACCACAAAGAGAGAAATCATTTTTTTTTAATGATTTTTAGGAGATAAGGTCTTACTATGAAGGCATGGCTGGAATTCACAGAGATCCACCTGCCTCCCGAGTGCCAGGATTAAAGGCGTGCAACATGATGTTGGCTTAAGTGTGTGTGTGTGTAAAGGAAAATGACAAGTCTCTTGCACATCCAAATGATTATCATGTCAAAACAAAACAAACAAACAAACAAACAAAAAATCCCCACAACTTTCACCTCAAAGAGCTAAGAGATAGCTTATTCCGGAGCCAAATATGAATGACTCCAATTTCTGTGTTCCACTGTGGTGGTAGTTTCATTAAATTGTACAGTGACAGAATGGTAACAAAAACTAAATGCTGACACTTACACAGGTGGGAACATCAGGTGGGTGGCACAGAAAACCCGACTGTCAGCTACAAGCTTGGGGGCTGACCACATTGTGGAGCCGGGGTTCCTTCGTACATTCCAGAGGACTACCTAATAGTCAGAGATGTCAGGTCGCATACAGAGGTGGGTAATAAACAGCTATTAACTAAAGACGGCTCTGGACTCACAACATTCTTGCCTCCCACATCACTGAGGTGGTGAGCAGTTAACCAGTCTCGCAGGAGGTTTGTGGAAGGCGCGGCTCTTTCCCCTGTGCTTCTTCTCTTTGAGGGGTGAGATCTCTCCCTAAGAGAATCTGTCTGTCTGACTTTTCTTCTCTGTGTTACATTAAAAAAAAAAAAAAAAAAAAAAAAAAAACCAACAGCTGGGCAGGAACTCGGCAGCGAGGAGGGAATGAATAGAGAAGTATCCATGAGAACTTGGGTTAACACAAAGAGGCAGGGCTGCATCTCGCTCTCCTTGGAGACTGTTAACCACCGTCAGATGGGAGCTGCCAAATACAAGCTAAAGCCCCAAAGAACACAAGGTAAGAACTTCCTAAAGAGACGGCAGACGCCACTCTATCGTCAGTTCTGACCAAGAATGAAAACACAAAGGGGACCACGACAGGGCTAAGACTTGCCAGGAGCAGGCTACACGTAACAGCCACAGCCAATCTCAGTGCAAAAGTCATCCTGCCTAGCTCTTTTAGTTCGCTCATCTGTGTTTGGGCTGCCTCTTTCAGTGAGGTGGGTACCGATTACTCACAAGAGGTGTGTTAGACCCTTGTACATTCACCAGAGACCCAAAGTACTTTCAGCCTTAAGTCATGTGACAGATCTCAAATGGCATGCCAGCAACTACCAACTGCATGGAGCCAGACCCTCAATATCTTTATATACACTCAAAATGCAGGACCAACTGGGTATGATGGTGCATGCTTTAGGGGAGGGGCTGAACCATGCAACTCATGAGAAATATACTGTATAGGGGCTGGAGGGATGGCTCAGTTATTCCTGCAGAGGACCCAGGTTCAGTTCCCAGAACCAACTGTTCCAGGGCATCCAAAGACCCCTGCAGGTACCAGGAATTCACGCAGTACACATACCTGTATAGGCAAATCATCCATGCATAATAAAAATAAATCTTTTAAAATAAAAAACATATTTTTAGCCAGGTGGTTGTGTCACATGCCTTAATCCCAGCACTAAAGAGGCAGAGGCAGGCAGATTCTAAGTTTAAGACCAGCCTGGGCTACAGAGTGAGTTCCAGGACAGTTAGGGCTACAAAAAATAACAACTCTGTGTGTGTGTGTGTGTGTGTGTGTGTGTGTGTGTGTACATATGTACTAGGTAGTGGGTAGAAGCAAAGGATGCCCCCCCCCACCTCCAGGAAAGGGAAGAACGTGTGAAGCAATCTTATGAGATCTATGCTTTGAAAAGAAGAAAGCAGTCACATTTATATCATATAACATGATTCTATAGAGTGATGAGGCAGGCCTGGCCCAAAATCCAGTCAAGGCTGAGAGCAATGGGTACCTAGGAGCTTCAATTTTAAAGGAACCAGCACTAAGAGGCTGGAGCTCAGGTATGCAACAGGAAGGACAAAGTAGAGAATAAATAGGGTACACTGTCTCACTCTTGGGATTTCTGCAAGGGCTAGTTTCAGCTCTATAGTGAATCCAAGGCACCCACAGAATAAAAGGACCTTCTTCCCAAACACACAAATACATGCACACGCATGATCTTTTGGTGCTGCACAGGGGAGCTTGTGTTCAAACACACTGCTCCCACAGCATCTGGGAGCCCCTAACATCCTTTTGCAAGAACTTGGATAATAATAATACACATTAAAGACTACAATCATTGTGTATTTACTCTTTATCATATAAAGGATGTTTCCGTTCTGTAGCTGTTTGCTAAAGATCCAAGAGTTCCCTTGCTCGTTGAACAGAAGATGGCAACCATAACTAATTATAAGTGTTTTCATCTGAGCCAGGAGGTGGTGGTGCACTCCTTTAATCTCAGCACTCGGGAGTCAGAGGCAGGTGGATCTCTGTAAGTTCGAGACCAACCTGGTCTACAAAAGCTATTTCCAGGACAGGCTCCAAAGCAATACAGAGAAACCCTGTCTCCAAAAAAAAAGCTCTCATCCCATTGGGAATTGCAGTTGCTGCTGTTACATTGTGCTGCAGTTAAAATGTCCTAACTGGCAATACAATCTCTACACCTGAAATCTGACAGGCCAGGAGATGGCTCGCTGAGCAAAGTGCTTGCCACACAATTGCATGAGTAGCCAGAGTTCAGCCAGCTCCCCAGCACCTACGGAACAAGCATGTCTGCCACCAGGAAGCCTCGCCTTGTTCAGTATCTGCTGAAAGGAATAAAACTAAGCAAGCAGCAGGGTTTGTTTGGGCAGGACTGGCGTGTGATGGTTAACACTGCGATCTTGACAGGATCTAGAACCACCTAGAAGACAAACACACCAGCGATTATCTACATCAGACTAGCCTGTGGGGAAGCCTGCCAGGAATTATCCTGATCCTGACTAGGGACATTTTAAAAGCCTCCTTAACTTCCACCACAAACAAGGATCTGAGCTCTTGAACTTCAAACCCAAACCGACTTTTCCTTCCTTCTTGTTTTGGTCTGGGATTTCCTTTACCATAGTAAAGGAAAAGAAATTAATACATGGGAAATGAACTTAACCCTTTGCATATGCCCGGCACACACTCTACCACATTCTCCATTCCCAGATCCTAACAGTCAAAATTTTAACTACAAAATTTAACTATAAGGGCAAGGCTGGGGTACAGCTCAGTGACAAAATGTCTCAGTGGCATTTGTGAAGCCCTGAGTACAGTCCCCACTACTGCAAAATAAGAATAAGTTACTGACACAGGCAAGATCGTAAGGAAAGGTCTGTGCAGTGTGGCAGGGAAAACCAGTCATTTTAGTAATGGAAGACAGCAAGTTGGAGGACCCCCTGGACACTGTCAAAGGAAGGGGTTTTGCATTAAAAAAGAAAAAAATGCACGTCCACTGAACCGTTGCTAACCAAAGTGTGGCCTGCAGACAGGCAGCTTCTGCATACCCAGGAGCTTACTGCCAACATAATGCTACAAGAGCCATCCCAGGAAGACCTATCAGAAACCTCAGTTAAACCGAAAGATGACCTCTCTGAAGCAAATCAGAGGTGGAAGAGGCCGTGCGCACAGTTAACTGTCCAGGAGAAGTAACAGGCCCCCAGACCTTAGCACAGATGACTCCATGATGGAAGTACCAGTCAGGCCGTGAAACTCAGCTCATGGACAGCACCACCTGCCAAAACTAAAACATCAAAGTCCATAGTTCTGGGAAAGTCTCTGAAGTCCTAAACTTGCTTTTTTGGCTTCTGCAGCTCTGCTTCTGAATAACTGTTCTTGTTAACTGAAGTCTGTACACCCAAAACATGGTTTTTGTGCTTAAAAGCTCACCCTGAGAAAGGCTCTGTGCTGAGATGGGATCCCAAACATCAAGTGCAGTGAGACACCAAGGTCTCAGAGCCTCTTGGAGCGAGGAAGAGCACAGCCTGAGATGCTCCAGGGCCCCAGGCATTGATGAATCGATGCCTGACCTTCAGAGGGGTCTGTCACCTCCACCCCAAAAGGAAACAAATTAGAAAGTCTGGTTCAGTCACCTTCTGTTTGGACACATAGGAGAGGTCAGAGGTGGCTGTCGGTCTAGTGTCTGGGCTCCATGGACGTCACTGTCTGTTCAGGTGTATGAATGTGCAGTGGCCAGCCCTGATTGAATTTACTGTGTCTCTGTGTGTATTTCTATGTGTTTTTGTCAGTTTTGTTTTCCTGTACCGAACAGGGTCTTTCTCTGGGTGTGAGAACTCCCTGGTTTTCAACCTGTGCCCCATCCCATTGGGGACCCCCTAGCCTTCTGGCTCTCTGCTAAGTCACCCAAAGAAATCCGCAAGAACTCCACCCATCCCACTCCAGAAGCACAAGTGCTTGCTTGCTTTCTTGCTTGGCTCCTGCTCATGCTGGCGCCGTTCTGTGTGGAGGTGGGGAGAGGCTGGACCTCTCACCCAGGGCGCTCACCCAGGGCCCTCAGCCGTCTAAGTGGAATGCACACAGGGAGGGAGGGGGGAAATGCTCCCCAGGGGAGCATTCCCTCTGCTCTGCTCCAACCAGGCCCAGGGAAAGGGGAAGGTTCCCTGGGCTGAGCCTGGAGGAGAAGAAAAAGTTCCACCCCCCTTCCCCTTTATGATTCATGCCGCCTTTTTAACCAATGACCCATAAAAACCTATCATTCTCTGAAAAAGGTGTAAAAAAAAAATTGCCTTGAACACAGCCTGGACAAGTGTGTCTAACACTGACCAAGGAGACTTTAAGCAATTTTCACCAGGTTCTTTTTAGAAAGATTAAAAACAGTTACTGAAAAGAATCTCTGACACCCAGTCAGACCCAGATTATTATTACCCCCTCCCCCAGACAAGGGGGGGGGGTCTCAAAGAGATCCATCTACCTGTCTCTGCCTCCCAAGTGCTGGGATTGAAGGTGTGCACCACCACCACCCAGCTCCAGATACTTTTTTATAAGTTATAAAAATTTAAAAATTGCCAGGTGGTGGTGGCACACGCCTTTAATCATCCCAGCACTCGGGAGGCAGAGACAGGCAGATCTTTGTGAGTTCAAGACCAGCGTGGTCTACAAGAGCTAGTTCCAGGACAGCCTCCAAACCCATAGAGAAACCCTATCTCAAAAAAGCAATAAATAAATAAATATTTTAAAAGTAGGGGGCTAGAGAGGTGTCTCAGTGGTCAAGAGCACTGACTGTTCTTCCAGAGAACCCAGGTTCAATTCCCAGCACCTACATGGGCAGCTAAAAGCTTGTAATCTGTAACTACAAGATCTGACACCCTCACACAGACAGACATTCAGGCAAACCATCAATGCACACAAAACAAAAATAAATTTCTTTTTAACTTAATGCTGGAGGAAGCTCAAAGGGTGCTTGACAGCAGGGAACTGATTGGGACAAGATCTTCTGCATAAACTGAAAGCTACTGTCAACCTTCTCTGGTAACAAACATAGTTAGGCTTACAGATAAATACCCAGCAAAATTTTGGTGTCTTACCATCTATCAGAAGAATATCTCCTAGCTGAAAGTCTTGCCCCTGACAGCTCAATTGGCCTATCTCTCAGATTGACAACAAAGATTCCGGGAGTATGGGCCAACTCCCATATCAACTCCCCCAGGCCTGACCCGACACCAACCAGTTCAGCTACCTCCGTCCAGGTTAAACAATATGCAACGGCACTGGAAACAAAGGGGAAATTACAGTCCATACTGCCTGGCTTGAAGAGACAGGCATCCTGGTACCCCGCCAGTCACCCTGGAACACACCTCTCCTGCCTCTGAAGAAGCCTGGGACCTCTGATTCTCCTGAGTCTGATTCTTCCAGAGGAACAGGGGAGGGGTACAGTATGTTGGACCTGGAAGATGTGTTCTTCAGCCTCCCGCTGGTAGAATGAGTCAACCCATCTTTGCTTTTATTAAAAGAGGTTGCAGTGGGCAACATACCTGGACCAGGTTGCCTTGTGATGAAAAGACACTAAATGCAGACTTCCTGCCCTTTCTTCAGAGGTTTCCCAGGAAAACAGGCTATAAAAGGGCCTTGAATGTCAATCAAGAAAGCCCAACTTTGTAGGTCATAGGCTACCTATCTTAGCTAACAGATGAAGGGGGCAGCAAAGGGCGCTTAAGACTTCTCATGAGATAAAGAAAACTATGCACGGCTTTGGGAGGAATGTGTTGCTTCTATGCTAATCGATCAGGAGTAATTAGAGAAAATCTTACCATCAGTGGGAAAAATAATTGGTTACCAGTCTCTGTTCTCTTGGTCCCCCTGGCTAACTACTCTGCTATCAGCACTGGCTGGGCCTCTAATTCTCATTCTGATTGGACTAACAGGGGAGTCCTGCATCTTAAACTAAAACAAGAAGAGTCCATGATTTGACTTATTCTCTATGTCACAGGGCCCCAGACCTTAGCACGACTGACTCCATGACGGAAGTAAGTACCACTCAGGCTGTGAAACTCAGCATTAGACAGCACCCCCTGCCAAAACTAAAACAAAGGTCTAATCCATCAAAGTCCACATAGTTCTGTGTGGTGAGTCCCCCAAAGGCTTTACAGCAGGTAGTGGGAAAAAAGGTCCACAGAGACAAGACTGAACCCCGGTGCTAGACTAGGACTTGTAGCGTCTGGCCCAGATCATTTTACTTTAGCCATACTTAAGCACAGTATAATTTGAAAAGGGTATTCAGATAACAATTGACTCAGCCCCAGGTGCACAACAATGTAAGACATGCTTACAGTGAGGTTCCTTACAAAGTACATCTGGCTTCCTTCACAAAGATGGGTACTGTTGACTCAGAGATTGCACCCAAGATTTAGGTCTAGGAAGTTGGAGTGAGGTAAATATAATGCCTGCAGGTGTCAGGATTGGCCTGGCCCTAAGATAACACGGCTGTCACTTAGGCTGTTGTAAAGTCCAGGTGACCTCCCTTACAAGGGTGGGTTTACAGTCTGACAACAACGCTCGAGACTTAGGGGGAAAGGTCTTAGATAAGCAAAACAGAAAGTCTGGGATAAGACAGAGCCTGTCCCACCAGACAGCAAAGGATCGCCAGGTCATAAAACGACATCATTCCTAGCTTTCTGGAAAGAGCGGCTGTGCACCTCATTCCTTTAAGGTGAGCTGTGCTAAACTTTCCCGGCTTCTCCGTGTTTACCTGTACACAAGGCTCTCTACAATTCTGGGACAGTCTCTAAATGTCCTGACCTTGCTTTTTGGCTTCTATAGTTCTGCTTCTTGTTAACTATTCTTGTTAATTGAAGTTCGTCAGCCCAGAACATGGTTTTTGTGCTTAAAACTCACCCTGAGGAAGGCTCGGTGCTACAGTGGGATCCTGAACACCCAGTAAAGTCACAGGCTGGCAAACAAAGACTTCCTATTGGCTTAAATTCTATTGGCAGAGCAGCCATCTCTGGTGGATACCCACAACATTTCAAGAATGAAGACCAAATAAAGACTTTTTAAAGCAGTTTCCTAACACTATGGACACAGGGGCAGTGCTCCTGGGCCCCATATTTCCTGTATTGGGTATTAATATTTCTACTTGTGAAAAAAAAAGTATAGAATAAAAAACAGAGACAGAAAGAGGGCTCAGACTGGGGTTTGGTTCCCAGCGCCTGCATAACTATCTTTCTCATTGTTTCAGGGGAGACAGTGCCATCTTCTGGCCTCTCAAAGTATCACACATGCGCTCAGTGCACTTACATACATGAAGGGGAAACAATTTATTACAAAAGAGAGACTATTGGGAAAAGATGCAGAAACAGACAATTCTAAACAATGTTTTGTGAAACTTAAAAAAGAAAAACACATACACTAAAGCTGGAAGGTGGTAGTGGTGCATGCCTTTAATCCCAACACAAGGAAAGAAGGAAGGAAGGAAGGAAGGAAGGAAGGAAGGAAAGAAGGAAAGAAGGAAGGAAGGAGTCAGCCTATAAACATTGCAAGGTAGGAATAACTGGAATTAAAGGGCTCATATTCAACAGGAATATTCAACAGGAAGAAACAAAGATATTAATCCCGGCCTTTGACACACATACAAGGTAAAATTTCTAGATCAAATCAGTCAAATACCTAAGAAAAGGCTCTATCTGATTGTGACAGTGCAGAAACAGTGACAAACAAATCCACATTCAACTACTGTCAGACAGACACTGCCCCCTCAACCCCGCCCCCTCAACCCCGCCCCCTCAGACACTGCCCCCTCAACCCCACCCCCTCAGACACTGCCCCCTCAACCCCGCCCCCTCAGACACTGCCCCCTCAACCCCGCCCCCTCAATCCCGCCCCCTCAGACACTGCCCCTTCAGACACTGCCCCCTCAACCCCGCCCCTTCAGACACTGCCACCTCAACCCCGCCCCCTCAGACACTGCCACCTGAACCCCGCCCCCTCAGACACTGCCACCTCAACCCCACACCCTCAGATACTGTCACCTCAACCCCCCCTCCTCCCATTATTTTTAGAAATTTTAGGTATATGAATGTTTTGTCTGCATGTATGTATGTTCACCAAGTGCATGCCTGATGCCTGCAGGAGGGTAAAGGAACTGGAGTCCTGGGTGACTGTAAGCCAGGGATACTGGGAACTGAACCCAGCTGCTCTGAAGACACGACAGCTGCCATTTTTCCTGAGTTGGGGTTTCATAACTGCAAACCCCAGATATTTGTGTCTCTGCCTGGAATGCTGGGGCTGAGCCAGCTGATCTCATTGCCCTGGGCTGGACCAAGGCCTCCATTGTGATTTAGTGTGGTACCACACATCCTCTTAGGACTCATCACAACTGTGTTCTACAGTGATTTGTGTTATCACTCATGCATACAGAGTTTGTACATGCTTTTTGGAGACAGTGTTGTACTACATAACAGACAGGTCTCAGCTTGTGCAGCCCAACTCTCCTCACAGTCTGGGCCCTCCCTCCAGCCTCTGCCACTGATCTGTATTAATTACTAATTAACATTTATTCTATTTGACTACCCGTTGCTATGCGGGCAGAAGTCAAGTTGTTTCCCACCACCATTATCAGTTTTGCCTGGGCATGGCCCCCACACACACAGCTGTGAACAAGCCCACTAAGGGAGAAAGAAGAAAAAAAAAATCTGAAAAGACAACGGTCTCTGGCCATTGTCTACTCACCCTTGAGAGCCCTATTTTTTTCTTGGAATAAACTGCACATTATCTTCTACACTTAAATAAATGAAAATAAAACAGTAAGCAGGGCTGGAGAGATGGCTCAGAGGTTAAGAGCACTGGCTGCTCTTCACACGGTAGAGCCTACTCATCAATCAGGCGTGCCACCCCATCCATCACAGATGAACGCTGACATCTTAAGATTCCTCCCACAGATACTCCTCATCCCGATGGCTCCACCTTAGCCGTGTCTCACTACCCAGGGCAAGAACCACGCAACCTTCTCATGGCACAAAGGCACACTGACATGCACCATACTGGAAAGACAGGCGTGCTGGAATTTTCGCCCCACTCAGGCTGCGCAGCCTCAGTGGCGTGCCTTGCTCCCCATGGTCAGGATCATGCACTCTCTCCTTCCCAACTCATACTCAGTTCTGTTGGGCGCCTGCCCATTACGTTGTGTAATAAAACTTACGCTGTATTCCCTACCCAGACAGGGAGTCCACGATAGACCAAAGTACAGATACCACCACCAAAATCTGACTTGGTGAACCCTGAGTTTTATTATCGGGGTTACTTACAGGCACAGATATGACTCAAAGACAGCTCTGTCACCAAAGCCCATTCATTCCAGCATGGTTGCCAGCTCACAAGAGCCTGCGGTGCCAAGGGACTCTGATCTAAACCTCTTGGAGGAGCTCAGCTGGTTTCTGCTTTTCCTGGGCAGCTGGTCTGGTCTTAGAATCTTTCTGCTGTTCGTCTGACTCCTCTGAGAGGGACTCTGCCTTTACTGCCATCAATGGGAGGGAGGGGCTTAATGAATCTAGTCAGTTTCTGGGAGTTCTTGAAGCTATTTTCAGTTGTTTAAAGGGCAGCCAGGCAGGATGGATGGAATGCCATCAACTGCCATCAACAATCTAAGCAGAGGCAAATCTATTTATTACAGAAGTAAGCAACCCCTGCCTGGACCTGATGCCTGCTCCACAGAAGGGAAATTTACATCTGGTATTGTTAGAAGCCCGTGGTATCTGGGAGGTCACAGAATCTCACACAGAAGCTACTGAAGTTCTCTTGTCAAATGGACACCATGCGCCCATCTCCTTACCTTCTAAACAACTGTTTCTGCCCAAAGAACAGTGCAATCAATGGTCAGCTTTGGTTATCTGTAGCATACTCGCCATTCTCCAAGGGTTGGTAGGGGGTGGGGGTGATCCAGGACACAGATGCCAACTGCACTCTTTAGAAAATGTATTTTTATTATTTTTTTTAAAAATTATGTATCATATACATGGATCTGATGCTATGGAGGTGGATTCCCTGGAGCTGGAGTTACAGGTCATTGTGAGCCACCAATACTGGGAACTGAACTAGGGTCGTTTGCAGAAGCAGTACCCACACTTACTCTCCAGCCAGCTATTACAAGCCTGGGCCTGTCAACGCCCTGTCAGGAAAAGGAAATGCTTCCTGAGGATGTACAGGAGGCTGATGACTGACAGACAACTGATGGTATAGGAAGGTGTCCATATTCCTGAAAGGAAACCCTTACCTATGTACCTGGAACTCTCTCTCTCTCTCTCTCTCTCTCTCTCTCTCTCTCTCTCTCTCTCTGTGTGTGTGTGTGTGTGTGTGTGTGTCTGTCTCTGGGCTTTGACCCTGGGCTCGCTGGCCCACTCCTTTCCCATAAGTGCTTTTCCTGTATTAATTATTGCAGCCTTGGCTGGCTTGGAACTTAACTTAGTAAGTAGATCGGGCAGGTCTCAAACTCAGAGTTCCTATCTCTGCCTCCCAAGAGCTGGGATTAAAGGCTCCCAGGACCACACCTAGCCTACTTTGCGCTTTTTAATGGACTGTCTCTAACCACCTGTCCCGGGTGCATCCCTCCGTCTTGGCACAAGCGTCTGGGAGCAGGTGCCCCTGAACTCGGATCTGAAGCCTGCAACTGAACGAGCCTTTTCTTTTTCACGTCTCTTGTGGCTATCAGCCAGAAGCCTAGCATGCTTTCCCTGACACTCTGGTCTTTCTCTGGCCTCCGTGCCTAATGTAGAGACGTGGCTTCCTCCCTTTTCTCCCTCCTGGTAGCTGCCATCAGGATCTTGCAATCTTCATCTCAAGGCTTAAAACTTCTTCTTTTTAATATTACTGTGTGTGCACCCCACAAATATGTGTCGATCAAAGGCTGGAGCTGGGACTCTTCCTCGTTGCTCTCCATCTTATTTCCTATGGTTTATCTTTAATTATGGGTATGTGCACACTGAGGTAAAGTGCACCTGAGTATAAAGATACCCGAAGATGCAGGAAGACATCTAATCCCTAGAGCTAGAGTTCCCCGAAAATGTAAACTGCTTAACCTGAGTGCTGAGAAAGGACCAAACCAGGCCCCCTGAATGTAGGTGTCAGCCAGGAGGCCTGGGCTGTCTATGGGGCCTCTGGCAATGGAGCCAGCATTTATCCCTAGTGTACGAATGGACTTCGGGAGCCCATTACCCATGGCGGGACACTCTCTCAGTCTAGATACACGGAAAAGGGCCTAGGCCCTGCCCCAGATGATGTGACAGATTTTGATAATCCCGCAAGGAAGGCCTCAGCCTCCCTGGGGAGTGGATGATAAGTGAAGTAGGGAGTTCGTGGGGGGTATGGGAGGGAGAGGGAACTGGGATTGGTATGTAAAATAAGATTGTTTGTAATTTAAATAAAAATTTATATTTTTAAAAAAGGAATGATTATACATTAGGGAAAAGAGAGAGAGAAGTGAACTCAAATCACCTCCAGTAGCAGTAGACACTGATGAGCAAATTCCCCAGCTCCTTTTTGAGATAGGATTTCACTGTGTAACAGCCTTGGTTGGACTTGAACTCACAGAGATCCATCTGCCTTCCTCTGCCTCCAGAGTGCTGGGATTAAAGCTGTGCACCACTGCCCCACCTCCATTTTTTTTAAGTGGTGGGAGTGGGGTTTGCACATAGCAAGGTGGCTGGATGGGTAAAAGTGCCTGCTCCCAGACCTGACAACCCAGGCTCAGTCCTCAGAACTGCCCTAAACGAGTCTGTTTGACCCATCTGACCATCACATGTGGGCAGGAGGTACGGAGGCAGGAACTATGTCAGGATGTATGCTTGCCCCTGATCAGACATGATGGGATGTGCAATGGATTATGGGTTTTCCTTCATGAGTGCTTGCCATACCTGGGTATGCACCTGGCCGCAGCCCACCCACCTGGCCAGTATTTAATTAAAGCTTGCCTCAGATTTGGCTTTAAACTGTGGTATTGATCTTATTCTACTTGGTGGGATTATCGAGGCCCCTCTCCTTCCTTAGCAACTCCATTTTTGCCAGTACTGAGCCCTCCATTGGGAGGGTCACAGACACTGACTCCACACCCTATAGAACAAAGCAACCTGATCCTAACGAACCAGCTACTGCCCTGCTATTGTGTCCTCCAGGGGTTAACTCTAAAATGACCTTTTGTGGACTGTTTCTTTGGGCAGCTTTTCCAGAAAAGCAGGCTCTGCTCACTGTAACACTGAACTGAGGTCTTGATTCTATGCTCCAAAGCAAAGGCAACTGATGTTTGTAAACAAGGGAAAGGCCCTTGCTGCTTTCTGAGTGGAAGGAAAGAATGGTACCCAAAGCTGTCCTCTGACTCCCATACCCATTCCATGGTGCATACATGCATATACACAAAATTTGTAAATATGTATTTTAACATTTATTTTAGGTTTTTAAAGACAGGGTTTCCCTGTAGCCCCGAATGTCCTGGAATTTATTATGTAGCCGAGCAGGCTGATCTCACAGCCTGCTTCTACCTCCCAAGCACTGGAATTAAAGGAGTGCGCCACCAACGCCAGGTGCAAAGAGAAATTTTAAGCATTAAAAGTTTGAGTTTACAGAAAAAAAAAATAAAGTTTATTTTATGTGTATAACCAGAACTGGAGTCACACAGACAGTTGTGAGCTA
Source organism: Phodopus roborovskii (assembly GCF_943737965.1). Lineage (NCBI taxonomy): Eukaryota > Metazoa > Chordata > Mammalia > Rodentia > Cricetidae > Phodopus > Phodopus roborovskii. Next base: position 16,526,839 of record NW_026126567.1, on the reverse strand, counting down.
CCATGTGGACACTAGGAACTAAACCCAGGTCCTCTACAAATGCTCTTTACGGCTAAGTCATCTCTCCAGCCCCGATTTATTTTAATCTTGTGTGTGTGTGTGTGTGTGTGTGTGTGTGTGTGTGTGTGTGTCTGTGTGTGTCTGTGTCTGTGTGTGTGTCTGTGTGTGGTTATATGCAACTGAAAGCAAGAGCCTGTGGAGACCAGATGAGGGCCAGTCCTCTACAACTGTGGCTCTGTCCTAACCGCTGCCACCTCTCCAACTCTCCTCAAGTTCTTATTGATGGCTACAATGTAATCTTTGCTTAATTATTATTTTGCTTTAGGTAAACTAAGAAGCAGTTCAAGCCTTTAATCCTAACACTCCGGAGGTAGTTCTCTGTGAGTTCGAGGCCAGCCTGCTCTACCAGGACTGTTAACACAAAGAAACCCTGCCCCCCAAAGGCTGGGAGGGACACCAGTTCATAGCTCTTAAACAATTCCCAATGTTCCAAACGTTCTAGAAAGCCAAGGAAACAGGAAGATAAAGTGAGTTAAACTGTTTGGGAATCAGTCAACCCCCAACATTAGCCCTGTGTGAACAATAAAAAAAAAAAAAAAAAATGGCACCCAGCTAGCCCAGTGATGCTCACCTGTATCTTCATTTGGAAGATAGAAACAGGAGAGTCAGGAGTTCAAGACCATTCTGGGCTACAGAAGAAGTTCCAGGCCAACCTGGGACACATGACACCTGTCCCAAAATACTGAAGAGACGTCCCAGCAGTGAAGAGAACTTATTGCCCTTTCAGAAGACTGGAGCTCAGTTCCCAGCACCCATGTACACGCAACATGCACGCAGGCATGCACACACACAAAGTCTTAAAAATGAAAAAGCACCTCCAAAAGGGGTAGAATGGGAAGGGAAAATTATGGCCTCTTCCTCCTACACCATGGAGACTGAAAGTTGATAAAACAAATTACAGGGATTTTTCGACGGGGTCTCACTATGTATCCAGCAATCCTCCTGCCTCTCTGTTAGAATTACAGATGTGTGTCCCCCCCATGTGGAACACAGTTAAATATACTATACTTCATAATGTAAAACCCACTTTAATCAAGTTAATACTTGATATTCTGTTAGGTTCACTTAAAGGGGTAATGGGAATTTGATATTAATAAACAGCTTTGATGGCAACATTTCATTTTATTTTTTAATAAATGTCTTTAAAATATCTTAACAAGGATTGGAGAACTGGCTCAGCAGTTAAGAGCGCAGGCTGCTCTCTGTGGAGGACCTGGGTTAAATTCCTGACTTAGAGGCTCAAAACCATCTGCAACTCCGGGAATTCATGTGGTGCTCAGATATACATGTAAATAAAATGCACATACATATAAAATAAATAAAATGTTTTTAAAAATGTTCTAGCAACCAGTAACCATTAGTAAAACTTTACTTATAATGGGGAAACATATATATATATGTATATATATATATTAGACACACACACACACACACACACACAATCACTCAACAACCCCACCAGCTCCTATTTTACAGAGCTGCCCTTGATTCTTAGATCTTAGAGAGGAGTAGCATCAATAAGAGGCCCTGTGTTTAAGGAAATAAAACTATCCAAATTGATTCAAATCAAATGGTTAAAAGCTACATGGCAACAGAGATCTAACATAAATCCATCACCTACATTACACCGTCAGCAAGTGAGATCTGCCTGGAAAGAACCTGCTGGAGGTTTAATGCCCTGATCTGACTTCCCGCCATCTGAAACACCCGGTCCTTTTGATCTTCCCTATGCTGTTATCTTACGCAGGAAACAGCAGGGTCTGCATATGGATCACTAGAAGAACTCTGGATTGAAAGGAAAGGTGGGATTTCAGGTCACCGAAGCCACCCATGCTTACCAAATAGTAGAACAGCCACTGGTCAGCCAAGATCTCTATGATTTTGAGGCCAACCTAGTCTATATAGCAAGTTCTAGGACAACCATGGCTACATAAAAAGACCCTACCTCAAAAAAATAAGTTAAAAAAAAAAAAACCCTGGTGGAGGTGAGTTCAGAGCCATCCTGGTCTACAAAGTGAGTTCCAGGGACAGCCAGGGATGTTACATGGAGAAACCCTGTCTCAAAAAACCAAATAAATAAATAAATAAATGGAGGGGGTGGGGCATGACGGTTCCACGCAATAGTATCTACACAATGCAGACACAAACATGCATCTAAACACAAAACCTTGCTTAAGAATGTTCAGAGTAAGCTGAGGGTTGGGGGTCATGAGGGGGGGGGTGAGCAGCAAGGCAAGGCATGCCTTTAATCCCAGCACTTGGGGAGGCAGAAGCAGAGGCAGGCAGAGCTCAGTGAGTTCGAGGTCAGCCTGGTTTACAAAATGAGTTCTAGGACAGCCAGGACTGTTACACAGAGAAACCCTGTCTTGGGGGAGGGGTGTTCAAAGCAGCTGAATATGTATTTATAACTGCTCGATCCCTGGCACACAGACAAATAAGGTGTGGTGTATTCATAGAATAATGTCCAGTAACAAAGCATAAGCCATTCATGCATTCCAACAGGAGGGAGCTATGAGTTAAGAGTTATGCTAACAGAAAGGGACAGAATACAAGCCTACACAGAAAACCTGTCTGCAAAGTGGCCTGCTCCCCAGTGGTGACAGGCTGAATGGGACCAGGTGGAAAGGAGAAAAAAAAAACTTCAAACCTTCTTTAGTCATACAGGGATACACAATTGTCAACTAACAACTGACCCACACTGTATGGGAATGACAATCTAATGAAAAAGGAAAGCTCTGATAGCCAAATCAATGTTTATTTCTGGAAACCTCTGATAGTCAAGGCAAAACCACAACTTTTTAAAGGTTTAAAGGAGAGAAGGGAAAGGGGCCAACTATCACTTGAGTTGTAACCAAGACCTGTAAATAAACTGCAAGCTCTTAAACTTCTGTTTTCACCAGGAATATTTAAATTCTGCTTAACTAGCCCAATACAGAGAATGCAGAGCCTAGCTAGTAAAACAGCAAGGTAAGAAACAGTAATTAGCAAACACGAATCACTTTATTTGGTGAAGTCTACACAGGACTCTTACCTGAACACTCACCCACTTCTGACACCGGACCAAATGGCTAGAGAGAGGGAGGAGGTGTTCAGGGAAGGAGGGGCCCAGTTTTTCCACAGGCCTTAGACCCCCAACCTTAGCCTTTTTAAATGGAAATTAAGGTTTTAGATAACCAGAATCTTTAAAGCAATAAGGGAACTCAACTGCTGAAGAAATCTTCAATCCTCTTGTGAAATATATAAGCATGGTGAGAAGTAAACCCTGGTTTCCCGTCTACCTGGAAGCTATCTTACAAAAGGCCTCATTTCCAAACACACATATCCCACAAGGGGCAGGATCCTACAAGAGAGGAAGCCTGTGGAGGACTCGGCTTTTATCACCAATGCAGCCTGGCTGGATGACTGCCAACAACAGGGCTCAAGTAGATTTATCTCTCCCGTAGATCATGAAGTACATTTGCCTAATGCAATGGCCTAGATTTTACAAATGACATCCACCCAAGCACTTGCAAGCCTGCACATTTGAACGCTTCCAAGGAAGACACAGACATCTGCAAAGGACTGTCTGCACTGGCCATCCGCAAAAGCACTATTGGAGACTGCTTACTCTATACTCCAACGTACGACTATAAATGTCTGTAAAATTCCTTGGCTTCGAGAAAAGTCAGGGTTGAGCCAATGCACTCGTGTTCAGTCTGCATCCACACGGCACAGAGCCCACACATATTACTGAACTGCTGGAAAGCTTTTAAGGCTAAAAATTTCTATTATGTGGCCATGACGAGCCCAACTAAAGGAAACTTGAGACTATAAATAGCACAATAGCATCACATGGGAGGGGGACGCTTTGCTAAAAAAAAAAAGTACAAAGCAGTTTACAATTTGATATACTGTATGTTTATAAAGCTATCAAATATTAAATACGAGCCACTAAGAAAGAGAGAGAGAAAAAAAACGACTCGTGCTCAGGGAGATAAGAATGCATCCTCGCTAAAAAGTTATGTATGCCACTTAACTACCACTTTTCAAGGCACTTTCGTCGTCTTGCAGCGTTATAGTCACTGCCAAGTGGCTCTTATCTAACTCTCAAAAATGATGTCGCAAAATCCAAAATGCAGAGGAATCGACTGAGTGCAGTCCAGGGCTGCCAACCATCAACCAAGGGCAGCGCCACAGGGCAAGAATCCATCATCAGGCTTCCCAGCTAGCTGCCCAAGAGAACCACCGCTTGGGCTCTACACAGATGAGACCTTAAAAAGTGCCAACCTGAAAATCTCTCTCTCTCTCTCTCTCTCTCTCTCTCTCTCTCTCTCTCTCTCTCTCTCTCTCTCTCTCTCTCTCTCTCTCTCTCTCTCTCTCTCTCTGTCTCTCCCTCTCCTCTCTCTCTTTTTCTCTCTCCCTTCCTCCCTCCCTCTCTCTCTCTCTCAAAACTGCATCTGCCCGCCGTGCGGCTTAGAGGGATCACCTGTCCACCGACAGGAACCTGAGTGTGTGTAAGATGGCTTCTCCTGGCCGACAGGGACGCAGTCACACGTCGGTGCCTTCCCGATGTAAAAGGCTTTAAAGACAAGCGTGTGCTGGGGAAAGCCACTCAAGAGGGGCGAGCGCTCCCCAACCGTTTCTGCTGGGACGCGAACTCACGGCGGTGGCCAAGCTCGCAGAGCATCCCGCAGGGCCCCGCGCCCCCTCCCCGGCCCCAGCCACTGCGGCTCGCCTCTGCCCGAGAATTAACTTTCTAATAATACAACTTTAGGCGGATAATCGCCGGCGGCCCCCCCCCCAGGCCGAGGCCCACACGGGAAGCGACCCCCCACCCCCGGTCGCCCTGCCGCGCTCACCAGGTACCAGACGCCCAGCAGGATGGTGCCGGTGCGGACATGGCAGCACAGGCAGCAGCTGTGCGAGTAGAACCGCGTCCAGGGCGCGACCATCTTCATCGCTCCGACGCGCGCACAAGTTTGCGAGAGACGTGGTCCGAAGCCTTCGGTCCCGGCCCCGCTGGCCCGGTCGGCTGCTCTGGTCTCCGTCCTTTGCCGCTCGGACGCCGGGTCCGCTCGCCCTGCCCGCTCGCCCGGGCCCTGGCTCCGCGCTGCCCCGAGAGACCCGAGTGGCGGCTGCGGCGGGACACTGAGCTCGAAGACCGCGGCGACGCGAGGGGGCGGGGGAGGCGAGGCCTGGGTCACGTGGCCTGCGGGGGCTCGTGATGTCACCGCCGGCTCCAGCCAGCTGCGGCCGGGCGCCGGGAGCGTTGCGCATCCTTTTAGGTGCGCGGTTGCTGGACCCTCTGGGGTGCTCCCGAGGTTTTTCTCCCGCTCCTCCGGGCTGTGGGTGCAACTTTGCTTGGGGTTCAGCTTCATTCCAGCTGTGTTTGCCTCGGGTCTGGTTTGCAGATAGTCGGTGGGTGCAGTGCTAGTTATCCTGCAAACTGGAGGAAGGGAAATGCCGTGGTATGTACGTACGATTCCAGTCAACTGCGGTACTTTGAGCCACTGCGGAACCCGCTGAGAGCAATTTGTCTCAGCTTCCCAGCCCAATTACTCTGGTAGCAGTCTTTTCCCAGAAAATAGGATGTGTGTCAAGGGCATCCTCGCTGTGCTTGGGTAGCATTTTTAATAATGACTGAAGCTCTGAAGAAACAATTACCGCCGAAGGTCTATGAAAGACAACACACAGCGTTGACTGAGCCCAGATGATTGGGGAGGGGTGGGGTGTACTTCCTTCCAGCTGGTGTTTTGTCTTGGAGGCTCGCATCCAAGGTTTAGCCTCTGACCACAGTGATAGCTAAGAATTTCGGATAAGTGAGATTATAAGTCCGTGTGAAAGTTTTTCATTTCAGACTTGGAACAAGAAATAAAACAGGTCCGACTGAAATTTGAGTACATGTCAAATAAGATTGGTTAGTTTCACAAAGGCAGACATATCTACCACATTCTTGGTGTATAGTTTAAACCTGAGTTCTATCCCCAGAAATACCAAGTGTAGGTCCTTGAGCGGAGATAAAACGCCATATTATCGTGGGAGGAATTGGAAAAGCTCAGTGTTTGCAAGATAATTGTCTCTTTGGGATCATTATGGGCTGGGGCCCATATCTTATCATGCAATAAGCTATGAGTTCCAGCCTCGGGGTTGCAAAATAATTTAGTACATAATTATGTCCACGGCCACTTGTAACTGGATGTGGGTTACTGCTCAAAAAAAAAAAAAAAAAAAAAAAAAGGACTGGAAATACAGGATGAGGAATACTGAATTGAAAGACTTTGAACACTCACACACTTGGTGAATTACCATAGTTACTTCTCTCTTTTCCCGCCAGAATTTCAGATTTATTAAGCAAATGACATGTTGATTCAATTGAACTTTATATTTCAGGAAATTTACTTTATTCATGGTATGAAGTCATAGTTGCCAAATTGCTATAGATTTTCAAAATATAGACTAGAAGCTAGCTGCAGAGAGATGTGCACAGGGGAGGCTTGGTAAACCACACAGCTACAGTATCTTTAGAATGATCTTATTGGAATGAATAGAACTGAGACAGGCCTGGTGGCGCACACCTTCAATCTCAGCACTCCAGGGGCAAGGGGCAGAGGCAGGTGCATCTCTGAGTTTGAGGCCAGCCTGGTCTTCATGGTAAGTTCCAGGACAGCCAGGGCTCTGTAGAGAAACCCTGGAGGGGGGTGGGGGTGGGGAGTTTGTTTCCTAACCCTGGTGTGCCTTGCAAAATATGTTTTTGGACTGACTACCAACCCCATGATAAAGGACACTCCCTGCCTACGTGGTATATATCTTAGCTTCTTCATTGTATAGAATTCTTTTTTGTCTGTTTTTGGTTTTTTTGTTTTGTTTTGTTTTCAAGACTGGGTTTCTCTGTGTAACAGTCCTGGCACTCACTCTGTAAACCAGGGTGGCCTCGAATCACAGAAATCCTTCTGCTCTGCAGTCCCAGTGATAGGATTAAAGACATACACCATCACCATCTGACCAACATTCTTGCTATTTCATTGCAATTTTCTAGCCACCTATCATCTCACCCCTGTAAACACATTTGCAGCTACTTGTGTTTTGTTTTGTCGCCATTTGTTTGTTTTCTCTATTAACCTTGTGAGCGACCCCTCCCCAATGAAAGGACCTTAAAAAACTAGCCTGCTGGTGCTCTCTCAAATCCCAGCTTAGGGTGAAACAGCAAACTGACCAGTGCCTGTGCACCTTTAAAAATAAAGTTTGTTTTAATAGGTCAGTTGTGGAAATAGTCTCTCTCCTCATATCTGGGGATGACAATCCTTGGAGCTGAGTGTAGCTGCCATTTCACAGCAAGAGACAGCACTAATACCATTGAGGAGGAACACAGATAAACACAAAAGGGCATGATAGCAGGATAGGCACTTGTGTGTTTTGAACACAGCTTACCTTGAAAGGCCATATCAAAGCATTGGGGAGATCATGGAGGGCTCCCCAGAGGTGCAGAAGTTACTGGGGTTGCCAGGGTCTAGCAGTCCTAACAAGCTACTTTTGACACCAGTCCTCGACAGGACAATTAAACTGACAGATACTAGTGAGAAGCATAAAAAGGAAATGTATTCATTGTGGCCATATTGGCAAGAGGGATAAAGAGGCAGTACCACGCCAAAACTGTCTTTGGGGGCCTGATATGAATGTTAAGTTTAAGCAGAAGGCAAGTGCAGTGTGTTTAAGCAGGCAAGGTGTGGCTTCACCCAGCCTTGTCCACTCCCCTCTCTGTAAAGTGGCCTGACAAGTTGGATGAAATCTTTCTCAAGGAGACCTGTTTCAAGCCTCTTCCTTCCCCCAGCATGAGATTCCTGGGGAAATTCCAATTTGAAAGGGACTATTGTCTCAATAGTCTGATTGCCAAGGGACCCAAGTGTCTCTTTAGAATGACTTAATTCCTGCCAGGACAGCTACAGTGACTATGCAATTCAGATCTGTCAGTTGACTTGCAATTGGCATGGGCAAAAGACAAAAGAACTAGAATGGAAGCAGGATGTGCCAGGGCCACAGCTGGCAAGCCTACAGCTGTAGAAACACCTAATGCAATGTCTGAGGTTCGAAGGTAGAGGGGCAAAGTCCACAGAGGAGAAGGATCTTTCAGTAAGAGGCTAGGGCTCTGCAAACACCATGGGCAACAGAGTAAACAATCCGAGGGCTGCCAGAAGGTTCCATTCAACAGGACTCAGTAGCTCGTGTTAATGCTCAGATTTTGAGCCAGGTGGTGGTGGCAGAGACAGCACACTCCTTTAATTCCAGCGCTTTGGAGGCAGAGGCAGGCGGATCTCTGACTTCCAGGCCAGTCTGGTCCACAGAGTTCCAGGACAGCCAGGGCTACACAGAGAAACCCTGTCTTGTCCCAGCCAGGGTCGGGACTGTGAAGGGCTCCAGCCTGAACTGCAGCCAAAGGTGAAAGAATCAAATTGATGTACTCCCCAAGGCCTCCTGATTAATCACAGAGTCATTAAAGCAAATGTTGGGCTTGGTCAGGGCTGGATTGGAAGCTGGGAGACAAAATGAATGAGATGCAATCCCTGCCTCCAAGGGGGAAAGGAGAGAGAAAGAGAGAGAGAGAGAGAGAGAGAGAGAGAGAGAGAGAGAGAGAGAGAGAGAGAGATGAAGATGGGCAGATCAGATGGAGTCATTAGTGGCGGGTTGTGTGACTAACAATAAAACAACAGATCCTGATTAATAGTGATATTAATACACATTCTGCACAATTCATCTGTGCTTAAAGCTTTGGATTGCAATCAGCTACATTTGTTTTGATCGGAGTAGAGTCGGGAAAATAGAAACCATCTTAGATCTTTCAGCCAGAGAATGTAAATCAGGGACTGGGCTGCTATGGTGAAGTGCTTTACAAAGCCATTTTTGCTTACATTTGCTACCTTGGCTGAAAATTCTTGGTTCCCTTTCACAGCTGGCTAAGCCCCTTCAACAATGACTTTTAAAAATTATTCTATTGGGCTGGAGAGATGTCTCAGAGAGAGTTTAAGAGCACTGCTGCTCTTCCAGAGGTCCTGAGTTCAATTCCCAGCAACCATATGGTGGCTCACAACCGTCTGTAATGAAATCTGGTACCCTTTCCTAGCCTGCAGGCATGCATGCAGAAAGAATACTATATACACAGTAAATAAATCTTCTAAAACTTATTATTTTATCTTTTAATGTACCAGTGCTCTATCTGCATATACGCCAGATCCCATAACAGATGGTTGTGAGCTACCATGTGGTTGCTGGGGTTGAACTCTAGTCCTCTAGAAGAGCAGCCAATGAATGCTCTTAACTTCTAAGCCATTCTCCAGCCCTCCAGCTGCTTTTTTTTTTAAACCAGGCTCTTACATTGTAGGAGATAACAATGTGACTAGTCGTTATGATAAACGACTCAAGAGGGATCTTGGCGGATCCCATGGTAGGACAACCACACTAGGCAGACAAAGGATGCTTGGGAGACTTCATTGCAGGAAGGGAAGGGAGTAGGAAAGGGGATAAAGACAGGGAAGAGAGAAAGAGAGACAGAGAGCGACAGAGGCCTCCTCAGAGAAATGGCAGAAAGAGAGGAGAGTCGGCAGAAGAGCTTGTCTCTTAAAGGGACCTTTGCCCCTGTGTAGAGCCAGAGTACTGCTTGGCATATGCAGAGGGTGATACACTATGCCAGGTTCTCAAGGGGTGGGGCCAAGGTGTGTCTGGGTGATAACACTAGTTCCTCCAATGCATGATATCAGGGGATAATGACCACTTCCTTCTTGAATGCAGAGAAGAATTATTCAAAATTCCCAACCCCTTGGAAGTAATGGGACCTGTTTGTCCCCTCAGCTCACTCTACAGAAGACACTCCCCAGCCCAATTCCAGCAGATGGGGGTAGTTCCCAAAGAAGAGAACAAGCCTCGTGTAGTTAGAAAGTTTTAAGACTAGTGTCGGTGGTGCATGCCTTAAATCTAAGCAAAGAGGCAGGTGGATCTCCATGAGTTCAAGAAGTCAAGGCTAGCCTGGTCTACAGACCGAGTTCCAGGACAGCCAAGGCTATACAGAGAAACCTTGTCTTGAAGAAAAACAAAGGAAAGTCTGGGTTTTGTCAGGTGGGCACCTGTTGGAGGATCCTCTCTCGATGGTGAGACAGACATCTCATTAGTTTGCTCTGAATTTATACTGTGGGTTGTCTACTTAGAGACTATCTAGGTTAAGCAGGCTTGGGTCAGCACAGGTCAATCTGTCTGAGTCTACTCATTCAAGAACGCAGTTCTCTACTGTGGTGTCAGGATGACCTAAAATAGATGACAGCCAGGCTTGATTATGTTAAGCCAGTCAGGTTCTGTTCAGAGACAGTAGGGCCTTGCTCTGAGCAAAAGCCTGAGGCCAAAGCAACTCTATTTGTAGCTTGGCTCAGTTATTCATCTCAGAATAGTATCCACAATAAGAGCGTGAGATTCACAGTACACTGTGGATGAACCTGGAAAATATTATGCTAAAAGAAATGAGCAGATATGAAAGAATGAATATTTCTGGGTAGTGGTGGCGTACACCTTTAGTCCCAGAACTTGAGAGGTGGATTTCAGTGAGTTCAAGGCCAGCCTGGTCTACAAATCAAGTTCCAGGACAGCTAGGGCTGTCACACAGAGAAACCCTGTCTCAAAAAACCAAAACAGAGAAAGTATTTTATGATCCACCTATGTGGAGTATAAGTGACAGCTCAGAGACACTACCAAACCAGAGAGAAATATTTACTTATTATTTATTTTGGATCAAACGGCCACAGTCATGGTCATCTCTCAGAGTTGGGGTGGGGGTTGGGAAGAAAAAGAGCAAAATGGAGGAAAAGCACACATTTTATTTGACAGCTAGCAGTGTGGGGAATCTGAGTTGACACTGGCTGCCTGATTGGCCCAGAACTAGGCACCATTAACCTAGGTGTTCTGGCGGAGACTTCGCCGAAGCCCCTGGCATCCACATACCTAAAGGGTCTGGAATGTTCTGGTGTGAGTTCCACCCAAGCCCCCTCCTCCATCTTCCTCCAAATCCTGCCTCATCTCAGCCTGACCAAATGATGGCCCCTCTCCCAGAGATGCTCAAGACCACTCCCTCGGGGTATTTAAACTGTCCCTCAGAAAACAGATTTGTTTTTGTTTTTGTTTTTTTTCCCATTTCTCTTTTCCATCTCATCTCTAGAGAGCCAAAAATCATCCAGGAGTGTTTTGTCCATTAAACGTGGGCTTTTTTTAATTCGGGTTGATTCGGTCTAATTTGGATTGCTGCATCGGTAGAGAGGCTTATCAGGGTGCAGAAACTTTTCACTAGGTAGTTGAATTTAGGGGGGGAAGATTAATGGAGGTTTCTGGAAGATTAAGGTAGCTAATCCAGGAGGCACCTGCCCACTTTAGATCTGCTGTTCTACCAAACAGAGATATTTACGTTACCGAGTAACAACCTTTCTATTCACCAGGCCAAAGCCCTTCTGTTTAGGACAATGTCACCAGCACTACCATTTTGTGTGTATTGGAAGGTGGAAAGTGTTGGACTTAACAAGTACAGAAGCAGGAAGTAGCTGGTCCCAGAGCCAGAGCCTGGAGGGAGGAGCCAGTAGGAAGGATGGAGGGGGTTGGGGGGAAATCATCCCTAGACACAGGGTTCCTGTTTAGAGTGATGTAACTTCAAGTGGATAGTTGAATATGATTGTACAAGTATGTGATTATACTTAATGCCGTTGACTTGTGTATTTAAAATGGCAGAAAGTTCAAAGATGGTGAAACGTAATGTGTGCTCTTGGTTGGGTTTTGGCTGATTTTGGAGACAGGGTCTCACCATGTAACTCAGGCTGGGCTGAAATTTACTACTGTGGGCCGAGCTTGCCTTGAACTCTAGCAGTCCACCTGCTTCGGGTCTCCCTATGAGGGCAGGTTGAGTCACCATGCCCAGCTGTTTTGTGCATTTTTTTTTTACTACGTTGTCACACACCCAAAAGCTGGGAGAGGGAGAAGAGCGGGTCTGGCCACTGTAATGTTACCAGGTGTTGTGGGATACCCACCAAGAAGACTCCTCCACACAGGTTTAAGCAAATAGAAATTCTTTATTAGGCCATCACAGCTATACTGGGTGTTCGGGATCCCAGTGTAGCACGGAACCTTCCTCAGGGTGAGCTTTTAAGCACAAAAACCCTGTTCCAAGTTGACATTCTTTAGTTAACAAGAACAGTTAGCCAGAAGCAGGATTCTAGAAAACAAGGTTAGGACATTTAGAGACTGTCCCAGAACTGTATGGACTTGGATGGATTGGGCCTTTGTTTTAGTTTTCGAAGGCGGTGCTGTCTACATGCAGAGTTTTATGGCCTGAATGGTACTTTGTGAGACCCAAACCAGAACAATATACCTTTCAGGTTAAAAGTTCTGTCTGCAGTGAAGATAGTTAAAAAGGAGTTCCTGTTTGTCCTGTATTAAGTCCTTGCAAAATAAGGGTTCTACTTGTAACTAAATAAGAGGTTCCTGTCTTTAATCCAAGCACCCGGTATAGTGGGGCATGCATTTAATCCCAGAATTTGGGAAGCAGAAGCAGGCCTATCTCTGTTAGTTCGAGGCCAGCCTGGTCTACAAAGGGAGTTCCAGGACAGCCAGGGATACACAGAGAAACCTTGTCTTGAAAAATAAAACAAAAACAAAGAAACAAAAACTAAACTAAAAAAAAAAAAATGTTAGCCAAATGTAGGTAACCTCTTTATAATATGTTCACACACACACACACTATACCATGGCATCTAACAGTGTTTGAAGCCAGGTGCTGCCTGCAGCCATGACCTCGACCACCTGGAGCTTTTGGGAAAGCAAGGAATTGAGGGCTCAGAAGGCTGTGCAGTCTGTACCACACGGTCTCCCTCCTGCTCTCTCAGATGCCCTCAGGAACAGGGACTGCTGTTTGGTTTGTTTTTGTCATCTGAAGCAGGTGCTGTCATTTAAATAGTAGACAGAAACAAAGAACCCATTTAAATCCTGCTTCCTTATTGAAACGGAAGTTTAGGTTTGATTATACTAACCTAAACAAATCCTTGGGAAGTTTTTACAAGGGAATTTTTGTCTAGTATGTCAACCATTTCAGATTGGTAACGCAATGCAATCCCTACGCCACGTCCCTAGCCACGAGGACTTAACACACTCCGGAGAAGAACTTTGACAGAATGACGTCATTTTGTTCATGATGTTTACTTTAGCATCCTTCCCAGTTTTAACCCATGGTTGGGGGTGGGGTAACAAATTGCTCTTTTAAAAACAAACTGTGTTAACATTTGGAGTCCGTTCTGATCTAAACAAATGACTGGAAAAAAATAAAATGAGGAGAAGAGGCAAATCCTCCATTCCAAAAAAAAAAAAAAAAAATCCAAATAGTTTCTGTAGCTTCTTTGCCTAGAGGAGATGGTGCACAATCCCCACACACTTAGCACTTACGTAGCTGCTTTGCCTGGAGGAGGTGGAGGAGGTGGAGGTGGTACACATTCCCACTCATTTCTGTAGATGCTTCTCCATCTTCACTCCCTTCCCTTCTTGACAACACTTTTTGTGAAAACCGAGCAAGCCAAAAGCAATCTCCAACTCTTCATTTAAACCCAATGTCTTTAGTCAGGTGTGGAGTCACACTCCTGTCACCCCAGAACTCACAGGGACAGGTGGATCTCTGCAAGCTCCAGGCATCATGTGCTACAAAGTAAGTTCCTAGTGTTGTGCCAGATTTGCAAAGCCCCAGGCCAACCCAAGGAGCCAGACAATTCCGATGCAAATGCAAAGGTTTCTCTTTATTGTTCAAGCTGGCCAGCTTGGATCTCACTCCATGGTGGGGGGAATGAGATGCCAACCAGCCATAAAGGGAAGCTTTTAAAGGGGAAGACCATGAGGGTGAAGGCCACAAATTCCAGAGTTTCCATGGCTACTTAAGGTCATACAAAGTACAGAGTAAAGCAGTAACTATATATTTTAAACAAGATACATTTGAGTAAGATAACACAAGGCACAGGGTTGCAGAGTTACAGGGTTACAGGGTCTGTCAGTTATCCCCTGGGCTGAGGGATCTTTACTACCATCAGGGGGCCTTTATGACCAGCAATTAGCAGACATGCAAAGATGTTGACATAAGTGGTGGCCAGTCACCTCCTCTTCTCTGAGAGGGGGCTTGGGCACCAGCCATGGCACTCCTAATTTAAGGAGTTAAATTTTCCTTTACCATTAGTGGTTCCCTTTGTATAGATTTAGGGCCCACATTTTTAAACTTTTATTAATTTTAATTTTTGGTCCATCCCTAGCCAGCCTGGGTGACCCAAAGGATTGGTGTCCTGAGTGTGGATAGCACGGCTTACTCTATAGAGATACACTTTATGATGGAACCAGTATCCATGCTATCATGTATTTAGCTACCCCCAAAATATGGTGCTGTAGCTGGGTGGTGGTGGTGCATGCCTTCAATACCAGCACTCCAGAGTCAGAGACAGATGGGTCTCTGTGAGTTCGAGGCCAGTCTGGTGTATAGAGTGAGTTCCATAGGGCTGTTATACACAGAAACCCTGTCTTGAAAAACCAAAATAATAATAATAAAAAGTATTCAATTTTCTAGCCCATTTGCTGATTGGATGATGGGGGTGATTAATTTTTTAAAGACATGTTTATTTTTATATATGTATATTTGTATGCGTATGTATTTGTCTGTCCCATGTAAGAGGACATTCAAGGAGGTCAGAAGAGGGTATTGGGTACCCCAGAGCTATAGTTATGGGTTGTTGGTTGGAAGTCACCTGAAAAGGGTGCAGGGAACTGAACTCTGGTCCTCTGGAAGAGCAGCCGCTCTTCAGTCCCCAATAACTTTTGTATTGCTCTTTACATTTATTTTTTTGTATGTGGATGTTTTTGCCTATATACATGTCTGTGCACCATTTGTTCCTGGTCCCCAGGGAGGTCTGAAGAGAGCACTGGATTCCTTTAATCTAGAGTCATAGGTGGTTGTAAGCTGTAGTGTGATGGGAACCAAACCTGGGTCCTCTAGAAGGAGCCATTGCTCCAGCCCCCAAATCTCTTTATAGAGTCGGGCGGGATTTCAATTCCCTGTAGAATTCTAGACTCCCTTAAGTGAAGCAGGAAGACCGGCTCCAAAGCGAGTGGTACTATATAGAGGCTAGGGTGCTGAACTGGGTAAAAAGGAGAAAACAAGCTGAGTGTCAGCGTGCCCCCCTCTGCCTCCAGACCAGCTGCCCCAAGCTCCTTCAGCCCTGTCTTGTCCATTGTGATGTGAGCCACAGCAAGCGCTTCCCTCCCTCCTTAAACTGCTTTTGTTAGATGTTCTTGTGAAAGCATAGAGACCAATGACGGCCAGGCTCTATCCTGTTCCGAAGAGCGTCTCTTCCTTCAGCTCTCTCTTTCATATAATCCCATCTGTCAGTTCTTGGGATTATTTCCTGCGGTGCTGGGAGTATATTGCTCATTCCTCCAGCGGATTGAGCATTTCAGCTTTTTACATTAAGGCCTTTGATCTTTCTGAGTTGATCTTTCTGCTTGTGAGATGCCAACCGGTCTTATATCTGTGAATATCCGGTTTGCCTAGCACTGTATGTTGAAGGGGCTGTTTCCTCCTGTCCTAGTTGGGGTTACTATTGATGAGATAAAAACACCATAACCAAGAGCAAGTTGGGAGGACAGGGTTCATTTGGCTTACTCTTCCTAAATCATCAATTATTGAAGGAATTCAAACAGGGCAGGAACCTGGAGGCAGGAGCTGATGCAGAGACCATGGAGGGGAGCGGGTTACTGCCTTGCTCCCCATGGCTTGCTCAGTCTGCTTTCTTATAGAACCCAGGACCAGCAGCCCAGGGATGGCCTCACCCACAATAGGCTGGGCCCTCCCCAGTCAATCACTAATTAAGAAAATGCCACACATGCTCACATACAGCCCAATCTTGTGGGGGCATTTTCTCAATTGAAGTTCCCGCCTTTCACAGACTCTATTGGTTCAAGTTGACAAAAAATTACCAGCACAGCCCCCTTCCTCAACATTGTATATAATTGTGATACTCTTGGAAAGGGTTAGTGACAATAATTGTATAAAATCTTTGTTTAACATTCTGTTCCATTCCATTGGTCTGTGTCTTAGAGTTTCAGTTGCTGTGAAGAGATACCCTTGACAGATTTCTGTAGCTTTCTCCACTGATGCAGTAAGCCAGATCAAGTCAAATTAAAAAGTAAAAGACCAGGTTTATTTAAGCAAAGCACTCCCTGGTGAACCTCCACCCCTAGAGATAGAGGCAGGGGAAAGAGGCAGGAGAGAAATTGCATGCCCATTCCAAAGGAGGGGACTTAAATACTCTATAGACACGGGGCGATGACTCATTCTCCACAACTGGGCTTGTGCCCAATTATAAGCTTTGGCGGGGTGGGGACTTGGGGAGCTGGCAGCCTCAGAGGGGGAGCTATGACCACCAGGATTTGTAACTCGACTTTTGGTGTTCTTTCTGAGAGGGTGGAGAGAGAAACTTAACGTTAATTAATTCCAACTTGTATGTCAGAAACTGACATCTAGTGGGACATGGGGAATCATTTAGTGTAATTAAGTGCTAAATGTGTGATGTGAAGGAAGCGTCTGGGACAACAGAGCAGAAGGAGGTTAATAAATGAAGAGATCTTACTGAGACACAATGGACTACACCTCGGAACTGTAAGCCAGCCCCAGTTAGATGCTTTTCTTTATGAGAATTGCTGTGGTCATGGTGTCTCTTCACAGCAACCGAACAACGAAGGTACCATACTGTTATCACCTTTGTTTCTTCTCTTAGGATAATATGTCATTGTCATACTGCACATCCGATATGCCTCGTAACGTGTTCTTTTGCAACAGCCAGTAATCAATTAAAACTGTTAAAGTGATGATACTAATTTTAAAATATAAAGTAAATGAAGAGAGAAGGGAAGTGGAGGAGGATGCCAGGGACGGGGAGCAAATGAGCAAGAGATCAGAAAAACTGAAAAAGAAATCAGGGAGGGAAGGAAAACCTGCTCAACCACAAAACCTGTACTCAAATACAAGAAGGGAAGCAAGCAAAACCATACAAGCCTTTTAAAAATCCAAAACGGTAAAGTCAAAATGCTACTCTTAAAGGCAGTGTGTGAGCTCCCGCACCCACTGGGAACCAGGATGCAGAGACATGCTGGTTTCTTCCTGTCTGAATTTCTTGCTCTGTTTTATTGAACTTTCCAATGTACTATTGCTTGTTTTTTATTTTTGATTTTCAAAGCTCTTTCTCCTTTTCTTTGGGTAAGAGGCTTATTTATTTTTATTTTATTTTATTTTACTCCACCCCCCCCTTATCATTCCTTCACTGCATTACACAGAGGTTCCTTACAGTCTGCCATCTTGCCTGGAAGTTCTCGGTCCTGAGTTATTCTATTGTGGATGTTTTATATTCCTCCTCTCTCTGCATCCCTTGCTGTCCTGTCTAGGGCACACCTTCCCCTGCCCTGCCCTGCCCTGTCCTCCCCAGCCTTACTGCTGGGATTACAGGCATGCCCCACCAAACCCAGCCAGACACAAGCTTTTACACAGAGCTGTGTTTAGAATTCCTGGCAGATCAGACTCTCCTGGGCGCACCTCCCTTTCTCCTTCAGAGCTGTCTGAATTCTGTTCACTTTACAGTAAGTATTCAATAAATCTCAACTGAGCTGCCCATGAAACATGGAGGGCAGAGCGGGAGCTTTTAAAAGTCCTCATTATCATTCCAATTTCCTCTTTTTAAAATGTCACTTGGTCACTCTTACCTTTTAAGTTTTATAGATCCAAAGAAATGAATAATGGAATCATACGCATTGAATATAATTTGAATTATCTTTCCGGGAACATAGCTTAGTTAACATTCTCTAGTATTTCCTTTGAATTTGGAGTAGTGTAGAAATGTATGCAGTAAGATCTTACTCTGTGTTCCAGAATGTGCTGTGTAGGCCAAGCTGGCTGAGAACTCAGTTGTTCTTTCTCTGTCTCTAAAGTGCATTTCAGCCATGAACCACCAAACCTGGCCAAAACACTTCTCTCTCTCTCTCTCTCTCTCTCTCTCTCTCTCTCTCTCTCTCTGTCTCTCTGAGGCAGAGTTCTCTACAGAGCTCTGGCTGTCTTGGAATTGACTATGTAGATCAGGTTAGCCTGGAATTGAATAGATCCACCTGTGTCTACCACTGCAGTGCTGAGATTAAAGATGTGTCCAGCCCAGCCCAATACTGATTTCCTCCCTCCCTCCCTGTTTTTTGTTTTTGTTTTTCCCCCAAGACAGGATTTTTCTGGGTAGCCTTGCTGTTCTTGAGCTTGATCTGTAGCTCAAGCTGACCTTGAACTCTCAAAGATCGTTCTGCCTGCCTCTGCCTCCCAAGTGCTGCTCCACCACCACCTGGTTCCAATACTGATTTCTTAGGATTTATTTTATTCTGTGCACGAGTGATTTGTCTGCATGTCCCTACATGCACTGTGTTCATACACAAAACTGGAGTTAAGGATGGTGGGCTGCCATGTGGCTGTGGACAACAGAACCCTGGTTCTTTTGTAAGAGCAAACAGTGTGCCCTTAATGGCCAAGCCATCTCCTCAGCCCCTTCAATACTGATTTTGATTGTATTGTTTGAAATAATTTAAGGTGTAAACTAAGAAAACTCAACAGCACTAACCATTTCACCAGGAAAAATACTGGTTGCTTTCAAAATAAAAAAGTATCCCAAATAATTGTGGTTGGTTACAGCCTGATGGCTTCCCACACTTTCATCAGCTAAAGATTCCAAAGGCAACGGCTGCTTCCAGACTGTTTCCGACGTGCTCAAGCTTCAGGTGGAACAAGTCCTCTGGCCCCAAGTAGAATCTAATGTTCTAGACCTTTCCTTAAGCATATTCATTTTAATAAAACACTTAATTTTCAATAGTAGTTAGATTTGTTTTCAAGTTGGTCTTATTTTAAGTATCCTGCTTATGCATGTATATATGTATGCATGCATACATGTATGTATGTGTGTATGTATGTATTTTTTGAGACACTGTCTGGTGTATTTATTTATTTATTTTTAAATAATGCATTTCTCACCTCTTCAAATGCAGTAAATAGCCAAGAATGACTTTGAACATATGACCCCACCACCACCTCCACTTCCCAGATGATAGTATTCCCAGATGCTGGGGACAGAGAGACAGCTGGTCATTTGAAAGTGCTTGCTGCTCTTCCAGAGGACCCAAGTTTGGGAAGGCTTCACGTGGGGTGACTGGAAGGTGCCTGTACCTCCAGGAGTTAAATCCTGTGACAGCAGGAGACCTGGTGTCCCCTTCTGGCCTCTGAGTGTACCCATCCAGCTGTGGCACACATGCATACGCATGCATAAAACACGAAGAACTATATTTTGAGTGGGTGTGATGGTTATCATCAGAGAGGGAAAAGAAGGAAGGAAGCTTAACACAAATGTGTGTGGGGGATGATGTCAGAAATTAAGCCAAGAGAAAAACGAAGGCCTATCGGTGGGCTTTAATGTACGCACAGAGCAACCAAAACCCACTTCAGACCACGAGGGGGAAGCTGTAACCAATGGCTCGGCAGGTCGCTTCTCTCTTCAGTCTCTCTCTGTCTGTCTGTCTGTCTGTCTCTGTCTCTCTTTCAGACAGGACCTTATATTGGCCTCCGATTCTCTGTTATGTCAAAGATGATCTTTAACTTATGATCCTGTTTGTAATTCACAAACAGGCTTGAGCCACCCACTCTGGCTTTCAGTTTTCTAAACGTTGTTTTTTAAATCCGGGGCTGCCGAGGTGGCTCCGTGGTTGAGAGCACTTGTTGCTCTGGTGGAGGATCAGGGTTCAGTTCCCAGCAGCTCACAACCTTTTGAAACTCCAGTTCCAGAGCATCTGATGTCCTCTTCTGACCAGGCATGCTCAAGATGGTACACATTCATGTTGCCAAACACTCACACACATAAATGTTTTTATGTGAAGCTACACACATCTTTATTTTCTATTTCGGTGTATGGATAAGCACATGCCATAGCTCCAAGGTAGATAGACATCAAAGAATGATTTTCAGAATGCCATGTGGATTTGGGGTTGGAGTTAAGGCTGTCAGGCTGATGGTGGCTATCTCTCTAGAGCTGTATTTTCCTGTTTTTGTTTTTAAATTTAGTTCACAGTGGATCTATGACCTACTTAAGAGTTTATTCTTTGCATGGGTTGAACAAGCGTTTGGTTTACTATGAACTGGGGCCTCATGAAATGAGCTGCTATAGGGCTGGAATAGACCAGGCTGGCCTCAAGGTCAGACATCTGCCTGCCCCTGCCTCCTGAGTGCTGGGATTAAAGACGTGCACTACTACCACCTGGCCAGCAGTAGTGTTTAATTTTTAATGCTTTTGCATGGCTAGACATTTGCGTGAGTGGTAACTGTTCAGCCTGTCTTGAGAGTTTCAGTCATTTAGTATGGTGGCATGCACACATGGTACAGGTGGGCCAGAGTGGAACATTGGATGTCCTGTTATTTCTTGCCACCTTATTCCCTTGAGACAACTAAGCTGCCTTCAGCAAGCCCCATGATCCTGTGGTATGTAAGTCACCCACAGTCTGGGGTTACAGTTATGTAGCCATGCCCAGCTTTTTTTTTTTTTTTTTTTTTTTTTTAACCAAGGTGCTTTGGACCAGTGCAGTACACTCTCACTTTAGCTAACCCTCTCAAATCTGTCACAGAGTGGCAGAAATTCTTCAGAACCTAAGTAGAAAATTGGGCTGGGTATAGCTGAACAAACAAAACTATTCCTTGTCAATATCATCCCATTCTGTGTGTCTGATGGGATCAAGCAACTTCTGTAAATCAATTCTCCAGTGTAATTCCGATGAACATTCTCCAGGAAATGCTTTTCTACATGTTGCTCAGGTGCCTAAAGAAATGTGCGGTGGAAGCTGCTGTCTCGACCAATTGGAAATAACACAGGTCCCCAACTGCTGTACTGTCACACTAACCCTGGGCTGCTTCCCAGACCCTTTGTGGTTAACACATATTTATGCTGGCACGTGCATGCACGTGTGTATGCCAGACATCAACAATGGGTGTGGCCTTTGATAATTCCATATACTTTTTAAGGCAGGGTCTCTCTAAATCTGGAACTCAACAATTCGGCCCCAATATGTAGCCCTGGCTGTCCTCAAACTCTCAGAGATCCACCTGCCTCTGCTTCCCGAGTGGCGGCTGTAACTACTCATCTCACTCCTTGGTAGCAAAGCCTGAAACCATGGTCTTAACAGAAAGGAAAAACAAAACCCATGAAGAAAAGGCCAGATTTCTTACTAGGCCACAAAATGACAAAGTCCCTTCCCACAGAGAATGTAACAAACAATTTAAACAAAACAAAAATGGTCTGTTTTATTTACAACACTCAGTGCATCTTACACATGACATGTTTTCATTCCCCAAATCTTTTGAAAGCAATTCCAATTCCAGTTTGTGCAATGAGTTTACAGGAAACCCTTAAGCCATTAGACACCTTAGAACCTAAATCCTAAATTTTGATATTTCACACTATATTAATAGAGGACTGTTTTTAATAAAGAAAACTAAACCCTGCAATTAATTACCACCCTCTGGGATCTTTAACTCAAATACAAACTGGATTAGCCTATGAAATAATACCATTAGATTTGGATAAATTATTCCAACCTCCCCATCCCAATAAAATACATGCACAAATTAAACACGGTAAAGTACATTAATGATATTTTATTTCAATACTTTCTTGTTGCACTCTCCCAACTGTTTGTTTCTAATTTAGGGTAGGGGGGGAGGATGCAGTTGGAGAACTCTGGCATCGGAGACCCTCACCCCAGCTAGCACAAAGCAACAGGGCCCTCTTTACTGCCACTAATCACTTAATCACCACTAGCTAGATTTCAGTGTTTTCTGAGTTGATGACAGAAACCAGTTCTTCTGTTCAGTGACAAGAAATCACATGAAGATCTATAAAGAGGTCATGAGCAATAGACACTTTAAATGGAACTCAAATAATTTTCGCTTGTATAGCTGCCTCCTTCTAAAAAACAAAATGGCCTGGCTCATAAGCCAGAGAGAGGGAAGGCACAGAGGCCATCTCCACACTGACCCACCCAGGGTACCACTGTGTTTTGTCTACTCCCATGACACATCTCTCCTCACAAAGACCGTATTGTTTCTACCTGGTGTAGGTGCCACTTCCTACAGGAAGTGACTGAATCCAGAGATACTCAAACAAGAAATAAAGTTTCATGTTTGACTAGCCCAAAGAATTATAAGAAAAAGGAATGGTGAGGTGAGGTAGAGTTGAGAGAGTTTGACTAAACTTCTGAGCACTGGCCTTTTGGCACACTCTGTAATTACAAATTCTCCCTGTGACACAATGTGGCAGAGCCCCTGAGGGTACATGAAGCTCACAGAGCCACCTGAAGGCTCCATTCCTGGCTTATCAGTTATTATTTACCCCAATAGTGAAGGCAAATAAAAACAATGCTATCCATTTCTGAATTTATTTAAACAAGTCAATTAATTTAGAAATGCCATTCAAACAAAACTGACGACATGTAAACACACTGCCATGTTCCTGAAACAGATGTTAACACCTGATAAAAAAGTTGTTAATCGCTGGCGAGGAAAGCTGTCCGTTATAAGGCCAGTCTTCAGCAGGACTAAACCATTTTACATCTTGTAGCTTTCCTAGCTGAAAATACTATTAAACTACAGTCAAATAGAAAGACAGTATTTGATGGATAGATCGGTACCATTGGTTATAGCTTTTAAACAGGTTCATTCCTGGCGCCACATGAAAACAAGCCACTCACATCAATGTCATGGCTTTTTTCTTTATCACAATTCACTAAGTGATGTTAATTATGGTCCTTGGTAAAGGCTATTTACAGGGTACATGGCCAAGCATGCACTATTGACAGATACAGAGCGGCCTGCCAGTTTCTTAGAGATCACACAGTGCCTGAAAATGGTGACAGTTCACACGTCATTTAAATCAACACAATTTCAAGCAGAAAATGTTCCTTTTTTGACCACAATTGCAATAATTACATGAAAATTCTTATAAAAAACATGAATCCCCTTCAAGAAATTGATGCATATTCTACGCACTACAGGTTAAGGCAGTAAAAAAATGTATTCCTGATAACTGGAGGTCTCGACAATGTCAATTAAAGCTGTCTTGACTACTTTTCCATTCTCCATCATATGCTCAAAAGTGGTGAGTTATTTCATTTTTAAAGTGAAAAAATTACTAGCAACTAAGAGTTGACACTGGAAAAAATTGCTAGGAAAAGGAAAAATATTAAGTTGGATTTTGCCTGAAAGTTTTCAAAATCATCAACAAGAGCATTATTTGTTAGTTTCAGTCTTAAACATACCAAACAAATAATATAGTTTACCTTTCTTAATTTAAAATATACTGTTATTTTGAATAATTCAAGTAATGTAAGACTATCAAAAATAACTTTGTAAGCCATACGTTTGTCAATTGCATTTTTCAATGTTTTAATTAAGAACTGTAAACTAAACCAAGACAGTTTAGTTAAACAAATGATAAATGACTTTTTATTTGCACTTGTGATTCTTTTAATACAAATTGCTACAACAAATATGTAAAGATATGGCAGATTACACATTTGATCAAAGCACTTTGATTTAAGCTTAAAACAGATCCAGCAGTCTAAGTTCGTGCATAAGATCCAAGGAGCTGCCCACTGGTTTCTAGGCGGCCTTCTTTCTTCTAATCAGAATCCACTATTCCTCAGCTGCAGATGAGACAGGGCACAATCTGTTGTAAACAGGGAACTGTTGTAAAACCAGGATAATATTCTTCAATTAAGATCATTCTTGTTCAATTGAAAAGACTCTCCCAAGTGTCTTCCAGCACTGTAGTATGTATTCTGTTGACCTCTTAATCTCATAAATTAACTTTCCTTTGATTCCATTTTATGGTGGTTGTGTTCAGTTTTGTTTTAAAAATTGGTTTAAATTTATATAAAACTCTGTACATGTTCACAAATTATTGCATAAACAGCATAATCTTCAAGACAGTGTTTGTAAACACATGTCCAATTCAGGAAAAAAAATTCACGTTTCCCGTCTGGCTTTTTTCTTCTTTTTTATTTGTTTTGGAGATTCCCAGTTAGATTCAGACTTGGCTAAAAGAAAAAAAGAAGGGAGGGTAAGGACAGAAAATTTTAAGGAGAATAGTCAGTATGGATCAATAATATGCTCAAATTTTATGTTTTAAGTTTTCCAGTTTTGGACATTTTCAAGTTAGCTATTATCTTTTCCAAGCTAAGGTATTGACTGTAACTGTTTACACTCAGAGTGTCAACCCACAGAAACTGTTTCTTTTCTTTCTTCTCCTCACTCCCACCTCTCCTTGAGATGGGGCAGTATTATGTTGCCTGACAGCTGGAGAAGAGGGAAAGAGAGTAGCAGGCAGCCCCAGGAATATGTGCAAAGAAAAAGGGCAAGGAGCCAAGAGAGCAGACATGCCAAGCCAGGTTCTCATTATCTCCACTGCTCATGGTATCTTAGGAGCCTGGGCCTCACAACTCAGTTCTGGGAGGTTTCAAGGAACCACCAATTTTCAGAAGGCAGGCTTTGCTCTACTATCCTACCAGACACCTAAGATCAGAACCTTTGCATGACATAAGAAAAAGTGCAGGAAGACAAACAAGGCACTTACTCTGCGAGGGAGGCACACTGTTTTGCTTAGCATTTGACTTGGGTTTGTCTGTGTCTTGTAACATCGGTGGCACTTGGGAAGAGCTCTTGTCAGAGTCACCTTTTGATAAGGTAACAGATGGCTCGGTAGAGACAGCAGGTGGAAGAGTCTTGACAGGCTATTTTGGAATAAAATCACCTCAGAATCTTGTATAAATTCCACACAATATTAAGTATTATAGCAATATCCAGAGACTAGCAGCAAGCAAAATTAAAACGGTTTCGAATTAGTTTCTAGGTAGCACTTTAACTCATTTCTGCCATCTAGTGGCACAAGTAAACAAGGCATCATCTACAACAACTATGAATCTAGTGGCACAAGTAAACAAGGCATCATCTACAACAACTATGAATATACTGAAACAAAACAGATAAATATATACAAGTTAAAATTACCAAGAGCTGATTTTTTTTTTTTGGGGGGGAAGCTTTTAAAAATAACCATTACCAACTTGGGCTACCTGACAGAATGGGTAACAGAATGGAGTATTACTGTCTTGGCTACATGCAGGTGGGGGGCGGGGGTGGAAGAGTTTCTGGCATTGGAGGTGCACACCTTTAATCACAACATTTGGAAGGCAGAGGCAGGCAAATCTCTGTGAGTTTCAGGCCAGCTTAGTCTACAGAGAGTTCCAGAAATAGAGAAATCCTGTCTCAAAAAAACAAAACAAAAAACAAACAAACAAACAAAAAAAAAACAAAAACAACAACAAAACCCAACAAAAGTTAAAATACCTAATGACTCTGTTTCTTTATTAACAGCACTTTAGAAAGTTTAATCAATTTCCACTAACTCTGAACTCATAAAAACTGTTGAAAGATAAAAACAGTGAATTGTTTTTATTTTTTTTTTTTTATCTTTTTTTTTTTTTTTTTTGAGACTCCTAGTCTATTAGCCCAGACTGGCCTAGGCTGATTTGAACATGGACGTCCTTCTTGCTGGTCTGCTCGAATCTCCTTCCTAACAAGCAGATACTGCAAACAACAGCAGCTTGTGTGTTCCACAAGTAGACTGTGGGAAGAAAGGGTCCTACTGATTCAATCTTCACTCTTTAGTAATGAGATTACTCCTTTCATAAACTAGTGTCTTCTGACTCACCAATATCTCCATAAAAAGCAATGTCAGTTACAGAGGCACACACCTAAAACCCCAGCACTTGAAATGTGGAGGCAGGAGGATCAGGAATTTATACCAGTTTGAGGCCAGCCAGAGCTATATGAAACCTTATCTAAAACAGTAACGAAGCAAAACAATAATAACAAAACTTCAAAAAAAATTATACCAAATTTTAAAACAAATGTTGGGAAACGAACTGGTCACACTTTGTATAAATGCAGCTGGTAAAAGCACTTTCTCTTAGATCTAGACTTTCAGAAGGAAAAGCACAGCAATTGGGGGACTCTGATACATTGCTTTCTTCTTTTCAATACCCTGTGTACCTCAGGGATCTCAGCACTCCCCCTGCCACCAACCCCCAACCAGGCTTTCTCTGTGTAGCCCTGACTGCCCTAGAACTCGCTCTGTAGACCAGGCTGGACTCGAACTACTCACAGAGATCTATCTGCCTCTGCCTCCCAGTGCTAGAATCAAAGATGTAGGCCACCAACACCTGGCTTTGTTTTTTTCCAACTCAAAAGTTGGAAATCTTTTCACTGAAAGGAGCAGCACACATATAATTTCTCTTTAATCAGCAACAGACTTGTGTGCTTGGTAGGTACTACTATGTAAAATAAAAAGTTATTGCACACAAGCACCAATGTAGTGTAACAACCAATCTGATAGCACTGATGAGTACCCAGTGACAGACAGAGATGCTTTACCCAACACGGCATTCTATCACACTGCTCAGAATGGTGTACAATTGCATACTACTTCAAAATGTTAATTATTATATAATAAGTCAAGAAACTATTATTCTTTAAAAATCACCTGGCTATTTTTGACTAGTACTTCAGCTGGGTCACTAGTGCTCGTGGTCTTCAGGGAAAAGGCTCTCTCCTGTTTTGGATGGGCTTTGGAGGTATTCATGGGAAGCTCTTCTCTGATGTCCTTTTCTAGGTCTTCTGTGTCCTGTAGAAGAAAGCTGAGATTAAATTTCTTCATCCTTTACTGATTAAAATCCACTCTGTTGTGCTAAAGACATCCTAAGAAAATAAATTCACTTCAAGAGGTGTCTGAGCTAGGCACAGTGAGCTCATCCTGCAATCCCAACACCTGGAGGTCAAAGCAGGACAAATGCTACAATTTCTAGACCAGCCTAGGTTACAAAGTGAAATCCTATCTCAAATCCTATTCCCTTAAATTACACGCGCACACACGCAGGCGCATACACACACCTACCTACCCCAGAATGAGAGTCATTGTAATCAATAGACCTACTCAAAGAGAATAACATTCAATTTACAAGAGGCACACAGTGAAAAGGCTGATAATGAAAACAAGACTTTAAAAATAATTTCACTCAGTGGCTTCTTCCAGGATGTATTCACACATACATATACGCATTATAAAGGATATACAGAGAACTCCAATCTGGTCATGACATGACTCAGCCATGCGATTCTAGGGACAAATCTCTCAGCTTCTCTTTTATTTATTCCCTTAACTGTAAAAGTTTGTCCAGGAAATTTCTAAGATTGTTTTAATGCTACCCATGTTCATTGCTTAGACTTTTAAAGTTTAACTAATCCTAAATCACATTACATGCTTATACATATATAGGAAGTATATGCGCTACAATATTAAGTAGGAGACCAACTAAACTGTATTGTCACTTAAGCACACATGTATAAAAGATGGTAGGTGTTTCCTAACAGAAAAGAACATACAGAATTTACTGAGTGTCAAGGTATGGAATGCCAAACTCTCGTGACTGTTCTAACAACTACCTGAGATGACTGGGAAAGTTCACTTCCTGGCCGAAAGAGGGCTCAGTGGGTAAGGGAGGGCATTTGCTACCAAGCCCAACAAACAATCTGATCCCCAGCACCCACATATCGGAGAGAACTGACTTTCTACAAGTTGGCCTCTGACCTCCACACACATGCTGTGGCACAGGGACAGACAGACAGACACACACACACACCATTTTAAAAGCTCCTTTCCAATATTGTTGTTCTATGGAATGTGGTATGACAGTAATAAGTTTGAATAACAACTTAAAATTCTGACGTGAATTTAAGTTCAGCATGTAGCGAAACCCAAAGCATACCAATTTGGTGACACTGGCTAGAAAATGACCCCGACCCTGTCCTTCCCTCCTGAGGCTGGGGATACAGGCACACACCACCATGTCAGATGTTATGCTTGGATAGCAGGTACTTCATCAAAGGAGACACCTTCCAAGTCCCTGCCTATCTTCTTGACGAACTTGACTATTTCATTTATAAAGAAATGGTTCTCTAGGAATAGTCAGACACTGGGGACTCTTGAAAGTTCTGCTTTCTAGTGTTTTGTAAGATCATGTTGGCTTTACACATTCAGGAATGTGTAACCTTTGCACTTCACAATCAAGTGGCTTGTGAAAAGTAATGCCTTTTGGAGTTTAGAGCTGTAACACACACACACACACACACACACTCACTCACTTTAAGACAGGGTTTCTCTGTGTAATAGTCCTATCTGTCCCGGAACTCCAGTCTGGCCTCAAACTCACAGAGATCCTCCTGCCTCTGCCTCCAGAGTGCTGGGACTAAAGGCGTGCGCCAACCACCGCTCGCACGGCTGCTATATCATCCTTGACCTCACAGTAGCTCAGAAAGCCCGTAGACACAAAGTGACAGGTGCTTGACGGCAGCCTCCATTTTGGTGGACTACTTTCCGAAGACTATGTAAGGTCATGATTAGTTGGCAGTATGAGGGAGCCAAACAGTTGTGCCAGCTGGTTTTAGAGGCAGGACATAGGGAAGATGTTCTTGGGGGATGGTACCACTGGAGAGGAGGATTAGAAGGCAGGTAGAGAGGGAAACGAAATGGACCCTGGTCCATTCCAACCAGATGCTGGTGAAGTTGAAGGCATATGTGCAGAAACTCCAGAATTTGTTCTGTCATGTGTGACCCGGTGTTGCCCTTCCCACCTCACCATTTCATAATAAAAAGTACCCATGGAGTTTGATTTAGTTTTAAAGGTGTAAATCCTTGATAAATTTTTAGGGTAATACAATCCTTAAAAACTTATTTATATTTTATGTATGAGTGCTTGGCATGTACACCTGCATGCCAGAAGAAAGTATCAGATCCTATTATGTAGATGGTTGTGAGCCACCATGTGGGTGCTGGGAATTGAACTCAGCACCTCTGAAGAAAAGTCAGTGCTCTGAAGTGCTAAGCCATCTCTCCAGCTCCGGGGTAATAACATTTTATTATACTAATATTATGTAGCAATTCTCTAACATGGCCAAATTTTCATATGACAACTTTCATATTTTAACTCACTGGAGAAGAGAACTGGCTCAGTGGCCAGGGTCACTTGTTGCTCTTGTAAGGACACGGGGTTTGATGACCGTCATCCACTTGATGGTCCATAAGCACCTATAACATCAGTTCCAGAGGGTCTGACTGCCTCTTCTCACCTCTGTGGGTACTAGGACACACGTGGCACACACACACGTGCAGGCAAGCAACATTTTTACAGATGGTTCAAAGGCTATCATTTATCTCTCTATATTGGAAGTGTCTGTGTATCACCTTTCTGTGCCACCCACAGTGGGTGTATCACAATGAATGCTTACTGTTCAGGAACTTTACCTGTGTGAGAGAGTTATCTTCACCTTGCTTCTTCTTTTTCTTCTTTTTCTTTTTAGATTTTCCAGTTGGAAGAGCTCCCTCTCCTTTTTCTTTATCATCATCTGAAACCTGAAGTTATAAGTGAAATACTGAAAACCCAGCCGGTTAAGCTTATATCAGTCACAACAATCACTCTAAAATGACTTCAGTCACTGTGTTCAGTCTTTATCTTCCACTGCACAGAACCAGGAGGGTCAGGACAGCTTGGGCTGGATGAGTTTGTCTCAAAACTGCCCAGTGGACATTACCAACAACTCTCAAATCCCAGATTCTCTCCCCCAGTCCCCTTTTAAAAAATTTTTTTTGGGTTTTTCAGGACAGGGTTTCTCTATATGTTTGGAGACTGTCTTGGAACTCTCTTTCTCAGAGATTTGCCTGCCTCCCAAGTGCTGCGATTAAAGGTGTGTGCCACCACTGTCCCGATCCCCAGATCCCATTCTTAAAGTACCTGCCTGAAAAGGACCACTGCCTTGAAATTTGCGTCCATTAATTTTGCAGTAATTTAGATAAAGACATACAATTTTATAGAAACATACAGTTATCATTCAGACCTTGCTTACTGTATTTTTGAGCAACTGTTCATATTTAATATAGCTTTAACTCATCCCTTTTCTCTTTTCTTTGCAGTGTTAGGGACTGAATCCAGGGACTGATATCTATACCAGGCTAGAGATCTAACATGGCCTAGCACAAGCATCCCCCTCTCTCAGTAGACTTCAAACTTTATTCTAAACCCTTCTCAGATATATTACAGCACATATTAAAGCAGAGGCTAATAAATTATGATCCACCTCAGGGTCAACTTTCCCCCTTGGTGTGTATGTACACACACGTGTGTGCACATCTGTGTCTGTAGCATGGCACTGGCATGGAGGTCAGAGGGCAACTTCAGGTGTTGGGCTTTGTATCTCAGGACGGAATCTTTTTCTGTTCAATGCCATGTGTGTCGGCTCAGTGTTTCCTGGGTTCTCGTCTCCACCTCCTATCTTGCTACAGGATCACAGGAATTAAAGATCGGTGTTACCTGTGTGGCTTCATGTGAATTCTGGGGATTTAAAACTCAGGTCCTCATGCTTGTATGACCAGCACTTTACCAGCCACGTCCTCAGCACTCTCCACACTAGTGTGTATAAATACCTACTTAGTTCTTCCCTGAAACCCTATTTGCTAGTACTTCTCTTAAAATTTTTTTTTTTTTTAGTCATACATATGTATGAGTGTTATGCCTGTCAGTGCTGGAGATGCTATGTTTGGTGCATGAGGTGTTGGATAACTTGGGACTGGAGTAACAGATAACCATCTGTGAGCCACCATATGGGTGTCAGGAATCAAGAGCAGCCAGTGATTTTATCCCTTGTCCCTTGAGCCACATCTCCAGCCCCTAACATTGACCTTCTAACCACTCAACTTTCTTTTAGGCCAAGATTTTCTTAAATCTTTTTTTTTTTTTTTTTTTGGATGATGAGTATTAAACCCAGGGCATTGTACATACTAAGCACATATTCTCTTACAGAATAACACCCCTAACCCAGATTCCAAAATTTGTAATGAAAATGACCTAAATTCTCAGGAAGTAAATACACTGACACTCTTCAGGCTTAATGACCCTAACAACTCTGCTGCTCAACAATTCCTCCTTCCTGAGATTCAACTGTCTCTGCCTCAGGGCCCTAGAATTCTCATTAGTCTGTCTCTGTCTCTCTCTCTCTCTCTGGGGGAGGGGCAGAGAGGAGGGATGGTGCCTTGACACAGGGTAACAATCTCTGTTGTTCTGTGTAACAGTCCTGGTTTTCTGGAACTCGCTCTATAGACCAGGCTGCCCCTGCCTCCTGAGATTAGAGGCGTATGTCACCACTTCCTGGTAATCTCCAGTCTCTTTAACAAATAATGACCTCCTAGTTCCTTATACTTACTCTTTGATCATTAGGGATTGGTTCCTGGGACTTCAGAAGTGAAGCTCTTTCTTCATCTACCCAGTTCCCCCACTCCTCTGCTGGTGCATTCCAGTCTGAGCTGGGGTCAGCAGACGACAAACCATCTAAAAGTTAACACCATGAATTAGTTAGCTGCCATTCTGCCAGAAGCTGAAATTCAAGCCTAAAAATCCTTTTTGTTGAATTAAGCTGCAATTCTAAACTATTTTTCTTTCCTCTGAGCATATTTTAAGAGTTAGCAAAAAGCAGAAACATAACAGCCTTTTTCCAAACGTTGCTAGGCACAAGATTAACTGGAAGTTTAGACACACAAGACACAGTTATGTTACTCTCCTTTGTCAGTCTTCTAAATCTGCACTTTTCCCTGTCCATCTTTACCCTGGACTAAGGTCTGCTCATATTTTTATAACCACTTTATTTCCTGAGGCACAGAATTAAGCTTTAATCATAGCACCAAAATTATATGCCCTCCTGTCACCTTACAACACACTTCCTCCCATCTTTATAAGCTCTTCAAGATTAGGTTCTTCAAAGTCACCAAATCATGACAAGCTAGGTAAGTGCTTTCTTTCCTCTTCTAATAGTTAACTTGTAGCCTCTTAATGTTTCCCAATGTTATGTGCCTCTATCTGACCACTCTAAAAGGACCTGAGCCACTTGCAGGGCTTTGCATACTCTGGTCTCAAACACTGACATTTTACTTAGGAAGCTAGCACTCACTGGGCAGTGCCAGAGGGGAGCACCAGCCTTCAATTTTCCTTGGCTAACAGTTTCCCAGAGTTAAATCTTCCCTCTCTTTCCTACAAACTATTCACTCCCACATACATTCTTATAGCATCCACTTACAGCCAAGTTTTAAGATGAAAGAGGCTATACCTTACTCCAAATAGTCAGGAAGTCTTCCTAGCAATGTCTAACTAAAATAAGTCCAATAAATTTCCATATTTTTTTAATGTTACTAATACCAAATACTAAGTTTTAAAAATATGCATTTTAATACTTCTGGGATTTCTAATCTGTCCCACTGAACTCTTCCTAGGGTAATGCCAAACATGACTTGAACATACATTTTTAGGATCTAGAAGGCAAATATACATGTTTTATGTTTACTGCTATTTTAATTTTCACAGGTCAACTTCTTACAGGAGAGATTCTCACAAATCTTCACAAAAGTTTTAATACACATTTGAGAAGACCAAGAACGATCTGAGAGGATGCTCATAAGAAAAAACAAAACAAAAAAAAAAAAAAAAAAAAAAAAGCCCAGACAAAACCCTTCTGCATATATGATCCCCAAATGTATGTGAGAAACTCATATTAATAGTAAGCATATCGTCTCAGAATTGAAGGCGTTTATCTGCTCATTAGATAGTTCTTTAAGTAGGTCCAAAAGTTAAAAAATAAGTAGAACTTCTAGTGAGGAAAATGTGCAACAAATGATCACAAGTGTCAAGTATGCTACAAAAAAAGGCAGTCTTTTCCCACCTCAAAATTCATTATCATGCATGTATCACGAGCAGATGGAAATGATATCCAGTCAGTACTTCAGAGCACTAGTACAGAGGTTAAGAATGACATTGTCTAAGAAATGTTCATTAATAACCCTTTATCATTTAATGCGACACAACACTGCTTTAATCCACACACACCCCACTCCAATCTTTCTTTCCTTTTTTTCAAGACAGGGCTTCTCTGTGTATATCTTGGCTGTCCTGGAACTCTGTAGATCAATCAGGCTGGCCTTAAATTCAGATATACCTACTTGTGCCTCCAAGTGCTGGGATAACCACCCAGCCTGCCTGGCTTTTAATTCTTTGTTGAGACAGGGTCTCTATGTAGCCTTGGCTGTCCTGGAAATCGCTATATAGACCAGGCTGCACTGACAGGGATTAAAGGCATACACCACCACACCTGGCTAAATTTATTAATTTTAAAGGGCTCTATGCCAACTTCATGCAGTTCTGACAGGATGATGTAAGATACACTTGTAGCAGCAGTTCATAGCAATATAGTAATCACTCAACAAAAGGCAGCTACTGATTTTACTGTCATTGGTGACATTAAAACCAGTTAAAACAGATAGATTTTTGAGAAATCTCCATGAGATACACTTTTTTTTGTTTTTAATACTAAGGATTCAACTCAGAGCCTTGCCCAAGTGTTCTACAACGAGTTAAACTCCAGCTCTGATATATTTAATACATCTTAAACATAGAAATGTAGTCATGTTTATTTATTGGTTTTTTGAGACAGGGTCTCTCTATATTGTTTTGGAACTTGTCCTGGAACTAGCTCTGTAGATCAGGCTAGCCTCAAAACAGAGATCGGCCTGCCTCTGCCTCCCAAGTGCTGGGATTAAAGGTGTGCACCACCAAGGCCCTACTTTGTAGTCATTTTTTATAAGCACAAATGGATCCAGTAGATGTTTACTGCTCTTTTTTTTTTTTTTTACCAAATATTTGTTAATGATATTGTTAGAGGATTTCAAATGTAAGAGCTTTACTGTGAGAGAAGTCATTGATGGAAAGCTCTGGAAACTTGTCTATTAGCCATGTCTCTGAGCCTGACTTCCAGAAAATAAACAAATACAAAGTTTTAGACAAGTACAAAGAGTTTAGACACTAAATATGCAGCACACTAACACACACCTATTTCCCTAATGAATACTAACTATAGGGTGTGTGGGGAGGGACAACAATCTAGTTTAATACTCGGTGAATTCAAGCCTGGGAAACTACTCTCTGATTCAATTTCCATAAAAACATTAACAGAAGTACAAATCTGTGCTGACTATATAAAAACCTATGCTATTTTTCTCTTTACTGAATGGAAATTAATTTTTTAATTAACTAGGATCAAATAAAAACTACTTAATAATTTAGTAACCCAAACCTAAGCATTACTATCCAGAGATTTTCCAATGAGCAATTCTTAAGATTCATAGATTTAATGTGCTAATAAACTATGTAGTGTTTCTGTTTTAGTAGTGATGGTATTTGAACATGGCTTTGTGTGTGCTAGGTAAGCTCTTTACTAATGAGTTATATCCCCAGCCCTAATGAACTTCTTAAACATAATTTTCATGCTAGGTGATGATGGCGTATGCCTTAAGTCCCAGTACTTGGGAGGCAAAGGCAGGAAGATCTCTTTGAATTTGAGGCCAGCCTGGTCTACAGAGCAAGTTTCCAGGACAGCCAGAACTGTTGTTACACAGAGAAACCCTACCTTGAAAAAAACAAAACCAAAAGCATAATTTTCTTGAGAATGACTCACAGTGTATTCTATTCATTGATTAAACAGAATAATTTATGAGTCTGTCAATGCCTTTTAATACAGAGCTGTATTTATTTATGTAGTTATATTATAAGGGCAATCTGCTTATGGAATAATGTATGTAGGTTCAAGAATAGCATTGCTAGTCTCAACCTGGAGATCAGCTATTTCTTTTTTCTTTTTGAGACAGGTTTCTTTCTCTGTGAGTAGTGTTGGCTGTCCCGGAATTCACTCTGTAGACCAGGCTGGACTCAAACTCTCAGAGATCTGCCTTTCTGTCTCCTGAGTGCTGGGGTTAAAGGTGATGGCCACTATGCCTGCCTGACAAGGGATCAGTTGTTTCTATCAGAAAACGTCCAAACAGTGAAGTCACTCTCCAGTGTTAAGACACAGATTCAATCCTCCACTGAGTAGCCTTTTGCTCACTTGCCTCCCTCTTGCCACCAAGTTAATGTGCCCCTTGCTGCTGCTGCTGCTTCTGTCCTTTCACTTGTAGCAGATGGTTATGGATTAGAGACCAGCGGCTCTCCAAGGACATTCCACGCAGCAGACTGGGGCTATTGGAGCACCCTGCCAAATGGACTGAGTAACCACCAGGTTTGCCCCACCATGAAAGACACTATTAAGGGGTTGTTGATCCTAATCTGTGAAAAACTGATATTAAAGCAATCACAAAATATTATACAGTACATCCTATGCATTCAGGAGTGATAGTTAAATTCAACAAGTATAATATCCCCAAAACAAACAAAGCAAAAAATTCCAAACCAAGACCACATTAAAGATGATACACATATATACAAAAATAAAATTCAGACAAAATGTATTAAAAATAAATTTTGGATATAGAAGGCTATCATTATGGCATAGCAAACTTAAAGATGGTATTCTTGGTATTTGTTCTGTTCTGTTTTCTGACACAGGGTTTCTCTGTGTAGTCCTGAAACTCATTTTATAGACCAGGCTGGCCTCGAACTCAAGAGATCCACCTTCCTCTGCCTCCCAAATGCTGGGATTAAAAGTTTGTGCAACCATTTTTTCTATATTTTAATTTTATGTGATGTGTGCTTATCTGCACTGCATATAACTTTGTGCGTCATGCCCATGGAGGCCAGAAAAGACTATTAAATTCCTTGGAACTGAAGGTACAGATGGGTTGGATGCCATCATGAGGGTGCCAGAACTGAACCCAGTTCTATACGAGCAGCAAGTGTTCTTAATACCTGAGCAATCTCTAGGCCCACCAGGACCACCCCCAATAAGATTAACACTTACCTATTCACTTTGTGTGTCTATATGTGTGTACATTTATGTAGTCATGAAAGGACAACAGTAAGAACCAGTTCTCTGCTATCATGTAGGTTTTAGGGATCAAACTCAGGTGGTAAGGAAGGCTTGGAGGCAAGTGCCCTTGTCCAGTAAGACATCTTGCCAGAACACATCTGGCTTTAA
Organism: Phodopus roborovskii; assembly: GCF_943737965.1. NCBI lineage: Eukaryota > Metazoa > Chordata > Mammalia > Rodentia > Cricetidae > Phodopus > Phodopus roborovskii. The sequence goes on along the minus strand of NW_026126567.1, from coordinate 16,490,583 downwards.
GCATCTAGAATCTCACCAACACACTTTTATATATGTAATTTTTCTTTCTTTAGGAGCCAACATGGTTTTCATGTTAGAAAGCCCGCATACAGGTGAGGTAAAATGTCTAGTGGATGGCCTGCAGCTGCTGGTCAGTGGTCTTAGCTCTCAGCAGCCCAGGCCCTTCACTGCTGCTTTTTGAGTTCTGCACTGCAGAGATGATTATTTTTCCCAAAAGCAGAATTTTTTCTTTAATATACATCTTGATACATTATAATCTGTAGAGCATTCTAAGACAGAATGGATTCTGTTCTATTTTACAGTTCAATATAGATTTCAAAACAAATGATAACACTCAAAACATATGAAATACTGTATTCTAGACCCAGGACTAAAACTAAACCTTCCAAATAAGTACCCTTAGTTGGGCATGGTGGCACACACTTGTAATCTGAGAACTCAGGATTGAGAGTTCTCAATCCTGCAGCCAACTGGGCTGCAAATTGAGACCATGTCTAAAAATACACCAACACAACACAGAACAAAATCAGTCTTAACTCCATCTTCTTAATCTTCAGACATGGGCCTGTCTAATTACCTTTCTAACCTGACCCCTCTCACCCTGTCAGGACTCTGCTTCAGTCTCTGTTGTAAGCTTGCCTCCCTGACCACCAGAGTCACTGTGACTGGACCACACCAAGAGAACAAGTGGAGCAAGACTAGCAAGGTTTGACTCCCATCCTCTTCCACTTAACTAGCTGGATCTGCACAATGAGTGAGAGACTTCTTTCTGCTTCAATTTCTTTTTCTGAAAAGTGTGAGGGACAATAGCATCTATTTAATACACTGTTTTAAGTATTAAGTGAGGTGCCCAGTCCTGGGCAGACAGTCTGAGTTTACTTTTATCACATTTACCCTCACCCTCACACCAAACACTGTAAAGGCATGCAATAGCAGGGTTGATGGTGCATGCCTTCAACCCCAGTGCTCGGGGAAGCACAAGAGGTGGGTCACTGTCAACTCTAGGCTAGCCAGGTCATTTAGTCATAATCCAGCCCCCCCTCCCCCGCTCCCCAAAGGGGTACTTCACATATAAAAATAATCGAGTTTCTCTTTCAGGAGGCTTTAACTCAAACAAAAAAAATTATTAAAAAAAATTTCAGAAGATAATTTCAAAAATAAAAAACTACACAAGAACATTAAATCTCATACTTTCTTTTCTAAAACAAAGATCAAAATAATGGAATATATACAATGTAGGAAAGAATGTGACATAAAATTCAGAGGAAAGAATTCTGAAAAGTGGATTTATGGGAGGGGGCCTTAGAGGTTTTTAATTTTAAATGAAGATGGTGAGCTTTTTCAATATGAAGACTATTTTCTTTTTCCTTATCTTACTTTTATTTTTTTAGGCAGGGTCTTACATGTGGCCCTGTCTGGCTGGAATTTCAGCACAGAACAGATTGGCTGGAACTCACAGAGCCTCTGCCTCCTGACAGAATGCTGGTGTCACAAGGCCCAGCTTTATTTTATCTTTTCTTCTTTTTTAATGAAAGGGTTTCTCTGTGTAGCCCTGGCTGTCCTGAACTCAGAGATCCGCCTGCTTCTGCCTCCCGAGTACTGAGATTAAAGGTGTGAGCCCCCACTGAGATGATTCTTTCTTATAAACTTATGTCTCTGTTGGAAATTGGGCTATGAAAGTGGTTGTCTAGTAGTACAAAATGTGCACACAAGACAATAATTCAAAGTCACTGCTGTAGAGTCTATTCTTTTAAAATAAAACCAAAGAAATAGAATTATTCACTTAAAACAGAAAAAAATAAAAATTAGACCTATAGAACTGTGAGAAAACTGAAACTGCCTCAGTCATAATGGAGTTAGTTTAATTCCATAGATATTTAGAATCAAGTTCCAAGTAGTACAGCTAGTGTTCAATTATATTACTATGACAAAGACATAAAGCATGAATTCAGGATGCTAGAAAGAAAATTCTGAGGAAAGTAACTGAAAAAATTTAAAAGGACATACTTAACCCAGACCATTCATCATCGATATAGGGTTGGTTACGGCTAACATCCCACTGATAATCAGAAGTGGTAGACTGAGAAACTGGCTCAGCAGTAGACCCTTAAATGAAAAACGAATGCAAAAAAATTAAAAATGGAATTTCCTAAGGATGCTTCATAACAACAGTTCTATACTTTGCACATGGACTTTATTTCTCCTAAAAAGAAAAATTTAGAAACAGCAGAAGGAAAAATAAAATTGAGGGCAATTTTAAATTAAGTATGACAATAAATGTTCTAATTCAACACCACCACTCATACCAATCAGAGCCTGACTTTCGTTATCTGCAAATGTCAATGTTGGAAAAAAGCTCCATTTTTCTTCTTAAAGGTAAAGTAGTAAAACAAAATCTTAATGCTAGATGCTTCAGGGTATCCTGAGAACTTGGAAAAATGATTAGAAAATGTTTGAGTTAGCTCAACTTTTAGGCCATAGAGAGAGTTAAAGAAATAGGATTAACCAGAGAGGTGAGACAGAAAAATCAAGAGAGAAGAGTTGTTCAAAGCTGAGAGAGTTAAGTTCAGGCACATTTAAAAGAGTAGAATCTTATTCTAAGTGTGGCTGCTGTTTTCTTAGAGGGAGCGTGAGAAGGAACAGGAGCTGTGAGAGGTGGGGTTCCAAGGTCTCTAAGGAACCAGACGAAAGCAGCACTGGCCCAATGTCCAGAACTTTATGTAAAAATCCGGATATATTTTGGGGCATAATAGTCCATGGAAGTAAAGTCAAACTCACTGTCCCATTAGCTGAGAATACAAAAGAAAGCATCCTACTATCAGGTATACAGAGACACATACACAGAAGACCTTAGGTGACTCTCATACTCACTTTGGATTCAGAGCCACTGATAGGAAAAAATGGTAAAAAAGCATAGGTCTCTGTTAGTATAAATAAAACTAACGATCACTTCTTTCCCTTAGTCTTCACCAATCTATAAATTTCTTCTTGCTTATAGATAAGCTTGCATTTCACTAATGATTACTCTCATTATATACTCAAAATAGTAATATATTTTAATGTAAAATTTAGCAGAGTAGACACTCAGCTACATAACCATAAATGTATCTGCACTAACTCCTGACTGCTTTCTCTGAATGGATGTATATGTTGTACAGTCATCAAATGGAGGAAGCAATTAACTTGCACTCCTGGAAAAGAAATGTGGTTGATACCTCCAAGAGTTAGCAAACTACATCTTGTGGGCCAAGTCCAACCACTGCTTTTGATTGGCCCATGAACTAAGAAAAATTTCATATATATTTGGTTTTATCCCTTGAGACAGGGTTTCTCTAACCTTCTCTGTCACAAACTTAAATTCTGTAGACCATGTTGGCCTTGAACTCACAGAGATCAGCCTGCCTTTGCTTCCTGAGAGCTGGTATGTGCCAACATTATCTAGCCAGAATTTTTAAGTGGTTGAAAAAAAAAAATCAAATGAATAGTGTTTTGAAGGCAGAAGCACTCATTTGTCTATTATCTCTGGTTGCTTTTTTGTTATCACAGCACAGTTGAGAGCAGTAACAGATAGTTTGGCCCATAAAGCCTCAACTACTTACTACTGCTTTTTGAGGAAGAAGTCTGCTGGCCCCCATTCTAGACTAGTGTTCCAAATATCACGAAATAACATCATTAGTGAATGAAGTCCATGGGAAGCTATGTGAACCAAGTAGTATAAAAGAAGGTGTCCCCCTCCCACTTACATAATAATTTGTTTAACATAGGTAGCCTTTGCTGATTAACAAAAGAGCTAATCATTTAAGAGATGTGGGGTTAGTACTACCAATAATAGTGGATGCTATCAGTCACCAGGTCCTAAGACATTATTGTGTATGTGTGTCCACACTATCGGACAGGCTTATAAATTCATGAGGAAGAATGAATAGGAATATGGCAAATTCAACCACAAGTTTGGTAGAGTGTCCAGTAACAAGAGCATGGTCCTAACCACATGGTTTTCAACCTGTGAGTTGTGACCCCTTGATTTTACATTATGATTCATAATAGTAGTAAAATTTAGTTATGAAGTAGCAACGAAACTAACTTTATGGTTGGGGACACCACATCATGAGAACTGTATTAAAAGGGTCCCAACATTAGGGAGGCTAAGAATCACTATTCTAACCTAAAGGCAAAGGCCTTCTAGGAGTATTATTTATGAAAATAAACTCCAGAGGTAGGCCACAGAATTTAAGTCATTGGCACGTAAGGGCTTGGCTGTCCCCTTCAACGTAAAGACCTTTGCTACTTCATATATTAACTATGTTGATAGTAATATTTGATGCTAATCAATTTTTCAAATAACAAATGCTAAAAGTAAACAAATGTTTTGTTTAACTAAATGAAAGACTGTTTTCACATACCAGAGACAGCAGAGTTAAGTGTGAGAGATGCAAAAGAAGCAGAGTTCTGTTGAGAGGCACTCATCCCCCTAGCCACACTAGACCAAGCAGCTGGCAAAATAAAGAACGTCACTTGCAACCTTCAATTTGCAATGAAACTCCATAGATGTACAGATTTAAAACTATGACAGCAACATTTAAAGCTTATCTTAAAAAACGAGAACCAATAATATAGCAATAGCTATTATTTTACTAAGTGTCTACTACGTGTGTGGCTCTCTTTATAATTCTAATCCTTCCGCCAACCCTGATAGGCTGTTTTAGAGCTAGCAAAAGATTTGCCAATACTTAGAAAACTACTTAGCTATCACAGGAACTTAAAGTCACTTTATAAGCCTACTCTTTCCACTATACAAACCATGTCATTATCTATCAAAATTAAGCAACTACTTTAGATGAGGCACCAAACTTGGTAGCTGACATTCATTACAATCAATCATCACAATTACTTAAATATGAGGTACATCTTAGTTACATAACTAAATGTTCATTAATTCCAAATAGGTCTGTCCAAACAAGCCTATACTCATTCTAACTTCGCCATGCTACCTTTTTATTATTTTCAAGATATTTCTCTGAAAACAGAACTCTTAGGTCAATTAACAGGCTACATACATTTGTGGCCCTAAAAGACTTTCTCACCTAGTGACATTCTAGGTGTTTAAGTACACGTCTACACAATGACAAATCAACTAGCATGCATTCTTACTCGACATGACTGTATTCTCAGCACACATACCTCCTCATGTGATCAGTCATACCTGCTTTTCCTCAATAAGCTTAATTTAATGCAGTTCTCTTTCAATTAAAACAAAAGTCTTGAATCCAATCCATCTAATTGGCTGCTTAACTTTATCTCTAACAACACTAGGCAAACATCACCTAATCTACATTCTAACAGTAAAACTACATAGCTCTGTAAGTAAACTAGAAATATATTACAAGGTCAGTCAGTGTTCCCAACATGATTACATAAAACCTGACCTTTTGCTAAGCATGAGATGATACTTTCAGTATAGTAATTTGTTCTCCTTTCTCTGTTGAAAATGGTATAAATTTAGGAATATCTCTGTAAACAGATTTGGAATTTCTGCAGTTTTTGGACATCAAAGGTGGGAGAGGAGAGCAAATTCGGAACAGTATTAGAGAATGAACTGCAGTTTGCTTCTTGAGGGCATCGGTCTTTAAAAAGGGCTGGAAAGCTGAAAGTAAAACAAGAGGTTGTGTTTTTTCTTGCAAGCTGCGAACTTTAATAATCCCCAAATAAAACTAAATTGTCTAAAATACCTGCCATAAGTAAAACAAAAAACTCCATGTCCAAGTGGGGCATGGTGGCTCACAATTGTGTTTCCAAAACTTACTTAGGAGGCAGAGGTAGGAGAATTGCCTAAAAGTTCTAGGCTAGCCTTGTCAACACACAGTTCTCTAGGCTTGCTACAGCTATACAGTGAGACTCTGACAAAACCAAAACCAAAGCCCCAAAGGGAAAGAAAAAATTGAATTACTATGTGAGGAATTATAACTCAGTTTTAAAAAGTCAACAAAACAGCATAGGGCCATTGGACAAATGGCAAAGAATACAGATAATGGGTAAAAGAAACATAAATGATCAATTAAATTACGGAAAATTTTCCAATTGCATCAGTAGTTTAAAAGTCAACCAAATATTTATGCATTTTTTGCTTATCAAATCAGAAAATACTTAAAAAAAAAAAAAAAAGTTCAGCCTCAGTAAGCAATATGATCAATGGGCACACAGAGGATGAAGTATGAGAGTCTAACAATACGATGACCACATTCATGTTTGCTTTCAACACAAATCATTCTTAAAAAAATCTATCTATCCTAAACAAATACACTAAATGAAACATTACCTAAAATAGTTTTTAAAAAGTCAGTCTCCAATAATATGGAAATAGCTAAATAAACTATGTTACATTTAAATAACGCAGCACACGAGGCCATTAAGTAAACTTGCTCATAAAAGCAAGTAAAACTTTCCTTATAAGTCTGGGGATGGGGAAAAGGAACACAAAAATGCACATTCAATTCAGTTATCTAAAAACCAATAACTACACCCAGTAGGAAAAAAACCATAAATTCAAAGACTGATTACAGCTGCCAACTGGATGGTGTGATAATAATTTCCCCTTACCTATTTGCAATTTTCCATACTTAATAAAAATTTGTTTTCCTATAACATACATGTTGCTTAAAACACATCGTCTCTCAATAGGAGAACTAATTTCTGCCATTAAAACCCAGGGAAAAAATAACTTAATACACTTTCTACAGACTATAAAACAGATGCTATAAACCTGTCTAGTACTTGTATTTACTATTTTTATTTACACTCAATAAAACTATTAAAATCTATCACATCTACTCATATATTAACAACTAAGTTACCCATCCTAAGGAATGAATGTGACAGAGAACATGGAAATACTATATAGAAAGCAAATGAAGTCAACTGTGTTGGTTTCCACTTGCTCTGTTCCATGGAAAAGACTAAGGTCACTTAATCATTCCTATTACTTCTGCACGGCAGGACTAGTATTTCTTCTTTTTTTTGTGTGTTGGCAAGACAGGTTCGCATGTAGCCCAGGCTATCCTCTAACTCATTATGCAGCTGAAGCTGACTTCCTGGTCCTCCAGCCTCTACCTTCTAAGTGCTGGGATCACAGGCATGCATTATTATGACCAGCTTAGGAATGTTTTTAATTGATAGTTTGCTTTCTATCACCAATCCTGAAAAATCCAAGATGTGTTAGATTACCAATTTTAAGTGAATTACATTTTTTCCCCTATGAGTTCTTACCAATGCCAGAAAATATTGAGCGATCACTCCAGTTCCTTCCCCAGTCTTTCCCATTGGCATTAGCATCAGCAGTGTCTTGAGTCCAAGCAGGTGGTTCTGTTTTCCTCTTGCCTGCAGAAGCAGGAGGAACAGAGTTCCACTTCTCCTCACCTGCACTCATCTGTGAGGACAGTTTTACAGACTTTTCATTCCAACCTCCTCCATTGACAGTAAGATTTTCATTCAATCCTGAAGAAACTTAAGAAAGAAAGTAAAGATTAAAAACAGATACATAATTTGTTAAAAATGGGGCATTTTCAAGTTTCTATGATAACTCGGCTTATGCTTAATCCACTCTTCCTTCTTACTGTCCTTTCAGTAGGTTAAGTATAAAAAATAAATTATACAGTTATGACATTATTACCAAAGATCCCTTCTAAAGTTTGTTTCTGAGATAGGGTCGCACTTTAGCTCACTTTTGTCTCATGGTTCTCCTACCTCTGCTTCTACAGTGTTGGGATTACAAGTATGCACCACAATACCTGACTAATAGATCACTTTTTGATTTAAAGTCAACAGAAGGTTAAAAGGGAACATGCATACTAGTGATGTTCTCAATGTGAAAATGACAGACTGAAAAAAATACTCTAGTTCATCATGAATACTCGCCCACTATGAAGACTTTTTAGTTACAAGTTCTTTCTTTAAATATACTTTTGTATATTATAGTATGTTTAATGACTACACATCACAATCAACTAAGAAATTTAAACAGACTCTATGGCATTGGCCCACCCAATTAAAATGAGGACCTTAAGGACAGAGTCTTTTTTTTTTCCCCCCTTCCTAAACGTGTAGCCAGGATTGAGATGCTTGGGTATTAAGGAGTGTTACTAAGCTTCATATGAGAAGGTGTTTTTCTTTTTCTGTGACACTTCTGCTTTAGGCTGGCATACTGCTCCAGAAATGAGAAATGAGTGAATTAGATTAATTTATTTATGAAGCACTCAATAACTTTAAACTATCACAAAATATTTGATACCATTAAAGAAATAGCCAAAAATTTACAAGAGCTATATTTTCTTAAGATACAGACTAAAGTCTCTTTATCCCAAATATGCCTGTATTACACTAATGTCCAACAAAGATCCTTCTATATTGGTTTAAATGATGCGAGCAAGACCAGAAATTGCACATAAATTCTTACTGAATGTTTTTATATACAGGAAGGGAAGGAGCTAGAACCAGACAGAGTGCAAGAGAGCTTCCATTCCCATTTTTCAAAATCTCTGCGCTATGACCACATTAATGTAGAAATTAAAAGCCACTTTAACCCCCTTTCTTTCCTGCCACGTCATTCATGTGTGGAAAGAGACATGCATGCAAGTTTCTATTTTGGCGGGCCTTCAGTTTAAGTTACATGTAATTTCTCTCACCCTGAAGTGCAGAATCTCCTTTTCCAGACTTAAAGTTGCTAACTTGAACATTTAGATGAGAATCACCTGGGTTGAAATAGAAATAAAATTCATTTAATACTAAACAGGCCACTATGCACATTAAATGAGGAAGAACATACAACTGTTATCTATAATAAATTGCTCCTTCAAGTGCCAGTTTTGACATTGAAAACAATGACTTTACAACTTATTTCACATGTCCACAGGAAACTGAGTCTCTAGTTACCACATTTTTAGTCAGTTAAAATGTTGGTTCCTGGAAAACTGCCCCATTATAAGTTATTATAAGCACTGTCTGTTACTCTGCAATGCTTGTAAATTCTGAAGGTTCTTTTAGTAGGAACTGGAGAATCAAGCTCTGAAATTGGATTCAACTTTTCCTCATCTCAACATGAGCTGCCTTTTCAATAATCCCAGAAGCAAGCACATAATTTAAGAAGAGCACTGCCAGATTTGGGATTATAACAGGAAATATGACAAAAAATGAAAATTATATGTTCTAACATAAAACTCCAACTCGCTGGCACAAAATAAGCATAATTATTACAATATACCAAAAACAAACAAAACTAACTCAATATACCTATGAAACATGAGGTACGAACAAGGTGGGCATGCCCAAATCAGAATAAAGATCACCAACAAAAAATACTAAAACTATTGATATCATTTGACAGCAGAATGGATAAGGAGAACTCATTGCTGTACTATGGCAGTAAATTTCAGTAAGTTAGTAAGCAAATAATAACAACAACAAAAAACCAAGGTAAGAAGGTGATCTGCTAACCACCAGGGGTAGAAAACAGAGAGGTCACTAAAGAGAAAGGAAATAAACCAGTGCTTTGCAGCTAGTGAGCAGCATCACTTTGCAAAATGTTAGCAGCACAAAGTGACTCCGCAATCAATATTGGATAGTCTGCACAGCTGAGTTCTTGGTAGGAAAGGACATTGGCTTAATTATCTTTGAAGTTTTGGTCTATCTTTATGAATACTTAAAAATGCCAAAAACCAAATCAAAACTAAAAAAAACTGGGGCGGACAGACAGAACCTGCACTGACCACAACATGCTTATTTCATGTTGGAATGAAAGTGCCCAACATGCAGAATGGTGATAAATATTCCATTTAATCAATGTCTTACTCACTGTAAGAAATGGAGATGTAAGAGGACAGGGGCAAAGCAACACACACGAGGGAAGGAAGCAACAACATTTTCTAATGTGACTCAAGGCAGAAAGGCAAATTTTAATTTAATAAGCCATTCATTAGGCAATATTAACAACACTGCTGTTATGAGGTAAACCAGGATGCGGTTCACAATACTCTCATGAAGAAGGGTATATCAGTACAATGTGAGCAGATGAAAATAGATTGTGACATATTTTGTACATCTGACTTAAAGGAGTTTGATTTGATGCACCACTCTTATGTTCCACTAATATACCTTTATTCTTCTTGGAACCAACAGGAAATGATGCAGTTGTAAGTTGCTCGGTGGTAACTGTGATGGTATTTTCTATCCCAGGGATAGTTGAATCCAATGAACCAGAATCAGTCAGCACTTTATCACGTTTACGTTGTTGTCGTTTCTCTCTGTGACTAATTTTAGTTTCCCAGGCTCCTGACATAGCCCGAGAAAAAAAATGTTATTCAGTAAGGGGAAAACAAAAAAGTTGTAGTTTTGAGGGAAAAAAAAAATATGGGATGGGACAGATATAATAAATTTAGATATTAAGCTAAAAACCAAAGAGTGCTGATTATATTAATTCGCCCTAAGAATTTATTCTAACCTCATGTTAGGCAAAAAAAAAAAAAAAAAAAAAAAAAAAAAAAACCACCAAAACCTATTGTTGTTATAGTTTTGTTGTTTAGTAAAATTTTGAGTAAGGTTTAGAAAAAGTGACAGAAAGGAATTGTCTCTTTATCTTTTTGTCCTGTTGGGCAGAAGTGACAGGAGAGTGTTATATCTGCTACTAATGCATGAGTTTAGGGTGTGATGATAATAAATGGCTTATTCAAGAATTTTGCACACAGCCTTTTAGAAATGGCAAATTTAAGATAAAATGGGAAACTCCAAACCATATCTTTAGGAAACAAAGACAAGATGAATGGCCTCTCAACTGTCAGAATATTGAGCAAACATAAATTTTAAGGATAAGCACCATTGGATGCTTCAATGATTTAGATAACTAAAGTGTTTCTTAACAACATCCCAGATCTTTATGTTAAAATTTATGGCAATTAAAAAGAGCTACATACAAGATTAAGTGAAACAAACGCAGCTTGCATCCCATACACCTCAATTCAAAAAATTAAATATTTTCTATAGGCCTTTCCCTTTCTCAAATACCTTCATCAACTTCCTTCCCATCATGGCGTGAACTGTTTTGCACTGCTTTAGCATCTGATTTTGATTTCTTCTTATTTTTCTTTGACTGAAATAGTAAAATAGAATGTTATTTATTATTTTGTTATGTTTTTGAAAAGGTACGAGTCAGTAAAGATACATAATGAAATGTATGATGCTGAAAACTAAAAAATTTAAATTTGATTTAAAAACCAGCATATTAAGTGGTAATAAGAGGTTATCATTTATTGAGTGTTTACTTTGTGCTAATTACAGTCATTTTCTTATTTATTTTCTAAAAATACAGAAGCTATTACCCCATTTTAGGGATGAGAAAACAGAGGTAGAAATATTAATTAAACATTACACAGGCTCTACTGGGTCATATTAAATCAGTAAATGAAGTTAAAATTCAAGGTCTGTTTGGCTCCAGAACTACACACAATGTGTCCTACATTATAGTATAAACAAAATACTGTAATATGCTGTTCTAGGAGCAATAAAATTAAAACCCACTGCCGTTTTCAGAAGAAAAATTATGTACTAAATAATGGTTTGATTGCACAAGGTACATTGCTGATACACCCTATGCACAACAAATCAACATATCAATTGTATAAAGCATAGTATTTATTTGGTCAGTTTCAAAGCAACATGAAAAAAAAAATCAGACTGTGTATGCTTAACAATTCAAATAAAGATAAAAATACCAACGCAAGATACAAATTCTGGAATAGTCTTCCAATTCCTTCCTGCTAATTTATATTGTCCTTTCAAAAGCTTGCCAAAAACTCCACATGATTTCTGTATTTAGACAGGTGTTTCCAGAAAAGAAACAACATTAACAACATAGTAGGGTTTTGGTGTTTTGTTTTATTGAGATAAGATCACCTTTAACCTCCCCACAATCCCCTCCCCTAGGCTGACCTCAAACTCACAGCCTCCAGAATACTGGGATTACAGCACAGACACACATGGGTAACAGTTGTGCACTACCACATCTAGCCTTAAACGTCTGCTTAAACATACTCTGTAGTCACTCATTTGGGTACCTATGAGATTAGCTATTCACTCATTACTGCACAACATCTTTAAGTTATAGGCTGTATTTTAATAATAAGGTATTTATATTATGAATAAATGGTAAGTATGGTTTGAATGAACTGAATTGATGGTATCTTTGTGCTTTTCCTACCTAAGAGCAACTTACAAATAGAGTCTGACTTATGTGAGTCTATGGCTTCAACTAATTTCATTTTGAAAATACACAAGGGAATAAAATGTAGACATTGGTATCTGCATGGGGTCCAGGTGGCAGTACCAGACAGAGATCGAGGGACAACTGTATTCTTAAATGGTATGAATTTTGAAATGTAGTAAAAACTGTTTATGAGAGTAAATTAAAAAAAATATTTTTAATTTATTATGTAGTGTTCTGCCTAAATGTATGCCTGAACGCCAGAAAAGGGCACCAGATCTCATCATAGATGGTTGTGAGCCACCGTGTGGTTGCTGAGAATTGAACTTAGGTCTTAACCCCTGAGCCATCTCTCCAGCCTGAGTATATATATATTTTTAATCACCGTATTTTTTAAAAGCTGTTTTATTCTCTTCATAACTGATCTGCATTTGGCTTTTTGAGTGTTCTCATTACCATGTTTCATGTTTAATATAGTACTTCATTATATTTACCTGGTTGTTCATATCTACTTTTTAAAAGAATCCAAATTTTAAAAGAATTCAGTGGCTTTTGTATGTCCAAATACTAGTAAAATTATTATCATAATTCTTTAGCCTTACATAGAAATCTTGAATCCATTAGCTCATATTCCCCATCTCCCTCTCCTCATTCCAACTACTTCTTTCTTTCTGTCACAACTATTCCAAAGAAAAGATAACACATTGAATACATGTTACAGTGTAGGGCAGGAACAGCAGATTTACTTAGTCCGTGAGAGCCCAGAGAATCAGTGTTTTAGGCTTTAAAGGCCTGGTAGCTTTGTGACAACACAATTTTTTTAGCATGAAAGCAGGCTTATATGACATAAAAAAGAACTGATGGACTGCTCCAATAAAACTTTATTCAAGCTATCTTAACATTTTATAAGGCTAGACAACTACTACAATATAGCTAAAATACTATCACCTCAATGGTAACCTATAATTTTAAAATGTATTTTAATGACTTAATGACATAGTATGAAAAGCAGGGTAATCTAAGTCTTTGATATCTGGTGTAATCATGGCTAATCTTGTCTGAAACAGAGTATGTGTTATACTTAACCTCAATTCTGATTAGTCACATTTTGAGTATTCAACATGCACATGTGGCAATGGTTGCTATGACAGACAGTCTGTGCCTCCAGAACCTGTAGTAGGCATCCCCCCTTTAAAGATAAGGAAACTGGGGTCATAAGGAGAATAAAGTCCAGTTCTAGCCCCAGACTCCACACTTACAAATAACCTACTATTCCAACTAATTTAACTGCAAAAGCACATTTAATAATAATAAACAAAATTATTTATGAAAGCAGATTAGTGAGTGCCACTATAGCTCTGGTCAGTGGTTACTTCAGAGACTGAAATGCTCAGCTCTACATGGAGCACCTGTGTCACTCTTTCCAGGGCTCAGTGAACACTAAGAGGAGTGGAAATATGTAAGAGCCAGAAGAAGGGGTGGATTGCTGCTTTCCAGGCACAATATGACTATTACATTCTTTAACTCTTTAACACTACTAACTCTTTAACAGTATCTACATTAGACCTACACAAGATTCCATCATGAAGTAACGAGGTACTTAATAGGTTCTGTCCTTCTCTGAGTTATTATGTGCAGTTAATTATGTAAGCATTATAAGCAATTAATGGTTTCTGATGGCGAAAGAGAGACATTTTTTCAGTAGTCTAGCCCTGGATACCATGCTTCTGTAATAAACCTTTATCCATGCCCTTCTATGCTTAAATTCACTGGTATACACATACTCCCCTCCCACCACTCCCTCAAAGGATAGAATTATACTCACTCAAGTATACTAAGATTTGTTAGTATCACTGTGGACTAGACTTAAATATGCCTTAACTTTACCACTATTTGTCTTTTTTAAATCAAAATGTACATCCAGATTAGACTGAATATGCACATAAAGCTTTACGATAAAGACTTCCTTTGTGTACACAGTGAATTCATGCTGTGTAAGAACTCTGCCCCTGAACTGCTTCTTCTAGTGATTTTCCTGCCTTAGCCTCACAGGCCAGTGCCCCTAAGGTCACAATTACTGCCTTATACTTTAAAGGAGCTCAACTATAGCTAATACCTCCAGAGGATAGTTTAGCTTTCTTGTTACTATACTCCCACCTATTTTACTGACACATTCGACCATGGAATCAGGTACATTATTAAATCTTGTCCAAACAACAGAACAGTAAAAATCCCCCCCAAAAAATGTATTTAAAAACAGACAATCTAAACAGATATTTCTGAAAAGAAGACATACGGGCAATAAATATATGGAGAAATGAGCAACACTCCAATCATCAGGGAACTGAAAAAAGCTGGTGGGTTGGCTCGGCAGGTAAAAGTGCTTATAATGCAAGCCCAATGATCCGATTTTGATCCAGAACTTGCAGGACCCTTGTAATGTAGTGGCATATATCTGTAATCCCAGAACTCCTCTGGGAAACAAGGAGATAGAGACAGATTGGAGTATGCAGGCCAGTAGAAGCAAGAGACTCCACTCCAATTGGGTATGAGAATCAACTCCCAAATGCTATCACATGGCTGCCTGCACACATATACATGATGATGAGCTGTAAAACAAAGGGGATTGTTGATGGGAATGTAGACTGATATAGCCAAAACCAAAAACATTATGGAGGGTCCTCAAAAAGTGAAAATAGATCTATTATATAATCTAGCAACTCTCTGATTAGATATACATCCAAGGTCTATCAAAGAGACACTACATGCTTTCACTCAACTGTGAAATGTTAAGAGTTGGTAACATGGAAATATAAAAGAGATTAAAGGTTAGTTCTAGGAAGAGCAAGGAAAGATGACAGAGGGTGAATGGCAGACACACAGAATTGGGGGAAATAGTTCTAATGTTCTCCGTATAGAAGGGTAACTACATATTACAATAATTAATTATATATTTTGAAACAATACTGGAAAAAATTGAAGGTACTCACTGGAAGGAAGCTAACTGGAAGGAAGCTAATATAAAAAGAAGATACTGATTACTGTGATTTGACAATTACAAGTGTACTGGATCATATCATTCAAGTCCAAAATATTTTTTGCTATGTCAATAAAAACAACAACAAACAAAACCAGCCAGACTGTGGTGGTACACACCTTTAATCCCAGCACTGGGAAGACAGAGGCAGGCAGGCAGATCTCTGTGAGTTAGAGGCAAGTCTGGTCTACAGAGTGAGTTCCAGGACAGCCAGGGCTATACAGAGAAACCCTGTCTCAGAGAAAACAAAAACAAACAAAAAACACACCCAAACCAGCCTTTTCTTGAATGGTCTCCACACAACCAAGACTTACAAGCTATTTGCTACATGTCACATGTTATTTTAGAAGCTTCATGAACTGTGGACATTAGCTGTGCCAAAATCTAATAGGAGAGATAAACAAGTAAACAGGCACTAGGAAAATTCTCATGTTGAAGACCTACCTTCTTTTCTTTTCCCCCTTTTATTGAAAATACAATATATTGAGATTGGTTTCCCCTCCTTTTCTCATACAATATGTCTAGATTGGTGAGGCAGAGGTAGGCGGGTCTGAGTTCAAAGTGAGCCTGATCTACTGAACTTGTTCCAGAATAGCTAGGGCTGTTACACAGAGAAATCCTGTCTCAAAAACAAAGGGAGAAAAAAAGGGAGAGAGAAGGAAAGAACAAGGGATATGCCCTGGGCAAGTCAGGCAGAAGCCAGCCAGCCAGGCACAGAACAGCAGTGAAAGTAAGGTATTCTGAAGAAAAGTAATAAGCCCCAAGGCAAAACGTAGAGAAAAAGAAACAGATTAATTTTAAAAAGCCAGCTGAGAAACACGGCTTCAAACAAAAGTCTCTGAGTCATAATTGGGGAGCTGGTTGATAGCCTAAAAGAAAAAAAAGCCTGGTATAGCCATCTGTCATTAACCCCCCACCCCCAGATTTCCAATACTGCTTTAAGTTTCTGTGTGCAAGTAGTCAGTTTTCCTAGCAACACATTTTTTTTGTTTTGTTTTTTTTTTTTGTTTTTGAGGCAGGGCTTCTCTGTCTTGGCTGTCCGCCCTTTTGAACTCGGGTCACAGAGACCCACCTGCCTCTGCCTCTCAAGGACTGGCATTAAAGGTGTGCACCACCACTGCCTGGCCTCAACACAACTTCTTAAAGACAAGAGAACAGGAGGTGTTCCACTGGCAACACTGACATACTCGATGAAGAAATGCGCACTTGAAGAACTCAGCCTAACAGCAGAGATAAACAGAGGTTCAGAGGGTAAATGCACCAAACATTCCCAACAGTGTCTGAAACAGACACGTAGTTGTCAGATGCATTCTAAAAATCAATATGCCAACCAAGCATTTTCTTAGTCTCCTACTTAAATTTTCTGTGGTTTTATTTCATATACACAAAACAGATATAAAAAATGTAGACTATATTCGTAGCATTGAAAGAAATGTGTCCATATTATGTTAAATGTGTCCACATAAATACATACATTATACATGCTCTATCACTCCCAAGAGAATGGATTAAATGAACGACAGACATGTAAACAATAGCTTTTCGATAGCTTATGTCTTGATATTTCTTTTTCTGGAACTCACAGACATCTGTCTGCCTCTACAGTGCTGAGATTAAAGTTTACACCACCATACCTGGCCTACACATGACTTTGTAATCTAAGTGCTGGTTAACTATAAAATACTGGTTTGCTATGTCACTCAAATTTTGTTTAATATTAAGGTATTTCATTATAGTTTTTTTTTTTTTTTTTGGGGGGGACACAGGGTCTCATGCAGCCTAACCTGGTCAAATTGAAGTGGTTATTTAACTCAGTTGAAGCTGACCTTGAATTCTTGATTATCCTGCTTCCAATTCCTAAATTCTGGGATGAAAAACATGTCCCACCGTCTTAGTTAGGGTTCCTATTGTTGTGAAGAGACACCATGACCATGGTAATTCATACAAAGGAAAACATTTAAATGGGGCTAGCTTACAGTTCAGAGACAGATATGGTGCTGGAAAAGGAGCTGAGAGGTCTATATCTTGATTACCAGGCAACAGGAAGTGAACTGTGTAGTTTGAGCATATGAGACCTCAAAGACCACCCCCACGACACACTTCTTCCAATAAGGCCACTTCCTATGAACCTATGGGGCCCATTACATTCAAACCACAACACCTACCATTTTGGACTCTGTTTAAAAGTCATATTTACAATGCTACAAGTGATGTCATCAGAAATTCTTTAACGTTATGACAGTAAATCTAAATCTTCAAAATTTGTCATTTTTATTTGACAAGTCCATTCATCATTGGAATAAACACTTTTCCTTGAAAAGTAAAATATTTTCCTTGCTGTGATGGGATCACTTTGTTTATTCCTGAGAAAATGCCTGTAGATACCCAATTCTGATAAGCCAACGCTTTGTATCAATCATTATTTCAAAGAGGAACAGGAAAACGTGTACAGCTCACTGTACAAGTATAGTTCGCCACGCAGAATAGTTAAAATCAAGTACTTTAAGATTTAGGACAGGCAAGATGGCTCATCAGGTAAAGGTACTTGCCGTCAAGTCTGACAACCTGAGTTCAATCCCCAGAACCCACAAGGCAGAGCAAAAGAACAGATTCCTCCCTGATCACATGTGTGTCCACATAAGCATATACACAAAATAAATGTGGCAATACAGAGTCAAGGGGCTGGAGAGATGGCTCAGAGGTTAAGAGCATTAGCAGCTCTACAGAGGTCCTAAGTTCTATTCCCAGCAACCATGGTGGCTCACAACCACCTGTAATGAGATCTGGTACTCTCTTCTGGTGTGTTGACATATATGCAGGCAGGATATTGTATGTATGTGTGTGTGTGTGTGTGTGTGTGTGTGTGTGTGTGTGTGTGTGTGTGTGTATATATATATATATATCCCACAAATACAGAGTAAGAATTAAGATTAACAATTATTCCCACTGAATCCTTGATAAACCATTCTTAAATGAAACTAGCAAACTTCTTCCAGAACGGAGTTGACAGCAGTAAGGACAAAGAGCCAAAGAGCAGCCAGCAGTTCAGTGCTGTTGCCCAGAATCATGGTAAAGAGTCAGTAATTCACCCACCACTTTGGCACCATGAGTGCAAATATCAACACAGTAAAAAACAGGCAAATGCTTTTATCACTGTACAAACAGTATACAAAGGGTCTCCAGGGCTCCTTCCTCAGGATTCACTACCAAATTTTGAGAAATGCTGCCTTAGAGAAACTGAAGAAGTTTTATTTACCAGGTATTAAAAATAAATAAAAACACCCCTCACTGTTGCTTGATAGGATGAAGTGATGTGAAAATATTTTGCTCATTGAATAGTATTCGTTCTTATAATGGTATTAGAATTTCAGTAGAAATCATTATTAACTTCATCTCTTAACAATCTAATAGTAACCAACCTTTATACATTTAAAAAAAAAAATCAGCATTTTCAAGTTCTCCCTTTTAGTTTAAATCTTTATAATCCTAGATGCAAAATGGATTCATTAATCATAAATGCTGCTGACACATGAATTTACCTGGTTTAAATAAGAAAAATCATATGCCCTTCCAATCTTGATCACCCAGACTTAAGGCTTTTTCCCCTAAGTATGTCTGAATATGTTCATTTATTTCATTTTAATAACACCCACGTTCATTTTATTCTCTCTGTCTAAAACTGGCTTCCTCCTTCTAATTACTGAAATACCATTCATCTTTAATTAAGTCAGTTTTCTCCCTCCTCCCCCTCTCCAGAGTCTCACTCACTATGTAACCCTGGCTGGTCTGGAACTCACAGAGATCTATCTACCTCTGCCTCCAGAGTGCTGGATTAAAGGTATGCACTACCATGACCAGCATATCAATCTGTTCTGGCTACCCAAGTAGGAATCCCTTTCTCCACTGAATACTTAGCACCAAAAACCCTATTTTTACCAGCTTCGGTTTGCCTTTCCTTACCTAAACCATAATCTTTCTGAGGGTAAAACATTATTATTTCTCTACCCCTTCAATAATTATTAGCACAGTGCCTGGCTAATAGCCCTACATGATCTCTATTAGAAACGTATCAGTGGGGCACTGACTGGCTTCTATATCAAAATAAAGACCTAAAAAACTACTAGATGTAGTAGCATTATGAAGGTAGAGGCAGGAGCATCATAAATTTTTAGTTAATCTGGGCTATAAAAAGAGACATTAAATGTATTAAAAAACAAACAAACAAACAAAAAAGCAAACAACCTAAAAAACTATGGCAGGTAGTTTAATCTGCTTTATACACCTAAGCTCACTCTAGCTCTTCCTATATATAAAATATGTGTGTGATTTTTCCTTTCTAGACCAAATTTTACCTATAAGGCTTACTCAATTGGCAAGAAATGTAGCCAATATATATTACAACCTGTGAAACAATTACTCTCTGTACAAAAACCATGCTTCTTAGGGTTGGAGACAGCTCAGTGATTAAGAACAACAGTTACTCTTCAAGAGTACCTACGTTCAGTTCCAAGCACAAACAAGGGGCAAGTGACAACCCTTTGTAAGTAACTCCAGTTCCAATGCCCTTTTCTGGTCTACATATAAGTGTGTGTGTGTGTGTGCGCGCGCGTGCGTGCGCAGACACACACAGACACACACACACAAACCTATGGAAGTCAGAGAACAATTTGGAGTCATCATTTTTTCCTATTAACATGGTTTCTGGGGATGGAACTTAGGTCTTCAGTCTTCAGGCTTGGTGACAAATGGCTTTCTTTACCTGTTGAGCCATGTTGCCAGCCCTTTTAAATAATGATTTCAGCATAGAATTATTTTGTTAAATAAAGTTAACTGCTTAATAGGTAGATGATTCCGTTTCCCCAACAAGGGAAACCTATGTAAACAATACCATTTAACAGTTTTGCTAAGCATTTTTTTAATATTACAAGGTACAATGTCAATATTAGTAACATGATTCTCTATTTGTATAAGAAATAATCTATAAAGCCAGAACCTCACTCAAACAAAAAAATTCTCAAGTAATAAATTACTTTTGGCATATGAACATTTACTAACACCACCATAATATTTTAAAATGTTTGGTGACATAGTCTTCCTTTAAAACACCTTCTTTTAACCACCTATCCAATATGATTATTTTAGATTTTGGAGTTTCCTTAAATGGAAGATACACAACCCTATCAAACACAAAAGCATGATTTTTTTTATGTCACTTTATTAAAAACTGCATACAACATATGTTCCCAAGCTTACCTTTTCATTTTTCTTGTCTGTCTCTAGTGGCTGCTTTGCTGTTGTACTGCGGGGAGTTCTAACAATTTCATCCTCAGGTACTTCAATAGTCCGACCATTTGGCTGCACAGGTAACAAGAAAACACCATATCATCAAACTGGCTGGCTGGCCAAACCAAAGATTTATACCTGGGAAATGACACATATAACAATCAAAATTTTCCCTGACCCAAATTAACAAGGTTGCTTCTGTATGGCTATATCACCTAACTCTCAATGGACATAAGAGTGTTTGTGATATAAAAAAAAAAAAATGGATTAATTTTTAAAGTTTTGTATCTTTATTTACTTTTATTGTATGAGTGTTTTGCCTTGCATGTTGGCCGTGTGTGTCTGGTCTCTGGGGGGGGGGGGGGTCAGGAGCCATACATGGCTGTGAGCCACTTTGTGGGTGCTGAGAATTGAATACGGGTCCTCTCCAAGTTCTTAACCACTGAGCCATCTCTCCAGCCTCCCTATAATGAACTCACAACAAAATTCTACACCACAAATTTTCTGATCACATACAGGTAATAATAACAATAAAAGCAACAGAACAGAGGTAGTGTCAAGGGGTTGTTGGCTCTGAAATGTATTTACACTGTGATCATCATTAGCTGAGTAATCTCAGAGTATCTTACTATCTCTGCATTTTATTTCTGCACCTTATGAGAAGATTTTGGCCAGGCACTGGTGGCGCACGCCTTTAATCCCAGCACTCAGGAGGCAGAGGCAAGTGAATCTCTGAGTTCCAGCCAGCCTGGTCTAGAGCATGAGTTCCAGGACAGCCAGGACTACACAGAGAAACCCTGTCTAGAAAGAAGAAGAAGGAAAAAAAAAAAAAAAAAGAAGAAGAAGAAGAAAATAAGATGCGTTTGGCTCTATTCAAGAGTTAGTAAACTTTGAAAAGTTTTTTAAATTCTCTGTGTGTGAATGTGCACGTGAGTGTGGGGGCCAGAAGAGGATGACAGATCTTCTGGAGCTTGAGTTACAGCTGGCTGCAACCTGTTCAATGTGGACGCTAGGAACCAAATTCAGGTCCTCTGCAAGAGTGGTACATGTTCTCAACCAGGGACCTGTTTGTCTAATCATCTCAACAAACCTTCCATATCAGACCAGATAGAAAATATTTTAGGATTTATGGACCATAGACATAGCAGCAAAATAAGCAGCCAAAGATGATATACAAATCAATGTTGTTAGAAGACCCTAATGTTGCTTTTAATTATACAACCCACTGCCACAATCACAAATAAACAAAACCATTACCTCAGCTTTCCTGACATTTCTAAAATGAGAGACCACACTTAGGTATTTATGGGCAGAATCAAGTCTGTAACCCAAATCCACTTTTTAATCAGGACCATTCTTACTGTTCTCTCCTCTTTTAAATAATTCTGAGCCCCAGTAACAGAAATGGATAGACTGGGGAGTTTCATAAAAAGGGGCCCATGATATCCATATCGTCTTTATGAATCTTATCAGAAAGAATCCTATCACTTATACATTCCTCCCATATTTGACACATTAAAGTCAGTAAATTAATGTACTAGTTTCTAAACCTTTGTCTCTAATATTTGCAGAATAGACTTTTATCAAACTGCCCATTATGGTATAGCTATGTATAGAATGTTGAAACTCTATGTTTCTTTGTCCCTCCCCCCCTTTGGTTTAGTTCTATTCTGATATGCTTAGATTTTACCTTTTTAACTTTTTTCTTCTTCATTTCTTAAAAGATGCCTTTTTATATTCTAATGAGAAAGAGGAGGGAGGGAAGTGTGGATTTAGGTTGCTGGGTAAGAGAATGTGTTGTGTGTATGTGGAGTCTTGGAGGAGGGGAAATTAGAATATATTATACAAAAAAACAAAACAAAACAAAACAAAACAAAACAAAAAACCTCTATTTTAAAGCTTAAAAGTGTCGCCAGGTAGTTGTAGCTCATGCCTTTAATCCCAACATCTGGGAGGCTGAGGCAGGTGGATCTCTGTGAGTTCGAGGCCACCCTGGTCTACAGAGTGAGCTCCAGGGCAGCCATGGTTACACAGAGAAACCCTGTCTTCAAAAATCAAACAGGAGCTGGCTGAAGAGATAGCTCTATAATTAAGAGCACAAGCTGGTCTTGCAGAGGGAACTGAGGTTTGGTTCTCATCACCTACTTAGTGGCTCACAACCATAACTCCAATTCCAGGGGATCCGATATCCTTCTCTGTCCTCTCCAGGCACAGACAGACAGACACACACACACACTCATAAAAATAAACCTTTAAAAATATCAGGTAAGCCAGGGGTTGGTGGCCCATGCCTTTAATTACAGCACTCGGGAGGCTGAAGCAGATGGATCTCTGTGAGTTTGAGGCCACCCTGGTCTACAGAGCCAGTTCCAGGACAGGCTCCAAAGCAACACTGAGAAACCCTGTCTCAAAAAGCCAAAGTCAGGCAAATGAGTCTGGGAAAAGAGGCAATTTACATTTTAAAACTCAATTTGTAAGTTTTCCAAAGAGTTGTGGCAGGAAGTCAAAACAAAAGCTGTTTTCTTAGCCGAATAAATGTCTAATTAATCAACATTTAATCTGTTGGATATTAAGCAACCTGTTAAAACAGGCCAGTGAAAGCCAAAACCTGGTTTCCTAACTCTTGGTCTGGTTTTCTTTCTTCTGCACTATTTTGACTGC
The DNA here is from genome assembly GCF_943737965.1 of Phodopus roborovskii. Lineage (NCBI taxonomy): Eukaryota > Metazoa > Chordata > Mammalia > Rodentia > Cricetidae > Phodopus > Phodopus roborovskii. Next base: position 16,467,358 of record NW_026126567.1, on the reverse strand, counting down.
TCTTTGGTTAAGTTCATGGAAAGGTAAGAAACCTCAGAAGGCAAAGCAGACTTAGGGACTTCAAAATCAGGTACTTAGGACCAGCTAGTTCTACTTTGCAACCTCAGTCTTACTTGCTATTCTCATATGCTAGGCCTTCTTTTAATTCTTGCCCAGGCTAGCCTCAAACTCACTATCTTTACCACCCATTTTTTGAGGTGTAGTGTCTGCAGTGTATGCTACCAGTTTGACCTCCTTTCTTTCTTTTCTTCTTCTTCTTCTTTTTTTTTTTTTTTTTTTTTTTTTTTGATACAGGGTTTCTCTGTGTATAGCCCTGCCCGTCCTGGAACTTGATCTGTTCTGGCCTTAAACTCACAGAAATCAGCTTGCTTCTGCATTCAAGTGTTGGGATTAAAGGTGTGTGCCACAACCAGATCCTCCCCCCCCCCTTTTCATTTAAAATAAAAACAATTATCTCACCGAGTTGTTCAAACTGACCTCTAACTCTTGGGTTTAAGCAAACTTCCTGCTTCAGCCTCACAAGAAACTAAGCCTATATGGAAAAGTCACTATACTCAACTATCACACACCATTTTTTCAGTTCATGTTAACTGACTTCCTGTGGTTGACCTCTCCTTCCTTTCTCCACTATTTCCTCCTCCCCCAAGACAGGGTCTCATTGTGTTACTCTTGCGACTCTTTCTATATAGATCAGGCTGGACTTTGCTGGAGTGCTGTGATTAAAGACCAGGAGCCACTGCACCTAGCCTGTCCTACTTTCCTATGTAACTGAAAAATCTTCATCATGTCTGCCTGCAAGCCACTATCCCACCATGATGATAATGGACTAAACCTCTGAATTGTAAGCCACCCCAATTAAATGTTTCCTTTTTAAGAGTTGCCATGAAAAAAAAAAAAATGTTGCCATGGTCATGGTGTCTCTTCACAGCAATAGAAACCCTAACTAGGACAAGATGCAACAGCTACAGTTAATCCCTGTGATTTAAAAATACTTTTTTTCATGTGTGTGCCATCCAGTGCATGAGGAAGTTAGAAGACAACTTTTGTTGTCTTATATGTAGGTTCTGGGAACCAAACTCGGCTTACTGGGTGAGCAGTGAGCACCTTTACCCACTGAGCTGTCTAGTTAGCTCTAATCACTGTGGTTTTTAAGCATTTTTCTTGATCTCGCCCTAAAGTCCTGATTTCTAAGTATGTGAAACCATGTACCCATCTTCTATGGGTCTTGCTAAAATATTTCAAATGGGAGCACATGGAAACACACCCGTTCAAGGAAATTTCTTCACTTCTAATGCCCTTTCCTCTCCAAAAGCATGATACCCATGTGCCCTAATCTCATATTCAAGTACTTATGGCAATTTTTATACTAGCAATCTCAAAATAAATTAAGACCTGGTAGTCAAAAGGTCCTGGACATGCATCCAACAGACCCAATGCTCCAGACATTAATTCTCTCAGGAAGTCAATAAATTACAACTAATAGGTAAACACATTTTCCCCAGGGTTAAAAATTGTATAAGCTTTCTTCAAGAGATAATATTCTTATATTATCTTTCTTTAAAACAAACAAAAATTACTGGCCCAGTGCATACCTTTAATCCCAGCACTCATGAGACAGAGCTGGATTCAAATTCAAGGCTAGCCTGGCTACCTAGTGAATTCCAGACCAACCAGTGTTACTCAATGAGGCCCCACCACTAAGAAAATCATGTGGCATTCACTTGTGTTCACTTAACCAACATCCAGTAAGCAAACACAACAGAGTGATTGACTTGCAGACCCCTGAAACCTTGAAACAAAGAAAAGCACCATCCCGGCTTCCAAGAAGTTTGTAAACACCGGAGTGAGATAGCAGCACATGTTGGTAATTCTAACTCTTGGGAGGCAGAGGCAGGATTGAGGCCAGCAGTATAACAAGCAAATTCTAGGCCAACATGGGCTGTATAGTGAGACTCGATTCAAAAACCATAAAAGCACAATACAGCAATGACAAAAAGAATAAAACCTAGCACAAGGAGTCAACTACACAATGGCACACACCAAAATAAAAAGGGAATAGTATTCTTCTTCTCTCCCCACCCCCTTTGGAGTCTGTCCTGGAACTAGCTCTTGTGGACCAGGCTGGTCTCGAACTCACAGAGACCCTGCCTGCCTCTGACTCCCGAGTACTGGGCTTAAAGGCATGGGCCAGCAATGCCAGACTTTTGATTGTGAAAAATCTGATACAAATTCCAGCTAACTTCTTAGGAATTTAAAAAACAAAGACTTCTATTTCCCCAGCCCAACAAATGTTGGGTTCTTTATTAACCACACACATTGCAGCCCAAGACATAGTGATTTACCTATTTATTTTAAAATTCAAGTCCAATTTTAAAGACTCTTCACAACCAATAGAACATTATCATAAATATGATCTATAGTACAATTAGTGAAGAAGATCCCAGTCAAAGCCCAACTCTTTAGGGATTCCAAACTATCTCCTGATTAACTATATCATGGATGCTAAAGATTATGTTTATAGGATAGGAAGACAATGACTGTCACATGGCAAAATTATACTATGGATGATTTCTGAAAACTGAAATACAGGGACCATTTATGGTCTGACATCCAATGAGAACTGAAATAAGGAACACAATTGACACAGCAGATACCTATGTCCATGTACTTCTTGTCCAGATCCTGATGATGTGTGGTCTAGAAGTTTAGCATTCTGTGCATCAGTTTAAATTATTAGTAGAGTTGGACAGAAAACAGGAAATGTAAAAAAACAAATAAACAAAAACAAAAAACCTCTCCAGATAACACACCAAACTTAGATTTTCCTATTTTGCTTGAACATTAACTTAAACATATTTCCAACGCATTCTTACACTCAAGAAGTAGAACACTGATCAATACTATTAAAATAGAACCAACAAATTTTAGAGGGTTTATTTGTTCTTGGTTATCTAAGAACATGGCTATTGACAGTCTTTTTATCCTAGGCCTCTGGCAATATGAAGTAAAAAGATGAAAAAAGTCTTGTCCTATAATCAAGTAAATGGAACCAAAATTCTGGAGCCTTTTTGTGGTGATTTGAGGAGGAATGGCTCCCACAGACTCATGTATTTGAATACTTGGTCTATAGGGAGAGGCATGTTAGGAGGTGTGGCCTTGTTGGAGGAAGTGTGTCTCAATTCACTTCCTGCTGTCTAAGGGTCAAGATGTAGAACTCTTAGCTCCTTCTCCAGCAGCATGTCTGCCTGCAGCCACCCACTACAGACTAAACTTCTGAACCATAAGCCACCCCCAATTAAATGTTTTCCTACATAAGAGTTGCTGTGGTCATGCTGTCGCTTCACAGCAATAAAAACCGTATTAACTAAGATACCTTTAAAAATTACTTTTTAGTAGAAATTCTAATTCTAAAACTATAGCAATAAAGAAGTTGGGTTTGTTCTATGAATGCAATTTAATACCCTGGAAGATGCCATAGAAATCAGAAAAGTATAGTAGAAACAATATGACCTTCTTAGCCTGCAAATTAGGACACTGTTTTGCTTGCGAAAACTCCTCTGATATATGACCTCAAGTATGTCAATTAATTACAAGGCTCTTCCATGAAATCACACACACCACTTAAAAGTTTCTTAATCCATTATTCTTTTAGAAAGATTTTATCTTTTAAAATGTTTGTGTACGGGCATGTGTAAGCATGTGGAGGTACCCATGGAGACCTGAGGCTTCTGATACTATGGAACTGGACAGTATGTGCTGGGTCCGATTTTTAACTAAGTCATTTTTTCAGCCCCATATTACTAGTCTTTTAATAATTAAAGCTAGAGGAATAGAGGCTTCAAACAGAGAGAAAGCTATAACTTTAGAGGTAGAGCACTTCCCTAGTATATGACACTTGGGCTCAATCCTTAGTATGTATCAAAAAAAAAAAAAAAAAAAAAAAAAGTAGAAATTCTGTGTCAAATGATAAAATATATTTATTTTTAAAAATTATGTGTATGTATAAGTCTGTGCGCACACAGAAGCCTTTGGAGGCCAGAAGAGGGAATCAGATCCCCTGGACCTGGAGTTATGAATGGTTGTGAGCTGCCAAGTGGGTGTTGGACATACTGAATCTAGCCCTATCCAAATTTACTTAACAGTACTAGCAAACCATTAACAAAATAAAACAAACCAAGAACAATCATAGTTCTACTTGGACTACATTAAAAGATATATTTATTTAGTTCACTATCAAGTTACCCAAACAAACTACAAAGTGTTATTTTAGGCACTTCATTCAGCAACCATCAGCAAAGCCTCTCATGTCAGGCAGGGTTTGTTGCCACCTCGAACTCTAGTAGGTGAGTCTAATCTTGGAAAAGACCCTTGAAAACTAAGTGAGCAGGACACATTCTGGTGACCTTTAAAGGATACAATCAGTTTTAAGACAGAATACTGAAGAGGATAATGATTTCAAATATAGCGACCAGAAAAGAACTTTCTGATGTGATTTTTATTTTTTGATACATGTCAACTCAACTGGCTTTAAAGTTGTTGTGGAGCCAAGACCAGCCTTGAACTACTAATCCTCCTGCTTCTACTACCTAAATGTTGGGAATACAGGCATAAGCTACCATGACTGCCTTTCTAAGGTGATTTTTAAGGTAAGTTCTACAGACTGATAAGACTAAAGGAGAAAGACTGTTCTAGAAGCTTTAACATTTGTTCATGTAAAGAAAATGAACTATGAAACCATTTGTGAAGAACCAAAGCAAACATCACCACCATCACTGCAGTTTAAAGTACAAATAAGAGAAAGGGAACACTGTCTTTGAAAATAAAGCAGGTGCTGGGTGATATAGGCCATGGAAAGAGGTGTTGGTTCTGAGCACAAAAACTACAAAGTGCTGGTTTTAGGCAGGACTGCCATTTATTATTTCAAAAAGACTCCTTACAAGCTAAGCGTGGTGGCATATGCCTGCAATTACAGCACTCCGGAGTCAGAACACCCAATACCGCACTGACACTCAGACAGGAGGTTCCTGAGTTAGAGGTGAGCTGAGTCACCAAGTGAGAAAGCCATCTCAAAAAAAAAAAAAAAAAAAAAAAAAAAAAAAAAAGGGGGGACGACTGGAGAGATGGTTCAGCAGTTAAGACAATGGTTCTCAACCTTTAACACAGTACCTCACGTTGTGGTGACCCTCAATCATGAAATTATTTTCATTGCTACTTCATAACTACAACTTTGCTACTTTTATAATCATAATGTAAGGATCTGTGTTTGCCAATGGTCTTAGGTGGAAGTGTTGTTCAACCCTCTAAGGGTTGCAACCCACAGAGCTAATAGCATTTACTGTTCTTGTAGAGGATCAGGGTTCAATTCCCAGCATCCACATGGTAGTTCACAATTATTCACAACTCCAATTCCAGGGGGTTCGACTCCCTCTTCTTATCTCCCTGGGCACCAAACACATATGTGGTACACAGCCATACATGCAAAACACTCACACATAAATTAATAACAATAAACCTAAAAACAAACAAACAAAAACTCAGACTGGTTACTATAGTGTTGAGAAATTAGTGGAAGCAGCCAATGGGAGAGTACTGCAGCAACTGGTGAGCTTAAAGGTTGCAGTCCCAAAAGACAGGGTAAAACTTTTTGTGGATAAAACTGATGACCCTTTGCTGATGGATTAGATACTGGGTTTGGATGGTTTTGTTTGTTTTCTTCAGGCAAAGTATCAGAAAATACAGACTGGTCCCAAACTTCTGAGTCTCTAGCCACCACCTCCCAAAGGATTAGAATGCCCAGATTTTAAGGATAATTGCCAAGACTTATTTGAATAACTAAATGAATGGTGATTTATCTTTTACAGAAGTAGAGAAAGCTAGGAGAGGGCAAGAGGTTTCAATAGGACAAAGTAGAGTTTGACACAAAGTTGATCCTTAGCATTCACAAATCCTACACTGGAGGTCTCTTACCTACTCACAAGAACTACAGCCACACAATCAGCACCTGAGGCACTTCAGCAGTCATGCAGTCAGAGGGCATGCATGATCTGCAAAAGATATGAGTTGCTCTTGAGGCACATTCTTAGCCAAGGTCAATGCAATATACTGCCTTGTATTTTAGTTTGAATCATTAGAAACAAGTACACCCTCCCTTTTTTCCTCCCCATTGAGACAGGGTTTCTCTGTATTGCTTTGGAGACCAGGCTGGCCTTGAACTCACTGAGATCCACCTGCCTCTGCCTCCCGAGGGCTGGGACTAAAGGTGCATGCCACTAATGCCCTCACAAGTATCCCTTTTTAAGGTCTATTCTGAACCACTATTTTGTACTTTTGTGCTTTTGGTTAGTGACTTCACTGTTTAAAGTGGACCCCAACCATGGAGCTGAAGTGCTGTCTAGCATTCACAAGTAAGTACAAAAGTCTGAAATTGAACTTTGAATATTTATATATATATTCATTCAGATATAAATTCCAGTACCATCAGTTATGAGTTCAATGTTAATAAGTTAATTATATTAAATAAAGCATTTTAATATAATACACATAAAACAAAATGATGGAGACTAAAGGGTGAAAATATTTTGATCAGAGGCTTACTGGAACCTAGACTTGCATTTTCCCAAGAAGCGAGGCTTTAAAGGATAGCTAAAACCAACATAAAGAAGCTAAGCATAGTGATGCAAACCTGTGATGCCAGCATACAAAGGCAATACAGTAAGACATGGTCTTAGCGAAGGCAGAATTAGATCACCAAGAGGCTTTAGTGCCAAATCATGGACCACCATGTGTTATGTAAAACCTACAGAAAGATGTGAAGATTAAAGTCACATGATCACAACTGGCTTCAAAAGATTCAACTAGCATGAGCAGGTAGGAAAACAGCTATTCACCTGGTATGAAGAATAAAAATAAGTTGTATAAAGACTTTATCTTACTGGGGCATCTTTACTGAATTATGTGTTCAATATTGTTATTTTAAGTGCCAAGCACTGTGCAAGATTATGCAAGTTGAAACACTACTGTTTATTCATTTAGCAATACTCAAAATTACACTATAGCAAATCTTTATGAACATTTCTACCATAATACATATAAATAACATATTCACTAAAATGAGTTTTCTTATTAATTCTTATGTGCTTCTAACTGAAACTCAAAGCAACAACTGTTAAAGACCATTCACCTAAGATCCCACATCCTCCTAAATCATTACTTAGATTAAAAGATCAAATTTAAACCAGAACTGACTTGGAACATCACGGAAAACAAATGGAAGAATGATTCTTTTAAATGCCAACAGAAGAGAAAAAGAATGAAGGAAAGAAAAAACAAAGCAAAACAAAAAAACAAAAACAGCTATCAAGTGAAAAGTGGCCCCTCCTCTCAGTTTTAGAGACAGGACCTGCAATTCACACCTAAAAGCAAATGTTATTATAGGATAAAATCAAACTGATTAAGAATATATAGGTTGAAAAATATATTTAAAAGGCTCAATATAGCCATTCTACAAATAAAATGAAGGTTTAAAAATAAATCTTGGGCCAGGCAGATCTCTGAGAATTCGAGACGAGCCTGGTCTATAAGAGCTAGTTCCAGGATAGGATCTAAAACTACACAGGGAAACCCTGTCTCTAAAAACCAAACCAATCAATTAATCTTGGAGTACTGGGGTGACAACCCAATTGTTAAAGCACCAGACGTGAGGACCTGAGTTCAGCTCCCTAGCACCCACATGAAGGCTCCTTGTATCTGTAACTCCTACACCGAGGCATGGACAGGCCAACTAGTCTAGCCAACTGATATGATAAGCTCCATTTCTGTGAAAGACCCTGTTTCAAAAAACAAGGTGGAACACTGGTTGCAGAGCATGGAAAAGTCAGATGAGATCAGATACATTCACCGTGTATGTCCATACACAGTTGTAAAGAAGACAATCTGGAACTGACTGACTTGTCCTAGTGTGGAAGGTGCTGTGTAGCCCCTGGGAAAGACATGGATGATCTTACCTAGCAAGGCACCCTTCATGCTACAATCAATATGTTCCAATTGGTGCCCCAGTGGAATGAGTGTTATGGGGTAACAACTGGGGGAGAATTCATGTAAACCTGGTCCCAAGTCCAAGACTGGAGAGTGATCACATTCCTTGTCCTTTCCTCCCCGCCCACCTCAAGTTCTCACTGTTAAAGATAAAACAACAAAGAAAATCAAAGCATAAAGCCAGTAAGCCAAATGTATTCAACACCTTGGCAGCAGTGGGCGCTGGGGGCTGGCTGCCACTGTTGCTGTGCTTAAATGAACATAACATCACAACAGTCTTTTTAAAAGTTTATGCCGACAGACTAGTGCTGCTCTCAACCCTGGCCAGAGGGGTCCGCAGTGGGCAGTAGTTAAAGTGACTCAATCAATTAAAATGAGGGGAATGTTCAGCTCCAAATGGGACATCTATCTCACTCCCTCAAGGCTCAGAGACCACTGGGAAAGATGGGAGGAGAGAATGTAAGAGCTGGAGATGAATGATGGGAAATGACATCTTTTGGACACAATATGGCTACTTCACTCGTGAACCAACAAGAACTGCCTTACCTGCCCAACAGCTGCCAAGATCAAGCCAGTCAAAAGTCCCTCATGAGCTCACAAGTAATCAATCTTAGCCAAGGACAGCTGCTGGGAGAGGAGTCATTTTCTCTGAGGTGTGACTACTGTGATAGGTTGCCTAAATTAAGGTGGATGGGATGCCTCCAAAGCCTCATACCTTAGTGCATAAAAGTAGCACTAACTAGACTCAGTGGATCACTGAAAGAGAGAATATGTGAAGTTGGAGACATCTTAGAGGGGGTGATGGGAGTTTCAGAGGAGTGTGTATGGGCATAATCAAAATACACTGTAAACGTATATGGAATTTTCAAAGTATAAGCAAAAAATAATATATTAAAAAATAAAGGTTTTCTCCAATGGAGTGTTACCAGGTCTATCAACCACATTCCACAAGACCCACACCTAGGAGTAGTTGGCCAGCACAAAACAGATTCGTTGTTTTTTGTGCACTTTTTGTTTTGGGGTGTGTGTGTGTGTGTGTGTGGTTTTGCTTTGTTCTATGTTTTGAGACAGGGTTTCTCTGTATAGACCTGAGTGTCCTGGAACTCTTACTCTGTAGACCTGGCTGTCCTCAAACTCAAGAGATTAAGAGATCTGCCTGTCTCTGCCTCCCAAGTGCTGTAATGAATAAAGGCATGTGCCACCACCATCTGGCTTATTTTGCTTTTGAGAGCACAGAGAAAGAAAGAATATGAATTTGGGTGAGTAGGGTTGTGAATATGATCTGAAAGGTTGGAGAGGACAAGGACTGTGATCAAAATAAAATTTATTAAGGAAAGAAAGAAAGAAAGAAAGAAAGAAAGAAAGAAAGAAAGAAAGAAAGAAAGAGGGACAGAGGGAGGGAAGGAAGGAAGAAAGAGGAGCATTTTAGAGTGCTTGCTACACTTCTAGTGGGGTTGAATTCCCAGTACCCAAGACGGAGGCTCACAGTCACCTGTAATTCCAGTTCCAAGGGATCCACCACCCTCTTCTGGCTTTCATGGGCACCAGGCATGCATGTGCACACACATGCAGACAAAACACTCAAACACATAATAAAATATTTAAGACAAAAAGAAAGAAGATTGATTGAGGAAGATATCCAACATTGATTTCAGCTTCTACAATCACATATGTTCACATGAATAGATATAGATATATAGATATCACAAACAATTAATTTTGAAAATAGGGGGATGCATGATTTAAGAGAAAACTAAATAATGAGATGAAGCAATAAAAGTAAAATTTTATGTAGACACAATATCCTGGAATACAGAATGCTCATTTATAGAAACTAGTAGTTTCTATCACAGAGTTCACCTGAGTACATGACTCAACTAAAACGTTTTTGAACAATCTGGCTATATAGCTGAGGCTGGCCTCAAATTCAAGATCCTCGTGCCTTTGCTTGCATCCCAGGATTAAAGGTGCACTACCGCTGCCTGGTGAGAAAGATCTTTATTGTTTCTGTGTCACACCACAGCCCAAAATGACCTGGACTCCAGTATGCAGCCCAGGCTAGCCTTAACCTCACAGTTAATTATTCAGGCTTAGTGTTGACATTACAAATATGTGCCACTCTTAACTAGCTTGGAAGGCACACTTTTAATTCCAGCTCTCCAGAAGGAGAGGCAGGTGGACCTCTGAATTTGGGTCAGGACAACCAAAGCTACATAGTAAGACCTCGTCTCTTAAACAAGTAAACAGTCAAAAAGAGAAATAAAGGGTCTTACAGTATAAACTTTATAGCTCTATTCAGTGAGTGACTTTCAATCCATCCGTTTGTTATGAATAGAAATTTAAAAAGCCAGGCAGTGGGGACACCTGCCCAGGAGTTCCAAGTTCAGGTGCAAGAAAGCAGATCCACTCTATCTAGTTCTAAAGCTTCAACTTTAAAAAGTCTGAGATCCTGGTCAGGAACCCACAAGTTGTCAGGAGTACTCAAACTGACCCTATTGCAAATTCCAGGGAGGGAGACCCCTTCAGGGTTTTAGCTAAGATCTTCAATTTAGACACACAATTTAGTCAAACAGATTTGGTTAAACACTTTACTCAAATTTAGGGCTGACAGACTGTTTTCCTCGGGCTTTTGCCATCTCTCAGGCTTTTCCACTAATTTGATTCAACTTCTAAAAGCAATCACTGTGACCAAGCATTTGGTGCTCCCTGGAACCACAGTGGGGCTGTATTTATTAATGTTTTGATAAAGTTCCTCAGTATCCATTGGGGAGGGATTCCAGAACTCTCAAGAATATCAAAATGTACAGATGCCAAATAACTCATAAAATAAAATAAAGTATTGGTATGTCACCCACATACATCCCCACATACTTCAAATCATCTTTAGATTAATTATACTTAGCCCAAAGTAAATGTTATGTATAAAGTTATTACGCAGTATAGATTAGGGAATAGTGACAAGGAAAAAGTCTGTACAGGTGCAGTTTTAAAAAAACATTGCTTTTTTTTTCTTGGGGGGGGGGTCCTCTCATGTATCACAGGGTGGCCTCAAGCTCCTTAAATTGTAGTATTTGACCTTGAAAGTCTAATTCTCCTATCAATACTCCAAATGTTGGGATTGTAGCCATATGCCAAGATCCCAGTTTATTCAGTGCTGGCCATCGAACCCAGGGATTCATGCATGTCAAGTGAGCACTCTACCAACTTAGCAACATCACCAGCCCCTAAAAATAAAGTTTTGATCTTTGGTTAGGTTAATCCATAAAGGCAGAGCACATATGAGGAGTAGTTCCCACAACAAGCATAAAGCTCCCCGAGGAGACACTGAGCTTTGGGTCCCATTCAGAGTAAGACACAAAACACTCATTTTACCTGCTTTCAACTAGGTCCTGGTTTTTTTTTTTTTTTTTTTTCTTTCTTTTTTTCCCTCTCCTAAATAAAAACATAGCACAATACAAGAATATAACGAGCAAGAAATAATGAAGTTATTAGCATTGAAAAGCAGTATTTTTCTAATGGGTGAGGGGGGAGGGTTAGCAGGCCATATAATCAAAGAAGAAGCCAATTTTGTGGGCCACAAACTAAAGAAAAGTAAGTTTATGCCTGTGCTGGAATGTAAAATACTATTTCTGAGTTTAAGGGCATAACTTCTTTATTACATTTTTATTATTTGGCAGATAAAGTTGCCCATTTCACCCAATTCACATCCATCCAATGATCCCGTCTCAATTCCAGGTCCCCCGAAGATCCATTTCCCCTTCCTAACATAAATGAAAAGGAGGATGGGCCAGATCTTAAGTACGATTTCCATTTTTCACAGTGGAGGGTGTCCCTCCTTCAGATGAGTCATCTGTCGTCATGATGCACTTCAAATGGACTCTTGGAGCACCTGTCTCTCCACTCAAGTCCATCTGAAATTCTAAACGTTCTCAAGAGGCTTTGAAACTTTCACAACCTGCCACAATCCACACAGACCTGAGGACGAATGTATGTGGTTTGTTTCAAGATCACCTTTACTCTGAAGCCAAATGTTCTACTTTAATCAGATCTTCACTTAACCCTTGATGCTGTCTACAGAACTTTTAACTATGCATATTCTATGTGGGCTGTTTTCTCTTCTCTGAGCTTAAGGAAGTATTACATTGATACTTTCCTATCCTGTCTTTCTACTCTTCAAGCAAAACACAAATGCTTATGATGAGCTGTCAGCCCTCTTCTTTGTATTGTTACTATTATTTTTTAAAGTGAAACCCAGCTTCCTTAAATAACTTTCATAAATTTCTCAACCTGGAGTTAGTCTCCAAATCACACCAACATGTGTTCACACCTCTATTTAGCAACTATGGGTCCATGAATGCACTATTTATGAATCTGTCTCCCACAACAGCCACCATGATTGACTCTAACTCCTATGTGCACACATCCAATCATCCATCAAACATAATAGAGCACATCTCTACATAGTAAGAACCTGGTACTGGCTTACTGAATTATTGTAAAAAAGCTAAGAGTTACATTCAGATGATACAAAAATTGCAGGTATTTAGTTCGTTCTTTCTTTTTTTGGACACAGGGTTTCTTTATGTGGCTCTGGCTGTCCTGGAACTCACTATGTAAATCAGGCTGGCCTCAAACTCACATAAATCCTCCTACCCCTGCCCTTCCTTGCCCAGGGATTAAACGCATGGGGCACTACATGGGCTAATAGGTGTTTCTTATGTTGCACATCTTTTATATTCCTAACTGTAAAGTATATTTAAAATATGTAAAACCAGCCAGACGTGGTGGAGCACGTCTTTAATCCCAGCACAGAGGTGGGTGAAGGCCAGCAGATCTCTGTGAGTTCAAGCCAGCCTGGTCTACAAAAGGAGTTCCAGGACAGTCGGAGCTGTTGTACAGAAAAATCCTGTCTCGACACCAGTAAAACAGGCTAGTAAAACAGTTGAGCGGATAAAGGCATTTGCCACAAAGTCTGACAAGTTCAGTGCCCTGGACCCACGTGGTGGAAGGAGAGAACCAATTCCAACAAGTTCTCCTCTGACTTCCGCATGCGTGCCATGGCACAAGATCTCCCCCGATAAATATAGAAACTATACGTATTATGGAGAAACGGCAACACAGAAGTAAAACACCAAGGCCTGTTAAAAATGGGATGCCTTTTGCATTTCCACACGTGGTCCAGCAAACTGGGGCTTGAAACCCTCTCTCAACTTCGGCTTTCTAACCTGTCACCCCTTTTACCTTATTTAAAATAAACCCCACGCTGTGGACTGGCAGTACTACAGACTTTTCTGAACTTGCCTTAGCTTTTGCTGAGGGGGCCGTATATCTCAATGGAATATTAGTTAGCCAGCTCCCTCGTGCCAGCTCCCCCCCCCCCCCACTAAATTGACCACATTCATCAGGCCAAGACAGGGCAACCATTTCCCTGTAACACTTCCAACTAAGATGGAAGAATGTCTCGATCTGGACATTTTTAATCCTCTTTAAGCCAGAGTTTTTAGGTCACCGTAGGTACGGTTTCAGGTCTCAACGTGACGTAGAGATAGACATCTCCCTCTCCCAAGGCAGTCTTTCCAGAACTTCCCAACGTCACCGTAAGGTCCCATTACCGTCCACAAGCAGCCTACTTGGCCTCTAGGAAGGGTATGCGTTTAGAGCCAAGGATCCCCGATGGTGGCTTTAAGTTGGGGCACTTTGATTCCCACCCCTAGAGTTAGTTTCCATGCAGGAAACTCGACTTTCCCATCGGCTCTTAACACTTTCCGGACTATTCCCCTACCCCTCAAGGACCGTGTTCACCCCCCATCACTTCGTCCTCAGCTCTCGCTTAACCGGTTGCTCTGGCCTCTCCCCCCACTGCCCACCGGGCTTCCTCGCCCCTACTCACTTTGGGCTTTTCTGGCAGTTTCTTCCGGTTCTTCTTCTTTTGCTCGTCGCTTCTGAGATTCTTCAGCTGGGCCGGGTCTTCGGGGGCCGGGGCCGCCGCCGCCTCCTCCCGCTTGCGGGGCGGGCTCCTCCGCTTCTTGCGGGCGCCGGCGCAAGCCGCGGCCCAGCCGTAGCCTAGCAGGAAGAGCAGCAGCAGTCCGAGCGCGCCGGTGCCCACCAGGATCACCCAGCCCGGGTACCGCTTCGGCTCCAGCCCCAGGTCGAGGCCCAGTTCGGTGCGCAGGAAACCTAGGCCGGCCGAGAGCAACTCCCGCAGCCGGGCAGAGCCCTCCTCGGCCTGCTGGGCCAGCTCGTCCTGCCAGCTCCGTGCAGCCATCTTCCCTGCCGTCAGAGACACTCGCGGGATGACGCCGGGGCGCACGGACGCCGCTGCAAGAGTCGTGGGAGGCGACGGGGGCCGCGACACCTCAGGCCGAGCGCATCGCGGCCGCCCCTCACGCCGGAGCCGGGGATTGGCAGCCGCCGCCGCCGCCGCCGCCGCCGCCGCGGGGCTCCCAGTCCCCGCAGCCGACCTCACGCCTCACGCCGCCGCCGCCAGGAGGACAGGGGGCGGCGGGGACAGAGTGTCTCCAGAGGCGGCCGCTAAGCGGCGTCGGGGCGCCAGCGCCAGGCCCCGCTGTCCTCCCCCGGCGGAACAATGGCGGCTCCGGCCGCGATACACGCCGCGCGCGGAGGCCGGCGGGCGACGGGGTCACGTGGGCGCGGTGGGCGGGGACCAGCCGGTCACGTGGCGCCCGGTGGGCGGGGCCGGCCGGTGTCTGGTCTCCGGGGTTCCCTTGCGCAGGCCGCGTGCGACGCTGGGAGCGGGGAGGGCAGTCGGGTGTGAGTGCGGCAGAGGCGTGCGGGCGACGTGGTCGAACCCATCCGGAGCGTGAGCGGGCTGTCCCCGCGCTTTTCCTGCAGGGATGGTGCGGCGGAGCGGTTGTTTGTCCCTAAGGTCGCGGGGTCGGTTGGGTGCCTCCTTTTAAAGGGGGCGACTGAGGCCGCGCGCCCCACGTGCAAGTTCACAAATGGGAGTGTTTTCCTTCGCCGCGGACTGGCTTTATTTAACATTTGCCAGCATGTCAAGCGTCCGTTCCTCATTCACTCCCACTGCCTGTTGTCAGACTCCAGATTTAAAAAAGCCAGAGAGCCCGTGGGCGGCCCTATTATTTCCCTACTAATTTGTAGCCTTAATAGGAAATATTGAGGCGAAGCGCATTAGGTAGTATTTATATGCAGGGGGAGCTTCCTTGTGGCACATTATTTTAAGCTTTCATACAACACAGAAAGAGTTGCCTGTGTTGCCCGACAGTTGAATGTAGCATTAGAAGGAAACTAGGTGGGCTGGGCATGGAGCACAGTGTCTGTGCCTGCTTGCTGAGCATATGCAAGGCTCTGGCTTCGATCCCCGGCTCCAAAAATAAACGAATGAGGTGCTTCTTCGGTTCCTAATTATAAAAATGCTCGGGGGGTTACCTTAGGATTTAAATTTTGATTTTGCTACAAGGAAACAGTGTCTGTCATTAAATGATAATTAGCCCGTAAGCAGCTGGTGTAAATACAAACTAAAAAATCTATTAATGTATTTTGACCTACATCAGTGTTGTAATGAGTATTGTGATTAATGGTTGGAATCGAGTTTTGCAAGAAACTACTCTAGCTAAGCTTTATGCGGACGTATAATTACTGACTAAATTATAAAGGCCAGAACCTTAGAGTGGGATCTGTATGAACTCTAAAAATGAACAAATTCCCTTCCTAATTTTGGGATAAGGCCTATAATCCCACATATTTGTGTTGGTTCCAGACACAAGGACTCATGGTTTTCCCAAGAAGTTCTACTGACCATTCTAATTATCACCTGTAATTTTATAAATTAAATGATTACAGCAGTTGATGGTGAGCATGCTAGTCCCTTTGGCAGTCTAGAATGATGGGAGATGTCATTCTGTATATATTTCTCATACTGGTTAATAAATAAAGCACTGTTGGCCAATAGGAAAGGAAGATAGGAGGGACTAGGAGACAAGGAGGAAGAGGAAGTAGGAAGGAGGAGTCAGGATGGAGAGCCTGGAGAGAACAGAACCGCCATTCCTCCGCTCTCGGTAAGAAGACCACATGGAAATACATAGATTAACACAAATGGGTTAATACTTAAGACAGAGCTAGCCGATAAGAAAGTAGTAACTGGCCAACAGTGTAATATCTAATACAGAGTCTCTGTGTATTATTTGGGGCTGGCGCGGCAGCGGGACAAGACTGGCGGCAGGAGGAAAAACCCATACTCCTTACACTAGAAAGTAAATTTGATTAATAAGATCGGATTGTCTTGTTTTTCTCCGTTCACTGTATTTGGTATCAGGGACATACTATTATCTCTCCCTCTCTCCCTCCTTCTCTTTGAGTTTGCACATGTATGTCTATGTACTTTGTTGTGGTGTTGCTGGAGACTGAACCCAAAACCTTAAGCAGGGCAGCCCAGACTCCGCTACTGAACTATATATATGTCCCACCACGCATTTATGTAGGACGAATTCTAGTTGGTCTTAATAATAAAAACCCAGACACAGACACTGGGGTTAAAGCTGAAGATCAGAAAAGCAAAGCAGCCAGAGAGCTCTCACCTCTACCAAGACTAAGACCAAAGAGGGACGAGCCTGTCCTTGGAGTGACTGCAGACTGCAATGAGCTCCTGCCTTACATTTCTCTCCAGTGCTGGGATTAAAGGTGTGTCATCCCAAATGCTGGGGTCACCTTTGTATGAGCTCTGTTTCTCTTTTAGACGGATTTACTCTCAAGTAGCTCAGGGTGGCCTTGAACTCACAGAGATCCATCTGTCTCTGTCCCCCCGAGTGCTGGGATTAAAGGTATGGCCACCACTGTCTGTCCTCTATGGCTGACTAGTGGCTTAGTGTGCATGTGGCTTAGTGGCTTAGTTCTTAACTAGGTGTGTGGCTAACTAATGGCTTAGCTCTTAACTAGGTGTGTGGCTAACTAGTGGCTTAGCTCTGTACTGGCAAGCTTTGTTAGAATACAGACAAAATATCACTACACATTTATATTTTAAAAACAAAAAAGTGGAGTCACATGCTACTGGTTTGCAATCAGTATAGCTCTGAGCATTTATGACAGTTAAAACTTGTAAGAATATAAGTGTAAGAATATGTTAGGTTTATTAATTGCAACAGCACAAAGATTAGATTAACATTTAAATGAAGCAGCACTTTGAAAGAGTCAAAGTAAAACAGAGGTTCCTGTAATGGAATGCTACCTATGTCTGAGTACACAGAGTCCTAATTCCTTGTGAATGACAGAGATAAAGTGTAAAGTGTGCTTGAAACCCTTTATGTGAAGTTCTGGGTTGGAAATTAGTGCTTTTTTTTTTTTTTTTTTTTTTTTTCAGAGAGTGACCTGTTCAAGGGCCTGTCCCTCATAAATAAAAAAGGATGAACTATAAACTCACACACCAGCATGAATGCATCTGTTAATGCTGAATGAAAAGAGCCAGACAAGAAGTACATAGCATGTAATTCCATTTAGGTATAATTAGAAAATGAAAACTGATCTACAGTGACAGCACATCACTGGTTACTTAGGGACATGCAATAGGAACAAAGAAGTGTGAGGAAGGTATTAAAAAAGATGCTAAAGAAACTTGGGAGAGGCAAATATGTTCTAGATTGTGGTGATACTTTCATAGGTGTATATGTTTTCCAAAACTTTAAATTATATACTTTAAATTGTTTGGTTTAGGACTTGTCAACTACTTAAAAAACAAAAAACAAAACAAAACAAAAAATACCAAAACAACAACAAAAAAAGGGCTATTCAAACCATTTTAAAAAGTCACTCATCCCTGGATGTGTGATGCTTACTTGTGAACCCACTAGTCAGGTGGCTGGGGTAGGAGGATTCAGAGGTTCAGGTTAGTCTCGCCTTCATAGCCAAGCCCCATTTCAAACCAACAAAAATAAACAATAAAACATTTTTATTGCTGTGATAATATACTATGTGATAAAATATGACCAAAAGCACACTGTGGAAGAATGTATTTGGCTTCCAGTTGTGGAGGGCTGGGGTCTATGATGATCAGAGCCATAACAACAGGGAGCTGAGAGATCACAGCTCAGCCATAAGCAAGAAGCACAGAGCGGTAACTAGAAATGGGAGGCTATAATCCTCAACACCTGCCTTCAGTGGCTTGCTTCCTCCAACAAAGCTGCACAACCTAGAGTTCCAAACCTCCCTAAATAGCATCACCAAGTGTTAAAATACATGTACGTGGGCTGGAGAGATGAGATGATTCAGAGGTTAAGAGCACTGGCTGCTCTTCAGAGGTCCTCAGTTCAATTCCCAGCAACCACATGGCGGCTCACAACCATCTGCAATGAGATCTGGTGCCCTCTTCTGGCCTGCAGGCATCCATGCAGGCAGAATACTGTATACATAATAAATCTTAAAAAAAAAAAAAATGTACGTAATGGGGGACATTTCTCATTTAACCCCCTCCCAAACCAAGCAAAAACTCATAGCTTGGGCCCTACAAAAATAGGATTCCAAGCAAAGTCTTTTTCCCACCCATGATTTTCAAGAACCACATTTCTCAACACTATACCATTGTTTATTATGGAGACAGTATTTGATAAGATTATATAGTAAATATTCACATGCAATTTTATCATCACATAAAGCAAACATGCACATAAAATTTATCAATTTTAACAGCAAAATATCTTTTGTTTTTCGACACAGGATTTCCTCATGTAGCTTTGGAGCCTGTCCTGGAACTCGCTCTGTAGACCAGGATGGCCTCGAACTCACAGAGTTCTACCTGTCTCTGCCTTCCGAGTGCTGGGATTAAGGCATGTACCACCACTGCCAAGCTAGCAAGATATTTTTAATTAAAATTTATTAAGAATTTCATACGTATATACAATGAAATATGATCATAATCCATTCCCCAGTTCCCTCTAACTCCTCTCCCACAGCCTCTCAACATGTACCCCCAACTTCATATATATATACATATATATGTATATATATGCACATAAATAAAATAAGTAATTAAAAAAGGCTGAGAAGCAACCAGCTGACCTTCCCCTTCAGCCAGTGACTCACTCAGCAAGAGGACAGAACTGCCACCCCAAACCAAAACAACCCCCACACTCAAGTCCCTCCCTCCTACCTCCTGTGCATCTCTTTCCGCTTTCAGTCCTCCAACCTTCCTCTCTCTGACTCTCCCTGATTACTTCCTGTCAGCTGGCTGCTGGCTCCACCTCCTGACCCAAGGTTGATCTTATTTAATTAATGCAGACCCAGGTTTGATGGCTAGCAGCTGCTGCCTGGTTTCTTGCCGAAAGCATCTCTTTCCTTCTTTCCTCCTCCTTTTTTTTTTGTTCATCTTTCTCTTCTCTTTTTCTTCTAGTTAGTCTTCCCTACCTGACAGCCCCACCTGTCTTTTCTCCTGCCTAGCCATTGGCTGTTCCGCTCTTTTAGACCAATCAGGTGCCTTGGGCAGTTGAGGTGAAACAGATGCCACACATCTGTACACAATCAAACACACGTCCTTACATTGTTACAAATGCAGCATAAACGAAAGTAACACACCTTTACCCAGTTAAAGCAATATTCTTCGGTATAGGCAAATGTAATACATCTTTGCCTAGTTAAAATAATATTCCACAGCACAGGGATGTGTGGCTATCCACTGAAACACAGGAAAACTACCAGTGGGAACAACCTCAAAAAAGAATTATTTTCTTATGGTCTCCAGATGTCAACTGAATCACAAGAAGTTATATTGCTCATCTCTACTGTGATTTTTTTTTAAAGGATTTTTTTTTTTTTCATTTTATGTGTATTTCATTGCTGTTTTATACCTTAGTTCCTCTGGCCAAGCTCTCTCTACCCACAGTCACCTGACAATCAGCAAAGCCCCCCAGCCTAGCCAAGAACTTTCCAGCTGGCCCAGAAGACCCAGAATTCTCAACCAGGAGGCTCAGCTTCATCCCCAGGGAAAGCATAGCATGACCACCAACCTGCAGTCCAGTTCTGTTTTGCCTGCAAGTATGTAGGTACACCACGTGCATGCAGTGCCAACAGAGGCCAGAAGAGGGCACCAGGTTCCCCAGGGCCTAGAGTTGTAGCTGGGTGGTTGTGAGCCACTTATATCAGTGCTGGGAACCAAACCAAGGTCCTCTGTAACAGCAGCCTGTGCTCTTAACTGCTGTGCCATCTCTAGCACCTTCTACTGTGATTGTATATACTCTGTTGTTGGACAGATTACTTGTTGATTTTGTGTTGCCATCAAATATAATTGTCAGAACATGCTTGCAACTAAATCTTCATAAATGTCCATCATTACTTCCCTGAGGATAGAATTCCTGGCAGTGTAATGCTTAAGCGGAAAGCTTTTAGTTTGAATGTTGTCTTTCAATGTTTGTTTGTTTCAAGGAGCTTGAAGAAGGATTCTTTGAAGCCAGTAATTGTTTTGTTTGTTTTGTTTCTGAGACAGGGTTTCTCAGTGTAGCCCTGTCTGTCCTGGGACTCACTTTGTAGGCCATGCTGGCCTTGAACTCACAGAGATCCTCCTGCCTCTGCTGGGATTAAGGGCTTGAGTGACCATCACCTGGAAAAGCCAGTAATTTTATAGTGAGAGGGTTAAGTGTTACCCAGGGTTAATGCGACCGAGTTCAGGGCCTCTGGTTACGTCTTTTCCAGTATACTGTGTGGCCATTTCTTGGATTTGGTGCATGTATGAATTGGCTGCAGTTGACATGTACTGTATTGACTGCTTTTGCAGTATTATTGCTATGACAAGATACCTGATAAAAGCAACCCAATGAAGGACAGGATTGTTTTGACTTACAGTTTGAAGGTATCGTCCATCATATAGCGACGTCACAGGTAGGAATGTTAGGCAGTTGGTCACATGACACCCAAAGGCAACAAACAGAGATTAACTCCATCTCTCAGCTTCACTTTCTCCTTTTTATTCATCCTGAGACCCCAGGCTATGTGTGGGATGATGTCACCCTCAATTAGGCTGAGCGTTTTGTCGGTTAAACCCTTCTGGAAACACTCTCACCGATACACTCAGAGTTATGTTTCCATGGTGATTCTAAATCCAGTCAAGTTGACAGTGAAGATTAATCATCTCTTAGAAATGTGTTTTCTCATGGTTCTGGAAGCTCTACAGTAATTCATGCATTCTCATCAGAGCTCAGTGACATTCAAGGGGGTGAAAATGACTGATTCTTGAAGAGAACAGAAAACCTTATGGTATAAAATTCAGTTCTAGTATGTATACTGAGATATAGTGTATGTGTGGAGTTAAAAATTCACATGGGGCTTTAGAAAATGCTTAAAAAGACTGTTGGGAGGATAATGAAAAATGGCGGAGAAACGGTGATATAAAGAAAATAACTTGTGGTATTTTGAATGTAATTGGCCCCCATAAGCTTGTAGGGAGTGGCACTATTGGGAGGTGTGACTTTCTTGGAGTAGGTGTGGACTTGTTGGAGGAAGTGTGTCACTGTGGGGGCGGGCTATGAAGCCTTATATATGCTCAAGCCTTGCCCAGTGTCTCAGCTCACTTCCTGCTGCCTGTGGATCAAGATGTAGCTCCTTCTCTGCTCTCAGCTCCTTCTCCAGCACCATGTCTGCCTGCATGCCACAATGTTCCGCCATGTTGATAATAATGAACTAAACCTCTGAAACTAAGCCATCCAATTAAACATTTTCCTTGACATAAGTTGTCATGGTCATGGTGTCTCTTCATAGCAATAGAAACCCTAACTAAAATACATCTGTTTAGGCCCTGTAGATGTATGTATGGTGTTGTGACACATACCTCTACTTCTAGCACCTGAATGGTCTAGGCAACAGGATTGAGAATCAAGGCCAGGTCTGGAGAGGAAGCACAGTGGGTTTTTTTTTTTTTTAATAAACATACAAATTCTATTATAATTTTTGTCTTAATATATAAAATACAAAGTTATAAATTATACAGTGGTATGTACACAAATATGCTATTTACATTCTACTCATGTAACATTAACAAAATAAATGATACTTGATGCATAGGAGAGTGTCCTTATTTTGTTTCTGACCTAAGTTATTCAAAATCAGATATAAAACGTGAATACCCTGAATAAGGAAAACAGATTTCATTGACAACTGATGTAGTTCCAGCTTGACCAGATCATTTCCTCAAAAGACATCTCAGATAAAGTTATATTATTTTTTTCTGACACTTATTAACTCCACATTGGCAGAGGATTTCCTTTTCAGGTATGATCCCAGCTTCATAACCATAATCCCATGTTAGTTCTGTTCTTGCTTTCACATACCTGTTGGTAAAGAAGACAACCAATGGAAAATTCCTGTCATGTGTTTCTACAAAAACGTTCTGTATGCAGAGATTTGGGGAACAACTGTGATTAAGGAAACGACCCACATTTCCTTCTTTGGAAGCATCCATGCTCTTACAGAGGACGACCCAGGTTCAGTTCCCAGCACCCACGTGGTGGCTCCCAACCTTAACTTCACCTGGCTCCATGTGACCCAACACCAGGTCACTATAGGAGCAGCACACACGGTATGCATACAAACATACATGCAGGCAAACATTTCTGTACATAAATCTAAAAAAACAATATGCACAGACTGTGCTATACAGCTAAACCCTGTCAAAAGTATATTTCTTCTAGGATTTTTTTTTACATTTATTTATATGTGTGTACATGTGTATCTACACATATGCCATAGCACACACATGGAGGTCAGAAACAACTTACGGGTGTCAGCTCTCTCTCACCACATGAGTTCTGGAAATGAACTGAGGTCATCCGGCCTGGCAAATGCCTTTACCCTGGTCCATGTCATCGGCCCTGACTGCTTCTCTTGTTTCTGTGGTGAAATAACAGAAGTCATGGTGGCGCACACCTTTGACCCTACCCCTTGAGAGACAGAGACAAGCAGGCCTCTGTGAGTCTGAGGCCACCCTGGTTTACATGAAGACTGAGTTCTGGGCATCCAGGGCCTCAGTGAAACCTTGTCTCAGAAAATAACTGCATGCCACACACACAAGGAAGAAGGAGGCAGGCTTTGTCTTGGTGCTTGGTTAGAGAGGATGCACCACCATGTAGGGGAAGGGGTGGCAGAGCTGATGGCAGCAGGGGAGTGTAGCTGGGGTGTCTCACAAGTCGGATCAAGAAGCACAGGGGCTAGGACTAGAAACAGGCCTGTCACTCTCAAGGCTCACCCCCTTTCTCCAGCAAGACCCCCTTCCCTAAAGATTCTGCAGCCTCCCCAAACGGCAGCACCCGATGGGAATCAGGTATTACCTATCGTGAGTCTCAGGGATATTTCATAGAGACAACCCAAGGGTGGCAGGATGGCTCAGTAGTTAAGATCACATGTTACTCCTCCAGGGGACCTGAGTTTGACTGCCAGCAACCACCTCTAATTCCAGCTCCAGGAGATCTGATGCCTGTGGCCTCTATGAGCACCCCCCCACACACACCTGGCATATCCCCATTCAGATACAAAGATGTATGTGAACAAAAGTTTTTGTCCTGCCTGGTCCCACAGCCTGTCCCGCCTACTCCCAAATAAACACATAGAAGCTTATGTTAATGATAAACAGTTTGACCTATATTGGCTAGCTGTCTTTTAATTATTAACCCATACCTATTAATCTGTGTATCTCCACACGGTCTAGGCTTAGCAGTGATGCCCAGACCTCTTTCTTCCTTGGCAGCTACATGGCGTCTCTCTGGACACTTACTCCTCTGTGTTCCTCTTCCCAGAATCCTCCTAGTCTGGTAGCCCCGCCTGTACTTCCTGCCTGGCTGCATCCTGCCTGTCCATTGGCCAAAACAGCCTTATTCATCAACCAATAAGAGAAACGTATATTCACAGCAGGCAGAAGGACGTCCCCCATCAGACGTGACTAAAAGTAAAATAAACCTTCAAACATCAACTCAGCTATTTCAGTTAGGGCCCTGAGTTTTTGGTTAATCAAGCTCTTTTGATCATTTATTCAATCTTTCAGTCACCAGATTTTTTTTTTTAAATCCCAATGCTTTGCTTTCAAATATCTGATCCTAAAAAAAAAAAATAAATACATAAAAATTCAAAACTGAAAGAAAAAATAAGCAGACACAAAAACCAACAACTAAAAATCAGCCCCAAATAAGAAACAAAAATCTGCCTTTATCTATCATCAGGGAGGCAGAGACAGTCGGGTCTCTGTGACTTTGAGGCCAGCCTTGTCCACAGAGTGAGTTCCGGGGCAGCCAGAGCTGTACAAGCAAAACCCTGTTTCAAACAAAACAAACAAAAAAGAAACAAAAAAAACCTGGAAACCTGGTGAGGACAATAGCCTTCCTTAATACAAGGTAGTAGATGATAGTTGATTTGAGCTTGGAGCAGATGTAGGGCTAGCTGTGACCACTGGGTCCTTAGATCCCTCTTTAAGAATGACATATTTCTGAACATGAAAGAATGGCAGGGGATACTTTGATACTTTCTTTTCTTTTCTTTTCTTTCTTTCTTTCTTTCTTTTTTTTTTTTTTTTTTTTTTTTTTTTTTTTTTCGAGACAGGGTTACTCTGTGGCTTTGGAAGCTATCCTGGAACTAGCTCTGTAGACCAGGCTGGCCTCAAACTCACAGAGATCCACCTGCCTCTGCCTCCTGAGTGCTGGGACTAAAGGCGTGCGCCACCACCAGCCAGAAGACATTCTTTACTTGTCATACTTTTGGAGAAATTACTGAGAGACGCTTCCTCAGCCAAAGTCATCTTTCTTTCAAGGAGACATTAGCCTAGTGGAATATAAAGCTCTGAGCTGTTGGCTGCAGCTTCATATAACCTCAAAGAATTTCTCATCCCCCGGGCTCTCCATGGGTCTGGTTGAGAACTATTAGCTCTGCATCTCTCCATCCAACCCCACTCGCTCATCCTCTTTTCACTGACTAACAGATGGCTTACATGCCAGTCTTCCACAAAAGCTTGCTTCCCACAGGCCCAAACTCTGTTAGGGATGATGAAGTGTTTGGTGTCACTGAGGACCCCTTGGGTATAGAGGAACACTAAATGCAACACGTTGAAGGACGAGTTAGGATTGCTGGTAGCAAGAGAAAAAAATGGGGGCTGGAGGGAAATTTGTCGGCAAGAGGGCCAATGCATACATCGGTGTCAACCTCAGAGGAGAGAGCTGAGTGGGAGGTGTGTATTGGTTTCCTTGTTTCAGTTTTTCAGTCCTCAGATGCTATAAATCCATCTCTTCTTAGGTACTCCTCTTACTTATGCAGTTCATCCCTGTGCTTTTCCTAGCTATATACCATGCGATTTTTATCTCTCCAGCAAGTAGTACTTTTCGCCCAGCCGCTAGATCAGTTTATTTGCTCGTTACACATTTCTGCAGCACTGTGAAATATTTCTTTTGTGACAGGGTCTCACTATCTATCTAGCCCCAGCTAGCTGGGGAACTTGCCACGAGGACAAAGCTGGCCTTGAACTCACAGAGCTCCACCTGCCTCTGCCCCCTGAGCCCTGGAATGAAAGGTATGCACTACCACATCTGGCCTAATTTCCTGTTTACTCACACAATCATTTTTCTCTCTGCCTACTATATTTTTCACAAGGATAGGAACCATGCCTGTTTTTTTGCTCACCACTGTGCTATATGCCATATCTAGCATGATGTCTCAGAACTGATTTAAGAGAGGAGTTTGTATTAGCTTGATTTGAATACAGAGACTATTAAATACTCATAGCACATCCATATTTTGTGGCAGACTAAGATATTCCTCAGTTCTTGACCTTTGGGAACAGGGATATGGGTGACTTCCTTCCAGTCAATAGAATATGGCAAAAGAGTATGTAACTTCTGGATCGCAGCCTCCATCTTGCTAGCAAACTGCTTTCTCTGTCCCGTATTGGCTCTGGAGAAACAACTGTTGTGGGGGTATTCACTAACTGCTCAGACATGAGTTTAAGTCAATAGAAAGTCTTTATTAGCCAGACAGCTACTACTCTGGATGTTCAGATTCTAAGCGAGCACTGAGCCTTTCTCCAAATAGCATTTAAGCACAAACAAAACAAAACAAAAACAAAAACAAACAAACACAAAAAAGCCATGTACTGGGTTGGCATACTTTAGTTAATAAGAACAGCTAGCCAGAAGCAGAAGTTACAGAGCAAGCCTAGGACATTGTGAGACTTCCCCAGAACTACAGACTTTGAGCAGGCCTCTCTTTTGGTTTTGACAGGTGGTGCTGTCTGTGTGCTGAGTTTTACAGCCTGAATGGTACTTCCACCATGGAATCAGTTGTGCAAAGTTTTCAGATTCCTGTTGCCTTCCGTGAGGAGTGGTCCTCTGTCAGACATGGAGAAAAAAGACTCTAAGCCTGGATTCTCCAGCCAGTCTGACAACCGGGAAAGAAAAGAAACTTGCTAACCCCTCTTAAGGTTTGGAAATAGAATCCCTCTGACTGAACCACAGACAAGCTCCAGTCCTAACACTTTCTGAGATGCCCACACACCTCAGCCACAGGAACCATGCCATGATGTGTATTGTTTGAAGTTGCTACACTCGGGCGATATTGCTGCAAAGGATAGGTGAGTGACCTTTGTGCTTAGGTATCTGGTAATAGGATGTTGCTATAACAAAAACCTGAAAATGGAGTGTCTTTGAGATCAAGGAATGTCCATCAGCTGGAAGAATGTTGAGGAGCATGATAAAATCCAAATTTCCTGGAACATAATGTTAGTAGAAACAGGAATTAACGCCATTCGGAAGCTCAAAATGGTATGAGCACATTTATAGAAACTAGAGAAATGGTCGTTTTTGTTACATTGTGGCAGAAAACTCAGGCGCCTCTCCTGAAACTAGGTAGACGCTGAGCATATAAAGGATTTGCCTGTACAACAATAGTTATTTCCAAGAAAAAATATGGAAGGCGCTACTGGGTTATCTTCTCAAAAGTTAAAATGCAAGAAGAAACTACAGGAACTGATGGTTTTGAAACCTAAGCTTTTAGGGTGGGAGAAGGAGCTTCTGGACCCAGACACACCTGTAGTCCTAGCATGCGGGAGACTGAGGCAGGGAGCTAGCAGGCTTGAGGCCAGCCTGGGCTATACAGGAAGAAGTCCAGATGAGTCTGAGATATGGAGTGAGAACTTACCTCAAAACAGCAGACAGAAGGCTATAAATATCATCTGGAAAACTGGCACGAGAAAAGCCCTGGGTGTGGCTGTTTATAATCTTTTGCTGAAATATCAGAAAAGGAAAAGGACTGTAGTCATTTGCTCAACAGTCCACTCCTCCCAAAGAGACTAAGACTGCATCTCAAGGAACCTTTTATTTAAACCAAAGATCATCCAGGAAGTTAATGTCTTTGTTTTTTTTTTTTTCAGGAAGATCAATAGGAAAACCAAGAGAGAGAAGGTCTTGTCTAGAATAGATCTTTGGATGGGTGTTTTGTGCCGTGTAGCGAACCCTAAGTAGTTTGCAGAAGGCCCATACATTTGTTTCCTTAGGAAAATATATTATGAAAATACTACCAACTCAAGTAGAACTAGACAGATTAGAAAATGCAGACTCTGGGTAACTCCTTGATCACAATCTTGTGAGAGACCAACTCCCTGAACAACTTACCCAGAGAAGATGAGGAAATATTTTCAAGTTGTTACATATTTTTGTTTGTTTGCTTCTAGCTTTGGAGTCTGTCCTGGAACTTGATTTGTACACCAGGTTGGCCTCCAACTCACAGAGATTTGTCTTCCTCTGCCTCCCTACCGAGTGCTGGGATTAAAGGCATACACCACCACTGCCTGGCTCAGGTTGCTACATTTGTGGTCAACTATTACACAGCAATAACATTAAGAAACCACTAATAGTGTAAAAGTTTGAAGATATGGACAGTACCCTCTGATTGCATGGGTTGAAATAAGAGATAACTTCCTGAGGCAGTTTGGCAATACCATTTTGTTTGTTTCTTTAAAAAGCAAGTGCTAGAATGTGAATATCTACCTGAAGGGGTGGTGCATACCTATTGTCCCAGCACTTAGGAAGCTGAAGCACAGAGACAGGGAATAATAGAAGGTCAGTCACCCTTGGCCGGGGCTGTATAGTGAACTTGAGGCCAGTTTCAGCTAACTAGTGAGATTGCGTTTCAAAAAGCACAGACGGGCTGGGGATGTGCCTCAGTTAGTAGAATGCTAACCTAAAATTCTCAGCACTGCATAAACCTGGCATGACGGCTCGTTCCTGTAAACCTAGCACTTGGGAGCAGTGACAGGAGGGCCAGTTAGTTGTTGAAGGTCCTCAGCTACTCAGAGAGTTGAGTCCAGCCTGGGACATACGAACCGTGCCCCCCCCCCAAAAAAAAGAAAACAAAAAATAAATAGGACTGGGAGGTGACCCAGTGGGTAAAGCATTTGTCACATAAGTGTCAGGGCCTGAGTGAAGATCCCCCCCCCCCCCCAACCCATGGAAAGCTAGACATGTGTGGTGATATTTTGTTTATGATCGAATAAAAAAACTTGCCTGAAGATCAGAGTGCAGAGCTAGCTACAGCCATAGAAGCTAGGCAGTGGTGGCACACACCCTTAACCCCAGCACTCAGGAGACAGAGGCAGATGGGTCTCTGTGAGTTCAAGGCCACCCTGGGCTACACGAGAGTGAATCAATCTAAAAGAGGAAGGAATACCTCATACCTTTGATCCCAGCAGTTGGGGTGACACCCCTTAACCCCAGCCCTAGGAAGGAGGAGGCAGGAATATAAAGCAGGAGGAGAAGGGAGCGGGAGCTCAGTGTGGTCTGAGGGTTGGTGGGTGGAGACAGATGCAGTCTGAAGTCAGTCTGAGGACAGGATTGTCCCTTTGGTCTAAGCATTAGTGGAGGTGAGAATTCTCTAGTAGCAGGGAGCTGTGCTTCTCCGATCTCCAGCTTTAACCCCAATATCTGTCACTGGGTTTTTAATATTAATGCCAATTATTATTTGGGCTACAGACATGTAGCATGTACCTGTAATCTCAGAGCTCCTAAGGTGAGATGGGAGGCTGAGACAGGAAACCCTGGAAGCCTGTGGGCTAAGCAGTTGCAATCAAGAGGTTCTGTGTCAAGGTTGAATTGAAGACCAACACCCAACATTGTCCTCTAAGCCCCACATGTTCCCTGTATCATGTAACAATTACAAGCATGCACCCACATATGCATGTGAACACACACATGCACAGGCACACACACGCATGTGCACACTAAGCCAAAAAAAAAAAAACCGAACAGGCAAGTAGATGACCTTTGGTCCAGTGAAATCACTTGCTAGGGAATTATCCAAAGAAAGTAACTACAAATACATAAAGGGGAAATCACACTCGCTGTAGTTTATAATGTACAATACACTGAAAGAAGTACCAAGGAGTGATTATTTAAATACATTTGTGACAAACAGGGATATTATTCAGCCCTAAAGGAACACAGCATATAGGTACTCATATTGGTTATTTGATAAAATGGGAAGCAAAGAGGGAAAAAAAAAATCAGGTTAAATTATGTATAGCGTGATTGAAATTAGTTAATTTTTAAAGCTGTGTGTATTGTATACATGGATAGGAAGCTGCAAAGATATTCCTAATATGTACAATAGTTACATTTATGTAGGAACTGGGATGGGTTTTGTTTTTGTTTTGAGACAAGAGTTTCTCCGTGTAAGGCTCTGGCTGTCTTATAACTTGCTCTGTAGACCAGGTTGGCCTTGAATTCTCAGATATCACTTGTCTTTGCCTCCGGAGTACACCACCACTGCCTAGGAACTAGGAGGTTTTGAGTGTTTTTTACTTTTCTTGGGGGTGGGGTGGGGGGACAGGGTCTCACTGTGTAGTCTGGCGCCAGACCCTGGATCTTCCCCATTAGCCTTCCAGGTAGCTATGATTACTGACATATGCCACTGTGCCTGTCTCCTAAGATTACTATCTTTAAAAAATTACAGATGTTTCAGTGTAAATTTGAATTTTAAATGCCTTCCTTGATAAGTTGCATTATTTAGGCCAGTCTGTTTGTTGAGTACGATCACCCTTGAATGTTAAAATAGGTGAGCCCACACTCTTTCTCAACATTCTAGAAGCTCCTAGGGTTCCAGCTAAATTTTAAGATGTTTTCTAATACTGTTAACTAATAAAGGGGAAAACCGTTTTTTCAGAGGTGATAAATAACCGTCTTTGGAAGAGAGAAGGAAAAAAAAAAAAAAAAAAAAAAAAACAAACTTCTCAAACTTCATGGGAGGCCTAAGTTTGTAAAACCAAGGTGTTGTTCTGGGGGCTTAGTGGGAAAGAAAGAAGCAGCTGTCCCACTGAGCAAAACTGAGGTGTTTATGTAAATTATGCCCTCAGTTACTCAGAAGCTGTCAAAGGAACTGAGCTGCGGTTCACTACAGATGCTGGGTCCAGCTATGTTGTAGACCAGGCTAGCCTTGAACCCAGAGATCTACCTGCCTCTGCCTCCTGAGTGTCGGGACTAAAGGTGTATGCCACCACTGCCTGGGCCCTGTTTGTCATAAGGACCCCAATCCTGTCAAGTTAGGGCCCTACCTTTATGACATCTTTTCATGACCTGGTTAAGGGCTTCAGAGCGTGAGTCTGGTGGTAGGGGTGGTGGGCACGTAATGCAATTTGTAACATCTGAGATTATTCTATCAATCTGTGATGACAGGGATGTTGTACAGTTGGTGTGCCCGCTACCTGACTTTGGCATCTCTGGTACTGTCAGGCTTTTTAAAGTATCTGTCACCAAAGCTATTTGTTCATGTAAGGAATTAGTGAATGTGATTATTAGAAGCGAAAGGAAGCTCTTTCTATGGTCTGAAACTTGAGGACCACGTGCCTAAATTTAATAGTGGAAGAAATGAAGGGAAAGGGTGACAATGAGTGACCGTGAGTGTAATAACAAGACGGAAACAATCTTGGGTAGCTAATGTTCTGTGACTGAGCAATACGATCTCTGTTCCGTTAGTGAAAAATGGACAAGAAGAGGCAAACTAGTGATCACCATCAATTTTCATTTTGAAACAAAACGACTCTTAAGACTTTCATAATCTGTGAAACTGAAACTCCTCATAGCTTCTTCCAGGAGTTTCCTGAGACTTACCCGAAGACATGTGATTTCTTTCTTTCTTAGAAACATCCAGGGTTGTTAGTTTCTTGTCCCTCCCACCCAACTTTGGCAGCCCAAAGTCAGTTATGAGAACTAGATACACATTTCTCTTCTACTGGTAGCGTTTCTTTTATCTGTGGTCACCAGTGTAGAAATAGAAGTGTGTCACATCAGACATTATCCTGCTAGACACTGCTGAGGCTCTTTATTAAACATTATTTCTCTTGGGCTGGGATTGTAGCTCAGTTGGTAGAGTGCTTGCCTAGCATACAGGAGGCTCTGAGTTTGTCCCCCAGCACTGGTATGAACCTGGTGTGGTTTTATATGCTTGTAATTCTGAGAATCAGAAGTTCAAGATCAGCCTTGGCTACGTAAGGAGTCTGAAGCCAGTCTGGGCGAGGTACTTAGTCTTAAAAACAAAAGTTTCTCTTTTCCTGACCACTTCTTTGCCCTTATACTTCCATGAGAAAAGACTCGCTCTTCCTTTCCAGTTCCCTCGAAGAATTATTTATGAATGGAAACTTGTGTAATCTAGTGGCAACGTACTCTCTGGAAGAGCTCATCCACAACCCCAGTTTATATCAAACATTTTAAAAAATATGTTCGTTCTCTGTCTGGACAAACTATTCTTAGCCTATTTTAAAACTGAAGCTTGAAAGGCTGTTAAATATAGATTTGGAGTAATTGGACTACATCAGATATTAGGATTTAGCACTAGGAAATCCCTTGTTTATTGTGATAACCGGAATGTTTTCTAGCTTTTGAGGTAGCTGATGCACAAGACCGAGAAAGATGTTCAATGTCCTGAACATCCCTTTAACACACCTGTTTTTCCTTGCTGTGGGCAGCGTTTTGCATAACCTGGAATATGACAATTTACAGCATTTGGGCCTTTCAATGACCAGTTTTTAAATATTGTAGGCGTTAGTCATCAAATTTTGCAAAGTTGCCGTTCCTCCTTGTAAAGAAACTTGTATAGTTCTTGAGTGTTCTATTGCTGCGTGCCTTAAATACTCAAGCGGTTGGTGAAAATGGAATAGTAGTTAGTGGTACAACATAAATGGAACATAATGTAATCTAAATGTAGTGCAACTGAAATAGACATTACAGGCTAGTTCAATAAGGGTAAAGATTCAGTTGCCTTAACAAAGCCTAGAAAGTAAATCAAGATAAGATTTTTATTTCTATCAGTAGTCTGGTTTATTTCTTACACAATTCTGATGTGTTGGCTTCTTACACCCTAATGCTTAATTACCCTAAAATATTAGTTCCATTTGCTCTATCCTGGATGGCTCGCTGCCAATCCCAGGTTTCTTGCAGCAAGGTGGGAGAATATTGAATGGAACAGGAAGACACATTCTTTTTCAGACACACACATGATGAATTTTACTTGTTATTTCTGCTTATATTCCATGAGCCAGACCTTAGTGACATGGTCACCCTAGTTACAAGGGGTATTAGGACATCTCTCCAGCTGAGACTCAGGTTCTGTTTTGTGAGCGAACATGAGATGTACGAATGTGTCATGGCAAATGTTAGCACTTGTCAAATGATACAGGCTCAGTGGACCAGGCTCACTGCCGTCCAACCATGAGGGAAAGACAACGAAAGCAAAATCACGAACCACCAGTCTAGTGCTAAAAAGAAATTGTCAAAAAACAAGCCTAAGAATGGGAGATGCATGTGCCACCCCTGGATTCAATCTGAAACTCTACCCAAACCAACCCAAGTTAAGATGAAGGGTAATGAAATGTTACATATCTGATGGGTATGCCAGCAGTAGATGCTACCATGCTTGTATGTCTGTTACTCAGTTTTCAAAGATGCAGTCTTTGAGTTTACTAATGAGTCACATGTTTTATAACTGTAAGCAGTCTACTCGAACAGGAATTTCTGCTTGATCGTTTATCCTTTATTTTTCTTTATGGTAGAATCAACATTACAGAACAAGCTGGATGCCTCTGATTAGGCTAATTTCCAGCTAACAATGCTGTATAATGAGTTTTAATACTTTCTAGAAAGATCTTGTCTGTTGATATTTACAAAGAACAGATTCATGGGGGTTTGGTTCTGGGGCTTCATTGTGTACCAAAATCCAAAGATGCTTAATTAAAGCCTTTATGTACAATATAATATTTGCATATATAACCTATGGATGTCCTCCTGTATACTCTAGATATCCCATTGACTATAATATCCAATAAAATGTAAATACATAAACATGAATATAAAATAAGACAGGTAAATATGCCCTCATGTACTGTTAAGAGACAATGATGAGAAAGTCTGCCCATTGCTCATGCTCAGGGCAGATGAAGGCTCCATTCCGCTCAGCAGTCGAGCTCAGGAACTCCAGTGGAGGCCTCCGTGCACACAGAGAGCTGCAGTTTGATTTGATGCCAGGCACTGGCAATGCCCAGCTGCTCCTGGGGAAAGCACATTTTCTAGCCTCCCGAGCAGCACTGCTGTGGCATGCCTAGTCCTGCCAGGGAGAGGGAAGAAGAGAATATCCTACCAACAAGGGAACCGCTGGGACTAGAAGAGTGTCGTGTCCCAGGCAGGGTCCATGTGGGCTCTCTCCAGAGATGGTGCTCAGCAAGGCCAGGGAAAGGTCACGTGGTACTGGGCTGTGGAAGTGCAGGGACCTCAGCAGGCAGGTAGAGTGGTGACTGGGGGTGGCCACCCTCTGCAACACTAGAGCCGTTGGGCGATTCCGATGTCTGATGAACAAACAGGACTAAGTAGTGGTCTGTTCCGCTTCTTTCAGAGCTCTCAAGTCAAACTCTGCCTTGTTGCATTTCATTTAGAAGTCTGTGGTCCTGAGGCATCTCTCTGATAAACATAGGGTGCCATAGCTTCCTGGGGGCTTAAATGTCGTGAAGTTTTCTACCATCGAATCATTGAAACCATCCCGTTAGGTTAAGCAATAAAGATGGAACAACAGCAACAAACATGCATGTTCTCTGGCAGTCTGTTTCCTGTATTTCCCAAGTGAGTCAGGGAGCAGAATCGGACCTCCAGTCTTCTTTATCTCATGGCCGTTTGTAACTGCCCCAGCTGGTGAACTGGTCGCTGAACTCCATCAGCATCTTCAGCATCTGTATTGAGGCTACAATAGTGAGATAAGCAAGTCAGTAAGAGAAGGCCAGCGCTCGTCTTAAGAGTATGGAGCCAAGGATCTCGTGTTGCTCAAAAAGAAGGGTGTGGCAGCTGGGCACCAGAAAAGGTGTGGTATATATTCCAATATATATTCCATATATTCCAATATGACATATATTTTATCTGAGGTTGCTTCCAATATGACTCCTTTTAACCGTAGAATGCCTGGATTGGAAGCGATATTCATTGTTAGAATAACCCAAGTCACTGTGGTCTAGTACTTATAATATGTTTTTTCCTTTAACATTTCATAATTATTTTGTTTTCTGTTTTTTAAAACAGTGTCTCTGGTAGGCTAGTCTGGCCTTGAACCCCTGATCTTCCTATCACCATGGATTCTATAAGCATTTCCTTCATGTCACGGGTTCCGTTTTCAGCCACAGCAGCCCTGTGTGTTGCCATTCCTGAATTAGTTATGAGACTGGTACTGACTCTCCTCAGGGTTTTGTTGGCTTCCTTAGCTCTGGTAATTCCCACTCATCTCAGTCTGTTGTTTAGTGCCTCATCTAGGCCCTGGCTTCACAGGGCACCAGCATCATAAGGTTACTGCTCTATTTTGTAAAGCACTTTTGAGAAATTGTTTTTGTTTTCCTAGAGTGAGGTATGCTTTCATTATTTATTTTTCTTTCCTTTTCTTTTTCCTTTTTTGGCTTGTTTGTTTGTTTGTTTGTTTTTGAGACAGGGTTTCTCTATATACCCCTGGCAATCCTGGAACTGACTTTGTAGGCCAGGATGGCCTCAAACTCAGAGATCTATGTGCCTCTGCCTCCCAAGTGCTGGGATTAAAGGCATGAACCACCACCACCCAGCATCATTTCCTCTCTAAAAATATCTTTTTAAACCATGTTTGTGAAATGCTTATTTTTGTCCATTCTCTTATTACAAAAGTTATAGCTCAGGTTCATACTTCTTCATACTATATCCCTGTAATGTCCATCATCATCCAGGTGTGGAGGTATATACTCATTGTACTTGAAAGGTGGGGACAGGAGGATTCCTTTACTTCCCATCAAACATGGGATGCAGTACTCTCAATGTTTTGCATAGAAGCACATACAAAGAACCCGAAAGCCCCTTTCCAAAAGACTGAAAACCCAGAAACTAATCCTCTTGTTGAAATCCAGTCAAAGGAACAAATGAAAACCAAAATTTTAGGGGAGGTAAAAGGATCAGCCATGAACTGTATGGATCTATTGTACACACACACACACACACACACACACACACACACTCGCGCGCACACACACGTACACACATACTCACACACACTCGTGCGTGCGCGCACACACTCGTGTGCACACATACTCATCACACTCACGCACGCACACTCACACACTCACACTCGCGCACACACACTCACACACACACTTGCGCGCGCGCGCACACACTCGCGCGCGCACACACTCTCACAACATACTCACGCACACACACTCGCGAGTGCACACACACTCACACACACTCACGCGCACACTCACACGTACACACATACTCACACACTCGTGCGTGTGCACACACTCGCGTGCACACATACTCATACACACTCATGCGCGCACACTCACATACACACTCACACATACTCACACTCACACATTCACACACACACACACACACACACACACACACTAAGCAATGGGGAGAGGAAAAGGAAAAGCTGTAGGTAGAAAAGATTGCCAGGAATGTCAGTCCCTTGCCTCACACAGCAGAGAGCCAATCCATGCTATCCAAACTTAAAGCCACATAGTTGGGGCAAGGAGGGGCAAGTTTTCCCCAACATCTGGTAATCTGTGCACTCGACTGACTTAATCTGAGAGGCAGAGGCACCAGCTTGCAAGTCTGACTGCAGCTGTGTTTTACTGTGCAAACTCTGCTTTAAAATATAGAAATCTTTGGGTGGGTTTGCACACTTGCCAGTTAATTGTTTTCCACTTAACCTTTTTATTACATTTGTGAGTATGAGTGTGTGTGTGTGCACGTGCGTGCACATGAACATGTATCTGTGTGAGTGTAGGTCAGAGGACAATTTAGGAGTCAGATCTGTCCTCCCAGCAAGTGGGTCCCTGGAATTGGCAGGCATCTTCA
Organism: Phodopus roborovskii; assembly: GCF_943737965.1. Taxonomy (NCBI): domain Eukaryota; kingdom Metazoa; phylum Chordata; class Mammalia; order Rodentia; family Cricetidae; genus Phodopus; species Phodopus roborovskii. Next base: position 16,430,996 of record NW_026126567.1, on the reverse strand, counting down.
TCCATTAAGTGGGCTGCTTTCTGATTTTAAAGTCCTGTATTAAGGACTGTCTGGATCCCTTTTCTAACTGTCTAGGAATCATAAATCCAAAGTGCAGTAGATCCTAGCATAACAAAAAGTACTCAATCCTATCATCCCTCATTTGTTTTGTGGAATGTATTTTTCCTCTGACGTAACAAATGATGTTTTCCCACACTTTATAATAAAACAAACCTACCCTTTTCTCTTCTGGACTGTGCTCCAGTCTTAGACTCTGGCACAAATGGGAGTGGATGGAGTGGGCTTTCATGGAGGAATTCTGTGGGCATGGACTAGGTCCCAGGAGAGCTTTGCTTTTTGCAGCCTTGCTCTATCTAGAGCCTACTTTAGAGTTTAGTCACCTCTTAGCTATTTCTTTGGCTCAAATCTAACTCTCAGACCTTTAAATAGAGTGCAGAGTGGAACTGAAATGAAGCCAGGAGAAACAGGTGACTGGTGAAGTCTCCTTTGGATGATCCTGTCCTTGGCTGCAGAGGTTGAGCAATTGAGTGGTCAGCCTTAATACGTACCTAAACCTAAGGTGTGCACAAGGCTTTAAGAGAAGACTTGATAGACTCTACAGCAGGAGACCTGAGATTAGCCTCTCCACAAAGAAGTGCAAAGTTTGTGTGTGTGTTTGTGTGTGTCTATGCGCGTGCGCGCGCGCGTGTGCTTGCATTTGGAGGAGAGGTTGACGTCAGGTGTCTTTTGTAATCATGCTCCACTTTATCTTTTGAGACAGGGTCTCTCACAGAATTTGGAGCTCATTGGTTTGGTAAGACTAGCTGGCCAGCAAGCTCCAGGGATCTTCCTTTTAAGTTTAACTGTCTCTGTCAAGGAAGAGAGGCCCCACACACTTGGGCTTTAATCTAAATGTTTCCATGTTTATATGGGGTTCTTATAGGAAAGAGTAAAGACTGGGCTGTGTGAAGGAGGTTATGAGGATAGAGATACAGGGCAGGAACTGTAGAAAGGAAGAACAGCAGTCTGATTCCTGATTGGATGTGGAAGCAGATGGATGGGGTGGTGCTCCCTATACGGTGGGTCACTCACTAGCCACAGGCAGGCAAGGGGCTTATACATGACATGGTCACACATTCATACTTATTTTATTGGCGATGCCATTATGGTCAGGAGACACCTAAGGTGCCAACGTACATGTGCCAAGATGCAGATGTGTAGCTCAGAGGACAAATTATGGGAATTGGTTCTGTACCACGTGGGCTGCAGGAATCAAACGCAGGACATCAGGCTTGGTGGCACATGTCTTTACCTTCTGCCCCACCAGTTCTACATGGACTTTTAAAATACACGATATCCTATCTATCACTGCCTCTCTGCGCTGCCACCTTGATGCTGAAGCCACCTCCCATGGGGGCCTTTCACATCCCATGGCTGCCGCTTCAGCCACCTTCAGGTAGGGAGGCAAATGCTATTTCAACTCTCCATCCTCTTATTTTATCAATAAAGATTCAGGAGCCAGATGCTGGGGTGAAAACCTGCTAAGTTCACAGAAGCAGAGGAAGCAGCCAGCTGACCACCTTCCCGCTTTATCAACATCCCAGGAAGAGAGCTTCTCTTCCACTGTCCAGAACCAAACAGGACCGCCGATCTCAAAGTCCTTCCCTACTACTTCCTGTTCATCTCATCTCTCTGCCCGCCTCCCTGACTCCCTCCTATTTTGTATGACTACTTCCGGTCAGATAGTTGCTTTTTCTGCCTCTTGACCTATGGTTAATTTTATTTAGCCCTGTTCACAATAAACAGAAAACTCTTGGATTAAGGGTACTTACTGGGGCTGAGCCACACCACAGGAACTAGTGTTAACACGTCAGGAATTTTGTGGGACAACTGTTGAACACTGCCCCAGTTAAACAGCCCCAATAGGCTCATATATTTGCATGATTAGTCCCTAGTTGGTGAACTGTTTGTGAAGGATTAGAAGTGTGGCTTTTTTTGGAGGAGGTGTAGGTTTTGAAGTTTTAAAAACCCATGTCAGGTGCAGGCTCTCTCTCTCTCTCTCTCTCTCTCTCTCTCTCTCTCTCTCTCTCTCTCTCTCTCTCTCTCTCTCCCCTCTCCTCTCTCTGGCTGTGGATCAGGATGTAAAGCTCTGAGCTACTGCTCCAGCATCTGCCTTCCTGCTGTCCTGCTGCCCATCATGATGATAATGGTCTAACCCTCTGAAACTGTAAGCCAGCCCTCAATTTGATGTTTTCTTTTTACGAGAATTGCCTTGGTTGTGGCGTCTCTTCATGGCGGTTGAACAGTGACTGAGACATAGAGTGACTTGGCACCATGAAGCTCGTTCCCTGCTCGCAGGAAGTCTGATGAGGTGACTTGCCAGGCGGGGTGTTGTGCGACTCGTGACCACCATCCAGGCTGCTTCACCTTGTGAACTTCATGCCAACATATGGTCTCCATGATTGGCAGGGGAGGAAAGAGAAGGAAGAACTCTTTTAAAAATGCTTCACCTATGGGTTGACCAGATGGCTCAGGGGTTAAGAGTCAGTACTGTTCTTCCAGCTCCTACATCGGGCAGTGGCAACTCCATCTCCAGGGGAGCTAACTGTAACATGAATAAATAAAAGACCCAGAGACTGGTATTGGGGTTCAAACATCAAGCTGAAGACCAATGTCTTACTTTCCTCAAGGTCCTGGAGAAAGAATGTCTCCTACTGAATACTGAAGACCTGCTTCTATCTTTTATACCCCTCTAGTTCTGGGATTAAAAGCATGTGATATGTTACTCTTTTAGACTGATTCAATTTCCAGTGTCCCTGGATGGCCTTGAGCTCAGAGAGACCTATCTATGACTTAATCCTGAGTCCTAGGATTAAAGATAGCACCACCTCCTAGCTTCTGGCTGCTGGAATTAAAGGTGTGTGCCTGACTTCCATGGTTTGTGGTTGACTTTGCTTTCTGAATCCTCAGGCAAGCTTTAATAAATCATAGATTAAATCATAGATAATATATCATCATAGCTACCTGATTGCTGTTTATCTCTCCCTTCTCCCTCTCCAAACCCTGCCCCTCAGAAAGCCCACCAACGGGCAGCTCCTCCCCAAGAAACGCTCAAGACCACACCTACAGGGTATTTAAGACATGGTCTCTAGACCTGCCACATGGTTTCTTACCCCCCTCCCCCACCACTCAGGAGTTGATTTGCTCAGATTAAACCTGGTCTTATTATTTAGGCCTGGTCTGATTTATTGCATTAGTGGAGAGATTTAATATTGGGGTACAGAAATCCTTTCAATAACCTCTTCTGGCCTTTGCAGATACCCACACTAAAGTACCCCACCCACCCACCCCACCCACACACACCAATGCACTCAAGTATACATAATTTAAAATAAAGTAAATCTTGGGGCTGGAGAAATGACTTAGTGGTTAAGAATGCTTGAATTAGAAGACCCAAGTTCTCTACCCAGCACCCACATGGTAGTTCACAGCTGTCTGTAACTCTAGTTCCAGGAGATCAAATGCCTCTTTCTGGTCTCTCCAGGCACCAGGCACAAACATGGAACACATACATTCATGCAGGCAAACACTCAGGGCAGGAGGCAGTGAGGCTGTACTGGGAATGGCATGCATCTTGAAACCTCAAAGCCTGTTCCCAGTAGTACACCTCCTCCTGTAAAGGCACACGTTCCATACTCTCAAAATAGACCCAATTAGGGAACAAAAATTCAAATATAAACCCATGGGGCCATTCTCATTCAAAACCCCCCTTTTCTACGAATCAAGTTAGATGTTTTTTTTTTTTTTTTTTTTTTAAAAAAATCGCTTTAAAAGGACCCATTATATATTTTATCTCTGGTGTTTCTGAATCTGCAAATATTTCTCTCTGTTTCTTGGGAGAGTGAAGGATTAAATTACCCTGGCCTCTACTACATTAGAAAGTGATTTTCTCCCCAGCAGAATGTGCAGGGAGATAACAGTTTCCAACCTCAAAGCTGTATTTCAAGTCAGAGTTAGCGTCTGGGGCTCCCAGATAGAAGCAGAGTGATAGCCACAGCTTTGATATGCTATGTTCAGGGGAAAGATAGGATTGACCTTAATCAGACCAGGGATGAACTCCAGGTCAAGTTTTAGAAACTTGGTCATAATTTATTCTGAGCTGGATTGATTGTTTCTGAAAAGCCACCTTTGATGGCTCAATGTGACATTTTAATTCTTTGGGAGTCCTTGTGATTTGAGGTGACAGTGCTCCACTAACCTTATCCGGTAGTTCCACAGTTACAACAAACATCCCGAGGCTCATGCCAGACTGACCAGTGTGTAGTGGACACTTCCGTCCCTTCCAGATGGTCTTCCTGGCAGGCCAGCTGGGCCTCTGCCAATATTCTTTGACGGCTACTGGAATTGGACCAAACTTCATACATCATGAATCTAAGAGGCAGTCTGTTTTCTATTGTTCAAATTTTCCTATTCAAATTCATAGTCCCTTAAGGATCATACGTCTTTCTGCCTGTCTACAAGCATTATGCCTATGTTTTCATTTCTTGAAAGGCCCAGTATATTCCCTCCCCTTTTTTTCATGTGTTGTTCTAAATAGGGTTTTTTTTTTTTTTATATATATATACTATGAATAGAAACAGTGATATATTTCCTTGGCATGGTTTGGACACACTATTGCACCCCCCCCACCATTTAAAAAATGTATTTTGGAGAGTTGAAAGTTTTTAAATGTCTAAAATCCAGATGTCAGCTGTCCCCAAGGATAGCTTCCGTTTCCATTTTAAACAAATCTGGACATGTGACCCACCATTGTGTGGTCTCCAGAAAGCTCACCTAACAGGGTGATGGCTGCTAATAGTAGATCTGAGCCTCTCTCAGGCTGTGTGACCTTCAGGATGCTTATTAATCTCGCCAAGGCTCGGTTTCCTTCTTGCTGTATGGAGATAATAGTCTCTACGTCACAAGCTTGTTTCCTGGTCCAAAAAAGTAATAGGTTAATCCTAGCACCTGGGAGGCAGAAGGCAAGCAGGTTCTAGGCAAGCCTGGTCTATATAGAGACCATATATATTGAGCTCCAGGACAGCCAGGACTTTATAGAGAGACCCTATCTCAAAAAATGAATAAATCAATTTATTTGTTTGAATCGGGTTCTGTGCTGATATGCCTCTTTTTTGTTGATATGACTAGTGAACCTTTTTTAAATCTATAAAATTTTTTGCACTTTGCAATTTAATTTTTGAGACCTTGGCCATCCGGACTTTGTGTATCGGACCCTTGCAGTATGTGGAATGTTCCTTTGTCTTCTAGGGTTCTTGTGATCAGTGCTTGGATCTCGGTTTCATCAGATTCAAGTTCTGAGTTTTAGTAATTAACACTTGCCAATTGCCTTTCTTTGGCCAGTCTTCACAATAAGGATGCTTGCTAGCATCCTTCAGGAGTAACCAATGAGGTTATACTTACTGCCTTTGCAGGCACATGATGGAAATACGTTGATATGCTGCTGTTAGTTGCCATTGTCATATCAAAGCAAAGCTCCAATTGTCCCATTCTTTACCAGAAGGATCCACTTTAAGTTGGCTTTGGAGCCCTTTCGGTATGGCTGTATAGACTTTTATCTGTATTTTCTGTAGCATACAAACAAGGTTTCATCATGACATCTTCATCCATTCACAGCTTGTACTTTGCTCATAATCATTTCCCCATTATTCTCATCTCACTAATCCTGTTCACTTCTATCAAACTGGCTCCGCCCCTTGGGAACCTGACACCACCCCTCTGCTCATGGCAAGCAGTAATACCCTGGTTGTGTATGCACGTGTGGAAGTTCCATTAAGAGATAAACTGCCGGGCAGCGGTGGTGGCACACACCTTTGATCACAGCACTAGGCAGGCAGAGGCAGGTGGATCTCTGAGTTCATGGCCAGCCTGGTCTACAAAGCTACAAAGAGAAACTGTCTCAGAAACAAAGCAAAACAAACAAACAAAAAACAACAAAAACAAAACAAACAAACAAAACACCAAAATACAACACAACCAAGAGCTAAACTCTGTCCGTTTTGCTCTCTGCTCTCTTTTCTGCCCTTCTTCTGAGGAGGCAGCTGTCTGTCTGTCTGTCTCTCTTTTCTCTCTTCCCTTCCCTTACTTCTTTACCTTCCCGCCAATAAACTCTACAGAAGTTCTGTCTATAGGTCTCTGTCTCTATCCCACCCTCTGCTTGCCCCTCACCCGCCGTGGGACCCTTCCAGGTTCCCACCTTCATGCTCTATCCCTAACACCGACCCTCCCCACTTTCATGTCTCATAGATCTGTATTTTTAGCATCTTTAACTGCACATGAGAGAAAACACATGACATCATCCTTTTTGAGTCTGGCTTATTTTGTTTAATGGGATTGTCTCCATTTTCCTGCAAGTGTGGCTGAATAATACTCCACTGTGCACACACACCACCGTTTCTTTATCCGTTCATCTGTTGATGGACAGCTAGGCTGACTCCCTGTCTTGGCAGCCAGGACTAGTGCTGCAGTAAGCATGGGTGCACAAGCATGGCTGCAGTGGGGTTTGGGTTGTTAGCTTCTTTGACAGCTTCTTTGTTGCCAGTGTGACAAGATGGTCCAAGTTCCTCTTGTGTGTCTCCTATCCCTACCATTAGATTTTTTTTTTTTAAGGTGCCGGGATTCTTCTGGTGGAAATGATACTTCAAGGTCACAAAAGAGTGCTCATTGCTACTTTTGTTGCTTTTGTTTCTAGTACTTTTCATTGGATGGGTCTAGGAAATGCTTCTGTTTTTGTTTAAAAGATAAGATGCTCTATTTATTCCTGTTGATATTTCATATTAAAATTCATGACCATGACATAGGACTTCTACTTAACTATCTATCGGAGTTAGTTATTTTCTTCTTCCTAGACAAGAGTCATGGTGCTAAATGACCCAAGTAGGAGAGAATTTCACATAATTACTCATTTGCTTGGTTTCTTACTTTATTTTTTACATTCCAATCCCAGTTCCCCTTCCCTCCTCTCCTCTCACTCCCCCCCTTCACTTCCTCCTCACCCCACGTCCCATCCTCCTATCTGCTCCACAGAGAGAGTAAGGCCTCCCCCAGGAAATCTACTAAGTCTGTCCCATCATCTTGTTGAGGCAGAACCAAGACATCTCTCCATCCCCACACCCCTGTGTCTAGGCTGCACAAGGTATCTCTCCACATAGAATGGGTTTCACTAAGTCAGTTTGTGCATTAGTGTTAGGTCTTGGACCCACATTGCCAGTGGCCTCATATACTGTCCCCCACCAATGTCACCTATATTAAGGGAGTCTAGTTCAGTCTTATGCAGGTTCTCCATTTGTCAGACCTGAGTCAGTGATCTCTCACTAGCTCGGGTCAGCCGATTCTGCTCCTTATTAATTTTTTTACAGTTGGTATCTTTACAGGATATTCCACCAGGAACACCAGCCAAATCACTGTTTTCATTTTATTACTTTATTTTATCGAGAGAGATTTTGCTGTATATCCTAGGCTGACCTCCATCCTTCTGTATCAGTCTCCTTGAGTGCCAGGATTACAGTGTGACCCGTGATGCCTTTTTTTATTACTGCACTTTTGATTGTGAGCCTAGCCTTCAGTGACTGAACTGTCTCCCTAGCCTTACATTACTATATATTAAGTTGCTTGGGGTAGTTTGTCCCCAGTTGGCTGCACATTTATGCTAATTTATCTCCTTTTATTTTCATACTTTTCAAGATTTGTTTTTCATAATTTAATTAAAATTATTTAAATACTTACATGACCCCAAAGTTAAGTCTAGCCCAACAAAACACGTTTAAAGAAGTTTAGCTTCTGTCCATTTAATCTCTGTCCTGTCTCTCCTCCCCTATACAGATTTTTGTTGTCTAAATTATGACCATTGATTAAATGGAAGCAAACATATCTGTATTTTTGATTTTTTGTGTTTTTTGAGACAAGGTTTCTCTGTCCTGGAACTCACTCTGTAGACCAACCAAGCTGGCCTGGAACTCACAGAGATCTGCCTGCCTCTGCCTCCCAAGTGCTAGGACTAAGGCCTGCGCCACACCACCACCCATCTATATTTTTGGCTCTTCCGTACTCTAAAGCGTACAATACACACTTCCTAGGTCCCCTGCTTAACAGTTTCTTCTTGTCTTTGTTTGCCATGCTGGAGGTTGAACCCAGGACCTGTGTGCTAAGCATGCATTTCACCAGCCAATGACATGTCAGCCCTTCCTTTTTGTTTGCATGGCCTCGGAGGCTTCCATCATATAAGGAAACATACTTCTGTTTGTAGAAGTTTTATTTACTGCAAGATTTTTTTTTTTTTTTTTTTTGAAACAGTGTTACAATGAATAGCTTTGTGACCGTTCTATCTAAGTTTTGCCTTAGTGCACTTGCGGTAAGGGTTCTAGGGAGGGCTTGCTGAAATGAGAGCTGGGATTTGAGAGCGAAGGGACAGGGTTTCATTTCTCCGTCCCTCTCCTTACCCGGCAGTTCTGTTCCTTGCCTTTCCCAGCACTGCTGGCCAGGTGCTTCACCCTGGCTTGCCCTGCCTGTGCAGGGTCTCAGGTTCCACATCTCACCCTGCTGATTATCAACCAGGGAGCTCTCTTCTGTGTCAGCAGGCATCACCACACTGCCCCAGCAGTAACTGGGGATGTGAGTACACACGCACACACACTCACACATATTCACACTCACACACTCATACACACAGAGATATACTCACACACACACATTCAATACACTCACACACAGAGACACACACATTCACTCTCACAATACACCCTCTCTCTCTCTCTCAGACATCTTCTCATACAAGACACACCCACACATGCTCACACATGCTCACGCGTATTCACATACTCATACACACACACTCTCATACACACACTCATACACACACACACACACACACTCTCTCTCTCTCTCTCTCTCTCAGATTTTTTTCCCTCATGAGATAGGGTCTCTTTTATCACGTAGCTCTGACTGACCTTGGACTTAACCATTTTTTCTTGTGGTCTCCCTGCTCCAGCCGTCTCTTGGAACTACAGACATGTGCCACCAGGCCTTGGTCAAAATAATTTTTGGCCTTTAAGATGTGTTCCCATGGGGCTGGAGAGATGGCTCAGAGGTTTAGAACACTGACTGCTCTTCCAGAGGACCTGAGTTCAATTCCCAGCAACAACATGGTGGCTCATAACCATCTGTAATGAGATCTGGTGCCCTCTTCTGGCCTGCAGGCATCCATGCAGGCAGAACACTGTATACATAACAGATAAGTACACCTTAAAAAAAAAAAAAATGTGTTCCCATGCAACACTAATAGTGATGCTCATATGTGTAACTTGTAATTGAAAACTGGGTCTTGGTTTATATAAAGAACCCAGAAAAAAACGATATCACTCTGACTAATAGCAACATTACCCTTTTTCACAAACCCCATAGAAAGAACCCAGCTAAGAGATCACCCACAAAGGAGCTGATAACCAGTGTGACAAGGGATCCTCCTGGGTGATTTGCAGTTCTCCACCCTCTAGGGAAGCAGCTAAGCCTGCCAGGTTGCCATCCTCACCAGGAATTACTTGCTCATCTCCATTTCAGTGACAAGGACATGCCCTGCCTATGTATGGAATGTTCTCCATTTCCATCTCAAGCCCTCACCAGCAGCTGGCTTAAAAGCTGCATTCTCCAGGAAGCCTGTCTGACCAACTCTATTGGCGTAGGTGTTTTTTTTTTTTTTTTTCTTTTTTGTACCCCACATGTCCTAAGTGTAAGGTTGTCAGAATTAGCGAATAATAATACAGGATGCTCAGCTAAACTTGAATTTCAGGCATATAATGAGAACATTTTTTTTTTTTTTTTAAGCAGAGGACAGTTTTATCCTAAACACTGTTATTATTTTTTATGAACTTCAAATATTAATAAGGGGTCCTATATTTTACGTGGCCACTCAGATCTAAAGGTCTTATGAAACAAATCCAGAACATTGATATTATGCTTGTTTATAAGCCGCCTCCAGCCTTTCTGTGAGTGATTTTTATTTGTGTGATTTTTTAAAGCAGAGGATACATTTTTTGAAATGTCTGTGGCAAAGCCCTACTTTCCCTATGCTGCAGGTTCTAAGCTAATGCTTGCTCGTGAATAAATCTTCATTAGCAGCTTCTTGGTGTCCATTTCCCTGGTCAGAAGTTCTGCAAGTTAAACATAAAGCTACAAAAAGCCTATTAAAAAGACTTTGAGCCAAACGCCTGTCTGATGACTCAGCAGATAAAGGCACTTGCTCCTAAGTCTGGTAACCGGAGTTCACTCAGAATGTTCTCGCTTGAAGGAGAGAGTCTGCTCTTGCAAAGTGTCCTCCGTTCTCCTCCCCAACAACTAAATAGTAAATCAATGTAAGTTTTTTCTCTTGAAACATCATAGTATTATATAGCCCTAGATGATTTGGATCTCAATATATTAGACAAGGTTGGCCTTGAACTACTAAGTATCTTCCTGTCTCTGTCTCTGGAGTGCTGTGGTTAAAGGTCGACATCCAGTGTAAATGTGGTGTGTGTGTGTGTGTGTGTGTGTGTGTGTGTGTGTGTGTAAATGTAATCTTAATTTCTAAGGCAGATTAGGAAAACCAGGAGTTAGTTACATTTGCTACATTTTATTCATCACAAAATTGTGCCAGTGTCTTATCTGCAAGATGTATTGATGGGAATTAAGTGTAGTGTAGTGTCTCCTTCCTATATTAGCTAAGGAAAAATACAGCTGTTATAACAGTTGCTGTAGATCTTTTTTCCATCATTCAGCCAATGCAAAACCTGTCTTATGCCAGAGCCAATACCTGCTTTGGTGATTTCTCAGGGCTAGCAGAGCTCTGATCTCTTTAGATCAGCAGAGGAGGGTTGTTCAGACTCTGTTCCAATTTCTCTCCATGCACTATTCACTTCCAAAAGTTCAGATGCAGTGGCCTTCTTCTGTGTAGTGGTACATTGTTTGTAATTTAACAAATAAAGCTTGCCTGAAGATCAGAGTGCAGAGCTAAGTCACTAGTTAGCCATAGAGGACAGGCAGTGGTGGCCACACTTTTATTTCCAGCACTGGGAAGACAGGCAGATGCATCTCTGTGAGTTCAAGGCCACCCTGGGCTACATGAGAGTGAATCAGTCTAAAAGAGAAACAGAGCTCACACCTTTAATCCCAGCACTAGAGAGGAACGTAAGGCAGGAGCTCAGTGCAGTGTGCGGTTTGGTGGAGAGCATTGCAGTCTGTAGTCACTCCCAGGGCAGGATCGCTCCCCTTTGCTCTGAGCATTGGCAGAGGTGAGAACTCTCTAGTGACTTGGCTGCTTGGCTTTTCTGACCTTCAGCTTGGACCCCAGTATCTGTCTCTGGGTTTTTATTATTCGTGCTACACTTCTGAGTGGCATTTATTTGTTCTTGGCTTTGAGAATGAGTGTTTAATTAAAAAAAAAATTGAACTAATATCCGTATCAATCTTATTCCAGCAGTTGGGTGGGGTGGGGGTGTGGAGGAGTTGAAGCCAAGACCACAGGACCAGTTGAGTTTGCTGCTCACCTTCTTGGCAGGGCATCTGGCAGAGGCGGGGATTTTGAAAAGTGAATCTTGGTTTCTGGAGGAACTTGCTAGATGGGAAGGCAAGGCCTTTGCCCACAAGGCACACAGACAATGGAAAAGGCAGGGAGCTGACAGGCAGGGTGGAGTGAGGGCCTTTCATCTCAGGGGAGCAAAAAGGGAAATGGGGCACAGCGGCGGAGAAATGGTGTGGCTGGAGCCAGCTAGGGGGACTTCCTTGTTCTCAAGCAGAGGGGAAGAGAGGAAGCAGAGGGGGGATGTGGGGGAGGGAGGGGTGTGTGGGGGAGGTAGGGGGATGTGGGGGAGGGAGGGGGAGGTGGGGGAGGGAGGGGGAGGATCCCGTTCTGTCCTATTTTCAGAGGGCCTGGAAGGGTTACCCAGTGTGACTACAGTGAGTCAGTGCAGCCGTCCTGGGTGAGGTGAGCGAGGGTGTGGCTCAGGCACAGAGAAGTGTTCCAGAAAACTCTGCTGATGTTAATGAAGTCAGGTTGTGAAAAAGGGAAATTATTAGGTTCAGTGTAGACTTCTGTTTTAAGAGAATCATTAAGTAAGTGGTTCTGAGTAAAACTTCTTCATTCTCTTTCTGTGTGTGTGTGTGTGTGTGTGTGTGTGTGTGTGTTTATGTGTGTGTTGTGTGTGTGTGTGTTTTGTGTTATGCTGTGTATGTGTGGTGTGGTGTGTATGTATGTATGTGTGGTGTGTGTGTTATGGTGTGTGTAGGTGTGTGATGTCTCTGTGTGTGTGTGTGTGTTTTGTGTTATGCTGTGTGTGTGTGATGTGTATGTATGGATGTGTGTGAGTGTGTTTGTATGTGTGTGTGAGGGTGATATAGTGTGCATGTGTGGTGTGTGTGTATGTATGTATGTGTGGTGTGTGTGTTATGGTATGTGTATGTGGTATATATGTGTGTGTATGTGTGTGTGTAGTATATATGTGTGGTGTGTATATGTTGTGTGATGTGTGTGTGTAGTGTGTGTATTTATGTGTGTATATGTGTTTGTATGTGGTGTGTTTGTGGTGTGTATGTGGTATATATGTGTGTATGTGTGTGTGTGCGTGCATGTGGCATGTGTTTGTGTCTTGTATTTGAATGTGAAGGCCAAAGTTGATGTCAGGCATTTTCCTTGGTTGGGCTCCACCTCCACCTTACCTGAGAGCAGGCATCTCACTGAGTCAGCTGGGCCACTGGGCTCTAGAGAACTTGCTGCCTCCATCCCAGCCCAGCTCCAGTGCTGGGTTACAGATGTGCATCCCTGCATCTGGCTTTAACTTTAACATGGGTGATGGAGTCTCACCTCAGGTCCCCAGGCTCAGCAAGCAGACACTAAACAGTCCTCTGTCCAGTGCCAGGCTTTCTTTATTTTAGAACCAGTGTGTAAATCACTAACCTGGGCCTTGGTGCGGTGAGGAGAGAGAAGGAGAGATAGAGAGACAGGCAGAGAAGCAGAGAGAAAAAAAGAGAAAGAGAAAGATGGAGGTGGGCAGGCCCTTTTAAAAGGGAACATAGCGAATGTGCACATGTGGTGATCTTTGTGGCTGCAGCTGAGGGCGTATCCTGTCAGAACCCCAAGGACAGGCCAGTGCAGATGCCTGAGTACTAACATAGGTTATTTTCAAAAAGCAATGAAATTCCGTAGTAATGGTAGCTAAAAGCGACTGAGAACTTACTATACTATGTGTCACACGCTGTTCTTGGACCTCTACCTGCAGACCCCATGGACTCTTCACAATAATATGGTGAGGTAGTTTATTTGTCTGTCTGTCTGTCTGTCTGTCTGTCTATCTATCTACTTACTTCTAGGCAAGAGTCTCACTGTGTTACCCTGGCAGGCCTGGAACTCACCGAGATCCTCCTCCTGCCGTCTGAGCTCTGGGATTAAAGGTGTGCACCACCAAAATCAGTCCCCTGTGCTTTTAATACACAGAATTAGTTTATTAAAGATAAATTACCTTTCCATGTTACTGCTTAGTAACCTGCCTTTTTTTCTCTTAAAAATAGTGGGTCTCCTTTTGTGTCAATGTGGATCTGACTAACAGGGCATACTGTATGCAGTCTGCTCTTCACCCCTGCACACAGGGCATACTGTATGCGGTCTGCTCTTCACCCCTGCACACAGGGCATACTGTATGCAGTCTGCTCTTCACCCCTGCACACAGGGCATACTGTATGCGGTCTGCTCTTCACCCCTGCACACAGGGTATACTGTATGCGGTCTGCTCTTCACCCCTGCACACAGGGCATACTGTATGTGGTCCTGCCCTTCACCCCTGCACACAGGGCATACTGTATGCGGTCTGCTCTTCACCCCTGCACACAGGGCATACTGTATGCGGTCTGCTCTTCACCCCTGCACACAGGGCATACTGTATGTGGTCCTGCCCTTCACCCCTGCACACAGGGTATACTGTATGCGGTCTGCTCTTCACCCCTGTACACAGGGCATACTGTATGTGGTCCTGCCCTTCACCCCTGCACACAGGGCATACTGTATGCGGTCTGCTCTTCACCCCTGCACACAGGGCATACTGTATGCGGTCTGCTCTTCACCCCTGCACACAGGGCATACTGTATGCGGTCTGCTCTTCACCCCTGCACACAGGGCATACTGTATGCGGTCTGCTCTTCACCCCTGCACACAGGGCATACTGTATGTGGTCTGCTCTTCACCCCTGCACACAGGGCATACTGTATGCGGTCTGCTCTTCACCCCTGTACATAGGCTTTGCTATGCTGAGATGCTGGATTCTGTGTGTGAATTTGGCTGGGCCATCGGTCCCACATCATCCTGGGTGTGGTGTGAGGGCACCTTTGAACTAGTAGAATGAAATCCAGACTGTTCTTTCTAACAGGAGCCTCGCCTAAGTCTCCAGAGGCTGGGCTAGAACAAGCTGGCCGGGACAGGCACTTTGTCATTTGTCTAGCTCTCTTACATTCACACCAACAACTGACTCTCCTGGTTCTCAGGCTACAACTTTGGGATCCTGGTGGGTCCCTCTTGATCATGGGACTTCTAAGCTTTTATAGTTATGTGAGCCAATTCTTTACTTGGTCTATCAACTATGTATGTACGTGTCTGTCTAGCACCACCCTACTCATTGATCTATTTGCTCTCTAGATACCTGATTCTGGTTTGCGTTGATGTTGGTTCTTTGGACAGCCCTGTTTGTTCGTTTATTAGTCACCCCCCCCCCCGTTTTTACTGAGCTATGCATTTCCCCACATTTATTAGTTTTAAAAATAATTTATTTCCTTTAAATTTTCTGTGTGTGTACGTGTGTGCGTGCGTGTATGCATGTGTATATGTTCGAATGAGTGTGTTTGCACACGAGTACATGTGTGTGTCTGAGGACCACTGAGCACCAGAAATCAGAGGGTAACTTCAGAGGTCCTTTCGCTGGGGTTCCAGGAATCGAATTAAGGGGGCCAGGCTTGTGAGTCAGGCACTTTCTCCCACGAGGCACCTTTCTAAAAGAAAATTTGTGCTAAAGGATTTCGTTGTTGTTTTGATAACGTTTTGAAATCACTGTGAAAAATATTTTCAGCGAACATTCCCCAGCATTAGCTCTAAGGTTTGCAAGGCAACCTTGAGGCTCACTTGCCCAGCTCCCTAGTGCCACCCAGTGGCACAAGTTTACATTGCCGTTATAAACTACCAAGGAAATGGCCCTAACCTCCGTCTGTCTCTCTTCCCCATGCCTGCTCTGCTACTGTAAATAATATTGTAACATCAGATGAATTCATAGTTTATATTATTTCCCAGGGATGGATTCCTAGGCTCCTATCACATTGACAAAAGGTATAAATATTAAGCTTTGTCGTATAAATATAACATATATTGCATGTGTCAGAGCGAAAGATACATTAAAGCACAACAAAAGAGAATAATTTTAATTTAATTAGCCAGCAAAACCACTTTTGAGGTAACATTTGGAACATTTAAGCACTTTATTTTGTCTTCTTACACTTATTTCGTCTGTGTGTGGGCACATGTGTGGAGCTCAAGGACATGACTTCCGGGAATTGGTTCTGTACTTTCTCCGCATCGGGCCACCACGCAGGCAGCGAGTACCTTTCTCAGCCAAGTCCCTTTCCAGTTCTGTAGGCTGGTCCCAGGGCCTCGTGTGTCCTAGGCAAGCATTCTTAGCATGGTGCCACGCCCCAGTAACATTGCAATTATTTTCAAAACCAACATGGTCTTATGGGCCTATAGTTTGACAGCTTTGTAGTGACCAGGGCTGCTGTTTGCTCTCCTCCCTCCCACCCCGTCCTTGTCCCTTCCTTCGCCTTCTTTTGAGATGGGGTTTCAGGAGTCTAGGCTGGTGAGCTGGCGGAGAGTTCTACATTGCTCCTCAACCAACCTCCTAGTTTCTGGAAAATGAAGTGGCTGGTATCTGTGGCCTTTGACGTGGAAGTCTGTGATCCTAAATAGCTTCACTGGGCAGGGGCAAGAGTTACTTGGAGGCAGAAGCAGCTGGGTGAAATATGAAATATTAGCCGTAATGGGGGGAGGAAGCTCAGTGCAGGGCTGTGTGACATCGGGCACCTAGCTTGGTTTAACATTCCCTTTAACCAGCCCATACTTCTCAACACAGTGTTTGAACTAAGGGCCTTATGTTTTTGCTTTGAACCAGGTCTCGGAAGGGATGTAGCTGGTCCTGGGCAGGGATTGGCTCCCCCTACCTCCCAACACACACACACACACACACACACACACACACACACCCTGTGGGCCTTCCAGCTCTTCCGTGAGAGCAGAACGAAGCCTGGGCTATTTCTACAGAACAACTGTCACAGCACAGGTAAGAAGCAAACAAGGGATCAGCCAATGCTTAGTAAGGAAGCAGATGGGGACCCGTGGGGACCCCGAGATTCAGGGCACCGGTGGAGCATTGGTCAGAGGCGGGTGTGGAAACAACTAAGCAGAGGGCTGTCCTGACATTTCCATCGCTGCCCTTGTCCCATCTGTACCACAGATAGTTCCCACCCATACCCCACCCCAGTCACGCTTTTTAAGGGGCAACCAAGCTACCAAAAAGCTACCTCTGAAGTCTTTAGAACTGAAGTGCTTCCCAGGCAATGTTTTTTTTTTTTTTTAGTGACAAACGAGTCTATATCCGTGTCTTCCTGTATTGTTGCCACTAGCAACATGTATGTGACTTTTGAGTTCTCAAAATGGCTAGTATATTTTAGCAATTTTTGATTTGCATTTCCTTATCAGCGCTATACTTGCTGTTGTCCTTGCCCGTTTCACCCACCAGATGGCGCCCTCATCGAGGGAAAGGCACTGGTTTGCATCACAGCCAACCTGGTCAAACCCCTGGCCGAGAGGAACCTTCCTAACCTCTGCACTCTGCCTTCTCCCGCCTTGCTTTGACCCTCACGCCAGCGGCTACACTGATGCTTTACTAGACTCACTTCTTCCAAGAAATGTTGGGCAGCGTAAAACAGACACACCACAAAAATATGGGGCATGGGAGGAGTTGGGGGCGGAGGAGGGAGGAGAGGGAAGGGGATTAGTGACGTGATTGTATTTTAATTAAAGAAAAGAGTGATGAGACGCCAAAAGTAATGACATATAAAGAATTGAAAGCCAGTGTCCACTCAACAAAATGTTAAGGTTTATGGCACGTTAGCATAATATACAACCACCAAGTGGCTATGCAAACAGCGTCATTTATTGACACTGCACTGCCTGAACTCAGTTATTTAAAAAAAGGGTTACACTTGTTTTATTTATTATTTGTGTATGCATTTAAATATATTATTAATCTATGGTTACATTTATTCATTCCCTCTCTGTGTGAGGGCATGCGTGTGGAGGTTAGAGGACAACTTGCAGGAGTCATTTCTCTTTTTCTATCATGTGGGTTTCTGGGACTGGACTTGGATCATCCGGCTTGTCCCCAAGTGCCCTCCGTACCTCTGAGCCGGCTTTCCCTCTCTGAGCCCTATTCTCAGGCTGGGATCTGTTAGAGGAATTATGTATCTTTCTCTTGTTAAGTTCCTGGGACTCTGACTCAGCTCTCTGTGTCACTCATTAGTTTTGATGACTGCGTCAGCGGCTTTGGTACATAGAGATCCTTGGTGGATCATTTCTACCCAGAAACACCTTCTCCCTATAGGTTCTGAAACGCCCACTTTCTCGACTTCCTTCTTCGCTGATGACTGCCTCTTTGTGCATGCCCATTAAAGGGAAGAACAGTCCAGAACTCAATCCTCCCCCTCCAACTACTATCCTCCTCCTGCTCCTCCTTCTCCTTGTCCTTTTTTCTCTGTGTAGCTTTGGAGCCTGTCCTGGCACTTGCTCTGGAGGCCAGGCTCTCCTTGAACTCATGGAGACCCGTCTTCCTCTCCCTCCTGAGTGCTGGGATTAAAGCAGAACCACACACTGCGCAGGACGCCATCTGGTCAGTCACTTCCTCCAGCTCATGACTAAAGAGCCATGGGTTCTAATTTTTTTTAAAGATGATTTATTTATTTTTGTTTCATGTGCATTCATGTTTTGCCTGCATGTGCATCTATGTGAAGCTGTTTTGTTCCCTAAAACTGGAATTACAGGCAGTTATGAGCTGCCATGTAGGTGCTGGGAATTGTACCCGGGTCCTCTTGAAAAGCAGCCAGTGCTCTTAACAGCTGGGCCAAGGAATGGAAATTTTAATTGCCAACCTAAATTTCTCCTCTGCTCTCCAAACTTAAATATCCACATGTTAAATGAACATTTCCACTTGTGAGTCTAAGAGTCTAAGGCCTAGCACATAGGGCAACAAATACAGAGGTACTGATTTTCTCATTACCCTGCAAAACCATCATTTGTCAGGATCACTGTTACCTACTGTTTTCAATTTGGGGTGTCTGGTTAAAGACTTTTCAATTCACTTTTCTTTAACGTTCATAGCAATCTGCCAGAACTATTACCATTATTTTGGCTTGTAAAAGACAGCTCCAAAGCAGACTTTTCTCTTTTCCTGCTGTTCCTGCCCTGGTTTTTCTATGGCAACAGCTCCCTACCTGGACGCCTTTTCTCAGTCTCTTCTCTCTACAGCAGCCGGAACAGTCTGTCTGGAAATCACAGTAAAAACAAAACAAAACAAAACAAACCCATGACTCATCTACTTAAATCAACTTCAAGGCTCCCCAGGTCTACCAGTGTGGAACCCAAACTCTGTGCCACAACCTCTAAGGCACAAACAGATCCTTACCAAACTCTGCTCTCAGTCACGTGGCTTGTATTAGTTCTGTATTGATGTTATGACAAAGTATCACAGACTTAGCCAGCCTGTTTCTGTACAGTCTAGAGGTCAGGAGTGCTAAGGGCAAGGTGTTAACAGGGCTGCGTACTTCATGGAGACTCCAGTATTTCTAGTTGTCAAAGTCTTCTAGTTTTCACAGTCTTTGACTCGTGAATCCATCTTCCTTCTTCAAAGCCAGCAATGGAGCATCTTTGCTCTCCTCTGATGACTCTCCTGCCTGTATCATGTAGGGATACCTGAGCACCTTTGCTCTCCCTCTGATGACTCTCCTGCCTGCATTGTGTAGGGATACCTGAGCATCTTTGCTCTCCCTCTGATGACTCTCCTGCCTGCATCGTGTAGGGATACCTGTGATCTCATTTGGTCTAGATAATTCAGGACAATCACTCCCTGTCAAGATGCTGAATTTACCCACATCCCTAAAGCTCCTGCATGATTCAACCACAGCTCCAGCCTCAGGGACCCTTTTGAGTCTCAGTCCCATCCAATTAATCCACTTTTCTGAGTTTTTCTCTTCCATCCACTGAGTTGTACAAATGCTTCTCCTCACATGAGTCCTTCTGTAAGCATTTCATGAAAGAGGGCACCCTGTTCTCTTATGCCAGGGGGAGGTGGAGGGTGAGGACAGGGCAGGGGGGAGGTGGGAGGGTGAGGACAGGGCAGGGGGAAGGATGAAAAAGATGGGGAGGAGGGTGAGGAGGACAGGGGAGGGAGAGGGGGAAGGTTGGAACTGTGGGTTTCCCAAGAACAGCAGTATGTTAGGAAACAGCTGTAAAAACAATAGAAGATGGAGTTGTGTGTGAACATTGATTCTTGTGTTTGAAACAATGCTTTGCTCCTAGTAGGCACCAAATCCGGTGAGTTGAATTAATAAATAGAGATATGTGGAAGGATTATTGACTAGCGCTAATATATCTACCAAGACCAATGACCATCCCTTACTAAATTAAAAACTTCAAGTTTTCATTGGGTTTATTTATTGTGCATGGTACTATGTTATATAAGGGCATTTTCATACAAGTAGATCGTATGACATATTATATATTCTTACAAGTATGTTGAGTATTGTCTCCCCGTATTCTCCCCGCTCCAGGCTCTTATCTCTCTCCCCCATCCCTTGGTCCCCTTTATTGCTGCTTCGAACCCGCCTTGTTTCTAGGAGGGACCATCCTGCCTCATCTCAGTGCCTGGCCTGGGCTCTGCTTACTTAATGCTACAAGTAATTATCACGTAGGATTCTGCTTCCTGTTCAACATCTCAGAAGCCATTCTCTGCAGAAAAGTGACTTCTGCTTTAACCTAAGATCGAAACTCTGAAACCGTTATAGGTGAAGGACCGAGGCGTAGGGAAGGAATTTCTGGAAGGGACTCTAGTCACTCAGGAAATGATGTCAACAATGAGCCTGTGCTCATCCTCTTGACACTGTGACATTACATTTAATCTTCAAGGTCTCTGCTTACAAACAGTGTAATCAAGCCACTAAAGATACCACCACACAAAAATTCATAGTAGTTTAAGTAAGTGTATGACTCTGTGTTGGGCCATCTTGTAGCCCAACAGACTAGATGCTCTGTTTGGGGTCTCTCCTGCCTCTGCCTCCCATCTCACTGGAGGAGTACTGGCATTACAGATGCACACCTCCACATCTGTCCTTTACGTGGGTTGGGGGATCCAAACCCTGGTCCTCATCCTTGCTTGCATGGCCGATGCTTTATCCACTGAGCCGTCTCCTCCACTCTGTCGCATGGAAGCTTTTAATTAGCACAAGTCTCATTCGCCAGTTGTTGCTATTGTTTCCTGATTTGACTAGAGTCTTTCTGAAAGCGGTCTGTCCTTACGCTTTTGCCTTGAGGTGTTCCCCTTTTCTTTTCTTCCAACAGTTTAAGGTCTAATGTTCTGCCGGGGATGGTTTCTGAGACCTCAGCCTGGATGTTTCTCAGGGTGGAAGCAGAATCGTTCTTGGAGACTGCTTGTAGCCATTAAATAGGTAAGGGCTGGGCCGGGTCTGAGAGGTGGCGGGACAGTCCACCCCAGGGACCAGGCGGGGCAGAGCAGCATGAGGGGAGGGACTAGCGCAGCCCGAGAGGCTCACTGACACCTCTCTCATGCCAAGAGCTTGACATCCCGTCACACCTGGACACCACTTACATTGCAGAGCTGACCAAGAGTGTTCGAGTCTTGATACAACAAAAAGAGTGAGTTCAACAATGGCACCTCATCCCAAACGGGGTCAGTTTTAATTTTTGTTGTGTTTATGGAATTTAGTTTCAGGCTTCCAAGAGAATGAGATGAAGGTCAGTAAAGTGGATGAGAAAAACAGTTCAAGATGAGCTATGGGGCATTCCATTAAAAAATGTGTTTGAGGCTCACCCCCCCCACCCCGACAAATGATCATATGGTTGTTAATAGAACATAAGAGAACATAGTTGTAGGAGAAAGAGTTGAACAGTTTCCCATTACGTGGTGATGTTTTAAATTTGGCTACATCTGACACCAGTAGGGAGGGCTGGTAGGGCAGCAGCTCACAATTCTGAAACCAACTTAAAACAGTTCTTGAGGCATCTGAAGATTTTGATCTTGGGGTAATTGGTTTTGGTTTTAGCTCACCCACGACAGAGGGCAGAGAAAAAAGATATTACTGCCTGCTGCGAAGCTTTGTCCCCTGAGCGGCGGACATCGGCTTTTCTTAGTATAGATTTAAAAAAAAAAAAATAAAAAAGCTCTTCCAACCTATACATTGAACCGTGCAGTGCAATCTATGTCCCAGCCCCTAATCTGTGCATCTGCCAGGTGTCCAGGACACTGGCAGACCATGGTCCTGGTACCAGTGAAGGACACGGGGTGGAACGGTCAAAGAGATCTGTTTCCAGGACAACAGTGCATGTCATTTTCCTTCCTTAATGGGCTGAACGGATCCTGATGTTTTTGGACTATGCCGTTAATGTCAGTGTTAAATTATAGAATTCTAACGTAAGGCTATTGTGCCTGGTGAATGAGTGGGTTTCTATTACTCACCTGTCATTGCTTGTGAATGTCATTGGAGGAAATGCGGGAAGGTCCCTGGGGCAGCTGTCCAGCCCATCAAGGCTGATTATTACACTGTAGTCTCTCTCTCTCTCTCTCTCTCTCTCTCTCTCTCTCTCTCTCTCTCTCTGAGATAGGGTTTCTCTGTGTAGCCATGGCTGTCGTGGAACTCACAGAGGTCTGCCTGTCTCTGCCTTCTAAGTGCTGGCGTTAAAGGTGTGCACCAGCATCTTCCCTGGCTGCAGTGTTACTTACTATTTTTTTTTTTTTTAATGTTAAAATGGCTTGACTTGGGTCCACTTAATTTCCCCGACAGAAACACATAATACAGTTCCCCCCCCAAGAAACTAATCCTCATGTCCACCCTCATTTTCTCCTCTTTTTTTTTTTTTTGAGCCCCTTCCCCTTTTCAGAGTAGGGATTAAAGCATGATCATGATCGAATGACTTTGCCAGAGTAGAGGGGACACACGGCAAGCGGCTGAACCTTTGGATGTGAATGCTGTTGGGAGGAGTGTGTTCTATTCCCCTCTGACAACAGCCTCCTAAGTAAGTATGTTCTCAGCCCAACAGCCCGAGAGATGTTGGAAGGACACGAATGGATCACCAAGTTCTCAGCACAAAGGAGATTTACTACCCTGGAGGGGCAGGCTGGGGGTGGGGTGGTGGCTGTGGCTGGACGGGGCAGCAGCAGCCCTGGGTGTTTCTGCAGGAGTGGGATTTTAAGGAGAAAAGCAGAAGTCTGCGCGAGGGTGAGTTGGTAAATCCTGATTAGACAGGTTAGCCAGGGTAGCCAAATAATGAATTCTGATGGTTGAGTCTTGGTGCTTAGTCTCAGGAACCGGTCAGTGGCCAAATAAGAGAGTGGGCCTTGGGGGCTAGCTTTAGGGATGTGATCTAATGGGTTAGCAAGGGAGAGAGATGGGTAAAGGGGCCATGTTTGTTAAGGACCAACAGGCTATGTGTTTCATAACATTACATGTACAGAGTGTTATTTACCGTATGCTAGAATGGACCACAAGATATACAACAAAAACCCATCTTAAGAGTTTTATTAGAAAAGAGTGGGTAAAAGGAGGAAGGGGCAGTACGCAGGCCTGTCTGGAAGAAATGTGGCAGAGAAAGTGGAGCGCTCAGTGCGTGCATACCGCGGCTTACATAGCCATGCTACGTATGCGTATAGATTACGTGGCCACGCTGCACTCGTGCGTAAATTACGTGGCCACGCTGCACTCGTGCATAGATTATGTAAGGCCCTAGGATGACCTTGTCTGAATGCTGTAGGATGCGTGTGGGACCTCGGGCATGCTGGAAACGACAACTGTGAGTCATGGGAGAGGTGTGTCTGCACATGGGCGCATAGGTCTGGAAAGAAATACAGAAATGCTCCAGTAGCGTTCATGGATACACTAGGAACACTGCAGGGCTCTGCAGATGTCACATGCTGATTTGTGGCCTCCAAGAGACATGTCGATCTGGACTAATAGTGGTGTTTCTGGATGTGTTTATTCTGGACGAGGCCACACTGGAGAGTGACAGTCCAAGATGACAGCTGTCCCTTCCAGAAGAGAGAAATTTGGACTCAGATGTGCACGAAGGGAGGGCAATAGGAGGGCACAGGGAAGTGGCTGTTGACTACCCAGATGGAGCACAGCAGGCCTTGACCAGTCTCTCTTTGGTTTTTCGAGACAGGGTTTCTCTGTATTGCTTTGGAACCTGTCCTGGAACTTGCTCTGTAGACCAGGCTGGCCTCGAACTCACAGAGATCCTCTTGCCTCTGCCTCCCGAGTGCTGGGGCTATAAGTGTGTACCACTAATGCCCAGCCCCCAGTTCTTAACTGCTTTGGGCAAAGAAGAGAATCCATGAAACCAAACTGCCAAAGAGTACTAGCTGACAATTCCCAAAGGCTGGTGGGGAGAGCCACACCTTTTGGGCGGACTCACATACCTTATTTGTTTTTTTTAATTTTTTGTTTGTTTGTTTAAAAAAAAAAACAGGGTTTCTCGGATCAGTCTAGCCTTAAACTCCCTGACTAGGAGAGGATGCCCTCGACTTGTGTGATCCTCCTGCCTCTGCTTCCAGTGTGCTGGCATTATAGGCACATGCCATCACACTCAGGTTATATGGTTCTGGGTATTGAGCCCAGGGTTTTTATGCAGGATGGGCAAGCAGTCTACCAACTGAGTTACAGCCTTAGCCCATTATTTACTTAAAAAACCCAACAGCTCCCAAGAGTTAGGCATTGTTATTATCTCTATGGTGTAGACAGGGAAAAGGAGGTTGGGGAGGTTAGCTACCTCACCATATTGACTATGGTTTTTATTTAAAAATTTGTCCTGCATTTTGGGCTTCTGGGTCAGGTTTCATATTCAAATCCGAAAGGATGACACTTTAAGATATAGATTTTCTTTCCGAGTCACTATCTTATTCTGCAGCAGGGGTTGGCCTGGAGTTCAGTCTGTAGCAACCCACTGATCTCAAACTCATAGCAATCCCCCTGCCTTAACATTTTTTTTTAACATACTAATACCAATTCCCCTTCCTCCCCTCTTCTTGCTCCCTCCCTCCTTCCCCTCATCTCATCCCCATCTGCTACTCAGAGAGGGTAAGGCCTCCCCTGGGAAGTTAAGGAATTCTATCCCATCACCACTTTGAGGCGGGAGCAGGGCCCACCCCGTTGTGTCTAGAAATAGCACTGCCTTAGCATCTTAAGCATTAGTAGTGTACAGGCATGAGCCACGACATACCTGGCTCAATTTTGTTTTAATACCTGGTATTTCCTTATGCATTATTTCCCGTCAGTGAGTGTGGCATTGTGTGGCTGTTGGCTTAGAGAAAGGTGACTTGGGAATTGCAGGATGATAAAGGAATGAGAACATTTTGATTCCAAGTTTCACAATCCTGGACTCAGAAAGGGCAGCTTTTTGTTTGTTTGTTTGTTTTTCAAGACAGGGTTTCTCTGTAGTTTTGTAGACCAGGCTGTCCTTGAACTCACAGAGATGCACCTGCCTTTGCCTCCTGGAGTGCTGGAATTAAAGGCGTGCACCACCATTGCTGAAAGGGCAGATTCTTGTGCGTAGATTAGATTTGGAAATTGAGGAAGCTCTCAGGATTCCCAGAGCCAGAGATGGTGTAAAGATGAAAGAGAACAAAAGAGGGAGATGTAGTGGCCTGGGTTAGGGACCAGACTCTGGGGGAGGCAGAGCTGGTATCTAGTGGTTCTGTTGATGGATGCTTTGGAGGTGCTGGCGTCTGATGGATCCATTGCTTCCCTCATGAGAAACCTAAAAGATTTCTGCCGGGGTCCTCATTACTTTTCTACTGCTGTAAAAAGACACCATGACCAAGGCAGCTTATTACTCTCTTCCCCCACTTATTGGGGCTCATGGTTCCAGAGGGTTAGAGTCCATGATTGTCACGGTGGGGAACATGGTGACAGGAAGGCAGGCAGGCAGGCACAGGAGCAATAAACAACTGATCCACCAGTGTGAGAAGAGAGAGCTCGCTGGGAATGTCACGATCTTTTCTTTCTTTCTTTCTTTTTTAAAATTAACTCTGTTTCATGTGCACTCATTTTCCTACGTGTATGTCTCTGTGAAGGTGTCAGATCACCTGAAACTGCCCTGTGGGTGCTGGGAGTTGAACCCTGGTCTTCTGGAAGAGCAGCCAATGCTCCCAAACACTGGGCCATCTCTCCGACATGATCTTTTCAAACCTCAAAGTCCATCCCCAGTACGCACCTCCTCCAGCAAGGATGCGCCTTCTAGTTCTTCCCAATAGTCCCACAAATTGTTGTATTCCTAGTGGGTTTGGATGAGGAGCCTCTCTTGGTTATGGTTTGGATGTAGAGCATCTTCGACAGGGTCATGTTGTTTCTCAGTAGGCGGTATTGTTGGAGAAGGCCATGGGACATTTGGGAGGGGGGCTTAGATGGCAGAGGTGGATCACAGGTCTTGGAGATTGTTCTGATCCCCGGTTCCAGGACCTTTTGTACCCCCTGGTCTGCTTCCATGGGAACAGTCTGCCTCACAATGTCTGGCATTGGTGGAACAGCTGTCCATGCTCTCCATAATCTGGTGGACTGAAATCCCCTCAAACCGTGAACCAAAATAAAAATTACCTACTTATTTCGTCACAGTGATGCAAACGTTACTGACACAGAGAGTCATCTGTGTGTCTGCTGGTGGCTAACACAAGGTTCCTGGGTTTAGTGTCCTGCTTTCTCCCCTCCTGTGACATATACAGCTCATATATCAACTTCCAAAGGCCTTCCTGTGCTTTTACTGTTTATCTGATGTGGCTTTAGGGGAGGGATGTGTCCTTTAAAGACTCATCAGCTCCTGTCAAGGTCATGTGGATAGTCTTACCCATTGAGGTCATGTGGGTAGTCTTACCCATTGAGGTCATGTGGGTAGTCTTACCCATTGAGGTCATGTGGATAGTCTTACCCATTGAGGTCATGTGGATAGTCTTACCCATTGAGGTCATGTGGGTAGTCTTACCCATTGAGGTCATGTGGATAGTCTTACCCATTGAGTCATGTGGGTAGTTTTACCCATTGAAATATAAAAGAAAATTCATTCTCACTCAGTGAAGCTTCCAGAGAAGCTGTGATTTTCCCAGGAAAAGTGACGATTTGAGAGGGCACAAGCTATTTCCTTCTTTTCCTGCTGACAGCAGGGGACATGGAAGCAGAAGGTTCTTAGCCACTCTGTGACAACTTGCTGAGGACGGCAGAATAGGAGGGAGGTGTGAGGAGTCTGTTGCCTGAGCTGGCCAGCCTCAACTCATCACTAAACGAAATTAACATCTAGTTTAATCCACCGTTTGGCTTCTCACGCACACGCACGCAGCTGAGCACATGGCGACAGCCCTGAGACCCACCACACTTTGTGTAGACAGTTTGCACTGGAGCGTTTGTTCAGCTGTGATTAATGGGGGACCTGGTTCTAGAGACCTGGAGAAGGTGTGGACTCCGGGGGAACCAAATAGAACCCCTTATTCTTTCCTTATTACCAAGACACTGGAAAACATTCCCTTTCCATCTTAGATGTTCACTTGAATGTAAAAATAAAAGTCCTGTTCCAGTCCAAGCTTTCCCTACTGGGGTGGGGGTGAATGTGTCTTCTCATGCTTTCTTTACCACCAAGGCGGTTCAAATGCCGGCTCTATATTTTGCTTTACGCCAAGGTGAGGAGCTCTGCATCTGACATGTCAAATTAACAAAATTTCAGGGCTTCCGAGTGACAGTAAGCAACGCTTATGCAAACCAAACAGTTTACAAGAATCCAAGATGGTAATAAAAAAGGATGGATCCTGGTGTTTCTAAGCCATAAAAGGTTCTTTTAGTGTTAATTATTAATTGCTAAATTGAACATAACAGCTTCACGCGTTCTAATAGTTCTGATTTGTTTATCATAAGTGTACATAAGGGAAATGGAAAATGTAAACCAAACACATGTAAATGTCTAGAGTCACCAGCAGTTGCAAGGATAGGACAGGATCCACTAGGGTGAGGGTACCAGATTGTAGCCAAAGCCGTTGCAGGCTCAGACGTCATGATCCCATGTGAATCCCTGTTCCTAAGAACTGGTGCCCCGCCCAAAAATCTTCCTGCAGTGCTTTTCCGTGGAACACGTGGTTAGGCAATCCGTTGACGACTGAGGGCTTTGAGACCAAGTGCTTGGCGGAGGCAGACAGTTCCTTTGGACTTTGCCACAGCACCCCCTGGTGGCCAATGGTTTTATTGCGGATTTTCCACTGGGAAATTGAACCCAGCAACTTTTGGAGTCCCTGTTTGCCTGGTCTGTGGTGATTCGCTCCTCCGTTTATGTTACATAAAATTTACTTTCTTTTTACTTTTTTTGTGTCTTTGAAACAGGGTGTTACCCTGTTATCCTGCAGTTCCGGCCTCCCAAGAGATGTGGTTACAAGCGCCTGCCACCACATCAGGCTCCTGGATTCCTTTCACTGCTGTTTAACTTCTCTACCTCTTGGCAATTTCTGCCTTTAAACGGGGGTGGGATGGGGAAGGAACCAATGTCTCCTCAAGTCCCTTCCCTGTAAAAGAGAAAGTTGGTGCCACTCCTGGGGTCGAAGTACATGTTTGCATTAATTTGGCTTAATTTTGAAATGACTTTTTAACGTGCACAAAAGCCCTCAGAAAGTTGCAAAGTTGGACTCACGTTATGACTGGCTCAATGGGACAGGAAGCAGCCCCTCCGAGCTCGGGCGAGAAAGGCAGTGAATCCTAACACACACTTACCACAGCACGCTTTCATTTCCTTATTAAACATTCATTAAGCACCTGAAGTTAGCGCACACAAAGGTTTTAAAGGATATTCAGTGGGGAGCAGAGAAATGTAAATAAATGCAACAGCAGATGAGCGTTAGTAAACTTTGATTCTCTAGACATTAACAATAACACAAACTGCTTTAACCGAGGCCATTTGTGAAGACACAGTGTGCAAAGAGACATAAGACACATGCATATCATATAGAGGAAAAAACTCATGACTATTAATTATGGAATAATTAAATAGATTTTTATGACATCTTAAAAGTGTATCTTATGTAAGTTATCAAGCGTTTGTTTCTAGTTTCCAAGTGCTGGGATCCATGCAGGGTCTATTATCCATGCTTGGCATGTATTCTCATCTGTAACTCCTTTCCTTGTATCCTACTGACTTTGAAGTAATGACATTAAAAAAAGGTTGATGTTTCTGCCCCTTGCTCCTTTTCCCCAAAAAGAGGCAGAAAGAAAGGTTACAGTATCAAGCACAATATCCAAGTGCATACTGGACACACAAAAAATATCTCACGTGTCCACTTAGAGAAAAGCAGGGCTCGAGGCTAAGGGCTACCGTTGGCCCCAGCTGCTGAGCTGAAGGGGAAAGAAGAACCCTATTAGAGTAGCACGCACTGGGTAGCTTAAGCTGATCCTTGCTGGCGGGAGCTGGAGGGAGGCATCATTGATGGGCTGTTGTGGGCAGTGAGGAGAGGGCTGCTTCTGGATGAGGTAGGACTTCTCTCTCTGGGCAATGGATGGGAAATAGTGACTAGTCTCTGGATGGTGCTGCTTCTGCTATTCCAGAGAAATCCACAGGCCCCACCCACAGGTCACACACCCACGTTTCCCATTTATCTCAAACGCAATTTCATGTGGTGCCAGATGCAAAGGAGACGTGAGCACAAACCTAGTGTGAAATTTTGCCTCTCGTATTGTTCATTCTCCTGTTAGTTTCAATGTACTTATCTACAGTCCATTGTCCAAAGAAGCCTTCAGTACTTATGTGCTTTATGGTGTCCGTGTTGTTGGGTAACAAACCCCATACAGTCTGGAGCAGCATCCTGGGTCAATCATCTCAAAATCTGTGCAGAAAAATACAGGCACTCACAGTGGTGGATCAAGTTTTTCTGCCAAATGTTTTTTTTTAAATTGTTCTTCTGAGACAAGTTTTTATCACATAGTCTAGGCGTCCCTTAAACTCTTCCTGCCTCGGCCTCTCTAATCCAGCGATTGTAAGTGCGTCCCTCTACTCTTGAAGCCAAATGAAAACAAATGTTTGAGACCTTCTCATAGTGTAGCCCTGGCTGGCCTGAACTCACTGTGTAGATTAGGCTAGCTTCAGACTCAGAGATCCGCCTGCCCCTGGCTCCTCAGTGCTGGGATTAAAGGTGTGTGGCCCTACACTTGGCCCTGGCCTCAAATACATTTTAATGTCAAATGCAAAAACAAACAAAAAACAGAAGAAGAAAAAGGAGGAAGGCGACAAGGAAGAGGAGTAAGAGAAGAGGATGAGTTGGCAGAGAGGTTTTGTTTTTGTTTTTGTTTTTTTTTTTTTGTTCTTTTTTTTGATTTTTCAACAGGCAAATAGAATCCTGAGGCACTGTATTCAACCTTCCTTGAGGTGCGTCATTCCAACATCACGATCCATTTTACTTGTGCAGATTATGAAATCTAGACTCCCCACATGTGGCTGGAAGATCCTGACCAACCTCATTCCTATCCATATCTCTAACAGCAGAGCTCCCTTACCCTCTCTGTATTTCCCTGGCTTCTGTCCTCTTTCTCTGCCTCAAGACACCAAGCCCATCCCTGCCTTGTGACCTTTGCACGGACTGCTCCTCCGCACAGAGAGTTTTGCCCTACATTTCAAATGTTGCCTCCTAGCCAGCCCTGCTCCTCAATGGAGTTGCTGTGCTCCACCCTTAGAAAGGTGTTCTCTGGCCTCTATCAAATTCCACCTGAACCAACCCTTTCTGATCGTCTATTATTTTATTTTTCTCTTAATTGTTATCACTCTAAAATGATCTGTTCCACTGGTTTTCTCATGTTTAGGATCTATTTTTCATCCACTCAGATTTAAGCATCACAAGACAGAGTAGCAAACTTTGGCTATCTACTTTGTTTCTAGTATCTAGAGCTAGAGATAGCTCAAGGAGCACCTGATCAAATGCAGTTCAAGTCATTTCAAAATCCCCCTGCTGCAGGGTTTCAGGATCCTTCACTCGAGCATCTATAGCTTGGTACAGGATGGCATTGTCCTCTGAGTTCTTCAGGACTTACCACAATCCTCCTCCTGGACCTGATGACTATTTCCCTGTTGCTTCCCTTTCCTTGGTGTGGTCTAAGAGCAGATTCACAATTAATATGAGACTTTTGAAAAGTCCCATCTCTTTATGATTTTCTCCCCCCAACTTGTCCCAATACAAATCTTAATTCTGTTCCCTCCCCAGATTGCCACTAAGTACCATACATAATCTTTGTCCTTGTTCAATTTTCTCTTACTATCTGTCTCATCGTAGTTTGTCTAAATCCACATTCTATCAACAAAGAAACCTTCTTGCCTTCCTAGTAGTGTATCAGATTTAATAATCACTTTCCTTCTGCAAATAATCACCTGGCTTCTGCAAAGTAGATGACAAAATATTGGCCAGAAGGTCTTGGTTCTGATGCCTGCCACTCAGAGACCTCTAGAAATCTCTGGAGGTCCAGCTAGTCACCATCAACTCAAACCACACATTCATTGTTCAGCTTTCATCACTCACCTTTTCCTGGCATGCCATCAGAATTTATCTTTACAACATTACTTTTTTCCTTTCAACTTGACAAATAAAAACAGAGGAAGGAACGCAGCTCCCTGAGAAAGTTCTTGCCTGGTGCACGATCTCTGGATTTGATGCCTACAAATGAGCACTGCCCAGTGTTGAAGACTAGTGGTGTTGCGGTTGAGAATTTAGTCCTAATGAGAGCAAGTGCTTATGCTGGAGACCCATCTGATGGCACACCCCTCCCCTATCCCAGCCACTCTGCAGTACCTGTCCCCACTGCCCTCCACACCCAACAAATCCCACCGTACTCATAGGAATCCCAAGCTGCTTCTCCTGTCTGGGAGGTAGTTTGAAGGCCCAGCAACGCATGTCATTTGTGATATGGACGTGCAGAAGGAATGTGAAAACTGGTCACTGTCACAGTAACATTACTAATGCTTTTCATTTCAGAAGCATGGCTTTAGTTTGTTTGTTTGTTTTTGTCTTTTTATCATTTTTGTCTTTGGAGACAAGGCAAACCCTTGCCTTTGGTGACTTTTGAGTCGCCAGCAGAGGGCAGACGATGCTTACCTAGAGGAAAATCTCTAGCTGCACATCTCCAGGAAGCCAGGACTGGGGACCATTCATGGCTGGTTTCTCCCCAGGATTGTCACAACACAAAACACAGGGTTCTGTTACTTTTTCTCTTTAATCTCAGAAGATTAGCTGCCTCCTTTTGTGTGACAATAATTTGGAGGTGAAATATTTAATTAAACAGTTGAAATAAAATACATCTTTTTCATTTCGATTTTTTCCCAGCAGAAACTGTTCTGTCTTTTCTGTGTTTGCTGCCCCTGTCCCCATGGGTCTCTTCTGGCATTTACCTCCTTGTGCGTTATAGTGTGTGTGTGGGTGTGTTTAAATGTACCATTGTATCTAAGTCTAAATTTTGAATGTGGGAGTCCTACAATATTAATTTCTTTTTATTTATCTGTTTGGTTTTGAGACGAAGCTTCACGTGCTCCAGGCTGGCCTTGAACTCACTTCCCGGCCAGGGCTGAGCTTGATTTCTAGTCTTCTTACCTCCTTCTCACCAGTGCTGGGATTGCAGGCACGTGCAAGATTTATGCAGTGCTGGGGACTGAAACTGTGGCTTTGTGCAAGCCAGGCAAGCACCCTACTTCCTCCCTTATACATCAACATGATATTCGTTTACATTTTTATTCTTTCTTGAGAGAGGATTTCTCTGTGTAGCCCTGGCTGTATCATATTTTCTTCCAGGAAAAGCCAGCTACTGTAGCAGTCCCACAGGGACCCCATATCACAGGGACCCTCTTCCAGCAGCAAGCACCAGCTCACCGGTCATGCCAGTGGACCATCCTGGAGGTGGACCTTCTACTCCCAGCCAAACCTTCAGCATCTTGGCCACTCGCTAAGCTTTGCCTGAACCCACAGACCCTCCACACTGGGAGACAAATACGTGTTTGTGTTTGCTCTAGTTTGGTAAGTTTTGGAGGTAACCGTTTGTAGAAACAGATGGCTAAACATGTACAAGCTACACGTTGTCACCAAGGCTCGTTGATTCTGCAGTTGAAGCATTTGCCACCTATAACTCTTTTTCTTCGCCTACACTGTTCTTTCTCTAACTGAGGTCATTATCGCCTCTTTCCCAGACTGCTGCAGTCTCTCCCCGTTGGTTTTCTTCCCTGTAATTAACCTCTCCCCTACCTCCACTCCATCCTTTGTATTGCCATTCATTACTTTACAGAATATAAATACAATGCTTCCATTCTCGGCTACATCTGTCAGAGTAGCCTGTGGTTATATTGCAGCAATAAAACAACCCGAAAATCAAAGTGTCACTCTGCCGGAGGGCTTATGGTACCCACTCAGGAACTATCTTAACATTCTTGGTCACTGGTTGGAAGTGAATGAGGGCGTGGCAGAGCACTCATTGGTTCTCAAATGCACACAGGGAGGGACCCGCGTCACTTTTAGTCACATTCAGAAGGGCCAAATAAGACACACAGTCACTTCTAACTTGGTGTGGACAGAGAACTCTGCCTGGACGTGTACCTGCTTAAAACATTTGACTGGGCTTGCCTCAGTCCTAGGCTCCACCCCGTTCTAAGCACTGTGCAGAAACACCAGCCCCTTTGTGACTGGGTTGCTATTTCGTCAACACTGACCCCTGCCACTGTTCATGTTCCATTCAGTGCTTGTCCAATTACTTTGAGTTGCTTGCTTGCCTTTCTAGAAGAACTCTGTTTTCTTCCTTTCAATCATTCGCATGTATTAGTATGTAACGCATGCACATGTGTGAACATGTACGTGTGTGTGTGTGTGTGTGTGTGTGTGTTGTGTGTGCCTGTTAAAAATCAAGATGTTAGCATCTAGGTGGCTCAGTGGGTAAGAGCTCGGGTGCTCTTCCAGAGGACTTGGGTTTGGTTTCCAGCACACTCATTTGAATCTCAGTACCACACGGTAGCTCACAACTCTCTGTAACTCCTGCTCCAGGGATCTGATGGCCTATCATGGCCTCTATGGGCCCTGTGTGCACATGGTACAGACAAACATTCAGGCCAAACACCCACACACATAATAAAACAATAATAAAAAATCAGCATGTTACTTGGAAAGGGTAGTGCTTAAGTGGATTATCACCCTAATAATACCAAACTAATAAAATTTTAGGGGCAGAATCTGGCGAGGAGTAGTATGATGTATTTTCTGAGTCAGAGTAAATGAAGAGGCTCTTGACTTGATATATCATTTTAAGTCTATTGTGCTACATAAAATATATTGTTTAAATGAACCTCATTCTCATCAATCTCCCTCCCTCCCTCCCTCCCTCCCTCCCTCCCTCCTTCCCTCCCTCCCTCCCTTCCTTCCTTCCTTCCTCCAAATAGTATCTTACTATGTAACCCTGGCCTGTCTGGAACTTGCAAAGTAGACCAAGCTGGCCTGTCATGTGATGAACAGCTTCCTAGGCTGTAAAGGGAATTTGGGGACTTCTTGGTTCTGAAGAGCTGCTGGGACCTGAGCTGAATCTCAGCTGAGCCTATGGCCATCTGTGTGAAGTGCCCCGAGCCCAGCAGTCAAAGAGGATCAAATCGGCCTTGATCCTTAGGGTACTAATTATCCCCCAGAACACAGACTTTACATACAATGATCCTTTCAATCATGCTGGGAAGGGAAAAAGAAAGGAGATAGAATTTAAAATGTGAGATACGCCCCACATTTTCCCATTGTCTTTGCAGACCTTTGAAATATATATATATCACTAATTACAAGCAAGGAAACCGTAGCCTGGAAGCATTCAAGAAGTTTCCTTTGCTCCTTGGCCAACTGTCTTCAAAGAGGTGCAGGTGGATCAGAGTAATTTCTTAACCACACCGGAGTAGCTTGAAGAATTGTCTTATCAATCACGAGACTGTCATTTTCCTCTCAAAAGACGGGACTGGATTTAGGGAACACATGTATGACTAAGGAGGAAACCCACCCTGAATGTTGGTATTCCCACATCATGGAATGGGGTCCCAAACCGAATAAAAGGGAAGGGGGGGGGATGCAGCAGAGCACCAGCCTCTCTCTGCTCCTTGCCTCTCGCTCCTGCCATGTGTCCTCTGTGTCACGATGCACTGCATCCTCTCTAACTGTGCGCCAAAACAAACCTTCCCCACCTTAGGTTGCTTTGCATCAAGTAGTCATCCAGCAACAAGTAACTAAAACCACACCTACAGCTGGTGAACGGGATCAATGGTTAGCATTTTCTTTTAAGATTTATTTATTATCTATAGAGTGTTCTGCCTGCATGTCAGCCTGCACACAGGGGAGGGCACCAGATCTCATTACAGATGGCTGGGAGCCGCCATATGGTTGCTGGGAATTGAACTCAGGACCTCTGGAAGAGCAGTCAGTGCTTTTACCCTCTGAGCCATCTCTCCAGCCCAGTGGTTAGTATGTATAATAATTTTGCTCAGTTTCCTTGTTTCTGTAACTGAGCCACATGACCAACGGCACATAATAGCTACGCGTACTATTCCTGTCCTTCAGTAGTTCTGTCCTGTCTGATACCCACCTTCGCTGTGCAAGCCAGTTCCTGCTTTCACCTCAGGTTTTAATCATGGGGTATAGATTCTGCTTTCAATGGGAAGGAAGGACACACAGAGACCTTTACCTCTTATGCTTTTCCTTCTTTTACTCACTTCTAACTCTGTTTTCCCCCCATATCTGTTTATTTGAAAATCTTACTGATGCCAGTAGTGAGCATTGTTTAAGATTATCAAAATAAAGCATTATTATTATTATTTTTGCCATGACAGATTATCAGAACTTTATTTATTTTTATCGGAAATGAACTAGCTGAATGGGATTAGTTCCGAGGAATAGGTCTAGAACTTTTAAACCCTCCACATCCTCCAGTTAAGTGGCCAGGAACAGTGTATTTCAGGGTAGCAGCGTTTGGCCTCATGTTCTGGTCAGTTGCTGTTCCCTTTCCTCCGCTATTCTTGGCACTTGGTACATCTTCAGGCTGACGGCAAGATGGCTGCAGCAGTATCGTGCAGCGCTGAGCATAAAGGCAATCCACGGTCTTCTGATTCTACTCAGAGAGACACCCCTGAGCATCTTCTCGCATCTCAAGGGCGATCACTGGCTTACATACCGGGCCTGAACCAACGGTTCTGTTGTGGTTTGGATGATACATGCTTCCAGAGTCTCTGGCCTTCGAACACTTGGCTCCCAGTCGGAGCTGCTGTTTGGGGAGGCTTAGGAGGCCTTGCTGGAGGAAGTATGTCAATGGGATGTATCACTGCCAGTGTGCTCTTTCTGCTGCCTGCTTGTGGTCTTTAGCTTGCTGTCTCAGTCACCACGCCTGACTGCTGCCATGCTTCGATAGACCCTTATCCCTCTGGGACTGTAAGCCAAACAAATCCTTCTATAAATTGCCTTGGTCATGGCGTTTTATCACAGCAACAGAAAAGTAACAAGTAAACATCCCAAAGGCACAGTATGGTAGCCTTAGTTGGATTGTGGTTAGCTGGGAGAATTGGCTGCCCCTGAGACACTTGGATGCATGACACCTGAACAAAACTGTGACTCTTTTAAGAATTAAGGTGGGGGTGGTGCTTTGTAGGGAACGAATCACAGTCCTTATGTAAAGCCAGGGTGTTCAACACTGGAGGTGACAAGTAGCGACTCCAAGTGAGGCGATTAACACAAAGGAACTCTAGTTGCTTGATTGTCAGGGTAGCTAAGGAAGCCACAGTGAGTAGATATTGCTGCCTGCACATTCAAGTACCCTGATCGAGAATCCATGTATGAATAGGACCACTGGGCTGTTGTTCTCCTGGCGAGCGTCTGCTTCTACAGGAAAAAACAGGTATTTGGAACGGAGTTAGAGAAGCTTCGAGAAGAAATGAACCCAGTATTCCCACAATAGTCAGGTGTTTCATCAGCGGAGCGCTCGACTCTTCGGGGAACGATGACATGCTCCGAGTCAGGTGTTTACCCGTAAGTAAGTAGTAGATCAAAAAATAAGCCTTTTGTTGCATGGAGCAGCCTGTGGTAGTGTTTAGTCACATTGGTTCCTTATTTATTCACGGCAACAATAGGAACTAACGGTGAGAACAAGAGATGAGAAGGGCTCCAGACCACACTCTCCCCTGGGAGTTCGTGGGAAGTGCCGGCGATTCTTGATGAAACAGCAGAGTGAGAAGGGCAAGTGACTGACCTCACTTGAAGTAGCTACTTGCCAGCCACCCCCACAGCACAGTTGTGCGCCATGAAAGGCTTAACTCCTCACCGTCTTTCTACTCAGTCTCATGAACTACTTGGTCAGGGCTTCTGGACTGTTCTGTAGGTTGCTGACTTTGCTTGCACAAGCCTGGTATTACACTCCCCATCCCCCATGAGCGTGCCTTGTGAAGACAGACACTCAAGTTTCATCTTTCCTGTTGGCTGTCCCTGCAACCTCTGAGCTCTCACAACCTGACCCTGCCCCACTGGGGTATTTATCACACAGTATTAAAATTTATGTAATTACCTTTGTTCCTGGAGTATAATCTTTCTTGAGGTATGACTGTTCTCTGCATATCACTGAATAGAAAGAAGCCTGATAAGTATCTATTGGAAAATTGAAAATGAGAATAAATGAGAGAATGAGACTCAAGCTGTGATAAACATACATTACCTGTTGTTTTTTCCTTTTTCCTTTTTTTTTTTTTTTTTTTTTTTTTTTTGACTATCTGAAACATTTAAGGATAAGATTAAAGTATCACTTCTGAGATACAGCATCAATTGGAATGTCCCCCACCCAGTGGTGCTATGTTATGAAGTGGAGGCTTCCACTGAGCTGGAGGCTGGGGTGTGGATGGTTCCCTAGGGAGGGGTCTGGTGTAGGGATGGGGCATAGTTAATTACTAGTTCACACTGAGGCAGTTCAGTATTTTAACAGTCATACTGATCATCCAGGTACATTCGGAACAAATAACCTCAATCAATTTCATTATCATTGTTTTTAAATTATAATGGATGCTGGGGAGTGTAGAGCAGGAAGAGAAAGGCTGCCTTTTAACTAGCCTCCATTCCTCTTACATGGGACATGTAACCTCTCAGATGTGCTTACACACAAGCATGGGAGGTGGGGATTGGGGAGTGCGAATCTATGCAGGCTGAAAAGCAGAGTGGAGAAACATTGTTTCTGTCTAGAACTATCTCCACGAACAGCCTGACGGAAAGGGTTCATGGAGCTTATGTGGCAAGATTGTTTCTGCTACTGTGGCCTAGGTCAACCTGGAGGCTGTAGTGGGAAGTGGTGGCAGTCACATGAGACTTTCCAAGAATCTGAGACAAACATCCTTAAGCAGTCGATCTTCAGTCAAAGGTGCCAGAGTGTGAAATTCTTAAGAAACAAAGGCACTTGGATATGCTCCGAACTTTCTTCATGTTTCTAGACTTTAAAATTTGGTTTCATTTAATTTAGCCGTGGGAGATGTCTGGTCTAGTTTTTCTGGGCCCATTCCGCTTAAGCACGGAATACAAGCACGGAATATAAGCACGGAATACAGAAAGGTGTGTGACTACCGCTTGGATGCTAATGCGTGCAAACTCCACCCACATTTCCCAGTGAGCCTCTCTGATCTAAAAGAATTACACAAAGCCATACTCTCCAAGCATAGGGGATTTCTCGTGGAAGAAGATTGCGTTCACAAAGTGCAGGCTTGTGTTAGAAGGCTGTTTCCCACTCATTTTTATACATACTTTGAAAACACAGGGGGCATTAGAAGAAGAGGAAAGTAACAGCCAAGTCATGTCCTCAAAGATCCTGGGGGATAGCTTCTAAAGCATTGTAATAGAATGCAAGAGGCCAAGAGAATGTATCAGCAAGGAGAGCTGATTAGAAGCTCGGATCTGATGGCCACTGATGGCCAGGACACCTGACAACCGGATGAAAATAGAATCCTCTGAAGAATCATTGAAAACAAAACGGGACAGAAGCCTAGAGGCATAGCCAGAAAGCACTAAAGGCAGCAAACAAAGAAAGGTCACCAATAATACACGGATGTGTGTGTGGGGAGACTGAGAAGAGGCATCTCATTAAAGATATGCTGTCAGAAACGCGCTACTGATGCTTATTGTTACTTATGCAGAGGGAGTGATCTGATGTGCAGGCCAAGATTCATATTCAAAGATGTCCATCACCGTGCTACTTAGCATAACTCAAAAGAATAAATAATTTTAAGGTTCAGCAATAGGAGAATAGTGCAAGCACAGTGTGCCTACATCCTCACGCAGCTGTTGACGAGAGTCTGTGTCTGCGTAGGAGTTCTTATTGAAGTTAGGTAACATTTGTACAGTTCAATCTCATCCCTGTACGCAATAGCCAAGTAGCATTTTGCTGAAATAGTAATCTGTGCTCCCCCTTTGTTCTTATCAACATGCATTAACTTTTACCAAGTAACAGATTTTATTAATGTTTTTCTCCCCCATAACTTTCCATTCTTCCTATTTGAAATAAGAAGGAAGGCTTTGTAATTCTTGGCTTCAGAGATCTGAGCAACAAACAGCAGGATAAAATTAGTTGCCCATCAAAACATTACTTTTGTAATTAGAAAATGACATAAATGTTATTTTAGAATACTATTAAAGTTCTCACTCTAAGCATCATGGTAAAAATTATGTGCTGTCATTGATAAAACAGTGCCCCTTCCTCCTCAGAAAGCAGCCTACGCCACAGCTGCCCAGGATATTGGTACAATCTCTGTTATTGCATAGGATTCTGAGGACTGAGGCATGTTCAGAGGTTGCACAACTCCTTTCAAATCAATGTCTAAGCTAACGCCTTTATTTCTACGGAGAGTAACAACGAAGGCTTGTTTTGCATATATACAATTTACTGGGAAAGCCAAAGCTGTTGCCATCTTTCTATTAGTCACAGCAATTTTTATCAGTTCCTGCTTCCATGGTAACGCCTTGGTGGTACCTTTAGACTCATTAAGATTGATTCAGAATAGTGTAAATTTTGTTGCAGTCCTACTCTTTCAATGTTGGTGATTCTTATAGAGTCTTAAGTTGTAGCTTATTAATTATAGCAGTGTTCTCCAAACTTCTGCATTTATACTATATATATGTGTGTGCATATGTATGTATGTATGTATGTATGTATGTATGTATGTATGTATACACACACACACACACACACACGTTGTTGTTTTGAGACAGTCTCATGTAGTCCAGGCTGGCCTTGAATTCTCTGTGTAGCCAAGGATGCCTTGAATTCCTGATTCTACTTTAAGTGAGTGCTGGCATTGTGGGTGTACCGAGTACCGTTTTTCCCGCCGCCACGCCAGTCCCAAATAACACACAGAGACTCTGTATTT
This sequence comes from Phodopus roborovskii, assembly GCF_943737965.1. Taxonomy (NCBI): domain Eukaryota; kingdom Metazoa; phylum Chordata; class Mammalia; order Rodentia; family Cricetidae; genus Phodopus; species Phodopus roborovskii. Next base: position 16,391,236 of record NW_026126567.1, on the reverse strand, counting down.
GATACAATGTTGTTGGCCTGGTTACTTGTTACTTATCGGCTAGCTCTGTCTTAATTATTAACCCATTTCGTCTCCATGTTACATTAGCCAGGCTCTCTCTCAGTACTTTGAAGTACAACCAAGGTGACATACTTGGGGAGAATTTAGTTTTGGATTTTATATCAACAAATGGCAGTGTTTTGTCGGTGTCTAGGCTCCCGGAAGTCAAGTACAACTTGTGAATGGGAGACAAATGTTTTACTTGGTGGATTTCAAGCAACTTCCATTCCAGGGTACCCAGGGAGACTGGACGTTCGCAGGGACTCATGAAATTTCTTAGAAGAACATGTTCCAATGTAAACTGTATTCCGAACCCCAACACACAACACCCTCAGCCTTTTCTCTCTTCCCAGGGCAATCACCCCAAATTGGATCCAGCCCTTCAGGGCTGGAGCATGTTTTCTGTGACAACCCGCCCTGTTTGGTCAGCCCAGCAGAAACTGTGGAGTTTCCCTGCCCTTTGGGATGTGTTGCAATCTTCAGTGTCATAAGAAGGGTTTACAGGAACTGCTTAACCGGGCTTTGCATCTTTATTTGTGGTCTTGCAACTGGTTATGTAGTTGATCTGGATTCAAAGAAACACATGACCACAGCATCAGGATGTGAGCTGGCTTTAAAAAAAATGAGGTCAGGGGCTCATTGAGATTCAGCCTTCTGGGAAGGAGGTTTGTACAATGAAAGAGACTAGCAAGGTGTTTTTTCTTTTCTGTTTATGTTTAATTTTTAAAATTAGGCTTGGTTCAGTAATTTATTCTGAGACTTCAAACTACATTCCCCCCCCCCCAGGGTGTGGAGGAGTGAAGGGCAAACTATTTTAAATTTTGTTTCAGTTGTGACTGGTGAGAACAATAGTGTCCAGAAAAATCTCTATTCTCCCCTCAAGGCTAGACCCAGGAGGGTTGTGGAAACATAGGCAGGAAAATGTCAGTGTTATGGCTCCATCTCCGATTCTGGTCAGGGTCACTGTTACAGTTTTTTGAATAATTGCCGCGACAAAATAGAGCAGCAAGAGAAGTCAAGAAAGCAGAGTCCAGGACAGTCACTTGTCTTCTGACTGGCTGTGCATTTGCCACAAGGCCTTTGGTAGGGTTTTCCTTCTGCTCTGCCACATTGTCAGTATCATCGTCATCATCATCATCATCATCATCATCATCATTGTGTGTGAGAGAGAGGACAGAGAGGAGAGAGAGAGGAGAGAGGGAGAGGAGAGCAAGCGAGCGAGAGATCAAGAGAGAACAAGCCTAAACGCCAAGGCACGTGTGTAGAGGTCAGAGGACAACCCCGTGGAGTTGTTTTGTTCTTCCCACCATTATATGGATTTGGGATTGAGATCAGGAAAGAAAAGCAAATTTTTATTATCCACAGGGCCATCTTACTGATCCTGCCCTATCATCGTTAATGGGTTACATTGGGCCCCCTAAAGAGATAACAGTACATAAAATCCGGACTCCTATACTTCAGATGTGATCTTTTTTTTTTTTTTTTTTTTTTTTTTTGGAAGTAGGGTAATTGCAGATAGAATAACTGAGCCAAGATTGTCCTGGAATATGGTGACCTATTAGTCTGTTATGACTGGTGTCCCTCTGGGAAGGTCACGAGAACCACCACGTAATGATGCGTGAGCGTCACATAACATCGAAGGAAGAGGCTGGAGTGATGCAGATACAATGCAGATACAAGCTAGGGAACACCAAGGATCGAACCCACCCCCCACCTCCCACACCCTACCCCCCACCCCCGAGCTAGGAAGAGGCAAGAAGCTTTCTATCAGAGGTGGTCTTGCTGAGTACCTTCATGCTTGGCCTCCAACCTTCTAGAACTGCTACAGAATGGGCATCTTCAGTTTGTGATGATTTGTTATGGTATAGCCCTTGGAAGCCGGGACACCATCCCTTAGCTCTTAATCCAAATGTCAGTTTTGGAGACGTCCAACCCCACCCCCACATGATATCAGAATGCATCCTCATGTTGCATGATCCTTCACCACCTCCCATTTCTTTCCCTTCCTTGTGATGCTCAGCAGTTCCGGTTGCATTTGTCCCCCAGTTAGATGGGAGCTAGCTAGAATCTGGTGGAGTGGGTGCTTTTTGTTCCCAGTAGTTTGGTTTGTGCCTGTCTTCAGCATCCACTCCTTAAATGGGTGCCGAGTGAGTCAATAAATAATGATTAAGTTCTATTTAAACATCTATTTCTAGCTTTTCAAAACTACCTAGAAGCTAATATTTTAGGAACAGAAGTTTTCTTGTTAAAACTCGTTTTATTTGGGAAGAGGGGTTACCTTCTTAGAAACTTGAAATCCTGCCTTTTTTATGCAGAGTCATAATGTGTTTCTTCAAACTCCTGAAAAAAATATTTAGGCTTCTATTTGTGCAAATGGTTCTCAAGTTGAAAACAGAGTGTGATTAAGAACAAGCGTTGCTTCAATTGTCTGAAATCTCTTTCTTCTCTCTCCTATATAGGATTTAATTTTGAATACATTTCAGATATTCTCTTGACGGATTTACCATTCATGGGATGAGTGTTCTCTCTGAATATAAAGTGAGCCAACAAGTTGTTGGAGATGCTTGCCCTGCTGTCCTCAGAGCCTTACGGCTTTCTTCTCAGCTAACATTATAGGTTGTTGTAAGATGTTTTTACTGTTTTGGCTCTTTAGTCTTTTTGAGGGCCCACCACCCAGATCCCAAATAAATCACATATGGAAGCTTACTTATTCTTACTTATGAATGCCCAGCTTTAGCTTGGCTTGTTTCTTGCCGGTTTCTCTTAACCTAAACGATCCCATCTACCTTTTGCTTCTGGGCTTTTATCTTTCTTCTGTATATCTTACTTTCACTCTTTCTCTGTGGCTGGATGTGTGGCTGTGTGGCTGTGTGGCTGTGTGGTGGCCCCTGACGTCATCCTTCTTCCTGTTCTATCTTGCTTCTCCTTTCTTTTCTCTTTTCTCCTTCTGTTTATCCTCTCTGCCTGCCAGCCCCGCCTATCCTTGCTCCTGCTTCGCTATTGGCCGTTCAGCTCTTTATTAGACCATCAGGTGTTTCAGACAGGCAGAGACTCACAGCTTCACTGAGTTAAACAATGCAGCACAAACAGAAGTCACACACCTTAAAACCATATTCCCCAACAGGTTGTACAGTGTCTCCCCTGTGGCCAGGCATTGCAGAAGGAATATCAGACTGTAAAAGCATTATACCCAACTATCACGTTACGTTCAAATTGTTCTCTTCCTTTTTGTGCCTGTGAGCTGACACCGTTAGAGACGTTGCTGTAACTCTTACCTTGGGGGAACTCCTGTAACTCACATGAAAATCAGGCTGTTGTCATTTTAGTTGTTGATGTCCAAAATAGATGTTCTTCTTGATGACCTCATGTGATCAAGATTTTTGATGAAAATCTGGTCATGATGGGGACATTTGAAGTTTGTTGGGGAGAGTTCGGTCTACTAGTGCAGTGAGAAGGGCCTGTGGGGTCATCGTGGGAGGATAAACCCTGCTAGGGATGTGGAGCTTGCTTTTAGCTTACTGCAGTCTCAGTGTCTTCACTTGTAAAATGGAAAGACTACTTCGCCATGTGGCTAAGAAGATGACATTTGACGTGTGTGAAAAATCTTGATCATGAAATTGCTCTGTAGCCACGAAGCAAATCGGAAGTTAATCAGATATAAATATATGTAAAATTTTGTAATGTCATTTACCAAACATCTTGGACATGATCTGTTATCTGAGACTTAAAGTGACCCTTAAAAGACTGTATTTATTTTGAATTATAAGTGTATGTGTTTATGGGTGGGTTTGTGCACCATGTGAGCACAGTACTCACCCATGGAGGCCAGAAGAGGGCTTAGCATCCCTTGAAAGTGTAATTATAGGTAGTTAAGAGATGCTAGATGTGGGCACTGGGAACTAAGCTGTCCTGCAAGGGCAGTCAGAGCTCTTAACTGCTGGGCCATCTCTCTGGTCTTGATGTAAGATTTAGAACAATGAATTTTACAAGTGAAGACACTGAGACTGCAGTAAGCTAGACCAAGCTAGACTTGGCTAGACCATAAACTGTATGGATGTAGAAGATATAGTTGCTGATACAGGGCCCTCCTGGATTAACGGTAGAGGTAATCACATGTATAATTTCCAGGCTAGCTACAGTGATAAAGACAGATAGAAACAAGCATTTACTGTGTGTCATAGCTCTGCCCTGTATTTTATAACGTCACCTCATTAATTCCTCATGGTAACTCATTGGGCAGGCATAATTGTCCGTGGGATGTGTCTCAACCCACGAAGCTGGAGTCTGGGCTTATTCCAGTCTGTGGCTTGGTTGTTGTCTTTTTCAGTTACTGCATACTTGTTCAGCTTGTGTGATTGTGCAATAACCCACCTCAAACTTAGTAACATAAAGCGACAGCTATCATTTTAGGCTGGTGGTCACAGGGGTGGGTAATAAACCCACCACGACTCTACTCGGATGAGTGGGTCTCAGCGGGGCAGACGGAAGGGTGGGTGGCTCAACAGCTGTGTGTAGAGCTGACTAACTGCACATTTGTGGTAGATGATAGCCGACTCACTGAGACCCCAGCTGGGATGGCAACCCAGTACCCACATGTGGCCTCTGCATGTGGCTGATTGAGTTTCCTCACAGTAGGGTGTTTGGGTCTGAGAGACAGTTTCCCACTGAGAACCAGGTGGAAGCTGTACGTAGCCTTTCATAACTTAGTCACATATATTGGAAGTCACTCGGTGTTATTTCTGCCACTTTTTTTTCTTTTCTTTTCAGTTTCTCACACAATACATCCTGACCACAGTTCCCCCTCCCTCCACTCCTTTTAGTCTCCCAACCACCTCCCCGCCCTCTAGGTCTACTCCCTCTCTGTTTGTCTTCGTAAAAGAGCAGGCCTCTCAGGGACGCCAGCTGAACATGGCATAACAAATTACAATAAGACTAGTCACAAACCCTCATGTCAGGAGTGGAGGCGTCTCTGACTCTTACACCTGCTCTTGGGACCCTTTTCCTCCTACTGGGCTCCCACTGTTAGGAGTTCCATAAAAACACCAAGCTAACAACCAAAACTTATTTGCAGAGGACCAGTACAAACCCAGGCAGGCTCTGTGACTGCTGCTTCAGCCTCTTTGAGCCCCTATGAGCCCTGCTTAGTTGATTCTGTGGGCTGTGTTCTCCTGGTGTCCTCCACCCCTGTGGCTCCTACAATTCTTCCCCTCCCTCTTCTATGGGATTCCTGAGCTCTGAGAGGAGGAACCCAATGGAGATCTCCAATTTGAACTCTCTCCACCTAATGTTTGGCTGTGGGTCTCTGCATCTGTTCCCATCAGCTGCTGTAGGAAGGCTCTCTGATGAAGATTGGCAGCTATTTCTGCCAGTTCTAAGACCCATGTTTACCCCACATCCACAGACAGAGGGCGAAACCTACTTCTCAAAGGATAGTGGGGTTGGGAAATGTAATCTGCCTTAGTCCACCCACTGGCTTACAACTTGCAAAGCCCATGCATTCTCCTTTAAGATTCTTGGGTCTCATCCACCTGTGGCATCTGCCACCTTGGGACCTCGTCATCTGGAGGACTCCCAGTGAGGATGGTGTGCTTTCCATGTAGTTCTTCAATGCAGTTCCTCTGGAGGGCAGTGACCTGAAAGAAGTTATCTGCATCTTTCCTTCCCCATCTAGTGGCAGGGAAGGGGACTGAGTGACAGTAATAACACTCTATTCAAGGGGGAGAAGATTGGCCAGTGAGATGGATCAGTGGGTAAAGACATTTGTGGTCCAGCCTGAAGACCTGAGCATACACACACATACAGATACATACATATATACATACATACATACAGATTCTTACATACACACACACACACACACACACACACACACACACACACACACGCTTTTGTTAAAGGGAGAAAAACCAGGAAGCATGCTATCGCCACCGATCCACAACAGTTTTGAAATGGAGTTGCATATTGTTGTCTCTTCTTGGATTAAGTTCTAGCAGCGTCATTTTGGCTTTTGAGTCTACCTTCTGCATTATCCCACTTCTCTAGGAAGCTACTGCTGTTTGGTACTGAGCAGTCCAGTGCTCATAGTAGTTCAAGGATTAAACAGCTCCTAATAGCTGCCTTTTAAAGTTAAAGCAATAAAAGAAAAACAAAACAAAGTAAAAAAAAAAAAAACTGTGTTCCTATGTATTTATTTATAAACTAAATCCACTAGAAGAAAACACATGCTCATAAAACTCTTGGCAGTTTCTGTCTTGGGCTGGCTCGCTGTGGGGTTACTGAAGGACATGGTCCTTAAAGTTCTGAGAAGCTGTGCCTATTAAATGCCCTTCATATCATTTCAAAGCCTTCTGTTTGTTTGGAAGATTCTTTGAGGTTTTTATAAAGGATCTTAGTGCCCATACCTGGGTTTAATATTCTGCCTGATCAGCTTTCATGTGCATTGTTGTTTTGCCTACGCGTATGCCTGTGTGAGGATGTCGGATCCCCTGGAACTGGAGTTACAGACAGTTGTGAGCTCCACATGGGTGCCGGGAGTAGAACATGGGTCGTCTGAAAGAGCAGCCAGTGCTCTTAACTGCTGAGCCAACTCCAGACCCCTGAGGTCCTTTTTCAATTTGATAATTGTTTACTGTGGAAGATGTTGGGAATGAGAAATGATTTTACCGATGGACTCAGAAAGTTTAGCTTCTTTAAGAATCTGTTCTTTAATTGACTGGTTTCCTCACAGTTTATCACAGGAACCAAGAGGAAGCCAGGTGCCGTTTTAACTATTCTGATGTGAAGTCTAACTCAGACCACCCAGTTCATTACAGGCAGTTCCTGTTTGCTATGTTCCCACAAAGGACAGCCTTGCTAAACTTTCTGCTTCTGCATGACAAAGATTTCTCTTCATCTAGTTTTCAACAGCAGTAAAAGACAGCCCCAAAACACCCCAATGCCTTAACACACTCAAAACCTTAACCCTGCCCAAAGCCTTCACACCCCCTAACAGGTTTCTGCCAACCAGCTGCTCACATGTTGGACAATGGGCATGCCGGTTGTCACCTGCACAGGGCCTCTTCATGGTTGTTTGTAAGAAAAGTTAACTTGAGAGAGAAAGACATCATGCAACAGAGTTCAAACAGAGGACTTTATTTTTAATTAGGGGGAAAGGATTGTAAAAAGGAGAGGGGGAGAGAGGACAGGGAGAGGGGAGAGAGGGAGAGAGAGGGAGGAGGGAGAGAGGAAGAGAGGGAGAGAGAGGAAGAGGAGAGAGAGAAGGATGGAAGGTGGGCAGGGCTCTTTTGAAAGGGAATGTAGTGAATGTGCACAGGTGATGCTCTTAGTGGCTGCAGCTGAGGGCGTGTCCTGTCAGGATCCCACAGGCTAAGAACACATACCTGAATACTAACACTTGGGCTTCATGTTTGGGTTTGAGGAGTGGATTCCTAAGAGAAACAGAGAGAATCATAACACCTTTTCAGACTTAGCTATGAAAGCCACCTGGTATCTATTCTCTTATGGTCATAAGCCTATCTAAACTATACACATTTTCTTCTAAAAAAAAAGTATTTTAAGGTTATTATACAAAGTAATGGGTTTCATTATGACATTTTCATAAATGTGTGTCATTGTAGTTCATTCTCCTTCACTGCAACCCCACCCCCCAGCCAGGTCCCTTTCTTTCCCAGATAATCTCTTCTGCTTTTAATCGTGTGTTTATACATTACCCTTTCTTTTTCTTCTTTTAAGATAGTGTCCTTCTCTCTCATGATCCGATTTCTTAGTTCCACAATCCCTCTACACACACAGAAACACATACCCACATATATATCTATTTATAATCTTTTTGGATTTAAAATTTTTTATTTTATGTGTACAAGTGTTTTGCTCATATGATCGATCATGTCTACACCACATGCATGTCTGGTCCTTGCAAAGGAGAGAGGAAGGCATCAGATCCTCTGGAAGTGGAGTTACAGATGGTTGTTAACCACCGTGTGGGTGATGGGGATCAAAGCCTGGTCCTCTGGAAGAGTAACCAGTGCTCTAACCAATTGAGCTCCCTCTCCAGCCCCCTCTTTGACGTTCTGGCTTAGTCTTTTGGATATATTTACCCAAGACTGGTACATCTGGCTCTTTTGGTAGTTGTATTTTCATTTTTTGAGGTATGTCCGTACCAATTTCCATAGTGGCTGTACGAGAAAAAAAGTCACTTTCAGAATAGCTGTGCCCATGCTTCTATCTTGAAGCGATGCATTGTATTAGTTACTTTTCTCATTGTTATAGTGAAATACCCAACAGCAGCAACTCAAGGAAGGGAAGGTTTGACTCCCAGCAGCAGAAGCATCGGCAGTTCTCCCAGTCCACACAGCCGTGAAGTGGAGAGACGTACGTGCTGGTGACAGGCTTCTTTCTTTTAATTCACTCTGAGACTCTAGCCTATGGGACGGCGTTTCTCATACTCAAAGTGAGACTCGCTTCTGTGCTCAATCACACTTTCTGAGAACACCCTCAGGGACACATCCACAAATGTGTTTCCATGGTGACTCTAAATCCTTTCAAGCTGCAAAGAAAATCAACCATCACGTCTTCCCTATGTCAGTGGAAGAAGCTTCAAAATTGTTGAGTTATTGAAGAATCAGTATGTGGAAGGAAATGCTGTTACATTCATCTAAGAAAACATAGTCAGTCAGAGTTAGAAACTACATGACTGAAAAGAATGGGTATCAGAAGATCCCAGAATAGAGAAGAGCCCAGGAAGGAGAAGGTTCCAGAGAAGAGAAGGCTCCAGGGAGGAGAAGAGCCAGGAAGGGCATGGCCCAGACCTGGATTTTAAAGAATGAACTTGTCAAGAATAAGCACCATACAGCTTTTACTTGGTGGAACAGTTGTGAGTGTGATCTACAATGTTGTGCAGTTATGATTGTGATCTACATTGTTGTGCAGTTGTGAGTGTGGCCTACATTGTTGTGTAGCTGTGAGCGTGGTCTACAATGTTGTGCAGTTGTGAGTGTGATCTATATTGTTGTGCAGTTATGATTGTGATCTACATTGTTGTGCAGTTATGATTGTGATCTATATTGTTGTGCAGTTATGATTGTGATCTACATTGTTGTGCAGTTGTGAGTGTGATCTACATTGTTGTGCAGTTGTGAGTGTGATCTACATTGTTGTGCAGTTGTGAGCGTGGTCTACAATGTTGTGCAGTTGTGAGCATCGTCTTCTACACTGCTGTGGGCATACAAACTTAGGAGAAAGTGATGACTTTGAAATGAAAACATTCACTTATAAACCCAAGCTATGTTGTGCTAAAGTATTCACTATTTTATAGTCAGGTCTCATACTAAATAAATGTTTAACCATGATCTGAAAGGGGCGAAAACCGACTGATTCAAGAGACATAATTCAAATTAATCACTAACAAGAAGTGAATAGATAGAGAAACAACAGCATCCACTAAAAAGAAGCACGCAGGAGTGACACAGACCTTGAGGTCTCCTGGGATCCTGGCAGCAAACCAAGTGTCAGTCCCATCTGGGGCCCAGCACATCCAACCTGCTAATACCAGGGGATGGCACCGATGGCTTTCAAATTGAAGATTGGGTCACTCTTCTGGCAGTGCTACTCTAGATTAGAATGTCTATGCAGTAGCTTAGATGGCAATGTCTACGCAGTAGCTTTCTTGTACTGGTGATGAGGTGGCAATGGGTCTCCAAATGCCCCCTCCCAAGTGCTGCCCTTTGAGTGTGACTTTGTAGACAGTGGCAACGAATTCCTTAAAGCATATCTCGTTTCCTGTTCCACTTCTTGTTCTCGTGTGGCCAAATATTCATTTATTTATCATAAAATTTAATTTCAGCCAGGTGGTGCCGGCACACACCTCTAATCCCAGCACTTGGGAGGACAGCCAGGGCTGTTCCACAGAGAAGTGCTGTCTCAAAAAAAGAAAACAGACTAATTTCATTTCTGGTTCTGGTCCTCACCTTTTTCAAGACAGCCGGATGCATCAGAGAGAGAGACACCATGGAATCCTCATTCCTGCTTTGTGCTCCTTCCATTTGTCATAGGTCCTTAGCTGCTTACATCAAGGGTAACTAGGTCCTTGGGAATGCTGTCTCGGTGGGATTAATGCTAATTTTGTGGAGAGTTCATTTTTATGAGAACATGGCGGGCACCTGAATCTCTCTGATGTTCTGTCTTGCCATATGACCTCTGTCTCCTCCTTCCCTGTCTTTTTCTTCTATACATGGTCATATCATTGGGATTCTATTCCTGGTAAAGATTTCATTGCATATTAAGTGTATGAGTCTACTCAATGTTAGACTTTCAGACTCTACTTCTTTCAGACCAAACTTCTTTTCTTAATAAAGTGCCTAGACAAGGACACTTTGTTATAGCATTAGAAAACAGACTAACATACTGTCTGTAGTTATTATTTGGTTACTATAGCTTAGGATGACATTGGTTGCTTTTAATGTTGCTATAATCATCTTGATCAGATCCTGGGGTTGGACAGGGGTTAAGTTTCTTTTCTAAACAGGCTCTATCTCCATTCTGTTAGAAAGCTTTTGCAAGTCAGGCTCAATAGGCTACCTTGAAAGACTGGTAAATTCTGATAAACATCGGCAGTGCTACTAAAAATGACAGCAGTACAGTTTAGGTAGTGTCCAAATGGAAGAATGAAAAATGGCATCCATGGCATTTGCCATGTGACTCTGTAGTTCACCTGGCAGAGAGGAGGGAAGCATATTTCCTTATCCCTTGACTTTGGGCTTGCTATATGATTTCCTTTGGTCAATAGAAAGAGGTAGACAACATAAAAGTGTGTCATGGTTGAGCCTTGGTTTTTCTTTATTTTGGTGGGGGGCTATTCTGCTATTGTTGTGAGGGGAATATGCCTGATTAGGCCTCTGGTCCTAGGAGGAGAGTAACAGTTATAAGAAACAGAGCCAACCCAACTGAACCAATCCCACCAAGACAGACACCCTGTCTGTATGTGGCTCATCAATGTGTAAGCTACACAGATGCTAAGGTAAGGTGATGAGGGGTAAAGAGCCATGCAATGATACTTAAGGGCCAGGAAATGTCAAAGATAAAATCTAGAGACGTAACAGCTAGTTGGGTACTGGCTCATCAGGGGCAGAATAAGGGTGAGGGCAAGTGAGCCAGGAATTGGTTAGGTTTATGTACTGTAGAGTGAGCCAGGGGCAAGGAGGAGGCATAACAAGCCGATCACAGCTATCTGGAGTACAAATATCAAGGGTGAGTTAAATGGGTTCCAAGTGTCCAAAAAAAAAAAAAAAAAAAGTCCATGCTGAGCAACAAACACTTTTTAGGTAATGTCTTTCTGAGGAAGCCATTGGGGTCTGTGTCCTGATTCTTTAAAATCTCACTGAACAGAAAAATACCATGGAAAGAACTTCTGGGCCTCTTGCTGTGAGGGAGGAATGAAGGTGCTGGTGAAGGTGAAGATGCAAATCTCATTAGGCAGATGGGATCTATTCTTGTCCCAGCGTCTTCCTGTTGCTTAGTTACATTAGCCTATGAGCTTTAGAGAACCCAAAAGACGAAATATTGAAAACCATCTCTTGACTGAGAGAAGAGTTCTTCCGAATAAGATATAAAGCCCAAACAGAATGGATCAGGAGTCAGGATTAACAGGCTTCAGGTCAGCAAAGGATTGGAAGTCACACTCATCTTTTCAAAGTGGTGCCCAGCGTGAGACTGTTGTCAGATCATGGGTGGCTGGTACAGAGAGGGCTCATCGCTGTTGTTGCTAAATGCTCAGGGAGGCTATTAAGTACTGGGTGAAAGCTAGATCCTTCCTTCTCCTCCTCTCTCTTTCTTTCAGTGTAACAGTAAAATCGACTATTATAGGGAAAAGAAACTCCAAAGAAGTCCCTGTTCCCTGGATGAATGCAACCTTCCAATGCTCTAAGCAGCCATTCTAATTTCCTTTTCAGGAAACACATTCTACTCTAAATGATCCACTTTGAAGTCTTTCTTGCAATCTGGAGAGTAGAATAGTCTTTTGGCTATAAAGGAATGGATTTTATGGGATTGCTGCTGAGGTTTCTTGGTGGGAACAAATTCACAAGGGGACAAGACAGCACAGTACACCTTCTTTCCATTTGCAGAGAAGAACATGTTCTGTCTGCTTTAACCGGGCTGGGGCTGCGCACTAGCTCCTCCTGACGTTAGCCTCATAATGATGCTTTAAGGATAATTTGGATAAGCTTTTACTGACTTCTCACAAATGAATAGGATAATCTTTGCTAGAGTTTGAGCATAGATTCTTAGATGGATGCAAAGATACTAAACACTCCCTTCTGAGATTAGTTTAACTAAAATAGTTGCCTCCTCTGATCTTGTGCTGGTTCATGCTATCTTGAATTTCAACTTTTCTTACTCTCCCCCCCCCCCTTTTTTTTTGAGACAGGGTTTCTCTGTGTAGCTCTGGAGCCTATCCTGTACTTGCTCCATAGACCAGACTGGCCTCCAACATTGCAGAGATCCGCCTGCCTTTGCCTCCTGAGTGCTGGGATTAAAGGCATGTGCCACCACTGCCCATAGAATTTCAACTTTTCAAACATAGATAGAAAGTAGGCAGAACACTGTCAGTCCTAGGAGTGATTGTCAGCAACTGCATGGGGAGACTCAGTTTCTTGGGGATGATTCCAGAATATAGATCCCCACATAGGAAAGCTTCTCTGGTGTGAACACTAGAATACTTCCCTACAGCTATCACAGTTTCAGCGTTCCTTCACACCTTTAAAAACAGACGGAGACAATGCCTATATCTTTAAAATGACTAACTCCAAGTCAGGTGGCTGCTGAAGGAACTAGAAGTTTCTGAGATTAGGGAAAATCTTAGTATCAAGATGATGCATTTTCATGATAGAAAGTTTAGAATCAGTGGAGCAAAAACTGTAATTGAAACTGTGTGTGATCACCAAACCAGTGAGCAATGAAGAGCCCAGGAAACACAGGTAACTAGCCCCCCACCTCTATTTCTGTTGTGGTAGGGAAGGCTCCCCAGAACCCTGAGACACCCCTCCCCCACCCCGTCTGTAACACTGAAGCTTTGGTTCTGCATCTGCCTTAAGACCCTCACAGCCAATCACCCTGCAGCCTTTTCCCCTCCATCTTCAGTTTAGCCTTGTCCTTCAGGATTGTAAGGCTGGCCAGGACCTCTGTATCATCTTCTCTGACCTCGTGTCCCCACCCTTCACACCTCCAATTCGCCTCCCTCTTATACTGTCCCCTTTGGGACTCGTGACCAATCGATGGCTGTCTATCTCTAGCCTTTTCTCTGAAATTCTCCTTTACCTCCTCCCCTTGCCTCTTGCTCACCCTGTGTCCTCATTCTTTTATGTCCCACAAACCATGGGAGCCATCAGATGGACTTAGTGTCCTCCTTCATTGCCGCTTTTAGGCCAGTCTTTTTTCCTTCCCTTCGCAATCCTCATCTTAGAAATCCAATTAGATTGTAGTCCCTAAGGTTTCTCTAATCTTCTAGCTTCTGCTCCCTCTATCCATCGTCATATGTCCTATAAGGCACCCCTGCCTTGCAGTTCCTTCACTCCTTGCCTCCAACGACCTTGTCTTCCACCCTACCTTCTGTTCAAGGTCATCCTCCAACATGCCATTGCTAGTAAATATGCCTTGTCACACTCTCACATTCCCTTTGCAGCCTTCTTTTTGCCTCAGTGACAGAACCACCACACGTGCAGTCTACCAACCTCTTTACTTAGATTCCACATTATGCCATGCTCCTGTATGTCCAGTACACCTCAGTTTCCTTATTTGTCTCCCTTCAAAACACTCCCTTGGGAAATCCTTGTTTAAATCTGATTTTCTGTCTGTCTGACAAGGCACGGCGGGAGAAAAACTCTCAAAATCATGACAGAGCTCCCTCAATGCGTGGTTGCTAACCTCAAGCAGGTCTTTTTGTTGCTAGCGCCCTGCCTGCCCTCCCTCCTGTAAGGATGAACTGTCCAGCTCCGCCTGAAAGCCATCTCCACTTTTGTCAGAGTTCAATCCCTTCTCGTCTAACTTAGCTACTCAGGGACAAAGTTTGGTTAAAAGATGTATGTGGTAGAACATCATTTTAAGGTGTGTGACTTTTGTTTACGCTTCATCGTTTAACTCTGTGAAGCTGTGTTACTGTCCAAACAGCTGTCTAAAATGCCCGGTGGTCCTAATAAAGAGCCCAATGGCCAACAGCAAGGCAGGAGCAAGGATAGGCGGGGCTGGCGGGTAGAGAGGATAAATAGAAGGAGAAATCAGTAAGAGGAGCAAACAACAAGAGAATAAGGGGAGGAGAATGTCAGGAGCCAGCCACCGAGCCACCGGGCCACCAAGCCACCGAGCCACCCAGCCAGCTACTGAGTAAGCAGGAAAGAAAGAAATACAGAAGTCAGAAAGAGACGGAAAAGGTAGAAGGGCTAGAAACAAGCCAAGCTAAGGACGGCATTCGTAACTAAGAATAAGCCTCCATGTGTGATTTATTTGGGAGCTGCGTGGTAGGCCCCCCCTCGAAAGACTAAAAAGCCAAAAGGCTAAAAATCACACAGCAGATGTTACCATAGGGCTGGGGCACGGTGCTACATGTTTGTAATCCAGCACCTAGAAAGAAGCAAGTCCTGGAGAAACCCACAGAAACATCTGACCTGACCAAGCAGGAGCTCACGGACCCCAGACTGACAGCTGGGGAACCAGCACAGGACGGAACCAGGCCTGCTGGACATGTGAGTCAGTTAGGAGGCCGGGACAGTCTATGGGGCTGCTGGCAGTGGAACCAGGATGGATCCCTAGTGCACAAATGGACTTTGGGAGCCCATTCCCTATGGAGGGGCACTCTCTTGGCCTAGATACACAGGGGAGGGCCGAGACCTTGCCCCAAATGATGTGACAGACTTTGATGATTTCCCCATAGAAGGCCTCACTCTCCCTGGGGGGGGGGGAGTGGGATGGTGGGCGTCTGTGGGGGGCATGAGAGGATGGGAGGGAGAGGGAACTGGGATTGATATGTAAGATTGTTTCTAAATTAAAGAAAAAAAAAAAAAAAAAGCAAATGGCTCTCTAAGTTTGAGGCCAACCTGGTCTACATAGAGTTCCAAGCCAGCCAGGGGTACATAGCAGTAAAGATACTTGTTGCAAAGCCTGATGATTTGAGCTGGATCTCTGAGATACACACAGTGGAAGGAAAGAACACACTCTAGGAAGTTGCTCTCTGATCTCTGCAGGCATGCTGTGGTACAATGCACTCGTGTGTGTGTGTGTGTGTGTGTGTGTGTGTGTGTGTGTGTGTGTGTGTCTGTCTGTCTGTCTATCTGTGTGAGACATGTGTGTCACACACTTGTGCATGAGCACACACACACACAATCAAGTGTAGTTAAAACCTTAAAAAAAGATGTACCACAAAATTCATAGGCCAATAGTTATTTATTTATGAACACACCGGCTAATGTTTAGATAACCGATTATGTATTTAATTATTATTGTCAGCGTAAAGCTTCTCAGTGGTGTCCACAACCTGACCTACCTTTTTCTTCCCATTCAGATCTCTTTAGGGTGTTTTGCTACTAAACACAATACTACTTCTAATCTCTCATTTCTTATTACGAGACAGAGTTGGTGAAGCTGTAGTGGCTGTGGGTGGCTGTAAGCATTGGCCCTGGGTTGAGCCTCACCTTACTTTCGTGTAATGGCAGGACCACACAGATCAACCTTTGCTCTCATCACTGGATGTCTCAGAAGCAGTTGACACCGTTAGTTACTTCTTTTATAGAAAGGTTTTCTTGTGGATGTCATGAATCTTGTGGCTTTAAACATTTTCCATTCCTCACAACAGTGGGTTCCTTCTTTGAACTTTGGATCCACACATATTCAACATCTGCTTTTTGATATGAGATCTAATATTTAAATTTCTGACTCACCTAAGTCTGTTTTGTCTCTTTTTTCCACTTCAGTAAATGATTGTTCAGTCTAAAAATCTGTGATTCCTTCCCCTCACTTTCTCTCTCTCTCTCTCCCCTCCTTCATTTCTTTTTTCTTCTCTCTATCACTGCACATTTGTCAGCAAACGTGTTGGCTTTACCTTCAGAATACACCTAGAATTTGACTATCCATCACCCAAGTGTCCACAGGCCCAGTGAATACTACCAAAGAGAACATGAGTTCTTTTACTTTTCCTAAAGTGCCCAGTACAATGGAGATGTTATATCATTGGCTAAAAAACTCAATTGTTTTACCACCCTATTTAAAAACATCTTCCTCTTCTGTTTTCCTCTCTCCCTTCTCCTGTGCCAATTATAAAGGCTGGTGGACCACTATCCACTCCTGTACTACAATGAATACTGTCCATCAAAAAACTCATGTTTATCCAGAACCTGGGGAATTGGATCTTTGCTGTTGTGATCAACTTATGACAAGGTCATACTGGATCAGGGTGGGTTCTCAGTTCAGCCTGATGTATGCACTACTAATAATGGGAGTTTGGACACAAAATCACAGACATCTATGGAAGAAGGCCACACAAAGATCAAGACAAGCCAATGAACACCAAGGACACACAAGGACAGGCCCTGTCTAAGGTTTCAGAGTGAGCTTGGACTCAATAAACCCTTGATTCAGATGTCTTGTCCCTAGCGCTAGAAGAGAACATGTTTCTGTTATTTTAAGCCACCAGTCCATAGCAACTTGTTCTGGAAGTCTCCCAGAACACACCCTCCAACTCTTCCCTCAGGTCTCAAACTACATGGCAATTCTGAGACCCGGGTTATCTCCCAGATTTGAAAAACAATTTTCCCATTAGCCATTTCTCTCATATATGTAACACTCCAGGCTTTTGCTTTCATTTCTCATCTTATCTTTATGTCTTACTCCAAAATGGCTCAGCCTATATATGACCAAGCTTTCCTTGCTCTGAAAGTGATAATGAAATACGTTCTCACGCAGTGCGGGAGAACTGTGGTTTCCACATGGAGAAGATTCAGAGGCATAAGCCAACAAGGCTCTCAGAACATCTAATGCGATTTGTAGCCTTACATTTGTCTACCCTAAGCAATCCTTAGCAATCCCTAAGATCCAGGGTTTTAGGAGGCTTGAAGCAGAGCCTGGGGAAGAGGCCTGTCAGTGAGGTGTGATATGGGTCTTAAGAAGCATCTTTGCGGTGATAGAGTCGTAACCAATTCCCTCTGAAGGGAGGTGGGAATGTCTCCCTGGAAGCCTTCAACTATTGCCTAGCTTCACAAGTGATCAATCAGCCTTACCCTTTAAATCTCTCCCTGCTGGGACTGGAAGGAAGAGAGAGAGAGAGAGAGAGAGTCCTTTAAAAGAGATCTGCCAAAGACGCAATAGCTTTTTCAGTCCAAAGAAAAAGGCCGGGAACACCCAGGGGCTTGTCCTACTTCTTTCTTCTTTTCCCGTCTCGTATTCCAACATGTCCCACCCATCCCACCCAAAATAAATTTTGCCACTGCTAGTTTCTTTCAGTTTTCCCTTTTGCTGGGTTCTCCTTCTGATTTATCCTTTCCCCTGTCATGCGGTTTGACTTCCTCTTTCCCTTTTCGATTTCTGAATTGTTTCAGGGTTATAACTGCAGAGGGCTGCCACAGGACCGGCTTGGCACCATGCATCTGGGCGGTATGAGGAGAGCCCTTTTTAACATCAGTCGCAACGTTCCTGAGGCAGACTTGCAAGAGTATGGATGCAGATTTGAGTTCCTTCTTGAGGTAGAGCTGAGTGTTGTGTGTGAAGGGAACCGGTGGCTTGACTAAGAACATCCAGTTTTGGCTGGCCCCAGGCTCTCTGGACTTTCTGACAGGAAATGGCTGGAATTGTTTTCTCAGGCTGCTTGACTAAGAACTCTAACGGATTCAAAGGGGGAAAATAAACCTCCCTAAAATAACAAGATGAAATTTGACAGGATATATGTTTGGTTGGGAGTTAGGAACGCAGCAAAAGTGCTGTGTGAGTTTAGGTATCTTGGCAGCACCGGGGACAAGATGGGGAAACAAAGCAAAATAAAATTCGAGTTAGTGAATTTTACATGTGAATATCTTCATATCTTAACAGAGATGGGATTAAGTGAAACTCAGGGGAATTAGAGCTAATTATAGAGACAAAGACCAGGGAATTGCCTGGTCTAAAATGTAAAATGTACCCAGAATTTCTCTCCCTCCTTGTTGCCAAACACTTTTGCAGTTTGACCTTTGCAGTTAATACCAGAAGTAGTGGGGTTTATTTCTGATCATCCTTGGAATCGAGCCTTATAGAATGCGATGGAAATGGCTGCGATACTGTTAGGTCAAGGCCTCGTGAGCCTGTGCATGTTCCTTTTGGACTCTTGCTTCTGCCGTATGACCAAGCCCCAGCTTGCCTGCTGAGTGATGAGAAACACAGTCTAGTCACATCTCCACCTCAGTCAAGAGTCAGTCCACTACTGGTGGACTGAGTGAGGAATGCCTCTCACTAGCCAGCTGTCAGCTGACCTGACACTTGGCTACATGTGCATAGGGGCGTACACACACACACACACACACACACACACACACACACACACACACGTATGTACTCAGCTGATGTCTGTTAACCTGGCCTAAACAAGCTGAGGAAATAGTCTTACCTGTAGACCGGTAACCTACAGTAATGGTGTTTTATTTAAACATGTAAGTCTTGATTCGTTACATAGCAGTGGCTGACTGACACTACCTTTAAAAAAACATCCTTCTTAGGTAGCAACTGGTAACTTAGGTCTCATAGAACCAAAGACTTGAGTTGGGGGTATCGTAGCTCTGGAGACTGTGGACTCTTGAGGGTCCTGAAAAAGCCTATAATCCAGAGGATTGTAACAGCCAGCTGATCTGATGCTAGTAGTTGGGTGCCAAAATGTAAATGGAGTTCTTAATTGGTCTAGGTAATAAAAACCCGGAATCAGATGTACAGGAAAATGCTGAGAGATCAGAGAGAACATGGAGCAAGCCACCACCACACCTTATCTCCTTAGCTTCTCCCTGTTTCCACCCACCCATCTCACTTCCTGTCTGTCTGTACAGACCTCCAGACCTCTATGGTTAGCTAGTGACAAGCTCCATTCTCTGACCTTCAGACAGGCTTTATTTGTACAAACTCAGGGTACCATTACAGATGATAAAACAAGAAAAAGCAGCTGCTTACAGAGTGGCATGCACCGCTAGCTTATAGAAGCAAACGAAGTTTATTTCCAATAAAGCCAGTGTGGATCATGTCATAGAGTGATTTTAGGGAGATGGCTCATTCCTAGTTCGTTTCTACATGCTGTGAGACACCATTATGTTCAAAGACAACTTGGAGGAGGAAAAGGTTTATTTCAGCTGACAGGTCATAGTCAATCATCATGGGAAGCCAAGGCTGGAACTCAAGGCAAGAACCTAGAAGCAGAAACTAAAGCTGAGACCAAGGAGGAACGCTGCTTATTGGCTAGCTTTTATGTACAACCCAGGGATGGTACCACCCATAGTGGACTAGGCCCTTCTCCATCAATTAGCAGTCAAGGAAGTGCCCCACAGACATGCCCACAGGCCAATCTGATGGAGGCCATTCCTCAGTTGAAGTCTCCTCTTCCAAGAAATGTCAAGTTGAGAACTAAACTAACCAGGCCACTACCAGAAACAGGGCCTCAAGAAGAGTGGTAGTTGGTAGCTGACAGGAGGTCATTAGGTGTCAAGGCAGTTGTGTGAGAGTTCACTGGAGAGGTCTCTGGTAAACTCACTGATATCCCATGGCAAAGGGTTCCAGAGCATCAAGGCCCAGATACAATAGCCGTTCTCTAGTAAGAGAGCTGCCTTTCCTCCCTTCCACACCGCCTGTGTTCGTCAGCCCTGAAGTGGTAGAGTTCCCTGTTATACAGAGCCTGGTGGTGGGAGTACTAGTCAAGAAAATACAGAAAATGGCACACTTGTTTTCCTTCATCCTTAGCTCCCTTCCAAGCAAACTATAAAATTCCTATTGATACTTAACACCTTGGAGGCAATATATGGTTTAATGGTTAATCTGTTTCACTGTTTTCTTAAAACAAGATGAAAATGAGAACAAAAGAAGAAAGAGGAGAGAGGCCAAAATTAGCAGCTGGGTGATCAAGCAAACTGGCTTGCAAAATGCTATTTGAGATCTCTCATTGCTCGGGAGAGCTAGAGAGAAGGAGAGACACCCATGAAATAATAACAGCAGATAAATTGATTTTACTTTCGATACAAGAAGCACCTTCCTGGGATGATGCATCAGGTCTATGTGGCAGTTTTCTGCCTGAGGTGACAAATGGAATCTGAAAAGGTTTATACTAAAATGAGAACTAAAAAAAAAATCTAATAATTCCAAGTTACATGGAAGCAGTGTGCCGGTAATGTTTCAGTGCAATATGATTGTTGTAAGGAGTAGAAGAGTCGGACAGATGTGAGTTTCAATTTACAGCCTGTGACTCCATAAGGAGATGTATTTAAACCCTTGGGGTTTCAGTCTTCTCATCTGGAAAGGAGAGTTAACAGAATCTATCATGCGCAATTGTTGCTAAGAATTGAGTGGGATAATAAACCAAAAGTAACTAGCAGTGTGCCTGGTACATAGTCAACGCTCAATTAAGAATAACTGGGGTCCTATCTAATGTAATTTTGGCAGTTATTTGGCTTCAGCAATTAGCTCTTTTAAAAATTTTTGAACATAACTATTGATTCTTTGGAAATTTCGTATCATGCACCCCAGTCCTGCTCATGCCCCAGTCCCTCCATATCCACCCCTCATCCCTGCATTATGTCCCCAAATTAATTATAAACAAAACAACCATAAAACACCCAACTTATATCTCCATCTTTCCAACCCCTCTTCATTCATCATGGTGGTGTTGGAAGCTATGTGTAGTAGACCCCTTTTGTCCACAGTCAGCCCCACTTGTAAAATGTTAATTGCAATGAGTCATTGGTCTGGTTCAAGGCCTCTGGTTCCTGGTACACCATCTTCACTGGGCTGAGCCCTCATCGAAGCTCCTCTCGGATATCCTGTTGTTGCTCTAAGTCATGGTAATTCTGTGGTTATTGTTCTGTAGGACCAGTCCTTTTGTGTACTCCAGGAGGTCAAAGGTGGGGCAGCTGCTAGGGTGGGCCAAGCCAAGGCCCAGGATATGGGTGTGGGTGGTAGTTGAGCTGGTCAGTCTGGACCATTGGGGCCACCCCCTAAGGTGAGGGGCAGAGCCAGCTTTCCTAGGCCCATGCCATTGGGGCCAGCTCTCCCATGCCAATGGGTCAGAGTGGGGTTATCTCTCCCAGCTCAGCACAGACCTTGGATTTCAACAGACATGGTTCCTATGATCCCCTGTGGTAACATGAGCCATGGCATCAGCCTAGACCCTGGATGCTGTTGGGCTATGGCCCAGTGGCATCATGGTCCTGGGACAGCAACATGACCACAGGATACAGCCTAGACCCCAGGCATCCGTGTGGTCTTTGGTGGTACCATGGGCTACAGACAACACAGAACCTAACCCTGTGGTAGGACCATAGAAGCAGACATGGTCCCGTGCAGCATCCCAGGCTTGGATATCACCATGGCACCAGGTAGCAGCACAGCCCATCCAGATCAGCTCTGCCCCCAATATGACCTCAGATGGTGACCCAGTCCATTGGCATCAGGATGGCCTTTGATGGTATCAGGCGTCATGGACATTAACTCAGATCCACCCTGACTATGGTAGGGCTGTGAACCCAGACATAGCCCCTTGCTGCAGCATAGGCCTGAATGTCACCATGGTTCTGGGTGGCACAGCATAGGCCATCCAGATTAGCATGGCTGCAGTGGAAGCATGGCTCTAACCAACATGGACTCAGACCAGAACCCAGTCATCTGCCCAGCCTTCAGTAGTTATTGACGCCTTGGATATCAACATAGACCCTGGCTGCTGCAGGGGCATGGCACCAGGCATGGCTCCCCAACAGCAACCCAGGTTCAATGTCATCATGTCCCTCAGGTGGCAGCCTGGCCAGTGGACACCACGATGGCCACAGGTGATGGTGGCCCACACCTAGAGCATCCCTGTGGCCTTGGTATCAACAAGGGTTGTGTGTGTCAATGTAGACCCCAGCTGTCACAGATCCAGATATACCCGTTTACAGCAGCCCAGGCCCAGACATTACTCTGGTCCTGGGTAGTAAGCAGGCCACCAACATCAGCCCATTCCTCACAGCCCTCGCTTTTGCAGAACTGCCTCTTACCATAGCACATGGACCATTCCATGGATTTCACCACCATATACTTGCTCATCATATTGTCACCCAACCACCTGGCACCTTGTGGTACCTGTGGACTGTGAGGACTCAGGCTGCCTGGTGGGTGTCTTTCACCTGACCCACAAGGCATCTGCACATTAGCTGTTAAGGACTATTTGATTAAAGAAAGGTCTGGAGAGAACTCACTTGCACAGCACCCACGTTTCGGTTCAGAGTCTACATAAAAAAGCCAGGTATGCTGACACACGTGTAATCCCAGTGTTGAGGAGGCTTGCTTGCCAGGCATTCTAACCTATGTGGTGAGTTTCACACTAGTGAGAGACCCTGTATCAACAAACATGACAGAAGCCTCTTGAGAACAACAGGTTGAACTCTGGCCTCCACACGCATGCTCATACATGGACACACACATCCTCACAGAGATGTGCACCCACATTCTGCATTTTTCTTAGAAGATAATCCATTATCGTCTAAGTGATTATTTCTGCTTTTTTTTTTCACACAGTTATTGACTCATGAAGAGTAGGGATATCAAAGAAGAACATACCATAAAGAGTATATGAGAGAGGGCAAGGGTGAGGTGAAAATAAGTCGTGGTTGTAACTTGTTGGTACTGTTCTGAGGAGGCTGCTTGATAAGGAAAGCTCATGTGCTTGCAGTCTGCTAGATAAGGCTTCTGAGGCTGGTAGGGTGGTTCAGTGGGCAAAGGCATCTGGTGCACAAAGCCAGACCTCTGAGTTTGATCCCTGGAACCCATGTGTGCTGGTTAGACTTTTGCCAACTTGATAGAAACTGGGGTCATCTAGGAAGAGGGACCCTCAATTAAGAAAATGCCTTCATCAGATTGGCTATTAGGAGAGTCTGTGGAGGGATTTTCTTGATGAATGATTCATGATGGAGGACCCAGCTCACTGTGGGCACTGCTGGTGCCCCTCACCCCTTCAGCCCCAAAGAGAATCTTTTAGGAGAGAAATAAGAGAAAAGAACTTTGAAATAAAACTGTAAACACCATGACTCAGGTATATAAATGGTGTTGGTCTCATATGGCCCTGAGCATCGATTTCAACGGTCATGAAAAGAACACCTTAAATGTGTTTAAATCTAGCAAGATTTTCTTCACAGCACGCAGTAATCCATGCAGTTGGCTTAAGACTCATGCTCCCTCAAGGGAGTTCTTTGAGCTTTCTGAAGTGTTTTCTTTTACTCCCTCTGTTTCAAGATGGTTCCTGGATGAGACTGAAACATAACAGGGCTGTCTCTTAGGACCTTCGAGTCATCTACTGTAAAACTCTGGCTCTGTTTTTGCCGGCTACTGGTTGAGAAGCTGGTCCCTTAGGGGATGAGCACTGTAGTTTGCAGGTTAATTTCTGTGCTTTCTATGTGTCTCAGTCAGTATTCTAGTGCTGGAAAAGCCATCATGACCACAGAAACTGTTATAAGAGAATTTATAGTTCAGAGATTTAGTCCATTATCACCATGACAGGAAGTATGGGGACACTCAGACAGACAGCTGAGATTCTACATTCAGAGGTGGCAGGAGAGAGTGATACTGGGCCTCACTTGGGCTTCTGAAACCTCAAAGCCCACCCTCCGTGAGACACTTCCTCCAACAAGGCCACGCCTCCCAATCCCTCTCAAATAATGCTAATTCCTGGCGACTAAGCATTCAAATATATGAACCTGTGGGGGCCATTTTCATTCAGTCCATCACACTAGCTTTACTTTTGCCCGCACACACTGGTCTTTTAGCTTCTGAAAAATCCTCACACCACATGCTACTATTGGCATCTAGAAATGGAAATCCTAGCTTGGCTCCTTCTATTTGGGATTGGCTTCTGCTGTTGCTCTCCTGCTCTTGAACCAGTAGCTCACGGTGCTGAGTGAGTTGAAACTTCTCCGGAAGGGTCACAGAACTTTCTGGCATGACTCAAGATAGGCAGGATAACATGCCATTCCCTTCTGACCCACTTTGTAGATGGAAGTTTCTGTCCTGCTTGGTCCTACAGCTGTTTAGTCCCAAATAAATACACAGAGGCTTTTATTAATTATATATTGTTTGGCCTATTGCTCAGGCTTCTTACTGGCTAGCTCCCTCTTAGTGTTGAACCCATTTCTATTAATCTATGTATCTCCATGTTGTCTTGGCTTAATGGTGATCACCAGACCTCTTGCTCCCTCAGCAGCTACATGGCATCTCTCCAGCAACTCACTCTCTTTTTATTGCTACTTCATAACTGTAATTTTGCTACTGTTATCAATCGCAATACAAACACCTGTGCTTTCTGATGGTCTTAGGCAACCCCTGTGAAAGGGTCCCCAGAAGGGGTCATGACCCACAGGTTAAGAACCACTGCTCTAGGTAGTGGTTCTGTTTGGGGAGGTTGTTGACCCTTTGGGATCTGGGAACTTGCTGGCAGATTCTGGGCTGCCAGGGTGGAACTAAGGGTTTGGGGATGCCTCTGCTTCCAGCTCTGTTGAGGAGTGAAGAGTCCTAGCTGCATGCTCCCACCTCAGGCCCTTTGCGTTGCCTTCCACACCATGGTGGACTGAACCCTCTCAAACTGTGAGCCAAAACAAATTCTTCTTCCCTTAAGCTGTCCCGTCACGCATTTTGCATTAGCAATGAGAAAAGTAACACTACAGGCCTCTAAACACTCTGACAAATTACTGTCCATTCTGCTTGTTGTAAATAAAACCAAAACTTTGAGAATCTATGAATTCCTGTAAAAGTAATAAACTAATTCTATGTCAACAAAATGACATTTAGTAATGAAAGAGTTTGGTTTTTCTGAAACAAAAAAGTATGTTAAGATGTAGCATTGCTTTATGGCCCCCCACAGATTCTTGTCGACAGAATGTATGGCCCCCCACAGATTCTTGTCAACAGAATGTGGCCTCTGTTTAGGCACATGTGTCCAGTAGGAAAAGCTATGCCCCTTTGTGTTCAAACTTTCGTGAGATCTTGGGCACCAGAACATGCCAGTGTATTTTCCTGAGTGAGTATGGGAAAGGCATCAGTGTCTTAGCAGGGTCATGCATGTAGTTTTGACCTACAGATCCATAGCAGGAAGGGTTACAAGGCCTGGAGTAGAACCTGACCATTTGGAAAATGGTTCCTCTAGAGCTTTTTCCTCGTGCAACCAGAGGGCTTTCCAAATGCCTTTGCTGTTAGGTGCAATCTGCTTTGGATCATAGCTTATTCCTTCTTGGCTTGGATTTTCCCTTACCTTCCCTGGAGCAAGAGTCTAGAGTCTGGGCTGTGGGTAGAGAAATTTAAGAGAAATATTAATTGAAGTGAGGTGATGGTCAAAATGAAATGTTCTCAGAGCAAGGAGCAGGTAGATGATTGACATCATTGCCGGCTGGGTGAAGTGTCTCAACATTCCATTCTGCCTAAAGACATGTTCTTTCATTTCTGTTTATCAGGAGACCAGCTCACTCCTCCCTGGTGTTAGTTCATTAGTTTCTTTATCATCTTGTTTTGGACCATGTGATCCCTTTGCATGTGATAGCAGGTATTACTTGTTATTGTTAAATAACCAAAATCTATAAACTTGGCCTAAAGTGATAAAGCTGTATGAAATTTCCCCCTACTGTCATCCACATCAATCCTCCTA
The DNA here is from genome assembly GCF_943737965.1 of Phodopus roborovskii. NCBI lineage: Eukaryota > Metazoa > Chordata > Mammalia > Rodentia > Cricetidae > Phodopus > Phodopus roborovskii. The sequence continues at coordinate 16,365,339 of NW_026126567.1, read as the reverse complement.
TCCCTCAACAACATCAATCAATCAAATTGCTCTACGAGTTAGTTATGTTACCATGGCAATGCCTTCCTGCACAGTTAAAAATAAAGCTTATGTTCTGCTGAAATTTGTAGAGAGAGCAAGAACCTAATTGCCTGGTGGTGCTCACCACGGGAAAACCGATGCTTCAGCAGAGATGACCCAGCCACTTTGTACTAGAGAGCCAAGATGAAGGGCAGCCACAGAGATCCATCGCTGTCTCCTAAGACAGTGCTGGTCCCGTGGTAAGCAAAGCTGCCTCTTGCAGAGCCCATTGGTGTTTCTGTTGTGTGTCCACTGGAGGCTTACAAAGTTTTGGGCTCAGACGAGATGTCTTCACAGACAGTTTGGCAAATCTATGTGGAAGAAGAGGGAAAATCAGCACAGAGGGCTGGTTGAGAGCTTCAACCACTCTCTTGAACAATTTAGATTGCTCCATGGGAAAAGGTTTCTGCAAATATCTGGGTCCCATTATGGGGAGAGTCGGAGCTAGCTGGCTTATTTGAGAGTTCCTGGGAATATTATCGAGTGGGCAATACTGAGAATACAAGGCAGCCAATGGTTTTGTGTAATTAACTCAGTAACCATTAAGGGAGTGCTCACAGAAAACGTTTTAGAAGATGGACAAAATACTTGTCTTTGAGTTGTAGCTGGAGAGGGAGGGACTCAAGGACTTACAGTGTAGCTGAAATCTACTCCCAAGAGTATTTCTTCTAGCTGTTCTGTTCCCACACACAAGGTGGACCCGCCTTTGGCTTCTACAAAAGGCCAGAAGTCACAGAGCTGTAGATACCTGTGGTAATGAGCTAGTGGATGAGAGATAGGTGGGATGCTGATATTCTGCTACAGGCGCTCATAATGGGTACTTTATTTTGTTTTATTTAACTTAATCTATACCCTCCCTTCTCTTCCTCCCTTCCTCTTCCCCTCCACCCCTTCCCTTTCTTGCCTCCCTTTCTGTTTTCTCGTTGTTTCTTGGTTTTGAGCCAGGGTCTCTTGTAATCTCCTTGGCCTTGAACTTGTGTACTGACCCAGGTTGTCCTTGGACTCCTTATTCCCCTGCTTCTTCCACGTGAGTGCTAAGGTTAGAGGTGTGTTACAGCCCACACCTGGCTGTAGTGTAAAAATAGGATTGCGAGGTACTTTTCTACAGAATGCTGGACCTTTGAGTGCACAGTAGACTCTTGTCTGTGTTATGGCTGCTTCATTCGTTCCTAGATACACTCTTGGGTCTTCAGTTCTTCCGAACTGGGATTTAATCCCAGATGACCTCATGTCACAATGGTTGTATGGTCTGTTTCTGCGAATACATTTCACTTTCAGATTCTCTCTTGAAACTTCCAGAGATGACTCTTGGGTACAGTGTCTTCAAAAGGTGGCTGGAGTGATAGGAAAGGGGTTATCGGAAGAAGAGCTGGTCAGAACTCCCACCCCCTACAGGTCTACTCTATGCCAGGCACTGTGCTGAATGTCCTTCACAGATCGCTTTGTCCAGACCCAGAACAAGTCTGTAACCACGTCCTCTTACAGACGAGGAAACAAGGTCACAGAAGCTTGCTCATGGGACTGAAGCTAGCAAATCCTAGCCAAATCTGTCTTTTCCCGCCAAAATACATTAGTCAACTTTATCATGTTTTTCTTCCATTAATTCTACAAAAAACAAAAAACAAAACAAAAAACCCCAAAACAAACAAACAAAAAACCAACCAAACAAGCAAACAAAACAAAAAACCCAACAAAACAGAACATGTTGTTTTGGGTTAATTTTCAATATTCAGATGAACTATACTATAAAATGTGTCTCAGTTGGTTGAAAACTAATCCATGTGCATCTCCTCATCCCCAGCTAGCCTGGCCTGGAAGCACCCAGTTTAAATGTAGGTATTCAAGAAATGTATAGTACTGTTCCCCATTTCGTTTCTTCCACAGAGGCAGATGACTGGGAACACAACATTTGCTCTTAACATTTCTCTCAGGCCAGAAATACCTCTTCTGTACTTCATGGTAAAAAAACAGGTAGAATTCAATTGATTTTAGTTTGTCCAGTCCCTAGGAAGATGCTATTTGGCTAAATTCAGCCCTGAAACCAATATATTGCAGAGATAAAAAATAGTTTCCATGGATAAAATCACACTCACACACACACACACACACGCACACACACACACATTATCTGTCTATCTATCTATCTACACACATATATACATATAAATAAATGAATAAATGTGTGTTCATATGGGTACACATGTACCTGTATATGTATGCATATTTGTGGAGGCCAGAGAACAGCCTTGAACGTTATTTCCAAGGTGCTGTCCATCTTTTCTGTTTTTTGTTTTGTTTTGTTTTGTTTTGTTTTTGAGACAAGGTCTCTCACTGGTCTGAAACTTGCCAAGTTCTCTAGCCTGCACTGCCAGTGAGCCACAGGAATCCACAGGACTCCATTTTCCCATCACTACGATTACCAGTGCATGCCACTACCGTGGTTCTTTTTCTTTATAAAAGATTTATTTACTATATTTTATATGTAAGTGTTTTTCCTGCATGTGCCACATGTGTGCCATAGCCCAGGGAGGGTGTAGGGCCCCTTAAACTCCAATTGTAGATGAGTATAAGCCACCATGTGGGTGCTGCAAAAGCAACAAGTGCCCTTAACCACGGAGTCGTCAACACAGGGAGCAAACTCAGTTTCGTATGCTTGCAAAGGCAAACACCTTACCGACTGAACTTTCTCCCTAGGCCCAAATGACATATTTTGAGTTTTCCTTCTTTGGGTGTAAAAAGAATGACTTAGAAAATGACCTTGTGCGATGCACTATTTGTTATAAAGGCACAAACACACCGGGAAACAGGCAAGAATAAAACCGCAGAGGAAAGGGCAGGACCCATAGTGCCAGTGGCAGTGGGCTCTCATTTCAGAGCAGGAGACGGATGTGGCTCCATCCCCCCCCCCCCAGGGCCGCCCAACCTCAGCATTCTCTCCCTTCTCTCCATGTGGTTTGCCTTAGACCTGGTCTCAGCTGTCACACTATTCTTTGTTCTACACATGGAGCAACATGAATCCTGTATTCTGTCTTTATGTGATCTTTCTATTTCTTCAACAGTTGACTGCCCCAGCCTTAGTGTTTCTTGGTTTTAATAAAGAAGGGAGGGGACTCGAATGGTGAGATTTACATTTTCAAGTCAAGGTTGGGATTCAGGACACACCATCCCCAAATGTGGCAGCTTGACACTTAAAAGCAGCAGAACTGTCTTGTCAACAGCCTTGTCCTCTGAAGAAGCCATAAAGCCTAGTGTATCGTCCCGAGAAGCAGGGCATCTCAGAGGTTCCCTTCTGCTGTCCCTGGCAGAGAAGAGTATTCTTATCTGCAAAAGTTCAGGGACATGGCGAAGACAGAGCAGACAGGCCCTGGCAAGCTGCCCCAGCCATCCCATCAGATCACAACCATCTGTCCTCTTACTGTATTTCTGCCCTCTCTTGTCTTTTGCTTTGCTCTCTCTCTCTCTCTCTCTCTCTCTCTCTCTCTCTCTCTCTCTCTCTCTCTGTGTGCACGCGCACGCACACACTTTAAATTACAAGCAGTACTTTATTTGGAAGGAGAAGCAGGATTGAGAAGCTGTTCCAGTGATACTTTTTGTGAAATCACTCTTGGTGTGTATTTGGACCAGGATTTTATGGGAGAGTGTGGTAGAAAAACTAAGCACAGTCCTACATCCGAGGGGGCATCTGGTAGCTTGATGGAGAACTGACTCACAAGCCCACAGTTGCCTTTTTTTTTTATAACATAATATTTTTATTGATTATTTGGGAATTTCACATCATGAATCTCAATCACACTTACTTCCAAGTCCTCCCACGTCCATTCCTCCAACCCTTGGGACTCCCTTCTAAAAAGAAGAGGAAGAAGAAGAGGAAGAAGAAGGGGAGGAAGGAAGGAAGGAAGAAGAAGAAACAGAAGAAGGAACAAAAGAAGCAGCAGCAGCAGAAGAGTTAAATCTGTGTTGCCTAAATACTCACTGGAGCATGGTCAAAACTCCCAGTGGCTAGCCCCTTAAAGAAAACTGAGTCTTTCCCCATCTGCACTCCCTGCCAGAAGCCATCAACTGTGGAGAGCTACACTTCAGCACCCTTATCATAATTTTTAAGAGTTTTCTTTAATGACTTTCTATCTAGGCTGTTACTTTTGGGGGATGGGGTAGAGTAGCGGATTGTCACAGAAGCTTTCTATGTCTCCCTTTCTCAACTGTGAGTCTGCAGTCATGAATACCATCACAAAGCAGCTTCCTTGCTTTTCACAGTCAGCAGGAGAATGGACCATGGACAGCCACACGATCTCTGACATCAGTAAGCACCACAGACCTCAGCATGGTCTCTAGTGGCTGTACAGACCATGGACATCCACATGGCTTTTGCTGGTAACACGGGCCATGGACATCAACCCAGCTACAGGGGGACCACAGAGCCAGACATGGCCCTTGGCAGCAGCATGGATCAAGTTGTTTTGTGTTTTTTTGAGCTAGAGACTCAAGATATATTCCAGGCAGGCTTCAAATTCATGACTCCTGGTACTTCAGCCTATTGAGTCTTGGAATTACAAGCATACCATACCACATCATGTCTGGCAGTCTAGTTACATGTCTCCCAAACTCTCAATTCTTCACCAAACCCAAGCTCAAAAAAAAAAAAAAAAAAAAAGTTTTTAATTCTTTGGATCCTAGTGTTCGAAGGCTCCTGTTTCAAATGAAACTTGTTAGTTATATTGTTCATATGTCTTTTTTTTTCTAATGTACTTTGCCATGAACATTGCATTATGGGAAGAAAAAAAATACCATTTTTTCCTCTTCTAACTATACCATATACCATAAGGTTTTTTTTTTTTTTTTTTTTTTTTTTTTTTTTAAATTGTGGTCAAGCTTTTGCCTCCAGACCAATTAGCTTTGACCAGTCAAGGTTGTGTGTCTTTTCCTGGGTACAGTGAGCCAATGTTTATGTACCCAAGCAGTTCCACTCAAGTCTAGCTTAGTGAGGCAGAGAATTAGTGGGGTTACATATAGGCGTATAGCTGGTTCCAAGGTAGTCACATAACCAATTTTGGACCCTCCTGCATGGGTGATGCTTCAGGACAGCTTGTCCCTGGAGCTGTCTTCAGAACTTGCAGGGATCTTGGCTGATTTTGGAGTTCACTTTCCCAGTCCCTGTTACTGCTTATACTGCTTATACAGCTCTGGGGAGGGGGTCTTGTGAATCTTGTAACTTTCAGGTGCTCCCTGAGCCTTGTAAGTTTTCTTTGCTTCCTAATTCTTAGGAGTCTCCTCCCTCCAGCAATGAATGTTTCAGTTAGGACCAATTGGCTCCACAGCAGCTACAAGATTATTGGCAAAGGCATTTGCTAGATGTGGGTCAGGCATGTACTACAACTGAAATCTATTTCTTCTTCAAATTCTGGCCATACAAAAACTACATATCTGGAGGACATCGTTTACATTTCCCTGAAGAAGTGACTTCACATTTAATATGGAAACCTTGACATTTAATATGGAAATGCTCACATAAAGAACCTGTTTGCATCTTTAGAAATGTTTTGAAAGTTAATTATTATTACTGCTTAATATTCTTTATAGCAGTTTCTCCAATAACTTTCTTTAAGATTTTTAGTGCCAAACAGGAGGAGAACTTAGTTTCTATTTTAATGAGTGAGATTATGTTACCAGCTTTTCTATTAAGACTAGGCAAATCTAAGGCTAAATCTAGGTCTTAATTATGATGTTCTTTAGTCTAGATTTTTGGCATAATAATCTTCTATCAATTACATATATTCTTTTTTTATTCTTATTTGAATGTTTGAAAAGTCTGTTGTCTAAACAACTTCAAGAATGTTTTGAAATAGCTATGCTGTAAACAATAAATACGATTTAATACACATTGCTAATACTATTGCTTAGAAGGAAAAATGGTAATTATTTTAGGAAGATTCTGGATATTACAAAGGTCACCAGACTTGTGACTGTCTGTGTTAAAGAGTGTGGCAAATCAGATAATTAGTTATCATTGAGTTTCTGCCACTAAGCACATGTCTTCCAGGGCCCCTGCAGTAATCTGATGACATATTTCTGCTGTAAATGGTTTGAATTTAAGAGAGTTTATACAAGGGTCTGGAGAAATGGACCAGAGGTCCAGAGTTCAATTCCCAGCAACCATGTGGTGGCTCACAGCCATCAGTAATGAGATCTGGCGCCCTCTTCTGGCCTGATGGCATACATGCAGGAAGAACACTGTATACATAATAAATTTTTAAAGAGAGAGTTTATACAAAGATTTTTATTGAAAAGAGAGGAGAGGGGTGGGTAGCCACTTGAAAAATTGCTAATTCCAGTAAAGGGATAAATGAAAAGTAGCTAGTCTTCCATAATTGATATTTTGGAATGGGAAATGCTTCAATAGTTATTTTAAAAGTCTTTCCTTATGTCTCACTTTTTTTTTTAAAGTTTATGTTCTGCAGTGTTGTCCATTTTTATTCCCGCCTTCATCTTTATGGATATATAATTGACAAATGAAAATTGTATACAGTTCAGGTTTATCACTTAGTGTTTTGACATACGTACTGGGAAAGGCTTGCCACCACCAAACTAATTAACCTGTAAATCACTCGCATTAAAACAAAGACCTTTTGACAAATTAAGTTTAGCAGAGTAACATTGAGAATTGTGAATTGAGAAAACTCCCAGGACAAGGATGGGAGCGCCTGCCCGTAAGCTGACGGGCAGGCAGCTTTGAGGAGCTGTGAGCCGTAGGCAAGGTTTGACTGGCACATTGTGCTCTTTGCCTTATTTGAATCTTGTCCAATCCCTTGGCCACCCAGGACTGCTGAAACTCAGCTGCTGTCACAACCACTACTCCTGACTTAGGCTTTCAGTTAATTTACTTTTTAAGTTAAATTGCATGTGCTTATGGACACAAGCATGGAATCCCTGTCAGGCCAAACTTAGTTTAATACCTCTCATAGTTGCCATTTTCGTCCTTTCTTCTTCTTTTTTTTTAATTTCTTAGGTTGGCTTGCAGAGTGGTGAGTTTCACTGTGACATCTTCTTGCATACGTGTCATGATGCTTTGTCCTTGTCTCTGTTGCCCTCCCACACACCCCTCTCCTAGCCTTCTTCCTCCAGTTAGCTCCCCTTTCTGGCTTGTGTGACACATTCTTCATAAACCCTATCTCCCTCCTTGAAGATCCTTCTCTCCTCTCTCATCATCCCCTTTATAGTTTTGTGACCCATGAACACACACACACACACACACACACACACACAGGAATGCACACATGCACTTTAAATTGAGACTACACATATAAGAGAAAATGTGGTATTTACCTCTTTAGCCTGGCTTATTGTGCTTCGCATAATGGTTTCCAGTGGTATCCATTTTCCTATATAAGTCATGGTTTCGTTTCCCTTGTGTGCATAAAACCCCATTATGTGTATGTGCCACAGTTTCTTTACTGGTTTGTTGGTGAACCTGTAGGCTGGTTCCACATCTCGGCTCTTGTGAGTAACACAGCAGTGAACGTGGACGTGCGAGTGTCTCCGTGGTATGTGAACTTAGTGTCCTACAGGTGGTCCAGAAGTGGTGTAGCTAGTTCTATTTGCAAAGTTTTTCTTTTTCTTTTCTTTTCTTTTCTTTTCTTTTCTTTTCTTTTTTTGACAGGATTTCTCTGTTTAGCCCCAGCTGTACTGGAAATCACTTGTAGCCCAAGCTGGCTTTGAATGAAGAGATCCACCTGCCTTTGTCTCCCAAGTGCTGGGATTAAAGGTGTGTGTCACCATTGCCTGACTGCCTGGCTTTATTTGCATATTTTTGAGACACTTCCTACTGATTTCCAAAGTTTATTAGAAAAACAAAATTCAACTCCTTCCTTCCCTCCCTCCCTCTTCCCTTCCTCTCTCCCTCCCTCTTTCCTTCCTTCCCCTTTCCCTCCCTCCTTTCTTCTTTTTTCCATCTCTCCCTTTCCTCCTCCCCCCTTCTCTTCTATTTTTAGAGCTGTGTATTCTTCCCAGGCGCTTTAGGCAGCTAGTTGAAATTTGACTCATTTGTTTGGCTACACACAATCAATTGTGAATTGATAGTTATTTCACAACTAAAATAACCAGGCAAGTTGGTTGTCTTTTGAGGACTGGTAGACGACATGTCTTCGGTATTTAATTTTAAATAAGTGCATGGCACACTGTTACTGGAAGGGAAGTATCTTTTCTGGAAGGCAGTGTGCCATGTGGCCTATCAGGTTATGATCTTGTTTTCTACTGAGTGCCTTGTGGAATTTGCATTTAGAAAATGAGGTTTAGGGTTTGAGCAAACAGAAGTGGTTGTTAGGGTGACTTGGATCTTTTGTTCAGTTTTTTTTTTTTTTTTTTTTTTTTTTTTTATGTCACTGGCATTTTAGTGGTTTGTTGTGGAGTTCTTATGTTGAAAGTTGCCTAGTTTTAAAGCCTGCAAACGCCTTAGTCCTTTCCAGGCATTCTGTAGAGTCACGTGGACCTTCTGTAGGCTCACACAGACCTTATACAACCTCTGCTATGGACACGGGTATGGATGGTTGGTTACCTTGGAACATTTCTCCGTAGCTGTTTGTTCTTTAGTCTCACTTTGAAGGAGCCAACACATTTGCTTTTTGGCACCCGAGTTTGTAACCTTTTCTGAATTTCTCCTCCACGACCTCTTGTTACAGTTCCAAATCCCATAGGCACCTGCTAACTCAGCCCAGATGTCAGGAAGATTCATCCCAGCTGGACTGTCTGACCCTAATGAGCAAGCAGCCATATGTACAGTTAATTAAAACAGAAGTCAGAATGAGTCTTCAGCCTGTACTTAGCAACGGTGAGGTTTCTTCTTGTGAAATCTGAGAACCACTCATGCCGCCATCAGTAACGAGGGGCTAGCCGCTCCGCTCGTCTTAGCGTCCCCACCTTTCAGTATCTCCGTGTAGGAGTGTCAGTGTTGTGGACGGAAAAGGCCACTGGAAGCTACAAGGAAGGTGAGGAAAACAAAGTAATGTCTGTCCTCAGATGGCCTTCTGTCCGGGGACATCGAGAGAATTAAACTTGCTGCTTCAGTGGCTAAGCATTGTGGTTTCCCCTTGGCGCTCCGGAGGCTGACTTTGCCTCCCACGCTGTGGTTCTATAGCACTCCGTGCTTGCTTCTGGAGTCCGGAGGTTAACCTGCCTGCTTTGCCGCACTGTGAGGTCTGTTTATACAAGAGCCATAGCATTTCGGCCGGTGAGAGCGGATGGTGTGTGTTTAGGATCGTTGCCAGCTAGCCCGATGTTGGCCATAGTAAGAATTATGGAATTTGGCAAATGCTCCCACATCGGGGCTGCTCCCCTCTCCTCTACTTTTGCTCTTGTTGTCTCCCTGTCTGTCTGTCTGTCTGTCTGTCTGTCTGTCTGTCTGTTTGTCTGTCTTGTATCTTTTTCTTTTCTGAGTTAGCTTCCCAGTACACAGCTCTTCAAAATTAGGACTATGAATGTCTTTTTTGGGTCTCTGGAGCCTATCAATGCCTGGCATATGGTGGCACTCAATACTTATTTGCATAAATGAAGGGGCCATGTTTAGTACCCTGAAGGACACAAACAGAATAAAACCAACAACCCATTCTTACATATAATGCAACAAACAGTTGTGATTTGAAGTGGCCCATTGGAAGGTCCCCACCTTCCCACCAAAATGTGTCTCTCAGAATCTTGCTCGAGTGTCCAATTCCCATGTCATTGTCCCTTTAAAAGCACACATATTGGTAATTTAGGCAGAAGTTTACAGGCTAGCGGAGAAAAGGGGGACGCTGATGTGGGGAAGGCAGTGGGAGGAAATTAATTAGTCAGGAAAGCGAATTCTCCACCTGATTATTCTGTTCAGGACCCACCACTGTGCAGGAGCTGAGCAGAGCTCAGAAATGGGCGAGGCTCATTCCCCATCCTTTCCAACTTGCTTTCTTTCTGTTTTTTCTGTGTGGCCCACACCCTTACACAGTCCTGTATAGCCAGGGATATTATCTGCTGTAGCTGGAGTTTTTTTTTTTTTTTTTTTTTTTTTTTTTTCTAGTCTGGTGCCCCAGCTGTTTAGCCCCAAACAAACACACAAAGACTTATATTAATTAGAAACTGTTGGCCCATGGCTTAGGCTTCTTATTAGCTAGCTCTCTCTTAATTGTTAATCCATTTCTATAAATCTAAGTATTTCCATGTGGTCTTATCTTATTGGAGAAGGGCCCTTCTTCCTCTGCTACATGGCATCTCCTCCAGGTCTCTCTCTCCCCTGCATTCTTGGTCTGCTAGCCCCGCCTATCTTCCTGCCTCTCCTGGCTATTCAGTGTTTTATTCATCAACCAATAAGAGAAACACATATACAGAAGGGCTTCCCCCATCAATCTGACTTTTAAAAAGCAAGGAAACGGTCCGTTATGTTCTGACCCTGTTTCTACCACAGCTGCTTGCCTTTTGGTCCATTCTCGACGTACCTGTGCGCTTTGATTCTCGTTATGATTTTCTGTTCTAATTGAGGTGCTGAGCCTTCATGGAGAAGCCAGCTCCAAAGAATGCTCTGTCTTCAGTCTGTTAGGTGGTTTTGGAAAATAATTTTTGTTTATATATAAAAAAGCAAGAGATGGAATTATCTTATTAAAAGTGTTTCATTTACTTGGGCTGAGCATGATGGAGCCCACTTTTAATCCCATCTTTTGGGAGGCAGAGGCAGGAGGATCTCTGCGAGTCAAGGGCAGTATGGTCTATATGGAGAATTTCAGAAAAGCCAGAGGTTTATATGAATCCCCTTTCTCTACACATACACACACACACACACACACATACACTCACACACACACACTCTGTCTCACACACACACACTCACTCACTCACACACATCTTCTCTCTCACATACACACACACATCACACACATACACTCTCTCACACACACTCTGTCTCTCACATACACCCCAAGCAAAACAAAACAAAACAAAACAAAACAAACAAACAAACAAACAAAAAAACAGTCCCCCAAGCCTCCCAAACAAAACCCTTTTTCATTTACTTTAGATAAACTGTAAGGAACTAGAAGGTAGGGAAAAAAAATTCAGATACCCAAAAATGTTTTACATTGTTAATAATGCCTTCAAAATCCCTTCCTCTCCCCCTTCTCCTCCTCTTCTGTTTTTCTTCCTCCCCCCCCACCATGTGTCTGTGTGTCTCTCTGTGTGTATGTATGGTCAGGCACACATTCACTACATGCCAAGCATTGAGTTAAATCTTCATGTACTATTTATCTATTTCCTTAACAACACTGTGAGCTTGGTACTGCCGTGCTCCCATTTTACAGAAGAGTCAATTGAGGCAAACAGTACATAGTGAAGATAACGAACCTTGCTGGGACTGGGGTCTGTGGTGAAGTGTCAGCTGTCTCTGAGTCTCCACATCGACTAAAAACACAAGTGAGGGGTGTGTGCAAGTTTTGCAGAGAGGCTAAGCCTGGAGTATCACAAACTGGTTCTAAGAATACTTAGACCATGCAAGAGTATGTGAGTCCCTTTACCCAGAGGGATGACCTTGATACAGCTGGAAGGTTGTGGATCCATTTCTAAGCAACTATTGGCTTCGTCACCTTCAGCAAGGTCCAGGTTGTCACTACTCTGAACTTACTGCCTTAATGACAGCCCTCTTGGAATATGACAGCAAGATCTTCTGGTTGCTGGCTGTGGGCAAGGTAGGAAGACAAGTGAGACCATTTGTCTGTTCATTATAATAAAGAAATAGGAGGTGGTTTTTAGATGTATTGATGTGTTGGTTACTTTTCTTGCAATTGTGATCAAATAACCTGATGAGAAGCAGCTTAAGGAAGGCAGGGTTGATCTGGCTTGCAATTTGAGTGTATAGTCTACGGTTGGGAGGAAGGCAGGGATGTGGAAATAGATTCCCACCGTGGCATCAGGAGCACGAAGCTACCTGCTCATATCTTGATTTGGAAACTGAGGGAGATGAAGGCTAGTCTTCAGTTGTCTGTCTCTCCTTTCTCTTTTTATTTAGGCTAGAACCCCAGCATGTGGGAATTCAGGGTGGTTCTTCCCACAGCCTTCACTCAGTTAATCCTCTCTGGAAAGATGCTCATAGGTGTAACCAGGGGTATGCCTCTCCAGCGCCAAAGGTGTTTCCTAATGTCATCAAAACTAAACACCACAATCTATAATACTCGATTCCTGTGATTAGTATAGCTCTCCATTTGAGAGAGAGGAAAAGCAAACCAAGGAATTTATAAGTCACTAAAAGCAAATAAAGAAGCCGACATGTTGGATCCTATGGCCTAGTTCAGAGAAAGATGACAAGGTGGAGGGTAGAGAGGCCTGCTGTGAAATCTTGTCTTTGGGAGGTAACATGGCTACCCTACTCACAGTAGCTGCGGTTATCTGTATAAGAGCAAGTCAGCCAAAATGCCAGAGTGGGGGGGGGGGAGGTGCTTTCCCACCCCATCCCTTCCCGAGGAGCTATTGCCAGTTGGTAGCTGCTGGGGGAGGGAGGACCTTTTGTTTTGGGGGTGTGTCCTCTGGTGGGTTACCCATGCTGTGTAGTGTTTCCCCTCACCCCCGGATAGAAAGATATCATTCTGCAGGGAAGCTCCTTAAGACAGAAAACAAACAACTCAAAATAGCCTAGGTTTAGGAAGTCCCTGAAACCGATCAGATTCACTAGCCCCTCTGCCCCAAGAGTAAACAATAAAGGCCACCAAGTTACTCTCAGATGAGTAGAGACCACTCCCAGGCCATCCCAGCTTCCTGGAAGAGGTTCAGACCAATCAAATCACTCAGAAAAGCCACTCTCCAAATTTGTTGAGCTACTGCTGTGCAGTGTGCCTAAGGTGTCCAGGTTTGCGAGCTGTCATTCATACTGGGTTGGGTTTTGGTGATATAGCTGCCTTTGAGTTATTTCTGCTCCTGTAAGTAACCCCTTACCCATATTCCTATAAGTAACCTCAATAAAACACAGTGGTTCACTAAATTGGACTTTGGTGGCATCCACACTGATTTGTCCTGGGCTCCTTATCTGAGGTGAGTAGATGTTCTCTTATTTGTTGTTTATTGGCCTTGAGCTTATGTAGTGCTCCTCAGGTGGTTCACCATCCTGTCCTGTTTTCTCTATAGAATACTTAATTTCCATGCCTGAGGCTTGACCACCTCACTTGTTTATGAACAAGAGAGGTGTGTGACTGAAAGATGATTCATATTTGAACAATGTCTGTATCCGCATTGTTTTCCTGGCCACAGAGAGAGGCTTGCAATGATTCACCCATATCTCTGGCACCCCACATGTAATCCAAATTTCTTCAAGCCTCCTGAGTTTATACAAGTTGGGGACTTGAGTTCCTCTGCTCATGCCTGCAGATGTGTAATGAATAATCTCCATCCCTGTTTAGGTCTCTGGTCCTACCTGTTCCCAGTGTGTGCTCTTTTGTCAATGACTATGGTTTGAGAGCAGCAGCTCATTAATAGCTGGCACAGTCTCTTAATTCTTCCCACATTGCCAGCTGCAACAGTGGCCTGTCCCTTCTGCAGTCTTTCCTGCTTGTAAGACACATGCCTTTTATTTAGCTTCATTCTGTAGCTTCCTCTTTTCTTGCATGGGCCCTGGGAGATATCTGTGGTCAGAATCAGACAGAGAGTCTCCATCAGCCCTTCAGACATGCCCTGTCCACAGTGACTGCAAGGGATGGGTATGGTTGGTGTGATACCAGGACCTCAGCTCCTCATGTAATCTCAGGACTGGCATTCAGGGTTAGAGTAAAGCTAATGTTTCCAAAGCTGGAGGCATGCACTTTGGCGTTTTTAGCTATTTCCCTTGGCTACCCAGTGTTGTCTTTGACTTGCAACACCCCCACAAACAGTGAACTGGCTAGAAATGTACAGCCTCAGGCCCTGCCTAGACCTGCCAAAGGGCATCTGTTTCCCATTCATATCCCAGATGATACTCATGGTAGTGCCACACACCATACCAGACAGGTTGCAGTGTTTTATATGGAGTAATGTTGACATTAATTTGATACTGGGGAGTCATGCATGGTTCTGTGTTCCAAGTAGATCCAGTAATGGCTTAAATACCCACAGTGGGTTTTTTTTTTTTTTTGGTGTGTGTTTGTGTGTTATATATTATTTACATGTAAATCCAGATTCTATTTTGGAATTTTTAATCTTTATGGTACCCCATACTATAGCTAGACATTTTGTATCAGCTTGAATTGTCCCTCCCTTCATTCTTCTTGGGTTAAGAACTTTGATAATAGAAGCAAACTATAGAGCTGACATTCAAGGAAAACCCAGAAAATGAATTCCTTTTTATCTTCGGGCAGAGCAGCGCCAATGAATAGAACTCTGTAATAAACCCCTTTTATATGGCTGTCATAGAAAGACAAACCTTCTCCAAAGCAAATTGATTTGAGTATTTGCAAGATATGATAAACAGCCTGACAAAAAGAGGCCGAATTTCCCTTTTAAATGTTCAGTAGGGGGGGAGGTTTTAACTTGCCTTGTCAGGTAAAAAAAAAGAATTCATTATGAAAGCCACTCTAGCTGAAATTCGGAATGAAAACTAGACGGAATCAGAGTGGAAAGCAATGATTTAGAAATGTGGTAAAGGGAGTAGTTTAATGAATAAAGTGTCAACTTCTCATAGGAGCAAAAATAAATCACACAAGGGCTTAACCAGCTTTGTCGTCCTGCATTAGCTGGGTGTAGCCGGCACCCTGCACGCACTGTGAGGAAACATTAAAGTCTAATTCTCACCAAGATCCATACAAGTGAGTTGCTGATAATGATGTTAATAATGGCCCCGTACCTACTTTATGACTCTCTCTCCCAGAAAGTGCTGAGAAGGAAGCGAATGAGGAGAATTTGATGGAAAATAGACCTCACGTCCAGTTTCTCCATGCGGCAGTTGGCCTTGAACCCTAGGGTCCATCCATCAAAGGCTGCTGCAGAGCTGTCTGAATTCTTCCCATGTGTGTATTGGGTTGCTGAGGCTGGCCTAGCCAAGTACCGCATGCCAGGTGCCTTAAGAGTCGAAACCTGATTGTTCTCTCGTAGCTTCTGAGGCTTGAAGCCTTAGATCACGGTGCTGGTAGGATTGTTCCTTCTGCAAATCTTAGGGGGCAGTCTACTTGAATCCTCCTAGATCCCTTGGTTTCATAGCCTATGGGTGAATCTGTGTGTGTGTGTGTGTGTGTGCTCTCACATACATGCACGTTCATAGGGAGGCCAAGAGATAGCCCTTCTGGGGTCACCCACCTTTTTGGGGGTTGTGGGGAGGACAGGGACTCTCAGTGACTTACAAGTAGGCCAGGTGAGCTGCCCAGAAAATTCCAGGGACTCTCCTCCATACCTCCCCAGGGCTGGGATTGCCATCTCATACCACCAAGCTCAGGTGGTAGTAATTGGAATCAAGATCACCTGCTTGCAAGACAAGCACCAATTAATCCCTTTCCCCAGCCCCTTAGACACTACCTTCATCTTTATGCATCTTTCTTCTATCATGTATGTTTGCATCCAAAACTTCCTCCTTTCCAACAAATACCACTTTAGAAACTAGGGAGGAAGGATTTGGGCCAATTCTCTTAACTTTACCTTGGATAGTTCTTTGGACTCTTCCCCTATTAAATCACCTTTTAAGGTTCTTGGGATCAGAACTTCAATTCATCTATTCTAGAAGACACGATTTAATCTGTAGCAGCAGGTGAGGCTGCTTTGTAACAAGATTGTTTGATTTGTTAATAATGACACTCCACGGCCTTAGTAGACTCACAGGCATCAGGCTAGGGTTCAGCAAGTTGTTGAGGAACACACACACACACACACACACACACACACACACAGACACACAGACACAGACAGACAGACAGACAGACAGACACACACACAGACACACACACACACACACACACCCCACTTCCTCTAGGTCTAGAACAAAGCAATCTCACATTCCTTTAAGGTATGCATTGTGCAACAGCCGTTTGTGAGAAAGTAGAGGCCCTAAGAGGTTAAGATAGTGTTTCTCATAGTCTGTCATCATCTGTTTTCGTACTTATTGTTGGTCTCTCCAGCCCACAGTCAAGCTTTGGAATTTGACTGTTTGCTTAATGCTCTGTGTCCAGTCTCTCATGTGGTGCCTGGCACAGACTAGACACTCAGTACATGTTTGTAGAGTGAACGCATGAGTGAAATGTAGCCACTGGGTGTGAGGGCTGATTTGCCGACCCACTTTTATTTTGCTGTGACTCTATAGACATATTCTGGCAACTCTGTCATGTCCAAGCAGATCTTGACTCAGCACTGAGTAGTGTGATGGTACAATGAGACCTTTGTGCATTTAGGTGTGAGCCGTTCTTATGTTATCAGTTCCAGTAGAAAGTGGATGGAAATAATATCCACACTGTCATGCCCATCTCATAAAAACCTCCCTGGTAGGTTGTTTTGTTTCTTTACTTTCCCAGTGAGCTGTTCACACTTCCCAGAGAGCCCGTGGCACCGCCTTGTGAAGGTGGCAGAGCCCATTGTCATCATGGGTACTTCAGTTGTTGTAGGAGAATAAAGTTTTTTTTTTTTTTTTTTTTTTTTTTGGTAGGCTGCCAAATCCTTAAAGAAAAATTTCTTTTAAAAATTAGTTCTTTGAGTGTGTGTGTGTGTTTTGAGCCTATTTATCCCTTCTAACTGTTGCTGGCTCCACTCAATTGTGTCCTTTCCTTTTAAAAAACTATTTAAGATCAATGTGTGCTGCTCAGAATATTCTCAGATATGTGGTCGCCCACTGGAGTGTGGTCAGCCTACCAGTTTAAAGAAAACTGACCCTGCCCTCCCCCAGCAGTTAACGCTTACCAGTTGCTCCTGGGCTAGCAGTGAGATTGCGTGCCCACCTCCCTCCCATGCTGCAATTTGGTCTGGCTTGGGCTTGCACAGGTATTGTGCATGCTGTCACAACCGCTGTGAGTTCACCTGTGCATGTCCTTGTGGTCACCCATCACTCTGGCTCTTACACTCACTCTGCCTTCTCTTGTACAGTGATAACTGAGCCGTGTGTGTGTGTGTGTGTGTGTGTGTGTGTGTGTGTGTGTGTGTGTTCCCTTTAGAGCTAAGATTTCTGCAGTCTGTTAATCTGTATCTCGGCCAGTTGTGGTTCTTTGTGTTGTGTCCGTCACTATCCACTGCAAATAGAAGCTCACAGTGCTCTTGGCTGTGGAACATGAGCAATGAGGCCCAGCTCTGGGCCAGGGCTTCGAAGAGCTGGTGCATTCTGCCTCTTTCCTGTGCCAGGAGCTCAAACCGGACCACTCCTCACTCCGAGCTTCTTCCCAGGGATGCTTTAATTGATCTGGATAGATCAGGGCAGAATGATCAATGTAGAAGTCTGCTGCTGTGGACAGGGTGGTGGAGTCGTAGATGGAAGGAAGCTGCCCACTTGTTCCAACACTTCCGCCGCCATTGTTTAAGTGAGAAACTTTCATTTTAGGAATCCCCTGGGTTTCTTATAGCAGCTCAGGGGCCCTAATTAATGTATCTTTTTAACGAGCACAGAAGCAACGCTACTGTTGCATGCTGGCATCTCATCCCAACACCTGCCAGCTGCTCTGCTCTCTTAGATTATACTGTGGACCACAGAGATTGGGGGCACCGAAGCGGCCGTCCGCTGTGCTCTGCCTCTGCCTCTGCAGGTGCTGGTGCTACCCTAAGAACTCTGAAACAGTTAGTGGCTCCCCTGGTAGGGATAAGATAACACATGGAGATAACCATTATTTTATTTTAAAGATGGTAATTCTCTGAGGTTTACATTAGGATTCTATTAAGCTTCGTAATTCTGTTTACTGATATCCAATGCTCACAATGCAGCCTTCCGTTCTGTGAGATGAAGCCACAATTTAATTTTTCTAAGTTTTCCAATACCCCTCAGTGGGAGGAATACTAGCCAGCGTTCAATTGCAGAATTTGTCTCCCCTAATTGTCTCAAAACTGCAGGGTATGTATTTGATTCCTTTGATTGATCTGTTTTGTGTACGTATTTTTCCAGCATCTTGAATAATTTAAGAGCAACCTTCAATTTTGATTTGTGACTAATTTGTTGTCTGGCAATTATGCAGCCCTTGGAAGTAGTGTATTGTACATAAATAAGTCTGTGGAATCAGGAAAGAATTAGTATGTGAGAGGAGCCATTACATGGGTTTGGCCATATCATACAGACAGCCAGGGTCCCAAAACTGACTTATTTGAAGTGAGAGTAGCTCTGAAAGGCAGGCATTGTTTCTACCACCCAGCATCAGCATTGTCGATGGCTCCAAGCTTTCCCCTTCATGTTAGTTGAAGACAGTCTTGACAGGGAAAAAGAGTGCCTGTTGCTACTCCAGGACAAGGATGAATCAGACTTGAAAAATGAGCATCAGAAGGGAGGTATAATCACATTTGTTCACTTGCCCATCAGCCCCAGAATCTATAATCTGCCTCTGTTAATCAGTTTCTCAGCAAGCTCTGCGTTGGAAGTGGGCTGAGGCAGGGAAGCAAGCAGTAACAACAGATGCTTTAAAAACATTCCAGGACTCCCAGAGAGCTCCTATGAGGTCATACCCACTTCCCGATAGGCAGAAAGATTCATCTTTGTCTATCGTGTGGAGTTTCTTTCTGCTTAAGGAAGGCTTCTTAAGGTGGGGCTCTCTTGGTAAAGTTAGGGTCTCTCCTGCTAGATCCAGAAGTCTTGGGAGTACTCTTTTGTTGCTAGAGGCTACTTTCTTTGTTATGTTTGCATCTTGGTAGTTTTTACAGGGTTAAAACCTTGAAAAGGGGATAAGAAAGAGAACAGGAACTCCTCCACTCAAGGAGGAACTTGACTGGCTCTCCTCACTGAAGGGTGGGGTCCTCTTTGCCCATCTTTAAGTGACACCTAGGCATTGGGAAGGACACAAGTTCAGAGCTTATTATTGACCTCAAGCCAAAGGCCAGAGCACAGCTGGGGTTGAACACGCTATTTATTGCTGGTTGAAGTGGAGAAGATTGGTATGTGATGGAGACTGAGAGGAGTCGGGAAGGATCTTGCTATGATAGAATTCACATGTTCGAAACAATCTTTAAAGTCATGCTTGGAGGTGGGTCCTTTGGGAGATAATTACGATTGATGAGATTATCAGGGTGGCTCCTCATGATGCGTTTGGCTTTATAAGAGCTGTATGTGAGCACCCATAATCCTAGCACTTGGGAGGCTGAGGCAGATCACCAATTCGAGGTGTCCCTGGGCTGCAAGTGAGACCTTGTTCCCAAATAAGGAGACATGATTTAAGAAAAGCATCTTTTCTGTGTCTCCTTAGGATGTGCTCTCTGCCTCGAGATGGCATATAAGAAGACCCTTAGCAGACCATGCTTCGCTAGCTCAGTACCACAAACTAAATACATCCCTATGCTTTATTAGCTACACAACCTGTGGCTTTTGGTTATAACAGCAGAAAGACAGGCCTATGGCAGGATTTTGGATTATTTGGTAATCTGGGGGAAGGACCTAGGAACTGGAGAGTTGGAGGTTTTCAGGGAACAGGAGGTTTTTATGGTTGGACACCATAATTGTCTGCATGGAGGAAGGGCTGATTAAGGTGGTGACTTTGACTAGTAAAGAAGCAGAAGTTGGTCCAGGAGGAGCATGTTTGGCCCCTGACTCAGCAACATGTGCTGAGCCCCGACCTCTGCCTAATTATTAGGAAGCAACTGCCAGGTACTCCATATGGCAAGGAACCAATCAGAAGTTAGCTCTGGATGTGCTTTACTGATAATAGTGGAATGCAGGGCATAGCAACTGCCCTGGGAGGGCCTCTAGGTACAGCAACCTTTCTGCAGCTGCAGCTGACCAATCAACTCGGGACAGGTTCCCCCATCCCAGAGGTGCACCAATCCTGAGACTGTTGCTATGCAACCAGCAGATTTCCCCAGACACTCTCCTTGCTCTACCCCAATACATGCCCTGCCCCACCCACTGAGTGGGACAGATGAAGGACCTGAGTTAACTCCAGTTAATTCGTTAATTAAAAAGACTCTTTGCTTTTGCACCGGATCTAGTTTCTTGGTGGTTTTGCAGGTTCAGAGTCTGGGCACAACAAGGAGATGATGGCTTTGTTCTGCAGAAATGTGGGTTGGAGATGGGTCTAATTCAGCAGACTAGAAGAAAATTACATTCTAATGAGCACTCCCGGCAGAGGGCCGGGGATGCTGGTATCATTCTGCAGGATGTCCCTGCTGCTTTTCTGTCTGCTCACAGCCCAGGAGGCTCCTTTTCAGCACTTGCACAGGTTCCTGTACCAGAATCTCCCTATGAGTTGGGATGAAAAGCAGCATGAATTTCTCCCTATCAGTCTGGGAGAAGGCAGTGTGAGCAGATGGTGCCAGGGGCTGCCTAGGAACCCGATTAACCCCACGGCGATGTGAGCAGGAACCTCTCTCTCTCTCCATCTCTCTCTCTCTCTCTCTCTCTCTCTCTCTCACACACACACACACACACACACACAGAGGCCTTTCTTTTCTGCTTGTGAAGAGGTGATGCATACAGCCGCTGGGGATGTGGGAGTGGGCTGTGGGTGAGCATGAGATCCCTTCCTTTGAAGTCTCTGTCTTTGAATGGGCCCCGTGAGCACTGCTCTCTTGAAGACATGCGGTTCTCAAAAAGCACCGAATAAGAAGAAAGAGAAGATAAGCCCGAAGCAGAGGAGCTTTGGAGGCCAGGTTCTGGGTTCCCATTCGGTATGTTCTGAAGCCCTGGGGCTCTCAGGTTATAAGTCTCTCTGGACAACCCTCAGTGCCCATCTCTGGGGAGTAGCAGCAGATTATTTGGGAAACTTAGGGCCAGGTAAACTAGGGGTCATTCCACAAGGCAATCACTGTAGAGATAGTTGTTTTCTGTCCTGAGAGACAGAGAGACACACAGAGACAAGAGAGGGGGGCCCAGTGGGTCTCACCACACATACACTTTCTGAAAAGCCTCCCTGGCTCCGTCTTCCAGTGTGTGCATTGTGGCGGTCTTAAGGAAATGATGGTTGGAGAAGTTCCTCTTGGAGATGGGATCCTCCATGTAGGCTCTAGCAGGTGTACCCAGGCTCTGGCCCATGGGTTACACGAATCCGGGACAGTTGTGTGGTTCAACACATTTGTGTTGTTACAATGTCAAAAGGCTGGGGACAACCCCTGCAGAGTGTGCTGTTTGTGTGAATTTCTACAGTGATATTTTTGTTTGTGATCTAACAAATAAAGCTTGCCTGAAGATCAGAGTGCAGAGCTAAGCTACTAGCTAGGTACAGAGGCCAGGCAGTGGTGGCATACATCTTTAGTCCCAGAACTCGTAAGACAGAGTTCAGTCCCACCCTGGGGGGGATTTAATCTGTCTAAAAGAGAAACAGAGCTCACACGAAGGGAGGCTGGTGGGGAATACCCTTTCTATATGTTTCTTTTATTGGTTGGTGAATGAAACACTGTGGCCAATTGAGGCAGGAAGATAGGCAGGACCGAGAGACAGGAGAATTCTGGGAAACGTAGGCAGAAACTTGCAACTAGCTAACCATAGAGGTCTGGAGGCCTGGATTGACAGACAGGAAGCTGGGCAGAAACAGGATATAAGCAGAGAGAAACAGGAAATTGCTCTCTTGTCTGCTGAGACTCTGAGGAGGTGAGGTGTGCTGTGTCTTGCTACTTCTCTCTGATCTCTCAACATTTCCCTCCGTATCTGACTCCAGCTTTTTACTCTATAGACAATTAAGAGCTCCTTTTACAGGTGACCCCAGCCCTTGGGACCATAGCCTTTAATCCCAGCACTAGGAAGCTAGAGACAGGAGTGATGTGGCTGGGTGGAGAGAGGAATGTAAGGCCTCCCTTCCTGCCCTGCACGGTTGTTTCTTCTTTGGAGCAGTTTCATGTAGCATAAGAACTCCTGCTTTTTCTGCTGTCACCTAGGTGCTGTGGCTACAGGCTTGTATCACTCTCTCCAGCCGCATTCTGTCTAAGCAGTTCCTGTTCTGGGGCCAAAGATGCCCTGGCTCTTCTGTTGTCCGATTCCTTTGAGGCAAGCTTTTCTGCTTTCATTGCCCCTGTCTGTTTTCCTCCACGTGTCTCCTGTTCAGACTTTATGAGAGAGGCTGTTTGGTTGTTTCAGGATGGAGAGCCACCACAGATCCAGGCTTTGCTCTGGGCACCTCGCGTGGTCCTTGCCAAGAACGGGGTAGAGCAGGTGTTACTCTCCTCTCTAATTATTTGTAGCTGATGCAACAGTTACTGGTGTGTGTGCACGTGCGGTAGGGGGAGATGTCCGTCTAGACTAAGAAGCCCCAGAGGGCTGCTGGAGGGTTTTCCGTGAAGTGTTTCAGAGCCCCTTCACAGGTTACTTGGAACTCAGAAAAATACTGCACAGCCAGTAAGTGCTGATCTGGTAAAATTCAAAAGGAGTCCAGAGAGAATGAGATCATTATGGTCTTTGGTGGGGATTCCTCTGCCTACAACCTCAAGAAGCTTCTAATGGCACTTGATCCCGGCTTCTCTCCCAGCTTTACTTTACACAGACATCAGTTCTAGCCACTTGCTTTTCTAGTGACCCCTGTGTGACAGTGCCAGCTGCACTCAGGTGCCACAAGGAAGAAAGTCTGTATCTCCTTAATTTGGGGATAATACATTTTTTTTTTTTTTTTTTTTTTGCTGTAAACTTACTTGACTCTAGACACTTGGTACCATCTCCTGCTACCTTCTGTGTTCCTGCTTTTATTCTAGCATTAAAGTACTAGGCTGGGATTGTAGATTGACATGCCTGTGTTCTTCACTGGTCTGGGAGGAAATGGACTGACAGTGGCTTACCCATCTCTGCATCCTCCCGACCTCCAACAGTGATCCTCGCACTAGATGCCTCCAACGAATGCTAGCTCATGTTTCTTGGGTTATTACTGTTCCACACACTTTTCCAAGTGTATTAACTGACATAACCCCCCCAACACTCTTTCACACATGAGTTACATTTTTAAGAAACCGAAGCACAGAAAGGTTGAGAAACTTACCCAGGATCACACAGTTAATACTCACAATTCAGATCAGGTAGTTGAAAGTGCTGAGAACTTTTACTAGACAGTCAGTTGGTCGGAGAGGATACAAAAGGCCCAGTGCTGAGGATTTCAGAGAGAAGCAAAAGAAAGGAGAGGAAAATGTGCTCAGTGTGAAAGAGAGGCTGCAAAATTCATCAACCATGCGGCAAATAAGGTCTGGGGACAAGGGTCAGTGGGACCAGATTGTGGACATTCTTTATGACAAGATCAGAGTTGGTTTTTGAGGAAGGCAGTGATGTGGTTAGAAGCAAGTTTAAAGAAGAGAATCTGGCTTCAGAGAATGGGGTGGCCCACAGCAGGAAGGGGTTGGACATGATGGTGATTGCAATGGTTTATGGCTACAATATTAGAGTGAGCACAGACCTGGAATCGGACAGATAAGTAAACCAGAGTCCTGGTTCTGCCCCTGGACATCAGCGTGACTCCTCCCAATCCCCATGCCACTTCTCCTTCATCTGTGAAACTGGCATCACTGCCACCTTACAGGTTATTCTGAGGGGAAAGACATCTGCCCAGGGCTGGGCACAGAAACCGACCTACTCTTTTTGTGTTGGATTAAGGTGATAGAGAGTCAGCGCTTGTGTAGAAGTACTGGAACCGAGACTCTGACGTTTGGTTGATGGATGGGTGCTGGATAGATGGATGAGCATACTGTGGAGGAGTTGCTGAGGGTGTTGGTCAGGGTCACTGGGTCTGGATCTACTTTTGCCTATGTCTATGGGCATACCACCATATGTTGTTGGCTATAATTTCCTCTTCTGGCATGTGAAGGTGTTAGACTGCCATTGTTCATTTCGCCTGTACTGCTGAAGGCTGCACTGAACATGGAGGTTTGGAAACTGCAGAGAGGGGAGAAGATAAGATGTCCAGCTCTGCCTTTCTATTCAGAGAGAACCCCCTCCTCCTTGCTGCTGTTCTTGTCCTTTGCTTTCCATCTAAGTTGGAAATGCCATCACTCTGTTTCGTGTTGGACGGATGACTGGTTATCCCAGCACCCACGAAGGGTTTGGTGGTTAGGAAAAAGGTGGGTCAGGCTGTAACTTTTTTTCTGTCTTCCAGTCATCTCTTCCCGATAAGACTCCCTATTGTAATAATAATAAAAAAAAAAAGTGGTGCATGAAAGAAAGATGTCACGAGAAAAAGATGCCATGTGATCGTTTTTTTTTTTTTTTTTTTTTTTTTTGGAAAAGGATTATAAAAAGGGGAAAGGGGAGGGAGAGACCAGCCTCTGGGGACAGGAAGATGGAGGGAGAGGAAGGGAGAGGGAGAGGGAGGAACAGAGAAACAGAGGGAGACAGAGAGGGTTAGAGAGACACACACACAGAGAGACAGAGACAGAGAGAAAGAGAGAGGATAGGAGGTGGGCAGGGCCCTTTGAACCTTTGAAAAAGGAACATTAATGAACACACAGGTGGCGTTCTCAGTGGCTACAGCTGAGGTCATGTCCTATCAGAACTTCAAAGGCAGGCCAGTACAAATGCCTGAATATTAACACTCCCCATTTTTTGTGGTGTAGATTTATCAATTTTTCCTTCTTTGGAGATATGCCTCATAGTCTTCCTGGCCAGTTTGGAAGCTGTGATGATGCTCCTCAGATTTCCCACCCTGAACATTCCAGGTGGGAACCTTCAAAGAGAAGGAATACGAGGCCCGCCCCTAGCAGAATACTGACGGAATTCCTTGCTAATCTATATTTTATACTATGAACAGTTAGAGAGTGCATTTTGCTGTGGGTGAAATTAAATGTCTGAGCTCTTGCTGAAGCCTCTAGTGAGCTTGTTTCCATGGTAGCCCTCAGAGGGCCAAGGCCCTCTCCAAAGGAGAGCAGTTTATTTTCAATTAGCAAAAGGCAAAGAGGCCTTTACTGTAATTTTGCTTATGGAAACTTCAGATAAATTTCCCTCAGCCCTACAGATGCCATGTTATCTCCCCCACACACATCCTCATGGAAATGCAGGGGGCTTATTGACCTCTATAAACACGAAAGATCCCAGACACAGGATGTCCGCGATGCAGACCAACAGAACAATGCTGAGTTGTCAGCCCAGGTCTCCACCAGGCACCCCAATGAGGGCCAGCTCTTCTGCCCACGCCATGGGGCCTGCTCTCCTGAACGACCCCAGCTCGGAATGGGGCGAGCTCCCACACAGGCTGTGCCAGTTCTCCTGAAGCCTGAAAGGGGCAGGGCCAGCTCTCTGGCACCCGCATCACTTAGCAACACACATCAGTAAGGGGTGGGGCGAGCTCACCCGAGGCAAGCAAGAGGCCAGCGTAGCACAGAGCAGCAGCTCTCATCATGGACATCACATGACCTTTGGTGGTGACAGCAACACAGACCCTGGCTGCAGAAGGGCCATGGACCCAGACATAGGCCTTGGCAGCAGCCTGGGCCCAGACATCACAGGGCCTCAGGTGGCCGCACAGGATCCTCCTATCAGCCTGTTCCTCAACGCCTTGCATCTCCATCTCACCTCTCTTTACAGCCCATGAACCCCTCTGCTTTCCTTTCTATCTTCCTCATCTTCCCATCACATATTTGTTCATTGTATGATGCCCTCCGTCCTGGACCATGGGTTGGGGTGGGTGCTTGGGTGTCTTACTCAATATACGCTTTATTAGTTGACTGAGTGAATGAAACCCACATCTGGAAATCGTGACACCTATCTAGGTCAAGTATGGCTTGACACTAAATACCTAGCTAAGCCAACCATTACAGGTTAGAGGCAACATTTTGTGAGACATGTTTCACTTTAGATACTAGCTTCAGGTTTAGGCCATAGTCATTTGTGGCCCACTGGCTATGGATCTGGGGGTCAGTGGTGATACTTTTCTAGAAGGGCCCACAGAACTCAGTACACATTCTGCTTATGACTATAACTGTATCATGGCAAAAATCACACAAATTGAGTCAAGAAGCAAGACAGAGAAGGCAAGGTCTAAAAGGGCTCTAAACAGATCCCATTCTCTCCTCTGTGGAGCCAGGATGTATCCTTTCACAATGATGGGTTCATCATTGGGTGACAATATACAGGGTGCTCACCCAGGGAAGTTTCCCACTTCGGTGTCTGGAATTTTATCCAGGTATTATTATGTATGCACAGTTCATTGAACCGTTGCCTTGGTGACTGAACTCAATCAGTATTAAGCCTTCCCTCCCTCCTGACCTGGACACTGAATCTCTAAAGGTGTATTGGTCTTCCACATGGCTAGCCCCAACCCCAAACCACCTTGTTATCAAAGGTATCTTGGAGCTCACGCAGGGTACTACATTGTCATAAACTCCCATCTGGGAGCTCATCCCAGATAACAAAGTCACTGCTGTTGTTGGAAAATTTTAATAGTTTTTGTTTACTTTCTAGGATAGGGGCAAAGTCCAGCCAATTTTTTTTTTATAATACAGGAAATTCTCCTGGCTTTAGTTAGAATATATTTGTACCCAGGAATAGAATTTAGTGCGGTGAATTCAAATAGAGATCTTACGCCTGAGAGAAAGCTGAGGGTTGTATTTAACAACTGATATTAGTTTGCCCTTAGGGCACCGGTGAGAGACAATATTCCACATAATAGGTACTTAGTCAGCATTTACAGGATGGATGAAGTAAGGTGAGTGTGAATTGGATGCTGATGGATGGGTCAACTTGGGTAAAAGAAGAGATGAAGGGAACAGGAAGACATCTGTAGTACCAGCTCTCTCCATCCCCAGGCAAGTGAGCTTTTCCCAGAGTAACAAAGCAGCCCTCTAGGATGCTCACCCTGCCTCACATTCTCTCCCTAGCAGCTCTCTCTCAGTCTAGTCTTCAAAGCATCAGAACTGGATGACTAACCAGAAGGTCTCTTTCGGAGTGTCAGCTGCTGTGGGCTCCAGGGTTACCAACTGATTCTTTCTCGGTCTTGGAGTCCCGAGGGAGATGTGGAGACCTAGCCTGACCCAGAACTGAATCATAGCTGAACATCAAAGATGAAGGGCTCCTTGCAGCTGGACACCCTCCTTCCGGAAACACTGGAAAGGAGAATGGAAACTCATACCATTAACTTTTTAAAGAAAGTTTAAGCAACAGACCAGTATGCTGTGGAAAAGTCTGAGCTCACCAGAGAAAGAAAACATAGAACTGGAAGCTGATTGCAAGGAAAAAGCATTAAAGAAAAAAAAAAAAATAAAATAAAACCTTTGCCACACCCATAGACCCTGCATCACACTGGGTATGATGCTAATATAATTAGATCAAAGTGTCGAGGAACCCAGTAAAGCGTACCACCTGGTGGGTCTGTGAGAGCGTCTCCGGACACCTGGAGAGAATAAACTTTGCTGAATGTGATTGGCTGAGGGACAGGATGAAGTAAGAGAGGGGAGAGGCGGGGAGGGAGGAAGAAACTCTTTAATGCAGGCTTTCTCTCTCTGCTTCCTGGCAGCCACGGTGTGAGCTGCTCCTCTCTGCCCTGCCTTGCTCTTCCTGCTGCGATGGTTGGGGACCTGTGAAGCCATGAGCCCCCAAACCAGTCCTTTCTCTTGTAAGTTGTTTCTGTCTGGTATTTTGTGACAGCGACGCAAAGCTGGACCCACACATTGGAATTCCCTGCACATCCCCTACCTTTGAACTTGCCTTCTGCATTCCTTTTTCCCAGGCTAGGCTTGGTATCACATGCCTGTAATTATAGCAGTTGCCGGGGGTTTGTAAGTTTGAAGCCAGCCGTAGGCTACACAGTGAATTTAAGGTCATCTGAGCTACACAACATGATCCCATTTCAAAAACAGAAACAGAAACAAAAGCAACTAAACAAAAGGACCTTTCTCCATTTCTGCACTCTACTGAGCTGTGCCCCCTCCCCCAGAGCTAGCTGAGGTGTCACTTTCTCTGTAAATGCTGGCAAGACAAGCAAGACAGGCACACACATCTACATGTCCTGTTGGATGGTGGAAGCGGTAGGTTCATTCTGAGGCCTGAGCCGATGTTCTCTGATGCGGTTACTCCACCTCTGCAGGGAGCTTTGTTTTGGAAGGCCCAGGCTTGTGGGTTAGAACAGACGTTAGAGGTCATTTCAGACAACACCCTCTCTAAAGGAGGGGCTCATTCTATAGCTTCCAGGACCAATGGTGTGCCCTCAAGTATTTCCAGGCTTAGGCTTTGATTTCTGTGGAATGAGGAAGTTTGGCTGTATACTCTTTGCCGACTTAGTCATTTTTTTTGATGGTTCAAAAACCCAGGGAACAAGGTACATGCAGGGTGCAGCCAAAGCCCTAACTAGTAGAAAAGTCTTTCTTGTGTCCCTACAACTTCTTTTTCTCTTTGTTCAGCCCCTCGGAAGCTAGTCTTCTCCCCCCACACGACTCTCTGGAGGTTACAGCCTTTCTTCTTTTGACACGGTCTTCCAACTTCCCCTGCATTGTCTGTCTGGGCAAATGATGTTGTCGAAGAGTTCTATCTTAAAAGGCATGAGGGGTAAGGTCTGAGGACACTGGGTTGTTTATTGTCTGCTGTATGCAAAGTGGCTTTTCACAGTGGCAGTCTCTGCTCCTGCTTCCTTTTAGATGCCTCTGTTAGATACCAAACACTGTGGAGATGAGACTCAGCTTCTATACAGGGTGTGTGTGGGGGTGGGGGTGGGGATGCTCCAGCAACAAAGCGAGCCAACCACAGATGGGCTAGCTCATGGCAGCCCTGCCACTCCTCAGGGGCTTCAAGGACTCAGCCAATTAGAATCTTTCAGGTCACTACAAAGGACTGAATGCTTGCACGCTTCTCTCCCAGATCCACTTGGAACCAGGACCTCCCATGACACGGTATTAGCAGTAGGGCTTTGGGATAGTTGGTAGTCTTCACTGTCAGTTTGCTGAGACCCAGAGTCTCAGGAGACACACCTGTGGACCAGGCTGTTGAGGGATGATCCAGGTCAGGGTCATTGAGATGGGAAGATCTGCCCACTATAGGCAGCAAGTACCATCCCATCACATGGGGCACTGGACTGAATCAAAAGGAGAAAGCCAAGAGTTTGCAAAGCATTCCTAGGTCTCCGTTTCCTGACCGTGGACACAATATGATCAGCTGCCCCAGTTTCCTGTCACCTGAATTCCCATTCCATGGATTCTATCTCTGAACCATGATAAACCCTTCCTCCTTGTTTGTTCCTTACCATATGGTTTGCCATAGCAACAAAGCAAGTAACTAGTACTAGTAACTAGGTCATGGGAGCAAAACTTTTCTTTTTTCTTTAAATTTTACTTACTTATTGGTATCACATATACAGTATTCTGTCTCCATATTTGCCTGCACGCCAGAAGAGGGCACCAGATCTCACGATAGATGGCTGTGAGCCACCATGTGATTGCTAGGAATTGAACTCATGACCTCTGGAAGAGCAGTCAGTGCTCTTAACCTCTGAGCCATCTCTCTAGCCCGAGCAAAACTTTTCTGAGTGAGACTAGCAGTAATATTAAAGCATTGTACAGGGAGTCTTCTTTTCTGTGTGAATACACAATAAGGAGGCAGTGTGGATTACCAGAACCCAATGATGTTGGCATGCCGATCGCAGACAGCCAACCTTCTGAACTGTGAGGAATAATTTGTTTCTGTTAAGCCACCTTTGTTATAGTATCCCAAGCAGACCAAAACACATGTCTCCTAACTCTTCCATGTTTAGCTCTGACTCTGATTTGCTTGCAGGTGTTGCTTTATCTTCTCAGTTAGCGGAGTGTCAGTGGTTGTATTTTTTAAAAGAGATTTATTTATTTTATTTTATGTGTATGGGTGTCCTGCTTGCATGCATATTTGTGTACCACATGCATGCTTGGTGCCCATGGAGGTCAAAAGAGAGTGTCAGATCTTCTGGAAGTGGAGTTATAGATGATTCTGAGCCATTATGTAGGTGCTGGGAATCAACTAGGTCCTTTGCAAGTATTCTTAATGGCTGAGCCATAGTATCTCCAGCCTTGTGATTATATTTCTTTAGGATGCCTCTTATAGTTTGGCCTCTCAAACTGAGTGTCATAACACTATGGGAGATTGGTAGCTGAATGTAGGGTTGCAAAACCTTTGACAATGGCAAAATGTTTTGGAATATGCAAGACCAAAACTTAATTAAAAATTAAATTCACGATGAAGCCAAAGTGTTTCTAACGGGTGCTGGCACATGCTACCTCATGCAACTTCACTGTGGCTTTGGTTCTGAATTTGAGTGTGTGCCACCACCCCATAGAATGTCCGTGAAAACCATCCCAAACACTTACTCAGACTATTTTGTCATGAATTGCAGTGTTTTCCTGTACAAAGTCTCTGCTCTTAAAGAATTGTAATGATGTAATTATGGAAGACAAGAATGTTCTGTTTTTGAGACAGGGCCTCACTACATAGCCTCAGCTGCCCTGGAACTCACAGAGATCCACCTGCCTCTGACTTGAGCGCTAGGAATAAAGCTATGAGCCACCATGCCCACCCAGCAAAAGACAAGAACTTTAAAATCACATTGGCTTGGGATTTTGTCATTTCTGAAAAGGCCCCAAATATACTATTTTGTATTACATATTTATACACAGCAGCATCTTCAGCATTGATTATAAAATGAAAATGATCAATTCCCCAAAACATCAGAGACACTCTGTGCCCCGCAATGTCAAATATTCAGCCAGGATTTAATTCTTTATATGTAAATGAACAAGTAAATCCAGCTCATCAGTATGAAGATTTCCTTTAACTTTTAATAAATGGTAAAATTTTGTATATGACAAGAGTTGTTTTAAAATAATGTTTTATTATTATTAGCAATAAATGTTTAAGTTTTATATCCATTTTCCATACCTGCATATCTAGGATGTGTCAGAATTTCTCAGGAGGAGCTGAGTGAAGTGGAAAATATTTAAGGAGCCCATTTTATGCTGACAGGGAAGGGGGAAAGCTCGCAGGGCCCCACCCCAGGAGACAGCTACAGGCAGAGAGGGAGACAGTCTCTCCCAGGGATAAACTCCCCAGTTATTTACATAATACCGAGTGGTCAGCCCTGAAATCATGTTCACATGAGCAACACTAAACAGACAGGTCGGGCTTGTATGTTTACGCACATATATGACAGTAATAAAGAAAAAGAGGCCATCAGTTTGAGAGGGAGTAAGGGGCGGTGTGAGGGAGGTCAGAGGGATTAGGAGGAAAGGGAAGAAATGGTGGAATTACATTTTAATTAAATAAGAAGAGACGCCAGTCTCTGAGGAAGTGCTACCCTCTCTTCTGTCTTCCTACTGCTACCTCCCTTGGCCAGGCTTCGATGTCTTAGAATTCCACTTTGTCTGTCCTCTTACTCCATCTACCCTATATCATCTTGGCAGGGGAGCTCTTCTACAATCCAGCAGCCGCTTTGCCGTCTGCCACACCATTTCTCTCCTGTCCGTGTGTCTAGGACAGGTATTATATATCTACGTAACATACACCCATCCGTTAAGCTCCACACATACAGGTTTCCAGTCTCAGCCATTGCATGAATTGTGTCTTTCAGTTTATATGCAAGAACCTGGCACAAGATATTTACCCAATAACACTTGCTAATGAATTGACAGGAGTCTGTGTCCTGGAAAGAATAAACATCCATCTGGTTCCAGAGGAAAGGATGTATTTGTGATATTTTTCAAGTAGTTAGAGAAGCCAAACCTGGCTGGACCACTCTGATTTTGAATACAATTGCCTTGTTCATTAAAAATTCTGAGATGTTTGAATGTGTAATTAAAAGTTCCAGTCCCGAAGGAATTTATCCAATTTTACCAACATAGAGCAGGAGGATATTGCAGACTCTAACATCTCTCAGATGCCAGTTCCAGATGGTGAGAAGGAAAGATTATTAAAAGTAAAAAACTCCTGATAATTAAATGGACAAGTGAATGCCTTGCTGGCTTTGGTTTTTCTGTATGGCCCATATGGACACTTAAGCATCAACTCCAGCTGTGCAGTGGGATGGGACATCCTCAGAAATGACATTTAAACTCCCACGACCTGCAAGTCTGTTCTTGGAGGAAGATTCGAGGCTCGCTTCTCTTTCCAGCAACAGATGTGGCTTTTAAATGACTGTCTGGGGACAATTCCTTATTCCCTTACTGAAGTTTATTTCCTCTATATCCCCACAGCTCCAAGAAATGTCACAGACCTGGACATCCTCGAAGCATCCTGGTTGAACTCCTTCCTGTCATTGTCATTGCCAAGACTGGCCTTAGCCCTTGGCTCTGGTGTCTGCTGGGAGGAGAGGGAGGACTCACAGCTGTGGACCATGGACAATCAATCCACAGAGTCATGGATGTGAGGGAACACCTTAGTGCATCGGTCAGCACAGCTTCTCCAAGTGTTCCCACCTCGTCAAGACTTCACAAGACTTTCAGATGACATGCTGAAATTGCTACAGGACGCACAGGGTGTGTTGGGGGTTACCCTGCTCAGATACTCCTTGGAGGAGCGTGTGAGAAGATGCAGCACCAATGACTCAGGCACTGGGAGCCGGAGTTGGTGAGTAGCAGCGCATGCTGCAGACTTACTTATTAAGGAAGTTAGGCCTGCCTTTATACCCCCTCCCAAGGTCCTGTTGGCTCAGGCGGCTGACTCTGTTGCATTGTCCTTTCCTCATTGGTAGCTCTGGGTCAGGTGTCTCTCTGTCAGCAGTCTCTGAGCAGGCTTGGCAGCTTGGCCAGGAAGTGCCTGCTCATTCTGGCTGGCCTGAGCGCCAGACGGGGGTTGGGGCTGGGTGACTGTGGCTTAGGTAGGCTGGCCACAATTTCCCCTACAATGGTATCGACTATGAATGGTCTAGAGTTGTACAAAGCATGGCTGTTGTGACATTTAATTACTGAAACAAATATTTTTCCTTTGATATCAGGATTTGAACACAGGGCTTCTTAGATGCCAAGTAGGCACTATGCCACTGAGCTATAGCCACAGCTGTGTTTTTAGTTTTTAATTGAGACCTAATCTCACTAAGTTGCTCAAGCTGCACTTGAACTCAGTAGTAGCCCAGGCAGGCCTCAAACTTGTTATCTTCATGGCTCAGCCTTCTGAGAGTACAGGTCACTGGCCAGTCCAATTAATCTCTAAATATAGCGAGTGAGTAGTATCACAGCACCATGCAAAAGGTATTGCAGTATGTGATTGCAGTAATTTATTGATTCATTTCTTAAGCAGTTGCTAAGATTTATATAGGCTAGGCACACAGCTAGTGCCCAAATACATCCAGCAAATGGGGAAATGCAATAATTATTGAGTTGCATACACCCAGCATTCCTATCCATTTAATCTCCCTTTGACACTTTGAAACTGTTGGCTTAAAGCTCCAGCCATAGTTGCTTGTTTTTGCTTTGGCTACCTGATTTCATTATTTACTTTCTCCTTCCAATTTAATTTGATGTTGCCGCTATGCAGGGCAGGCTTAGATGTCGGGGAGAGATGTGGAAAGAGAGATGTGTATTTGGTGTAGGACATTTGTGTGCATATCTGAGCTGTTGGTTTAATGAGATGGAATCCAGGTCTGCAAATTGAATGAGAAGAGAGACAGAAGGGATTTACAAACTGGCTGGATAATTACAGATTGGTTTAACTGTCACTGGGATTCCATTTCACAGTTTTGTTTTTTCTAATTAAGATTATTTCACCACCAGGTTAAAATTTTATATCTTAGGTGCCACATAGAAGCACATTTTCGTGATTGAGTTGTCCTGAAAAGCCTTTGAAACACAAGGTTTATCAAGGAAGTAATAAAAAAGTACAGGTGGTAAAGTAAGGTGGTAGATTAACATGTAAAGATTATTGAAGTGTGCAGAAAAAGATGCAGTGATCTAATGGGCATGCTTATTGGTAGAAAATTTAAAATACAAAGTATTTTAAGATAAATAAAATCCAACTTCGATTAGTGTATGCGCTTAAGGCAATAGAATATATAATCTTGAAAAAAAAATACTGGAGCCTTTGTGGTACAATGGTTTTATTAGAGATTTTTCATTCAAAATTAGTGTTTACTCTCAGGCTGAGAAAACTCCCAGGTGTTTATTCTATTGGGCCATGTCTTGGTTAGGGTTTTATTACTGTGGAGGGACACCATGACCACGACAGCTCTTATAAAGGAAAACATTTAATTGGGACTGGCTTACAGTTCAGAGGTTTAGTCCCATCATGGCGGCAAGCATGGTGACATTCAGGTAGACATGGTGATGGAGAGGTAGCTGGGAGTTCTACATCTGGATCTTCAGGCATCAGGGAGATAAAAATGAGCCAGTAGGCCTGGCTTAAGCTAAGCTTCTGAAACCTTAAAGCCTACTCCCCCTACCCGCCCTCCCCCCCAGTGACATACTTCCTCCAACAAGACCACATCTTCTGATAGTGCCACTGCCTATGGGGGCCATTTTTATTCAAACCACCACAGGCTGTGCATCTAACTAGAAGCCAGTTATAGAATGCTTTGCCACATGCCCTGTGCTATTCCTCATACGAGAACTCTATCCTGCTGTTAATAACTATCATTTGTTAAGGGTTTCCTTTCATGCCTGACCTGTGTTAAGCACTTTACAAACTCATTTAACCCCAGGAAAACCCTTTGGGTGTTATTGTACCTATTTTATAAATTACAAGGATGCTACCAAGTAAAGTTAATACAGACCTTGCCTGTGTTCATGGAGAGGCCAAACTGTGGTCTTGGTCCATTCTATCTGTCTCAAAGACTGGGTCTTTAATTACTGCAACTACCCTGGGAACTGATTGGGCTCTATCTGCTCAGCTTTGCATGTTAACAAGATGTGGTGTGGGTGGAAGGGTCACCTGGCTGTTCCAGCCTGAGCAGCAGCAAGCACATTCATCTCCTTTGAAATGGGGATCATGATTCCTACTATAGGGTTATTGAAAAACTCAAGCAAGACAATTAGGAAGCAAAACCCTATAAACTGCAGGAGTCCATTCAGTATAAACATCAATTATGTTCACTTTATTATGGCAATAAAATTAGCCAGTCAGTTCTAACAAATTCTGTGGCCACAGTCATCATTCCTATTTTCTAAGGAGGAAGAGTATTTGGCCGACTCTGTAAAACTGGGGTATGTTTAGGAGTGAAAATGCTAGGTTCATACTCTCTCCTCCTTCCTGTAGATCAAATGGGGAAGCCCCATTTCCCTGGAGATAGAGATCTGCATTTAAGTGAAACACAGTTTGGCACCTGGAAAACACTCTTTCCTTTGCCATAGGTATATTAAAGCTCCAGTTATTGAAAGAACTTCCAGTGCCCACCGTCATGTAGGCACATACATCCTTTCCCTTTCATGCTTGCAAAGGCCCTAAGTTTTTATATCTAAACTCTTGAATTCTTTCTTTCCTAGAGGAATACTCATTTATTTATTTGGAAACATCAGTGAGATATTTATTGCAAAAATTCAGTAGTCAAGATATGCCTACCAAACACTTCTCCCTTAATATATTTTCCTAAGTTCAAGGTATGTTTTCTTGGTCTGAGTTCTTAGCCGGGAGTGATGTAGAAGTAGCGGCCACTGAGATTACTTAAGGAATGATGGGGGTAGAATGTTTGCCAGCAGAGGGGCACACTACCTTTTATTCACCAATATACCCAGCAAACAATTGAAATTCACAGTGTGATCAGTGCCTCCTCCTACCTACATGTAATTCTGATCCATCAGGGTGTTCTGCTCAGGTATTTGGATTTTCCTGCCTAGATTGTTTTTATGTAGTACTTCTTAACGTAATGCAGACCCCCTCACATGGGGCTCCTTCTACTTTAAGCTTTTCAAAAATAAGTCTGCCTTCCAGGAACTTGATGTTTCGCCTTGAGTCTTCTGCATGATTCTTTTGAAATATTCCTGACTTTAGTTTGGCTGGAGAGATTCCAGATTTGAAGTCTAGAACATCATTACCTTCCTACTGCTCCCTGAAGTTGAAAAATTAAAGGGGATGCTCTCGGCAAACTCTAGCTCATGAGATGAACGTGACTCCGATCCAGAGTCACAGATGTTTGGCTCCGTAGCTGTCATGGGGAGTTACCTCGATTTTCATGGTAGCCTGAAAATACATCCTCAGGTAAGCGATGCAGGAGTAAGGAGTGCATTTTCCTGTCCCAGTCCTTTCCAGGCCTGGCTGCGTCACCAAGTACTTGTTGGTGGGTTATAAACAGAGGAGACACGTTTCCAAGGGAGACACAAAAGGACATATCCCGTCGTTTTGCTCTTTATGGCCGACTGACACGCAGACTTCCTCCGTCACGTGGTGGATAGAGAGCAACTTTATGTGGCAGAGATTTCTGCCTTGTGTCATGTTTTATGAGAAATAAATTTCCAACAATTCATTTCTGTCTTGTTTAAATGGTAATACAACAGTTCCAACAATGTGGAAGGTAAGCCAAAGAGACTCTTGTGCCTGTCTCTTTGACTATCAGACAACAGACCCCAAGAATTCGAATTTCCACAGGAATCTCATAGTAGGAGAAGGCAAAGGCTGAAGCGGGCCTCCAGGATGGTCATACAGAGCTGGCCACTTGTCAGACAAACTTGCAGGAGAGACTGGGGCCCAGAAAACTCCAAGAAGAGCGAAAACTCCTTGGCTTTCATTATGCCTGTCTCCCCCCCCCCCCTTTAAACCCAAATCTCATGCTGGAACTCCAAAAGATACACTTGAGGGTATTGAACCTCTTTCTGATGTGGCTACATTGAATAACCTCTTTTTTCCCCTGTTTGCTTTTCACTATTACTTTGTTTCTTTAATTGGCCTATGGGGATGAGTGGTTAAGTTTAGACCATTAGGGCTGCCAGGGCCCAGGCTCTGACCCTAGCAATGTAAACAGTAAGACCAGTGCTTTTGTGTGCCTCTGTCATATATAACTGAACTCATACTCTAACTGCTACATAGTCCCTCAGAGTCATTTTGACTTTTGTTATTTGAGACAAGGACTCACGTACCTCAGGCTGGCCTCGAATTTACTGCAAAGTTGAGGTTGGCCCCCTTGTCATTACCTCCAAAGTGATGGAATTACAGAAGTCATAAATACTATTATAAAAACACTCAGGAGATACTTGACTTCAGCAAGGGGAACTGAGTAGCAAGCTTGATTTGCCCTTTGGTGATTTCATCACCAGTATCTGTGTTGAAGGCTGTCTGATCTACCTTTAAGAGTGTGTCATCTCTGTTTCTTCCCGGGGATCATTGGCTACATTGGGCTACGAGGGTAGAGGGAGCAGAAGCAGGAAACGGACAGGATAGCTGTGGGAAAGATGGAGACAGCCCTCCAAGAGACAGACTAAGGTGAATCGACTTAACTTTATTCCAGAGTATATAGGATTGAGGAGCCTGGGAACATACTCTAATTTGGATTAAGTGGCACACTCTTATGACAGGCAGTAGGGTCCTATAGCAGAGCTCCTAGTACAAGTCTTCTAGCAGGATTCTGTGCCAAGGGTCAAGCTGAAGATAAACCAGGCATCTGGCTTAGAGGCAACTTCCAGATGAAGTCAGTCCTCCTGGCCCAGGGACATTATCCACTAAGGGCAAGTAGAGAGCAGGAGGCTTTGCTGGGGAGGGAGGGAGTTTCCATGTTGCTGAGCTTTTGGAAAAAGCTACCAGGCCATGAGATACTGGAACTTCTGACCAGCCAGCAAGGCCTTCCAGCAAGAATGTAGCTCAATGGCAGAGCATGTGCTCATCATACACAAGGTCCAGGGTTCAAACCCCATTGTTGGAAGAATCGATTTGAATATATCATGTAGAAATTATCACAAGCAAACCAAATAGTCCATAGGGGTGTTGAGTGTATCACATCAGTCTTAGATGTGATATACTAAGTTAAGCAGTTAAGCAGGAGAGAAAAAAGCCTCAGGAGCAAACTGTATTCCTCAAGAAGAATAAAAGGATAGCCACATTCAGGATTAGGAAGAAGACACTCCCTTGCTCCAGGCACAGTTCACGTGGGAATAATTTATTTAAAATGAGATGGTTATATCTATATGTTCAAGGTGTCTCCTAGAAAAAAGGTTAGCTCTTAAATTACACGCATCAACTGCTTTGCTAAAGCCATAAATTAAAAGGTACTGAAACCTAGGAAGCACTTCTGGCTGGGACAGTGTGTTCCTCATCATTCCGTCTGGTCACCGTTTGCCATGCACGAGTCCCCTAAGCAGTGACCTTTCTGGATAGCTGCTGAGAAGAACGGCTCAGTTGTCTGTTTCATAAGGCTCCGTCAGCCCATAAGACAGCATAGTTAAGAAAGAAAGAAGCAAACTGTCAGGGAGAGCAGGTTAGAAGCAACTTACCAGCTAGTCCTATCTTCAACCGCGTTCTTGCCAAGTAGGCAAACCCTCTGCCTCAGTTCTTAGGAATTCAAGTGCTTCCCTTAGGTAATAGTCTGGTGGAGACATTTGGGTCATCTAACCCATCTGTAAAGGCTCCATCTTCCCTGACACAATTGAGGACAGTCTTGGTAGATGCCCCGATTTATTCCCTTTCATTCCAGTGCAAATTCAGATATTTCAAGAGACACAAAGTTTAACAAAACATATGATACAGAGCTACATGAAATATGGTATTTAATTCCACCCAGAACTGTATTTGGCAATATAACACAATCTTAAAACAATATTTTAGCACAGAGATGTAAATGTTCTTGTTAATGTCATCTTTCCACAGTCCTTCGGTTGACTCATTGTTAAATGAAGAGCCTTAATTATATTCTGTTACTCATTAGCTGCGGCAGTGCAGGAGGAGTGGGGGATATTCATCCTCAGAGCTCTGTCAAGTGCTGCTTTGATGAGCACAGACCCGGGTGTGGGTGTGGGTGTGGGTGTGGGGCAGAAACTGGTTCCACAAGGCAGGGGGACAGTAGATTTGCTAATCTATTTGATGCTATTTCTTAAAAAAAAATTATTTTGTTGTTTTTTAAAGACAAGGTTTCTCTGTATAACTCTGACTGTCAAGGGGAACTCAGTTTGCCGACCAGGCTGGCCTTGAATTCACAGAGATCCACCTGCCTCTGCCTCCTAAGTGCTGGGTTTAAAGGCATATGCCACCACCAGCCTATGTGACACTATTTCTTCAGGGAAACACACAAGCAGCTTCTTAAGAAAACAAGTTGCTCCTTTGTTCATATTATTGCTCCTCCCTCACTTCGATTGTACTCCAGGAGCTTGGCTCATTGGTTAGTTGTGGATTTCTGCATCTGCCTCCATCTGTTTCTGGAAGAGGGTTCTAGCTTCACTGGGGTTGTGGATTGTAGGTTGGGTATCTTTTGTTTTATGTCTGGTATCCATGTATGAGTGAGTGAGTACATACTATATTTGTCTTTCTGGTTTTGGGTTACCTTGCTCAGGATGTTTTTTTTTTTTTTTTTTTTTTTTTTTTTTTTTCTAGTTCTGTCTGTTTGCCTGCAAATTTTAGGACCACAATGGGGAAACCCACAGTCAGTTAACCAGACCTAGTGAGCGATCACTGACAAATGGCGAACCTGAGTGAGACACTATGACAATAATGCACAAACTGACTTAGTAGAGAGAGATACCTTGCTCAGTCTAGGGGTGTGTGTGTGTGTGTGTGTGCGCGCGCGCGCGCACGGGGAGGCCATCTTCAAGGTCAGTACTTCTTTACCCCAGGGAAAGCAGTCTGTCTAATACTGGGCTCAGAAGTATGTAGTGAATAGAAAAGTTGATATCTGGAGAGAAAAGGCGGTTTGGATGGCAGAGACTGAAGCCGTATTCCTCCAACCTCCCTTGAGCACTAATCATTGTCTGATTCCTTTCTCCTATTCATCTATGGGCCAACATTTGGTTGAGACAAAAGGGTGCTGGAGTCCTCAGAAATCCCGTGGGTATATACATTGAGACCACGCTGATCATCAGGGGCCAAGCCATTCAGAGCTGTTTGGTCTTCATCCAGAAGTTCAGATTTCATCCTATAAGCAGTCAAGTATTTGCTTGGAACGTTTGCTCCAATGAGCATTTTTGGAAGATCTTTCTTGCTCTGTGGAGACGGGAGGCTCTTCCATTCTCTTTGGACTCCAAACAAATCTCAGGTCTTGGCTTCAGGAGGTTCATATCTGGCAGAGATGTCACAGGATCTGGACCCCTAGGGGACCTCTCAGAAGCATCTCCCTGCCTCCAGCCCTAGTGGATGGCAGAAGCTTGGCTTTTAGCAGTGATCAGTGGCCTGCTACTTTCAGTCAGCGTTGCTGAAAACAAGAAAAGGCAAAACCCCGTGCATTGTCAGAGGCGAAGAGTGGCCATAGTAGTTCTCATTGCTACGAGGCACCTTTCTCTGAGCTGTTTGGTGAGATGGGTGTTTGCCAGTTGTGGGGTGGGGAGAAAAGAGGGGGGTAAAAAGCAGCATTTGGCTGTGTGTTGTGAAGAGGAAGCAGGGAATAGTGTCTGGGTTTGACAAGGGCTTGTTGGGAAGCAATGGGAGGGCCCATCCCAAATAAGGGGACAGGGAGAGCTCGTTGCAACAGTGCAGCCAGAAAAAGGAGCCAGCAAATTTAGTGTCGTGAGGAATTTGAGGATCCAGAGCACACAAGAGAATATGCAAGGGGGCATGATGAAGTGGGTCCAAAGGGGATGATAAAAAGCCGCTAAAGCATCATGGGGGCCTGTTGAAACAACTGATCCCGCAGGAGTGGGGAGAGGCCGTGTCTGTCAAATTTGCACCCTGGCCACAGTTTAGTGAACCTTAGTGATACTGGGAGAGAGAGACTTGTGTTCTGGTCTCCCTTCCCTGTCCGAGCTGATGAAGGGATGGAGGAGCACACAGCTCTGTGAACTCTGGAGTGGAGTGGCAGTTCAACATCCCAGGAATGGAGTTGCAGCTTTGACCTGGAGCCATGCTTTGCCAGCCGAACAAAGTTGTACCAGTCAATGGAGCTCTATATGTCTTGGTTTCCTCTTCCAGAGAACCTGCCTGGCTCTGGATGGAATGTATGTTAGGGTTGCGGTGAGCATTGCACTACAGAAATGTATGCCTGGCACATACACAAACCAAACGTACTCTGGAAATGAGGTGCTTTTGATGACTGTCCTTGTTCTTGGAGGCCTTGCATATGATTGAGTAGCCCTGACACCAAAAATAGCATGGATTTGGAAGGGGCATAGTGTCTAAAGAAACACTACAGCAGCCTTGGGAGAAAAGAGAAGGCATTGGAAGGAGAGCAAGTGGCCTGTGATGCCAGGAACAGCCAGGTAGCAAACATGGCCCGATTCATACAAGCAATTCTTTGTTCAGCCCCTTACTGGCCCTTTCTCCTCAGACACTGAGACCATTATAACGTGGGCCTCCTGAGAAGCACACACCAGCTCCAGCTGCCAAAGCCAGGTCTGTGGAGCCAGCCTTCCCAGCTGTGGACTGGCTGGCTACCAACTTATCTGAGAGGCGCTCAAAAGCAGAAAGATCTGGGTGTGTGCGCGCATGTGCATGTGCGCGTGTGTGTGCACAGTGTGGAGACCAGGAGGTCAACGTCGGATGTCTCCACCTTACATTTTTTGAGATCAAGTTTCCCATGGAGCTAAAAACTCAGCTGGGTTGGCATCTCAGGGAGCTTCAGGGATCCACCTCTCTCTCCCCCAGAGCTGGGTTGTAGAGGAGTCCCTCCAGATGGCTTTTTATATGGGCTCTGGGGTCCAACTCAGGGTCTCTTTTCTTCTTCTTTCTTTCTTTTTTCTTTTCCAAGGTAGGGTTTCTCTGTGTAATAGTCCTGGCTCTCCTGGAACTTACTCTGTAGAGCAGGATGGCCTTGAACTCACAAACATCTGCCTGCCCCGGCCTACCGAGTGCTGAGATTAAAGGTGTGCACCACCACCACACCCAGCCAAGCTCAGGTTCCCATGCTTGCATGGCAAGTGTTTTACTGACTGAGCCATCTCTACTGCCCCAAAGCCAGTCACTTTTAGAAGCTCCTTCCTTAAATCTTGGAAACAGAGAGGGAGAGAACTGAAGCTTATGAGAAGTATTTTTGGTCACTAGAATGGAACGATTTGGTGTAGATTTCTATACACATGGAAAATTAATCAAGTGATTGAGATCTCTGTGTAATTAAAGTCCTTTATAGGGGTCAGAGAAGCCCAAGCTAAGGGGGTGGGGGTTAGGGCTTTCAGAGATGGAGGCTTTGAGTGTGAACATTCTGGAGATCTTGGAGATAACCAACTGAGGTTGCCTTTGTCCAGATTTAAAAAGAAACTGAAGAAAAAGTCAGGAGGAACAAACCGGGCTGTTCACATCTGCCTGGCTTCAGACAAATCCCACACTGGATGGCATGTGGCTGCACATCTCAGCGCTGCCAAACTCTCCCAGCGTGCTCTGATGTGGCTGGCGAGGGAGAGGTGCCGTACCCCCCAGACCCAGCTGCATCCCAGGCATATTCCTGTGTCACGGGACCTGTTCATGCACTCTGTGTGGTGAACAGGAAGCATCCAGATGGCTGGAGGCTTTGGGGACAGATGGGGAATCTTATTGCAGGGTTTCGGTACCAGAGGCCCTCAGTTTAGAAACTAACTAACCCAA
This sequence comes from Phodopus roborovskii, assembly GCF_943737965.1. NCBI lineage: Eukaryota > Metazoa > Chordata > Mammalia > Rodentia > Cricetidae > Phodopus > Phodopus roborovskii. Next base: position 16,322,732 of record NW_026126567.1, on the reverse strand, counting down.
TAACTCACCAACCAACCAACCAACCAACCAACAAACCAACCAACCAACCAACCAACCGACCGCCCGACCAACCGTTAGTGACTGGCTGACGAATATGCAGGCCACTCAGCGCTTTTCATTCATTCATTCATTCATTCATTCATTCATTCATTCATTCATTCATTTTTTGCAGCTTCTCCGAGGGTTCCCTCTGTTCTGTGGCATCTGTGCAGCCCATTCCAGAAACCAAGCTTCCAGATGGTTCAGGTTTCTGACCCGCCTTCGGCTTCTGGGTGGGCAAGCCTGCACCTGGAGCAGTCTGGCTCCTTCCCTTCTCTCAGCACCTCTTGCTTGAGCCTGAACCTGACTTGGAGTGCCGGCGCTCCTTCGCTCTTGGTGTTAGCCTTGAAACCCTGCAGTCCAGGCCTTTGGCTGCTTGCCTGGATCATTAGAGAAATGCACCCCCCCCCCATGGGTACTCTCCTCCTTTTTCAATCCATCCTCCACACCCTTGGTTATCTTTCCAGAGCTCTGATCAAGTCAGTCCAGGCTCAAAAACTCACAATGGTTTCCTACCACCCACAAGGCCCTGAATATGGAGCCTGGGGTTGACAGCTGCCTCAATGTGAAGCCACTCCCTCTTCCCACGGTACTTTTTCTCGCCTTCTCTTCCGTTCATTTGTGGTAACTTGGCCATGCAATGCAGTTTCACAAACCCAAACACACTCCCCTGTTTCACGCTTTTGCGGTAATTACTCTCTGCCTGCCAGTTCCTTCACAGTTGCCCTCACATTTCACCCCCCCCCCCCCCCCCTTCTCTTCCGTTCAGATTCTCCGCAGACGAAATTCATTGGTCTCTTTGCCCCCTCAGAACTTTGCTTCCACACGTGCAGTCCTTATTTTACCTGTCGCTGTGACAAAATAAGTAACAAAAGCCCCCGGGTGAAAGAACGGTTTATTCTGGTTTGCAGTTTGAGGGTGTGGTCCATCATGGCAGAAAGGAGTGGGGACAGTGAAGCACGGGCCATACCGAATTCACAGTCAGGAGGCGAAGATGAATGCTGGCTAGCACCAGTGTGCCTTCTACTTTTAGTCAGGCTAGGAGCTCTGTCTGTGGGGTCTTGCCATGTTCATGCCAGTGTGCATCTGCCCAGCACAATCAAATCTTCCTGGAAATGCCCTAAGAGACTCCATTCAGAGTCTCACTCACTGTGTTGATGACGAACATTAACAGCTTCCGTCCAGCATCTGTTTTCCTGCTTTGCGTTAGTTTGTTTTCTGCTGGATGCCCCTCCCCTACTCTTCAAGACTGAACTGTATCTTATTTGCTATATTAGTGCTTTGGTGGATACAGCAGGGCTGCTTAATATCTCTGTGTTAAGCTGAACAGTAGGCAACCGCTTAATAGTCAATAGGAATAGATTTGACTGTATTTCAAATCACGCTATATGTGTGGACTCTGCAAATTCATATACGAAAATACCCTTATTGTTGAAATTTCAAGTGGCCGATGAGTCATATCCGCCTCCTGTTCAATTATGAACCTATTTTAAAAAACACAGCAACCTGATTGGGATCAAAATATGAAGTGCATCTCCAACAAACCAGGCTTGCAAAAATGTTATCTGAGCTCAGGGCCTCAGTAGGGGATGAGCTGCTTGGCCATCTTGAATTAACTTGCCACCCAGAAGGATGGAACTTGGGTGCTATGGGCCTCCCTGTGGCCTGTGCACAGCTTGAGGCAGCCCCATTCAGTACTTGTTGCCCAAAGAAAGGAAAAATGAATATATTGGGCTGAGGAGATGGTTCAGCTACTTATTCCTTTTAATTGAAACAATTGCATTAGTCATCTACAGTGTTTCGTTTTGAAACACCTACTTGTGGAATGGTTAAGAATTGTTTTAGATCACCCTTGGAGTCTGAATTTGAGCAATAAATTGACATGAGGAACTGCTCCTGGGCATAAATAATAGGAAGTTTTGTTTCTCTGTTATTCTTCTATGATTGTAACCCTTTGGGGCCTTAGCTTTATGGAACCAGAATTTTCTATTAGTCTCCCCAGTTTTGTTGGGTTTTGACATTTCTCAGACTGCAAAAGTGAACAAGTAAAGACCCCCTCTAGCTCTGGTGCTCACCCTCAGGGCCAGAGTGAGATGCTGGGCTTGCCATTCAGAATTTCTCCTTGACATTTCTTTGTTATTTTGTAGCTCTTTTTGCCTTTAAGGTACTTTAACTATTTTTTAGCAAGCACTCTAATTGTTTTTAGTGCAGTAATTGATATTGAAGCCATCTACATCACTCTTCACAATCTGTTGAAATGCGGCTTCTCCTGGAAACTTAATTTTTCCTTCACTCTTTTTTTTTTATTATAAATCATAATGTGATATGCCCCCAAGTGTGAATATGCCTCTTAGGGAGAAAAATACATTTGGTAGTGCTGTGGGGAAGAGGGGGTGGATTTTAAATTTGAAACAAAATGCATTATTAATTTGTCATTTCCACAATAGCAGATGAAAGTGCACTTTTTTAAATAAACCTTTAACCCACACTAGATTTTCATATTTATGTCTGAAACAATGTGATTGAATTAAAACACTTATTTTGTCTCTTTGTCTCTTTGAGGAGACACTTTGTCTCTGTATTTATTAAAAATTAAAAATTTATATTAAATTTTAGCTATTTTATATTTTTACTCCTGTCTACTTGGTACTTCATTTTATTTACTTACGGCCTTTTAATTTTACAGATTTTGCTAATATTAGTAGCTCTGTTTCTTTCTTCCTCCCTCCCCTCTGTGTGCTGTGAATATATGTTGCTCTCATTGGTTGATAATAAAAACTGCCTTGGCCTATAGAAAGGCAGAATATATCTAGGCAGGAAATCCAAGCAGAGATACAGGGAGAACAAGAGTGGAGTCAGAGAGAGAGATGCCAGCCAGCTGCTGGAAAAGCCACGATCCACGTGGCAAAGCGTAGATGAATAGGAATGGGTTAACTTAAAGGTAAGAGCTAGTTAGTAATAAGCCTGAGCAATAGGCCGAACAGTTTGTAGTTAATATTAAACTTCTGTGTGATTATTTGGGACTGTGCGGCTGGGAAGAAAAAGTGCCGCCTCCATTTACACTTCCCTCCTTTTTCTCCCCCAAGAAGACAAGCCCGGTTTATTAGGGAATTCATTACTAAATACATCACTCAAGGGCCCTGGAGAGGGCATCGGCTCCTGGGAGCTGGGCTCAAAGGTGGTTATGTGTCTGACATAGGCCCTGGGATCGGAACCAGGCTCTTTGCAGGTTCAGCTGTCTCTCCAGTTGCCTCCCCGAAATGTTTTAGAACTGTGGTTTCATTACACGTTCACGCTCAGCAATTACTCAACCTCTCTGAGCTCTCTGAGCTGGCTTTTGTAAACGAATAGTACAGTGTTATATTTTTGTGACCACAGGGCCATGCACATACATAGCAGGTGCACTTTACACTCCTGAGTTCTGTTTCTCCTCTTTGTCTTGAGACAGTGTCTCACGAGGTTGGCCAGTCTGGCCTTGAACGACTCTGCAGTCCAGTCAGCTCTTCCGCTTGTGTGTGTGTCCGGTCTTAGCTTCTCGAGTAGCTGGAATTTCAGGCTTGTACCACCAGGCCTTAAATTCCTTTTTGATCAGGTAATTATGTGCCATTTTTATTTCACCAAGACTTGGGAAAACAATGGGCTTTGCTCTATATTAAATTTCCATGTATACATTGTATCTTGGAACCTCTTCTTGCTCCAAGACACATTCTAAATAATTTTTGTCTTTATAGCTCATCTTCCTTCACCTGTTAAAATTATTGCTTGACAATTATGATTTTTTAAAGTCCCACATGAAATATTATAATCAGCCTGTTAAATAGAATACAAATCTTTTTGATTTTTTTTTTTAAACTATATTCCTTAGTGGGGTATTCACTTTGTCTTCTTCTGTGGCACTGACCACACCCATTGGGGGGTGGAGCCAGGGACAGAAGTGACCTGGGTTACTAGGTCTGAGGAGGGGTGGGGGGAGCGCTCTCTTGCAAGGCTCACAGGGACAGGAGGACTTCCGGAGGCATCCTTGGAAGCAGGAACCTGCTGGTGTTTACCTGTCTATGTTGTGAGTTATTTCTCCCTGAATAAACATCTGTTCAGCCTAATTGTTTATCCTGATCCTTATTAAACCACGATAATATTCGTACTGACTTCTAGTATGAAAGGCACTGAGGTATTTTTAAAATAGTATTTCAGTTAAAATGTGGAGATTTCTTAATTTAGTTTGGACAGTAAAAGTATCCTTTAATAACTTTATGAAAAGCTTCTTCAATGATTACTGTTATTTTTACTTAGTTTTTTTTTTTTTTTTATACTTTTACAAGAAATAGGATGCCTATATGTGGTGGTTTGAAAGAAAATGACACCAGAGGGAGTGGCAGTATTAAGAGGTGTGGCTTTGCTGGAGGAAGTGTTTAATTGTAGAGCTAGATTTTGAGGTCTCATACATGCTCAAGTCACACCCAGTGTCTCGGTTCACTTCCTGTATCCTGCAAGGCGTAGAACTCTCAGCTCCTTCTTCAGCACCATATCTGCCTGCACGCCACCGTGTTCCGCCATGATGATGATGGATTGAACTTCTGAAATGTTTTCTTTTATAAGAGTTGTTGTGGTCATAGTGTCTATTCACAGCAATAGAAACTCTGAGGCACTATTTTAATGATGATTTTCTAATTGATTAATTAGATGTGAAAAACATTGATTTTGTTTGTCTTGTGTCCAGCATCTTTGATAAATCTCTTGTCCTCACGAAAATTTAATCATCAGATTTCAGAGGTGGTATTATATCTGCCATAAATTGACCTCGTTCAGAATTTCCAAAATGTTGTCTAAGGCTGCATGTCTGGATGTAGTTCTGCCTCTTTTTTGTATCTTCTCCATTTCACGTGCTCTCCAACGATCAAACCTTGGGTACAGAACCTTGAATTTTAATTTTGACCCTTAGGTGTTGTATTTTTTCTTGTCTTCTTGCATTGGCTATGATCTCCAGTACAGCAAAGGCAGTCAAACCCTTTCTTTATCTGTCCTGAATGCATATGCTTTCAGTGCAAAGTTTCTCAGAGGTTCCGACTCTTTGCCATGTTCGCTGTTTGCTTTTACTTCGTTAGTGTGTTATTCTTCTGAGTCGCAATGGAAGTTGTTTTACTGAATGTTCTTGTAATCCAAGATTTTGTGGTTTTTTTTTTTTCTTTAACTTGATAATGTGGTGAGTGATTAACAGACACTATAATACGGAAATGTTTTTACATAATTAGAATAATTATGATGATGATGTGTTTTAAAAAACTTGCAGCAGTAGATGGGAGTTAACACAGAGACCCATAGCTGGACAATGTGTTTAGAGTAGGAGATTTGGGAACACCTAGTCCTAAATAGGATGCCTTCATCAGACCCCTCCCTTCAAGGTTCAGGGATCTGTAGGAAGAGGGGGTGGAAAGATTGTAAAAGCCAGAGGGGATGGTTGACTCTAAGTAAACAGACAGTAGTACTGATGCATACATGAATTCACAGGGTCTGTGGCAGCATATATGGGGCTTACACAGGTTCAAGCCCGATGGCTTCCCAGGACTGAAAGGGAGATAGACTTGGGGTTCTACTCCTCACCAAGAAGATATTGCTGGAGAGATGGCTCAGCAATTAAGAACATTGGCCACTCTTCCAGAGGATCGACATTTAATTCCCAACAGCCACCTGGCAGCTCACAGCTGTCTGTAACTCCAGTTCCGGGAGATATGATGCCCTTGCACAGACATACATGTAGGCAACACACCAATGCATGTAAAATAGAAATAAATAATTTATTTTCAACACTATTTCTATTGATTCTTTAGGACTTTTACATCATGTACCAGATCACATGTCTACTCCCCCACCCTTCTGAACCCCCCCCCCAAATAAAAAGTAAAAATAAAAATAAGAGGAGAAAAAGGCCAATTTGTGTTATCTGTGTACTCACTGGGGCATGGTCATACTCTTGGTGGCCGGCCCCTTCACTAGAACTGAGTCTTTCCCCACCTGCACCCCCCACCAGAAGCCATCAATTGAGGCAAGCTAACCAACATTCTATCACACTCTTGAAGAGTTTTCTTCTTCAGTGGCTTCCTATTTAGGTTATTGCGCGCGCGCGTGCGCGTGTGTGTATGTGTGTGTGTGTGTGTGTGTGTGTGTGTAATGTTGGGGAGTAGAGGTTGTCACAGAAGCCTTCTATATCCTCTTTCTCGACTGTGTCTCTGCAACAATCAGTATCACTGCAAGGGTAGCTTCCTTGCTCTTTGCAGTCAGCAGGAGCACGTGTGAGATTCCACATGCTAGGAACAGCAGGGACTGCAAGCATGCCCCGGCTGCCTGGCTGTAGTAGGACCATGGGCGGCCCTAATCATGGACATCAACATGGTCTTAGGTGGCAGACAGCACCGCCCACTCACAGCAGCCTGGCCCTCACCGCCATGGTGTTTCCAGTTCCTCCTCTCTACACTGGACATACGCTCTGTTTTTCTGTTTCCAATCTCCCCATTACATATGTGTTCATGCTAGCGGTGGCTGCCCCCACCATCCGTTTTTCCTATGGAGGCATTTTTTTTTCCCCATTTCTTTTCAATTGAAGTTCCCTTCCGTCAGATGACTTTAACTTGTGTCAAGCTGACATAAACGTAGCCAGGAGAAAGCTGAAATTAATTAAAACAGCCACAATATACACAAAGCCTCCTGTGGAAACTTCAAGCCTTTCATGAACCAAAGTTTCATGATACAGTCACGTGCCATGTAACGAGGCTTTAGTTAAGGGCAGCTGCACATACAGCGGCGGTTGCATGCATTCATGTTAACGTGTGGTATCACATCCATCTTTGCTTGTGTGTGTATACTCTGATATATGCACAGTGGCGGAATCACACGAGGGTGCATCACTGTCATTAAGTAGTGTATGTAGCTGAATCAGATCACCTAAGCTTTCTGTTGTCTAGGTGATTCCCGCTCAGCCATCTTCTCAGAATCCCCTATCCCTTTATTTCTTTGTACTATGACTGTGACTAAATTTCTATCTCTGTCCCCTCTCTTTTCTTCTTTCTTTATTTCTCCTTCCTCTCTACCTTTCTTTCTTTTGTGTACATGTACATGTTCATGTATGTGTGCATGAACACATGTGTGCATACATGTGGAGGCTAAAGGACAGTGAGGAGTCATTTGCCTTATTTTTTGAGACAGACTCTCTCATTGGCCTAGAGCTATCCAAATACGTTAGTGCATGCCTGGATGAGCAGACCCAAGGATCCACCTGTTTCTGCTTTTCCAGTATGGAGGTTGCAAGTGTGTAACAATACCCCCGGCTTTATTTATTTATTTTACATGAATTTTGGCAATTAAGCCATCATCACGATGCTTGCAAGTTAAGCACTTTATGGGTAGAATCATCTCCACAGCGTCTACTATGTCTTAGCTTCTCTATTAGTTACTTTTCTCATCATTGCGTCAAAATAACTAGCAAGAAGGAACTCAGTGGAAGAGGTCTATTTTGTCTAATGGTTTGAGGGATAAAGTCTGTTGTGGCGGGGAAGAAATGGTCCAGAAGTCTTATGGCTGTGGCAGTGGAAGTATGTAATGGCTACTTATGTCACGCCAGTAGTCGTGAAGAGAGAATGACTGAACCAGTACTGGGGCTGGCATACAAACGGTTGACCTCCCAGTGACTAATTTCCTCCAGCTAGACTCCATCTTCCAAAGATCATACAACCTCCTAAAACAGCCAGACTGTCTGGGGACAGAACAGTCAAGCACACGAGCTTGTATGCAATGTTTCATATTCAAAATTCAACAATCTACCCTTGGCCCCCATAGGATCATGGGCATCTAATAATGGAGAAGTCTTTCATGCTAACTTCAAAAATTCCCATAGTTATGTTCACTTTGGCAGCCCAAGTACTAAAATTGGAATGACAGAGAAGATTAACATGGCTTTGTGCAAGGATTACATGCAATTTCATGACATGATATATATATATATATATACACACACATATAACACTTATACATATATGTATGCTTATACATATATATGCACATATGTATATATGTATGTATGTATATAGGTATATAGGTATACAGGTTACCATAGTCTTACATTTGCAGATGCTAGTCAAAAATACTAAATCCACATTCTCCTGAGACTTAAGACCCTCTGAATGTGAGCCCCTGTAAAAATGTTACACATTTCCAATACAAAATAGCACAGAGTCAATGTTCACAGTCACAAAAGGAAAAATTAGATCAAAGAAAAACTGAAACCCAGCAAGGCAAATATCAAACTTTATATCTCTGTATATGACATCATAGGGACTCTGAAGGACTTAGCCAGTCATAGCCTTCTAGGCCTGTTGTTGGCAACATGTGTAGTTGGCCTCTCTTTGGGGCCAGTTACTCTTGGCACCTGGAGCTTTCCTTGGTGAATATCCCCTGCTCCTAGCATCTCCAATAGCCTGCCATTGCCACTTAGGCATCTCCTCCATAGCTTTCTACATAGCCCACTCGGGAGTTCCCTCCAGGAAATCTGATTCTGTAACCCTGCACAAGCCTTTATGTCCCTCTTCCTTTTACAACTTCATACCCATAGAACCAGCACCATGCAAACAATGCCAAGTTGACCTGCCAGCTCACGATATAGCCTAACTCCCTCTGACCACAGCTGTCATAGTTTCTATGTGCTTATCTGCTAAATCTGGGGAAAAAATTTGCCATTTTCCAGAAGCATACCCCCCAAGGCTCTGTCTGTATTTTTATGTATATGTGGGTGGAAAATCTAATGCATTTTATTGGGAAGAGATTTTATTGACTCAAGCAGCAGCAAATGAAGAATGACTAATGAAACACCCTGTTGTCACAGACAGATATAATTTCCCACATATGTGTCATAGGAAGCTTGTCAACTGTGCCCCTACATCCCAGTTCTAAAACATGAAGTACTTTCGTATTTAATCTAATACGTCTGGATTCCTACTAGAAAGGAATACAGGAAAAACACAGAAAAGCTTGTTTTCTGAAAGAAAACCCTGGAAGAAGAATAAGAGAGGAAATGTTGAAATTAAAAAGTTATGTAGAACACTCTTTAAATTTTAATTAACTACATTTTCATATCTCACAAGACCCAGTAACTTGTGGACTGGTTATAATTAGTTAAATATCAAACACATTTCTAGTTTTCTGCAAAAATGTCTCGAAGTTACTTATGTTTAAATGAAATAGAGCTGTTAATACTTTCCTACAGCAGCAACTGCATACAGAGTAGGCCACGACAGGCACAAACCTCAGAATGGAGTTTTCCCAAAACTTCAGTATGAAAAGACTTAAGTAGCTGGTTTCATAAACATGAGTGGAGGTTTCTGCTAGAGGAAATCCACATAGAACAAGGGATGGAGATGTAAATAGGTTTATTTAAAGTTCTTTTAACATTTATTTAGTCTCTTATTTTTCTATTGCTGTGAAGATCACCATGAACAAGGCAACTTACAAAAGGAAACATTTAATTGGAGACTTGCTTACAGTTTCAGAGGGTGAGTCAGTGACCATCATGGCCAGGAGGCTGGGTGCTGGAGCAGTAGCTGAGAGTATTCATCTTATCCATAGGTAGGGGAGAGGGAGAGGGGGAGGAGGAGAAGGAGGGGGAGGGAGAGAGAGAGAGAGAGAGAGAGAGAGACTGAGCATGGAGTTTGATTTTGAAACATCAAGCCCCTTTCCAGTGACGCCCCTCCTTCAACAAGGCCACACCTCCTAATCCAAACAATTCCACCAGCCAGGAAGCAAGCATTCAAACATATTAGCTTATGGAGGCCCTTCTCATTTGAACCACCATATTTTGTGTGTGTGTGTGTGTGTGTGTGTGTGTGTGTGTGTGTGTGTGTGTGTGTGTGTGTACCACACTGTGTGTCTGGAAGTCCGAGAACAACTTGGAGAAGTCAGTTTGTTCCCTCCATTCTGTGGGTTCTGGGGATTGATGTCAGATAAAATCAGGCTTGGTGGCAAATGCCCTTAGCTGTCAAGCCATCTTACTGGCCTATAAAGAGGTTTCCTGCGGGATGAAGGATGGATGACACACTCTAAGCATTCAGTTTTTGGTACCTTCTGCTGTATCATATTCTTCTCTTGCACTGTCTGATGTCTGTAAGCAACTGGGTGATGAATGTGAAGGCATTGTGTGAGCTTCCTTCAATGCATGGAGTTTTGCAATGGCTTCATCAAAAGCTATTTCAGCCAGGATGCAGGCAGGCAAGCAAGCATGGGTTGCAAAATACAAAATAAATAAATAAATAACTGTTAGAATCAATCAATCCCAGACATTAAAATGTGTGAATTGCATCTCTTTCTAGATTACATCAATTGCCTCTTGGTAAGCTCCCTAGAAATTACCTGTCATTTATTTTGGTCATCATCAAAGTGACTTACTGGAAACAGTAAGGTACTGGAAACAGCTTCCCGTCATTTCCATGTAGAAGACCTTCCTCTCTGGGTTAGTTGTTCAGCGACTGAGTACTTACCCAATAATTGCAGGATTGTGGTAGCGTAGATGGATTTCAGCTCCAAACTCATTAATCAGTTATGATTCCTCATCAGAGGTGGCGGTTTTCTGATTTTCTGTTCTGGGTTGAAATGAACCCTCTAGGTGGAACTGTGCTTGCAGGCTTCACACGGCCTTAGGCAGCTTAGCTTCCTGCTAGGTTGTGGCTGCCTGAAGCCATGTCATTTCAACATTTGGCCTACTTGACCAGTTTGACCTTCTGTTTTATGTATGTATGTATATATGTATGTATGTATGTATGTATGTATGTATGTATGTATGTATATTTCGAGACACAGTTTTACTATATAGCATTGGCTGCCTGAATCTCCCTATGTGACCAGGCTGGCCTGGAACTTGCAAAGATCCATCTGTCTCTGCCTCAAAAGTTCTAGGATCAAATACATGCAAGACACCATGCCTGGCTTAGCTTGGCCTTCTGGGTCAGCTATCTTCCTTATGATGTGAGGCAAGAAAGAGAGCTTCTAGCTTCTGTGGCTGCAACATGGGTCGGGCTATTTTCTTCTGTTTTGGGCTTTGTCTCATGTTCCTCCTTTCGCAGCCTAGCTAGAACCCCGGAAGCTCTATCTTCTTAGGCATTGTCCTTTCACGTCACATTTTTGAGTACTCATCAGGAGACATCCTGTTGTCTACTGTGAAGGCCATGGTTTTGTGTGTGTGTGTGTGTGTGTGTGTGTGTGAGTGTGAGTACAGTATATGCATTTCATGTGCTCATTTGTGTGTGGGTACATATGCATATTTGTGAGTACACATGTAGAGGTCAGAGGTCAATGTCATATGTCTTCCCTTATTGCTTCCCATCTTATGTTTTGAGACAAGGTCTTTCCTTGAGCCTGTCTTGACAATTGGCTAGACTAGCCAGAAAGTTCCAGGGACCCTGTTGTTTCCGTGTGCCCATGCTGGGGTTCCAGGTGAATTTAGCATGGGTGCTGGGATCTAAACTCAGCCCTTCACACTGGTGTGGTGGGCACGCTACTCAATGGAAAGTTTCAGTCTCTGTCGTTCCTCTCCAGTCTCTAATGGTGCCTTTTCTGCCCCACATTCTCAAGCTCTCTCGCCCTCTCTCTTTTAAAACAAACCACACGTTTTTTGTTATTTTTCTATTTGTCTGACCAAGAATAATAAGTTTGACTGTCGTGGTGTCTTGAAACTTTCCTGGCCAAGCGACTTAGTCTGTTATTTTTAAATTCACTCAAAATTTCAGAATGTGGGTGGAGTGCAGGTTGGATTCCATTGCCAGAGCATAGCATAAATGGCCTCCAGCCCGATTTTCAGTGGAGTCCTCATTGCCTTCTGGAATCTCATGAGCAGTACTTACATCTGAACTCCAGGTAGCATTTTAGTCTTTAGCACCCGCACCAGAATGGTTCATTAAGCTTTGCTCACAACATTCCAAAGCTGGCTGGCAACCCCAAACTATACGGCATTTCTCCCACCAAGCAGCTCCCAAGGCCCGAGACCACACGGTCAGGTTTGCCACAGTGCTGACCTATTTCTCGGTGTCGGTTTTCTGTATGGGTTGGTTGCTCTTCTCTGTGCAGTGGCTAAATACTTGACAAGAAGTTGCTTAAGAGAGGAGGTCTGTTTTGGCTTATGGTTTGAGGGGATGCATTATATCAAGGTGGAGAGGTCAGGTCAAGAGGAACTGTTCACGGCTGTTGCAGGCGAAGCGTGAGGTGGCCCCCTACATGATGTTTGCAGCCAGGATGCTGAGAAAGTGAGGGAACCAGAACCTGAGCCAGGCAGGAACTCACTTCCTCCTCTTAGGCCCCTCCCCGGCCTTTCTGCACCCTTTTAGAAGAACAGCTCTGTCACCTGGGTCTGTGGGAGCATTTCACATTCTAACCATAACAGCTTCCTGCACACCATGCTCTTTTTTTTTTCTTTTCTTCATAAATACTCAGCCACTAGTTTCTTAACCAGGTCTTTCTCAAGAGAACTTTTAAACTTGCAAACAAACCAGCTTTCTTTGTGTTTAAAGGATGTGACTCTATCCATTTCCCGTTGACGTCGTACTAAATCATCCCAAATAACAATTCAAGCCAACGTATTTTTGTTGTTGTACATATTCACACATCAGAAATATGGAGCTGGTGTCTCTGGGTTGAAGTTCGACGGGGAGACTTTTATCGTTGCGTGCCTGAATTATTCCTTGGCTTGTCTGTGTTCCATGTGTTAAAGTTGATGGGATATGGTGTATAACAAAGACGGCAAAGGCCTGCAACTCAGGAAAAAATGAATTAGTTGATGTTTATATGAAACCACATGAAAAGAGTCTTTGTGACATTGGAGGTCAGAGGTCCCTCCTCCTCCCCTCCTTCCCCTCCCTTCCCCTCTCCTCCTTCCTGTCTGCTGCTGCTGCTGTGGTTTCATGCCCATTTATCCTAGGAGAACACTTGTGAAGAATCCTGGATACACTCTCCCCTCCCAGATTGTTACCTTAATCACATCTACAAAGTTCTTTCCCCTCCCCAACCATATACAGTCACACAGTCAAGGTATAAGGGCTTAAGATGTAGGCTTTACTCTAACTGTACATTTTCATTTTAATTTTTGCCTTGCTGAACTTCTGTTCTTTGGCCGTGGGGGTGGGGAAAAAAGTAAGATTTTAGAATTCTTGAAGACTATTGAAATTTAAACTTTGATGAGAATGCATATAGCAAGAATGTATTTAGATTGGCAAGACCATGTTGTTATAGAAGGCAGGAGAAAATCTGGTATTTTTAGAAAGAAAAAAAAAAAAAAAAAGGAACTGGCAAATGTTTCTATAAAACCAGACAAGAAGAACATTAATGACATCAGAACTAAATTGAAACAGCGTGGCTTCACAATGTTAAAAGGGCTTCCGCTGTGTCTCTGAGGTTGCCTAAGTAGTAGTTGGTATAACCATGCTGCCTAATAACTAGACACAGTCCTGGAATAGACGGCTGATGCAAATTGTGCCATTTTCTTAGCAGTATGGGCCAAGGGCTCTCGTCTCCGCTTTAACACATCAGCAAAGCATTAAGCCACGTATGAAGTTTTTTGTCTAGGGTTCCTGGTTGCTTGCTCTTTTGTTACGTGTCTTTGTACCAGAAGAGAGTTGTAATTTTTTCCTCCTGTGGTCTGGGTTCATAATGGATTTCCTCATGGGTGGTAGTTTTAAGTAAATTTCACCAAGGATCTATAATTGACTTGCTAGGATTATAACCTGGAAATTTCCTGCAGGGCTTGGCCTTGCCCTTCTGGCATTCCGTGTGTTTGCTACCCCAAGCACCATGTGAGTACCATCAATCCTGAGTGCTGGGACTGTTTGGATAATTGCTATTTCCCGTGTTTGAACAGAAATCTGAAATCAATGCGCACAGTATCTGAATATCATTTAAACACGGCATAGAGTGAATAAAAGGCTATGAAACCCGTTGACCATCTTGTCTCTTTGCGTTTTGAAGTTTATCTTGCTTTCTGATTCAAACAATCAAAGTATAATCCATTCCACAGACAGCAAATGTTTTTAATATGCTCAGCTCTAAAATAAGTGGTACATGCAAAACATGTTCTAACTTATTTAAGTTTAATGAGAAGTCTTCCTGGCTCTTTGCTTACCATTTTTTTTTTTTTTTTGGCACTATAAATCCTTTTATTTGGGAACATATCTTGTGAGAAACATTACCATTCATTCCCACCTTTACATAAATTATAGACCTTCTAGAGCCGCAGGAGACAAAGTACCGGCTCAACGTATACACTACAAAATTCATTTGGAGAGGTGCTCTTGCCTATGTGTAACTGAAAAGAACTTTCATTTTGCTTTCCTATGTGTTATACAGGTTGGTTATTTCTCAACATCAACTTAACTGGATTTAAAACCACCTAGACTTGTGTACAATGATGTTTCCAGAAAGATTTAATGAGTTTGGAAGACCAACCTTGAGTGGTACCATCCTATTGTCTAGGTTGCTAGTCTGCAAACTAAAGAAAGTGAGGTTAGTGCTTGCTTGCATCCGCTGCTACCATAGTCTTTCCAACAGCCATGCCTTGCCTTGCCCTGATGAAATTTGTCCTTAAACTGTGAACCAGAACTAACAGTTCCTTCCTTACTCTTTTTCTGGGGGTGTTGGGAGGCTCAGGTATTTTGCCAGAACAATGAGAAGAGTAATTGATACAGTTAGTTTAACTGAAATTAAGATCCTAGATTTAAAGTAACTTTCTCTGACAATGATCAATTTGTTTGCCTTTGTCTTCAGGCATATATGATTACCAATGAGAAATTTTATTGATAGCCTTGGGTATGAGTGTTTTTCATTAATAGTCTTAAGTATTTGGAAACTTCTTCCTACTACTTTGGGCTATTTTCTTCTGTTTTAACAACATTATTCTTTCTCACTACCTTCAGATAAAAACCATGGGAATTTTGGATCTTATTAATAGGTTTCCACATTTCCCTTTATATCTTCCCTCCTTTGATCTTCTTACTCTTATGATGAATGATTTCTTTAACCTCATACTTGCAATTGTAATATAAGGATAAAAAAATACAGCCTAACTCTCCAATGACCCCAGGAAACTAGAAGTTTCAAAATACGAAATACCTTAAATTCCAGACCCTGTCCTCAGTCAGTAAATAGGCAAAAGGTCACACTCCTTGCTGCTTATCTGACTTGGTAAACTGCTTGTGAAACCCCTACCCTAGCGACCTAACCTAACTGCCATTTGTCACCCCACCTAGGAGCCCGCGCAAATGCAGACCTCTGGGACTATAGAAAACTGGTCTATAAAGCGCGGGCTTGGATGGTTTAAATTGATTGGCCCCCACCTCGAGGGTTCTTGATGCTATGAGATGATTGGTTTACGATGCATGAGCTTTGTTGTAAACCCTATAAAAGCAGTATCAATTCTGTACTCAGGGTCCTCAGTCCTCTACCCTGTGTGGTGTATGACTGTGAACCCCAGTGCACTTGGAATATAAAAGACCTCATGCTGTTGCATCAAGACCGCTTCTTATGAATGATTTGGGGTGTCACCTTTTCTGAGTCGGAGCGTGAGGGTCCACACTCTGCAGGTCTTTTAGTAACTTTGTCTCCTGTCATATCATCTGCTTATAGTCTCCCCATTGATAAAGGCGTTATGTCAGGAGTGTTAACTGGAGAATGAGTACAGGAGAGATAAGTCAGTGTTCGGATTGATCTTCATGTGAGATTTCATTGCCCAGCTACCACAGTATTATGCACGGGAAAGGCAGCTGAGGGTACTTGGCAAGGCAGCAGTTGAAATAACGAACATTGGGACACAGAGTGGAGAAGCAAAAAGAAAAGAAAAATTAAGGAGGAGTGTTTAGTAGCCTGGTTTTCTAAATGTAGCAGGGAAAGAATCTAAGGGAGCCAGAAAGGTCAATGGGAGTAGAGGATGTGTCAGAAACTGGATATACTGTGGCAGAGGCCGACCCAAGGGGAAAGTGGCTACTTTGTGGGACCCAGGGCAGATTGACACACACCTGCTGTTTGGCTGCAATGCTGCTGTGCCACGGCTCAGCGGAGACCAACCAGAAAGTAGGCCTGAAGTTTCAGCTTACTCTGGGAAAACACTTGACTTCAGCAGAGACCACAGATGGGGGCCACCTGGGCACCACCCAGGAACGGACCCTCCAAGAGAAAGTAACTAACATTGTAAGGAAAGTCCTAACATTCCAACCATTGTAGATAGGATCACCCTGATATCCCTGGCCCTAAGCAACAGCCATCCTCTTTCACCAAGACAAATGTCAGGGTCTTGAACCCTGAAAATCCCCTCACCCAAGACCTGTACTATAACAAAAGCCCTGCCCTGCCTGGGCTGGGTGCTTTCTGCTCTCAACCACTGCATCAGACAGCAGAGGGTCCAAGCTTGAGCATGAATAAAGGTTCTTTGCTTTTACATGAGAGTCAGTCTCCTCGTTGGTTTTGGGGGACTCCACGATTTGGCCGTAACAACTTAAGCTTGGAGATGAAGGCTGTGGAAGCTGATTTTTTTCACTTGGATGATACTGTTGCTTAAAATACAACAGGAGAGAAGGCCTCAGACGTGGGACTAAGTCTTTATTGAGGACAAGAGAGTTTTATGACCACCTGGAAGATAAAGGGACCAGAAATGCAGGTGTTACGGTCCCTAGCCCAATCCCACCAATGCAGAATTTACTTGTGAAGGCTCTGGAAGCTTTGGGAAGCAGCACTGGGAATTAAAAGTAAGATGCAAGGTTGGATCAGCAGCTTTTAAGAAAGAAGCAGCATCCTTCAGGAAAAAAAAAAAAGTCCTGGGAAGGATTGAGGGACATATATGGGTGATAGGTGTTCTGATAGAGGCAGAGGTAGGGGCCGTGAGAATGCATATGAGGATACCGTCTATAGAGCAGTCATGGGTTTGGAATTATAGAGAGTGGAGGTATGGGGGTGAGAATGGATATGAGGATACCATCTATAGGATGAATATTTAATAATAATAAGCAGTAGATTATGGTGGGTTTAGCTCATGCATAGAGGTCCTAAAGAATTACACCTTGTGGGACCTTGGTGGGTGGTGGCAGTTTAGAAGTGGCCTGGTAAAAATGTCAAGGAAAAGTATGTGCCTGGGGGAGGTGGGGGCCCTGGGTTCCCCAAACAGTGAGTGGTAGCCAAGGACTAGAGAATGCTTATGGCTGGAGTGGTGCCAGGTGCCATGCCTAAATTGACCCCATACTCAGACACAGAACAAGTCTTAACCGATACAAGAAAATTGAAATAATGCCCTGCATCCTACCCGACAACCATGGATTAAAGCTGGATGGGTATCAACAACAGAAGCAACAAAAAGGTCACAAACTCATGGAAACCGAACAACTCACTATTGAATGAAGAATGGGCCTAGAAAGAAATTTCCAGGAAAACTTTCTAGAATTGAATGAAAGTGAATGTACAACATACCCAGATTTATGTGACACAGTGAAGGAAGGTCCAAGAGGCAAATTCATACCCATAAGAGCCTGCGTCAAAAGTATTGGAGCGATACCATACTAGTGGCTTAACAGTACACCTAAAAGCTCTAGAGCAAAGAGAAGAAATCATACCCCAAAGAAATCATCAGCAAGAAGCAATCAAACTTAGGGCTGAGATCAATAAAATAGAAGCAAACAAAAACTGTAAAAAAAATTAATAAAAAAGAGTAGGTTATTTGAGAAAAATCAATAACAAACTATTCAAATAACTAATTGACAAACTATCCAAGATAACTAAAAGGTAGAGAAAGAATATAAAAATGAACAAAATTAGAAATGAGAAAGGAGATATAACAAGAGTCACTGAATAAATTCAGAGTAAGTGAAATGCATCGAAGGCCAAGGTCACTGAGAGATTCCTACAGCTAATAGACACTTTCAGCAAAATAAACTGGATTCAAGACTCACTCACAAAACTTAGTTCCCTTTTCTATATATAAATGACGAACAGACTGAGAAAGAAATCATGAAAACAATACCTTTTACAATATAAAATATCTTGGGGTAACTTTTGCTAAGAAAGTGGAAGGCTTGTATGAAAAGAACTTTTAAGACCTTGAAGAAAGAAATTGAAGAAGATGGAAAGATCCCCCATGGTCATGGATCGGTAGGATTAATTTAGTAAAAATAGCCATCCTACCAAAAGCAATCTACAGATGTAATGCAATCCTCATCAAAATTCCAACACAATTCTTCACAGATCTTGAACAATTTTCAGCTTTATATGGAAACACAAAAAACCCAGGATAGCGAAAACAATCCTGAATAATAAAAGTACTGCAGGAGGCATTACCATTCTCAATTTCAAGTTGTACTACAGAGGTGTATTAATAAAAGAAACATGGTACTGAAAAAAAAAAAATAAAGACACGGTGGTCAATGGAATCTAAGTGAAAACCCAGACAAATCCACATACCTATGAACACCTACATTCTGATAAAGAAGCCAGAAATACTCACTGGAAAAAGGCAGCATCTTCAACAAATGGAGGTGGTCAAACTGGATGGCTACATGCAGAAGAATTCAAATAAAATTTATCAATTTCATCTAAAAGCTATATTCTAACAAGTTTTACTTTTAAAATGATCTGTAGACAGGGTATTCTTTTTCTCCCCAAGAGTAGATAGAATGCCTTATATTTCTTGTGTCTTTATTTACCTTGGTGGCATTTTGGGGATTCACAAATAGGAAACATGTCCTTTTCCTGATGAACTTTCTTTTGGCAAGTTAAGGGCATTGCGATTTTGTTTTTATAGGATGTTGTTGTGTAATTTTGGCTTCACCCGTTTGTTTTGTACCTATTGGGATGGGCGTAAACATGTTTGCTGGCTAAAGGGAACAAAGGCTTTTCAGAGGCTTTCTTGCTGTGTATTCAGCTGTGTTAATTCCCAAGGAACCAGGTCTGCGTCATGTGAAACACACTAGCAGGCTCTGGCCAGCAGCCAGGTCTGCCTCACAGTAAATGGAATGCATGGAAGGCCAAAGTCAGGCTCCTTGGAGCTGGGAATACTAAGACTACCCCACTGTTCCCCAACCTTCTTTACAAGCGAACACATTCTCTGCATGACAGATGTCTTTTTTTCTAGCGTTTTCCAAATAGTGCAGTGAGGGGGCTGTCAGTTTAGCATGACTGGATGTACCATGTGCCACAACACAGAGTTTAGAAAACATAGCTTACTGCAACCCTAACCCTCTCCTGGGACATCAGAATGTTCCTGTGAGATAGCCAGCTTTAACAGGACTTAGGTCAAAATGGGTGTCATCTCTTTCATAACCACGATAGCTCCTTTCTCTTGGTGTTTAGGGTTGTTTTTTGATCTAGTGCACCTCCCTGGTCTCTAATGTCATGGCTAATACAAACTGACTTATTCATCTGGGCCCTTCACAAGGGTAAGAATGGAATATATGCTCAGCAAATTTCTTTGGAATAAGCTGGTTGAATGGTGAGTGCTGACTCATTTGCACAGGGCCCATCAGGTGGACCTTAGAAGAGGGGACAAGGAGACACTGAGTCAGCATTTCAATGGGCCAGCTGCAGAAGTGACAGGTAAAACCCTACAAATTCTGCTCTGCAGGTGGGGTCTGATATTTCTTCCCCCCCCCCCCCAACCACTTAGTGTTAGGGAAATGTGAGAGTGTTCATTTAAGTATTCCTGACTAGGGACTTCTCTTCATCCACAAACATCCTCATCAAATTTTTTTTTCCTAGTGGCACTGGGTTTGTTTACCAGAGGAAAGCAATTTAGAAACTGCTCATCTTGATTTGTAGCTAATGAGACCAAACACGCTGCCAATTCTAAATTGTCAATCAGATGATAATCGTACAATAACACTGATGGTCTCTGGCTCCAAACCAACTTTGGATATGCCTTAAATATTTGTGCCCACACCCACTGTCAAGCCGGGGGTGGGAGGTGAGCACTGGAGGCTTTGCTGATCCCCTGGCTCCCGTGGATGTCAAGAGCACAAACATTTAGAAAGAAGGACTTGGACTCAGAATGGCCTAAGAGTCAGGAAAATACATAGAGGTATCTGTGTTCATTCTTACGGTACTTCCAGAGGATCTCCATCTCTTAGTGTGCTCGGCTGACCAAATCTGGGAGCCTTAAGGTGACCTGTCGGAAAATAGTTCTCGGCTCCCAGAACACAGCAATTGACAGCTAGAAAGGCATGATCCTGGTGGAAGTCTAAGCTTGAGATTTTCATTCTTCAGTGCTAGCCCTGGTCACGTGTGAAAGCAGCATGCATGTACCTGTGCATAGTGAGGGGAGGGGTGGGGATCCAGGTTCGCTTCACAGCCCGGCAAGGACATGGAAACTTGAGACACACCAGGGTCTGTTTTCTGAGGTCCAAGTGCCATTCTTTGTTGAGGAAGGAAAACAATCTCAGATTGTATGACAATAGGAGCCATACACTATGTATGGAGGGCCCACCTAGGGGGACGGTGATCTTTACAGGAGACACCTGTTAAATTGCTAGTTATTGACAGGATTTTGTAAGGCACGCCAGAGACAGAGAACAGCCTTTCTTTTGATATTAACAGTATTTTCTAAGTCCAGGATGGAGGGTAGTACTGAGGCCAAAAATGAAGTCCCAGAAACGCCAAATGTCAGAGAAGAAGAGAGGGGGACTGGAGCTAAGGACAAAGTGAGGTTTCAGATAAGCCAGGCAGTGAATTCCTTACACAAATGTGGAACACTGAACCCTTTAATGCTGAAGTTGTGATTGGCATCTAGGAGGCAAGACAGAAGAAAATCATTAGCTCACATTAATCATGTCTCTTTCAACACTAAAAATTATATTGACCTACAAATCCAAAAGGCCACAGAAGAAGCCAGAAAGATTGCTGTGGGACCTTAGAATTCCTGAAGGGAGCTGCTGTCCTGGAAGAGAGCCCTGATGGATTCTGCGTAGAGCGGCGGTTCTCAACCTTCCTAAAGCCCGCCACTCTTTAATACACTTCCTCAGGTTGTGCTGACCCCAACTGTGACGTTATTTTCATCGCTACTTCATAACTGTAACTTTGCTACTCCTGTGGACTGTAATGTGTGGTAGAATGTTATTTTTAAGGTGTGTGACTTTTGCCACCCAACACCCAGCCACCCAGCCACCCAACACCCAGCCTCCCAGCTACCCAACCTCTCAGCCACCCAGCCACCCAACACCCAGCCTCCCAGCTACCCAACCACCCAGCCTCCCAGCTACCCAACCACCCAGCCACCCAGCCACCCAACACCCAACCTCCCAGCCACCCAACACCCAGCCTCCCAGCTACCCAACCTCTCAGCCACCCAGCCACCCAACACCCAACCTCCCAGCCACCCAACCTCCCAGCCACCCAACCACCCAGCCACCCAACATCCAGCCTCCTAGCCTCCCAGCCTCCCAGCCACCCAACACCCAGCCTCCCAGCCACCCAACCTCTCAGCCACCCAGCCACCCAACACCCAGCCTCCCAGCTACCCAACCACCCAGCCACCCAGCTACCCAACACCCAACCTCCCAGCCACCCAACATCCAGCCTCCTAGCCTCCCAGCCTCCCAGCCACCCAACACCCAGCCTCCCAGCCACCCAACCACCCAGCCACCCAGCCACCCAACACCCAGCCACCCAGCCACCCAACACCCAACCTCCCAGCCACCCAACACCCAGCCTCCCAGCTACCCAACCACCCAGCCACCCAGCCACCCAACACCCAGCCTCCCAGCTACCTAACCTCTCAGCCACCCAGCCACCCAACACCCAACCTCCCAGCCACCCAACCACCCAGCCACCCAGCCACCCAACACCCAGCCACCCAACCAGACAGCCAGACATGGAGTTAAGAAGGAAAGAAAGGTGTATAGAAATGGAAAAGGAAAAGTCTAGTTGCAAAAGGTAGTTGGAATAATTTAAGAAAAGCTGGCAATCTGGTAGTGGATCAGTATTTGTCCCTAGTATATGAATGAACTTTGGGATCCCATTCCACATAGAGGGACACTCCCTCAGCCTAGACACATCGGGGAGGGCCTAGACCCTGCTCCAAATGTTATGACAGACTTGGAAGATCCCCATGGAAGGTCTCACCCTCCCTGGAGCAGAAAGGGGATGGGATGGATAGTTGGTAGAGGGGCAGGGGAGGAGGGGAGGAAGAGGGAACTGGAATTGACATGTAAAACGAACTTGTTTCTAATTTAAATTTAAAAAAGAAAAAAAAAGCTGGCAAGAAACAAACCAAGCTAAGGCTTGGAATTCATAACTAAGAGTAAGCCTCCTTGTGTTTTATTTGGGAGCTGGGTGGTGGGCCCCACAAAAGAGCAAAATCATTACACAACAGTAATGTAAATACCCATGTTTCCCAATAGTCTAAGGTGACCCCTGTAAAAGGGTCATTTGATACCCAAAGGGGTTTTGACTCACAGGTTGAGAACTTTCGGTTTAGAGGAAGGAATACCGTTACAGATCTCATGTGACTCAGAGAAGAGGGATTCTTCTAGACAAATGGGGAGAGGTCAAAAGTGATGGGGCCTTGCATCTGCTCCTCAGAGGAAACCATTGATGGCCTCTGGCAAGGAGAGCTGTTTGGTTTATTTCCCAGAACCCCGTGGGCAGAGAAAAGGCACACACTGTGCAGTCTAGGCCCAAGTTGATCATATTATCACAGCCCTGGGAGCTGGGTAAGGAATAACCGCACTGTCTCCTGGGTTAGAGCCCAAGGAGCTATGATCCCTGCAGTGGACACACCTTCATGGTTCTGGAAGGGAGCTTTACCCTGGGTGTCTAGGCATTACTCTTGTCACAAAGAACTCTGTGATGAACCCTTTCTATTTGGGAGGGCTAAGACTGGGGGTATGGAGGATGCTTGGGGGGTAGTTCCTAGCAGAATTCATGGATATGGTTGTGCTTTGGGTCCAGGTGAGCATTAAGGTGCAGTGAGTCAGGTGGTTAGCACATGCAAGGAAGTATAAGCAGGCATCCACACTCAGGTTGTAGCAGTACTCAGT
The DNA here is from genome assembly GCF_943737965.1 of Phodopus roborovskii. Classification (NCBI taxonomy): domain Eukaryota; kingdom Metazoa; phylum Chordata; class Mammalia; order Rodentia; family Cricetidae; genus Phodopus; species Phodopus roborovskii. The sequence continues at coordinate 16,299,666 of NW_026126567.1, read as the reverse complement.
TGGTGACTTCTTAAGTTTATCACTTAGCTGGTTAGCTTACCTACCCAGTGCTGATGGTTATGAGGTTTCCTGTGCTGGCTTTGCATTTGATAGTTACCATGGCAGTGTGAAGCTTTTTTCCATCTGCTCTCTGGAGAATCTGTGGTCAGCCCTAGAAAGCAACAGGGCAGGAGCAATTGTGATTTTTTAAAGAATGGTCTATTAGGAGCCTGCTGCTTAGGCTGTTCAGCTGTTCTTTGGGAAGAGAGAGGTAAGAAATAGATCTTTAATCACTGAGAGCTAAAAAGATCCCCAAATGATCAGCCTTTAAGACTAACCCACCTATTATTTTCTAGCTTAAAAAAAAAGGAATGTTTATTTTAGATGGAATTAGAAGATAAACAATAACATGTAATTTTAACTCCCCTAATTACTCAAGATTACCATGCTGGCTGGATGTTTAGAGTTTTCACCTTTAATCATGTGGTTTATGTAATGGCAGCAACAAGGATGAAGATGATGGCCATCACAATGAACAAGTAATGAACATTGATTTCTCCACATCAGATGCTATACTAATTGTTTTACATATGATGCCCAACTTGGCCTAAGTTATTTATCATGTCTCATAATGACAGCAGTATTAACCATAGTTTATAAGTATTGACTTGAGGGTTAGCAATGAGAAATCATTTGACAAAGAGTCATGGGGTAAGGGCAAGGTTTATTTGACCCCACTGTTCAAGAGCAAGAAGATGGATAGTGAAGGGTTTCCCTCTTTCTTTCACTGCCCCCCCCACCCAGTTCCATCTTTCTCATTCCCAGTTCACAACACAGCCCACAGTAAAAACAAGACAGAACATAGTCTCCTCAGGGTTGTTACTCTTCCACAAAGGCCCTGCAAACTGGAAATGGGGCATTGGTCCCTCCCTTCCACCTCACTTCAACTTCTGCACGGAGTTCATTGAGCTTGAGCCATGCAATTTACAATTTTGAAAGACACATTTGTTTGCTTTCTTTAGTTTGATTTTATAGATGGCTTTGAGTCTTTCTGATGATGTGTAGAGTTGCGAGCCACAGAAAAGTCCAGGGCACACCAAAGGGGATGTCAACTCTAACATTAGATCATGTCAATGAAAACCAGATATGAGATTAAAATATATACTGAGTAAGAATAATGGTGGTTTAAATGATGCTGAAGAAAATCTTGGTGAACTTGAAGCCACCACCATAGAAAAATGGGGCGAGGAGAGCTGAGTTTCTTTTTCCTATTTCATTGTTTCAAAAATCAAGTTTGCTCCTAAGATCCAAGGGTCTGATTTGGTTCAGTGCTACTGAAATCTCTTTAGCAAAGGAGATGAGTCCTTTGTTCAACTGAGTTCTTCACTGAATCTTAAACTCAGATTTTTAGTAAAGAAAGAAGTGCTATTTAATTTTACTTGTAGTTTATTATTATTATTATTTAATCTGGAAACTTAGCAATACTTTAGAGAACTTGAATATAGCTTTAGGAAAGATTATTCAAAACTAGAAGTGTAGTCAAGGGATTATTACATGACCTTTCAATGTCACCCATGGTTGTTTTACTTACTTGCTAACATTGGCAGCAGGAACTTAGAAAATATAAATTCCCAAGCTCTGCCCAAAACCATCTGAATCATAATTTCGGGGGGAAGGGCTCAGGAATCAGTATTTTCCAACAGCTTCAGAAAGCACTGATCTAGAGATGTTTGTCTAAGGGTCCTGGAGAAATGCAGTGAAGTTTGTGCCATTGATTTGGACTCAGATCTTTTATAATACTAAGATAGTGATGATTTTAATTTTCTATTCAGGCATTGAGACATCTCCAAATACTATAGGTTTACACTTCCTTGGATATAAACTGGTTTTGTATCTGAATTTGTGATCTTAACTTCATCATTCCTTTCTTCCCACACAGGCCACATAAGTCTAGTTTGCTCATACTCTTTTTGAACTGGCTTTGTCATTCTCTTGGCTTTGTTAATTAATGAATTGGATGAAACTTTGACTTGCCCGTACTTATCTATCTATATGAAAATTAGGTTTTTTAATATTTCACGAATTATACTATAGCGGAAGGATGGCCAAGAGAAGACAAGAGTCATCTCCTTCTCAGACTCCTGGTTAAACATTGTCATCACACTCCCTGCCTCAGTCAGGGTCGATTTGGTTACAAACAACAGGAGCCAACTCAGATTAGCTCAAGTGAAAATCATACAGGAAGTCCGTTAGGACTCAATTTTAGCAATTGTAGCTGGGCCTGGAAGTCAGTAGAAGATTGTTAATCATTAATTCCAATTGTTTTGTAGCTCCCAGTGTTCTCTAGATATGGGTGCTACTGTCTACTTCCATTCTTGTGGAGCGCCTACCTGCTTTTTCTTATTGGTAGGAGTAAGGATTACCAAGGGTTGGCTTGGGTTACATAACCAAGTGTGAAAGGGGATGTCATGACCAATTAAGTGCCCACTCACCAGAAGCTATAAATTAGAGCAGGCATTCTCAAAGTACCCTTGGGTAAGGGAGGCAAGAGAGGTGCTGTCCTTTGCAAGGACTATGTTGGAGAGTAAAGCAATAAGATGACAGAAGTCTTTCAAGTTTCCTTCCTAGGACATGAGTTTGGTCTTGTACAAACTCATTCCTGAAGTCTGATTAGTGGGGAAGCCTCTCGGCTTACTTTAAAGAGCAAAGACAAAGCAAAAGAGATGGATTAAAAAAAAAAAAAATCAATTCAAGATACCAGTTTTTACTTAAAATAAAAGTGAAATCTATCAAAATACCCATCCTACTAGGTAGACAACCTCTAAAAAATAATGTCATATTTGCTTATGTTTTAAGCCTAAATACTTTTCATTCAATATTTAAATATGCCTGAATGTTTGTAGGAAATGAATTCTAGATTTCATTGGCTTGGCATAGTGGAAGGTTATTTGTTTTTTGTTCTACTCATAGCAGTGTAAAGTACTCTTGGTTGGTGAATATGATTATGTATTTTAAACATTCTTTATATTTTTGCTAAATTTATATATGATTTTTTTAAAAAAATCATCTTTAAAAAAATTCATATTCTGATTATGCGTTGCCGGTATTTGTGAATAGAGTTTAGTTTTCTATGTAGACCTGGTTATGTTTAACAATCTTAAGTGTATTTATTTACTGCCATGATTTCTAGGTACATTTAAAATTTTTAATTTTGTTAACTTTTAAAGATTTACTTTTATGTATATGTGTGTGTTGTCTGCATGCATGTCTGTGTACCTCAGGCACTCCTGGTGCCCATGCAGGCCAGAAGAGGGTGTCAGATCCCCTGGGTGCCTACAGGACTGGTCCTAGTATGTCTAAGGTGGCCAGGGAGACAGATGCAGGACAGCTGAGATGTGGTACCAGCAGCTGCTGATGGAAACAAATGCTGTCGCTGGATGAAGAGTTTCTGATGTGTAAATACAAACAAATAGGACGCAAACAGGAGGGCCAGAGTTTCTTCCTTCTCCAATCTTCTGCTGCTCTCCCCTGCCCACTGTTGCTGTAGCCTGGTATGCAGCCTGCTAGTGAAGACTGATGCAGGGTTAGCCTCCAGTCACAGAGTTGGGGAAGATGCTGTGAAACTTCAGAATATAGTTTTTATAACATAAGATACTTAATGGTGCTCACTGTAGGGAATTTTGTATGTATGTTTGTCAGATAAATTCACTTTATCACAGAATTCATTTTTTTCTTAGTGAGAAAATTCACTTTTATGCTTAGTTGCTGAGTTTTTATGATGAATGATGAATGGAGGCTGTCTTTCACCAAATTTTTTTTTTTTTACCAGTTTATATTGAGGTTGACATACTTTTTCTGCTTTATTCTGTTCACAGGGTTGGTGAGTTATGAGGATTGCTTTAGATTGTTAAACCAGCCTTCTGCTTTTGAAATAAATCTAACTGGACTGTGTAATATGACACATTTGTCTATGCTAGCTTTGATTTGCTTATGTTGTCTTTATATCATGAGAACAGTTGTGATTCTAATTGTTCTCTGTCAGGTTTGGAGTCAGTGTTATTTAGGATTCATCATAGACTAGGGCAATACAGTATTTTATTATCATATTACTTGGGAAATTATGAGTGTTGCTTTTTATTACAGTAATAGAATAGTAAACTAGTACAGAGACCTGTACCCAGTTTATAGGGGTATTGCCGTGACAGACTTGACTATGGTGTTTTTGGAGGAGTGTGGAAGGAGTAACTTGGGGCAGGAGAAGCTGAGTGCCCAACACTTAGGGAGCTGTTGTGGGCAATTGGAAGACAATGTTAGAGCAGTGCAGTTGGTGGGGGCTTGGCTTGTGAAGTTTCACAGGGAAGTCTTGGGGGTCCCTTAAAAGCTCTATCAGGGACGATAGACACTTTGAATTAAGAATCTTGTTTTTGGCCAGGCCATGGTGGCACATGCCTTTAATCCCAGCACTTGAGAGGCAGAGGCAGGGGGATCTCTGTGAGTTTGAGACCAGCCTGGTCTACAAGAGCTAGTTCCAGGACAGACTCCAAAGCCACAGAGAAACCCTGTCTCAAAAAACCAAACAAAACAAAAAAACCATCTGGTTTTCGTCAGCTGGGTCTGAAGAATTGATGTGGTTAGCAAGAGACCGAACCACAAGAGTCAAACCTTCACTTCGCAGGTTTTAAGAAGATATCAGCGTCATTGAGGCAAAATCTTCTGGGAAATGTTTCCTCAGGGTCAGTACATAGAAGCTGTGGTCCAGAGGGGGCAAGTCCTCATCTCATGCTGGCAGCTGAACTTGGCAATGTGTGAGAGCCTCCCAGGCGGTACTGGTGTTGACTGCATGAAAGTTGTAGGGTATGGAGAGGTCATGGAGAGCAGCAGGGGTTGGCACTGTTAGAGGTCACTGGTGAACGTACAGCACCAGTTACAGTGAAAACCCAGGATTGAAGGGATCATGAGGCAGGCTGAGTCTAGGCACCCTGGAGCAGGGTCAGAGTCCATGAAGACAGCCAAGGAGAGGCTGTTGATTCCAGGACAGCCATTGAACAGAGCCGCAGTTTTGGAATGGAGCCAGCCTGAGTCTATGAGACAAACTGTATGGGTCATGAATGGCAGAGCCCAAGAGATGGCGTGGCTAAAGCTGGTTGGAGTCCAGAAGATTGTGAGTGAATCCCTGGTACAGGACACGGAACTGAAGGATTTAATTCCGTAATGTTGGATTTGTTTTGCTTTGGTTTCCTTGTCACTGTGCTCTGGTTTTTCCCTCACGAAATACGAAAGTGCGTGACTTAACTTTTGATTTTACAGGAGCCCACAGTTACGAGGCTCTTTGATATTTTAGAAAGGCTTTGAAGTTTTAAAGAGTCATTGACTCTTTTAAAGAAACTTTGGACTTTTAAAGTATTGATAATTTAACGACTGTGGGGCCTTTAAAGTAGTACTATGCTTCATATTGTGGTATTAATATTAACATGACGTCTTGAGAACAAACAAAAATGGAAAGTTTATGATTTAATAGTGATGTGTTTGTGTGTCAAGTTGACAAGAGGTCAATTGTGTTGTTTTTCTCTTTGAATTTACTTATTTTTGTCAACCTGACACAAGCTAGAGTCATCTGAGAATTGGGAGCCTCAATTGAGAAAGTGCCAACATCCCGTTGGTCTATAGAAAGCACATAGGGCATTTTCATGACTTGATAATTGGTGTTGGAGGGTCCAGACCACGGTGGGATGTACCATTCCCTGTCAGGAGGTCCTGGGGTGCATAAGAAGGCAAGGTGAGCAAGCAGGAGCAACCCAATAAGTAGCATTCTCTGCTGGCTTCTGATTGAGTCTTCAGCTCCTGACTCCAGGTTCCTGACTTCCTTTGATGATGGACTCTGAATGGAAGTGCAACATGAAATAAGTTGCACTGAGTTGGTTTTGGTCAGGATGCTTTATCACAGCAGTAGACACTAAGTAAGATACTGTGTATAAGGTAATAGTTTTGTTTATTTGTTTGTTTTTTAAACTTGGAAACTTAGTGAAGCCATTGGGGCCTGTATATTTTTAGGTAATTAAAAAGAAATTCCTGTTTTACTTTCTCCCCTTCTCTCCCCTCCCCTTCTTTCCCCTTCCTGCTCCCATCCCTCCCTCCTTTGCCCCCTATCTGTATTACCCCCCCCACTTCCCTTTTTAGACATGAGTGCCACTCAAGGTGACCTTGGGATCTTTAGCTCAAGTGACCTTCTTGCCTCAGCCTCTTGAGGAGCTGGGTCCAGCTGGGCTGAATGTGTGCCACCATCCTCAGCTTTCATATCTGCATTTCTTTATCAGGCATTCTGCTAAGTTAAAATTTTCAAGGGTTATGTCCATTTTATCTAAATTTACAGTTGTATTGACATAAAAGTTGCAGCATGCTTCTGTTACCTTTCAACTTAGAGAATCTACTCTTCTCTCTTAAGTTTTCTATACTGTGGGATTGTTTTCTATGTCATCAATAATTTCTCTTTATGACTTTTTTTGAGAGGTCTGAGACACTGGCATCTAGCTGAATAAACTAATCCATACACTTTCTGAAGAAACAGGGAGGTGATCACCTAGTACCTCAGGACTTGTCTGTGGGAGTAGAATGGGTAATTAAATCTCAGCCCTGTCATTTCAGTGTGGGCCACTGATGTTCTGAGCACAGGCTATAAAATAATACAATCATTTGATTCTTGAGTTGTTGGGAGGATGAAATGAGGAGTTTAATACTACTCTGGGAGGAATATAAGGGCTGTACTAGGTTCTCTGAGCACATCAACTACAAGTTTAGCTTCTGAACTATGTACATAGCATACTTCCTCAAGAACTACCCCCACTAAACACCACAAATATTTTAACTGAAAGAATATAGCGGCTAACAACACAATTAATGAAATAGCTCAATATGTATACATCTCATAAAAGATGAAAGTAGTTTGGCCCCCTTCTCAACAGAAACCCTAAAAGCTGGGCCAGCATTCCAACCACATAATTGTCAGCCCTGATTACTATATCCAGCAAAACACTTTGTCATGACTGAAGGAGAAAGGACTTTCCATGATAAAAACAAACCGAAATAGTTCTCGGTTATCAAACTAATATTGTGCTATTGTGCAAGATACTTGAGGGAATCTTTCAGACCAACGAGAAAGGTAAACACACCCAGGAGACTATAGGGTAGAATAAGTAATGCTAAAACAGAGTTAAGGAGTAGGGGTAGGAAGACACCAAGCATTAGAAAAGTCATCAAAATGACAAAAATCAATATGCACTTTCACTTACAACTTTGAGTACTAATAGACCCAGTTCTCGAATCAAAAGATTCAGATGAACAGATTGGACCAAAAAAGCAGGACCCATATATTTGTTGCCTCTAAGGAATTTACCAGCAGAGGCAACTGTAAACTAAGGGCAAAAAGGTGCAAAGGGTCTCAAACAAATGGGACGAGGGACCAAGCAGGAGTCACTGTTCCAATATCAGACAAAACTGGCTTCTTTAGTCATAACAGGTAAAGAGGGTCACTTCAGAATTATGCAAAGAACAGTTCATCAAGAAGAAATTATAATTCTAAGCATCTATATGTATTGGATATAACATAAATACTGCAAGATGTAAAGACACAGATTAACCCCATGGTAATGGTTTGTGACTTTGATACCCAATTATCACAGACTCATTCTGACAAAAAATAAAATAAAATAAAATAAACATTTGACTTCAACATCTAAGATCAAATAGACCTACCAAGCAACCACAGAACATTCTATCCAAACACTGTAAAATAAACAGATGTTTCAGCAGCCCAAGGAAATTTCTCTAAAATCCATCAGTAAAATGACCCACGTATAAGTATCATGACCATACAGTAGAGCATAAAGCAAGTTTTAACAGATGGAAGAAAATAAAAATAATTTCTTATATTTTATATAACAGAATAAAGCTAGGGTCCAATAGCAAGGTTAAAGACAGAAATGATACAAACTCAAGAAGATTGAGTAGCATATTATGGGATGGTGACTGTGTCATCAAGTAAATCAAGAAAGAAATAGAAAAAAAAATCCCAGAACTGAGAGAAAAATGAAGACACAGCATGGCAATACTTACAGAACACAGTAAAAGCAGCTCTACGAGGGAAGTGCATAGCTGCAAATATCTACATTAAAAATAGTTCTGAAATAAATAATGGTATAATTTAGGGTCTTGGAAAAATGAGAACAAGTAAGCAACAACACAGTAGATAAAAAGAAATAGTGAAGATAAGTGTAGAAATAAATTAAGTTGAAATAACCACTGCCATCACCAAACAGTACAAAGTGTCAATGAAACAGTTGGTTCTAGAATCTGAGAAAAGGAGTTAAGGGGGCGGGGTATTGATAACGGTAGGAGAGAGATAGGGGAATGGGAAAGACAATAACCGGGATGTATTACATACATGTACGAAATTGTCAAAGGATAAGTTTAATGAAATAAAACATTGGTTCTTTTAAAAGTTAAAAAGATTTAAAAGGTCTTAGCCAAACTAACCAAAAGAAAGATAAGTTGGAGATTATATGATTCTAGATAGAAGAGACTGTAAAAAGTCTAGCCTGTCTCTTAGAACTGATAAACACTTTTTATCAAAGTAGCAGGATAGAAAATCAACATGTGAAAATCAGCAGCCTTCCATTATAACAATAGCAAATGTGTTGAGAAAGCAGTCAATGAAAACAACGCCATTCATAATAGCCTCAAACATACCTTTGAATAAATGTGACAAAGACATTTAGAAGATGTCCATAATAGAAAATTTAAACTATTGGAAATAGGAATGGAGGAAGATGCCAGTAGGTGGGATATCCCTCCCATGGGCATGAATTAGCAGAATTAATATTGTGTAAATGGCTATTTAACCCAAAGCAATCATCGGATTCAATGTAGCCTCTATTAAATTCCAACACCAGTTTTCACATGGAAAAATCATGGGGACAGATGATGTGGCTCAGTGAGGAACCAATGACCTGGGTTCAGTGCTCAAAACCTATAGTGGAGAGAATTGACACCCAAAAGTTATACCTCCATATACATGAGGAATTCGTGTGCCTGCACTCACACTCACACACACACTCATACACACACACACACACACACTCATACACACAAACACACTCACACACACATACACATGCATTCACACACACATGCATTCACACACATATGCATTCACACACACATACACACATGCATTCACACACACACACTCACACACACACTCATACACACAAACACACACACACATACACATGCATTCACACACACACACACACACATACACACACATACACGTACACTCGCACACACTCACGCGCACATGCGCACGCACCCATGCTGGAGGCATCAGCATGCCTGATTTCATTGTTCTACAGAAAGAACATTAATGATTAAGTATGTTACTGTCATGAAAGGGAGACATGCATATCAAGAGACTAGAGTAGAGGAAGCAGAGGTAAATCTATACAGATATGTCTACGTGATTTTCAGGTGACAACAGGTAGTACCGGGGAAACTGGAAGTCCACACGTAGAACAATGGAACTACAGAGTCCATTCAAAATGTATCAGAGGCCTTAATCTAAGCCCAGAACTTTGAAATTATCAGAGTAAAAGGGAAGGGAAGGTCTTAATGATATAGGCACGGGGAAAGACTTCCCACAAAGGATTCCAATGCTTCAGAAAAATAATCCACAAAATTTACAAATGTGTTTGCATGAGTTCAAAAAACCTGCACAGCAAAGCAAACCATTTTTCTACTTTAACTCCCACCCTATCCCCAACTCAGTAGTCCATGAAGTGTAATTACATGGATGGCTTCCTCACTTGACATGTTTTCTTTGTTTCTGTTGTTCACAGATTTCCGTGACTTGGTTAGATATGTTTTCTAATCACTTCTGAAGTTGTAGAACATTGATATTATTATTGTTGTTGTTATTGATATGTGCATGTCACAATACAGATGTGGGTCAGAGGACAACTTTGGGGAATTTGGTCTTGCCTTCCACCTACATAGGTTTCCAGAATCCCACTCAGGTCTCCGGGCTTGCCTTCACCTATAGGCATCTTGCAAGTCTGAAACTGGAGAGAGAGAGAGAGAGAAAGAGAGAGAGAGAGAGAGAGAGAGAGAGAGAGAGAGAGAGAGAGAGAGAGAAGAGACTCTGTTTCATCTTCTCCTTTTGGGGGCCATTTACAGTGCTAGACCTTTTATCACGTTCCATGTTTCTTCAACTCTGGTTTTCATCAGCTCTTGTGCTTTGGGTGCATGTTTTCTACTGACACCATCCATTTCCAGTGGTTTGTCTTACTATCACTAACCTATTGTGGTGTACTGTTAATGTTCTTATTTTTAGGTACAGTGTTTTCAATTCTAAAATAATTATTTCATACAATTTATATGGGATCCAATTCTCTGGTGAAATTTTCCACTCTGTCATCTATTTTATAAAAAAAAATTATCAAAGGTGTTTATTTTAAATTCCCATATAGCATTCAGGGATCTGTTTTTATTGAGTAATATTCCTCTTGGTTTTCATATAGTTTTTTCTCCTAGTCTTTCTGGTAGTTTTCAATTTATTAAAGGCCCGAATGTGTGAAATCATAAACTACAGTTGACTCTTACCCTCAGGAATAGTTCTTCTAGCATCTGGGAAAGCAGAAGCAACCTGATCTAACAAGAAATTATAACCATTCCAAGTTGGGCTTTATCTTTTTGATGGACAATGCATTTTTGCTCTGCCTTCTTCACCAAATCAGCCTGTAGGGCTCACCCACGCCTTCTGTGCTTTGTCCGAGTGTTCGGTTTTGGTCCTCAGCACTGTTAGCATCCAATGTGTTCTAAAGAGCATTTCCTTTCTGATTTGTATGTGGTACCACCAGAACACCAGCAAATTCCCCACAAGAAGTGAATGTTAGACAGACTCTGGGGCCAACTAGCTGTTGTTTCTTTTGCACCAGGATCTGATGACCTCAGACACTCATCTGAAACTTCAGCCCTTGTTTCTTTCCTTTTCTTTTCCTCTTTTGTAGCCACATGAAACTTCTGAAACCTCTGAGAATTTACTTTCTTGTCGGCCTCTTGACTATTCTTTGTTTACAGGCTGGTGAAGAGAAGGGCAGGCTCACACACATGCCCATCTCCTCTCACTGAAGTCTTGGCCTGGCAATTTTTGGTTGCCTAGAGTGATTATCGCTCTCTTTATCCGTGGAGTCTGCCTTGAACAGCTGTTTCTCCTGTGGTATTTGGCGTTGATAACCAGCTTAGCCAGAGAGATGGTTTGCTGAAGGATACCTGGTCATAGCTGGAGATGGAAGCTTTCTCTAATTAATTTGTGAAAGATTGGAATTTTCATTTATAATTGGAGGTTCAAGTCAACATTGAGTGACATATTTTTGATGCGTGCCTCCAGGCATGCCACCTTCAAGTGTAATGAAACAATGTGTGCAACACGGTTCTCTTTGTTCCTTGGGAATGCGATGACTACACAGAACTTTACTCAGGAAACAGCAGAGATAACTTTTCGTCAGGAGACCATTTTGTAAATTGCTTTGAGAAACACAAGAGCGCTGTGCAGTTTTAACAGGTGTTCTGTGGAAATTTTTTTTTTCATTAAATTACTTTGGGAAATAATAATTAATCAGATTTTTTTTTACAACATCTCTGAGCACTGTGTATATTACATGCTTTGTAAGCCTTCCATCCATCCATCCATCCATCCATCCATCCATCCCTGGCTGCAGAAGAAAATTGTCTCAGGCTTTGCTGCTGCTTACAAGAAAAAATACTCTAAAAATACCAGTCAGCGCTGGAACTCATGTTCATATCCAACTCTGAATTCATAAGGATTTAGCAGCTCAAAAGACAATGACTCAACAATCTAAAGTTAGGTATAGTAACAAGCCTACAAGAGAGTAGCAGAAGTAATTGTAAATAGTCCCTGGAGGAACCTGTCTCAAATTCTTAATGGAAACAATTTGTAGAGATAAATTTGCAAACAAGCTAAGCATCTCATCATGAAAGAATTACAAAGGTCTAATATACCAGCCCCCTCCCCCAAAAAAACATAGACACACTCTTCAAAACCCAATTATAGCTCTTCTAGGTACTTATGCTATGCTAATAAGGTTAAAAAGAGAGACCATTTTGAAATGGTCAGTGGAAAGCATCTATAGAGCAGGCAAGCAAATTCGAAGGAAAATAAAACAAAATAGCCAATGTTATAATTGAAGCGACTTATGAATTTTATATGGTCCACTGTATTTTATGTATGGTTGGATAGAGCTAGATCACTTGGAGATTTGAGAGAGGGAATCAGAAAAAGAGATGGAAAAGATAAGAGAGTTACGAGGTATAGCACATAAAATTTAAATGGTTAGAGGTGAGTTCAAATATAGTTACTGACTGTGGTACGAGGGCATGAGCTGAACATCCAGTTAGAAGGCAGACGTGCTCACGCTGAAAGGGAGCAGAATCCAGCTTTATGTGTGTTGCTTAGGTAAAAGGGTACAGCAGGCAGTGATCTCTGGTTAGCTTTATTCATACCAAATAAACCACAGGGAGGAGGGGGAGTATTTCCGGTGAAAAGAACATCTTTATTTTGAGATTATTGAATAAGTCGATAGAATAATTTAGCATTTTAATAATAATGACATCTTAAAGTAAATATAAGAAAAATAGGCAAATCCATTATCATGGTTGAATTAATTTAATATACTTCTTCAGTAGTAAGACGAGAATAGTTAATAATGTAGCCAGGTGTGGTGGCGCATGCCTTTGATCCCGCCATTCAGGAGGCAGAGGCAGGTGGGTCTCTGTGAGTTCAAGACCAGTCTGTTCCCCAAAGTGAGTTCCAGGACAACCAGAGCTCTTACACAGAGAAACCCTGATTTGAAAGGAAAAAGAAAAAGGAAATTACTGCATTTGCAGGGAAATGGAACTGGAGATCATTATGTTAAGTGAAATAAGGTGATTCAGAGGTGGAAAAACAATCTGTTCTTGTATAAGAAGAATCTAGGTATATTTGTGTGTGTGTTTGTGTGTGTGTGTGTGTGTGTGTGTGTGTGTATTCATGTGCGCATGTGCATGTGCGCCTGTGGGTGGTGTAAGTTAAGAGTGTAGAAAACTGACCATTAGAATGGAGGAGGAAATATTAAATGAAGGGGTGAGGGAGAGGGTGATGAAATGCACGTGACATAAAAGCCAAATTGGCAGTATTGGTGTGGGCAGTAAAAGTGGAACAGGGGCAGTGGGGGGAGGGGGTACATGGGAGGGGTTAAGAAGCAAGCATAGGAACATAAATTTCATTGTGTCTATGTACAGTAGAAAGATTTTGGGATCTCGAGGGGTTAATCTTCTTAGCACAGTTTTGTTTCAAATTCTAGGGCCTTATGGGATCTTAGGCAGTAATCAGGGTTTGGATATGGCTGGAGTGGACTCTCTTCTTTCAACTAGAAACAAAAGGGGCCTCTTGAAAACGATCAAGATGCATTGTGGGTAAAAGGAGACATCTTGGCTTATTATATCTAAAGGCTTAATAAGTGGCAGCAAACTTCAGAACATGAAGGGTTAGCCTTCTCCTTCATTTGAGGTCACACGAGGCTGTATCAGGGCTCAGGTGCTCCATATCAAGCCATCCTTTGATAAGAAATCATGCTGCAGGATTGAAAAGAGAGCTCTCACAAGCACCAGTTCACTGAGGTATGGCTATTGTCAAGGTGAACACAAGCCTGGTTCGAGTGGGCGTGAGAGCTTCTTGTGCCCTTGTGTTCTCTCCCTGAAGGAGTTATCAGTGTGTTATTACCATTGAAAATCATTGGGAAAGAAGCCAGGAGCCCAAAGCCTATTCAGGCTAATCATCTCAGTGTATTTAATCACACAACTGTCAGCCTTAGTGTAATCACAGCCAGAGCAGGTGGTAAATAGAGTTTTAAAAATGCTACTATCGGGTCCTGCTTTTTTCCCTAGTCCCGTGGCTTGTTTCTTTCTGTAGCAGACATGATTGCATTACTATGAGCAAGGTCATAATAATTTCAGGAAAAGGACTTCGGATATGTCTGTCAAACCTTTCCTTAACCAAGAGAGACCTCAGTAATGCTCATTTCTGCTAATCCCAGACAACTGCAGCCTTATTGAGCTCAGTGCTCTTTGTGCTATGTTCATTGGCCTAGGACTGACCTGCAGGAGAGAGCGTATTTGACTTTGCTTTTGGATGAATACAGTGTAGGAAGATCATAAAAAGATATGCTAGGAAAATATCTTGCATACATGTTAAACCCGTGCTACTTACTGTGTTCTGGACTAGCCGGGCTCTGCTTGGTCCCTCACTTCTTCAATCCATTACCCATTTATCTGTTTACTATTCATTCATTGATGAGGATGTCCTTCTGTGTGCTGTGAATATGCGTTTCTCTTACCGGTTGATGAGTAAAGCTGTTTTGGCCAATGGACAGGCAGGATGCAGCCAGGCAGGAAGTATAGGCGGTGCTGGCAGACTAGGAGGATTCTGGGAAGAGGAAGGCAGGGAATGAGTTGCTAGAGAGACACCAAATAACTACTGAGGAAGAAAGAGACCTGAGCATTCTCTAGTAAGCCAAGACCTCATGGAGCTACATAGATGAATAGAAATGGGTTAATAATTAAGAGAGAGCTAGCTATTAAGAAGCCTGAGCTATTGGCCAAACATTTTATAATTAATATAAGCCTCTTGGTGTTTATTTGGGAATAAACAGCTTCAGGACTGGATGAGACAGAAACTTCAGTCCATCCATCCATCCATACATCCATCCATCATCTGCCTATTCATCAATCCACCTCTACATGGTGCCATTTATAATGGAAGCTCTACAACATGAATATATATCCATCAGTTCACGTGATAAGTCTTTGTCATTCACATTTAAAGATGACAATGCAGATTGTCTTCTTTTGCTTGCATTAAAGTTATATAAAGGCCATTGCACAGGGACAGGATTCCTGTGACACCCATTGTGCTCACATGCATGTGTATATTTTTTTTTTCTTTTTGAGACAGTGTGTCACTGTGCAGCTGTGGGCTGGCCCCAAACTTGTGTTCTCCCGTGCTTTAATTTCCTGAGTTACATTTTGTAAAATTTGGAAAATGATACTTTTAGCTTTAATCAATTAGATACCATCTTTTTCCTGAATTAATTACCTTGGGTCAAGGAACTTTAATATAGCCATGGACATTTGGGGGACGCTGTTAAGGGGATGTACAACTGGAAAGATATTTAGTTTCATTAACTGGCATGTATTGCCTTGGTTTAGCCATTAGCATCAATAATTGGGTTGCTGTTAGCTTTGTGGATATAGTGACTTCCTCCTACTCATTGTATCAACTCCATGAAGTGATACAGAGGTACAGTATCACAGCATACACCATAATATGTATATGTCATTTAGTGTCTAGCCCTGAATTAGGGGTGGGGAAGAAACAAGATTTGAGGTACATCCAGATGCTAGTTTGTGCACACTTACTTGATTCAGCAGATTCGTAAACTGTTACTAGACTACTGAGCACCCACCAGCCTTTGTCAAGAAATTCTGCTATCAGAAAAACCTCCCAGCCATACTGTGTTCTCAGATAAACCACTCCTGGAATTCTGTAGCTGGAGTTTCTTTCCAGCCCAGTCCCGCAACCAATTAGCCCCAAACAAACACACAAAGACTTATATTAATTCATAAACTGTTGACTGATGGATAGGGCTTCTTAATTGGTAGGCCTCTCTTAAGGGCTTCTTAATTGGCAGGTCTCTCTTAATTATTAACCTATAACTACTCATCTGTTTATTTCTACATGGCTTTATCTTACCAGAGAACACATGGAGCACCCTATCTTCCTGGCCTCTACATGGAATCTATCTCATCTTCTCTCTCTTTCTCTTTCCCCCAGAATTCTCCTTGTCTGGTATCCCTGATTATACTTCCTGCCAGACTACTGGCCAATCAACATTTTATTCATCAACCAATAAGAGAAACATACGTACAGAAGGACGTCCTCCATCAGAAGTCTAGTGTTATAGGACTTTCCGAAGATAGACTCTACCAGAATTCTCGTGTATGTAGGGCACAACCTTGTTACAGTACTGCAAACAGTGGGTATGCTCAGGATGTCGAGTTGTATGTTTCCTGCATACCCATCACATTTCATTTCTGTGAGTCTAATATGTCTTGTCATGATGACGTCTAGCAATTGCATATGAGACAGCATGTAAGAAACATGTTGCAGAACTAAGTGTGAAATTGGAACTTCCCTTTTCCCCACGTATCTTGGCGTCATTAGTTTGTAGCTCATTGCAAGCGGCCGTTCCAGGGTGCATTTTCTCTAGCAAGTCTGTCAGCATTCCAAACTGTTTAAGAATACCCAGTGTATACAAGAGCATAGTACCTTGTGAAGGGTAGTGTGACACCCTTGAACTGCTAGCCATTCAAAAACTAGTGGTTTTTTTTTTCCTATTAGATAGAGTTGTCTGTTTTTGCTTGGGAAAAAAGATTATGCAGTCATCATATGAAGACTGAATCAGAGAGTATCAAGTCAAAACTGTGGGGAAAAAGTATAGAGATAGTAAATAATGATCTAATTGGTGTAAGACCATAGTTTCTAAGATTCTTACAGTATTAGTTGTTTGTCATTCTTGTGAACTTCTACATTATCTTTTCTCATTCTAAATAAATGTTCACTTTTATAATCCACTATTGCTCATTTATACTCTTTTTTTTTTTTTTTAAAAAAAGAGGAGTCCCAATCTCATTATGGGCCTGCATATTCCCATACTGATACATAATCATAATTGACATGATTGGCTCATACAGGTTTCTTGAAAGTCAACTTCAGGTGTAGACATGTAGTAATTTTTTTAGTGTGTTATTTCAACTAATATGATATCATCCTAACCAGTTACCCCTCTCTCCCCTCCTCCCTGTACCCTTCCTCCTCCACCTCTCCCTTGGACACCTCCACATTCACTCACTCCTCCTCCTCCATGTCTATTCAGAAAAGGGCAGGCCTCCTATGGATATCAACAGAACATGGCATCCCAACTTGTAGTGAGACTAAGCACCTTCCCATGTATGAAGACTGGGCAAGGCAACCCAGTACGAGGAATACAGTTACAAAAGCCAGTAAAAGAGTCAGAGACAGCACCTGCTCCCATGTTAGGAGTCCCACAAGAAGACTAGGCAACACAGCTGTCACATATATGCAGAGGGCCTAGGTCAGTTCCATGCAGGCTCTCTGGTTGTTGGTTCAGTCTCTATGAGCTCCTGTGAGCCCAGGTTAGTTGATTCTGTGGGTTTTCTTGTGATGTCCTTGACCCCTCTGTCTCCTACAATCCTTCCTTCCTCTCTTCGGCAGGATCCCCTGAGCTTGGCTAATGTTTGACTGTGGATATATGCATCTATTTCCATCAGTTGCTGGGTGAAGCCCCTCTGATGACAACTGGGCTAGGCACCAGTCTATGAGTATAGCAGAATGTCACTAGGTATCATTACATTGACATTTTTTCCCCCCCAGTCATGTTCAGTTTTATCCTAGGTCTCTGGGCCATCCAACCGCTGGATCCTGGTGTTCCAGGCAGTGTCAGGCACGGTCTCTGGCTAGGCCAACCTCACAATCTCTGTGTTACCTTTGCCCCAACACATCCCATAGACCAGACAGACTGTGGGTCAAAGGTTATGTGGCTGGGGTGGTGTCCTGTGGTAAATTTTGTATTATCGAATTGAGATTAGCCCCAGGCCGGAGTAAAGATGTTCCAAATGAAATAAGTCCAGTTACCACCACCTTTTTTGGGTATTTGATATATTTATATGAGAAATTTAAATTAAATAAATTTCAAAGCTCATTTTCACTTAGTGATTTTATGAACAAATATTTCAGAGTCCACTTAAACATATATATTATCTATGAATAATACCATCAGCTCTTCCTTCCCTCTAGAAGTTTAACCTAGACATTGAAAAATTGACACTTGGCTTATTATGGTGCATATTTATTTTTAATGTAATGTCTTATTTTGAGAATTTTATCCATGCGTATGATGTGTTTTGATCATCCTCATTCCTTCCCCTAATTCCTCCAAGGTCTACTCCCACCCAGCCATTCTCAATTTTGTATCCACTTAACAGTTTTCTTTTATAGCCCACTGATACCAATTTGTTCTACTTTTATACTCATAGATGTTAAGCCATTCACCAGAGCAGGGCTGACTGGTAGACATCTTGCTGGCAGTTCTGTTTCTTTGTTTTGTATGTTGGTTTACATTTTGGATTCGTATGACCAAAATATTGGAGTCATGCCACCGTGTCTGCCCTTATGGACCAGTTTCTTCCATGCCTACAGGTTATTTGCCCAATTCCTAGGTTGCTATCTCAATTTCACTGATAGTGTAACTATGCTATGCTATCAACTTGTCTGTTTGAGGGGTACTTGCTTGACTCTGCTTTGGTACACCCCAATTTCTACTGCAGCATCCTGTCTGATAGTTAACTATGCTGAGGGGTATCTTCTAAGACCCTGGATATGATATCTGCCATGGGGATAATCCCATGATCACTAGGGATGGTGCCATGACATTACTCTCCATTGCTCTGGTTTGGATACAAAACTGAACATCTGTAATCTGTATGCATTTCAAAATCCCCCCCCTCTCTCTGTATGTGTGTGTGCATGCTTGTGTGTGCTTGTGTAAGTATAGATGCTTGTGCAGCATTTATGTGGAGATGAGAGGACACCCTCAAATGTCAATACTCTTGACACCTTTCACCTTTAGTTTGGGACAAGATCTATCATTATTCTGGAATTTTACTGCATTTGCCAGATGAAAACCATGCTGTAAGTTTCCAGGGATCCTTCTGCCCCTATCTTGCTACCACTGTGTACTACCATGCTCCCCCCCTTTTTTTTTTTAAAATTAAGGATCTAGGGGTCTGAACTTAGATCCTCATGCTTGCAAGCAAGTCCTTTGCTGACTGAGTTTTTCCCTCAACCTTCAGAATGCAATGTTTTTATCAAATGGTTTATGTTCTTCTCGTGTTAGAAAATTAACAGAGCATGCTTCTGCTTATGTTTCTATTTTCATGCCCAAGTTAACCACTGTCTTTCTCATTTATTATTCATTTATTGAGTTGATCCTTTCCTTTTCAACAAGAATTTGAGTTGAATTTTTTTTTTTAATTCAACAGGGAATTTTGGTCACATTAAAATGACAGGCTTTGGACACTGGCTGTATTTGGGTTTGATTTTAGTTTCCAAAGATAACTTAAGAAAGTGACAACACCCCTTAATAAGGCCAGTTGTGTAATCACATAGTTAGTCTGAGAACAGAATTGTCAGCGTTGCTAAAGACCTCTAACCCAGTTATTTTAGAGGTGTTTTAGTGTGGCACACACCATGCAAAGCGAACTCCCGCCCATTATAACGTCTGTTTACACAAAAGCCAGAATGATTCATTCAACGGTTCCCTCATAAATATTTGTTAGGGCACTGCATGAAAAGCCTTTGACCACCTTCCAGACCTACAGCAATTCTCCAGACTGAGAATTAGGACAAAGGTGGAAGTCACAGTTCAACTGGACATGGAGAAAGAAACCCCATTGAAAGCTGGAAAGATGCTTGGCAGGAAACGGATGGATCAAGAAGGGGACAGGGGCTCCACAACCCTGAGATGATCCTTTTGCAGACTGGGAAGAGCTGGTGTGCTTTAGCGAAGAAAGTGTTGTTTTGTTGTTTTGTTGTTGTTTTGTTGTTGCTGCAGTGGGTAAAGAATCAGACTTAGTCCCCAGAACAGTAGAAGATGATGGAATGGAGCAAGCAGCACAGGCAAGCTATGCAGAGCCCATTTTTACTCTCACTACATGAATGTCCCAATTTACTAGCATTAATATAGCCACCGATCTAGAACATGTGAAAAGTGTTCTGGATATTGTGGTAATTATCTCAATCATGCAGTTGTTTCATTTTTTATTGAATTTTTATGAAGTCCTTGTTGTAATTTAAGGAAAGTAGCGTGAGAGAAAGATGTCACGTGACAGGGTTCAAGCAGAGGGAAAGGGATCATAAAAAGGGGAAAGGGGAGGGGGGAGATTGGCCTCCAGAGACAGTGGCAGCAGGAGAAAGGAAAGAAGGGCAGAGAGAGAGAGAGAGAGAGAGAGAGAGAGAGAGAGAGAGAGAGACATACAGATAGAGAGAGAGATATACAGAGAGGAACACATAGGGAAAGCCAGAAGAGAGAAGCAAGGGCCCTTTTAAAAGGGAGCACAGTGAATGTGCACAGGCGATGCTCTTAGTGGTTGCAGCTGAGGGTGTATCCTGTCAGAACCCTAAGGGCAGGCCAGCACTGATGCCTGAGTGCTAACAATCTTTCCTAGACTTCATGCATGAGTTCCCCTGGGGCATCAAAAATGAAGATTGCAGTTGGTGGATCACCTGAGACAATCCTGAAAGCTCAGTCAGAGTATCCACAGAGGTGTGACTTCACTGTGAGTGGACAGGCCAGGGAAACTCGAGGTCCCAGTCACTGTTTTCTTCTTCCTGATTGCTGAGAGTCTTTCCTAATTCAGGTGTCCATGAGGTAGGGCACACTCGAAGAAGATAACTTAATCACACAGTTTCAGATGAATCCAAAGGTCTCCGTGCCTTCTGCCAGTGGTCCATGGTGAGCTTGGGAACCATATCCCCCAAGGGAAATGCTTCTGGAAAGGACCTTTCCCTCTGATGACACCAACTTGTGGCCTCTGTAAGCTATTGGAAAAGCAGAGGCAGGAGAAGCACAGGTTCAAGACCAGCCTGGGAAATTTAGTGAGATCCTGTCTTAAAATAAAAATGTAAGTGCTGGAGACATAGCACAGTAGTAAAGTACTTACATAGATATTCATGGCCTTGGCTTCAATCTTCAGCGTGTCAAAAAGGATAATAGTAATAAATGGTAATCAAAATAATAACACAAGGGAAGTTGTTTTATAGTTGGATGAGGTTCTTTTGTGACTCTGAAATGTGGAGTCTAGGCATGAATTTGGAGACTATAAAGACAGACAAGAGAAAGAAAATTCAGACTGGAGTTCAGACACAATCTAGCTGCTAAATTAACCATCTCTGGAACTGCTTAGCTCTGCCATCTTTCTAGGAAGAGAATCAAGATCTATGGCATGTGTTATTACCACCTGTCTACTTTTTTGTTGTTGTTGTTGTTTATTGAGCTTGAACTGCCTAAAGGAGGAAGACAAGCTTTGAAGGAGGTTCTCAGCTGAGTCTTGGGGTTCTTGAGATCAATAGGCAGTGAGTAGGGGGAAGATGTTCCTGGCAACTAGAGACAGACACAAAGGACTGAACTGTGAAAGTAACAGTTTATACTAATGAACACTTCAACATGACTTACAGCAAGAGATGAGTATAAAGAAATACCACTCATAGTGCACCGGTGTCAGAAATTTCGATTTTATCCCATAATAGCACAGTGGGCAGCTTTACTTTACATTGCCACAAACTGGTCATCACATATAGGAGCAAGAGAACACCCAACATAATTTCAGTAAGAAATGGGAAAAAAGCTGGCCAGCAGCAAATGCAGAGCAGGCAGGCTCTGGAGATGTTAGAGGTAGGATATATTCATATCTGGCTTAGTTTTTGTGGAAACATTGTGTAGAAAACCAACTCTCTTATTCTCTCTCTCTCTCTCTCTCTCTCTCTCTCTCTCTCTCTCTCTCTCTCTCACTCACTCTGTGTGTGTGTGTGTGTGTGTGTGTGTGTGTGGTGTGTGTGTGTACACATGGATGTCAGGGTTGATTTTGAGATTCTCTCAATGAATCTAGAGTTACTAATTGGCTAGACTGTCTGGTGATGAAGCTTCAGGGATCCATCTATCTCTTCCTTTAAGTGCTAGTGTTTCAAATTCCTGTGACCATGTCTGGCTTTCACATGGGCACTGGGGATTTGAACTCAGTTCTTCATACTTGCACAGCAATCACTTTATTGACTAAGCCGTCTCCCCAGCCCAGTATGTGGTTTTAAGGAAGGGAGTAAATTGAAAAATGCTCCTGATTTGATTCTATTCTAGTTTTTCTTGCTTGGCTTCTTAAGGTATAGGATGCTGTCATTTGTAACAAATTGTCTGGTGTAGTTTTAACATCTGTATCGTCACTCTTGATAACTGAAAACTCCATGGGGCCAGCGACTCATCTGTTTTACACACCACCGAATCTCCACTGACCAGTTAATTGCATTGAGTATAGCGGGTACTTGGTAAGTACACAATGAATGAATGAGTGGACATTCACCTTGGCATATGCTGCAGTGGTCACTTCTGGGAAGCTGATACAGCTCCCTGCAGAATGGAAGGGGAATTGGGATATGTGTGAATTGGTTTTTGTGCTGTAAAAATTCCTGACAGAAACAACTCAAGAGGAGCAAGGATTTTGGAAGTTACACTCCATGGTTGGCTGGATCCACTTCCCTGGGCCTTACAAAAGTCAGACTATCGTGTGTGTGTGTGTGTGTGTGTGTGTGTGTGTGTGTGTGTTGTTTGCTTCATAGCAGCCAGGAAGCAGAGAAGATGAGTTGAGCAGGGCAAAGGCCAAGATACACTACTTGAAGACACACCATTAGAGCCGAGAGAACTATAAAGAGCCGGCTTTCTAGCTATGACTACCCTTCCTCTGTTTTAACACTTCCCAGTTGACTATTCAGAATCTGACTCCATCAGTGAATTAAACTATTGCCCTGACTGCGTCTGTAATTTCCTTAATAGAATTACCTATCAGTGACCTTCACTAATCTAGGTTGTAATTCACTTCAATCAGGATGATATTTAAAATTAACCATCCCAGGATAAGGGTATGAAGGAAGCAAGTGTAAGCCAGAGTTTTGCAGCAGAGAGGCATCTGCAAGCCATGCTTGCACCTTTTGTTCAACGTGCCCAAACTATTATCCAGATAACAGAATAAGGGCAATTAAAATATTTTGGGTCTCTGATTCATTTATTGAGCTAGCATGAATTTTTAAGGGGTTATTTGAACGTGTTGGTCTGTCTTTGAAAAAAATAGAAAGAGAAATTTATTCTCTTTCATGTATCTATCAATATTTGGCTTTCCATGTGAATTAGTGAGGAAATAATACCATGTTTGATTATTTCCCCAGCCAGCTGTGGTTCTTTCCTCTCAAGTCCTAAAGCAGTACCCTTACCATTCTAGAACTTTCTTTTTAGCTGTTCAGTCATGATTATCAGGTATGTACACATTCTCTAACTTCTAGACTTCGTTGCAGAAGAGATTTCATCTACACTTTCTTTTCAAGCGTTCCCAATACTTAACATAGTCCTTACTACATAGACAATATTGATTAAAAGTAGAATTCATTCACTCAAAAAACGTTGGTTAAGTATTAGCAGTGTCAGGCATTTTGCTAGGATGGGTTGATTTCTTGTTAGGCAATACTAAGTTCCCCAGCAGAACAGTTTATACTCCAAAGAAGTGGCCAGCCTTTCAGACTAATGATATCACTAAAACCCATATAGGGATTTGTATAAAGAGCAGCAAGAGAGAGCTTAAGCAAAAGGGTGGTTCATTTTGTTTTGGGGTGGGCATGAGTGTGGCGGGGGGCGATTCAGAGGCTTCTCAGAGAGGTGCTGAGCACACTGAGAAGGGACGATAAGAGGTTGTGGAGTATTATTTAACTAGGCAAAGATGCGTTACATTTGTTTGTGCTGCAGAATGTTACTTCAACTGTGTAAAGGTGTGTTACATCTGTTTATGCTGTATTTGTATAATTATATAAAGGTGTGTGGCTATTTCACCTTTGCTTGCTTAAGGCAGAGAGAGGAAAGGCGGGCTGGCAGGCGGACAGAATAAGGAGGAATCTGGGCTTGAGAGAGAGAGGAGGAGAGGCAAGGGCAAAAGACATGGAGACAGCAGGAGAGTATGGAGGAAGAGAGACAGGAGAGAGAGGGAGGGGGAAGGAGAGGAAGGACAGGACCTGGACCCCTTGACCCCAGGACCCCTGGGCGCCCGGACCCTTTAAGGTCCAAAGAGTGATTTAGTAAGGGCATTTGTTTCTGTAAGGCAGTGCTGTGGACAGCAGCAAGCAGGAAAAACATGGGCTGCAAATACTAAATGCTTCAAGGAAAATATCTCAAAGGGGGAAAAAAAATAACTGAGTTCAGAGGAAGGAGACGTGAAGTTAAATTCCATTCTTAATTTGTGCTAAAATTCTACGTGTCCAGAGTATATAACTTATGAGTGCAATTACCCTTGGCTTCTTGAACTAGAATTACTGCCTTCCTTAATGGAAACAGAAGAGCCATTTTCTCAGAGTGCATTTCTTCTGAGTGGGGCTCCTGTTTAATTGGTTTGCTCTGATTTCTCTGTGAGCTGAGAATGGAGACGAAAGGCTGCAGGATGAACGGGTCAAGACACAGCTGCCTTCAGACAGATGAAGTGCAGGGGAGGAATGAAGAACATACTTTCAGTGTGTGTGCATGCGTGTGTGTGCATGTCCATGCACATTTACATATATGCTAGCTTGTCTCAGTCTCTTTTTTTTTTTTTTTTTTTTTTTTTTTTGAGACAGAATTTCTCTGTGTAGCCCTGACTGTCCTGGAACTCACTCTAGATCAGGCTGGCTTTGAACTCACAGAGATCCACCTGCCTCTGCCTCTCGAGTGCTGGGATTAAACGTGTGTGCCACCACCACCTGGCCGGCTCAAGTCATTTATCTTCACAACTGTGTATATATTAGAAACACAAATATGCTGTAATTCTCAGGGACCAAAGCCCACCAACCAACCAAACTAAAAACAAATAAAATACTAACCCAATTAAATCCCTGCTGACTGCCTGATGGGGAAATGGGTAGGAGTGTATGTACATATGGTTTGAATTGCAGCACGCTGGAAGATGTCCCCAGTAACCTGTGATAAAAGCAGTGTCTGTACCTCCTCATTGTTGCTTGAGTCCCTGTTGAATTCCTCTGCTAAGAAGAGGGTGCATTTGCCTTTCAGTTTCCTTTATCAAGTGTTGACACCCTACTGGGTGATGACTGCTGGATGGCCAAGGCTGTCTCATGCTGTACCTTCTGCACCAAGCACAGCCTGCAGACACGGCAGGTGTTCAGGAAGTTTATGTAGAGAGCCAAATATAGTCAACCTGAAGAGCACGGTGCGATGGTTCATTTAAAAGATAATTCTCTTCCAGAGAAGATGGAAAATGTATGCTTCTATTAAGAGGGAAATTACATGCTTTAGAATACCAGGAAGCGTGGCGGGGGTGGGAGGAGTGGATGGCGATGATGGCCTGAGGTCTGTGGTAGGAGGCTTGTATTAGCCGCATAATGTAGATTCAGAATTTTACAATGGCCTCATCTAAAATAGGCAAAGATAAGAGGTGGAGATAATGTCAACATATTATACTTCACCCAATATTTAAAAATTGTAATTTGAGCTTAGAATAAACATCAAAGTTGTTCATTTTAAAATATGAATCCTACAAAACCCAGTGTGTATTTTCATCTTCTTGAACGTGAGTCCAAAGGGGCTGCAAATGGTTGACAGCCGTGTGTGGTTGTCAAAATTGCACCGTACAGGTGTAGGTGTGTTAATAGGTAAGGAGAAGTGGGAAAGGAAAAGGGGTAGAGGGTGTCATGGGGGAGCCCAGAGAGGTGGGCAGTGGAAAGTAGCTGGCAATAGAAGATTGGGGATCCCGCTGAGAAGATGGAATACCATGGAGAGAGCTCATAAGGTTGCTGAGGAAGTCTTAGTTCTGTGGCTGAACCAAGTGGATTCTCAAGGTTTGGGTATAGTTGGGGGTCACTTCAAGCAGATGACTGGGGTTTCCATTGGTATATTTGAAATAAATTAACACAAAAATCACTTAGTTGACTTAGTACAAAGGCTCGACAGGGCCACCAATCTATCTACTTTCTTTTATAAGAAATTATCGCCTTCTAAGAGAATGTAAACATAAGTACAGTTGTCTGTGGGCAAATGATATCCCTATATGTATTTAACATGAAGATCATAGTAGACACTATGGAAAGAGACAGGATAAGGAAGTGCCCAGTTTCACCTTTATGGGTATGGCATCCGGTCTCCTTCCAGGGCTACTTGTCCATATCTATAACCCACTGAGCTTGAAACCAATGAGGAGACATCTCCCATACAAAGGCTACTCATGACTTAGTTCATGATAATGGACATGGGCCCAGAAGCCAGCTGACAACCTTCATTAGGGATGGAGTATGTGTGCCCTTGCTTTCCTGACAATGTTAGAAATCAACAATAGTAGCTCCAGGCACCCAGCCTTTTCCAGCGTCTATTTCTTACTCTTAGAGTGACTTAAACATTCCAGATTTTAGCCTTCTATGATTTTCATCTAGTTTTTGTCTTGTAAAAGCTTTTTCCTTGCTCTCTTTCAAATTCATTGCTTCCTTTTCCATTACTTGTTATTTCATGCACACACACACACACACACACACACACACACACACACACACACACACACACACACACACACACACACACACACACACACACACACACTCCTAAATATAACCTGCTAACTTGGTACAATGTTACTTACAATTATATCACTTCCTCCCTTTCCTGTTCTCCTTCCAACTCCCATGTCCTCCTTCACTCCCTCTCTCAAATTTATGGCCTCTTTTTGATCCATATTGTTGCAGATACATAAACGCATAAATATATAAACATGGCCCAATGAGTCTGTTTAGTGTTGTTTGTGTAAATGACACCGGAACAATGACAGTGTCAGTAGACATACCAGTGTGGAATGGGGGACTCTCAAGAGCCCCCACCCTGAGACAAAGAACCACAAACAATTAAAGACTGTAGAGAGAGGAGAATTAGTCTTCCCAGGGATGAGCCTGCTGACTATGGTTATCCACTGCAGTCAGTCCTGAGGTCATAGGCACACGAGCCACAGGCCTGTTTCTGTCCTGGCATGTTTCACTATGATCATTGTTATCTGTTCTTTTGTGTGAGGAAACAGCTACAAGGAGCCAGGGACTAGGCCCTGATCAGACTCTATACCCACTGGCACCAAGATGTCTCATCCTCTAGACCATCAAGAAATAAGTCTGTTATTCATAAGCCACTCAATCTATGTATTTTGTCCCAACAGCCTGAAAAGACTAAGACAAAAGCCCAAAGCTGCCAGTCTTGAGTTGAGACTTCTTACCTTCAGTTGTTAATATGAGCAATTCTTGTCACTCTGAAGAGTAAATCCTCATCAATAAAAAAGGGTCCCAGATGCTAGACTATGTTTGAGTTGTAGCTCTCCAGTATTGGCCCATGCAACTCTGGAGAATTTACTTAGTTATTTCCTGCTATAGTTTTATCATCCATAAGAACATGATAATAACTGTGTGCCTTGGCAAATTATGAGAACTCAGTGAGTCAATCCACAAAAAGCCTATCAGACTTGCTTGACTCACAGGAAATCATTCTGATTATAATTTCTTATATTATTATTATTATTATTATTATTATTATTAATGTGACATCCTTTCCCAGCACACAACACACAGGAAAAAGATGTGCAACCAAGAGGTGTGTTAATCAGTTCTAGCCTGGATGAGCAAACTTTGTTCCTAGACACTATGCTAGGAGGGCAAAGCACAAAACAGCATATCCATGACTGCTTTGACTCAGAAATTGGGCTAAGGGTTTTACCTTCTCAGAACTAAAGTTTGGTCCTCAACTAGCAGCACTGTCTAGAAATGTAGAAGCCCAGATACTCCCCTAGGCCAACTGCCAATCAACATTTGCATGAGATCCCCATTAACAGCCAAGCAGCACTGAGGTAGATGTGTCCTCCCTCTCCTCCCCCCCCTCCGCCCTCCAGCCACATACTCCTGGGACATTCTCAGATCTAAAGCTAAATACTCTGCTTGAATTTCCTCAGTGATAATCCATTCACTCAAAGAATTAACTTGACAATACTAGTCATCAGAGAGGAGGGAGCCTCCATAAGATTCTGCTGTAAGGCATTTTCTTAACCAATGATTGATGGGGAGGGCCCAGCAGCCATTGTAGGTAGTGCTGTCCCTGGACTGGTGGTTCTGGGTTCTATAAGAAAACATGAGCCATGAGAAGCAAGCCAGTAAGCAGCACCCTCCATGACCTCTGCATCTGCTCCTGCCTCCTGCCCTGTTTGAGTTCCTGTCCTTACATCCTTCATTGTTGAACAGCAAATAAACCCTTTCCTTCTCAGGTTGCTTTGGTCATGGTGTTTCATCACAGCAATAGTAACCATAAGACAAATTATATTTGAATCTCACAGATTTGAGGACATTAGGGATAGAGAAAAAAAAAATTCCAGTAGAGAAGTTATCAGACAGAGAAACCTAGGATTATCTGCTAGGTACTTTTATGCAGTGAGTGGTACTTTCCTATCCTATTTGATTCAGAGAGACATCAGAAAAGTCCAGCTGGGTCTAACCTATCATCTTTAAAACATAATGATTTTTTTAAACATTTAAACTTAATTCTTTATTGATTCTTTGGAAATTTTATACCATGTACTCCAATCCCACTCACCTCCTGGTTTCTCCATATCTGCCCTTGACCCCTGCAGTATGCCCTCCCCCAAATTAATTAAAAATGAAACAATCCAACCCCCCCACACACCGTTCCTCCACCTTTCCAACCCCTCTTCTTTCATCATAGTGGCACAGGGCATGCAGTAGACCCCTTTTGTCCACAGTCAGCCCCACATGCAAAATGCTCATTGCAGTGAGTCATTGGTCTGGTTCAAGGCCTCTGGTTCCTGGTACACCATCTTCACTGGGCTGAGCCCTCATCGAAGCTCCTCTCGGATATCCTGTTGTTGCTCTAAGTCATGGTAATTCTGTGGTTATTGTTCTGTAGGACCAGTCCTTTTGTGTACTCCAGGAGGTCAAAGGTGGGGCAGCTGCTAGGGTGGGCCAAGCCAAGGCCCAGGATATGGGTGTGGGTGGTAGTTGAGCTGGTCAGTCTGGGCCTTTGGGACCACCCGGTAAGGTGAGGGACAGAGCCAGCTCTCCTAGACCCATGCCCTTGGGGCCAGCTCTCCTATGCCTGTGGTGCAGGGTGGGGCTATTTCTCCAGAGTGTTGGGGTCAGCTTTCATGGGTGGGAAGTGGGGTGGGGGATGGCATGCAGCATCAGGCTCTCCTGCTATAGGTGTCCAGCAAGGGGCAAGGCAGCTATCCTGCAGCCAGTGGTGGACAGGGCTGGCTCAGCACAGGCCCTTGGATGTCAACCATGAACGTCACTCCAGAGTCTGGCTGCTGTTGGGCCAAGGACTCAAACATGGTTCATGGCTGCAGCCTGGGCCTGCCCCGTGTGGATTGACATGACCTCTGTGGTACTAAGGCCCTTGGACACCAACATGGCCCTTGGCATCAGCATTGCCTTCCATGGTATCAGTAACCACGGACATCAGCATCGACCTTGGCTGCTGTAGGGTCATGGAGCCAGACATGGCCTTCTGCAGCATCCCTGGCCCAGGTGACACCATGGCTCCAGTGGCAACGCAGCCCTTGGACACCAATATGGCCACAGGGTGTGGCCTAGGCCCTGGATATCCGTGTGACCTTTGGTGGCACCGTAGGCCATTGACATCACGGATTCCCCACCATTGACTGAGACTTGGTCCCATGTAGCATCCCAGGCTCTTGGATGTCACCAGAGCTCCAGGTAGCAAGCAGGCCACCAACCCCAGTCCACTCCTCACAGCCTCATTTCTGAAAAACTTCCTGTTACCATAGCAATGAGCCCTTCTCTCTCTTTATCTCTGATTTCACAACCGTATACTTGCTCACCATACTGATACCCAACAAGACGGGCCTGTGGATGCTCCAGGCAGCCCAATGGGTATCTTTCAGCCACCTGAGCCACATGGCATCAGGAGGTCTTAAACATAATGATGTTTTAAAAAGGGAAAGTCTATGTGCCTAGGTTCATCCCCCTTTTCTCTTACATTTTTCATGTATAGTTGTGTATGCATGCATGCCGGTACCAGTGTGTGCAGAGATCTGAAGTTGATAATCCAGAATCTTTGATTGCTCTTCCACATTTTTCTTTGAGGCAGGGTTTCTCTCTCAAACTCAGAGCTCACCAATCCTGGCTAGACTAACTTGCTTTGGTCTGGGATGAGATCTCCCAGTGGACAAGCTCTGCAGGAGAGCTGGAATAGAAGCCAAGCTGTCTACTACGCAATCAGTGACTCCATAGGAGGGGCTAGATGATAAAATGAGCAAAACAAAACAAAATCTTGTGCTGTAGTGGAGAAGGAGAGATGTCATGTGTCTGTTCCTGGATATTCCAGAAGTTATTGGAATGAGTGTCCAACAACTAGATCTCAGTTTCCAGTAACTAGCTTTCTGAGGCTAGAATTTCAAGTTAGCCTGTATTGTCCATCCTACATTTAAATGAATTCTGGGATCTGAATTCATGTCTTTCTGCTCGCATGACAAGGGTTTTAACTGTTGCATCATTTCCCAGGTACTACTCTTTTTCCATAGTGATGTGGCTCAGGGCTGTGTGCATTAGGAAAATGTAACCAAGATAACTAGCAAGTCTAGAGCTACAAAAAGGATAAAGATTCTGTCCCTTCTGGCCAGGCTATGGGAGCTAAAGTGAGTGCTGACAGACACCAAGAGGCATACTGTTTGTTAATGTCTGCACCAATGGAGTGCTCACTGAGCTACACTCTGCTTATGCTGAGAGCATCCTGCTGATACTTCTCTACAGCTGTTGGGTTAGGTATTTAAAAATGCCACCATTTACAAAAGACAACAGTGAGATCTGGACCCCTTGGGCAACTGACCCAAGTGATAAAGCTAATGGGATATGGAATGAGGACTGAAATCCCCATCTGATTGCAGTGACGTCAGGGCTTAGCCAGAACACCACAGCATCTGCTCATCAACAGGCAGGCCACTGTCCATCATGCCTGTTTAGCAGACCCACAGCCTTTGGACACAGATCTCAGGAAGTTGTTGGCTGCCCTCTCTCACTGTTCTTCCAGAATGAATTTCCTTGCAAATGAGAACGTGGAAATGACATCAAATGGGCAAGAATGGATGCGTGGATAGGGATTTCCAGATGGAGGTGGGGAATGTGGACAAGATGGCTTGTATCCATGAGTCAGCAGATGTGCCATGGCTCCTGGTGACAGACACCCATTTGCTCCACAGCCAAATTGTGTGCTTTGGCTTTTTACAGGGCTGGAGTAGAAGCCAAGCCACCTACTACTCAATCAGTGACCCCCATAAGAGGGGGCTAAATGAAAAAAAATCAGCAAAACAAAACAAACTCTTGTGCTGTAGTGGAGAAGGAGATGTGTGTTATGTGCCTGTTTTCTGGATATTTCAGAGGTTACTGGAATGAATTTCCAATGGCTAGAAGGGCCAGAGGGACAACTACCTTAATCCGTTGACCGTAATGTCTGTTTGTCCTTTTGCCAAGGAGTAAAAGATTAATTGTGGGACAATCATTCAACTACTATTGAAGATGAATGTGGTGCATAAGGGGAAGGCCCCCAATGTTGTAATGTTCACACTAGAGAGGAAAATATAAGACCTTTATTGTAAGCTGTTGTATCCTGTTACTAATTCAGACAGTCCAGTGGGTGTTTTTGAATATCTTGCATTTTAAATGCAAATTTAAATCACAAAAACTTGAAACAGTGTAATAAGAAAATAATAAAGCCCCTCTGAAGGTACAAAACCTGAGATAATACGAAATCCCTGTGTTGCCATGGCAGGAAACAGACAGTACACTTAAACCATGAGAAAGGTTCATTTCTGAAGGTATGGACAGGATGTAAGGAAATTATCACAATGGTACCTACCCCCCTCCAGAGGTAGAGGGTTGAAGGGAGAAAGTGTTGAGTCCCTGAGATTGTGCCTGGGTATCCTGGGTGGCTTGATAAGAGTAAGGTCTTTGCTGATGAAGAGAGGGAGGCCTGTGATTAGCTACCTCCCCCTTCCCCACCACCATGATTTCTTATAAATCCTAGAAGCCTGAAGGCATGGAAATCTGTCAAGCTAGTCAGTGAACATAGACTTCCTCATGTTACAGAGCAAAGTGGAGAAAGGTCTAGCACAACCAATGCAGAAAAAAGAATATATCCCACTTCCAAACTAAACCAAAGAGAGAGAGAGAGAGAGAGAGATAAGTCATCCAATTTCAGTCTTTGATAGCAGGATATACTGCAAATGATGCTTGTGTTATTGTCACCTGGCAATGCCATTTTGGCCAGCAAACAGCATTCAGACCTATTTCAGAATTGCTCTTGAATTGTCAATTTTCAATTAGGAAATGCTTCCAGGAAATATACGTCCCAGTATATTCAGTCTTCCCAGTTCCTCTCTGTCCAAATAGTAATTTGGATTGAAGTCTTTTGCATTTAAGCCACAGATTAGCTCTCAGACTACAGAAAGAATTCAAATTTACTTTCCTTCATTTAGTTTCTGTGCTTGAAATGGCACAAAATTAGGACTTTAGAAAAATACTTCTGTTTTCATTTTGAGGAATGAGGCATCTATTGAGCTATGCCGCTTTCTTTTGTCCTCAAAGTGACTAGTATTCCAAGATATTAATTGGAACAGACTGAACAACTTCATTGAATGTAGTCTACAGTATAGTCTATAGTGTATCTCCAGTGTATTCATAATGTCTGCCTCTTAGATGACTTGATAAATATTTTTCTTTTCAGTGTTGGGATTGACCCTAGGGTCTCACTCACAGGAGGCAATATCACCAACCTTAAATATTTCCTGAACAAACAAAAATGCATTTAAGGAGATTTTACCAACTTATAACCACATTGCACATGTTAGTTTTAATAAAATATAACAGACTTCAATACACGGACTTATGAAGATTGGCTTCCCCTGCACACTACAACAGTGGCTGTGCACCAGAGAATAGTCAACACTAGTATATCCATGGGCCAGTCATGTTGATGGTACCTGTAAGAATAGTCATTGCCAACTGGAAACATTTTCCAATAATACTCAAAGAAGAATAATTTATACTTTGAGATTTCAGACTATACAGAGATTTCAGACTATACAGAAAACCTATATTTCTGACCAGACTAGGTATAAGATTGGTCATAGAGGTAAGATCATTCTGTGGCCATCTTATTTACACAGCATTCATCTTGGCAGTTTCAAAATTCAGCCTCATATTGGTTGGAGATTTTCTAGGATCCAGCCTGTATTACCTGTCAGAAACAAGGACCATACATACACAGTAAAAGAGGATAGAGTGAACCTCTGCCCCGTGACAATGTGGTTTGGTTGAAAAGTCTAGGGTCTGGCATCTGGGAATTTTTAATGTAGAATCCATGGGCTTGATTTTCATTAGGGAGGAGTTTCTCTCTCTCTCTCTCTCTCTCTCTCTCTCTCTGTGTGTGTGTGTGTGTGTGTGTGCATGCACATGTGTGTCCTAATTTCCTGTGTATGTATATAAACCTCATCCGCTCTGTCCTTTGTGTAGTAATGTCATCGCAGCTTTCAGAGGCTGGAGGCATGGGTACTAGCAGCTACCTCTATAGCCATTGCTGATTCATCTCTGTGACTGACCTGCTTGGGTCTCGGGCTGGGAAAGAGTGATGTTACCATTCCCTGGATACCTCTTTAATTCTCTGTGTGTTCATTTTAGGCTTGCTCAGCTGAGCTGCTTGCAACCCTAGGAACTCATACAACTTCCCAAAGGCTGGGTGATCCCAGGAAGGGAGCTCAGGGATGCTGCTAATCAGTGCAGAGTTGAACTTCTTAACCTTGCCTTAACCTTAACCTTCTTAACCATGAAGCCATTTATAGATTTAGATATCCGGAAGGGGACCTACCCAACACATCTGTCTTAGTTAGGATTCTATTGCTGTGAAGAGATACCATGACCATAGCAACTCTTATAAAGGAAAACATTTAATGGGGCTGGCTGCTTATAGTTTGAGAGGTTTAGTTTATTATTATTATCATCATGGTGGACAAGGCAGTGTGTAGGCAGACAGTGATGCTGAGAAGGAGCTGAGGATCCTCCGCATTGACCCATAGGCAACAGGAAGTAGTCTAAGACACTGGTGGCTTGAGCGTATATGAGTATGAGACCTCAAAGCCGACTCCCATAGTGACATACCTCCTCCAACAAAGCCATACTTCCTAATACTGCCACTCCTTGTGAGTTTATGGGGGCCAGTTACATTCAGGCTACCACACCATCCAAGAAATCATATAACCTTCTCCATCCTCTCAGTTTTAGGGTGAATTATTATAAATTATTAATTTTGTAAAAATGCTTTTATTTCAACTGTGATGTAAATCATGGTCCATTTCTTTGTGCTTTTCATTCAGAACCTTCCAGATAACAGCAATCACTGGTTTGGTTCTTTTTCCCATTCTTTTCTTCCAGTGCAACCTCTGTGCTCTGCTTCTAACTTAACAGTTTCCAGCTGTGTATCACTTGGTTACGATCCCACCCCAGCCTTTTCTGTAATATTCAGCTGGACTCTTTCCAGGTCCCAAATGAACTCTTTATTTATGCTGAAGCATCTGGACTTTGATATAGCCCCCATCACTGCAACAATGCAAACTTGTGGAAGAGCTGACTGACAGCTGGCTGGCGGGCTGCACCACCCCAGAAGCCAGAGAAGCAGTGTTTCAAAGGAGCACGAAGGCAGGCAAAGGAATGGATGTGAAGAGGAGTGGGGATCCAGCTGAAGCCAGAAGCTCATAGTCTGTCAAGCATTGGTTCTTATGGTTGCATGTGATATGGGAGGGTGAGACTTGGGTTGCTTTTTAAGCGAGGTGCTGCAGGATCAGATAACCCGTCAGTCTCCATGTGTGCACCAGGAATGGAGACACCAGTGAAAGCAAGGGGTGTACAGTCTTCAGTGATGGAGCCGTGAGCATTTCAATCCGGATCCTGAGGTAGAGGCTCTCTCAAGTTTACTGCCATCCAATTCATCTGCATTCAGTGTTTTGTCTAAATATGGTTAGACTCATTTTTTAGCTAGACATTGTATGAATTGGTCCTGAATCATGCCCAAGACCAGGTGGATGAGGCTCTCTAGTCTTCATTATGAAAGACGCCAGCTGGCTGGTGTCTTCATTGTCTTAATCTGTGAATCAGAGGGGCCATATGGCCCACCTGATCCATTCATTATACAGGTATTGATTAAGTTTAGAAGGAAAAAGATATGCACCCAAAGAGGCATCGTTAGTCACTCAGACTGCCACTTATGTCAGAAGCCTATTAGGCTCTGTAAACATTTGCAGATGTGGCTGCTGAGGATAGTTTAGTGGATGGATATTGTTATCTTGAAAAGCCTTCATATTGCAGGATGGATAAAATGCTTGTGGAGTCCTCATTATCCATGGTAAGAAACCAGAGGTTATCATGGAGTCTCTTGTGTGAAAAGCAAACAAACATTAAACATAGTGGTCATCTTTGAATTTAAAAATAATAGAAGCTTTGTCTGACAATAACAATAATTATAATGATAATAATAAAATCCTTTCTCCTACAAACTGTCCTCATCAAAGGCAAATCCCCAAGGCAGATCCCAGCTGTGGCTTCAGTTTAGTATTTATTTTGAAAGGCAGCACTTGAGTGATAAGGCCAAGCATCTCTTTTTTTCCCCAAATAATTCAAATAATATGCATACATTTATTCATGATTTCATGTGAAAATTCAGAAGGGTGTGGAATAGGGTTGTAAAAGGGTGTCTATAAGGTCAACTGTTGTTTGGCTCTCTGGATTTTACATAGGGAGAAAGTTCTCAGGAAAATGGGGGTTTCTCTATGGCAACCTTCCCATGGGATTGAGTGTCACCTGCCAGCCTGAGAGAGGGCAACCCTATACCCACCATTTCCTAAGGTCATGTGCCTCTGTTGGCCCTGATTCTGGTAACCACCTCTGATGCTGCACAGAAAGAGAAGCCCGATGAGGAGATCTGATGGGAAGATGAAGTTTTAACTCTACCAGGACTCAGTCTTTATGTATGTGGAGTGGTCTTGGTAGAAAAACAGCTTTTAAAGCAACAGAAATAATTTTTCTAGTCATAGGTTTCTGTGAGAAACCAGTCTCACCTACTATGCAGAGTTAATACTAATATTATTAATGTTACTACACATTGATTTTTCTCTTTCTATGAGTGGATGAAGGGTCAGAGTCAAGTCCGTGGCCTGTTGCTAGGAATAATGTGAGCACCAATGGAATTTGGGTGTTAGAGTTCTTTACCATATTGTATTTATTCTGGACTTTCAAGCTCTTGAATTTACTTTGTTCTTTGCTTGCCTATTAATTTTTAAGTGCTTAAAAAACGTCTTACTACAACTGGTATACTGTGGAGTGAATTATCAAAATGGTGTTTCAAAAGCCAAGGAGCACCTTAAGTTAAATTAGCCCAAATAAAATAAAATGGAACAATGACCCCCATGCTTTATTGCAACATAGAATATTTATCCCCAAGGTGCTTGCCCATTAATTACAATTCAGCACAATCATTGCTTATTCTTCCGTGTCTTTAATATAAATTACTAGCTCATCAGGGTCAGGATGAACTCTAATTGGCTGCTTCACCTGCGTAGTTTCCAAGCTGGTGTGTAAAATGGGCTAGGTTATCAAACGGAGTTCACTCCCAGGCCTTGCCCCATGCCCTAACTCCATTCAGGTCCAGGTCATTCTTGCAGCAATATGCTTCCCTTTTTATTCTCAAACCCAGGTGTGACTCATGTAAGATTTTTTTGTATATATGAGGCAAAGGTGATTTCAGTCTCTGTAGTCTGCACCACTCTTTGTCAGAAACTTCCTGAAATAGCCCAGGGCATTCCAGGTCCAGCTCCCAGTGGAAAGTTCCCCCCCTATGAACCTTTCAAATGAAGATTCTATAACTTCACTTTCTTTTTTTCCTATAGCACATTTCTGTACTACTAATTGATGTGCTGTAGTTGGGAAATGTCTCAGCTGCCACACTATTGTTGTGAAGAAACACTATGAACAAGGTGACTTACAAAAGGGAGCTTTAACTGGGAGTTTCTTGTCTCAGAGGCCTAGTCCATGAGCGCTATGGTGGGATAGGGTGGAAAGCATTCAAGTGTGGTACTGGAACATTAGCTGAGAGCTTACATCCTGATCTGCATGGGAGAGGGAGAGAGAGAGAGAGAGAGAGAGAGAGAGAGAGAGAGAGAGAGAGAGAGAGAGAGAGAGAGAGAGAGAGAGAGGAGAGAGAGGGGAGAGAGGAGAGAGAGGGGAGAGAGGGGAGAGAGAGGAGAGAGAGGAGAGAGAGGAGAGAGAGGAGAGAGAGAACATGGTTTGGTCTTTTGAAATCTCACAGTTCACTCCAAATGACACATCTCCAATAAGGTCACATGTCACACCTCCTAACAGTTGTACCAACTGGGGACCAAGGATTCATATGAGCCTATGGGGACTATTCTCATTCAAACCAGCACACGGGTGCATATAGTATTAAAGACACAGTAGTTAGGGCTGTGCTGCCAGCAAACACTTCTGAGCAGCATAAAAAGGAGATGCCAGGGAAGAGAGAGAGCCATGTCCCACTGTTCGCTGCTCTAGATGACACAGAGCATTGCTGACTGAGAACAACATTAGTTTTGATTTGGAAATCGTTGTGAGCTGCGTGGTGCAGTCGTGGTTTGGGGGCAATGCAGGGGAAAGGTGCTGAACACTTTGTCCTTGAGGCAAGTTTGGCTTTCATAATCATTGAACTTCCCATCTGCCTGGAGATAAATCTTGCCTAGATAACTTGGGAAGAATGCAAGTACATGATAAGTTAGAAAATCATTCATTAAAAGCAATAACCTTGCTAGGCCTGATAGTTCAGGCCTTTAATTCCCAGTTATTTTGAAGAATGGTGCAGGAGGGTCACAAGTTCACGACCTGCCTAGATGACAGAACAGGTTGAAGGCTATGTTTGGCAACATAGTGAGGCCCTTTTATTTCCAGGTAAAAAAGTAAAAATAAAAGGATGAGGGACACAGATGAGTGGTAGATTGCTCATCTAGCATGCACAAGGCCTGGGGACAATCCCTAATACCAACAAATAAATAAACAAATTATGCTTGGTCAATGGGACCCTGTGCCTACTCATCTAAGTTCAGTCTATACCCAACGAATGGGAGACTTGTTTTTGCAGAATACTTAGTTTGGTGTGATCACTAAAAATCTATTTGGAATATAATGGATATCTTCACTTTTTCTGTCACAGTCAGGTTTTACAAGACCTTCGTTTTAAAGGATGTGTGTGTGTGTGTGTGTGTGTGTGTGTGTGGAGCATGTGTATGTGAGTGCAAATGCCCACTGAGGTTCAAAAGGGAAGCAGAATCTCAAGGAGATAAAGTGGCGAGCCTCCTGATGAGGGTGCTGGGAACCTGTGCTCTCTCAATCACTGAAGCATCTCTTCAGTCCCTTCCAAGACCTTCTTTGAATGTTCTTCTGCTATTGTAAAATTATAAATAAATTAGATACTGGGTATGGACTAGACAATAACATTATATTAAGCATGTATCTTCTTAATTGAAATATTCATACGATGTAGGTGAACTTAAGTTGGTGATTCAAGTGACTCATAGATATAAGCCACCTAGTCATTTAGGATTGTCTCTGTTTTATTTCTCTGCATCACCCAGAGACTAGGAATTATCCATTTTATCACTGATACAAGTGTACCTGCTGTGCATGTCCTGTCTTTGCTAGTCTCTGCTAGGGTTATCTGATCCTGCTGGTCTTTAAAATCTGCGTCTACTTCCCTGTGTACACGTATGAGACGTGTCCCCCAGAGAGTTCTTTATCATCTTTTATTCTGAACCATTTGTGGCTAGATTGCAAGACCCAGTTAGACTATCTGGTCATAGCCAACCTTTATGGTTTTCTTATTCAAGGAATGCGTGCTCTTCTGCTGCCTTTTTGAAGTTCTGCGAGCGGTGAGTAGGGTAGATGATGGGCATGTGGGGCCACTTCAGAGTGTTCTTTATTGACTCACACCATATGCCCTGTCATGTTTTTGGTTATCCTTTATTGGGAAGCCCTCAGGTAGAATTTGTCTGAGCCTCACTAGTTGAAGGTGCTTTCTCCTTAATCTCACATCTCTGCTTTACTAAGGAAATGGAGAGTGTTTTTTAACTCCTCAAGGGTTTGGCCCCCTGGAGCTCTACTGTGTTAATTCCTTTCTAGAGATTCTATTGCAATTCCTCAGCCTCTGATCTCCCTCAAGCTCTTTAATGGATAAAGGCCTGTGTGTTGTGTGTGGTGGAGAAATGGCCCATATTCCACAACATGCCTCTTTTTCTTCTATGGTTCATGTTAGAATTTGTAACATAAACCATAGAAGAAAATAACCTATGCACTTGCAGTTCAGGAGCATGATTTATGATTTACCATATACGCACATCCTAGTTAAAGGTTACTATTGCTGTGATGAAACACCATGACCAAAAGTGAGCTGGGGAGGAAATAATTTATTTGGCTTATGCTTTCACATTGTAATCCATCACTGAAGGGATTTAAGACAGGGACATAAGCAGGGATGGAACCTAGAGGCAGGAGCTGATACAGAGAACAGCCTCCTTTCCCTTCACTCCTCCCAGTCCCCCCCACCTCCTCCCAGTCCTCCCCCCACCTCCTCCCAGTCCCCCCACCTCCTCCCAGTCCCCCCACCTCCTCCCAGTCCCCCCACCTCCTCCCAGTCCCCCCCACCTCCTCCCAGTCCCCCCACCTCCTCCCAGTCCCCCCACCTCCTCCCAGTCCCCCCACCTCCTCCCAGTCCCCCCCACCTCCTCCCAGTCCCCCCACCTCCTCCCAGTCCCCCCCACCTCCTCCCAGTCCCCCCCACCTCCTCCCAGTCCTCCCCCCACCTCCTCCCAGTCCCCCCCCCCCCTCCCAGTCCCCCCACCTCCTCCCAGTCCCCCCCCACCTCCTCCCAGTCCCCCCCCACCTCCTCCCAGTCCCTCCACCTCCTCCCAGTCCTCCCCCCACCTCCTCCCAGTGCCCCCCACCTCCTCCCAGTCCCCCCACCTCCTCCCAGTCCCCCCCCACCTCCTCCCAGTCCCCCCCACCTCCTCCCAGTCCCCCCCACCTCCTCCCAGTCCCCCCACCTCCTCCCAGTCCTCCCCACCTCCTCCCAGTCCCCCCACCTCCTCCCAGTTCTCCCCACTTCCTCCCCAGTCCCCCCCACCTCCTCCCAGTCCCCCCACCTCCTCCCAGTCCCCCCACCTCCTCCCAGTCCCCCCCACCTCCTCCCAGTCCCCCCCACCTCCTCCCAGTCCCCCCCACCTCCTCCCAGTCCCCCCCACCTCCTCCCAGTCCCCCCCACCTCCTCCCAGTCCCCCCCCACCTCCACCACCTCCCTCTCCTCCCAGATACAATCACTGCTTCTCTGTTTCTCTTCAGAAAAGGCCTCCCAGGGATGTCAACTGAATATGGCATAGCAAAATGCAATAAATGTAGGCACAAATCCTCATATCGATGCTGGCCAAGGTAACCCAGTAGGAGGAAAAGTCTCAAGAGCAGTCGGCCTGCTTTCCTATAAAACCCAGGACCACCAGTCCAGGGATGGCATCACCCACAATGGTCTGGTTTCTCCTGCTATCAGTCACTAATTAAGAAAATGCCCTACAGCTGGATCCTATGGAAGCGTTTTCTCACCTGAGGGTCCCTCCTTTCATATGAGTCTAGATTGTGTCAAGTTGACATAAAACTAGCCAGCACCCCTACACACACACACACACACGTATATTTATGTTTCAATGCTATTGTGCCAGAAATATAGGGGTGGTGTGTGTGTGTGTGTGTGTGTGTGTGTGTGTGTGTGTGTGTGTGTGTGTTTCAGTGATATTAGGACTTTCTCAGTATACATTTTGGACTTCAAAGTGATAAATTTAACTTAAATCTTTTTCTGGATTCTCTGGTATTTTTCTTTTTCTAGCCTAAAGATCTTTTAAGAGTACTATTGGTATTTCATAATAAAAAGGGTATTCCAAGAAGGAAAAACACATGTGGAAATACTTTCAAATATTCCTTGGCTGCTTATGTGAATGAACTGAGATGACTTAGGTGGTCTACTGTGGAATGGCAGATTTGAGGGCTCTGAAGAAGCTAAGCACATTTTTTTTTTTTTTTTTAAAAAAGATGTTAAGTTCAGATAGTATGGATATTTACCATAAGAGGTTAAGTTTTTCTCTCCTTCTTTCCTTGGCTTTGAAAGTATTCCCTCAACACAGTTTTCTTTTCCATGCCCTTCCAGAAGCTGAAGGTGGGAGTTAGTTGGCAACATTCCACACAGCATGAAGTACTCACTGCCATCTAATGGGGCTTGAAGTGTCTCCTTGGGGAAGAAGAGAAAAGCTCCATCGCTACAAATGTCAAGTCTGGGATCCTGAGACCCTGTTAGGGAGACTGTGGGAAATGTTTTCTTGGCTGGGGAATAGACTGGGTGGCTGGGATGTCCTTTTCCAAGTTCATTAGCTTCTATGATTTGAGCAAAACTGACCTTAAAAGAAACAGAAGGAACCAGATTTTCAAACAAAAGCAAAGCCTAACTATAACATTTTGACTTATTTTTAAATTTACCAAGAATAAAATGCCACAATAAAAAGAATTCTATGCTCACATCATTATGGACTAAGCCTTTACATATTAGGAAGACGTTTACAACATCCTTAGATCCCTTGAGTACACGATTAACTTATATTTATCTAATAATATCCACAGAATACTTAGTACAAATAGAGTAGAAACTGAAGGGCTGTATTCCCACCATCGGCTGTTGAAACTAAACTTAATGTTGAGTACTACATCCTTTGATAAGTTATAGTTTCTGTATGTATTGTGTATATGTTAGCATATGCATAATAAATATATATGCATAGATATAATTTTGAAAATACTTAATAGAGAGGAAAAGAGCAATTAAGGTATTGGAGTAATTACTCTTTCAAGCTTTAATTTGACATCATGGGCCACTAGGGAAGGGCCTGATGTTGGAAACCCTCTTGCTGGCTGTGTAACCTTAGGGGAGCTACTGAACCATTTTGTGTAGCGGTAACCTCATCGTCAAAGGAGAGCAATAATTGCTTCTGCCCCTTAGGGTGGCTATGGGATTATATGAGTTAAGATGTGGCATCGTATAAAGTACTAGTAAATGTGAGCTTTTGCCATAATTACTAGTGTGTGCAAGGCTCCATGCTGGGTGCTCTGGGGGATAAAAGTAAAATGGTACACAGTCCCCTTCATACAGTTAAGCTTCAATCACATAAATTTTGATATTCATACTCAGGAAGAAAAACCAGTCCAGCACCACAGACCAGCCCTTTAAATATGAAAGCTACAGGGACCGGGCGATCTGGACCAGAAGAGTATTTCTGTAAGTGGTGTTAGTCCCTTATTGGTCTCTTCTTACCTGATGCATATCTATTTGACGGGATGAGACAAGGCTCAAGGCAGACTGCACACTAAACTGTGTTTGCAGGGGCTTAGCCTCTGGTGAGCTATATGATGTAGACACTGAAGACTTTCGACAACAGAGATGTCTTAAGCCTCAAGGGCTCAGAGATGTGCCCCAATTTATAGAGGGATATAGGCCACTTTAGCTTACTTTTTATTTATCTGAGATTTACAGAGTTCCAGACCTTGATTATCTGGTCCAAGAAGTAATTCTGTGATAGAACTGGAGAAAAGAGTATGTGTCTAACCATTGAACAAATAGCAGGTGAGCCAATGCCCCATGAGATCCAGGTCAGAACTGCTTACTGCTGTCTGAGCTGACTGGAAGATGGGGAAGAAGTGGTCAGGAAAGGCCTTCCACAAGGAATTAGGCGATCCTTGGACTAATTCATCTCTATTAGTCAAATAGCAATCCTCTCAACTTATGTTTTTCATCTGTCACTCCAGATTTCCACTTACGAATTGTCCCTGAGGGGTATTCCTTAACAAAAGACAGACTTCTGGCCAATGTTGAGTTTAATAGATTCCCACATGTTGAATTGAGAATATAGTTTGCTTCTGTGAAGAAAAGGGGATAGTTTGTACTAAAGACACTAGTTATAAACATTTTTTTTATAAAAAACTCTGCTTTAATTGAGTCTTCCAATCTATAATGATTAAGTGCAATTTGTATGCAGAAACTGAAGATAATAATGAACAAAACCCCTCCATCCATGGAGGTGGCGTTCTGGAGAGGAGGGTGTTAAACAATAGACCAAGGGGTTCTTCAAACCTGACCACTTGAGTTCAATCCCTGGGCCTCACATAAATACAAACATCAAACATTAAGTGCTGTGGCTTGTGCTGCATCTGTGACCTCTGCACTCCTATGGTGAGGTGGGAGGCAGATACAGAAGGGATGCACAGAAGCGCTGGCCAGCTAGCAAAAACAAGGGAGTCC
Organism: Phodopus roborovskii; assembly: GCF_943737965.1. Taxonomy (NCBI): domain Eukaryota; kingdom Metazoa; phylum Chordata; class Mammalia; order Rodentia; family Cricetidae; genus Phodopus; species Phodopus roborovskii. Next base: position 16,256,239 of record NW_026126567.1, on the reverse strand, counting down.
CAGACTCAGCCACGTGGAAGGAAAGAACCTACTCCCTCAGATTATCATCTGATTTACACACACACACACACACACACACACACACACACACACACACCACCCCAAATAAGTAAATGTATGTTCTTTAAAGATCATATTTAAAAGAAAAACACTATAGGCAGTGTTTTGATAGGTGTCATTGGGGGGGGGGGGATACAAGCAGAAATAGAAAGAAGGCATTAAGAGTGAGGCATTTAAGTGAAAAGGGACCCAGACCACATGTGGGGTAAGGAGCATTTAAAGTAGCAGGAAGGGCCAGCACAGAAGTCTGAGCCTGGAGACCAGAATGATCGCAGAGGGTAGCAGACAGAATGTTAGAGGGGAGATGAGTTGGAGCTGGAGCCTTGCAGGAAACTGCCTACTTTTTTGAGAAAGTTAGGACTCGTCTGTATTGGGTTGTTTTAAACTAGGGCCTGTCTGTTTCAGAGTAATGTCCCCCTACTACATCTACACTCAAACTTTAACGGACACGAAGCCACCTGAGAGCTTGTTACCATTTAGTTTCTGATCTGGTAGTTCTGCACCGTGAGCAAGCTTCCTGGTGCTGCCCACAAAGACACTGAATGAGAAAAGAAAGGAGGGGTTGAACCCCTAGAGGCCAATGGGCTCAGTTCTCTGTTGCTCTTGCAAGGGCTTTGTTGCATTTGAACCTGGATGGTCCACTCAGAAGGTTTCTGTTCACACATTCATACTGGCCATGGATTCCCTCACTGCTCATGGTCCTGTAGCCTGGCTATAGGATCTGAGGCTCTTCTAGGAATGCCAGCCAGGTTGTCTGGCTGCTTCTCTGCAGGCTGTAAAAGTTTCTAGGGCCTCCTCACTGCTCCTAGAAACCCTCCGCCTTGGATTCTCATCTGCAACTCCTGTACTCCTAGAGCGATAGTTCATTCTACATGCGTCCTATTCCAATGACAGCAGCTTGGACCCAGGGCCTTTACTTCTAGGCCCTGGACTGGGATTCGCAGTGCAACTCTGTATAGGCTGAGACAGCTGGAGAACTCAGGCCCAGGCAGAAGAGTCTGGGGTCTGTTAACAGCCTTTCTTAGGAGCCAGCACAGCCATTTGTAAAGGGGCAACATATTGTAATAGCATAGGTAATGAACTCAGATAAGCCACAGCCTCCTCTCTTTACCTGTTTAATCTCCAGAATGTTCCTTAGCACCCTTCTCCTCTGCCTCCCCCCTCTTCACCAAGGACTGAACCCATGCTAAGCAAGTGTCTTGCCACCGAATTGTAACAGCAGCCCTTCAGCTGCATTTTTTTTTAATCAAGAAACTGGGAATAATTACAACGCTTCCTTCATGAACAGAGATAATGCAAAAAAGAGAAGTATTCAGTAAAGTGCCTTGTGTGTATGATTATACAGCACTAGTTGCTATTTCTTTTTGTTCTTTCTAAATCATTTTAGATCAGCATTATGGCACCTGCCTACACATTCCCCAGAGTTAAGTTGCTGGGGTATATCTCACAGTAGAATAATTATGTGGTGAGACAGAAACATCGATGAACATTTAATTATGAGAGATGTCACATGGAATAACTGAGGAGGAAGAGTAGAAAATTGATGATGGCCACTGGTGGTGGCTGTCTTCAGGATGCCATTGTAAGATCAATGGGTATGTCTTATGAGCCCCAGGGGACACGCTTGCTATCAGTAGTAGGAGATGAATCAGCAACACAATCAAGGTCAACTGCAGGTGGAAACTAACTTTCTAACAGCAAAATGAGATTAAGAGGGTGCAGCCTGTGATGGGTGGGCTGGTGCGCAGCCGCTGCTGCGGAGCCAATCACCGGGAGCAGCGGGTCCTGCCGTGGTGACGTCATGGTTACCATGGAGAGGCCGGCTCGGTAGAGACCCTAGGCTGATAGAGCTTTGAAGCTGTGTCAGCTGGCACCATGAGCGGTCGGAGTAGGGGTCGAAGGTCTTCCCGCGCCAAAAGCCGGGGCAAAGGCCGGGCCAGACCCCGGGTCCGAGCCGCCGAGGGCGACGCCTGGCGCGATGCGAAGTCGCCAGAGGGCCCGCAGCTGGAGGAGGACACCGCGGCCGAGCAGGTGCAGGCCGGTGCTGCTCAGGGAGGCTCGGAACCGGCCGAGCTGGGGGATGATGCAGTCCGCCGCCTCCCACTGGACTGCGGCCTGGCGCTGCGAGCACGGGCTGCAGGCGAGCGCGGGCTGGCAGCCACTGACCCGGGCCTGGAGAGGGCCACATCCCTCGCCGAGCGTCTGGCCACCGACACCAGCTTCGTGGGAACGGTGGGAGCCTTGGCGAGGCTGCGACACAGCTCCCGCCTTGGAAACCGGCGAGTCCCCGGGAGGAAGGCCCCAGACAGTCGGAGCGCTGCGGGGAGGGGACCTCAGGCCATAGTCAGTGGGAAGCCAAAGATGGGCACTGCAGGGCCATGTGTCGCTGTCCCAGTGGGGGAGGAAAGGAAGGTAGCAGAGAAGCATGCTGGGTCAGGGTCGCCCGTGACAATAGGCAGCATGGATACCCTGGAGACGGTCCAGCTAAAGCTGGAGACCATGAATGCACAGGCGGACAGGGCCTATCTCAGGCTCTCCCGTAAGTTTGGTCAGTTGCGACTTCACCATTTAGAGCGCCGGAACCTGCTTATCCAGAGCATCCCCGGCTTCTGGGGGCAAGCTTTTCAGAACCATCCCCAGTTGTCAACTTTTCTGAATACCAAAGATAAGGAGGTATTGAGCTACTTGAACAGACTGGAGGTGGAGGAGCTTGGCCTTGCTAGACTGGGCTACAAAATCAAGTTCTACTTTGGCCGAAACCCGTATTTCCAAAACAAGGTGCTCGTCAAGGAATATGGGTGTGGTCCCTCCGGCCAAGTGGTATCTCGCTCAGCTCCAATCCAGTGGCTCCCAGGTCACGATCTACAGTCCCTGAGCAAGGAAAGCCCAGAGAATAATGGTAGCTTCTTTGGGTGGTTTTCAAATCACAGCTCTATTGAGTCTGACAAGATTGTTGAGATAATCAATGAGGACCTGTGGCCCAATCCTCTACAGTACTACCTGATCAGTGAAGAAGCCCGTGGAGAGAAAGGAAAGGAAGAAAGGCCAGGTCCAGCAAAACAGCCAGTGGAGACCACTGAACCCGGGGCAAAGCAGCCCAACTGATGCTGCGCGGACATCCCTACTACCTCCTGCCGGACCTGCTGGGATGACCGCGTGGGTTTGGTCGCCTGCTTTCTGTTGATGCCATTATTGTGCATGGCTGCCACTTTGGACTTATCTTCAAGAACGTGGCATTTGTGATCAAGTTCTTTGCTTCTCCCATGGCCTCAACTTGTCCACAACAGTTGTTACATGTTGTGGGATATCACCCTCACTGCCTGTACATTGAGCAATTAAGATGTATGCAGCCTCACACTCTCCAGTCCCTGTTCTTAGCTCTGGCCCTCCCCATCTGCCTCTCATGTGGACGTTCCGAGTCATCGCCCAGATGGATACTCAAGCTGAGCCGCTCTATGGTCTTTGTCTTCGTTTTAGCCATGCATGTTATCGATGGCTAGATTTTCTGTTTGCCCACCCGAAAATGAAGCCAGTGCTCATGGCCGCCAGCCCCATTTTTATTGTTCTGTGGGACAGCAACCAAGTTCCTCCTATTTTATTTCCAGCTTCAGCCTAGTGTCCAGCAGACTAGTGGGTGTGAATGAGGTCAAGGGTAAATAGGAGTAAGTTCTGTTTCCTTTACGTCATGCCTCTCTTCTTGCCTGTGGGCCAGTCTACTAGAGAACCTTCATCAAAGTCTGGCCATGCCTGGTTGCAGTCAGTCCATTGACTGCTGGCTACGTTGCTGTTGGCTTCAACTGACTTGTTCATGAACGACCCCAGCAACTGCCAATGGACCCAGGCACACTCCCAGTGCATGAGCTTCAAACCCACCCTCCCCAGACTTTAAGGACCCTACTGGTGGGCAGCCTGGTACTTGTGAACACACGCTTGTTGCTATCATGCTGAGAGTCCCGAGGAGGATCAGGACTTTGGGCCACAGCTTTGTCAGCCTCGTCAACTTTCCTTATTCATTGCTAAGATGGGACAAGAGTGCTCTAGTGGGATGCTGAGGAAGAGCTTTTTCATTTGTTATGTCTGCACTTACTTCACACCTCCGTGCACTTAGTCAACTTCCCTATCTCTCCACCTCCTGACCTTCCTACTCTCCTCTTCCCCTACTTCCCAAAGGCCCCTCCCCCTGGCTTCAAAATAGCATCACAGCTCAGACAAAGAAACTCATCAGCCAGGCTTTTTGATGTGCAGCCAGGGATGGAGATAGGGGCTTTTTATGCACACTCATGTAGTAGGCTGAGGTAGGATAAAGGACCAGAAGGCCTCAAGAGGGTCCTGAATCCTGGACTCATTCTGTAGTTCTAAAGTGTTGCATCCACTAGAACTGGGGACCCTAAGGCAGCAATGTTGTGGACTCTAGTATTGTCTTCTGTGTGTTCCTTTTAAGGCCCAGGGGCTTCCTTTTGTCCCTGTTGGTCGCCCATGCTCATTTTCCCTGCTCAGCAGTCCTTTGCTCTCTTTGCTTCTTAGCCCAGGTATACTCACTATGGGGGAACCCCAAGGTCTTCCTAGGGATAGACACAGGCAGAGCCTGTTCTAGGTATTTCTGGTGAGTGTGCAGGCTGAGCTGGATACTCTCTGCCCACCCCACCCCAGGCTTGCCCCTGTCCTGACTTGCCTTCTGTGGAAAGTAGAACTCTCTGAGGTAGTCCTTCCGCAAACCCACATTCTGCTATGGAGGACTTCACTGTAATCTCTGGGAGGGGGTCCTTGACTCAGTGCTAAGGGGATGGTAGGCAGGGAAATCAGAGCATACAATAGGTGTGAGGTATGAGCCTGGTATTGAGTGGGTCAGTAAGAACTCGACAGAAATGGCTTCTGAGGCCGCACAGGTGGTTTATGTCTCAGTGTCAAAGGTGACAGGGGAGACCTTACTCAGGGTTAGGAAGGGAGGATTACAGGAGTTGTTGGTAGACAGGATACCTGGGCCAGGATGGACCCACAGTTCTGGACAGTCATAATCACCATTAGTAGATTTTTTTTTTCTTTTTTGTAATCACAGAAACAAACCAAAAGCAATGCTACTGTGTTGGATGCTTTCTGTTCTAGGAGCAGCCTTGTATGTGTGGAAGATTACGATGTATTTTATGTATTTGGCCTCTGAGTAAAACCTTACTACTTTTTGTAGTCTTGTCCAATGAGGAAAATAGAGCCGTACAAATTTGCTTTAAAATATTTGTATAAATTTGCTTTAAAATATTATTTGTTCTCTATTACGTAAATTTCCACAAACAGGCTTGGAGGAGATGGTCCTCGGACCCTGTGTGCCTTCTACCTCGATGCATCCACCATCAGCTACAAGCAACTGGATTCCATCTGTAGCTCCTCTTCCCCCTGTTTATTGAAGTCTGAGGTACTCTGCTGACACAGCCGGTTGTACTTTGGGAGATTGGGGCTCTGGTGTTGACAGCTGTGGGCTGCACTTTTATGATCACAGCAAGTCGGCTTCTGTCCATTTTGTGTAAATTAATGATTTAACAGAAGTGGGCCTCATAAATGAGTCTTCATAATTAGTGAAACTCAAAGGGTGATGATGAGGATAGTCCCACCACATCCACAAAAGAAGGGGCCATTCTGCTGTACATTTGTCCAAGACCCCAGTGTAAGGCTCCCTTCACAATATCAGTCTTGTGTGTAACATAGAGACTTGTGTGGACGGTTAAGGTTGCTGTGTTCTGTGAAAATAATCTCCCCAACACAATCTTCCATTGTTTGTTGTGGTTGATGTTTGATACCCTGGTAATAATGCAATTATTTCCCTGTTCCTAAGCAGCATAAATCCTTGCAAGTGCGCATGTATGGTGGAAAAATAATAATAAAAAGTCTTGTGTTGCTGTTCTATTTCATATTGCAGAGTTACAATTGCAGGGGTTACCAGAGAGAGAGGCTGAGCAGAAGTGAGGGGTGGTGGTATACACTGGCCTAGACAGCCTGGCACAAGAACACATGCAACCCTGCTTCTCAGGCCTTTCCCAGAGACTGGGGTTCTGTGTGGCTCTGGAGGAAACCAACTAGTCTTGTTTATAAATGAGTTTCCCAAGTGCTTCTCATGGGAATTCAGTGTTTCTAACATCTTGTAGCAAATTTGAATTAAGTGGAGAATCCTCTTAAGTGGGTTTTGGGTTAGTATAACAAGCTTGCAGGTGATGATTTGCCTGTGACATGTGGACTACACTTTAAGTTGTAACTGACCTTAGAGGCCCTACAGATAACTAATGAAAAATATGAGGACTTTTTTTTTTTTTTTTTTTTTTTTTTTAAGGCCCTTCAAGCTAGAATACTGGTGTTCAAGCATGGTTGCGTGTTAGAATTAAGTGGGAAGTTAAAACAAAACAAAACACCTGCCCTAGCTTCACACAATTGACCCAGTAACTCCAAGTAACTGCAAAGGCTTCCCAGGTAACCCAACATAGCATCTTGAGAGTAGGCGCTGTGACGATGCTCATTTCACACTCAGAGAAATGATTGTTTCCATTGAAAGAAGCCATCTTCTGTGATGACCAAACACCACAGAAAATGACTAGAAAAAGAAGGTGGTTTCTAACTAACGGAGAAATGGCATCAGGGCCATCATGATGGCTCATTAGGGAAAGGTTCTTGTTATGCCTAAGACCTGAGTTTGATCCATGACATAGGTGAAGGAGAGAAGCAATTCCTTCAAAGTGACTTTCCCACGCATGCCACGGCATGCCCATCCCTCATACACTAAATAAAATTGTGATTAAAAAAAATAGGCTTATATGATGAAGGTGAAGCTGCTGAGTTTGGGGGCATAGTAGGTTGCCCCAAACATAGTTGGATAAAGAAATATATTTGTTCTTGGTTTATATTCAGATGCCCCAGGGCTAATTGGATAAATATGTTAAATGTGTTGATTGTTTCATATGTACATCTACATTAGTTTTCTTCCTGAAAAAAGTACCAGAGAGTTGGGGCTAGAAAGCTACAAAAATTAATTCCTCAGTTTTGAGGGCCGGAAGTCCAAGAGGGAGGGGTGGCCAGGGTGATTGGTTCCTTCTGAGGGCATCTTTCCTCGGCTACAGATGGATTTGTGTATTCACATGGTCTTCCCTTGGTGTGTGTCTTGTAACCTCTTCCTCCTAAGAAGCAAGCCATTCATAACTAGGATCCACCCCAGGGGCTTTAACTTCCCTTTCCCTTTCAAAAACCAGGTCTCTAAATATAGTCTGAGTTGCTGAGTGGTAGATCGTTGGACATTGTACATGTTTTGCATAGTCTCTAAGTCTCTAAGTCATATTCCAGGTACTTTTACAGTAACCTTTTGGGGATTAGCTTCATCCTCTCCATAGCCCTATAAGGTACGTGTCAAGTAACTGGGATAAAAAGAAGCTTAAAAAAAAAAATCATTTGGCTAAGATCCCAGCATTAAGTAGTCTGGTTAAAGAACCCACACCAATTCCTACAGTTTCTAAAGGCCAGTCAATTACTAGAATGTGTTCTCACCGGCCTTCAACTATTTATAAGAATAACAACCTAACCTGATACTCAGAGACCCCGTGAAAGGAGGCGCTGATGCTTGGATAGAAAGGTGTGGAGGCTGTGTGGAGGTTAGGGGCAACAACTCTGGGACTCCCAGAGTTTATTTTGGGCCTTGAAGGCCTCATGTACGTATGTCTCCAAAGAGTGTGGAATGAGGACTTTTACACAGACTTCCTAAACTTGCTCATTTCGTGTGTATGTGTGGGTGTGAGTGTGCCACAGCAGAGGTGGTGGCCAGGAGACAACTTGTTAAAATCTGTTAGGTTGTCAGGGTTGGTGACAGGTGTTCTTGCCTCCTAGCCATCTAGCTTTATTTTTTTTTTTAACCCAGAGTTTTTCCTTAAATTAAGAAAATTAGCATACAAGGATTTAGGTGTCATTATGGCATTTTGAACAGTGTGTTTTGGTAAGATTCTCCTCCAGCCTCATCTTCTCTGCCCCTCTCCCTGACCCACCCTGTAAGTCCCTTGTCTCTTTCCCTGTTAATGCCACATCTCTTCTCTTGTCCCCTTCAGTACCTCTTTTTATTCTCTCATGGTCTCACGGTCTATATATTTTTTAGGCTTTACCCATATTTTTCACCCAACACCACACACACACACACATATATGCAATCTAGGATCCACATATAAAAAAAGAACATGCAGGTTTTGTTTTTATGAATCTGAAGTATCTTGCATAATATGCTTTTCAGATCCATTTTCCTGCAAATTTCAATTTTACTTATGGTTGAATAAAATTGCAGTGTGTATATGTGCCAGATTTTTATTATCCATTCGTCTGTTGATGTACATCCAGACTGGTTTCCTTCTGCTATTGTGAACAGAGCAGCAATCAACACAGATCTGTAAGTATTCCCTAAGTTTTTCTACTGACTGATATGTAGAGTGTAGAATGCAATTGATATCTGCTTGTTTTTACAGGTAGGAGCCTCGAGTTAGGATTTATGCAGAGTCCTCCTGGCATTACAATTGGGTTCCATCTGCACAGGTGCAGAGCCTGTGTTTCTCAGCTGGCCCACTCAAAACACTGTCAGTTTTCTGTTACTACGGTGGAATACTTGAGGCTGGATGCTTTCTCAAAGTTTGCTGCTTATAGTTTTGGAGGCTGACATCCTAACATTCCCTCAGGGGAGTGGATCCAGTGGTTTACAGAACATCGGGTTCCTGACCTTTTCAGTTCGTATAGGTATTTGAGTTTTCAGACTAGCATGGGTAAATAAATGTTCCTCCTGAACAGATCGTGCCAAGTGCTGGTTTCTTTCCCTTTAGCCAGTTTGCAGAAAGCTGAAGTAATGATCATATGCAGTGTGCCCAAGTGACTTGTCCACTCCTATTTCACATTTTAAAATCGTTCACACTCCTCTCCTTTCAGTTCCTTAACTGGACTACATTTTGGTCCTGGCTTTTGTTGGACTCCACCAAAGTTGTCCTGGCCCTCTGGGCTCCTCTCATTTTGTGTAAGTTGTTTACTGAACAAGAAAATAACTTCAGATATGGCTCAGGTATACTTTTTATTTGCTGTATTTTTATTTATTATTTTTTTGGTTTTTCGAGACAAGGTTTCTCAGTATTGCTTTGGAGCCTGTCCTGGAACTAGCTCTTATAGACCAGGCTGGACTTGAACTCATGAGATCCACCTGTCTTTGCCTCCTGAGTGCTGGGACTAAAGATGTGTGCCACCAATGCCCAGCCTGTGCTGTATTTTTAATCTTTCAAGTTTGAATTAATTCTCCTTTTTAGAATTTCTTCCATGTTTTTGGTTATTATACTCACCTATTGACATGTCTGTTTCTACTAGTGACTTTGGGGTCAGAGATCACAGAAAATAATTAGTAAAAACATTTTTTTCCATTCCCATAGCTCAGACACTTACACATAATAGGTGATATGATCGGTTGCGGAGGACAGAAATGCTAACAAGGCCCAAGAACCAGGGCAGTTTCTGTTTTCATGATAAGGAATGTGGATGTAGGCTTAGCAGCTTCCATGACTCCCAGACTTTCCCACATCAGTCTAGTTCTATCATCTTTGGAGTAGACTTGGAAAGGACTTTACATCCTCAAGCTTGCTTTGTACCTCAAGATGGCTGTTGCATTCCAGGCATCATATCCTCAAAAATCATGTCCAAAACAGAGAGGGGTGAAAGTCGGCAAATGGTCCTGTCCTCTGTCACTTGGGAGGGAAATGTTCCTGTAACTGTAATCTCCCATGGAAATTCCCAGAATACTGTGGAGGACTGAGAGCTTTCAAAGCTTATTCAGCTTGCTTGAATTGAATCATCTCTAACTTCAGTTTGGAAACATGGTGTGTTAAAGGAACTACAAGACCAGACATATACATCATATACATACCATACCGTCTAAATGGTGGCAAATGTACGTGTGTGTGTGTGTGTGTGTGTGTGTGTGTGTGTGTGTATGTGTGTGTGTGTGTACATACACACACATGAACAGTTTAATAGAAACATGACACAAAAATCAGACAAAACTTTGCGTGATCAAGTGGCCGCTGGGTCGGAAGGTAACTCAGTAGATCATGAGGTCCTTTGCTTTGCTGGTGGTTGGGTAGAGCTCTGTCTGCACTTTTTAATCAGTGGAATTGATTTTGTATTCCATTTCTATTATTCTCAAAAGGAAATGCATATATTCTTCAGCCATCTGTTCTATTTTTGGACAAGGAAATTATTTTTGGGTGTTCAAAATAGCATTATTGACTTCCTGGGGGTTGGGGGAGGAGAAAAATTTGTTTTAGGCAGGAAATTTGAGCCAGCCATTTAAATGTTGACTTTTTAAGAATGTTTTTTTTTTTTTTTTTTTTCCTTTGAGTGGGTTCCCCAGGTTCTTTGTAGTACTGAAATAAGGTGGTGGTGGTTTCCATCCTAAGTAAACTTGAACATTTACACGAACACCTACACCACAGGCATTTAAATAATGCAAAAAGCTCAGCTGCAGCCAAAACTTGAATTTGGCCTCTGGTTACTGGCAGTCCTCTCTGTCATCTGCCCCTGGTTCCTACATAATCCCCTGAGCAGATTAAACACAAACATCCTCTGCTGGCAATTTCATGTGGCTTCAATGGTAAATTGAATAGTCATCTTTTGTTACCAGAGTTGCCGAGATGACAGTCCAGAACATGAACCCTTATTTTATTAGGGTTTTTTTTTTTTTTTTTTTTTTTTTTGCCAAAATAGCCCAGTAACGGCACTAACATGACCCTTTGGAGACACGTCTTTCTGATGGTGGATTTCTTACCTTATTTATGCAGCTTCTTCTTGGGTGGGGTTGGAGGCGGCAGGGAGGATCAGGGATTTACAGCTGACTCCTCAGGAATTATCCTAATTGGGCGGTCTGTGTTTCCCTGTCTCGGTCTTTTCTGATGGTTATTTTCAATGTTCCTCGGGTCTAGTTGACCTAGGACTATGGTGTCTGAAACCAACATATAGAGAGAAGATTCTGACAGTCGTTCCCCTGTGTTCCTCTTTCCATGAGTGTTCCAGTAGTTGAGTTAAATGTTGATCTCTTGGTCAAGGAAAAAGGGAAAATTAAGATTACAGAACATACTCATGATATAGCAGGTTGACGTCTATGTTACACGGTCCTGACCTGTGTGACCCAAAATCCAGTTGGAACCAGGAAAAAACAGTAAATAAGGACTGTGCATTGAGCACCGGCTGGAGCCACCAACTGTGCAAACTGTGGACTGCTAAATGTTTGTCAAAGTGAGGTCTGGTACCCACAGTGTGAGGAGGCCGAAGCTGCAGAGTGTAACAGCCAAGAGTTGCAGTCAGGCACAACCCAGTTCATTGCCCAGTTCTGATAACTACAGTCTAGCATGAGGTGCTTTGGCAAGATCTGGTGTCTCTATCTATAATAGAGACGTAAAAGCCAGACAGAAATTGTTTAAAAATAGGACTCAAATTAGTGTAATAAAAGTTACTAGTGTGGGAAACAGAAAAGTCCAGGACAGTGAGTCCAGATTGGCCTGATCCCAGGGCTGGTGCTTTTCTCCTCATGGCAGGGTGGCGTCCTTGGTACAGCAGGCCCACAAGGCATACCCTCTCAGCAACCTCAACAAAGAATATATACATAAAATTTCTTCTTTGTCAGGACACACACACACACACACACACACACACACACACACACACACACACACACCCACCTCCCCCCACCCGGCCTGAGGTTGACTCTCTTGTCTCATTAGGTCATTATAAACACTTGAGCTAAGCGGAGGCCTGAATCACTGCCCATCCACAAGGCCAGGAATAGCGTGGACCCCACCCAAGCTCCAGGGACTGACAAAAGGAAGGGATGAATTTTTCTCCAAATGAAAATAAACCACAGTGCTAGTACTGGAGGGAGTTGGATAGATGCTGAGCAGCCCAGAAAACAGCTGCCCCTGAACAGAAGCTGGTTCCCAAGTCGTCCTTGTTAGTAAGGAAGTGGGTGTGGATAGTAGCAAACACCCTGCTACTTATAAGATCTAGTTAGGTCTCAGGAATCCACCACTACCAACTCCACACCTGGGCTTTTCCCACAGTACGGCACTGTTTGTGTTGTAGAAGTTTGGTTGCCACTTAAATAACCCACAGCCTAATCCTTATTTAATTACTGTTCTTCTCTTAAGGTTTTTGTACTTTCCTTTGTTATTTTATCCTGGTGTTCCTTTTGGGAACAGATAATCCACAAAGTGACTCCTGTCCATGTCAGGAGTCATGAAAAACAAAAAATGAGGTGGTGGATCCCATTTACATACGAGCAAGGGCGTCTTCCAGAGGCAGAGTGTTGGGGCCAGGTGGCGTGGGCTAGTGCCTGAGAACTTGAAAATGGGATTTTCCATTTTTTCACACACTATTCATGAGAAATTTGTTCCTGAACTCCAAAAGCACCAAAATTGGAGGACGCTGAAATTCCCTATCTAAAATGGAGACAAGTTTGCATGTCACCTATACAAGCCTTCCTGTATGCTTTGAGTCATTCCTGAAGATGACTTTTCCACTTACCACAATGTGAATGCTATGCAAGTATTTGCCACGTAGTGTTGTATAAGGAATACAGACCAGACAATGCTTATAGTGTTCAGTGTAGACACTGTCAATATTGGCCTAACTGTTGTTTCCAGGCTGGGTTTCTGGAGCCCTGCTATGCACAACCCATGCGTACTTCAGAGTTGAGGAGTTTTTCCCTACTCACTTCCCAGGCTTCTGTCCCTTGCCTCATCCCTCCTCATGGCTCCTACTCGTGAGACTTGCACTTCCGTGGTTTCTCTCCTCATCTCTTCAGTACATTCCTGCTTTGGGTGGTTATGCATCAAAGGTTCCCCCTCCTGACTGTGAATGCAGAGGGTTTACAGGTGGATGGTCACCTCCCAACACTGAACAGTGCTAGTTAAGAGAGTGATGTAAGACAGTCCAATTATCCTGGGAAGATGGCAGTGGCCACCATCACGCCAAGGACTGTGAAGCAGCTTCAAGGAACCCGAGAGGCCCATGAAGGCTTCAAGGGGAGTGCCACACCCAGTGTGGCTGAGGAGGGGTTTTTAGAACCCATGGTATTACTGGACCAAAAAAAAAAATAATGTAGATCTCATGTGAAGATGCTTTTAAAAAGTGGCCTTGTGGAATTAGAAGATGGTGGAGACACAGTGGCGAAGGGTATGGGAATGGTATGGTAGCATGGCTGCAGCAGACAAAGGGCATGCCATTACGGAATAGAGCCAGTCCTCATCCTGTGGGCCAGCCTGCAGCATGGGGCATCAGCTGCTACAGCCTGTGCTGCTCACCCTCCCGGGAGAAGAGAGCTCAGGGCCATCCTGTAGTGCTACCCACAGGCTATGAGTACCCAGTGAGCCACAGAGCAGCCGGAACTGAGGGCCGGGAAGTGTGCAGCAGACTGGGGTGCTCAAAGGTCCTGCCCCCCCTCCCCGATCCCTGCTTGGCTGCAAGATCATCCTGGCTCTGAGCAACAACAACCCCATTTAAACAGCTAGGGAGCTTGCTTTGGGTACTTTTAAAAGTGGCTCATCAGTGGAGGTACTCATCCCTGGACAGCCAGCCATCACTCAGTGAAAAGCGAACTAAAAAGTAGTTCACATGCAAGATCCTCAACCAGAGATTAACTCCCAGTATGTCTGTCCTTCACTCCATTTTCAGCAGGAGAACAAGGACTTCCTTATGGAAATGTTGGCAGCTCGGTACCCTGTGGCTGGCTAGGGCAGTGCTAATAGGCTGTTTACTCAAAGCTTAGGATGTAGCTGGGAGAGGCTTCTCCTGCAGACTGTGGTCTTGGCGGAGCTTCTTTCTCCCTGTCTTGTGTCTGTGGGCCTCTCCCTTCCGTTGTTCTTGCTCTTGACTCTACTGATGCAGGGCTGTCCCAGGCCTGGCTTCTCTTCGCCTTTGGAAGAAAGTGCTGTGGCCATCGCCATCTGCACGCTTCTCCTCTGGAAGTCCTTCTGTCTGCTTGCATGGGAAGGGTGAGGGGCCCACTAGAAGTCATAGTGACCTATGAATATGCAGGAGCTACAATGGGGAGTTGTCCGCCATCCCAGAACAGGGCTTTTGTCAACGGGCCACTCCATGCCTCCAGTCACACGTGGCCTTGTGACAATACGAGCATGTGTGGAACCAGGGCAGGGTGACATTAGTGATTAAGACCCTGGCTTTGCAACAAGACATACAAGGCTTTGAGTCTTGGCTGTAGGGTACCGGGCAAGTTATTTGACCTCTCTGAGGACTGATTTCCTGGTGTGTCTATGAGAGAGAGTGAACCTGCCCATCTGGGTGCCTAAGGAGGCCAGGGTTTGAGGTGGGTGATATTTGTTCAATAGCTTTCTCACCCTGTTCTATGGGACAGGGTTTCCTATTGAACCTGGACCTCAGTGGTTGGCTTAAGCCGGCTGGCTGCCAAGCTCCAGAGATTGACTGGCCCCGACTGCTCAGCACTAGATAACAGATAATATGCCACCAAACCTGGCATTTTACCTGGGTGCCAGGGATCTGAACTCAAGTCCCCATGCTTGCACAACAAGCATTCTACTGACTGAGCTGACTCAATCACCACACAAGGATGCCCTACCTGTGGTGGCCCACGTTTGACTAAGTTTCCCACCCGGAGTCTATTCTGAATTAGAGTTCAAGCTTGCTTGCTCCAGTCTCCTTGAGAGCCATGAGAAAGTTCTGATTAATCCCATGGGATAGGGTATATTATCTCTCTAAGGAGCTACTGATGCCAGCTGTAAGCACACAGATAATGCAGCTGCTTGCTGCTAGTAGGACCCACATGGTAGTGAGCCCGGCTGCTCCTCAACTCAAGGGCAGCGCAGGGAGCAGGTTAACGGATTACGCTGTTCTTTGTTCTGCCCTTTACCTTTAGTTTGTTTGTAAGCAGGTTCAAAAATAAACTTGGGGCTGGCTGATGTGCTGAAAGGCACATCAGCCTTCCTGACCCGGTGTGGTTTCTGTATCTGTTTCTTTTATCTGCCTCTTCTCAGTCCTTAAACCCCTACCCAGGTAACCTAGCTGACTCTTTGGAGCAGGCTCTGACACCTACCCCCACAGTTCCTCACGTCCGCACCCACATCCACTGCCATTTCAAAAAGAAAAATGGGCTCAGTGCAGCTAATCACCCAAGAAAGGATATTTACGCACTCATGGACCAGAGAGCAAATTGGGGGCCAATACGCGCTGTTTTAAATCCACAGGCATCTGTTTTCTCACTGACTCTCTAGGAAGAGTAGCTTCCTCACAGCCTTTACACTGGAAGATACAATGCTTCCCTTATTCGCTAACTGGGTGGTAGCATGTAGGAGAACTGAGCATTATGTGAGTTGAGACCAGCTGGTGGTCTATCAGAGTGTCTGCTTCCACAGTTATTCCCCAACTAAAGCCCAGCTGAGGAAGGCAGACCTCCAAAAGGAAGGTGTGATTCTGCATCTTCCTTTGCAGATGACAGCGTGATGCCATTTTGTCTCCCAGGCTGACAGTAGAAATGCTGGTAGCAGCTTCCAGGAACTTTCCATTAAGAAAGGCCAGTGTAACCACTTCACTCCCTTTGTCCTTATGCATCCGTCCCTCGCCTGCCTGGTGTGTGTGTGTGTGTGTGTGTGTGTGTGTGTGTGTGTGTGTGTGTGCGTGCGTGCGTGCGTGCGTGCGTGCGTGTGTGTGTGTGTGTGTGTGTGTGTGTGTGTGGGGAGGCTGAAGACCAACCATGGGAAAACTGGGAGCTGGAAGAAGGCCCAGGCTCTTGGATTCTTGAAGGCTCTGTGGATTCCCCTTGTCACATCTGGACTAGAGTTTAGATACTTACCTAAAAGACTTAAGCCACTGCTTCTTTCCATCCTTGTGATTCGTGTCACCATAGTTGGTCTACAGAAGTGAGGAGCCCCAGTCCTGAGTTCTGGGTTTTTGCAGATTATTGAGAAGGTTTAGATTTTTTTCTAGTATGTGGAAGCAGACAGGAGATGGCATTGGCTTTGGGGGGCATTTATTATAGACCAATGGGTGTGAGGTAGAGGGGAAGCAGAAGAGGAGGAAAAAAGGAGAAGACAGCCACATGGCCAGGGAGCTGTGGAGCATATCTATTGCCTACAGAGGCTTCCCCACCATGGCCATTATGGCCATGCATATGGGGTTTCCAGAAAGGAAAGTGGTGCCTGTGGGTGATGCCTGAAGGGACTGGTAGCTGAAGACAATGAGCCTTTCATTGCAGAAAGTGCATTTGGGCAGGGCAGTGTTCCAGAATATTCTTCACTTGTAACACGGGGATCATGACAGTGCCAGTCTTGCGTGATTTCAGTCAGCTGTGGTTTGCTCGTCTCTTGGAAACAGATCTTATTATCTTTAAGCACACTATGGGTGCTCTGCCCATCAGGCAGTTGGGTGGGGGTGTTCTTTCACATCAGAGCTGACCCTGCCCCTTGTTGATAGGATTAACTCCCCAGGAATGTCAGAGCGGTGAGTCCACAGCCCTCAGAGTTGGACACAGAAGACTGGTTTATTGAATCTGTCCTGCTGCACACCCATCTGTTTCATATTAAATTGAGATCAGGGTTGAGAGCAGGATGGACTCTGATCAAAACCAGTGAAATTAAATATGAGAGAAGTCTTGAAAAACAGGACTGCTGAAGGAGGCCTAGTGTCATTCCATTCTGAGGAGACTGGGCGTGTTTAAGCTTAGAATCTCACTATCTCAAAGCCTTAGCCTGAAGGTCAGACCCAGGTCTGACTTGGAGTAAGCCATCAGAATGGTGTCCATCAAAGGTTGTCACAAGGATGCTCCCCCACCCCCCAGTGAGTTACATGTGCTGGTGTTTCTCCCATGCCGACTCCAGGACTGGACATGTGGCTTGTTCTTGGTCACTGGCATACTAGCAAACAAGAGCTTGGTTAGCGTCTATGCACTGCAGTTTGAAGAAGCTAGGGCTTGCCTCTTGGAGAATGAGAAAATATGAGTGAGAGCAGCCCTCCTATCTGGAGGAGCCCTCCCAGCTGTCCAGAAATAATGAGTGGCTTTGGTTGTGATTTTTAAAATTGAAGTAAAATTCATGTAAGATTGGCTCTTTCAGGGCATGTTGTTAGCAACTTGATAGCATTTACAATGTTGTGTGACTGTCACCTTAACAGTTTTTAAGACATCTCCAATAACCAGTCACTCCCTTTTCTGATCCAGTCTGCTTTTTGTTTCTATGGAGACCAGCATCCATAATCAGCTTCTTTCACTTAGCACAGAGCTTTTGGCATTCATCCGCACTGTATTATGTATCGATGTTTCATCCCTTCTGCTATGCACCTCACGGTTAATCATAGCATTGTTCACAATTGCCAAAGGGGAAAGCAACCTGTGTCTACCTACAGAAGAATCGATAAGTTAAAAAGGGGAATTCAGTGGTGCTGTGACATAAATTGCTGATATTATAAGCCACAAACAAGGCTTGGGATAGTTTCTTACAGACAGTCTTAAAAGTGGTTGCAGCAATGCAAAGAGCTACCAGTTTTCAGATGGCTTCTCTGCGCCTTGTGTGTGAATCCCTTTGCATGTGTGATCCTTTAGTCATCACAACACTTTTGTGTTTTAGGCAATAATAGTGATTCCATTTAATACATAAGAAAATATAAAGGTTATTTTCCCAGCTTAACCTCGATAGTCTGAGTCCAGGGAAATTGTTCTCAGCACTCATTGTACACAAGGCAATTCTCTGTGACAGGCCAGGACCTTGAAATATTTGAGGGTATAAAACATGTGGCTATGCTCAGAAAGAGGCACCATTCTGTTTCATAGAATTCATGGTGGACACCACTGGGGGAAATGAAACTAAAATCTGTACCGAGAAAAATTCTGATACGTGGATCTGACTCAGACCATTCAACTTTGTAGAAATAATTGTCTATAAAAGTTGTGGTAAAAGTTGCACAATGTTTGGTATTTAAAAAAAAAACTATGATAGACAAACTGAAGTTTATATAACATGTCCAAGGAGAGCCAAGACGTCAGTGAAAATAAGTTCTGCGAAGTAAAATATGAATAGAGCTAGGAAAAACTGGAAAAAGATTTAACTGGACTACCTAAGAAGATTATTCAGGAATTAAATAGTCTTAATGGAATTTCCTTCAGAAAGCTCTTTCAGTACAAAAATGTATCCATGATGATGAAATTGTGACCGAAAATGGTCTTATTCTTAGTAGAGAAAATATCCTGAGGACAGAACATCTTTCTGAGTCAGAACATCATTTATTTTTCATAAAAGATTCTCTGAAGAGGGTGAAGTTCTATCTAAACAGGAGCATGGGTCAGTCTGTAATGTCACAATGGCTTCCTATGATTCAGAGATGTAGAGTCAGCCCCCAGGACGCTGTGAGTGATCTAGGAAGTCTATCCCGATGTAGGCATAGCTGCACTGACCCTCACCCGCCTTAGACTGTACTGTTTGGGGGCAGGACAGATAATGGCACACAGAAAGCCACACGCTCTGGGAATGTGCTGTAAACTTTCCATAGCAGGAGTCTTAACCCCCGAGGGGATGAGGAACATCTCAGAGGTGCAGTCATGTGAACGGGAATACAGCAGTTAGCACACACGTCTAGGGCCTCTCTGAGATCCCCTAGATAGGGGATTAGATCGACTGAGATGCTCTTGGGGTGAGGGGGAGAAGTGTAGAGCAATTTATTCCTTACTTACCTAGGGCTCACAGAATTTTCAGGCATTATGAGAATATTAGTTATTAAAACATAAAGCTTCAAAGTCAGAAGAAATGAATAATTAAAATTTTCTTTTTAAAGTAACATTGCATCATCTAGCAATGGACATGTAGAGGTTTCATATAGTTACTTGTAAAAATAGTAAGTTTGATCATAAAAATAAAAGTACTTTTTTATTCAAAATTTATGAAAATTGAAGATCCTTTCAATTTTCATATCAAAAGAATATATGACATGTAATTAATCATCTGAATAAATACATTTACAGCCATCTGTTTGCTTACGTACTTGTGTTTTTATAAATGAATACTGCTGATATGCTAAAATTTAGTTGATGTGATCTGGGTGACACATGACCAGATGGGATGTAAAGATAGTTTGTTTGCTAAAATAATTAGGTACAGTCTGAAGCTAGTGGCCTTGTTAATTAGCACTGGGTCTTGATTTTTCCCTTTTTTCTTTTTTATTTTACTTTTTATGGTTCTGGGGATCAAACCCAGGGTCTCACACCATCTTGACAAGTGTTGTAACAACACTGAGTTACATATACACCAGCCTATATTTTTAATTTTTACATTGTCCCTCATCTTTTAAAAATATTTTTTGTTTAAATTGGAAACAATCTTATTTTACATATCAATCCCAGTTCCCTCTCCCTCCCATCCTCCCCCCATCTCCCTCCCATCCTCCCCCCATCTCCCTCCCATTTCCCCCCATCTCCCCCCCCCACTCTACCCCCATCCACTCCCCAGGGAGAATGAGGCTTTCCATGAGAGATCATCAAAATTTGTCACATAATTTGGGGCAGGGCTTAGGCCCTCCCCCGTGTGTTTAGGTTGAGAGTGTATCATCCATGGGAAATGTGCTCCTATAGTTCATTGGTGCACTAGGGATAAATACTGGTTCCACCGCCAGAGGCCCTGTAGACGGCCCAGGTCTCCTAATTGACACCCACGTTCTGGGGGCCTGGTTCAGTCCTATACTGGTTCCCCAGATATCTGGCTGGGGCCCATAAGCTCCCCCTTGTTCAGGTCAGCTGATTCTGTGGGTTTCTCTAGTCTGGTTGTGTCCCCTTTGCTCATCACTTCTCCCTGTCTGCAACTGGATTCCAGGAGTTTGGCTCAGTGCTTTGCTGTGGGTCTGCTTCTGCTTCCATCAGCTACTGGATGAAGGCTCTAGGATGGCATATCAGGCAGCCATCAATCTCATTATAGGGGAAGGGCATTTAAGGTAGCCTCTCCAGTATTGCTTAACTTCTTTCTTAGTTGGGGGTCATCCCTGTGGACCTCTGGCATTTTCCCTCATCTTAATTTGAGGGTTTTGTATAATGTGTTTTGATGACAGCCGCCTCCCTTCTCCAGCTTCTCCCATGTCTCCCTACCCACTCTACCCACTTGTGTTTTTACTTTTTACAAAAACCCATTGAGTCCAGTTTGTGCTACTCATATGTCATTGGATGTGTGGCCTTCCACTGGAATGTTGTCTACATACCAGCGACCACAGCCTTAAAGGGAACTGACTCTCCTAGCAGCTGCCACTTTCTTAGCAGCCATCAATTGCCAACATTAATGGCTTCTCAGCTTAAGGGTGAGACTTTGTGCCTACCTCCCCACTCCCTGCTGAGATTTTTGTTTGGCTTGAGGTTGCACTGTGTGTGTGTGTGTGTGTGTGTGTGTGTGTGTGTGTGTGTGTGTGTGTGGTGTGACAACCACTGTGAGTTTATCTGTATAACTGCTCTACTCTGTCCAGTTCTAGAGTAGTGATTTTGAACCTTCCTAACGCCGTGACCCCTTAATATAGTTCTTCATGTTGTGGTTGACCCCACTTCATAACTGTCATTTTGCTACTTTATGAACTGTAATATAAATGACTGTGTTTTCCAATGATTTTAGATGACCCCTGTGAAAGGGTCATTCAGCCCCCACGGAAGTCACAAAACACAGCTTGAGAATTGTTGTTCTAGAGGGTAGCCAAGAACATCGGTAGTAGTTTACAATGTTTCAGGTTTGGAGAGGGGGCTTTGGGGACCCCACTGGTCAACTGGAAGAGGTAACCCATACCTGGCACTGGGGTTTCCTTCTTAGTCTATGGTGTCCAATATGGGCATCGTTTCTCTGCTGTAGGATAGCTTCATTTGACCTCTTTTTATAAATGTTTATGTATACAATTTAGGAGGCTTCTTCAAACAGTAGGCGTCAGTGTCCTACTGCTGTGAAGAGGCCCCACGACCACCGCAGTTATTATAAAGGAAAGCGTTTAATTGGAGCTTGGTTACAGTTTCAAAGGGTTAGTCCATTGTTGTCATAGCGGAGAGTGTGTCGTCCTGCGCGGCAGATATACCGCTAGAGAAGGAGCTGAGAGTCCCACATGGAGATCTGTAGGCAGTAGGTAGGTAGCTGGACACTCGGGCTTGGAATGGGCTTCTTAACCCTCAAAGCCCACTCCCAGGGACACACTTCCTCCAACAGGGCAGTACCTCCTAATCTTTTCATATAGTGCCTCTCCCTGGTCACCAAGTGTTCAAACCTATGAACCTATGGGAGCCATTCTCACTCAAAACACACACTGGGTTTCCGTGTTACCTTTGCAGAAGGTCTCCAGAGTTATTTATCCTTCACCGCATTCCCTCTTTTACCCTTTTTCTTGAGGCTAATGTGGTCTAGGCAATCAGAACTGGGTAAAATTCAGCTAGAAAACAAACTTATGTGGTGCAGAGAGAGAGATTCTACACAGATGTAGGTTTTGATATTTTAGTATGTGTGCTGCCAAAGCAAGTACAGGTTTCAAAATTTTAAATGTTATTTAAAAAGTATACTTGCCACTAATTAAAATTAAAATTCCCAGACCAAATTCTGGATGTGAATAGAGTGTCTCAAGTCATGTATCAAGGTGGTCCTGTCATCTTTCTTGGAGTCAAAGGAACACAGACGGAGTATGGAATCATGGGAACTGTCTACCTGGCCTCCCCTTTAAGGGGGTCCTTCTTATTCAAGACATAAGGGGTATGGGATCACGAGAGGGGTAGGATAGGAGACTCTGTATAGACAAACAATAAGCTGAGTTCTTTTGTGATTCTGCATTTCATGAGGCATTAGTTTTGGGCAGTGGGCTGTGAGCTGGGAACACTGTTACACAGGCTGCACTAATATGCTGTCCTGTCTATGACCAGCCATTACTTATATCTGAGAAGCTTTCTTTATAGGGGCTTTCTTTGACCTAGTAAATGCAACAGTAAGCTTAGCGCCTTTGCCTTTCAAGGGGTAACCTAAGTCAGTGGCTGGTGCAGAGGACATTGACTCTGAGGGCTACGCACAGCGTCCCCTTCTTCTCTTTCATGCTGGTGGTTTGGAGGAAACAGTTGACAACGCAAGAGTTCCCTGTTCCTGGCTACAGTACCCTTCGGAAAGGGAACCTCTCCTCTTTGTGCTTTAGAAGCCAAGAGGGACCCTTCCCTGGCAGATGCTGAGAAATGCATCCGCTCAAACAGCAACCTTGCCATGTTTGTAGGGACGTCAGCTGCAGTACGCTCCTCACCTCTAGTTTCCCCGTGGGTGATGTCACAGTCCCTTTGTGTGAACTGGGAAGGCCATCCTTCTCTTGGCTGTCTGTCCTCTCAGAGGCTCTTTTCACTGTACCCACATCTCTGTCTTTGCCCTTTGCATTTAGATGACTAGAATGCCATGCTTAGATGAGCTTGGAAACTCTCCTACATTGTTGTCCCTTGAGGAAGCAAGGTTCAGAAGGAACAAAATCACGGCCAGATAACCAGCTTAACATTACAGCTGTGGCTAAGTTTGGTCTATAATAGGCAGAACCATTTCTGCCAGAGTCTGGGTTTATATTTCTTAGTTTTACCTAAGACTCTTTAATAATTCACCAGGCAGAATCCCACACCTATTTATAAATAGCCATCAATGACTTGAATCCATGCTGGCTACACAGTGATCAGGACCAAGTTCCATTGGACACACACAAGCTTTGCTTTGTGGGGAACACGCGATACTGTAAGGTATACGTTTAAATGTATGGGTATCATTTTGTTACCAGTGGCATGTTATGAACCTACAAGTGGTTTGCCAGTGTAAGGAAATTAAAGGCATCCTCTTGTGAGAAAAGTTAGCACTGATACATCAGATTTTTCACAAAAGCATAAGCATAATTTGGATGAGGCAACCTATTTGTGTCTTTGTTTTTTCCCTGACACCACAATCTTGATTATTTCTCAGTATAAACTTGCAAGGTTATATAGGAAGGGTCAGTTCTGCTGCCCCACAAGCCTCCATTCTGCCTGTGGTACTGGTTGGGAGACTACACCCTGAAGAATGGGCTGTAGATAAAGAGTGTGTGTGAGAGGCCTGAGAAAATTTACATTTTGAAGAAGCCCACATGGATGCTGTGAACACCCACATTTACTTATTTGTGTATTGCGCGGCTACTCAATATGGTATGGTGTGTGTGTTGCATGGTGGGGGGGGAGGGGTGGAGAGGCTTGTGACCATTCTCTGCCCTCTAATTGTGTGACAGGTCAGCTGCCCTCTAAGTGAGAGAGTACCTCTGATGAGAGCTTGGAGATAACAGAGTGACTTGCCAACTATTCGCTTATTGGGGGTAAAACCATTTTCCAACTAAAGCCAACTGTTGTGTTTAGGTAGCTCCAGCAGAGGTCATCATATGTTCTCTGGAGGGGAATAGACAAGAGAGACGCAGGAAAGGTAGGGAAATAAGGTGGCGATTCAAGGCCAGTATTAACAATGCTTGAGTCAGCAGCATTTTTCAGAGTTCTGGTCAAGCTTGTGCTTTGTAAAGAAACACCATCCAGCTTTCCCCAGCATTTAGAGCTGCATGTTCTATAGATGAGCTCCGGTGTTTCTATCTTCTCTCTGGTGCCTACAAGGCCAACCACCGTTTTTTTAGAAAGCCCATCTATGGAAAGTTCACCATGCTTAAAAGAAACATTGACAGGCATGGAGCCTCCCGAATGCCATTTCCAAAAACCCATTTCCAACGATCCGTAGCTAACAAAATGTGTACAGTGATTATTTGTTCTGTCAGAGAATCCCAAGGTGATAGAATCAGTTGCATGTGAAATTTGCTTTGACAAACCATCCCTGAATGTGTAAGCAATCTGTTCAGCTCTGGAATGGAGAGACTATGCTATTGTCCAAAGTTTCCGATTGACTCCTCTTACAGATGGCAGGATACAGATGGAAGACCTTGTCAGGCCCCTCAAGTCACATGCCGTTTCTTGCCATTACAGTTACAGCAACAAAGTCCTATCTATGTAGTGGGAATTTGGGGGCGGGGCTGTAAGATATGGGTTACCTGAAGAAACTGGATGCTGTCTGTGGGTAACATAGAAGTCCAGGTGCTACTGGCAGGGAGACTGTATCTTTCAATATGTACCTCCAGTTTCTGAAGGTAAGCAGCCACACCTGCTTTGGCATTCTGGAACTTAGGACTGCTCATGTTATCGGATGTCATCTATGGATACTCACACATCTGAAAGAGATGTGTGAGGAGTTCCCGGTTCCAGTCTTGTAGCATGGAAATACAGCGAAATTATTCCTGGACAGATGGCTTGAGGCAAGTGGGGTGGGTGACTTCCTTAAAAAGCTGATAAATAGCATGCAGTCTGTGTCTGGTAGGATTGTGCCTAAGTGCTAGAAACAGTGGCCAGTTAACAACATGGTTTAAATAACACACAGGTTCATTTGTATCTAGATCAGTTATCTAGATAAGATACCTAGTTCAGAATGGATCTACAAACCTCTGGTTTCCACCATTCAGAATGGCTTCTAGAGCTCCAGCCCTGGCATCCATGTTCTCATTGGGAAACACACAAAGGGGGAAAGGGGCAGGCCTAAGGGAATCTGAATCCATGTAGTATAAACAGGCCCCACCAGATGAGTTGGTTTTGTTAGTGAACCCAGATTTCAGGGAAGCTGAGACATGGCGTTTAGCTTGGTCCATTGCTGCTCAGAAAATACTGAGCAGGTAGTAGGCATATCTACCAATCATCTTTCAGGGCTGCCTCTGAGGCTGGGAAGAAGGATACACTTTGTAACGTGGTCCTGGTGCTAAGGTGTTTTAGCTGTGTGACAGCGGCAAATGTATTCTAATGCTCTGGACCAACCTCTAGATATAGATATAGAACTAATATAATCATTATCTTCCTTTGGGGCTGGTCTAGGGCTCATAGGAGGAAAGTCATGTAAGGTGCCCAGGGTGGAGCCTGCTGTTGAATAGTGAGTGGGTTGAATGAAGGTGCCCTGTCTTTCACATTTAGCTGGAGGGACTCTTTGATCACTGCTTATTAGATACACTTCACAAGGCGGACTCCTTGGCATAAACAGCTCCAGGAAACTACTGTTTTCAACTTGCAGCAGCCTCTCTTTCACCCCAGACACAGTGCTAGGTATTTGGCACAAACACCACTGAAGCAATGCTGTTTCGGAGCCCAGAATCTTCCATCCAGACCCTTGGGCCTCTCACCATTCTCCATGACTCAGAGCCGCACTCTGCCTGGAGCCTCTTTGTCCACTGTTTAGGGAGCAGGGAGAGTACAGGGTCTGACTGACCTCCCTGCCAAGGACTGACCACAGCAGGGGTTGTGAAAGCCCAGGGAAGGTAGACCTTGAGACTGCCCACCCCCCTTGCTTGGGGCATCTTAGTGTTCAATCGCTGCGAAGAGACACCATGATCACAGCAACTCTTATAAAGGAAAACATTTAATTGGGGCTGGCTTACAGTTCAGGAGTTTAGTTCATTATCACCACAGTGGGGAGCATGGCTGCAGGAAGGCAGATGTGATACAGGAGAAGGAGCTGAGAGGTCTACACCCAGACTCACAGGCGGCAGGGAGAGGGAGGGGGAGGGGGAGGGGGAGGGGATGAGGAGAAGGAGGGAGAGAGAGGGGGAGAGGGAGAGGGAGAGAGATAGAGAGAGAGATAGAGAGAGAGAGACTGGGGTCTGGTTTGTGCATTTGACACCCCAAAGTCTATCCCCAGTGACACTTTTGTCAACAAGGCTGCTCCTCCTAATCTCTGCCAATTAGTGCCACTCCCTAGTGACCAAGCATCAAATATATTAGCCTGTGGGGGCCATTCCTAGTCAAACCACCATAAGGGGCATGACCTAAATCAATCATACACACACAAACCCTCCTCACAGGGGCTGCTTGTGGGTTATTTTGACCTAAGATATCACCCAAGTCCCAGGACTAAGAACTAGTTTTTTTTTATTTTTTATTTTATTGAAGGTGAGCTGGATGCTCAGACAATTTGGGTCATTTACTTGAGGTCACACAACTATAGAGACAGAGCTGTGATCTGAGCTTGTATTTGCAGGCCACACTCTGAGATTCATTCCTTTACAGACATTGTTTTTTGTTTTTTGTTTTTTTTTTTTTTCAAATAATGGTCTGGGAGCTCAAGTACTTCTAAGTACTATGACCTTTGAAGTGCTCCATTCCTCAGCTCTGGTGGTGGTCAAGACGGACCGATTCTTCCTATGAGCTAATAACAATGGCAAAATTGTCTCTTTAAAAGTTCTATCAAGGGTGCTGACTATTTGGATGGCTATGTGGTTCTTCTAACTTTGGGGAGGAGACTGTTGTACCCAGACTCTGAACCCCCAAAACCACCAAGAGACTAGATCCAGTGCAAAAGCAAAGAGTCTTTATAATTAATGAGTTAGCCGGGATTAACTCGGGTCCTTGCTCCATCTGACACATTGGGTGGAGCAAGAGGGACCTCAAGCAGCAGTGGGGCGGGCATATATTGGGGTAGAACAAGGGGAGTGTCTGGGGGTTTGCTAGTTGCATAGCAACAGTCTCAGGATTGGTGCACCTCTGGCCTGGGAGAACCTGTCCTGTGTTGATTGGTCAGCTGCAGCTGCAGAAAGGTTGCTGTACCTAGAGGCCATCCTGGGGCAGTTGCTATGCCCTGCATCCCACTATTACCAGTAAAGCACATCCAGAGCTAACTTCTGATGGGTTCCATTGTTGCATAGAGGCTATCTAGATTCCTAGTATTTAGGGCAAGGTCGGGAACTCAGCACATGTTGCTGAGTCAGGGGCCTATGTCTTGATGTGTCTTTTCTGCAGTCTGTCATGGCAGGGAGCTGGGCCCTTGAAGAAAATAGAGCCATTGGTGGGAGTAAAGATGTGTGTATAACTGGTAAGCCAAAGACACTGGCCCAGCCTGGGGGTCTTAGGGATGGAAGCCTGGACATTTTCCTCTCATATTTGTCTTTGCTATTTTCCTTTCCAGAACACTGTATACAGAGCTTGATAAACCCATCTTTCCTGCCCAGTTAGACTTCCTTCTTCCTGTATTGTT
The DNA here is from genome assembly GCF_943737965.1 of Phodopus roborovskii. Taxonomy (NCBI): domain Eukaryota; kingdom Metazoa; phylum Chordata; class Mammalia; order Rodentia; family Cricetidae; genus Phodopus; species Phodopus roborovskii. The sequence goes on along the minus strand of NW_026126567.1, from coordinate 16,229,093 downwards.
TCCAAGTCATCTTAGCTTTGTTTCTGGCAGACTGACACCCAAAACCTGGAAGCTCATCACTTCCCTCCTTTAGGCTTTAGGAGGCTGTCAGTGCAATTTTCATGAACGGAGACTAGGAAATAGCAAAAATGGCAGCACTAATTCTATAATTCTATAAAAATCCTCATTACCTAAAAATGTTTGACATCAGAAAAAGACACCTGAAGTGAGTATTCTTAAAGCATTGACCAAGAGATCATAGCAAACATAAAAATAATCTCTAAATCAAACAACAAATAGGTTAGCTGAAAATTAATATAAAATTTATAAAATAAGTTTGTATTATGTTGAACCAAACAGTTTGTAATATCAACCATTGACCAAATCTTTTTATTTTTTCTGAGTTAGTATTTCTCTGTGTTGCCCTGGATGTCCTGGAACTTGCTCTGTAGATCAGACTGGTCTTGAACTCAAGAGAGTCACCTGCCTTGGCCTCCTGAATGCTGAACTAGTTATTTTATTTTTTTTTTAAAGCATGCATTCCATTCATTTATTTATTTATACACCAAATGCTGTTTGCCATCCTTCTTCCCTTCCTAACTTCTCTTCCCCCACTCTTCCTGCCATTCGCTCTTCCTCCATTCCTATTCAGAGGGGGACAGGCCTCCCATGACTCCTCTGCCTCCTACAATCCTTCCTCCCCTTCTTTTTCAGGATTCCATGAGATCTTATCAGCTTCATCTGTGTTGGGATGTTCTGGTCTTGTTGGCATAGAATCCCTAGACTCTGGTGGTGTTGTGTTGGGCTTTCTGTTGTTGAATGTGTTCTTATACTGTCTTCTTCCCATCTCTTCTTCCAGTGGGTGCAGGCGGATCCAAGGCTCCAATGGCGGCAATGAAGCTGAGACATGGCTACTAGCCACAGCGTCCATGGCTGCCCTGAGGCCTTTGGGGGAGGGAGGAGGTGGCCCTTGGAGAGTCCTAAGGGGAATTTGAGGAAGGAAGGCTGTTTCTCCCATCTAATTACTTCTAGCTGGTGAAGTGTGCCCTTTCTTTTCTTTGACCAAAGAGACTAAGAACTCCCAAATATTGTCTGGTTTTTCTGCATCCTCTAAAATGCTGGCTGCAGTGTGTAAGCCTTGGGCTCCAGGAGGACAGACGGATTATTACAGTAGGGCAGGAAGTCGGCGGTGTACCTAGAACTTCAGTTTTTGAGGTGATTCCAATGCCTTCTGGAAAAACAAACAAGTGTTTTTTTTTTTTATTTTTTTATTTAACTATGAAATTCATAGCTGGCTGTATACAGAGCCCATTTTGGACATCTCCTCAGACATTAACAGATTCCCTTTCTGTAAGAACTGAGATCAGGTATGTCCCTAAGCAGGTGATAGGCCACAGCTGACAAATGATTGGACCTGCCTTGTGTAAGCGAACCGGGCTCTCCCCCTTAGGAAACTGGAATGGACCTTGAAAGACAGGCTTTGGGAGCAGGTGACTGGCCCTACCCTAGCTCTCAGCACAGCCAGGCGAGGCTGTGGGGAGAAGAGTGTTGCACACTCCCAGAGAAGCAGAAATGGGGGCAGCACAAGCTGGGCCTTGCCATCTTCTTGCTTCAGCTTGCGCCTCTCAAAGTCTCCCAGGAAGCCTTCCAAAACATTAAAAATCAATGACAGTGACTCCTGCTGGCGACTGTGGGCCCAGCCTACACTGACTGAACAGCGGCTTCTTGATAACGTATATTTTCTCAGAAAATAGATGTTAATTGTAACTGCTACTGTGAGGAGTCTTGGCATGCTTCATATAGTGTAATGGTGTCTATTCTTAATGATAATGTTTTAGGTGTCTAGGTATCAAGGAAAAAGCCTGGACAGCCATAACTCATAGTGGCCACGTCCACCAAGACATCCTTGATGGAACTGTCATCATGATTTGAGCATGGCCTTCCTCACTCTGAGGGTTTTTGTGGCCACAGTGTATTTGCCATGCTTTTAAAAGTGCTCCTACAAGTAGCCCATGGTGCATGTATTGAATTGAAAATCCCTGTGCCAATACTCGGACCCAGTGGATACAAGCTTGAGAGGAGGAAGCAGAGAAAGTACAGCTTAAACCAACGCCTCAGTGACTACACCACTGAATCATGGTGAGCTCAGACCTTTGAGAATTGTAGCTAGACAGATGATGTATTTGAGAAAATGTCGTTTTTATGTATTTATTTATTTATTTGCCTTCAGATTTCTGAGACCAACTCTCTTCATGCAGCCAGACTAGCTTTGAACTCTCAGCAATTCTCATGCCTCAGCTTCTTTATTGCTAGGATTACACTATGCCCTACTGAGGGAATGCCTTATATTATCCAGGAAAGTTTAAGGGTCTTTTGCTCCACGGATTAAAAAAAAAAAAAAAAGATAGAAAGAAAGAAAGAAAAGAAGCTGTCATGTAGGATAGTTTTCAGAGCCGTGTGTGTGTGTGTGTGTGTGTGTGTGTGTGTGTGTGTGTGCGTGTGCGTGTGTGTGATTAATGGTCTTTGATTAGGATGCTATCAGTGCAGTGATTTCATACCGTCTTTCAAACTTCATCCTGGACCAGCTTCCAGACTTCAGTTATGAAATTCATCATCCAGCTCTCGTAGAGTTACTGGAACGATGCTTCCCCAACATTCCCAGGGCTGACACGCCCAGATGCCTGTGCCGCTGTAGTGAAAGGACTGGTTTTCTCCTTTGCCCATCACCAGATGTGTCACTTGGCTAGCCCTGAATATTTTCATTTCAAACTGTGCCGTTCCCATCGACCACAGTTCCAAATTCTCGAGACAAAAACAGAAAAATGATAATCTTCTGGTTTGTTTGACTTTTCTGATGTAGACTTAGTGAAGCAGATGTTATTCCAGGGTCCTCAACCTGACTCCTGAATTTTCCAAAAGCCAGCTCATTTATGTAAGGACTGTTGCAATGGTGTGCTGGGGTTGACTTTGCCAAGAAAAAGATTTTATAAACACATATGTGTACACACACACACACACACACACACACACACACACACACACACACACGAGAGAGAGAGAGAGAGAGAGAGAGAGAAAGAGAGAGAGAGAGAGAGAGTTCTCTTGTGATGTTGGTGACAGCAGCGTGAGTCATACCCAAGTTCATTCACTCGGTCTTTACTGTCTTTATTATGCTAGGTGTAGGCGAGTCAGAGTTGAGTTGGACCCTGACACACTCACAGCCTGGTGACAGAGTCACACGAAAGTCAGAAGTTAGTCAAAAGGTGAGAAGTGGTGTAGCTGTAGCTGGGTAGTGGAGTGGCCTGACCCCAGGCAGCTGCCAGTTGATGGGAGCAGAAGGGAACACACAGAGTTTGTGCTGTGGCCTTTTGGTCCTGATTCTGCAAGTTGTTAAATTTTCTTGTTCTCATTTCTCAGCAGTCGTGCAGAGCTTAGAATCCTTTGAGCCCTCAGTGACAGTGGTTTATAAACCACAGCCCCTGTGAAGCCAGGTGGGGAACCTGTCAGGAACCACCTTCCATGGAGTAAAGTGTGTAGTGGCGAAAGCTTCGCATGCTTGGTCATGACTTCATGAAGGAGCCATGTAGCCTCTTATGATGACTGCTGATGAGGAACAGTCTTTAGGAGCATAAGCTGTCACCGGTCTGTCCTTTCAGTGAAGAAGAGAAAATGCAAGGCCATGGTACTAACGGGGCCAGCCATTTCTAGGAGATGGAGTAAAGAATGTCACAATCCCAATCCTGCCTCCCTGTCCTAGCGAAAATGTTCAGTTCGCCTGGTGTTTCCATATTCCCGGAAAGGTCAGTAATATTTGACAAGCTAGACTGCGTAACCATGGAGATGTGGACCTGCCAGGCACTTTGGTGAGCAGGGCACCAGACCTCAGATGGATGCCTAATGCAGGCGTCCATTTCTGACCCCAGGAAGGCCATGGGGACTTCCTTTCCTCGGTGCACTCCAGTCTTGTTCCACAGTTGTTTTTACCCACTCGGTAGCAAAAGACTCTTTAAGAAGGAGACAGCCTTTCATGCCTGAACTTGTTGTAGAGGCCAGGATGTTGTTGCCCTGTGGGAGAACACAGCGATGTTCACACCAAGATGGAACACGTATCTGTGGTGACCTTGGAGAAGGACATTGGTAGCCACAGGTGGGCGGTGCCAAGACTACCTACAATTACTCAGTGTTTGGAAGCCAGAAAGGCCCATGGCAAAAGAGGAAGCCACTAAAAGGTGCCTGGCAAACTCTGCTCCCTCACAGTGGGAAACTGGGTGGGTGGGATTGATATTTTGATCCTTTAAGCAGGAGAAAGAAATGCGAGTTTTGCAAAATGTCGAGTTCACTAATGATCCTCATCTAAATTATGGAATAGGCTACTCAGTAGACATTTTTTGTCCTTTTGAGAGAAAGCTAAGGCAGCTGGGTGTGGTGGCATATGACTTTAATCCCAGCACTCTGGAAGTAGAGGCAGGTATATCTTTTCAAGTTCAAGACCAGCCTGGTCTACTTAGTGAGGTTCTGCATTAGTAAGGGCTATGAGACCCTGTCTCAAAAATGACAAAACAAAACAAAAGCACAAAAAAAAAAAAAAGCTAAAGATTCAGAAATATATAGCAAATGAGTCACCTTCCTCCTTGTGAATGTTGTACATAAGGGAAGCAGCGAGTAAACATTTGTTAAATGAGTCAGCGTAGATTGGAAGTAGACAGCAAAAACACAAATGTATTCTCAAATGGAAGAATCAGAGCCAAGAAGGGAAAAGCAAATCCTGGGGAAAAGTAAATATTTTAGTATCTGCAGTGATTGACTACAAACACGCAGTTCAGTTCTGAGGGTTCTTGAAAGCAGAGCAAAAGAGTAATTGTCAGGTTCTCGTATTCTCTAAATATTTGTCCAAAAACAAATAGGAGAGAGAAGCAGGTAGAGAATAATACTATATGAATAGGTGTTTCAAAAATTTTTCCTTGGCTCTAAATTCTATGTGAAATTTATCACATGAAAATTGTATTTTGCAAGGAGTGCCAAACAACAAAATATGTTTCAAAAAATACAACTACAGCTTTTGATACTGATTTGCTGCAAAAGCTGAAGGATTTGTATTGAATCATAACTCAGGCAAGACATTTTTGCAGGGAACCATTTTAATACAGAGTGGATTAATTCCTTTAGAAACTCAAAAGGAAACAAATAAATATGGGATCTGTTGGCATAGCTCCCTCAGATACCAAGGTATGGAGAGAGACAGTGTAGCCGAAAACATGACACTGAGAGATGACAGGTATATCCAAATTCTGTATTTGTGATGAGGAAGAAAGCTAAAAGCTGAAAGCTTTAGAACTCAGACATACTGGAGAAGATTTAATAGTGTGTTATGAAATTCAGGGACTTGATAAGATCCTCACCCACAGAGTCAGCGGATGGGGAAGGAAATAATGTGCCAAGATGCTGTTGAGGGATACAGGTTTCAGAACACTGTTCAATAACGACTATGTAAGTTACTTGACGTCTCCAAACCTTGGGATTTTATTTGCCAAAATGTGGTTACCATGTCTTACTTTCAAGGTCCGGTTAGAGTTAGATGCCATAGTGACTAGTTTCTGTTTGTTAGCCTGTAGGTTGCAAGAAACCCCAGTGAAAGTGGCTGAAGTATAAATTTATGTTTCCTTCATGTTATAGATTATGGATAATAATCCCTCTAGTTTTGTTTTCTATCATGATTGGCTACCATCCCTGAAGTCATCCAGATGGCTTGTCCCAACATTGGCTTTGCATTCTAATAGGTCAGGGACTACCTTTGAAGAACACTAGGCCAGAATGTCATCACAGGGTGACTTCAGAAGAGACCTCAGGGCAACCCCATTCCTGGCAATAGAACCAATGACAAATGCAGTACACTTTAACCAGAATGTTAGATGAATGACTAAAAAAAAAAAAAGCTACTGTATGTCTGAGAAATATTTACTAAAATATTCCTCATTAGTCATGTGGAACACAAATTTAAATGGCTGGTCTGTATTTTATCTGTTCCAGTTAAGAAGTCAAGGGTCCTGTCACTGACAGGGAAGGAGATGGAAGGAAAGGGAATTCTGGGGACAGATAGCCACCTCTGCCATACAGACATGTGAGAGGATGCGTGACATAAATTAGGCATTCAGGAGATGCTAGACGTCTTTTTGCTTCCTCCATATAGTGAAGCAAAACCAGAGGGTGATTGCTGGGAAACTAAGGAAAACTTCGCAGGCTAATCTAAGCTCATGAATGTACACGCACCTGCTTACGACATCAGAGATTGGAGGATGCCATACGTATGAAAGAGACAGGTTTGGCCTAAAGGTTAACAAAATCTCTGCTCTTTCAGCCACACGGTCCTGACTCAGGGCTGCAGAAAAGCACTTCTGAGCCTACCCCACCCAGCAAGTGAGCTAGACGCAAGCAAATCTTTGTGGCAGGAAAGGTGTATGGTGGGAGGAGAGGAAGCTCCTATTAGTGTTCCTCCCAATTCAGGTCACAGTGTTACAGAATTTGAAAGTGGGGCTCTAGGGGATTATAAATCATGACGGTGGGGCCACTTGCTGCTGTGTGAGAACTGAAGAAGGTGACATCAGCAACCTGGATGACAGACAGGCCAGGACCTGACTGAGTGGGAAATCAGACTTTAGACTTCCAGCCTCCAAAACCACAAGAGATAAATCCCCATTGTTGAAAAGCTAGCCAAGTCTGTGGCACTTTGTGGTGGTAACTGGAGCTAAGCCAGGAAGCATTCAGAATGTTGTCTACCACTTGCTCCTCATTGCGAACACTATCGCTTACATATAGCTGAGCTGTGATTGTTTTTCTGACTGTCACTAACCCAGTGTTTCAGCTTCTCAGGGTTGCTCTGAATTCCTGACCTTTAAGCCACGGCAACAGTGAAAAGTCACCACACACTCTGGCAGAGAGAACATGAAATTGAACACAGAGAGTCAGTCTCCTGAGTTAGAGGTAAAATAAGCTAGATCCGGGACACAGCCTTGTACAGGATGTAGAAGCAGAATTTGCATTATGTTACAGGCTTTGGTGATATTTTCTTGTGAGAATGACAGATCTGCCCTATACCTGCATTTTCAGATTGGCAAAGTCTCAATTTGGGCTTCATGTTGCCCACGCCTCCTATGCCATTCCCAATCCATTCTTTATAGCAACAGGGTTACCATCATAGCATGCAATCAGTATTTAAATTCCTCCCCAGGATGGAAAGGCCCTAAGCCAGCCATTCCGTGTGCTCTTGGACCACATTGCGGTGGGTTGAATGGGGGGTACCCCACTCTCACCCCACCTCAAACTGTGTCTGTCTGCTGACTCCAAGGACCTGTAAGTATTATTTTATATAGCAAAACAGACATTTAAACTAAGGATCATGGCAATATGATCTTATTATGCAGGTGATTCCTAAATGCAGACCAGTAAATCCTTGTAAGATACAAAAAAACAAAACAAAAAGCAAAAACAAACAAACAAAGACACGATGGAGAAGGAGAGGTAACTATGGGAATAGAAATATTGGAGTGATGTAGCCACAAGCCAAAGAACACCTGGGCCACCAGACTCTGGAGTGTCTCCAGGGGCATTGTAGCTCAGCTGTCTTCTAGAACTACAAGAGGATACATTTTCATTGACTCATGGCAGCCTGTTACAGCAGCCGCAAGGAACTAACACACCTGCCTTGACTGTTACAAGTCAACCTTTTTTCTTCTTGCGGTTCCAGACTCAGCCTAAATGCCATTCCCTCGGGTGTGCTTCAGTTAAGTGCCCATGCTTAGTTGCTGGCCCTGCCTCACTCTTCAGTCACTTTCTGGGTGTTTCCAGAAGGACAGAGTGACCACCTTGCCACATAGTATAGCATACAGGCCACGTCTTGATAACTTTGAGAACAGTGCACAAAGGAAAGGTGTGTGGGAGGGTCGATATAAGCCTGATTCCATAGTGTATGTCCTTCTTGCTAGGTTTTAGGTCTCGGAGCAGTGTGAGATGCTGCCAAATGGTTATTTCACCAGGGGACTATGTGGTTTATATATTTTGTCTCCAAACTTAGGTACAGGATTTCAGGGATCCTTGCTGCAGTTTTTCCTTACTCTCTTATTCAGTGTCTCTTTTCTTCTACCCTGCTGGTAGATAGGCAGAGGACTCCCAAATGGAGGAGGATGGCCACTAACTTTTCCCAAGTAAAATGTCTGATGTTAAGGATGGAAATATCAAAAGGGGGCCATGGCTGTTAAACCTCAACATCAATGTCCCTCATGGTGTGTAATTAGACAAAGACTTACACTATGGCCTGCCACTCAGTTGCAGTAATTAACTGAAGACCGTAAACATGTTGGATTGGGCGAGTTCCCCCTTTGCTTCTGGTGGCTCATCATTCCTGGAGAACTCTCTCAAGAGACATGGTGTTCTCCCTGTGGTTGGCTGCTTCACAGAGCCATTTTCATAAGAGACAACAAGATGACTGGTATCAGGATCATACCAGGGAGCCACCAAGCATACAGAATTATTTTTCATAGGTGTGTGTGTGTGTGTGTGTGATTGTAAGTTGAGCTGGGGCTATGAATCTTGCCATATGCTAGGCAAATACTACACCATGACACTATAATCTCAGTGAGACTAATATTCTTAGTAAAAGCCCATATAGAGACTCTCTTGCTACTGAAAGATAGCCTCTAATTCCTTCTTCAGAGTCTGGGCTGGCCATAGTGAATTGAATTACTAATAATTTTGGTGGAATGATATTCTGGGCCTACTGAGGTTATGTTGTCAGATGGCATGTTGCATATTCTGCCCAGGACTTCTGGAATGCTCACTCCACAGTGTTTTCTCTTAGTACTTGTGCCCTGTTGTTAGACGTCTAGGTCACATGGAGAGGTTCTGTGTGGATGAGTCACCTGCATTTACAGAGCCCATAGGCAGGGCCAGTTGATAAGGTATCTTGTTCCACCAAATCAAACTTGGCTTTGTGATGTCCTGTGCAAGCCTGTGAAAACCCAAAGTGAGACACACCCAGCTGAATTCAGTTAGCTCAGAAAATCAGAAGCTATAAGTTGTACAAATGACTTGTTATACAATCAGGAGGGTATTTTTCAAGTCACTGGAGAAGTATTCTAGAGAAGTCTGGGGTCATGAGGAATACAATCACTTGACCTTTGGAATTGGAGCTGCTCTGATTTCATGGATGGCACTTGCCACTACCATGTAAGTGGAGCATGCCTAGTTTGTAGAGGGCAAATGAGGAGTGAGCTGTCACAGAGAAACCCATGCTCTTCCTTGCCTAGAGCGGAGGGCTAGAGGACCTTTTTTTTTTTTTTTGATGGTGGTGCTCCTTTCCACTGTGCTTAGGTGAATGATGGATGATGTCCTTCTGTGTATATGTTTCTTTTATTGGTTGATGAAAAACACTGTTTATCCAATGAGGCAGTAAGATAGGCGGGACTAGGAGACCAGGAGAATTCTGGGAAAGTAGGCAGAGAGAGCCCGCCAGGGAGTCGCCATGTAGTTGACAAAAAAGAAACAGATCCGGATCCTTCTCAGGTAAGCCAAGATCACGTGGAAATACATAGACTTATAGAAATGGGTTAATAATTAATAATGAAGACAGCTAGCCAATAAGAAGCCCTGGCCATCAGCCAATAGTTTAATAATTAATATAGTGTCCGTGTGTTTATTTGGGGCTAAAGCAGCGGTGGGACCTGGCAGGATAAAGAGGAAACAACAGCAACAGGTGGATGACAGGAAGTGGGTGCTGGAATTAAAGGCAACTGAGGTAAAACTTGATGAGGCTGGACCCTAGCCTGAGGATGTGGAGCATATCATACTGACTGAAATTCAGTATCTCAGACATTCACTCATTCAATAGTAATTTATTACAGAACTGTGTTTGCTGTGTTCTGGGACGATGGTACATCCAGATAGAGCCTTCACAGAGGCTTCATGATCTAGTTGGGGAGATACACTTGTTAATGAGAAGGGTGGCCTTAGGGGAAATACTGTAGTGGCGATTGACATGGGGGCACAGAGGGAAGGTCCCAATCCTGGTCGTGACTTGTGACAAAGTCCTGGATATGGCAAGCAGTGGGACATGAGCTGTCTTTAGTTAAATGATAGGCTTGGGCTTGGCAAGAAAGCTGTAGGCAGAAGCTACTGATAAGAGACCCTGGAGGATGAGCTGAGATCGGCCATCAGCCAGCTCACTCTGAGGCCCGGTCCTGGAATCTGGTGGGTCTGTTCCAAGCTTCCAGCTGGGGACTGAAGATGTACACAGTGCCCTCTCCTGTCTTGGGTGTAATGCAAATCATCTCAACTATGTCTTGATTTTGGCTCCAAAGAGGACTTCTGTGTGGGCGAAACCTTTTCACTCTGTGCTCTATTACATTTCTCATCCATGCTCTAAACTATTTTTAAAAAGAGATAATTTAAAATAAATTACCACAGAGTTCAAAATGGCAGACGATGGCTGGAGCCAATTTCCTTTGCTTCCAACGTGGGCTTGTCGGCCAAGTGGTTTTCCTACATTCCTGGAGAAGTTTTGCCGCCTCCTTTCTATTTCCCCACTTCCCACCCACGTGAAATTTTCATCAGCATCAGCTGTGGTCAGTGGAACAGGCAGTAGGGTGAAATTTGCCTTAACCTCCCTTTGGGGCTAATCTGAGGGACCTGTATCCTTATTAAGCAGTTGAATATTTGCTACGTGGAACAAGGATCCATGTTGCCTTTTATGTCAGTGACAGTATAGCAGTCTCCTTCTTTGCCATTCATAATGTAGCCTGAATCACGTGCCCATCCTCCCTGGAGTCATCACACAGTGAGGTTCTGCTATGGTCAAGCACAACTGGAATGCAAATGCTATCTATTGGCAGCAGCCGATGAGGAACTCAGTTCTGAGTGGAGGAGAGCACCTTCTGGCAGGTACCAGGCCTTCTTTCCACATTTTCCAACAACCCCTGTGACACCTAAACAGGCAGTGTTTGCTGAATTTACCTGGATATCGTACAGTCGCACAAGCACACAATAGCCTTCAGATTTACCTTATTAGGGGAGGGGGGGAGCTCTGTAGCTAAACAGTGGCACTGAAATTATTGCATAAAATTATTAACATATATTGGCTTCGACAAGTTTGAGAATTGTGCTCTTTGGAACCTTTACTTGATTTGAAATGCAGAATCTGACTGTGTAGATTTTTTTAAAAATCACTTTATAGATGAAGATCAAGAATTTCCCAGAGGTGAGGCAACTTGGGACAGCCTCATCCATTGACCTTCAGAAGGTCAATTCTGCAGACAGCGACTCTCATCCATGGCACTTTGCTGTGACTATTTGGGCTCAACTGTTAATCAGTCCCTACAGATTTCTCCCAGCACAAAGGGACAATTTATGCTGATGGTTCCTTTCAGGTTTTATCTTGATCTAGGCAAAGATCCATCCAGTTCTTTTTCCCTATTGAGGACCAGGGTCTGGGAGGCAGGTTTTATTTATGTGGTGGGAGGCTCAGTGTTGGTGCTCACAAAGCACTGTAATTCCCAATTAAAATAAGTAAACCAGGCCTGGGGTTCTGGTGGAACAGAGCAAGGGGCTCAGGGATTCAGTGGTTTTTTTCTTCCAATCTGTACCTGACCTTGCACTGTGTTTGCCAAGCATCTCCCGGTGAATGCAGAAACCTATCCCCCCGCTTCAAGGAGCGTTTCTGTGTAAACAGGCACAGCACACAGATGACAAAAATTAAGATGTACTCTCTAGCCTGCCTTGCTGTATTAGCTAAGACAATTACTGTATGATTTCCCTTTCACATAGCCATGGAAACCCCACTGAAAAGATTTAATACAATTTATCGTGGGAAGCTTAGAAAGAAATCTGTTTCCCCAGTGCTGGAAAACAAAACAAGCCAATTCCGCCCTCTTCATAAAAGGTGTGATGGATGCAAATTGTGCACCTGTAACCTCACCCAGCAGGGACCGAGCTTTCTGGGACAGCATCCCTGAGATAAGTGGACACTTCTTTCAGAGGTGTTGGAAACAAAGCCAGTTCGAGAGGAATAATAATCTCCTTTGATGTGTCTGGAGCTGATTGATATTTCAGAAAGGGAAGCACAGCTCAAAGCTTGCAGTCAACACACAGAACAATATCCCTGCCTGGTTACCAGCTCCACCGGCCTCTGTGGTGTCCCAGGAAGGAAGGCAGCTCCTGACACCAGGGTCTGATCAGAGGGTAGGTTCACTTGGGGACTCTGTTCACCGTGGCTTTCTTTAGGGCTGCACAGTTCAGCCCTGACCATCTATGGCGACCTCTGGGTAGCTTCAGAAAACCCCAAGATTGGAGCCTCAGAAGGGTCACATCCATCATACCAGAAGAGAAGAGCTTGGAAACGCACACCAGGAGCCAAATGCACAGCCAGGACTGAGAGCCATTGTTGCAGCACTTAAATTTCTTGTAGGCAAAACCCTTCATATGCTCGCTTTTTTTTCATTCCCAGCTAGAGATCTGACACCTGGTGATCTTAAAACCACAAAGGCTGCCTACCACTAAACACTGGTTTCTCCCATTCGGGTCCTCATTCTGGCATTGAGTGGATGGCGGGAAGGATGGACAGCGGGAAGGAATACTTGAGGCTGGGGTCCAGGAAAGGGCTCCCCAGCTACTCTTTCTGAGCAGAAAATTACTTTAATCCTTAGAGTGAAATCTTTAAATTTAAAATTTGAATTTGTTGCCTATTAGGTATGGCACTTGGAGAAATGACAGGTTGTCTGGTCCTTTTCCAGGTGAGAACAGTTACTTTCATTTATTTTGTGGCGATCAGATGACATCATCTAAATATAAAAATCTAGATGATAATTAGAGTCTCCTGCCAAGGAGGACTAGATGAGAGTTTTGGAAACGTCTTTCTTGTTTCCTGCTGCTGTAACATAAGGCTGGTACATTATAAAGAAAAGAAAGTCAAGGTTTTAGGGTTTGAGCAGGTTTTATTTAGGAGGGTATGCGTATATACATATATGCATGAAATAACAATGAAATAAGATGCCATAAATCTGAAGGAGAGTGGGGAGAGGTGTATGGGAGGGGTTAGAGGGACAAAAGAAAAGGAAAGAAATGCTGTAATTATATTATAATTTCAAAATTAAGAAAAGTAAAGAAAGAGGAGGGGGGAGAAAGGAATGAAAAGAAAGTTAATTCTCACAGCCGTAAGTCCAGGACATCTAAGCTATAGGCGCCAGCCCGTCTGGTGTCTGCTCAAGGCTGAATCGCAGCTTCCAAGATAGTATCCACATGCTGTATTCTCCAGGGGGAAGGAACACAGCTTCCCACAGGGAAGAGCTAGAGCAAGAGAGAGGGAGGGAGAGAAAGAGGGGAGGGGAGAGAGAGGGAGGGAAAAGGAGGGAGAGGAGAGAGGAGAGAGAGGGATAGAGAGGAGAGAGAGAGATGGAGAGAGAGGAGGAGAGAGAGAGAGGGAGAGGGACAGGGAGCGAGAGGGAGAGAGAGCGCAAACTCCTCCTGCAAACCCTTTTATAGTAGCCTTTATAAGTGAATGAGGGATGACAGAGATCTCTTAACTTCAGTACTCCCTTCACCTCATAACCTCTTCACCTACCAACACTACCTCACTCACTGAGAAGATTAATTTGAGCTTTAGAGGGGGAAACACGTTCACGCTACAGAGTTCTCAAACCATAGACTATGGGCTGAGAAGAGAACACAGTATCCCCAGATCTGGAGACCATATTCTCCACCCACAGGTCAAATGCTTGACTTGCAAGCATTAAGATTTGAATTAGTCCCCAGATCCAACTGTAATCCGAGATCTGGAAAGATTAAGACAGGAGCATGCCTGAGGTTTCCTGGGTAGCTTGCTTAGCCTTCTTGGTGAGTTCCAAGCCAGAGAGAATTGTCTGGAACACACTCTCTCTCTCTTTCTCTCCCTCTCCCTCTTCCTATGGAGTAGTTAATTATTCTCTTCAGTTTCAAGGGAGTCTCTGAGAGTTTATACTCATCTTAGGTTGCTAGATCTGTTTACACTCAATTAGTTTAGGCATTGCCTCTTGTGCTGGCTAGTTTTATGTCAACTTGCTACAAGCTAGAGTGACTGGAGAAAAAAGAACATCAGTTCCAACAAGGTCACACCTCCTAAACCTAACTGGGGACCAAGCCTAAGGGGGGAAGGGTGTGTTAGCATTCAGACCATCACATCTAGTGAGTGTTTCAGAGAGTCAGAGATAGGAACACATGTTACTCAAACCTCTGATGTTCCACATTTTGGTGATTATAGTCTCTACTCTGGTGATTAAAAAATATCTAGTATTCTTGGAATGAAAGGTCTTCTAGAAACTCTTTGTGTCTTCAAAAATGGAGCACTTTGAGGCATCTAAACTCAAGAAGTTACATTCAAAATACCAAGTTTACCAAAAAAAACCCCAAACAAACAAACAAACAAACAAAAAAAACCCAAAACCAAAACCAAAAACCCAAAAGCCAAAAAAGAAACAAACAAAACAAAACAAAGAAGAATGAGCCAGCCAAAAATCGACCTGCCAAACCCTACACATCCAAGAGGGATTTGGAGGCATGCTACTACCCACAGGCTTCAATCAGCAAACCCAGGAAACAAGGAGTGGTCAGTGTTCTACACTGACCGGGTTTGTTCATTGTTGGGTAGAGCAAGTTGAGTCCACCCATACTTCTGGGATGGGAGATAGTCTTGAAACAGAGAACAAGAAGCCAGATGGGATCTGATTGGTTCCCACAACCTAGAGCTGGCTTTGGAAAGCTTTCCCCCCCATTTTCTCCTGGAGACTCTAGTGTCCTTATCTGAGATTGCATCCATGAGAATGGTCCTGTTAAGGCACAGTTGACATCCTGTCCTTGAACTGCCAGAGGGCACTGTTTGTGCCTCCATCAGAGCAGATTTTACCCTCTGATAGTGTGGTGAGTCTCCCCTCTCCCATAGCCACTACAGTCGCTTCTGAGATCTTTTAAGGTAGGAAAGATGTCTGCGGCATGAATAAGTCATTGGAAATGTGTTTCCTTTAAGAATGCATGAGGTCTCATCATACAGGAAGTGCCAAGCTTACTTGGGGCTATTTATTTTAATATGCAGAGCTCAGAGCACACCATACCCTAAATCCTTAGTGACTGGTTAATCAGCAAGTTATGACTGAAGAGAGCTCCAACCTAAGGACCAGGTGAGAGGGAGTAACGACCTCTGCCTACTGGAGAGCTTTATTAATCAGTTATAGAGCAGCAATGTTACATCACATTATTCCAGTCCTTCATCCTTAGAGCTCAAGGTAATTCTTAGGAAGCGCCCTGCTTAATTTAGAAAGGAAATAAAAGGGCTGCAGACTTTATAATTACTCACCTGTCATCACTGCTCGCCATAGAGCAAAAGTAAAACTCAGATCTTTAGGACTTTAGATTCTAGTCCCATATACTTTCCCTTAGGCGATTCCATTTCTAGAGAGAAGAGCTAAGTGCTTTAGGTAAGCAGGGATGAAGGGGGATATCTTTCTGTATATGTCTTTTTCTTATTGGTTGATGAATAAAACACTGATTGGCCAATAGCCAGGCAGGAAGGATGGGCGGGGCGACCAGACCAGGAGAAAGGAAGGAGAGAGAAGCGGCAGAGAGACGCCATGCTGCTGAAGGCGTAACATGCCAGATTATGAGTAAGCCAAAGCCTTGTGACAGTGCATTGATTAATAGAAATGGGTTCATAATTAAGACAGAGCTAGCCAATAAGAAGCCTAAATCATCAGCCAACAGTTTAATATTAATATGTCTATGGGGCTGAAGGGTGGGACAGAAACCTCTGTCTTCACAGAGATAGGTCTCCGCAGTAAGACAAGGCTCAGATCCTAGTGGCCCACTGTCCTTCTCCTGGAGTTTTTTTACATCCGACTCATGGCCCATTAACATACTGTAGCTTCCAGATCAATATCGGCTCTGAGACTAGAGTTGAATGATGGGAGACGCTTGAGATTCTAGCTCAGCTCATGCTTACCCATTAACATTGCATTGGGAAAGGATGTCATGAATTCCCTATACTTCGTGACAAGTCAATCCATAACACATCCACTGAGAACCTACTGTGTGCAGGCATGCTAGCTGCTAAGGACTCTTGTGTGAGTCCTAGTGTGCATTTGATGCTCTAATGGAAAAAGAGGGGCATCTAAGAAATAAATGGTTGTAACTGTACAGATAGGTAAAGCAGAAAGAAGTTCAGGGATAGTCAAGGGCCTCAGCCCTGAGGGCTGACAACAGTCACCAGGTGCTGTCATGAATGTCAGTGGCACCCACTGGGGATACATACTCTGCACAACCATCTAGTCTGTAAAGCAATCCTAGCTGAGAGGACGGAAATACCATGCAAACTGGAAAGAGAGAAGAGAACTGGCCATGCTAAGAGAGGAGGAATACTCCTAGGAAGAGAGAATGGTGCATGGAGGCCTGATATGGAGACATGGAGCATGCACTCAGAACCAGACCCTGTGGCTCAGGATGGAGGGAGGGGCTGCATCTGGGGGAGAAAGAGAAGGCAAGACCCTGCAGGCTTTGGCAAGGAATTTGGACAGTGTTACAACGGCGATGGAGAACAACCAAAGAGTTTAGAGCTGGGGATGACAGTACCCGATTTACATGATTCGGGTTGTGAGCGCTGGCTGGAGTGGAGTGGAGGAAGGCTGTGTATGGAGAGAGCCCTGGGTGCCACTGCCAGAGTCAGTTTGCAGAAGGCTCATGCGCAGGGTGATAGTAAACACTGGCCGCCCATGTTTTCTTTCTCGCATTTGCGAAATGCTTCATGCTTCCCAGAGCACCTTCATTGTTTCGTTTGGTAAACATGAAGCCCTAAGCAATGAAGCGTGCACTATCACCCTGCTCCACACTCACAGGAACAGGCTTTGAAGGGGAAAATGCCCCCACCCCCAATCAACCGCCAGGGACTCCTGGAGCTGACAATCAAATCAAAGGATTGGCCAAGAGTGGATAATCTTAAATCCACTGGATTCAGGGTCACCCCAGGGTGTCGGTGAGGGTGTTGACCTAGTCTGGGTTCACCATCCCAGAACTGGGGTCCTAGCCTGAACACAAAGGTTAACAGGGGCGGGGAGGAGGTGGGAGGGGGAAGGGAGCCAACATTATTCATCTCTCTGCTTCCTGGGTGTAAGCAGTTGCCTGGTGCTCTGGCTGCCATAGATAGCCTTCCCCAGGACAGTGGACTCTGTATGTAACCTGTTAGCTGAGATAAAACCTTTCTGAGGGGCCCACCACCCAGTTCCCAAATACATCACACATTATTATTACTTATGAATGCTTGGCCTTAGCTTGGGTTGGTTTGAGCCAGCTTTTCTTAATGTAAACCAACCCAACTATCTTTTCCCTCTAGGCTTTTATCTTTGTCTTCTGTAGATCTAACTTTCCTTCTTACTCGGTGGCTGTCTGGCCGTCTGGCTGTCTGTCTGTCTGGCCCCTGAGGCCCTTGTTCTCTTGCTGCTTCTTTGCCTTGGAGAAAGTTAAGCTTTTATTTGCACATGATTATCAATTGGAGATGGCTTCTGGGCTAGAGATGGAGAATGTGTCCACTTCTCCTTTCAGCTCGAGGACCCCACTGCGCCATTTTCGAACATTAAAGGATTAATTCATTTTCCCCAAGTGCCAGGATTTAAAAGCAAAGAAAGGAGGAAAACCCCCAGTGGGGGCAGAGGGGGACGGCTGTTTCTACAGGAGCAGCCCAAGTTATCCAAACCAGGTTCATTAGGATCACTGCATTCCTTGAAACCTTCTCCTTCATCTTTACTTCAGTAAGTGTGGTCTGATGAGCTGCATCCAGCATGCTCCCCGCTCAATTAAGCATCAGTGTTTGGATATAAACAAGTCAACACTGTTTATACTGAGTGAGGGACATCTCTTTCAGAGACTTTAGTTGGCTGAGTAGCATGTGCTGAGATGTAGCCCCTCCCCCCCAAACACAAATTTCTTTTCCTGTCTATGAAAGGTCCCCTTACTGCCAACCCTCAAACACAACATCCCAAATGGCCAGAGCTGCTTCTGTGTTCAATAGGGAAAACAGATACAAAAGCTTCTTAGTTGTCCTCACCTGGGGACCCCTGCAAAGCAATCTGTGGCTGGTGTTTAATGGGTTATAAAACTTCTATTGCACTAGGGATACATCCTGGTTCCACTGTTAGAGGTCCCCTAGACTGCTAACTGAGACCCAAGTTCAGGGGGTCTGGATCGGTCCTATGCTGGTTTCCCGGCTATCAGTCTGGGGTCTATGAGCTCCCCCTTGTTCAGGTCAGCTGTCTCTATTTGTTTCTGCAGCCTGGTCTTGAACCCTTTGCTTATCATTTCTCTCTCTCTGTAACTGGATTCCAAGAGTTTGGCTCAGTTTTTAGTTGTGAGTGTCTGCTTCTGCTTCCATCAGCTAACTGGATGAAGGCTCTAGGATGCCATATAAGGTAGTCATCAATCTCATTACCAGGGAAGGGCATTTAGGGTAGCCTCTCCACTATTACTCAGATTGTTAGTTGGGGTTATCCTTGTAGGTTTCTGGACATTTCCCTAGTGCCAGATTTCTCTTCAAACCCATAATGGCTCTCTATTATGGTATCTCTTTTCTTTCTCTCCTAGATTCCTCCCCTGACTCAATCTTCCTGTTCCCTCAAGTGCACAAAAGGACTTTGGGAGCACATTCCCCATGGAGGGATACTCCCTTAGCTTAGAGACATGAGGGAGGGCCTAGGCCCTACCCCAAGTGACTTGAGAGATTTTGATGATCCCTCTGGAAGGCCTCACCCTCCCTGGGGAGTGGGTGGGGAATAGGACTTGGGGGGGTGCATGGGAGGATGGGAGGGAGAGGGAACTGGGATTGATATGTAAAATAAGAACAATAAATAAGTAAAAAGAAGGAACGAAAGGGGATTTTCATCACAATTGCATCCCTGTGTTTCTCCAAGACCCCTCCCAGCTGGATTATGCCCTTGCTCCTGGACCTTAGTTCAGAGTTTTGGTGAAGGAGCAAGCAACAGGGAGAACCACTCTTATCTGCCTTTGCCCCTGTCACCAGGGACACCATGTGAGCTTCCAGAGCTTCCAGATGTCTGTTAGAGGACAGTAATGTGCACTCAGGCTTTATTTATTTTTTCTGACTGTGGTTCTGTCAGAATTAATTTACTTGGATTTGTTGTTTTGCTCAAATTGCTATGCAATTTACTAATCCAGAGAACTGTAAGTGTAGCCCCCAGGAAAGCATAAATATGAAATGTAGGCTAATGTGACTTGGTGGAAGATAGAGAACAGAAAGGAGGTGTGTGTGTGTGGGGGGGTGGGGGGTAGGGGGGGACTAGAACCTAAAGTTGCCATGGTCCAGAGGACTGTTCAGTGGAAGGTTTGAATTGTGTTTTGAGAGGGAGGGTTTCACATATAAGAGTTTGAAGCTTCCAAATGTACTGCTGGGCTTGGCTTTGCTACTGCCATGTCAGAATGTCACCTCCTTCCCACTGTCCCATCCCAGAGGTAGAAGGAAGGGCTGGGCTCTTATACATTGGTGCCTGGGTTCTGGGCTCTGGGATTAGCTCAGTAGAGAACTCCTCTGTGACTGACAGCAAGAGAGAAGACAATTGGGATACTCTCTGTTCTCTGTAGACTCCTGGAATCCATGACCTCATGCCCTAGCCATCCTTGTCCCCACACTTGCTCCATTAACTCATTCCCTGGCTTTTGTGAACAATCCTTTCTAGTCCCCAAATGTCCCCTACTTTTCCAGGCTTCCTGGACTCCCTGTTATCTCCTCCTTTTCTCTATTTTACTCTTTGGTGGCACGTGGTGATAATAAATACATTTGCCACACTTGGTTAGGCTTGCCTGTGCAATATTGTGCAGGCTTTCTTGACTACAAGTGACAGAAAGTGACTGTGACTAGAGAGGGGGGAAGAGCTTGTCAAATAGTATGTTAGGCCCTCATAGAACGCAAGAGGACATTGGAAACCTAAGTCAAGAGACAGACAGCAGGGGCTGGCTGTTCCTGGGAGTCTTGGGCTTAAGAAGAGTGTGTTAGCAGGATTGGTCCCAATGAGGTACAGGAAAATCTGACTGCTCATTTCTGTGGCTCTTGGAACATCCACTATGACTCAGAGTGGGGATTGCATCTCCATTGAGCATACTTCTATGTACTTTGTAATACTGGAGCACTTGGGGATTTCTAGGGTGAGGAGTGTACTTTGCTCCGTTCACAGGCAGGTACGTGGTGGTTAATGCTGGTGGTGATTTTCACCCAGGCTGAATGTATGTTCTAAGGAGAAACCATTGGTTCTGACTCAATAGGGAAGCCTTGCTGCTTGTCCTTCTCTTCTTTCTAATGTGTTAGGAACCAAGGGGAGCCTTGACTCTTCCTCCTCCGTAACCCTCCACGTCCCCAAAGCAACCTAACTGATGTAGGGTAACATTCTCGTTCATTGTAAAGATTTGTCACTCATATTGATTTAATAAAATGCTGATTGGCCAGTAGCAAGGCAGGAAGTATAGGCGGGACTATCAGACAAGAAGAATTCTGGGAAGAAGAAGGCAGAGAGGAAAGTCGCCAACCAGATGCAGAGGAAGCAAGATGAGAATGCCTTACTGAGAGGTACCAAGCCTTGTGGCTAAACATAGATAAGAATGATGGGTTAAGTGGTAAGTGTTTATTAGTAATAAGCCTGAGCAATAGGCCAAACAGTTTATAATTAATATAAGCCTCTGTGTGCTTATTTGGGACTGAATGCCTGCAGAACTGGGTGGGACAGAAACTTCCATCTACACCTAACTGCTGTGTAGGCAGCAGAGGTCCTCTATCTGTAGGCTGCAGAGGCCCCATGTCTGTAGGCTGTGTTCAGAATCAGACACGGCTGTTTACCTAGGTGACTGCCACATAACTGTTTCCTTTGCCTGTTTCCCTGATAAAGGGGTCTGGTAAAAGATTCCAAAGGCATTGCAGAAATGGGAAAAGGGGGATTTTTAATATACATGCAGTGACATTTACAGCTATGCCAGCAGCTCTAAAACAAGTTGGCATAGATTTACAGCGCACAAGATAATGTCTTCGGCTCATATTCTGCTGGAAAAACAGAAAGGAAATATTCCAGCAATCCATAATATCCATCATCAGGGAAAGAGGGGCACCTGGTTCAAATCAGACTTGAATGTGAAGTCTGAGACTTTTGTGGATCCTTGGGGTGGACAGATGTCTATAAGCATAGAGAGAACCCTGTAATTCTGTAGCAGAGACAAGGCTTGACTTAGTTTTGGAAAATCAGTCCTCAATCTTACTGGACAGTCAGTGTTTTCTCTTATTGCAGTACCTGTTATCTGCTGGCAACTTTGTATTATCTTGTGAGCTTACCCAGAGTATCTCCAGTTTTCTGAATAAGATTGGAACATCTTTGGCGCCATGTAAAGAAAGGACTCAATAAGATCATATGATATCTGTGGATATAAAAAAATACATTTGTAAAATATGGTGTCTCTTACCTTAAAGGATGTAGTAGGGAAGTGAAATATAATCCCTCAGTTCCAGAGGTGAACCATGCTTGGCAGGCATCAGACTTGATCCCTAGGTCACAGTCCAGCTAGGTTCTGATAGACAAGTAGTATGTAGACTGGACAAGCAGAGAAAGAGATGACTCAGAGAGGCTTGGCAAGGTGGATGAAAGAAAGTGTCTCTTCAAACAAGAGCAGAAGGCCTGAAGTCAGATGGAAACAGACACAATGTCAGAGACTGCATGGATGAATTCCACCTTCTCCTGATGCCCAGCTGCTTATGTCTACAAAGCTGGAAATGGACTCTTGGTGGACTTCTGGAAGCCACCACACATCTCATCTCTGGGCTTTACCTTCCTCACCTGGCAGAGCTAGGTGCACTAATGTTCTGGGATTGTTAGGCTTTTATGTCAGCCTCCTAGTCCATACTTGGTGGCTTAGAATGACAGACACTTGTCTCTCATGGTTCTAGAAAACAAGGTATCAGCAATTCCATGCTGCTTCCAAGGCTCTGGGTATAATTTTTTATGTTTCTCTGCCTCTGCTAGCTGCTGGCATTCCTTTGGAATTGTTTGGCTTATAACAATATCTTTTCAATCTCTGTTTTCCTCTTCCTGTGATCTTCTCAGTGTTTGCAAATACTGGGAACACCAGCTATTGAATGTAGGGCCTACCTAATAAATCATGACCTAAAGTTCATTGCATTATAAAACCCTGGTGAAGTGTGTGAGTGTGTGTGTGTGTGGGGGGGGAGGTCAGACATTCATCTGGTATCATGTTGTTCTCAATCTCTCTCTATTTTCTTTTGAGACAGAGTCTCTCTCAGTTGACCAGTTGACCAGCCAGCCCCAGGGATCCTCCTGTTTCCAACTTTCACTGTTGGAATTACAGCTATTCACCATGCCTGGCTTTTATGTGGATTCTGAAGACCATTATATAGACCATATAATCTGCACATTATATACTGATGGAGCCATTTTCCCCAAATGCAGACTCTATTTTAAAATAAGATCTCATTAACAGATATCAGGAACTACAGGATATGCTTATCTTTGAGAGGACATAGTTCAACCTGTTACCTTTTCCCATAGGCAGAAGGCTTCAATTTGCCCAAGGCATGTTGAATAAACTTCTAGGCTATGTTATCAGCCTAAAAGAACTTAACAAGATTGGCCAAGTTCATAGATGATATGCAAGTTGAAAAGCATGGCATTCAGCTCTTTATCAGTCTCTTTGTGACTGACTTCATACTCTCCTATCCATCTCTACTGTACTTAGAGAAGAGTGTAATAAAATATCAGTATACTCATGTAACTCTTCAGAATTCTTTGTTGAGTTCACTTTGCCTAAAGCATGAACTCTTTACTGTAGGATTGTTGCTGGAGCTTCCCCCAGATGTTTCAACCCCAAATAAGTACACAAAGACTTATTTTAATTATAAAACTGTTGGCTGATGACTAGGGCTTCTTATTGGCTAGCTTTGTCTTAATTACTAACCCATTTCTATTAATCTAAGTATTTCCACATGGTCTTATCTTACCGGAGAAGGGTCTGGACCTGTTACTGCTTTGGTGGCCTACATGGTGACTGTTATACCTTACCCCAAATTCTCCTTGTCCTAGTCCCACCTATCTTCATGCCTTATTGGCCAGACAGTGTTTTATTCATCCACCAATAAGAGACGCATACATACAGAAGGACATCCCCATTATAGGATGAGCTAACTATTTGTGATTTTTTCCCCCCATTCTATTTCTAGTGTTGGTTCATAGCTCAGAGCCATGAAGAAAGAAGTTAGAGGACAGAGTTAGATTAGTGAAGACTAACAATTACCCCAAAGAGGATAAAGAGGATAGAGAAATGGGGACAACAATTACCTATACAGGGCAGATGCTCTGGCAACAACAGTTACCTTCAGAAAGTGCCGAGGGAAAAAGTCACCTTGCAGAAGACAAATGACATGGTGACAGGAATAATTTGTAGAGAATAGTTGGGCTAAAGAAAATAGTTGCCAATCAGAAGACAGATGGCCTGTGTACTACCTTTAACAGTAGAGGATGGACAGCATTGGCATAAGAGCTGTGAAAGATCAGGTGAGGACACTAGTTACTTGCAGGGAACAGATGGGGTGATGTGTTAGAGAAACTGAAGGGTTTTGGCGCTTTGTTACTTGGCCCCATGGGCTTGGGTAGAACTCCCCTGCAGTGGGGGCGTGAGAATGATGGAGTTCTTCACCAGATGGCAAGAGTGAAGAATGATCTTTTTCTTTCCCCCAGACTCTCAACCAATGGGATGATGCTGCCCACATTCGGGACGGGGCTTTCTTCTCAGTTAATCCTCTCTGGGACCACCTTCACAGATTCATCTAAAGATGACTTTGCTGTGCTCCCAGGTGCTAATCAAAATTAGCTACCACAAATCCATCCCCTGTCAAACCTGATTCCCAAACATTCTTCCTTAAACCACAACATTCCACCCTGATCTCCAAATGCCTCTGTGAGTCTCATGATGCATTTCATCTATTTCCAAGGGTTCCCAAAGTCTTAAGAATTATAAAATAGTTCAAAAGTCCCATCCAAGTCTCTCTTGGGATCCAGGACAAATTTGTTACTATGCGTACTTCCTATAAAACAGAAGCAAAACTTTCTATACTTCCAATGTAACAACCCCACAGTGTAGACATTACTATTCCAGAGAGAGAAATGGGGCCTGAAAATGAGTTCCAGGACCTAAGCAAGACCAAACTGAAACGGTGCAAACGTTAAATCCTGGACCTCCATATCTGGCATCTGGCATAAGTGGCGGTATAATGTAAACTCCTAAGGGCTTAGACAACTCTGCCTTCGTGACCTATTCTACAGCCCATTCTCTTTTGGTCTGGCATCTATGGTTGCCTGTGACTTTCCTTGGCAGATGTTTCACATTCCTGGAAACCTCAACTTCCTCTGCATCTTCAGCTTTACCCCAACTTCACACATTGGCATCTCAAGGGCTTCCTGCAGTAAACCTGACTTTGCTACATTAAGTTTGCATTGTAGCAACCAAGACAGCAAATCCATTTTGCTACTCAATTTCTTTTGAAATTGGGACATACAGTTATATGACCCCACAACTATCATTTTTTGCATGTCTACAAAATTATCATAAGGATGATGTTAAAATCTGCCACCCATTTGAACAACAGCAGTGGCCTCTGTATGCCTGGATAGCTGAATTCTGGGAAACGCTTTCTGAAGTGGCTCCTTGTGAACAGGGAACCCTGTGTCCCTCTCTTAAAACCTTCTCAATAGAGTGAAAACCTTATCCCTTTGAACCCTTGATAGGTGGAACTCAGCCAACTCCTGAAATGTGTTATGGTCTAAAGACATCTTTTCCATTTCTTGGATGTAAATTCTTGGCTTTGTTTAATTTTATTTATTTATTAAATCTTTAGTAGCTGTATTTGGTCTCAATTTCCCATGTGCTTTGTCTCCACAGAAAGTGCAAGTTTCTCAAACCTTTCTGTTCTGTGATTTGTTCCTGTTTTATCATAAACCTAGCTCAAATCAGCTAGCGATGACAGTGCCATGGTCTGAATGCTGAGTTGCCTTGACATTTCTCTCACCAAATTAATTACTCCATCACTTTCAAAGTCAGCCTCATGTAAATCTCATACTGCTAAAAATATCTTGCTCAGTGCTTAAGGGCATGCCTAAGGTGAGATACCCTCACTGTTATTACTGAGGTTGAATACAGTGAGTTGGGGCAGAGTGAGGACAGTCCCTTGTCACAGATGCTCATGTCCGAAGGTATCCCCCCCCCCCATTCTCCCAACCTAATACCAGAATGTATCTGTCAGACATACACACACACACACACACACACACACACACACACACACACACACACACACACACAGAGTAATGGAGACAATGCAAATCCCGGTCCATTCCTGGCCTCAAATTACTGCATCTAACGGCTAGCAATGCTGGAGCGGAACAGAAGTTACTGCAAAAGCTGAGGTGTCCTTTGTTCAGGCCTATTGAGTTGAGACTCTTCAAAAATCTTTGACCTGAGGAAACTAATAAAAAATGTTAAGTAGTTGCCCCATTCAGTCTCAGGAAAGCATGTTAAGTGTTCTGTAAATCTTAGCTGTTATTTCAGAGGGGAAACACATGCAGGCCACTGCCACGAGGAAACAGATGCTTGCCTTCATTCTGGCAGTTGTCACGATGGTCTACAATTGTGTCTTTGCACATGTGCTTGCCTTATAGAGTATGTGAGCTGTGTCCAGCCCAGAAAATGGCAATTAATGAATTAGTGAATTAATGGAGTTAATAAACTAATGTTCTCCCTTGTTCAAATGATAGGCGTTAAGAGAATATTTGGTGGGGAGATTTAGTTAAAAACTGTTGAGGGGCTGAATAGAGATGGTGATAGCTAGATGTCTGTAATATGTTTTCTGAGATGCGTGTTGTAGCAAACTTAGGTCTATGAAAAAAGAAATAAGATAGCTTGGAACCTTGGTCTCGGAGTTTGACCAGTGACATGGATGTAGCTTCATACAGTGGATAATCTCTCTCTGGATTCCAGTGAACCAAAAGGTGGCCTGGGTTTGATAGAGAAGAAACACTGTCCAAGTCCTCTTTCTGATTCTCTTCTGTTCATTGCATCCAACAGCTATGCATTGTATTCAGTCTTTAAGAAATTGGTGCCACATGGAAGAAGGCATTCCATGTTAGACAGTTCTATAGTAATAATAGTAATAATAATGATGATGATGATGATGATGATGATGAGCAGGAACCCTGCTTAGTAAGTTGAGGTCATAAGTGAAAAGGCAGCACCAGCTCTGATTGCTGGAAATGATCAGAGTGATGCTTGCCTAGCGTTTTAGATGGATATTCTCCCAATCACCAAACTATTTGATTACTATTGAAGTTTTGGTCTGGAAAGGCAGACGGTCTCCAAGAATGTGGAAAGGACATTGTCTGCTCCTTAGAGTTTTTCTTTTCTTAAACTTGCATTTGTATGAAGGTCTGATTGTATGATTTTTATGGCTCCTTAAAGTTAATTAGATGCTAAAAGAAAAGGGAAAAGTCTGGATACAGGCTTGACTGCTACTCCACCACACCTCACTGCAGGGACACGCTGACAGCTCGTCATTTGTGTGGTGATTTTGGGTGTCTAGTCACCTGGGTCAGCGGAGGTCTATTTAAGGTCAATCATGACAAGCTCTAGAACCAAAGAATAATACGAACCTGGCAAATCAGGTTGGAAATTATTTATTCTGTCAGACTTCTTGAGCAGGAGGTTTCCTGGGTTCAGGCTGAGTGATGGCATTCAACATGTATACTTATTCATCTTGACAGCTAACAAGATAAACATGTCAGCCCGTGATCTGCCAAACGCCTTCCCATGAATTCCACTTAGAAGTTGCCCACGATACATACTTTGGAAGAGGGACAGATATGGCCTTCAAGGTGGCAGTTGTAAAACTGCTCTGCCCGGCTGTTTGCCTGTGAGGGACAGCTCACTGTTGCCTGGCCCAGCTGACAAGCCGGGGATGGAGCCATTGCCATGTTGAAGGTTACTGGCAAGGGGCTGAGCATGGTCAAAGTGTGTTCAGGGGGAAAAGGCACAATTAGCTGTTCACTGCACTTGTTTCAACTGTGGCAATTAGGGATGTGCCAAGAGATGTGGCCCAGGCAGGCTGGACTGTCAGGGCCAGCCTCTGTTCTGGGAAACCTATGGCATGGCTGAGGTTGGCAAGCGAGCAAATGGTGGCCTAGGGAAACCCACACTGTGTCCTCATACTGCCTGCCAGATGGTAGCTGAGTGAATGGGCTCCACATCCCTGGAGCCCACAATGACCAGAAAGGACACTTGTGAATCAGTTTGTTTCCTTTGCTTGGTCTTCAGCCCCTGTTGACAAGGTCTAAGGATAGGATGCTTCTGAGTGCAAGGCACCCACGAAGGACCTGCATTGGAGAGCATGACTTCTAAAATGGTCATGCCAGGATTACAGTTACAGAAAATTTTCTGTCCCTTCATTCTTCCATTGCTCCCCAGGCAGGAGGCTTCTTTCCCCCCCCCCAATTCAAGTGCCAATCTGGACAGCAGGGGGATCTGTTTTCCTGTGTTACCCCCTCAGTATGTGATTTTTTTTCCTTTTTTTTTCTTTTTGCCAGTCTTATACAGGCTCTAGGATAAGGTCAGTACTCCAGACATGTACCTAAGCAGTTCCTCTATTATTTTCAGAATATGCATACATTCAAAACCACATAGTTAACAGTTCATAAACTATTCTGTTTGTATGGTACTACACTTCATCAGCTGTGTGGTAAACATCATGCTACCACTTTAGATTTGGGGATAAGCAAGTCATACAAAGCTTGGCTCTGACAAGAATCGGGCCAGAATTGTATTCAGGAGGGGCCACGAGATAAAAGATGGCCAAGAGACTTCCCCTAAAGCTGCTTTTCCACAACTCACATAAAACTGAGAATGGGTTCATCATCCATGATAGTGAGTGGGGCAATCAGCTGATGCCCTAAAGTCCGTTCAAGGCTCTGGTACTCACTTTGTTGCCCAGAAAGAAAACCATTGACAGATGCATGCAGGGTTCTGAGGTTTTGGGGGAAGGGCTGGGGCTGGTGCCACCGGTCTAGAGAGCTATGTGCATTGATGAGACGAACTGCGGCAACACATGAGAAATTCCACTTGAGTTTAGGAGAGGAAACCCAGGTCAGGAGATGGTCCAGCAAGGCTGAGCTAGGCAGAGACACCGGGAAGCTGCAGAGGTGACTCGGGGAACGCAGCCTCCCATGTTGCCTCCTTTCCTCCTGGCAGGGGCTGTGAGGGAAACACACTCGTGTGGTAGATAGCCCCAGTGCTTTGTGCTTTGATCCTGGTCCTCGGGGTACATCTGTTAGGTAACTAACTGGGAGAAGGGTGGCTATGTGTATAGGTCACTGTCTACAGAGGAAATCAACCCCCAGCCTTAACAGTTAGATCCTCTGTGCATAGCTCTACCTCCCATATGAATCCTCATTAGAAGGCTGCTTGTTTCAGGTTCGAAAGAGAAAAAATTCGAATCTTGCAAACTATGCCTTGTTTTGTAAGGCTGATTATAAACAGTATTGGAAAACTGGAAACGCACACCAAGCCATCAACAAATGCTTTTTTGGCAGGGTCAGGGGCATTAACAGCTAGGAAGAAGCGTTCAGCGAGAAAGGTCCTGGTAGGATGTTTGGAAGAGTTGAGTGTTAAAGGGTAAGAAAGGTATAGAGAGAGGTTCTATTCTTCCCGATCCCACAGCCATTTAGCCCCAAATAAACATCCAGAGACTTATATTAAGTATAAACTGTTTGGCCAATGGCTCAGGCTTCTTATTGGCTAGCTCTCTCTTAATTATTAACCTATAACTACTTATCTATATATTTCTAGATGGTCTTATCTTGCCAGAGAATGTGTGACAAACCATCTTCCCAACAGCTACATGGAACCTCTCTCTCTCTCTCTCTCTCTTTCTCTCTCTGGCTGCCTTTCTCTCTGTGTGTCCTCTATCCAGAATTCCCCTTGTCTTGTAGCCCAGCCTATGCTTCCTGCCTGGCTACTGACCAAATCAGCATTTTATTCATCAGCCAATAAGAGAAACATATACACAGAAGGACATGCCCCATCAGAGAGCATCTTAGGGAAACTGATGAACGCAATGCGGATACCCAGGCAAGCTTTGACAGAGGTCTGTCTCATTGTGATCATTTCATAGCTGAAAGACAGTGAGATGATGTCTGCTGTGGTTTCAGCTCTGCTCTTTCCAGGGCTGTGGAATTGTGAATCCGATCAATTCCAAGACTTGTGAGTTAATTAACTCCTGTTCATTTGTGTTTCTTCCTCCACCCCAGTCAGCCTGCTTTCCCCTTCCAGTGTTTCTTTTTGTTTGATTGATTGTTTTGGTTTTCAAGATAGGGTTTCTCTGTAGCTTTGGTGTCTGTCCTGGAACTCACCTGTAGACCAGGCTGGCCTTGAACTTACAGAGATAGGCCTGCTTCTGCCTCCTGATTGCTGGGCTTAAAGGGGTGTGCCACCACTGCCTGGCTTCCTTCTGCCATTACTTAAGTGCCTTGAATTTTGCTCTCTTCCATCCCAGGCCTCACTCTGTAGTTCAAATGCCTTTTCCAAGGCAAAATACTCAATAGGTACAATAGGTAAGCCAGATTATATTTTGTGCATGTCTGTGTTTACATATATGTGCACATATGGATATTATGCATGTTCATTTGTATGTAGGTGCACACGTGTGGAGTCAGAAATGAACCTTGGATGTTTGAGTGGTATTCTTTAGGGGTAGCAGCCCACCAATTGGGCTAGTTGGCTGTCTGGAAAGTACCAAGGATTCTCCTGATTCTCCCAGCCAAGCTCTTGGATTACAAGTGCTTGCCACTACGGCCAGCTTTTTATGGAGGTGTTGGGGACTGAACCTGGTATCCCATGTTTATGTAACAACCACTTTATCAACTGAGTTTTCATCTCAACCCTCGAGTTCAGACTTTTACTCACATTATATGAGATGACATATTTTCCAAACCTTCATTATCTATGGTTATTTTAGGACCATTTTTGAAAAATGTCATCATCATCATCTATTTTGTTCTTTTGCAAAGAATTTTAAAGAGCACATGTGCCATTTCCACCACCCATTGTAAGTG
Organism: Phodopus roborovskii; assembly: GCF_943737965.1. NCBI lineage: Eukaryota > Metazoa > Chordata > Mammalia > Rodentia > Cricetidae > Phodopus > Phodopus roborovskii. The sequence goes on along the minus strand of NW_026126567.1, from coordinate 16,198,902 downwards.
CCTAAGAGGCCTTAGTATTATGGCACAGTAGATGCTCTCTGTGTTGCGAGTATGGCTTTGAAGCTGGGCAATACTTGTTCTAACCACCCTTGGCACTCTGCCTGTGCCATACAGAAAAGCCCCTATTGTGGTTGCTTCGGTGTGAACAATGCCACACGCCCATCTGTTTTAGTGAGGATGAGTTCTTGAGGACTGGAGAACAAGACCCCTTGAAGTACATAAGAGGCATTTATCCAAAGTGGCACATTCCTTATCCCTGGCTGGCTTTCCATATCCACCTCCTTCCGGGTAGCCATTTTTAACAGGGATGACCAGGCCATTTTGAAGCCCACTGCGTCGGGAGGCTAAATATAATTTGCCTGGGAAAAGGTCCAACCGCATTGGTTTATTTCTGTTTTGCCTGTGTGTCGAGGCAAGGCTGAATGCGAGAGAAAATGTGGAGCCAGCGTGAAGAAACAGCATGGCGCCTCCAAGTGCCAGGCACCACTGCACAGGCCTGTGTACAGAGCTGAAGGTACTCCCACTGTTCAGCCACACAGGGGATGAGCAACATAGTCACCGTGCGCTGCTGGCCATGTCCTTCTTGTGTGAAGAACAGGGGTCCCTGGGTAGGTGCCCACCCAAACTCTAATAGCAGGTTCTGCTTGAGTTCAGTTCCTCATTCCAGTGGTGCCCACAGCTGGAAGTAAATGGGAGCTCTTCAGTGATCTAATGTCCCAGCCCTCGGCCAGTCTTGTACCTCCTGCTCCATTCCACTGACTTAACACCCCTCTCCAGCGTCCCACGGGTGTGTGCTCTATTTTATTCCTTTGCACTCTTGCATGTTTTTCTTGTCTAGGTTACAAGTGGGAAACCGATCTTTCAAAGCTCACACCCATTGATTCTGGAGCTATGTAAGTAGCAGTAGCCAGTTTTTCCTTTGCTTCTGTGCAGTGACTGTTGCTTTTCAGATTGCGTTGCACACATTTTTTTTTTTTTTTCCAGGCTTGTATCTGCTCTATAGGAGATAGGAAACATTCATTCACTCAGTCATCCAATAGAAATTTCCCATGATTGCATGCCTTTCCTGTGTGCATACACTGTTGAGCACACACCTGGACATGATAGGTGATTAGAGATGGGTGGTGAGTAGGACGAGATGAGTGAGAATGGCTAACTAGTCCATCCTAACTAGTCCATCTTAGGCATTGGAGGAATACCCTCCATTACAGTATACTGGTGAAGTTTCTTTATGTGGTCTCCCAGAGTGAAAATCTGTGATGCCTCCCTACCCTGTCCGTTCAAGAACCTGTAGCCATATCCTGACTGCCCAGCCCCACTCTGAGCTCAGAGCTTCCATGTACAATCGAGAAAACCAACGGAGCTCCCAGTTTCTTCCACAGCTGATCTCCTCTTGAAGTCCAGTGACATGCCATGCTGCAGTAAGAAGGGTAGTTTTTGTTTTGTGCCATCATTATAGCCAGAATCCCGTGAACTGGGTAGGATGCCATGACACCTGCAAATAGTGTATCATAGGAACGGACTGTTAGCTATAGCTCCCACAGGTAACACAAGAGGAGGGCGCGGAGAAGTGGAGCAGAGAGGCCACTGCGCGGTTAACGGGAGCGTGGGCCTCTTTGGATGCGCCTGCAGTGATGTTTCATCCTCTGTTTCTCAGGCTCAGAACTCCCTGCACCTTCCTCTGTGAAGTCCCTCTGCCTTCTGTCAGCTTGATCTGTTTCCCAAGTGTCCGAAAGAACTGCATTGATGCAAATCTCTTGTTCCCAACCTGCTCTATGATTTTACCTCACAGTGGCCATTCAACATAGAATTCTGAAACCCTCCGTTTCAGTTACTTAAATTTTTTGAAAGTTTTGTACGTGTATACAGAATTTCCTAGTCACATCCTCTTCACTTCCCCCCTCCATCAACTGTCTCTAGGAGGCACCCCTGGCATATCGCCCTTCCAACTTCCTGTCCTTTAAAAAAATATCGTAACCCACTGGATCCAATATGCAGTTTTTATTGGGGGGGGGAGGGAAGAATATTTTGCATTTTTGATATTTGCATTTGACATATTCTATGCTGTACCTTTAAAAATAGACCAAGTATGATTTAAAATTGGGTTATGCACTTTTGTTTTAATGTTTGGTGAATTTTATGCCATATATTATGCTGCTCATTTTTTACATGTAAATTAAAAAAATACTTAGTAGAACATTAATGTTAAGAAAAGAGCATTAGCTGGAATCTTTGGAATTTCTTAAGTACTCAGAATGTAGGTTTAAGTTGCTGTGCACTACGATCACTTTCTTTACAAGCTTGGTGTGTCACTCTGGCTCACTTGAGGAATGTTGGAGAAATTCCCTGTGAACACATGGCATGTACTGCTAAATTCACAGGTTCTAGGGAGGACACTGCAGGGGATGGTTCCAAATGGACATCCATTTACCACTGTTCTCCAGATCTTGCATTTCTCTTCCAGCTCAAAGAGGGTAGGGCTGGTCCTTTAAATCGCCTTGACCTTTCATCCAGTCAGAACTTCCTTTGTGGAGATTGTGTCTCCCTGAAGCTTTCGCTGTGGTGGCTGCATCTCCAAGGAAAAGTCTCATCACGGTCAAATTTGAAGAGTCACTGAGCCATTCCCTTTCAGGTTTGGGTTTCCAAATCCCAAGCATGTGTGAAGTCAGCTTCTGAACATCTGGGGAAATCAAGCGTCATTCAAGCAGTTTACTTGGGTGTTATTACCCGAGCATGCTGAAGTCGCTGCTGCGTTTTCGCTTCATCCACTAAGAACAAGAGCCAAGCCTTTGTCCTAAAACATTTATGTATAGGTATACTCTCTTAGAATCAAATTTTATGCTAGGTAATAGTGTGCAATGGGTAGGGTTAACTCTTAGTTAGAAAAATATCTATGACTTTGGGCATATTGCATAACCTCTCTTGGAGATGTATTATTCAGCTCTTTTCAAAATAAGAATAAAGGTAACAACTTAAAAAGGAACTAGGAAGACTCAAGAAACCACTGTATGTTAGTTCCTAGGAACTTACATGGCATCTCTAGATAAATAGGGAGGTAGAGAAGAATTCAGCAGGGTTTTGAAAAACTTGGACTATGACAGACTTTCAAGTCTACTTTAGCTGTCAGGGTTTTGCCTCTTAACTAGGGAATTGGCTTGAACACATTGGCATGGGGAAGGACTTTCTGAACAGGACACCAATAGGCACAGGTCTCACAATTAACAACTAATAAATGGGACCTCATGAAGCTAAAAGGTTTCTTGTACCAAAGAGCAGCATGATTTGAGCAAAGTGGCAGCCCATAGAATGGGAAAAGATCTTTATTTGTTATATGTCTGATTGAGGATAATATATATATATATATATATATATATATATATATATATATATATATATATCTTCACAAAAACAAATACCCCAATTAAAATTTTCTTATGGAGCTAAACAGAATATTCAAAAGAAAGAAAGAAAAACAGAAATGCAAATGGCTGAGACACATTTTTTTTTTTAAGTTCAGCATACTTTGCCACTAGGGAAATGAAATTAAAACTGCTTCCAGACTTCATTTTACCCCAGCCAAGATCAACAGAACAAATAGCATATTCTGTCAAGGATGTGGGGAAATTCAAACACTTATTATTACTGGTGGGAGTACAAACTATATAGCCACTATGGAAATCAGTATGGGGTACCTCAAAAAAGCTGGAAAATGATCTACCACAAGACTCACATATAGCACTGTTAGGCATATACTCAAAGGACTCCATCTTACCACAGGGAGATTTCCTCGTCCTTGTTCACTGCTATTCTATTTATAATAGCCAGAAGTTGGAGACAGCCTAGATGTCCATCAACTGATAAATGGATAATGAAAATATGGAATATCTTTAAACTTTAAAGAAAAATGAAACTGTGAAATTTGTAGGTGAACTGATAGAACTATAAACAAGTATCCCAAGGAGGCAAGCCAGATGCCAACCACTGCCTGCTTTCATTTTTCTGTGGATGTTGGCTTTACCCTTTAGATAATGTGTATTTCATATAGAATAATCACAAAGGTTAGGCTAGTAAAGGACCAGAAGGAAGGGGATCTTCTAAGGAAGTGTTAAGAATAGATAAAGGAGAAACTAGGAGTATTAAATGGGAGGGAAGGAGGGGGATGGGGAGGGACAACTAACGCTAAAGGCCCTTTTGAAAAGCCATAAGGAAACCTGTTGTGGAAGCTTCCTGAAATTTACACATATGTGAAAGGAATGTAAATGTAGAAAAATCTCCTGTGCCAGGAATGGGTTACATCTTGTTGGGTCATTGTCCAAAGGGATCTCAAAGATCCTGACAAATATCTCAGGCTATAGCTAAAGTGTTGGCTGCTCTCCACAACCTAATAGTAAAAGTAATGTCATCTTTATTTCTCTGTGTAGCTTTGGAACCTGTCCTGGAACTCACTCTGTAGATCAGGCTGGCCTTGAACTCTCAGAGATCTACCTGCCTCTGCCTCCCAAGTGCTGGTATTAAAGGCATGCACCACCACCTGGCTAAGGTCTTATTGTTGGAAACACAACTTACTTATGTAATCAAACACGGAGAAATTGATCTGGTGACCAGTTCTAAGCTTCATCCCTGCCTAGGATTTAAAGGTGCTGTAAACCACTTTGCCTACTACCAGAAGAGAAGAGTCATCACAAATACTAACCCTGAAAGCCTGAAGTAACAGTGGCCAGCCTGAAAAGGTGGTGAGATAGTAGCCCAGATGTTATGGAAGTAACCGACTGCGTTTTGTGGATTTAAGGCATAGTCCACGAGATAGAACTCACACTTGCTAAAGTGGCCAAGAACCTGAGGCTAGGTAGGTTATTGGCACTAGGGTCAAACTTGCTACTATTATTCTACTAAAGGAACATAGCGGTACAATAACTCCTAATGACATATTACTATGCCCGTAGACCAGCGCTTCACAAAGCCCTCATTGGAGAAGGTTCTTGCAGTAGATGGTATTTAACAGGGGGGCTCACAACTGGATAATTTGCAGAGAGGGACAGACTTTGGAGCACTCTGACCTAAGTGGGAATGTCTTTACCAAGCCCCTTTCCTCAAAGCTCAGGAATCTAGGTAGAAGAGGAAGCAGAAATCTTGTAAGGCTGAAGGTAGTGATGACCCCAAGGAAACTGTCTTCAAATGTTATGGGGATGGTACACATATGAATTCACAGAGAATGGGATGACATGTTCAAGACATGAACAGGTTCAAACCAGACAAAATCCCAGCACTGAGAAGGGGAGGTGGATACCAAGTCCCAACCCAAACCAAAGCAAGAAGTTATTAGTAATTGATGTCTGCTGGGAAAGGGGGCCATTCCTATGAGAGAGAGAGAGAGAGAGAGAGAGAGAGAGAGAGAGAGAGAGAGAGAGAGAGATGAAGTTAGGTAGGCGGTGGTGAGGACCTGGAAGAGGGGAGGGGAAATATGATCAAGATACAAAGCAAAATTTCTTCTGCTTCATGCCCTTTCTCTTGCTATCCTGGGTCATCCTCAGCACAGCCATACCGGCTCTACCTGCAGCAGGAGCCCAATCATGAGGAGTGGACGTGACTGTATGCTGATATGTTGCTTTATTCATCCCTCAGATGTAGCCCTCTTATTTCATGGTTGGATAAACTGAACTCAAATAGTTACTTGTCACATGCTGAGGAAGTGGCAGGACCAAGGCGTAAGTCAGAATTGTGGTTACAGTGCCAGGTACTTGGCATTGGCCTTCACTTCTCTGAACCTATCCATCTCAGATCATGAAGAATCTTCTTGGGTAGGCAGAAAAGTAGACCAGAAAGTTTATGTGCAGTTTATTGCTGACCTTATTGTCTTTTAAACCAAGATGAAGGTTTTCTCAGGGATGTGGGCTCAGTTAGGTATTACTGAGTAAGAATTGTTAAGTTACCAGCATCCAAAATAGCTATTTAGATTGAACTTCCCTTTTTAGTCCTGTGAGCAATCATTATTCTTAGCTAAGAGGAAATGGCCACACACAGTGGGAGACATCCAGTCATGGACCAATTATTGCTGAGGTCCTTGCTCTCATTCTGGGGCTAGGCTGACATCTGGACACCAGCAGAAAGTTTTAGGGTGCAACTACACCTTGAAAAATTGTAAACCAGAAAGATAGTAGTTTTCGAATGGCTGGTTCAGGAGACTTAGTTTCTGATTTGATTGTGTTGAAGTGAGGGCAAAGGAGCTGTTCTCCAGGAGAGCCAGATGCCTGCATCTGGCTTTGGAATAGGGGAATAGGGTCAAATGATAGGCCTGTGATGTTTTCAAGGTCATGAGTGTACCTTTTCCAAAGGATGTGGGGGCTTGGTCTAAAAACATGAGAAACAAGCAAGCTAGCAGGAATAGCTTGAGGTTTACTGTAAGCTGACCTTGGAATAGCTAGGGAAAGTCAGCATGTATGTTAATTGTGGGAGAATAAGGAGGTAGGGGTGAAGGCTGTCTGAAAATTGCAAACCAGCATAATAGCAAGAAAAACCAGAGGTTGACTGTAAGTTGACCTTCATATACCCATCAAAAGTAAGCATGTGTTTACCGCAGGAGAAGCTAAAGGCTGGTATGAAAACGAGATACTAAACAACTTAGAGAGGGTATTCCTCTCAGAGAAAGGCTGGCAAGAACACATTAGGTTACATTTCGAGTCTCATTCTTTTATCAAATGAACCCATAGGAGAGTTTGTTTCTCTGTGGTACCATGCTCAAGGTGTGAGGAGCATACACGTGGTCTCAAAGAGATAACTCAGGTGATCTGAACATGAGTTTCTCCCATAAATTGACCATGAGACAAAGAAATCCAAGATTCCAAGGGTATTGACATGGAGGCAGGCAACACTGGGAGGGTACCACTTTGGGAAATAAGACTGAGATGGGAAGGCAGCCAACTGAAATCACACCACTGGGCACAACATCACTGGTTCAAACAGCTTATTTCCACCAGAGTACAGAACTGGTGTAGAACATTGACCTGGAAGTCATCCTGACAGCTGGATCCCCATCTGCCTACAATGATCAATAGCAGAGGGGATCTTAGCAGCTATATACACCCTATGGGTAAAGTCCTGCCCCCCCCCCAGCTGGCAGGGGGCAGACAGGCTGGTTCTCATGGTGATGGCAATACCAAATCTGCTGCTACAGGGCAGAAATTGAGTTTGCCAGCAGCCGGTGGTTACAGAGTAAGGACCAGAACAGGAAAGCAAGAAGTCCAGAATTTCCTGTTTTCAATTATTCTCTGTGAAATAATGAAAGCCGCCCATAGTCTGGCAGACTCACTAATTCGCATACTCCCTGTTTCCATGTGGGTTGCTAGGTTGGCAGGCGTGAAGGCGCAGGGGCCTTCCTTCTGAAGAGTGGGGCTGGGTATGGGAGAAAAATTCACAGTGTCAAACAAATGAAGCTGTATTTGTTGGCACTGAATGTCTCATAGGTTAGTGCAAAGAACCTCTGAGGCTCCCTATTCAGAGGTCCAGTAGTCAGACTGTTTTTCAAGTGAGCTCCTGGGCCAGTGTAAACTTCTGGCCGACTGTGTGGATTGGTATCTCCACCCATCTTCCTGAAGAAGCAGCCTAGCCACGGCCTGCTTGGAGCTGGTAGGCCTTCGATGATCCAGAGGCCCAGGGAGTAAGGCTTTGACCTTGTCACTTGTTTGTCCCAGGTCTGTACAGCTGAGGACTGGTCCTCCTGTTTCCACTTCCCCAATGCTAGGGCTACAGTCATGTACATGGCGCCAAGTTTATATGATGCTAAGGGTCAAGGCTTCATGCATGTTAGGCATGTTCTCTACCAACTGAGCTACATCTCCAGACCCATCAGAGTTGGCCTTTAGAGCTGTGGTGTCTCCATTCACCAAATGTATCCCATCCCCAACTTGGTCTTGAAATGGACACTCTTTGTTATTGATGGTAACCATCAATAGAGGTTTTATTTTTACTGCTACTCAAGGCACTGGCTTAGCTCAGGGAGATAAGCCTGAATAAATTGTTCCTTAGTTCCTGGGAAATATAATCTCATTGTATATATACAACCAACCAAACAACAGCAAAACAACGTACCTCTAATCCTGGTACTTGTGAAGCTGGGACAAAGATCATGAAGTCAAAGCTAGCCTGGGTTACATAGTAAAATATCCATATCAATGTCTCCCACCCCAGAGGCCTTGGCCCACATCAAGGAGTCTTGAAATGAGGCCATCCTAGTTTAGCAAGGTGGTACTAAATGCCAGTGTATTTGCTACATGAAGAAAACAGAGGGAGAGCAAGCACACAGAGAAAAAGGCATACAAGGTGATATCGAAGCCAAGTTCAGAGTGAACAGCTGCAAGCTAAGGATGCAGATAGCCATCTGCAGTGGGGAAGGCCAGCAAGACTACCCTTTACCCCTAACCTTCCAGCAGGACTGGAGTCATGCCGGCATTGTGACTCTGGACTTTTGGTCTCCAGAACTGAGAAGAAAAAGAAAAAATAACCCTGTCATTTTAAATCATGAAGATGGGTAATTATACCCATTTTAGAGTTATTTATAACCCAATTTATATATATGTATATATATCATATACATGTATATATGCACATATATGTTCCACATCATACACCAATTTATAGATAGGTTGTGGTATGTTCCCAACTTTGGTCTGAAATTGGCTATGTGACAGTACCCCCAACTCTTAGAAGTTTTGTGGCACACTCTTCCTCCATCACACTCAGCTGATACAAGGCACATGACCTTAGTCAACTGGAATTAGTTTTCTTTTTTGTTTATTGTTCCCTTTCTCCTTCTGCAATTTTTCCTTTAACTGTCTCCTGCCAGTCATACCTCTCTGTCACCTAGTTAAGTTCTCTTCAGGTCTCCTATATTTACTGGAAGAGAGCTCCTAGCCCAGCAGCAATGAGTTGGGCTAGGGTACAGTTAACTGGGAGTAGTGGGAAGGTTTTTATTTCTTACCCTGACATTCACAGATATGGAAAAAAAACCCAAATGTCTTGTCTACAGGTCAAAGGCTATGCCTCCATGGACCTGGAGTACAGTGATACCCTCTCAGGTAATTTTTTTATCTCCCATCATCAGACGATGTCAAGTCTGGTAAACTGAAACACTCCCGGGGGGGGGGGTTCAAACTAAGAATTCAGTTTGCAGAATTGATTTTTAAATCTGTGAAGTGAAAGCAGAAGGACACATAAAACCAGAGAATAATAACTACAGGGAGCTGCTACTCTTCCTCAGGCGAGGGGGGGGGGGTAGAGGGGAAATGGAATGCAGCAGCTTACTGCAGCACGGGCAGAGTTCCTGGAACCATGCTATTTGAGACAGCTGTAGTGCCGTCATTTCAGGTGTCCTGCTTGGAACACCATCAGGTCCACAGGCCGTTGCCACTTCTACAGGCTAGAAAACATGGCAGAGCCAGCCAGATTTGGGCTTTGTCTTTGAGGACAATGACTAGAATTTATGCAGAGATGGGTGATTGAAAACAGTAACCATGGTTACAGAGCTCCTACGTGCATATTAAAGAATGAGTTCGACCTTTCACTAATTACCTCATAGGTTCATTGTGTTTCCATTTGACGCTGTCATCATCCACTGCATTCCCAACAACTACACTGATGATTAGTCCATTTATCACTTGCAACAATTTCTTATAGTTATCCCTGTTTATAGCATTATTTATGTGAACATGTCAACTGTTTTTTTCCCTTGTATCTCTTATATCTGTCAGTTAATGGCTACTTGGTGGGCTGTGTTAAATGAGGTCCAACTAGGTCCTTAAGTGTGAGGAGTGGATGAAGTCCTGAGTGAATGTGTATGACTGACATGAGCACAGCCATGGCAAGAACCCCAAACCTCCAGACTTAAGGGAGTAGCAAAGCCCAGGCCAGGCTCAGAGGAATGGCCAAGCTTTCTCTGGTCCAAGTTAGGAATGTTGTCAGTGTGTATGGAAACCTCCAACTGTAGCTACTTCCTGAGTGATTGAAACCTGAGGTTGCGCCCCTACAGAGGCCTCCGACGAAGACTACCTAACCTGCCTCTCCCCCTCATGCCGCATAGAATAGATTCACTGTTTCCAGGCTGCTGCTGGGTTGTCTCCATCAGAGGACATGGTTTACTTGATGCCAGCTTTTCTATAGGCACGTCTATCATTTCTTCATTCTCTTTGGCCCCGGTTAGGTCAATCCCAAAGCTCAGTAGGTTGTGTCACTGAAGTTACATTGTTTCTCTTCTCATCATCATCATCAACAACAACACCACACACACACACACACACACACACACACACACACACACACACACACACACCAGGTAGTGAGGATAGAAAGGCAAAATTCAGGGGACCTAAAATGCAGGCAGACACTGGTATGTCGGGGTGGCCATATTCCCACCAGCTTATCTTCTCTTTCCACAGGCAACCTGAGAGAAATGGACGGTTAGGGTGCTTTGACCTGGGCGGGGACCACACGCCTGTGCTGGAGCCCTGTGGGGTTATCAGCACCCTGAGAGCAGCCACTGTCTCCGTCTCCCTAGAGAGTAATCTCTACCATTCAGAGAATGTGGACTTGGAGCAGTGGCCGAAACAGGGTAGATGGATTCCTCTCCTACCAGTGTGAGGCTCAGATAAGTAAGTTAGTGATTGAAGCTTGGTCTCACTCAGGACCACAGCTTGACCTACCTCATTTTATATGCATCCTACCCTCGCCCCTGCAGTTGTAATTAGTAAGCTTTGCATTTGTTCAAAATGCTTCCTGCCCTCCGCCATTTATTTGACCACTGCTCTTATAAACTTGAGATTCCTTTTGGCATAAAGTTTCCTTGTTTGAAACCCAGATTGTCTTCTATAGGAAGGATAAAAAGCACATATTTTTCTTGTATGCCCATGATGATCACCTGTCAGTGGCCGTTTGAGCACTGTGTAGAGAAGGATTCCAAGTTGCTGACATTATCTTGCACTGGGTCCTAGGAGACTTAATAAGGCCCCTGTATGAGAAATATGCTAACAACCATAGTCCTGTCAACACACATTTGAAAGTTCCATGGAAAGAGGGATTCGAATGCTGTTCTATAATTCTAAAGTAGCCATAGTTATTCCTCTCTCTTTTTTGAAAAAAGCAAAATTTTCATTTCCATCACACCTGCCTATCAGGAGACACGATGTATCTCATGGTATGACCAAATGTTAGAGCGAGATTAATCTTTAGAGAGTGTTTAGAATAAGCGTGATGTCTGATAGAAAGTGAAAATGAGGCCATGGGAGGCTGGTTTTCCAAAGGTCGAGCAGCTTGTTAATGCAGTTCTCCCACTCCCATTTGTTTCTTTGGGACCTTTGCTTCCAGGGCTGAGAATCTGTCATCATTTTGCCTCTGCTAGTAAGAAGAAAAATAAAAAAAGTGGGATTGAATACAATTAGAGTAGTGATGGATGAAGGATGCCACGTTTGGGTGTCAGAGCCCGGCTCCCTTGCTGGTTGGATAAACATGAGTAAGTGGCCTAGCCTTCCGAGCTTTGGCTTCCTCCTCAGTGAACTGGACATGGGGATTGTGAGGACTCAATAGAATGAGGAACAGAAAGAGTATATGTAGCACCAGGCTGGTTTTAGCAGATACCATTTGTTAGTGATGGTTGAGTTGGACTCAATGACTTCTTTTTTGTTCTGAGAGCCTGTGATTGGAGACACTGCTTGATAATAAACCAGAGTTTCCCTGAGCTGGCTGTGATGGGTTCATGTTTTCTTCAAGACCATTTCACTGAATAAGGGAGTCTGTGGAGTGTGAGACTTTGGCTATCAGTAAATAAAATAAATAACTAAAGCTTTGTCCCATATCTATTTCAGAGAACATATTTGCTATCCTCATCATTGCTACTATGAGTAACTGTCAAGGTATATCTTGTCATATGGATTTGATTTTAACAAGCTAAACTTTATATTATACTTCCTCTACTTCTCAATTCCCTAAGGTGTACTATCTCCATACCAACATTTATATTCTAATATTAGTCTTTAAACTGGTTCATCTTGATTTTTTTTTTCTCCTTTACCTTGTTTGCTTCCAGAATGGTTTGGAACTCACTCTGTTACTCATGTTGTCATTGAACCCCAAGGCTCCTGTCTTATTTTCTTGAGTTCTGGGTCTACATGTGTGAGCCACCATGCCTAGCTGGTCCTTATATCTCACATACTTTTAGTTAGTATTGTTTTCTTTTCATCGGTACGTTTCTGGGTTTGCAAGAAGAACATGTTCCAGAGACCCAGCCTCCAGCTGCAGTGTCTCTCTTTTTAATTCCAGGGAGGTTTGCAGAGGATGACAGAGAGGACATGAGCCGGTGATAGCTTCAGAGTGGACAGGAATGCAGTTTTCCTGTCCAGAGGGCTGGAGTGGGGGGCTGTAATGTTCTAGTCACTTTTCATGCGGGAAGTGTCTCCCAAGCCAAAGCTTAGCTATTTCGTGCAAGTGTTTTCCTTCCCTTTGTCCAGTTCAGCTATTTGCAGGGGCTCAGTCTGTGTGGGAACTAATTACTCCATGCTCTAAAACGGGGTCTACACATTTAAGGCTCAGTATTGACTCATGAAGGTGGATTATTAGTCTGCCAGCTGCTACCCCTCCTTCTTGCTGCCTTTCTTCTCAGAACAACTTACTTTTTAAAGTTCTTCCATCTCCTAGAAGGGATCCTATAAAAAATACTTCTTTGGTGGTGTCTAGAGGTCTGATTTTGGAGGTAAAGGGTGGAGCATACTCTTGATTTTATCATAGCTTAGATACCTAAGCCAGGCGACGCAATGCCAGGCAACATTTCCGAAGCCTTTGATGTTCCAGTGCTCTGGTGCTATTTCTATGAGTTTCTTCTGCTCTTTGCTTGGCTTCTATTTGCTTCTTGTGTCATGGAGGATGTGCCCTTTGTTTCCGAACCTGCTGTCCAACCTTGGGTCAGAATCCTGAAGGCCAGAAATGTGGATCTTGTACTCGGTGCTCGGACATCTATATAGAGGAATGATGGTTGTTGTAGTGGGTGGGAGAGGGTGGAGATACCTATAAAGAACACACAGCACAGTTCCAGCTGAAGGTGCAGAAGGGCCACGGTTGCATGAAGATTAGTCCATGTAGAGGAGACTCCTGATGGGACATCACGTCTACATGACTGGGCCTCGCCTCAGACCTCCCCCTGCTGTATTCAGAGAAGTCACTCAACAGGATACACAGAAGTAGAGATGCAGAACTACAAGAAGACAGAGTATGGAAGGAGAGTTGAAGCCAGTAAGAAGGAGTTGAGTGGACAAGGCCACTGACAAAGCATTGTAACTCTTAGGCAGAAACCAGGGAGGCCAAGGGCAGCTGAGATTCATCCGAGAGCCCAGGTGTTAAAGTCTATTAAGTTATGTAATGAAGATACAGTTGGTATCATTTAGTCACTCATGAAGTCATTTATGTAGGCCACATTTTGAATTTCTCAACAATTCTTCCGTTGTTGTAAGAGCCGAGAGGACACTGGACAGAGTATATAGCTGTGATGCAGTGATGGTAGCTCATTGTCTGACTGCTTAGTGTCCTTACCCGTGATGCCTCGTCACCCCTCCCACCACCACCACACTTTTAAAGAGCACGTTGAAAAGGAATTTAATTTTAAATCTAGAAACATCAATATGAAAAAAGAAGATGAAGCATTAATTCGTAACACATAACCATTTCTGATTTAAGAATCTAAGAGAGCTGTAAGGGCCTGCCTGGTGTGCCCTGTCCTCTTCTCAATCTCTCTCACCCATTTGAGCTACTGGATACCTTTTATCCATCCAGGATTAAGACTTTCATTTCAACCCATCAAATATGGGCCAGTGGGATACCTGTTTCGATATGTAAGACACCATCTTCCTTTCCCTTCAACTGCCAGGTGAATTGTCAGTATTTAGACATGCAGTAAGAAGCTGAATCCAATCGACATGACCTGGAGGAATCAGGGAAAACACACTTTAAGCATGTCTGGTTTGGATACCCATAAAATAAACAATTTTTATGTACCAGTTAATTCAATCCTATTATTTGACATAACATACTAGGAGAATGTTCTGGAAGCCACGTTCACATGTGACCCTCTATGCCAAAGAGACTCAATTAAGATCACACATCAAGTTAGCCCACTGATTTGCACATGAAAAGAGCCAGTCGTGGATGTAGCAGACTGTTTGCATGGCAGATTACAAGGAAACATTTCTTCCTTCTGCCGGCCAGACATCATTGCAGTATTAATTTTGTAGGCTGGAAAGCCCCTGTTGACACTAATTCTATCTAGTCAAAACTGGAACGAGTGGAGATGGATTGGTAATAATACAGGATGAAGCAGAAAGTCATGCAGAATATTTCCCCAGCTGAAAGAGCCGGTAAAGGGCAGATTTGAAAACATCTGTGCCGCAGGGAGAGTGAAGCTGTCTTTAAGAACACAGCACAGCCTTCAGAGCCATTTCGTCCAGTGTCCCCCTCTGACTGTACAGGAGCAGGGTCTGCAGAGTCACCTCAGAGGAGGGTCAAAATGTCTCTTTGGGGCATTAATCACTAACCGCTTCCATCGAAGTTTTCTGGGGGTTTTGATTGTCTGATAACACCGGAAAGGGACAATCACAGTCAAGGCAAGTATTTCAGTTTTCAAATGATCTACCAGTTAGAGTTATGTAAAGAGAGTGCTATCTGCAGCTCAGTCACTGGGAATCTGCTTTCACTGATCTAAGTGAGCCCAGGCATCCACATTTCCTTTTCATTTCTTTTCAGCCTTCCCCATCTATTCTAATCTATTCTAATGTATGGCCAGGGTAAAAGCTGAGTACACTCAATGACTGGGGAAGGTTCTTGCTTTTTCTGTGAAGGCTTCAGAACTTACCCCATTTGGGAGGAATGCCAGAGAGAGAGGAGGCCTGGTATTTTGGGCTAATCATTCTCTCTGGCCAAGTGCTCCACTCCTGCTGAGTTTAGGGGTGAAAATAGGAAATGGGCCAAATGGCTATCTTCTCTAGGATTTCTAGATTTCTGGAGGCTACTGCTGTGGTTTCCAGAGGCTTTCGGTTCCTGTGCTGGGTGGAGATACTGTTGGGAAACAAGATCTTGTTTCTTGTGCGTAAGCCTGGCTGAGTTTGCAAAGAAAACTGTTCCCTCTTCCTTCAGGTTTCAGTCAGCATATTTTTTACTTGGTGAATTGCATACTATGACTATATTTTCTTACATTTCATCTTAAGTTGGCTGAATGTGGCATTATCAAGCAAGAGGGGGTGCTTTGGATGTTTGGTCCTAAAATTTAAGAACTTAGCAGAAGAAACATCCTGTGTCAGAAAACACCATATTCTGAACCTGATAGCCCAAGTGTTCATGACCTGTGGACATTTCTGGGTTAGAAAGAACTCCAGCCTACTTTTATGATGTACATTCCCTATTACCAGCAACCTGCAGCAAATCTCTGGCATTAACACAAAAGGTACAACTACATATTTGACCAGGAAACATAGAGATCAAATGAAAACAGCATATGAGCACTTAGAAAATGCGCTCTGCATTCCATTTGAACACATTGAAAAGAGTTAATAAAAGGTTGTGATGTGTGTATGTTGTTTATGTGTGTGTGTATGAGAGTGCATAGATGGATGTGTATGTGCTTGTGTTTGGAGGCCAGAGCCCATCCTTGGGCATTACTGGCTTATCCCACCCTTAGGAGCCATCGACTGTGTTTTTAGAGAGATAGTCTCTCAATATGACCTAGGGTCACCGGATATGTGAGACTGGCTGCCTTGTGAGATATAGGGGTCCTCCTGTTTCTACTGTGCAGCACTGAGATTACAGGGGCATGCCACCATATCTGGATTTTGTGCGTTGATGCTGGGTCCTCATGGTTGTGTGAGCTTGCTACAGATTATATTTTCCTTGAAATGCAGTGCAAGGTGGAAATAAGGTAAGGAACTTGGGCTGCAATATGCTGGGAGCTGGCTGAACACAAGCTGTACAAAAGAC
This sequence comes from Phodopus roborovskii, assembly GCF_943737965.1. Lineage (NCBI taxonomy): Eukaryota > Metazoa > Chordata > Mammalia > Rodentia > Cricetidae > Phodopus > Phodopus roborovskii. The sequence continues at coordinate 16,182,903 of NW_026126567.1, read as the reverse complement.
AGTCCCAGGTACTTATGCAATGGATGTGTTTGTGGCTTTTTTTTTCCTACCTCTGAACCTGCTCCTGGAATCTTTCTTCCTATCTTTTTTCATAACCTTCTCAGTGGGGCCTATGTGACCTCCCCACGGGGGCTCTGTTTGTCCTGCCAACTCCTATTCTGAAAATCAGCTTTTCAAATGGAAGCTTGAAGAGGACACAAACAAGGCTGACAACTAAGGAGTGCCCTCAGGGAATGGCCCTTGTTAGGAAGTTACAGTGACTCTGAAGAGCCCCACTGAGCAAGCTCATGCTTCCCAAGGATCCTGCTGGCTTGTGCCAGGCAAGATGTGCAGTCTCTCCAGACTGGAATGAATCTTTGTGTCCTGGGCAGTCTACTCACTGCACCAAGAAAAAGGTGAACCAACAACAGCAGAATTTTCAAACCAAGTTCCTCCCATGTTCTCATTCTTGGTTTCATGTGTCTATTTTTCAATAGTCTTCTGCCATCTCCACAAAACTGCTTGATGCTTTTAGCTTTTCTTGTTAAAGATAAACTAAGTTTAGACCACTTTTACTGTTCACATGCATAAGAAATATTTTTATTGTGCATTTCTCATAGAGACCCTTGTCTTGAGTAGTGAATTTTTGTATCCCATATTTTTGGAACCTTATGAGAAACTGGTTGTATCTGCCTGCCTGGAACTAGTTTCCTCTTGTATTTACACAATTCCTGTTTCACTCTAAGGAAATAGTTTCTTTTATCTCTAACCAAGTGTCTCAGTGAGATTAATCACTGGACTCTGTACCAAAGTGTTCCATCACCAGACCTGGTCACTACCCTACCTCAGTGACTGGATCAGCTGGGTTTTTTAAGGACTCTATCTGGATCTTTGGTTTGTGATTGGGACTCTTGGGAAAGAGAACCTTTCATGGATATAGGATTGCCACGCTGTAAGAATCTCAGCTTAGCATTTCCAATAGCCATGAGGTTAAGAATCAGGACATCCATGAATAGATCCTGGCAATGTAACCATTGGTGTTTGCTGATGGGTCATATCTCAGCAAAAGCTAATACAACACTGCTAACCAGGAGAACTAAAATACTCTAAAAACAAGGTTTATTAAATCAGTTTAAAATAAATATTTTGTATTTAGGTACATGATGCATATTTCTATCTTTTCACTCTTCTCTGTTTAGTTTTTAACACCCACCATTTGACTTGCTGTTTTCAACTTCACACATTCCATGAGTTCTATCCAAGACAGTCAAGCATTCTGCTCACCATTGACTCATTTAGAGCATCTTAAGATGATTTTCTTATGCTCTGTGTGGAGGTTTGAACAGAAATGACCCACAGAGGCTCATGCATTTTAATCCTTGGTGAGTGGTACTACTTGAGAAGGATTAGGATGTGTGGCCCTGTTGGATGTAGGCATGGCCTCATTGGAGGAGGTGTGTCACTGGAGGTGGGCTTTGGTTTTCAAACACTTAATCCAGGCCCAGTGGCTTGCTCTCCCTGCTGCCTAATGTTCTGGGATGTAGAAATCTCAACTACTTCTCCTGCATCATGTCTGTTTGTGTGCTGCCATGCTTCTTGCCATGATGATAATGGACTAAACCTCTGAACTATAAACTACCACCTCAGTTAAATGGTTTCTTTTATAGGAGTTCTTTTATAGGAGTAATAGAATACTGACTAAGACACTTAGTTAACTGCAAACATATTCATAACTAAATAATACCAATTTTTTTTGGTGAAGCGAGTCATTGCTGTTGGTTGTCTTTTTAATTTTTATGCCTCTCCAAAATTAATGCATCAAAACATAATCAGCAATGTGATAAAATCAAGGAGTGGGGTTTTAGGAGGTGATTAAAGCATGGATGTGGAGGCAGAGCCCTAGTAAATGTGCGTAAAAGCTTTGTGAAGGATGTTTCACACAGCTTTTAGCTGCCATGCCTATCACCTGTGTCAAGTTACGATGCAGTAGTGAAGTGCCATCTGGAAGCACATCAGCATCTCACCATACACTGGTGTCACACTTTTGTTCTTTGTAAATGACTTAGTCTGTAAGTATTTTACTACAGCAGCACAAATAGACTAAACCAATCCATTAGTGTTTTAGTACTTTAAGAAATTCAGTACTGGAAGGTCATGGTGGTATGGTCCAAAAATATAAATCTTTATTTCTGGTGTCATGATAACTGTTTTCCCAATTTCTTAAGTCCTATTCATTGTCCCTGTTAGATAACAGTGATTTCTTAATAGGCCTACTAAGCTCCAGGTATTTTTATAAATATTTCATAAATTAATGCTTTATAAGAATATAATGTGATGGGGAAATTTTGATTTTTTTTTTCTGCACAAAGGGTAAAGCAAATATTGCAACTGTAACTTGCCTGATACCAATATTGTAAGCAATGAAACAGTAGGCAACAGAATCAGAACCAGGAAAGCTGACTCCAGAACCAATGTACTCTTAGCCATGGTTATCTACTCACTTCCAGAGTAATACCCTATCATTTGCACAGGCTTTGGATAAATTCAAGTGGAAATGCTTTACAAATACTGTTAAACACGAAATGCTTAAAAAGTCAAAAATAGTTAAGCTGAATGTGGAGAAGAAACTAAAGATGGAAGGTGGAACTGCATTGATTTTTATGAATTTGTGACAAGACCTTCATTCTGTATCACATCACATAATTACCTTACTTGCCACACAGGCTTAAAGAGAAGAAATTCAAAGGGATAGAGTTGTAGCTGTTGCTAACACAGCAAAGTAGATGATCTTAGAGATGGTTCAGTTGGAATGTAGTGTGAGAAAAAGTCACTTCTTGAAAACCTGCACTACTAACGAGGGATCAACACAGAGAACCTCTTCTGCTTTGCCTTGTATGTGTTACAAGTGCACACTCACTAGGAAGTGGGAGCTTTGAAATCTGTGAGGTGTACAGGGGCAGGGTGAGATAGAGCAGCAGGTACATTGCTCAGAAACACACAAGGGTAGACATTTGAACATTTCCTAGCTCTGTATCTTTGTTTATTGACTATTCTGAGTATGAGTATGTGTTTGTGTACATGCTTGCATGTGGGTATGCACACGAGTGTGATTAGCACCAGAAGCCAGGGGAGAGAGTACAAGTCCCTAGAGCTGGGGTTACAGGTGGTTGTGAACAGCTGAGAAAGAAACTCCAGTACTCTGTCCCTTAACTGCTGGGACAACTTCTTATGGCCACGTGGAGGGTTCTAATTCTCGTAACAAGTTAACAGTTGTGAACATTGTACTGAGGCAGAACAGAAGAGTAGGAAAAGACCAGTCAGCCAGAGGTCTGGCTCCATTCCCCAGGCACAACCTTTGAGAACCCAAGAACCCGAATTTTTAACATCTACAGACTCAGGGGTCCTACCTGTCTCAGGGTTAGCGATCTGGGGGCAGCAGAGCAGAGAAGAGCACAGGCTGCACCATGCTGGGGTGGACCACATACTCACTTTGCCTTGGTAAGATTTCAAGTATACGTGTATCTTCCCAGGTAAGCTTTTTGCTTCTTGGAAACCAGGTGCTCCCTATATGGGTGTGTTTTGAAGCACTGCTGATCACAAGATGGCCTGACATTGAGGATGGTGGGGAGTGAGATCCTGCACTAAGCTGTCCATAGCTCTTCACTAACCCAGGGAGCTCAGAGAGCCAGACATGTGGAATATTCATCAAGTCCTCACTTTTATAAAAATAAATGCTGTCAGCTCATCTTACCCCTGGTCCCTTCTCCTGATATTAGTTAATGAATTCCCGTGAACAATAATCCCAAAGCTAATGAACTCACACACAACAGTGCTTTCTGTCCCCACATAAACCCAAATGCTGCAAATGGTTTCACTTTCCCATTAAGCCCTGACCTGAGAGCAGGCTGCTGCCACCCAACATGGCCTCCGGATAAGCCCCCTCACGGGGAATCACTGGAACTCCTCAGTGTAGGCCATAGAGTTCTCTTTGTAATTAACCCCTCTCTTTATAGTTAATGGTGTTTATAGCCTGCCTCTAATGTGGGGCAGCCAGTAATTCACCCCGAGGGCTGCTTTCCACATGTGAAAGCAAAGTATTTTTAAGCCTTTCAGAAGCACTGTGGTTGTGGAAAGTTGCTTAGACAGCGAATGGGAAAGGCCTTCAGGACTGCAAGAAACATCCCACGGGATTTGATTTCCTTCTTCCTCATCCTATTCATTCATTTATTTCAACAACATGTCCGAGTTCATCCCCCGTAAGTGGGTTTGTGACTCCAGCCATGTATCTAACTATGAGGGACTAGAGGCTCTGAGTTCAGAGAACTTGACACGAGAATGAGAATTATATATATTGCCTAAAAAGCCTTCAAAAGCAGAGATGCTTTGCTCCCCACCTGCAATGTGGAGAGGCTTAGGCTGTTAATCAGGCAGAGTGCTAACAAATAATTCCCATTAGAGTTCTGCATAAGTAAGAGCAAAGATAAACATACACACAAGAAAACAAAAGTCCCCAAGATCCAGGGAAAGCTAGTGCACCATCTCCCAGCCCCGCTGCAGGAGTATTTTGTTTAGAGATGACCCTACTAAGAAGCTGCATAGCTTTTGCTGCTGATTAAGGACACATTAGACACTGTCGAAAGCACATACTTGTCTAAGGTTGGAAACAGCACGGAAGTGAAGGCACAGAGTGTGTAGCCATGCGATGACTCCAGACTGTGCTCCCAGCAAGCACAGCAGCTGCATGTACAGCCATCTCCCCAGGGCTAGCTCAGTATGCAGCTGATGTCACATACTTATGTTGCATGGCATTATAGCTCTAAGAAATCTTTCCTCCCTGAGACTTTATCTCCAGTCTGTTTCTATTTGAGCATCTCCTCCATCCAGATAGTTCCTACACATAAATCCTGCAGCCATGTCAAATCTGAGAGTAAGTAGGAGAGAGCTCCACTCATTGAACATGCCCAGGCCCTTGCCATGTGTGAGGCTCTAGAGAATGCGATTCCAGTATCCACTGACTCATAAACTTCGTGGTCTGATGGCAGAGGAAGACCCGGTAAACAGATAATTCCAATGCATGGGCAAATGTCATGCCAATCTGTACAAATAGCATTCAACGGGAAGTTGTATTGGTACCAGTTCTCCACTGAGACCTCGCCACAGCCTCATGAGTAGTGTAGTCCCTGACATTTTACAGACAAAGAAGTGAAAACACTGAGAGACTTTGGGACTTCTTGTGACAGAGCCAAATTATGAACCTAAACAGTCTAGCCTCAGGCACTGCACTTTTTCCCATGATGCTCTGTAGTCTCTGATAGAGGCAAACACAGAAGGCTCAGAGAAAAAAAGAAGATGGAAACTCAGCCAGCATAGACCATCACTGATGGACCTTCGCTGATGAAAGAACTCCCAAGGTGAGGGAAATGAATGGAAACTGCTTAATTCTGGGATGCAACACTGTGAACAATGGAGGGACCTGCATGAAAAGGAAACATACCAACCCATGACTAGATAAGACAGGGGTTTTGAAAAAGAAAAAGGGAAGGTATGTTTGAGGTAGGTCTTGGAGTCTATGCCATGTTCAGAAATGATGGTGCCCTATGTGGAGGACAGCTTGCATAGGTTTAAGAACATGAGTTCAGCTGTGAGGAGGATGCAGAATGAACTATGCATGCACACAAAACAAAAGTTTACATTATACAAGAACATGTGAAAATAAAACAGTCCATGGACCTGAAGAGATAGATAGCTCAGTGGTTAAGAACACACTCTGTTCTTCTAGTGGATGTGGTGATATATTATTTATGATTTATTAAAGCTTGCCTGAGGATTCAGAAAAGCAAAATCAGCCTGAAGCTATAGAGGTCAGACAATGGTGATCAGTGGGTAGAACATGAGACTCTTAATGTCAGTGTTGCAGGTTCAAGCCCCACATTGGGTGCCAATCGTAACACAATAAATAAAAGGTCCAGAGACTGATATTGGGGTTCAAGCTTCAAGCTGAAGATCAGAAAAGCAAAGCAGTTGGTCACTAGCTCTCACTCCACCTCAGACTGAAGTGCAGTCCTGGCTCCACCAAACCTCAGGCTGAAGCCTTTCCTCAGCATGGCCAAAGAATCTTGAGATTTCAGTGTCTTCCTATCCTCAGTGTGGCTGGAGAAGGAATGCCTGATCCTGACTACTGAAGACCCTGCTATCTTTTATACCCCTCTTGTGCTGGGATCAAAGGCATGTGATCCCAGGTGCTGAGGTCATATTTGTGTGAGCTGTTTCTCTTTAGGACTGGATCAATCTTGTGTAGATCTGGGTGGCCTTAGACTCACAGAGATCCACTACCTCTTAATCCTGAGTCCTAGGAATAAAGGTGTGTACCACCACCTCCCAGCTTCTGGCTGCTGGGATTAAAGGTGTGCATCACCACTGCCTGATCTCTATAGCTTGAGGCTGACTTTGTTTTTCTGAATCCTCAGGCAAACTTTACTAAATCATAAATAATATATCACTGCAAGGGGATTCCATTCTGATTCTCAGGACCATAGTGGATGGCTTAAATATGCTTATAAATCCAGCTCAAGGGCATCTGGCATCTCTCTCACCCAGTCCTGCAATTTATATTAATTATAAACTGTTTGACCAATGGCTCAGGCTTCTTATTGGCTAGCTCTTTCTAAATTATCAACTCATTTATATTAATCTGTGTGTTTCCACATAGTCTTGGCTTACTGGAGAATGCCAGGGCCTCTTTCTTCCTTGGCAGCTACATGGCTTCTCTCTTGAGACTCACTCTTTGTGTTCCTCTTCCCAGCCTTCTCCTAGTCTGGTAGCCCCGCCTATCCTTCCTGCCTGTCCATTGGATATTTAGAGCATACAGAAAGACATCCCCCATCACTTTTGACCTCTGTGGGTACCTGTGCACAGGCAGCACACACACAGCACACACACATACACACATATGACACTATAGAACAAAATGATTCTTACCAAGCAAAGTAGAATGATTGCTTTAGAAATACAGAAGAAGACAGGAATGAAGAAGAGGTACAAGATAAAGAAAGAGACACATAGTGCTAACACTGTGCTGTGAGCTAAAGAGAATAAATCCAGGGAAGATGGAGGACAGGGAGATGCTACACTGGGATTCATTCTTTCCCCCAATTCCACGGCTCCCACGTACCCAAAGCTCTCAGGTGCTTCCCACAGCAGAGTCTGCCTCCTTCTCATGGATGATTGGTCCAAGGGTGGACACTGACCCCAACCTTAGACCATCAGTTCGCCTCCTGTTGTAGAAGGTGTTACTCCTTATGGCAGCTTAGGCTCTGAAGAAAATGATTCAGGCAAAATGAAGCAAACTGGGTTTCAATGGCTGCTTCCACCTTGAACTCTGTGACCTTGAACGAGTAGCTTACTCTGTAAGGAGCTGAATTTTCTTAGCTTTTAAGTTATAAAATAGAATATGTATAGAATATATACAATTTAGAGGATTGCATGAGGATTTGATGAGTGGATGGGTGTAATGTTACAAAACAGTTCCTATGGCTCAATAAATACTGGGCACGATCATCCCTGGGAACTTAGAACCTGAAAGAATAAAGAAATGGCTTTGTCTGGGTGGCTAATCAGTGTGCCAGAAAGTAAGTTACTTCCAGTTGCATGGAGAAGCCTCATTATTTTATCCCCACGGGCCATAGGGATACCATTGTTTTATGTAATATGGCTGAGATGCAGAAGGTTGGCAAGCCTGATTGAGCAGGTGTCAGTCTCTGCTTTAGTTCTTCAAGTTTTGTTGTACTGAAGCCTTAAGTCTACTCTGTAGCTTGGTGTTTTTCCATTACAGCTCCTTGTTTTCCTGAAGTTTGCTGAAATGCATTTCTGTCACTTACCTACAGAAGCCTGATTAAGAGAGTCAAAATAATAGAGAAACCCGGTGAGGGAAGTCTAAGTGTCTTCGCTCATTTTCCCATGTGGCAATTTGCAGAAATCCTTTGGAGTCATCCTCATGTGCAGATTGCTTATTTAAAACATGATCTTGGTTGTAGCTCAGTTGGTGGAATGATTTCCTGGAACACACAAAGCCCTGGGTTTGAGCCCTACCATAAATCAGGTTTGAAAGTATGCATCTATACTCTCACTACCTGGGAGGTGAAGGCAAGAGGATCAGAGTCAGAAGTTCAAAGTCAGCCTTGGGTACACATTGTGTTTGAGGCTCACCTATGATGCCTCAAAAGATTATCAAAGGGGCCGGGGAAATAGTGTTCAAGCGTTTAAGCATGAACATCACATATCACACAGAGCATCCTGGTGTGATGACAGTGCCACATGTGTGTCTTACTTCATGGGCTTTAACCATGTCGGGAAATGAATCACTCCCTGTTCTTTACCATGATTACTACTTCCCGACAGAACTCTTGCAACAGTATAGAAACATTGGCCAACTTACCTTGTATATGACGAGTAAATTATGGGCTTAAGTGTCTGAAAAGGGAATACTTAGAAGACAACGCGGAGATGTTTCTGAAAAGACAGACAGACAGAAAGGCTCTGCTGACCCTCAGGAGTCAGAGAACAGTCAACTGACTGGTTTAGACATTATTTCTACTTTAAAGGGTTTTAGAGAAGACCACTACTTGTTTGCTTGTCCATGTGGTGGCTGAACAAAGATGAAGGACACCAGAAGAGCGTTTGGGTGTGTTTGTGAAATCACTAATGTGGCAGGAGGCATTTCTGAGAGGTCTGAGATACAGTGCTTTTCGTCTGTGTCAGTTCGTCATGTGACCTCTGGTCAAGTCTGTGCTAGACACCTCCCAGATACCTTCCAAAGGGAACCTCGAAAGAAGATACCAGCCACTTTCTCAATGGGAGTCATTGGCCCTGGGGGGGGGGAGTCGTTGATGATTTCCCCAAGATGTCTATTAATTACTACCATGGCAACAACTTCTGCCTGAAGCTCAGTGCTCATATCACGCTGTGTCATCATAAGCACAAGGAAGTACCTTAACCCCTCAGGGAGACACATGCAGGGTTTGCTGGGGTGCTCCCTCCAGGGCTGGAGCTCCAGTAATGGGGACCTGTGTTCCTTCTCATCTGCCGCTCTGCTGTGTACCTTCCAAGTTTAGGTCATAGCCCATGTCTGCTGCTGGTACTACGTGGAGCAAACTGGCCCGTCCACTTCCCTCCAGAAGGCTTTCTGTACATTTCTCTTGCTCCTTCCAGTTGCAGCCTGTTAGCCAGAATGTGAACAGCTTTAATGTAATTAGTAAACTTGGGTAGAAGAATATGCTTTTCACTCTAGATAAAAGTAATGCATGTGCTGCCATAACAAAGGGTGGCCTACCAGGACTCAGCTAGAAGGTCTTTTTTTTTTTTTTTTTTTTTTTTTTTTTTTTTTTTCAGTTTTTAGAGGATACCCCTGTCCATGTTGTCGATAGTAACCTATTGCGGTAAATAAGGATCAGGATAAACAAATAGGCCGAATAGATGTTTATTCAGGGAGAAATAACTTACAACCTAGACAGATGAACACCAGGAAATTCAACCCGATCCTCTCCTGTCCGAGTTACGCCAGAAAGAGAGAGCCTTTCCTGGCCCCCTCCGACCTCCTTCCACAGGTCACTTCCGCCCATGGCTCCACCCCCAATGGGCGTGGTCAGTGCCACAGAAGGAGACAAAGTGAATATCCCACTACAGTAACCCTTCCCCACGATGATCTCGTTAGTCTTGTAGTCTCTTTCCATGACCAGAACAAAGACCTCAGGGTGCTGTAACCTTTTCTGTCTTGCTGGTAAATACTACACTCCCAGGTTTCAAAATGGCTAGCACACAGAGGGACTTACAGAATGTATAGTGAGTCAATCAAATGTGAATGAGGGAGCCAAAATGTCATCATGACTAAGCATAAGGGTTCTGGGGCACACAGTCGGGTCTCCTCCTAATTAACAATATGATCTTGAGCAAGTGACTTACTCTATCTCTGTTTTGACTTCATGATTTATAAAAAGGGAGTACTGGGGAGTGCATAGGACCATAATACATTGTATGCATACATGAAATTCACAAAAAATAAGTAAAACACATTTTAAAGTAGCAGGGTTATGGAGCATTAAAGGAGTTAATGCATGTGGTGTGCTTTCTTCTTTGACTGTGGGACAGCGAGGAGTAAATGTTAGTGTTTTACAAAAGACCATGGCTGTAATTATTTCTGCTTCTCATTGATGTGCAGCTAGCCTGGAGACCGAAATGGGGCTTCCTGTAGGAATGCACCAGCAGAAGGGTTCATGGATAAGCTGGAACTAATCTGACAAAGCCAGGGGCACAGTGAGGAATAGCATAAATTCAGGGACCACTTGTACAAAGGGCAGGAGGAGACACACTGAAGAACTGAAAACAAAGAATTAACAGTGAGACAATGCAGTCTGGGTGAGGAATGTAACAGCCAGAACTGAGAGTGAACAGGGCACCAGAGTTAGAGCATGCATGGTCTTTAAGGCTCCCTCCTTCCCTCGCCCCCCTTCCTGTCTGTGTCTGGATAAGGCAAACTTCTGTATGTATATCTCCAAACCTAAGCCTTAAGGTAATGTCTTGAGGCTCTGAGCAGGGAGAGCAGAGCTCTAGGTCAACCCTATCCTCTTTTCTACAAGAGGGGAACTTTAAAATATGCTTAAACAATTTTAAGTTATCAGGAGGAAAACAACAGTTAAACCATGGGTGTTTTAGTATATTTCTTTGCCAAATTTATATTTAGAATCAATGAAAGCCAGGAAAATATTTGAAATGGTGATTTTTAGGAATGGGAATTTAGCTCAGTCGGTAGAGAGAGTACTTCCCGAGGGTCCATGAGGACTTGAGTGCAATTCCCAGCACTGTATGAAAAATAGGTGATTTTAATAATTGTTTCTCAAGCCTGGATAGGCTATTGAGGGGCCAGCACTGTTTGATTTAATAGTAGAGATATATACAATTTGCAACTCATTGTTTATATTTTCTATAGGACCCATTTTTCTTATTTTCATTTTAAGTTATGAATTGTTTTCCACACAGTTTGTATTCTATTGACAATAATACTCTAAAGGATTTGTATTCAAATGCTCCACATCTGAATATATTTAATGAAAGTATGCATTAAAGCAAATGTAAAGTATCTTATATATGTATACTGAAAGATTATCTATTGACTATTTTATCTATATCTTGAGAGCACCCCATACTGTTGTCCAGACTGGTCTGAAACTTCCTGTATAGCCTTGAAGTTGTGGTAGTCCATTTGCTTCTGCCTTCTGAATGCTCCATGGGCCACCACGCCCAGCTTTTCAGAAAAAAGTTATATTCCTTCTAAAATATTCAAAATTAATTCATAAAACCAGACCATTTAGTCGAGATACAGAAATTAAAACATCTAAACTGGGAAGGGTGAATTAAAATAACCTCTACTCATGCATAATATGAGTTTTATACATAGGAAACCATAAGAACTGTCAAAAACATTTTAGAATTAATAAATTATTTCAGCATATTTTCAGAATACAAAATAGTATGCAAAACCACTTGCCTTTTCACACACTAACAATAAACATATGAAAATGAAATTAAAAGAGAAATTACAATTATAATAGTTTGAAGAAAGAATAAATATAAATAAAGAGGTGAAATCCTTAACACACTGGAAATCATTAAACATTTCTGAAATAAATTAAGAAATAAATAGTGAAGAGTCATCTGTGATTCTTGAATTAAAGAATTAATCCTGTTAAGATGTTGATGTTACCCAAAGTGGTCTACAGGGTCAATGCAATCCCTATTAAAATGACAGCAGGTCACTTTAATTTCATGTGAACTTTCAAGAAACTACAAATGGTCAAACAATTCCCCCCAAATGACAAAGATGGAGATCTCATATTTATTTATTTCAAATCTTATTATTTAAATTTTTAAGATTTATTTTATTTTTATATGTGGTCGCCTTGCCTCGTGTGTTTGGACACAACATCACGATGGTAAAAGTATGATGTCAGAGGCAATTCTTCTTCTTGAGGTACCTAGGAAGCAGAAAGATCAGAAAGGGCAAGGCAAAAGATACTATTAAGGATCCATTCCAGTTAGCCCCTACATGCCCAAGCTTTTAGTACCTCACAAAATATCGCTATTCTTTGGGGACCAAGAGATACATGAGTCTTTTAGGGGGACCCTTCACATGTAAATCATAAGCAACAGATGAATCGAGAATTATGAAATAAGTCGGGTACTATGTGATTCTACCAATAAGAGTCTGTCAGTGTCACAGGAAGGAAAGTAGAATAATGGTTGCCAGAAGATGTAGAGAGTGGTATCTGGAGTTCCATTTTTTGACACGAAAGGCATCCTGGAGACAGGAGATGGTGATGGCTAAGCAATAATGTGAGTGAATTTCATACCGCTAAACTGTACACTTGCAAATGGCTAAGGTGGTAGATTTTTACATGAATTTTAAATTACTTTTATTTAACTCAAAGTGATTTGTAACTAACTTGGAGTAAGGACAAGGGTCAATTTGTAATAAATACCAAGTTTTAAAATAAAAAGATTTAAGTAAAACAAACACTTCCCATTTAAATGTTAAAACATTTGTTAAAAAATTAGCTTTCTAAAACAAAGACATTTGTATTTCTGGCGCGACATGGCAACCATCTAGTTGCTAACACAAGTAATGGGAATTACATTTCAGGAGTATAATGTTGAAACTAATTCTCAAATTTATAAGGAATACAAATTATTTCATACTGTAAACATTAAACTATGCAAAACACCACATTGCCCAGCTGCTGTAAATGCCATGCTAATTCACAAGTACCTCCAGAAGCAGTGAAGAGAGAATGAGGAACATAAGGAAACTAGAAGATGCTCAACACCACTGGGACATAATAGCTCACTAGGCAGAGACCTGTTGCTTCCATGCTCTCTGAAAGGAAGGCTTTGGTAGGATAATGGACTCATCTTCCCTTCTTGAGTACAACTCTTCCACCTCTAAAGCATGGTCAGCATCATGCATTCCATGATTCCACAGTCTTGTCTCAAAGGCATCACCTGGAGTCACTTATTTATTTGTTTCTTTTTTGAGCCTAAGTGATATCAGCCTAGAAGAGGATAATGAATCAGAAACCACACTGTGCTGGCTTTTGGTGGGGATGGATGCATCCAGGCAAGCCTTTGTGTGGTGTGTGTGTGTGTGTGTGTGTGTGTGTGTGTGCGCGCGCGCGCGCGCACATGTATGTCTGAGGGATCAGAGTAGGGCTCCTCAACATTCAGCCAGGTGTGGAAGTATTGAAATGTCACCTTCTGTTCCATGTTGTGACAATGGCACAGGAAATTGCAATCAGTTATTCAGTAAAGATTAGGGAGGCCACCATCCACAAAATCTATTTGTATGAGGATGCTATTTGGATGAAATTTTCTAGATTTCAGCCATATTTTATAAGTTTTGTAACCTTGAAGTCACTTATGAGGAATATAACTAGGCTTTCCGATTTCTAAAATGGGTATGAAAATTGAACCTGCCAAAGTGCATTGGGTGAGGATTGACTGAGAAAATGTTAGAAGGCTTCTTGCATAATTGACTCAGGGTGGGTATTAGTGATGATTTCTGTGGCAAGAGTCTCAGGGACAAGTTTAGTATTTTGAGATTCTGATACTAGCTGATACTTCAAATTAAGGAAAGGATTGGATTAAAGTTTGACTTTGCCCTGAAGGTCTAAAGCCCAGCTAAATGTTCTTTAAATCTGGAAAATGAGACAAGGCTTTCTGAAGGGCAAGCACTTGCAGATAATCATGTACCTACTTGAAGAGATCTGGAATAACCACTATATTATTAATATAACATTGGAGAATATCCTGTTCTCCTTGAGAATTCCAGCATGCTTTGGACATGAGGCAAATATATGAGTATTCATCTGTCAAGTTTTAAGGGTCCTGGGAGACTCTAACATCCAGGGGAAATGGTCTAGCCTGGAGGTAAGTAATCGATTGATTATAAGACTTGATTTAATGAGAACTGAGTTCTTCTGCTCATTACATGTAGAAAACTCATTAACCATTGCCTCCTAGCTTTGCTTTGGTTAATTATGGCACGTCTCAGGGAAAGGGGAAAAGAAAAACAAACTTCAGAGGTAATTTCTTTCTGCTCCTAAAACTGTTTGGGTTTCCCAGTTTAGCAGAGACTTGAGAAGGATTGCACCATTAATTTCTATACCATAAACATTCTTTACCTCAAATGCCAATTAGCGATAGCATTTCAGTCTTGCAGAGTCATGATGAGATTTTTTTTAATGCTAATCATCACGTAGCTATAAATTAATCTTTTGGGCACAGCTAGAGACGAGGTAGATTTCATGAAACAGATATCAAGATGTGCTTGATATTTACTCACTGTAAATGGGAAACATGTCAAATTATCATGGCAGGACCTCATCAGATAGGGCCATGTAGTAGCATAATGTGTGCGGGGGAGACGGAGGAGACGTTTCAGAACACTGTTGGTGCCATAAGGGCGGCTTGGGTGAGGCAGGGGGGACACGCTGGGGAAGTTCACAGATGCACTGGAACACTCAAAATCCATACTGATTTTTTCATTTAATTAAAAACATTGAAATTTTCATATATGAATACTATATTTACATAATTCCTAACCCTCTTCTCTTCCCCTCCAACTTCTCCTGTGTTCTCTCCGCTTCTTTAAAATTCATGACCTCTTTTTCAATTACTATTGTTACACACAGAGACATATGAAACATAAGCAACTGCATCCATTTAATCTTGCTTGTATTACCTGGGTCTAAGGCTGACCACTCGAGATTAGATAAGCTGCCAGGAGGCTCATCCCTGGAGAAGACGGACTTTCTCTCTCTAAGCAGCCATTGGTTACCTGTAGCTCTTCATTTAGGGCTGGGGTCTAGTGAGATTTCTCCTGTCTACGTTGGCATGCCAGCGGGTATCATTACGTGGGTCTTGTTTAGCCAACTACATTGCTGAGATCTCATGAATGAAGCTTCCTTGCCATGCATAGAAGACTATCTCACAGCAAAAATCTATCTTAACAAGGTCAAGGGAAATATCAGCAATCAACCTGTCTTTCCTTGAATCCACTCTTTTTGTTGTTGTTAGAGCACTCATCCTTTTCATATATATAAATTTTTTAATTGGAGTTCTCTTTACTTGCCCTTAAGTCTACTCATGCAAATGCATCAGAAAAGCAGCTTGATGTTAAAGTCACATTGGAAAGGAGCTGAGTGAGCAGGAACAGGCTACCCCACTCAAATGAGGTGCCCTCTCTGTGCACATGAATAGCTTTTCTTGTATCAATTTTTGGAAAATTAGAGATTTGCACTTTAAACTTCCTATCACCATGGATACCCAGTCATACATAAGAGGCTTCAAGACTGTCTCATTGAAAAATTTTAGCAGTTAGGATGTGTATATAGAGCATCCTGAGGTCAGACAAACAATGAAGATCCTTTTCTATTTTCCCAGCTGCCACTTTCTTCTTCACACCTCTGTTATTAGTAGTGATGCTGACACAGATACTCCCCAGGATCCTCCCCAATCTGTATTCATTCATACTGTCCACCCGTCCAAATCTTCTAGACTCCTCTGGTCAAACAAGAGACTGAGTGAGGGAAAGGGGAGTTAGAGGTGGAAAAGGAACTAAAAGCAGAGGAAGAGGCTTAATCATGAGAAAGAAGGCTCTGGGAGATACAGGGCTACAGCGAACCCAGGAAGCGTGTATAGTTTGCATCTCTCTCTCTCTCTCTCTCTCTCTCTCTCTCTCTCTCTCTCTCTCTCTCTCTCTCTCTCTCTGTCCCTCTCTCCCTCTCTCTGGGAACTCATCAGGCCTTTGCTGCAGGGTCTGAAGGGGCTTTGCTCCAGGGGCCTGCATGGGCTATGCTGCATGGGTTTTGCTGCAGGAGCCTGCATGGGCTGTGCTGCATGGGTTTTGCTGCAGGGGCCTGAATGGGCTGTGCTGCATGGGTTTTGCTGCAGGGGTCTGCATACAGCTTCAGTTGCCAATCACTCAGAAGGAGCACAGAGGCTTGTGCCTCCTCACTTCTTGGGCAGTGCTCACACTCTAGGCTCTTAGGGAAAGTCTGACAGTGGTACACCGACTCAGATTCACTTTGAAAGCATCCTGCTTTGTCTTGTTCTTGAAAAATATCTTCTGAAAGCACAGGATTTTTAGGTGGACGATTGTCCCCACATGTTGAAAGCACTGGCCCAGCATCACCTGGCCTGCATTGCTGGTTTTGAGACATGAACTGCATGTCTGCTGCTCCTTTTGTGATAATGCATCTTTCTTCCTTCAAAGATCTTTGTCTTTCGTAGCCAGCAATTTCTCTGTATGTTTTCATTTTTTTTCTTTCTGGGATTTATTGATTCTCTGTGTTGGTATATTTCAATATTTGTTATTTATAGGTAAAATTTTGTTTTTAGGTAAATCTTTGTTCCATTTTTTTTTCTTTTTTCTGGATCCATGACCTGACCAAGCATGTGCAGGACACTATAACCATCTTTTTTACATTCTTAGCATTTCATTCACATGTCCTAAGTCTTTACCTTTCTGTGATAAATTTTCATGAATGTGCTGCTGTCATTTTAACTCACAAATTCTTTGGGTAAGTGTGTCTCTTGATTTGTGGACTTCACTTATTATAGTTCCTATTTCTAGAATTTCCCTCTGATTCTTTTAAAAATACATTTTAAAGGTAGTCCTTTGCTTTTAGTTTCCAAACTCTCACTTCTTTAAACACAATGGGCCTAGAGTTGTAAAATACTTAGGCTAAAATATTCAATGACCAGAGGATGCTGTCGGTACACAATCAGGCACTCTCATTTTCAGTGGCCAGTCATCCTTAGTTCATCACTATTTTTCACGGTCTTAGTGGTGCTGGGATCCCTTAGTATCCATAATGGGGTAGGATAATGAATTTGTTTCTATTCACTGATTACCGAACATCTATAAAAAATAGAGTTTAAAATGTTTGCATTCTTCAGAATTTCTATAGAACTCTGGTTTGATATTCTCGATATTTGTGTGCATGTCACCACGGTACCAAATCTCTTTTGTTTTTTAGTCAGCCCATTCATGTTGTTAAGAAGCTATTTGTAAAAAGTATCCTTGTCAGATGTTATATTGATAAGAAATAGAAATTCACTAGAAATTTTAGGATAGGAGACACCAAGAGTAAATAAGTTTTCATTGGCTAACAGCTGAATTGTCCCTGGCCCTGTCCACAGTTCTATCCTTGCTGAAGGCCAGAGATGCCAAGAGTATTTAAACTGAAATATCTTTGCTTCTGCTGTGGCCAGAGGTCATGTGTGCCCAAGGAAAGAGAAAAACCCCATTCTGAACCCAAAGACACCATATTATTTTCTGTGGATACAGCATTTAGAAATCTTCAGGATAAAAGTGCCAGAAAGGAAAGCTCCTACTCTGTCCTCCAGTGTTTCAATCCTTTATGACCATTAACAAGACGGATGCTTTATTTTCTCCTTCTGACAATTACAGAATTTTGAGATTCTGTCATCTTAAATGATCCATTTTGATGTTTGTTTGTCTTTACCAGCTTACCTTTTCAGTTTAGATAATTTTTTATTGCTCTATATTTAAGCTCATCAATTCTTTTCCTGGCCTTGCTCAATCTGTTTGCTGTTGAGCAATGGCCTACTCTTAGAAAAACACAACAAAAACATCAACAACAAAACCCCACAAAAGCAAAAATAACCCTTCTGACATTGTATTTTGCTTTAATATTTTCATTTCTATTCTATCCTTTTGGTGGAATTCACTTCTTTGTGTGAATTAATTTCATTAAATTCTCAAGATTAACATATCTAAGATTGTATCTTAAACTCTCTTGTTTATTGCTTGATAGTTTCCCCCCCCCCCCGTTTGCATTTGATGAAATTTTGCTTTTTTTTTTTTGCTTTTGACACAGGGTGTTTTGTTGGAGTACAGGCTGATCTTGAACTCTTAATACTCCAACCCCATCCTTTCTTATGTCTTTAGTGACTACTTAAATACTAGACATTGCATAATGAAGAACAGTAGCATTGTCTACAGAGTGGTTGAGAATCAGTTTTTTCTCTGGGGAATTTTCTGAATATTATTTTGTCTATCTGGATTTCAACCAGTGATTGTGAAACATGTCTTCTTCTGGGAAGCTGAATATACAAAACATACATGTTAAATGGCAACATCATTTACTTAGTGACAGTTCCCTGCACCTATCTTTAGAAAGTTCTAGAGTATACAGAGTGGATTGTGTTTTAGATGTGGACATATTTCTTTCTTTTCTTACCAATTTGAAATTTCCATGTTTCATTAAAATGTAAATATGAAACGTGCAAACTAGACAGTCAAATCTCTTCATGTATCCAATTAAAATATTAAGATTCTATAATTCTTTTACACTTTCCATCATATAAACCACAAAATTGGTCTCATTACATTTAATTTAATGTTTATAAATGAATATGCAAAATCAGGTTTTTCAAAGATTTGTTTATTTTCAAAGTGGGAAACAATATGTCTTCAAAGTGGCATAAAAAATGCCTTAATCACGATTGCCTACCGTGTGCTGATTCTGTGGAGTAGTGAGGCTCATGCCTTATTCTAGAATCAGGTAAGAAAGTATCAAGAATCAACAGAAGGTATAAAGAGAGCTATGCCCTGTGGATTAAGTGCATAACACTATTTTGTGAAGAATGGGTATCATGAAGATGAAAGCCAGGATTCCCAGCTCAAGAGAAAAAGGGCTATCCTTGTTCACCTCAGGACCTGGGCAGCATTTCTTCCATGTCTGCAACAACATAAGAGACAACAGCCCAAATAGCAGCAGCAACATTCATCTGCTTTGGATCAATGGTAGTCATGGTGTCTCCATGGGTATGATGGATGGAGAAATATTTGTATAAGTCATCATCTCGCAGACTGGCCCCTGGGGAGAAGAAGGAGAATTCTGAGTGTGGTGTTTTGACAAGTATCACCTAATAGCTATCCAGAAACCATTGCTACCCCCTCACATCCTTTTAGTCCACTGCCCCCACTAACTGAAGTGGCAAAGCAATTGTTCCCTGAGGCTGTCTTGAAGAAAGAAATAGCTACGTCACATTATCCCAACCACTAAGAGTTATGTGTCAGGCTGTGGGAGAGTTCTAGGAATGCCTTAACTTTGCTGATAGAAGACTTGGAAAAGGGTGGCTAATACTGCATTAAGAGTAGATGAGAAATCAGAACTGCAAGGAACAAAAAGCCCTGGTATCAGCCTCAAATCAGAGCCTGGAGATACATCCTGTCTAGTTTATCCTTCAACACCTATTTGGATGGTCTTATGGAGGTTTGCTTGCAGTTCTGAAACGTCTGGCAGTCTCGGGTTGATTATTAGATTGTGGAATGCATGCCACACATGCCACACATGCCACACACAGAAGACTGCAGAGAGCCTATGTATGCAGGACTAAGGTGATGTCATGAAGAGGACATGTTTGCCATTCAACCCAAGAAGCCAGTTTCTAGGACTCAAAGAGGCCATTCTTTTACTACCCTTCTTGTTGTAGTTCTGGTCTACCCCCCACCCCAGGGAGTCACAGTCCTGTCTTGCTCATGTGCTGATCATTTCTTGTTTTTTCTGTAGTTTTATCTCAGACACACACACACACACACACACACACACATATGAAAAATATATGGCCAAAACTCTATAATTTTTAATATACTGCTCATCTTCTCTTTTCACTCAAATGCCTGTAAGGTTTAACTGTTACCATGCACTGTAATATATTCCTTTTTCATTTGTTGTATCCTATCTCACTTTATTCATGTATTCATTTTCCTTCCCAAATTTCTGTTGTTGCATGCTACTGTCAACCTTCCAAAGGGTTGGAATGTTGCAGTGGAATGGCTGTGCTACAGAGCATGTGTGGTTAATTTTATTATCCATTTCCAAATGTGTTCCTTTTAATTTACATGACCATGGTCAGTTAATGAGCCTTCCTTTTGATTCATATGTTCTCCAACATTTGGCATTGCCAAAACGTTTTTGTTATTCTGGTGAGTGTCAAACATCACTTCCTTTTTCATTTTTCGAGTTACTAATGAGATTGAATATATGTTCCTATATGAATTCTTGGTGAGTTTTGTTTCTTGTTATTGTGTGGCAGATTGATCTAATTTTCTGTTGGAATTGTTCACGTATATAATTTCCCAGTTTGTGGCTCAATTTTTTTTTTCTGAATACACGTTCTTTTGATGTAGCTGGATTTGTGAAATGTCTCACTTATGACTATTGCTATGCATGTTTCATTCCACGATGCTTCACCTCAAAACTGTAAAAATATCCTATGTTCTGTTCTGAAATTTTAAAGCTTTTATTTTCATCGTCAGTGTTTCCATATGTCTAGAATTACAATGTGAGGTAGGTTTCTGTTTTTCTTTTTTTAATTGTCCTGAAAAATTTATTAATGCATGCTCTTCCCCATTAGTCTGCAGCATCAGTCTCATACCAAATTTTCTTGTGTGTAAAGGCATGCTTGGGAACAAGACTGTCCTTGCAATCTCGTTGTTGACCTCCAAGTTAGCACAACCCTATCTCAGTTGCTTTCTAGTCCTTGACACCTGAAGACTGCTTTGCTCCTTTGCTCCTTTCTCTCTCCCCTCCCCTTTCTTGTCTTCCAACAAGGGTTTTGATTATTCTTAATTATATTGCCTTCCATATAATCTTCATAGTTACTTTAATATTTTAGAAAAATTTTTAGATTTTTCCAGAATTAACATCAATTTTACAACTTTTTGTCAGGATATTGTGGGGTTTTTTTTTTTTCCCATGAAAATGTTATGATGATTTATTTCTATCTATTTGAGTCTGTTCTATAGCACAGGAGCTGGAAAGATGGCTCAGCAGTTAATCCACTGGCTGCTCCTCCAGAGGGCCTATGCTTAATTCCTAGTACAACTGTCTGTTCTCTGTCCCCAGATCCAGAGACTCCTCAGTCCAATTCTGGTCTCCACAGGAACTCACACGGTGCAGAGACATACATGCAGGCAAAACACCCATGCACATAAAGGTTAAAATAAATTCATAATACAGTCTTCCTTATGTTCCAGTGGTTTTCTTTCCTTAATGGGTTCTATTGTAGTAAAAGTTTCTTTTTCTGTTGTGGCTGTCCTGCTTTAATAGGAAACCATATCTGAGTCATCAGATTGAGTTTTTTTTTTTTTTTTTTTAGCTTGAATAATAGCTATTTTATTATCTTATTTTATTTACCAATCCCAGTTCCCTCTTCCTCCCCCCACCATCTCTCCATCCCCTCCCCCCATCCTCGAGAGGGTGAGAAACTCCCACGCAGGAATCATCATTTAGGGCAGGACTGAGACCCTCCCTTTGTATCTATGCTGAGAGAGTATCCCTCCATAGGAAATGTGTTCCCAAAGCCCAAAGCAATAAATACTGGTTCCACAGCCTGAGGCCCCATAGACTGCCCAGGCCTCCCAACTAACACTCAGTTCAGGAGGCCTAGTTCAAGCTTATGCAGGTTCTCCAGCTGTCAGGTTCTCCAGCTGTCAGTCTAGAGTTCATGAACTTCCACTTGCTCAGGTCAGCTGTTTCTGTGGGTTTCCCCAGCCTGGTCTTGACCCTTTTGCTCATCACTCCTCCCTCTCTACACCTGGATTCCAGGAGTTTGGCTCAGTGCTTAACTGTGAATCTCTGCTTCTTCTTCCATCAGTTACTGGATGAAGGTTCTATGATGGTATTTAAGTCATCAATCTCATTATAGGGGAAGGGCATTTAAGGTAGCCTCTCCACTATTGCTTAGGTTCTTAGTTTGGGTCATCCTTATGGACTCCTGGGAATTTTCCGAGTGCCATGTTTCTCATTAAGCCCATAAAAGCTCCCTCTATTAAGGTATCTCTTTCCTTGCTCTCCTTCTCTGTTCCTCCCCAACTCGACCTTCCTGGTCCTCATGTTCTTCTGCCCCATCCCCTTCTCTACTCCTCTCTCTCCTCTCTCTCCTCTCTCCCTCCCCCATGCTCCCAATTTACTTAGGACTTTTTATAAAGCCACCTAAGTCTTTAGGATAAAAATGTTAACTAACGATTGAGTTTCTTTTATGGCTACTGAGCTCTTTAGGTTCTGTGTTTCTTTCTAATTATCTTTGGAAATTCATTTTCAAAATAATTGACCAGTATTCAAAATAATCGCTGAGAATCTCTTTTTACTTTAGTTACACCGTTACATTCTCTCTTTGTATTTGATGTAGCTTATCACTGTCTCCTCTCTTGCTAGCAATTTGTCATTTTTGTTGTCTTTAAAGAAAAAGAAAGACAAGTTTGAGGTTTGTGGATACTTTCTATTATCTAGTAGTTTTTCTTCCACTGGATTTTGCTCTTAGACTTATCTTTCCCTTTCTTCTTTTGGTTTGTCCTCTTACTTGAGTTAAATGTCTGGTTTATTACTTTGCAAATTTCCTTCGACTTTGGCATACTCACCAAGACTATAATCTTACCTTTCTAACCAATTCTGATTAGAGTTCATGACTGCTCAGTTTTAAATGCTTATTAATTTCTAGGTTGACCCTGCCAATAACTTATGTTTTATAATGAATATTCTTAATTTCCAAAAATGGGGTTTCCTTGTTTAATTTTTACTTTCTAATATAGCCATCATATAATGTCAGTTATATGGTACCAATCCTTTGAACTATTGTTGTGATTTGCCCCATGGCCTACTGTTATGTCTTCTTTCATAAAGAAGAACATAAAGAAAAGCAGTACCACATGCACTGCTCATAAAGATGTGTGTCCAGTCTGCTGGACATGTCTCCAGATCTGGTGTATTGGTTGTGTTCTCCAAACTTTTATCTCCTTATTGACTTGTTATGCATCTGATATGTAAGCTGGGGAGGTATAGACAAAAATGTCCAGTTGTGATTTTTAATGTGTTTTCTATTTCCTAGCTATTCTATAGCTTCAGCAATGCCTTTCTATGTATTTCAAAGTTATGCCCTGAGGAATACATGAATTCAGAATTCTATCTTCCTGATTGAACTTTTACTGATTTGTGGTTCTCCTCCTCATGTGTAGCAATATACATGTCTTGATTTTTTTTGTAATAGAAATGTGAAGTAACAAATCAATGTCTTTCATGGTTATTGAGATAGCCCTTGTAATTCTCCTATATTTAATCTATGTTTAACATGGTCCAGATGCTGGACACTATACTGCCTGCCTTTCCATATCATTTTACGCCCCCATCCTAATGTTCTTACTGTTTTCTCTAATGAAAGTTTTTGAAATCTAGTATTTGAGTTTTAGCAGGAGATTGTAAGCCATTTATGCAAATCGTGGTTATTTTTCAATTCGAGTTGCTTATACCGCCTGGGTTTTAGCTATCTGTTGCTTGTGTTTTCCAGGTTTCTTTCTCCCATTTCTCTCTTGCGCCCTTCAGGGTTAGTTTGCCTCCCTCCTCTCGTTCCTTCCTCTCCTGCTTCACCCACTCCCTTGTCTGAAAGCTATCTGCTTTATTTTTGTTGAGTCACATATATATTTGATGACCACAAATGAAGTTAGTACCTTACCTTACCCAATCACCTAGAGGCTAAGTGCCTCAAACTGGTCCTGAGAACCTATGTCCTAAGGGATGGGCAGGTAAAAGCTGGGCCCTAACTTACCATTGCTCATTCTCACTTTGCATTTCTTACCGCTATGAATTTCTTTACACCACATCTGGATAATAGTTGTTTTAATCAATAATTATGTGGTGGGTGTTGTCAATGTGATTATCCTGCTTTGTGCCCATAAGTTAGGTGTTACAACTGTCCCTGAGACCTCTATTGCCTAGGACCAATTTTCTTCATGATGGTCTCAGTTTTAAAACTTCAGTGAAAGATATATTCTACCTATATTCTTAACCCCCTTGCTCTGAAGTGAAGTTAAGGTTTCCTACACCAAATTTAGCCATGGTTCTACTAAATGTAATGCAGGCTAGTGAGGAAAGAGAAACAGGGGGGAAAAAAACTCATCCACAACCTGAATGGCTCCTATGCCTACTGGCAAGTATCAAACAACATGTGTTAATTGACAGCAGCCATCGAACTCTCCAGTAAATGGCATCTTTCCCCCTGTGCAGCACCTTTCTCTCTGAGCCAGTTAAGCATGTTATCTGTTCAACCAGGACCCAGAAAAGGTATGTTCTCACCATCCTCCAGCCTGAAAACATAAAACTTGTAGTGGGCAGGCTGGAGCTGAGGTCCATCAATGTTCTGAAGGTTCAGTCCAAATGAACTGGGGAAGTGTTTGTTGGAAGCTCATAACACTCGGCGGTAGGCTAAGGCTAAAGCTGATATCAAGGTAAATGGAGTTCTGCAGAGGGGGAGGGATGTGTGTGTGAGTTATAACAGCAGCTAGGATGTCACTGGCTGACAGGGGTCCTTATGTTGTGTGCTCTCCTCACTGTCATCGTTGTCATCATCATGCTTTGTTATAACTGCATTTGCACGTTTTCCATGACCTACTGTCAACTCCCCAGAGTCAGACCCCCTGGTTTGGATACCCACTCCGTCGCCAGTGCCTGTGACACAGCACCAAATACAAGATGGAGATGTATCTACTTATTGAATGAATGGGAGCTAATTTAATGAGCAAATTTGGCCTCAAGGGCGATGTATCAGCTCTTGTAAGAAAATATGGGGCTTAACAACAAGGCAACTTGGAGAATTTATGGAAGAGATTACTTATAAAGTTTAGGGTTAGATAAATAACAGATAAAACAAGCCAGGACTAGCTAAAGTGGAGAGCCATTGCCCACTAATAGGGGATGGAGGGACGGATGGGATAGGAAGAAATTAAGAGTGAGTGAGTGCTAGGGAAAACAGAGAGGAGCTGTGGTTGTTTGGAAGCCTGGGTCTCAGTCTCTAGCTCATGCCTCCCAAAACTCTTCTGGGTTCCCCTGGGCCAAAACCAGCAGAAAGCAAAGGGATTCATTAGGACTCATTGCAGGCTGGAGAAAGATAGGAAGGGATGCGGAGTGACGCAGGAGCGTATGCATCCAGCACAGGTCCTTATGACACCAATAAAGAGCAGTGGAACCAGGGATTCCAAGTGCATACAACACATGAACATTTTGCTTTGGGTGATGTGAGACAAACTGGGTTAATAAATGGCAGATGAAATGGGCAACTGGCAATGGAAGGTCCGAAAATGGGCTGGTGTGGCCATAAGCATAGAGACTTATGCAGCTAATAGCCAGAACAGTGGGCAACTACAACTTCATCTCAGGATACCTCAAAAACCAGGCGGGTGATTCCAGTGATTACAAAGGCAAGAACAACCCTTGAGTGCAGGGGTGGGGTGGGTTCATGACTAGAGGGGGATTTCTTGGCCTCTGAAATTCTCAGGGAGGCATGAGAATGAAATAAAAGGGCAGAGTCCATCTAAATTCAGGAGCTGACTTACTCCACGAGCTCATGCACACCCAGGAAAATCAAATCCGCCATGTTTTCTCTGATACTAGCTCTAGTGTCTTCATAGAACTGTGACAGTTTGGAATTGTTTGGAGTTGGTGAATAGCACACACACTCTAGATTCCAGAGAGCAGCAAGTGAATGTCCAAATCACACACACATCCAGAGGGTAGGGTTAAGAAGTTCATAAAATGGAAGTTACTAACAGTGGATGGAGGATGAATTGACAAAGAATGGGGGAGATTTAATTCCAGCAAAGCATGATTACATGGGACCAGCTTGATTCCACACAGAGCTTAAGAACACTGCAAGTTGCCTGGTAGAAAAGGGATTCAAATTCCATATTGGAAAAATAAAGGCAAGGCATATTGTGATGGATGGATGTTCTTTTCAGGCTTTCAAAAGGCCCTCTGTATCTCTGACTGAAGGAATCTGACTACCAGACGAGGGGGGTTTGGCTGCCTCCCTTTAGAGCCTGTGACATAGGAAGGCATTTCCTCCTCCATCATCTAAATTCCCATGGACATTATGCAAAAGAAAAACAACCCAGAAACTTGCCTATCACTACCAGGCACGCTGATATCCACAGGAGCCATGAGAAGGGCCATTGGCAGCCCTGGAGCTTTGTCTCTGTAATTCCAAGGAGACACTTTATCAGTGACAGCCACCGATCTAACAGACTAGCATGGAAGGAGCTCCTGCATTTCAATTTCAGAGAAGAGAGGTGAACGGTAGCTATCCCTAGGGGGAATTGCTTGGTCTTTTTTGACAGGTGTATGAGCTCTGAACAGGGAATCATCAAATGCTCTTTAGAAATGGAAAGCTTCTAGAAGGAGTTTGCTCTAAGGTGAGGTATTCTCCCCTGGAAACAGGGGAGACCTTTCAGTATTGGGAAGTATTTTCAAGGGAGATTTGGGAGGTAACAATGTCAGCCAGAGAGAAGGGTGATAAATCTGAGAGAACAGAGGAAGGTAGGCCTGGGTTCAAATTCAGTTCTTCTGTGGAATAACCAGGTGACTTTGAAAGTCTCCTACAAGGCCATTCCACTTTAGCATCTTAAATCATAAAATCTGGATGATAGCTAACCTTCAAGAAGTTGGTGAGGATTAGTAGGCACTCAATTAAGCCTTTATTACAGCTGTTATAGACTCACAGAAGCTCCAGCATACCCACAGCATCAGGATCAATTAAATGCCACTTGGCCGATTTAAAATCCTAATTTAATCAATCAAAGTTCTGATGATTATTCATAGTGATGGCATAGTTAGACCATGAAATCTGTTCTATGTGACATTGCCTTGACCCTGATTTAAATGAATTTTTCCCCTCTTCTTCCTTTTTTCCATCCCGATGAGTCTTTCATGTAAACACTCATCTCACAAGAAGTGTTTTCCAGCTGTGAGTTTGGGTGATGACTAGTCTGCGACTATCACAGGAGATGCATACTCTGCCCCATACTGTTCCCAGTATATTGCATCCCCCACAGGGACAGACTGGTAATGACCATGGTGTGCGCAGGCTGTCAGAATGAGAATGGACAAATACACAGAGACCCACATAGCACCTGCTTGTGTGCTATGTCTTACACATATGTAACTGATGGGTTTTCTTGAACTAAAGTGAAGCAATTTATGTTGTGAGAACTTTTGGAAAGATAGTCGAGCTCTGGAGTTCAAATTCAAGCGTGTTATGTTATCGAATACAAGGCTGCCATGGTGCTGTCTGAAGGCTGCACACACAGGCAAGCAGCTGTGGAAAATCTATTTCTCCTCTGTAAACAAATCTCCAACAGTCTGGGGCACACGATTTAATTGCAATGGAATGCATTACAGGCTTTCCTCTGATCATAATAATTACGGGGTTGGAGAAGAATGTTGTGTTCTTAATATATTCCCTAAAAGGAAACAGTCTCCTTAGGATCTATAAAGTGCTAAAAATACATTTAAAATTTAATTAAAATTATTATTTTTTCAGCTACTTTATCTTGTGAGAAAAACATTATTGCCAAAACAATTAGAAAGTCAATTCATGGAATCTGCAGGCATTTAATCTCTCTTTTCAAGGAGGCAGTTTAAGCCCTATTAAATCTTTCTGAAAATTAGAATCAAGAGTCGTTAATTAATAGCTTCCTAACCCATAGCTTCTCAGAAGAGAAAACAACTCACAGGGGAAGAAAAAAGAAACAGAAAACAAAAGACAGGCTAGAGTAGGAAAGCAAAAGGACCCCCAATCCAAGCTTCACTGAAAGTATTACAGTTTGAGTTTATAAAAATGTTCCACCTACCCAAGGACCTCCAAGCTTATTCTAAAAGTTTCCTGGTGGACCATCAAGTCTGCAAAGTGTCCAGACATTGGAAAATGCAGGACCAATCTGAGCACATAAGTTGAGGTCAGTACTGACACTCCCAGTGCTCTCCAAGTCACAGGGTGGCTGAACTGTGTGGACAGAGCCATCTCCCATAAAACTGAAGAACTGGGTGTCAGCAGTAGGAATAGTACTAATATAGTACTGGTGAGACTAACCACTACCACACGGTGATGGGTATGGAGAGATCTTATGGGGAAGTAACAAGGATTACTGTCACTATTTGCCCAGTGTTTCTTGTGTGCTGGGAGCGCTTTAGAAATTACTTCATTTAGTTCTCACAGCAATACCACGAGCAACGGAACTTCAATAACAGCCACAGATGGAAAATAGGCATCTTATCTGTCTAAAGCCATAGAGTGGCATCTGGTAGAAAGACAAGAGTCAGACTTGGGCCCCTGATTTTAAATCCTTACCATGTAACTAATCTCACTGCCTTGTCTCAGGAAAGCAGCTTTTTCCTCTCTGGGAATTTGACTGGTGAGACTGAGTCTACTTGCTGCCCTGGTTCGCACTCCCCACAGCAACCTAGGCCCATTTTTGACTGTATGACAAGGGGGTGGAAATCTGAGTTGGGGTTATCCTGGATCATGTAGGAGAATTACATTCACAAAGTGGGTTCAGATGGGGCCATTTGTCAGAAAGTGGATGTCCATTATGGCCATACCACCCCAAAACACCTGATCTTGTCTGATGAGAGATGTCATTCTGTAAATATGTTTTTCATATTGGTTAATGAATAAAGCACTGTTGGCCAATAGGAAAACAAGATGGGCAGGACTAGGAGACAAGGAGGAATCAAGGAAGTTGTAAGGAGGGGTCAATATGGAGAGTCTGGAGAAAGCAGGATGCCAGCCGGACTCTCCTGTAAGATGAGACCACGTGGAAGTACTTAGATTAATAAAAATGGGTTAATAATTAAGACAGAGCTAGCCAATAAGAAACTAGTAACTGGACAACAGAATTATATCTAATACAGGATCTAGGCAGGCAGGACAAAAGCCTTACTCCTTACACTTGTCAGCAAGGAAGGGTGAGTCTGGGTCTCATATTGGGCAGACCTACCAATTCTCCTCATCCATCTGAAGTTCACCCTTTCTTCTATTCACTCATGATGTCTGACTTGTTTTACTCTGACTCATTTTAATAGCATTTAAAAACTAATCTTATAAAACTCATACACCAAGAATAAAAATTATATATGACAATGGAGTATAATGAGATGTTCCAACAATATATCACTGTGTAATATTTAAATTGGGTTAATTTAAACATGTCTCTATTCCCAGTCATTTTTTTTTATTTCTTCCTGATAACACATCCAATATCCCTTCTCCTGGTGTTTAAGATCTATGTAATTACTACCAGCAGTCGCCTTACTGTATAACAGACATTCATTCATCCATTTATCATCCTGTCCATACCAACCCCTCCTCAACTCTGCAGTCAGTGGTTGGTGTTCCATGGTTCAAAAGGATTCAGGAACCTGAATCAATATTCCTGCATATGCACATATATGTGTATTTATATGTGCTTAAGATCCTCTGAGTATATTCCTCAACAGTTACCTAGTCCTGAATTCCCCTTCCTTCTCTCTTGGTCAACCTCACACCATCTCTACGACTAAGCTCATTATCTTTAACTTCATAGTTCTATAGGTCTGAGTGTCTGGGCTAATGTGGCTATAAACCAAGCATTGTAATATTGTCCTTTCTTTGGATGGGAAGCTTTCACTCATGATTATGTATCCATCCTAATTTATTGTTCCCTGCTTGGTTCATACAGATTTACTGGCCACTTTTCCTTCACGGTCTAATGTCAGTGCAACTTTTTACTATCTAAGCAGCTGTGAGTCAGGTGTAAATGATGACCTGCCATCCTCCACACACCTGGAAAGTGATTCTTGCTAAGAAAACATCATTAAAAGGGTTTTGTGTTTTGTTTCATTCTTGTTCTCTCTCTCTCTCTCTCTGTCTCTGTCTTTCTCTCTCTCTCTGTCTCTCTGATAGAACATATTGCAAGAAACAACACTCAGGGAATATTTGGACCCGAGATTGTTTCCAGGATGGCATTTACAATGAAAGCTTTACAATTATTGTGGATTGTAGTAATAATGTTCAAATGGACAGGTTTTTGACTTCTGGTTACAAATAAAGATACAAAGCCCTTCCATACTGGAAGGTAGTTTTTAGCCAATGCAACATTTGAACTTGCTTTCCCTCCTCTGTCTCTGTATTTATAACCACTGCCTGCTTTGTTGGAAACCAGGATCATAGGAGTTAACCAAGTGGAAAGTCTTATACACATGTGCCTACTGTGGCCTGATTCCCGTCCACCAGGTAGACAACTCGGCAGGGTTTTGGCAGTGCCGTGGAAATGCCTGAGCTGGGGTCCTACTTTTGTCAGCCATTGTTAGATGTCTGATCAAGGGCTTGGCAGCTGGGTGGCTGAGAGTAAACTGAGAACAGTCACAAGGCGGGATCTAAGAACTCCTGATGAGTGATTCTCACTTCACATGGCCCAGCTGACAGGGTTTAGAAAACCTAGCACCTTCTACTAAGCACTTAAATAATTACTCTGTAGGGGGAAAGAGGGCCAGTTTTTATAGGAGGGTGTCTTTATTAACATTTTAATAATACCTACAAGGCAGAAATATGGCTGTAGAAAAAGAGAAAGAGGTACTTTCCCTGTCTACTTGAGAACCCCTGCTGAAGCCCAGTGAGTGGTAAAAGGTGTGTTGCCATGGAATTAAGGAGTGTGGTTTTTGCTTGTTTGTTTTGATACAGAGTCTCTCACTGTAACCTAAGCTGGGCTGGAACTCATTACATATCCCAAGCTATCCTCAGACTTTCCCATGTTCCTTTCTTGGCCTCTGGATAAAAGGGATGTCTTGATGTGAATGGGGGAGCTTAGGGGATGGAGAGAAGAGACACAATGTTTTTTTTTTTTTTTTTTTGAACATTGCAGGGTTGGTAGCATTTAGAACTGGAGTCAGTCTTAAGAAGTTGGCAAGCCCATTCCAATAATGTATTCCTGTGACTCTCTACCACATTTGCAAGAAGGCGCAAATAAAACAGTAACATATACCATAGTTCTTTTAAGGGACTTCAATAGGACTAGAGTTATTTCATTTACAAGAGTTTAGCATGTAAATCTATTTTAGGGATGATGCCAATTCTGTTCTCTAGCTCCCCACAGCATACCCCTTGGGATTTCGAATCCAGGGCTAGAAGGGCAAAGAGAATAAGCCAACATGATCTTTTTACAGTTTTGGTATTCCAAGGTGTCAAGGTCACAAGAAGCTGTAAGATGAACAATAGGAGATGAATATAGAACAAACCATACTACTAAAAATGTCTGTCTTTGTGTGTATGTGTGCATGTAGGTGTTGGACCTTGCCTTTCGCCTTGTTAATGGCGACTGCACATGACAGGCTACCTGGCTCTTGAGTCTCCAGGGATTCTTGTGTCTCTGACTTTCATCTTGCTGAAGGAACACTGGAATTACAAAGGTATACTACCATGCCCAGCTTTTATATGGGTTCTTCAGATTTCAGCCTAGGCCTTCACACTTGTGTAAGTGCTTTGCCAACTGACCCATCTCCCCAAATCCCAAACTCTATCCTAAAAGACACATTACAATATAGTAAAAACTTAGTGACTGAGAAAAATATGTATCATGTTCAGGAGAATCATGGTATTCCGTGGATAATTTAGAGGAGGTTCTAATGGTGGGGAAAGCTGAGCTGGGCTGGGGAGCTTCTGGATCCTTATTATTGTGTTCCAGTGTAGATTTATTCATGACGAATGTCTATGCTTTTGTGTAGGAAAGTTGTGTTGTAGAATAATCTTTTTGTACCCTATGAAGATGTGTCTTTGCCAAGGTACCTTCTTATTCATTTAATAAAAAGCTAAATGGCCATTAGCTAGTCAGGAGGTATAGGCAGGACAGCCAGACACAGAGGACACTGGGAAGAAGAAAGGCAGGGTCTCTAGGAGATGCAGAGGGAGGGAGCAAGCAAGACATGCCGAAGACAGGAAAAGCCACGGGCCACTAGGCAGTACATAGATTAATAGAAATTGGTTCATTTAAGTTTAAAGAGCTAGATAGTAACAAACCTAAGTTATGACAGAGATCTTTTCATTAATAAGAAGTCTCCATGTAGATTTCTTAGGAGCTGGCTGGTGGGGCTGAAAATTCTGACTACACAGTTGTTTACAGAATGATGACGAACTACTTAGCTAAAATTATGAAATATTAGTGAGGTTTCTCAAAAAATCAGTTTCTGAAGAAAGAACCAAAAGGATAGAAATATTAAGTCAACAATCTTAGTTTCAAACAATAATTCTTACTGATAGAAAATGATGTCCACAATGGGGAAAAGCTAAGTGAATGCCTTTCTGAGATTCTTAATTTTTACTCATTCAAGTAGCCTTTTGTTTCCTTGGGCATCAGGCAGTTTATCGTTTAACTATCTTTGTGATAATGAGATGCAATATTTTTACAGCAAGTCTTCTAGGGTCTTCTAAAACACACTGTGAAGCATGGGTGTAAATGGGTTTAATGGGAACAACTTTCTGACTTCCAAAACATAGGAAAACAAGGATACAAAGGGGAAAAAAGTATGAAATGAATATGGATTGAATACAAACACATTTCATTTAAAGCAAAACATTTGTTCTTAGAATGTCCATTAAATGCCAGTGGTCATGAAAAAAATCCTGGCCCAAGATAAGCTGAGAGGCTGCAGATCTGAAATACAAATTTAGCATTTAAATGTAACTAAATTCTCAATGCTATTGACAGTTGACCCTCATTAATTAACTTTTAGGACCATCTTCCTAATTAAGAAACAGTGGCTGTTCTAAGTAGATCCCAAATAAGATCACAGTACATCTTTCTAGCTGTTTATGTGGTATTTCTGTGGTGAGATAAATAGCACCTTATACATTTCTACGTGTCCTTTAAGGACCAGTGGTGACGACAAAGGAGGCCAGGGCCTCATTGTTGGGGAGCATGCCATTAGCTGGTCCATCGTTCACAATGAAGCTGCAGAGTTATGAGCTCGGTGGTAACAAAAGAGCTCGAGATACCTGCTACAGACCCATAACCTCTTCCTGGAGTGGACAGATCACACCAGAATTCCCTCTCTTAGCCTTTAGCCTTCTTGACAATAGGTGGAAACTCTGCACTCCTTTACCAACTACTAAGCTGGTGAGAAGGCCTAATTATGGGCAACATGGAGCACGAGGCTTAAATTAGTTCTTGTTTAATTTCAAACAGTAGACAAATAAGCTTTCCGCTGTTGTGTTAAGGTTAAATAGCAGCTCAGATTGTCACAGCTTTTACCATTCACCCATCACTGCACAGTGAGGCAGCTGCCAGCAAAGTCTTGCTAACACCACTCGCACGGAGGACTTGTGCAAAAGGGGCTATGTTAATTCTACTGAGGCTCCCGAATTCCTACCATGCTTCCAGACTCTGGAGAAAGAGTGGTGGGCACAACTTCTCATGTCCCTGCCCCTTGTGGATCTTGAATGCTAGTGAAAGCGAGGCCAATTGGAGAAGCAGAAGGATGTATCTAAAAGCAGGGGAGCGTGTGCAGGTGAAAACTGAGAAGCAAAACCAAAAGCTTCTCTTTCTCCCAATTCTGATTTTAATACAGCGGTGGCTGTTTATGGATGGGTAAGTGGTAGCTCAGAGTGGTAGCTGTGTGTCCTGGGGGATAGTATTACAGCTTTCTGTCCTCGGAGTAAGTGACATATAGTGTAATCATGGATAGAAGTGACAAACTCATCACCAGAGTCATAGCTAGGATCTCCTAGGTGCTTTCTGTGAGCCACAGCTTGTGCTAATACATACATGCACCATCTTACCAAGAATTCAGTGATTCTGTAATTATTGTTAATTGTAAGCAAAGGAGTCAGGCATAAGGCTCTGCATACCTCCTTGTGTAGAATCCATAGTCCTGAAGGAGAGAAGGGAGGGTCCAGGAGAGGAGGTCGAGGCCCTGGACAACCCTGAAGTTAAGAGGCAGCACTGTGAAACTGCAAGGGACTCCTAGCATGCCATCACTTGCATGTCTTCCCAGGAGCGTCTCACAGGAACTTGTGCCTTCGGAAAGCCCTTCTATTCACCATATACCATACCCGTCTTGCACACTCTCAAAATTATATACTTCCTGGGATAGTTTACTTTGTTGACTTGACACAGCTTAGAATCACCTGGGGAAGAGAGTCTCAGAGAGGACTGTCTACACTGGGGTACCCTGCGGACGTATCTGTTGGAGACTGTCTTAAGGAAACTAATTGATGTGGGAAGGTTCTGTCTACTGTGGGAAGCACTGTTCTCCAGAGGGTTCCGAACTTTATAAGCCTAGAGAATTTGAGCTGAAGCAAGCAAACAAGTAGCACACATGTGTTTTGTTTGTGTTCTGCTCTTGACTGTGAGTGTAATGTGACCAGACCTTTCAAGATTTCTCTGCAGTGATGGACTATAACCTGGAATGGTAAGCCTAAATGAACTCCTTTCCCCTGAGTTTCTTTTTGTCAGGACACATACGTGTGTGCTGTATATGTATATAATGCATATGTGTACCATGTGTAACAGAAATCAAACTAGAATACCTTTCTTGCTTGCACCCAGTTTGCTCTGCCTGTGGCCAGTGGTTTGCCAGGGCGATTGCTGACCTTCCTAATTTTTAGGATTCTTTCTCCACGGAGAGATGACTCACCCATTTGGAATTTTTCTTTCCACACAAACCACTTGCTTGGTTCAATAAGAGTCAAATAACTTCATCAAAATTAAACAAGAAAGAACACTTTTGTGTCCTCCATAATGAATATTTCTTATCAGATTAATTAATAAAGACCTGAATATATGGCTGTTCACCCTGTATTGGGAGCACAAATGTCCTTGTGCCCATAGAGTACTAGGGAAACCAGGAATGTTAAACATGCAGGGGAAATTCCTCAAAGGAGGAAATTACCTGTTTTCTGCCCAGGATGCTGGGAGTGGACATTGTTAATGTCCTGGTGATCTTTTGCTATCAGTAGAGGCAGACTTTACCCAAATCCCCCAAAGTATTTATCCCAGACTCTCCCTCCCTAGACCATTATCTCTAGCTCCCAGTTAATAAAACACGTAGAGGTTGTTTGTATTTTATGGTCTGCTGACCTCTATGTTATCTCTGTGAGAGACCACTCTAGATTCTAGGTGTTTTAGGTATACAACCCCACCTCAAGGTCACATATACTTTGAAAGGAATTTCTATGTAGTCACACCTTGAGCTTTATTGTTTTCCTGGAAGTGGAATGATTATTGCCTGGAAACTTGCCCCAAATTCTATTATGTTTAAATATGTTGACATTCAACCTATCAACTATCCTCAAACTATCTAGGAATTTTGGTTCAGGTTGATGAAATCAGAGTTTAGTTTTCACTCATCTCTTTGTGGATGGCTGCCCACCTTGACACCTTTGGAGATCCCCTCAATCCTGCTTGAATACCTCCATTGGTAGGAAACTCATCCTTTGTCCCAGTAGTCCAACCAAATTCATTTCTGGGAAAGCATTATTGAGCATTCATTGCATTCATAAAATGAACCAAGGAAAAAAATTAAGATTGTGAGCAGGCTCAAATATGGGAACTAGGCTTGACCAAGTTATGTGAGAGCTAAGGGGACAGAAAGTTGGATTCTAGTTGTGATGCTCAGATAGATCAAAACAACCAAAGCT
The DNA here is from genome assembly GCF_943737965.1 of Phodopus roborovskii. Classification (NCBI taxonomy): domain Eukaryota; kingdom Metazoa; phylum Chordata; class Mammalia; order Rodentia; family Cricetidae; genus Phodopus; species Phodopus roborovskii. The sequence continues at coordinate 16,147,350 of NW_026126567.1, read as the reverse complement.
AATCCCATAACTAACTAAAGGTGTTCATACTACTACAAAACCGTGAAAAACAATAAGACACTAGTAAGTTACTAATGTCTCTCTTACTCATCACAAAATGACTGCTACCTTTCATACAGCTTTGGGATGATAACCCACTCAGGTGGCTGTATCTTTTGTGTGTGCACAGTGATTTCTCATCTTCATTTTTCTTTTGTCTTTATGATGACTAACAATATAGTAAATACCTGTTGGGCATGCATGTATGTTCACTGCAACATACTTCTTAAAATTGTTCAATTTTTGTTGAGTTGCTTCTTTTTAATGAAGTTGTTTAGGACACAAGTTTTCTTAGTGTATTTTCCCACCTATAGTTTTCATTTTGAATGCTAGCTTACACTGAACAAAATCTTTTAATTTTGATGAAATTCAACTTATAAAGTTTTAATGATTAAAACTAGCTCTGTAGTTTCAGGACAGTTTCCAAAACCTGTCTCAAACAAACAAACAAACAGCCTATCTATTAGTTGGGAATAATACACCCTACCCACTAAATAGCCTCAAACTTTTATAAACATTTAAATGACAATTAATATATGGCTCTAGTTCAGGTTCTCAACCTGTGGGTTATGATCCCTTGTGGGGGTTTTCAAATGACCCTTTTAGAGGGGTCACCTAAGATCATCAGAAAACACAGATATTTACACTACAATTCACAACAGTAGGGAAATTATAGTTATGAAGTAGCAATGAAGATAGTTTCATAATGGGGCTCACCACTACATGAGGAGCTATATTAACAGGTTGCAGCACTAGGAACCTTAAGAACCACTGGTCTAGTCTATTCCCTTGTTGAGTCTCCTCTTAGGACATTTTGGCAATATAACACTATGGAGAATACTGTAGGGTAGTAGGAAGTGCTGAACTCATTCATTTATTTACTATTTTTCATAATTGTTCTGGTTAATCAATACCCATAGATTCTTCAGGTAGATTTTAGAATCAGTTTCATTCTTTCGTTTCTTCTCCTTTTGTATGTATGCATGTGTAGTGTACACATGTGGTACAGATGCACATATGTGGTTGAGTATGTTACCATGCATGTATGTGTGGAGGCAGAAGAGGATGTTGAATGCCTTTCTCTACTGTTTCCACTTTACTATGTGAGACAGAGCCTTCCACTGAACCTGGAGCTAGGCTGGTGGCCACACTTTCATCTTTTAGCCTTGAGAGTTGAATGATGTTCTTTAGGTTTTCCATATTCCGCTATCTGTTTTTCTTGATGGAAGTGTAGTCACATTTGCCACAGGCCTTCTGAAGGTGGCAGACCTTAAACCCACAGTGATGACACATGTGATTATTATTAGGGCACTTTCCAAAAGGTGGTGTTCCTTCCTCATCTAATTTCTACTGCCCAGACCAAAGAGATCTTTCAGGCTTTGAAAATATGCATATTTATTTTTTCATTAATTAATTTTGTTCATTGATTTTACATACTGACCACAGTTTCCCTTCCCTCCTCTCCTCCTGTTCCTCCCCCCCACCTCTGCCTTCCATCTATCTCCGTCCCCATCCACCCTTTCTCCCACTCAGAACAGGGCAGGCCTCCATGGGTATGAACAAAGCATGGATCATCAATTTGAGGCAGGACCAAGCTCCTCACCGTATATCAAAGCTGGATGAGGTAATCCAGCATGGGGAACAGGTCCCCCAAAGCCAGCTAAGCACTCCAGGGATAGGTCATAATCTCACTGCTAGGAGCCTCAAAGTCAGACCAAGCTACACCACTGTCGCACACATGCAGAGGGCCTAGGTTGATTCCATGTAGGCTAAGTCCAGAGTCTGCGAGCTCCAGGCAGCTGTCTCTGTGCCCCCCACCCCCAGTCATGATCTTACCCCACACTAGCTGGTATAATCTATCTTCCCTTTCTTCAGCAGGACTCCAGGGGCTCAGCCCAGTGCTTGGCTGTGGATCTCTGCATCTGCTTCCACCAGTTACTGGGTAAAGGCTCTCTGATGACAATGTAGTCTTTCAGGCCATATAATGTGACCAGACCATGAGCTTTACCTGTCCCCCCTTACATAAGCACATAAAACTACAGATGTCCATCTGAGCACTGCTTTACACTCATCTCATTTTCAAATTCAGTTGATAAGCCTGTCTTTTGGTTGAGATGTTTGAGTATAATCCCGCCACCTTCATGTCTATTTTATATTTTAAAGGGAGGGGAGGGTGGAAAAGAACGGTGGTGGGGAGGGGGAGAGATATTAGAGATGTATGTACATCATCCCCTGTGTGTAGAGGTCAGAGGACAATTTTTAGGACTTGGCTTTTGCCTTCCAAATTGACCAGGCAGGGTTTCCCTTGTTTCTGCCATGCACCATCCTACACACTAGTGGCCCATGAGTCTCTAGGCAGTTCTGTCTCTGCCTCCCATCTTACAGAAGCATTGTAGTTAAGGTCTACTATAGCTTGGATAGTATATAGGGTTACAGATGCACAGCCCTGACACCTGGCTTTTTACATGGGTTCAAACTCAGGTCTTCAGGCTTATACACAAAGAGCTTTTTACTCACTGAGCTACATAGCCCAGGCTAGCCTGAAACTTGTGAACCTATTGCCATAGCTCTACAAATTCTGGGATGACAGGCATATGGTATTATACTTGGTTCTTTATTTCTCCCTAAGTTGTGGTTTATCTTACCCATGGCTTATTATTTATGACTCACTTTTTAGTTGTTGCTTTAGAATTTATTATACTCACTGTAAAGAATGAGAGTCTTTGCTAGGTCTGTACTTCACGTATTTTTGAATATTAGAATAATATGTTAGCATATTTTTCTCTCCTATTCTCTGCAATAGTTGTCTTACATTTACTTCTTTGTATTTATAAACCCCATATGTATTATTATTATTTGCTTTACAAAATCACATACTTTTTGAAAGATATTTCATAGACCAGAATGCCTTTTAGACTTACTGACTTATCTTCTATAGATGCTCAAATTTTCTTTCTTTTTAACATAATTTTTGTTGGATGGGAGTTATGAGAAATTCTGTCCTGCTCTTGAAGCTCTATGTCAGATCGGGAACAGGTTTACCTCCACTTGATATGGCTTCTTTAGCTTTTCTTGTCATATGGGTTTTTCTGAGGAAGAGTTTGATCCTCTCATTTTGCTTGCCAAAAAAATGTGTCTCAGAAAAATTTATTATATTTATTAATTTTATTATAATTTTCAGGTGGGGTTTTGTTTGCGTTCATTAAAGATATCATTTATGGCTTCCATGAGACACTGTAATTTCTTATAAAAGCAATGAAAACTTATTCTGATTGTGCTCACTTTTACACCACATTTTCTTATCTGGAAGTTTTAGAGATATTCTTATTGCTGCTTCCAGTCAGGTTGGAGATAGTGGTGGCTTGCTTGTTCATTCCACTTGGTTGTATTGAGTTTCTTGCATATGAGTGTGGACTTCCTGCGGGACTGAAGAACCTCTGGGGATTAATATCTCATTTTCCGTTCTTGTTCTAACCTCACCCTGTCAGTTTTGGAGAGTCCAATTTTACATGTTCTATGGGTTGAACCCTTTCAACTGTCACAGAGATTTTTCATTTTTATTAATCTTTTCCCCCATCTTCAGTTTGAATTATTTCTGTTACCACGTTTTGAAGTTCAGTAGTCATTTACTTGATTCAGTGTGCTGATGTGCTCATTAATTTTAAATCTTCACACATTATATATTGTATTTGTATAATGCCAAGTGGCTATAGTTCCCATATCCCTTCTTGTTGCAGTTTTGTCTTCTTTTAGTCTCCAAATAACATGAACACAATAATCACTGTAAATTAATAACATAGTAAGGCGTGTGTGTGTATATATATGTATATACATACATATACACACAGTAATATATGTATACATACACACATGTATTATATGTATGCATGTATGTATGTGTGTATGTATGTATATATATGCTACTTACATATTTTGTCAGCCAGTTTCACCAGCACTCTCATTATTGGATCTGTGGCTCTTGGCTATTTCCTCTATGGTCAGATTTTCTTACTTTTTTGTGTCTAGTAATTTTTTTTGATAGAATAGGAGATGCTATATGTTTCCTATTGTTGAACATCTGTATGTCCTCATTTTCCTTTAAAGACTATTGAACATATTTGTGGTTGATATATCTAGAACAATCATGAGCTAGTTGAACCCTCTCCCCCTCCCCCACTAGAGAGAGGCCCCTCTTGAGGTCTCTGGTGAATACACGATATATCCAATAATTCCTTCACTGCATAGATCAGGATCAGGTTTTACATGTCCTTCTGGCTCTGGGCCTTGTTAAACCTTCAGCTCCTTGACAGCTGTTTCTGGTGAGTCTTAGGGAATTTTACCTAATAGATGTCCATTTCAGTATTCAGCAAAAGAGGATTTACACAGATTCCTGAAGCTCTTTTTCAGCACAGTCCCTCCTGTCTAGAACACAGACTCTCTGATAGACTTTTGGTCTTGGTAAAGACACCACTGTACTATACTTGGATTTCCCCCTTCTGTTCTGTGACCCAAAATGTGCCTCCAAGGAGAAAACTGGGGAACTCTTGGCAAACATTTGCTTCCTTTAGCTTAGGGGGTCACAATCCTCATCTTCATGTTGTCTAATATATTAGTTAGCAGAATCTGCCCAGTTTCCCTGTTTTTAATGCCTTTCACAGCCCAAGGGATCAGTTTTTATTAGCTTCTTAAACCTAGACTAGGTCTCCTATCCATTATTCTTGCTCCTACATCTCAGCATCCGACATTTCTTTGCTAGCATCATGCTGTGTGCTTAATATCACAGGGGCAGCCTTGCTGAATCTGAATCTTGTCATGTGTAACAGCTTGTGAGTAGGAATAGTTTTACATCTCCAAGCCTTAGTCTCACATCTGCGTACAGGAATGTTAAATAATAGCACCTGACTTTCTGGTTTGATTATCAGTGACTATTGACTTAGAATGTTGCATGACACATGGTAATGCCCACCATGATAGTGACAGTTAGTGCTTACTACTCCTAGAGCCCAGTTGGTTGGTGTTTCATTGTTTGGTAAATATCAATATTTAGCCAATAAAAACGTACTTAACACACATTATGCAAAGGTTTCTTAGCCACTCCTGTGTGTTCTTAATCAGTCTGCATGAGTCATGCATTTAAGAATCAAATGTGCATTCGGGTTTTAACATAAAGAAGCATCTTTGGTATTTACTCTGCAAGCCACCACTGTTGTTCCTCTGTCTTGAAAGTAGCCTTGCCTCATGTGCCCAGGGAGCCCCTCTGTCTTGGTCCTAGATTAAAATGGGCATCTGCTGCATTATCTTAGCAAAGATACTGGCATGACCTGAAGTTCAGGTCTTGTAAATGTTTAATGGTAGTGTTGAGATGTTCAAAGGATGAAGAAGCAATTAAAAAACTCACACTCAGGACTGGATACTGTGATTCAATCATATTCCTATGTACTAGTCTGACTCTTGGTGTCCCAGCACAGTGCAGAGGTCTGTGTGCCATCACCAGCCTAAGTAACCCCCCACGGTTGTACAGAAGGGGTAAGTGCTAGAGAATAACACATCACTCACCATCCTCTGCATCCTAACAGCATCAGCCTGATGAATAATACTTTGAATTTAAGCAATCTTTCCTCCAGAAAAAGAGCAATGCCTTTGTTTCTTATCTATTGCCGCAATATTTGAGAAAAGGGGGAAAGAGGCTTTGTTTTCAATTTGCATTCCTTTTAGGTACAGTTCAAGAGATAGAGAAATGGCTAGTTATGGAGGAAGGAGGGAGGGAGGGAGATAGAGAGAGACCCATTTGCTTGCGATCACATAGTAAGACAGACACAGATCCTAAGATAATCTTGGATTTTAGACTTTCCATATTGCAACAACATTGTTAAGGGCAGAAACTAACTATTTGAAGTTTGGTATGCTATACCCTCTGTGTTACAAGCAACTATCCAGCTTTGTTACTGCAGCATGAAAACCATCATATGTATACACACATGTATAATGGATTTTTAATGGAATTATCTATATATATTACATATGTTATACATAGTATTATATATAATAAATATCCATACTCATACTCTCTAACCAAAACAAAACATTTAGCTCACAGATGGTTTACGACCCATGTGTTAATTCATGACCCGTGATAAACGTGCCTCCTTTGTACTGTAAGAACAATCACATGATAGCATAATGTAACATTTGTTCACGTTTCTTGTACTGTCACCTAACAATCAGGAGTCTTCTCCTAAGCTATGAGGAAATGAAGAGGCAAACTTACTGAATCAAGGCCAGGCGGTAATGACGCATGAAAACTGTAGCATATGTCTTGTGACTCCCATTCCTTCTCTGGTAGCTCTTTTCATAGGAAATACTTACCTTTACTTCATTTTCACACTAGAAATCCTAGCAATGCAGAGACTGAACAACTCCTCTGTGTATTGATCAGTGGGAGACATGTCAGAGATGGAGCCACCATCTGCTGGCTTCGTGTGGGCTTTCTGACTAGTTACACTATTAGACTTTTTCAGAAATAACACTGGTGGAACAGACAGACCTCTGTAGCCCACTGCAGCTCACTGATTCAGCATCCTGCAGTGATCCCTAATGATCTTCTTAATGTACCCAATGTTTCCAGATAAACTGGCAAGAAGGACTGCTGGGTGCTGAGTAGCCTTTAAGATGAGTGTCTAGGAGCCATGATTTCTAGGATCTCTGCTAGCCCTTTCAGAACAGGGGAGGGGATAGGGCCACCCATGGGCTTGCTTTGCCTGCAGCCAAGGGATTTCTTGGAACACAGCACACTGATTACTAAAGCCAGAAAGGTCCCAGGCAACTGCATCTATTTGTTCATAATAACTAGTTAGTAAATGTTTGTTGAATGAATTGACTGCTGCCAATAACCATTCATCCCTAGAGGTGATTCTCGTCTGGAACTGGCTCTCAAGGAATGGGGGAAAAAAAACAACCCCCCCCCAAAAAACAGGAGTTGTTTCCAGTGTCCCCGAGACACCCAACTCATGACTATAGAAAACGAGATCCCGCTGCATGAAATATCAGTATATATTTACATTATAAAGGCAGATACATCAGTTAGTGTACCTATCCCACTCACTGGTGAAAACTGTATTGTCCATCACTTGAGAAACACTTAACAAAGCAGGCATTTAGTCCAATCATGAGGGAAGGCACTGGCGAGGGCCACACGAAGACTGTGCTCTTTAGGGAGCCCATCACAAGCTACAGATGATTATCAATACAACAGAATAGCCAGTGTGAGATCCATAACAATTTCAAAATTCAGCTTTGAGGCCAAATATCATACACTTCCAGTCTTCACCTGCTTTTGATGAACACTAAATTTGAGCTGCCTGGATACCTAGTTGGATTTCTCAGGCGTTTCTGTGGGTCCTATCGGGACCTGGGAGTCCTCTGTAAGTTCTTTTGTTAGTCCTATTTGGTCTTCCCAAAACAGACTTCATTTATATTGCAGGTCAACCACCCTCCTTGCCCAGCAGAAAATTATACCACAAATGACCAAAAATGTCTGAGAAAAGCACAAAGGGCCTCAAACTCCTTTTCCTGTAGATACTTCTCTACTGAAAAGCCATAGTTTCCATTTGAAGCTGGTGACTGTTGTTTACCTATGACCTTGGTTAGAATATTCAGTTTAAATACGCATCAGTGAACTCGGCTGCAGTTACATGCTGGTCAAGTGCAGTAATGAGTCTGGCTGGCCCTCTGCAGTTGGAATCAGCATTCCCAGGGGACATTCCCTCTGATTGGCAGGCAGCCTTAAGGAATTCAGACACCTAGCTAGCCCCTCCCCATTTCCTCCTACACAATAGATGAGCTGTAGTTTTAAAGACCTGGATGTCTCTAATTTTCCTCCTCTGGAATTCTTACTGTGGCCTTCACATTTTCTAGCTCCTTTGGAGCCCTATTGCTCAAGCACAGATCCTATTTTCTGTCTCATTTCTTGTCTTCTGATTTTCCTTGACCCCATCCTTCTCCCTTTACAATCTCTTGTCCATCAGCATCCCTCATTTTCCTCTGCATCTCACATTCTTCTTTTATGTCCTCTTTCTAGCACAATCTCTGCCCCCTCCCCTGTTTTGGTGCTTGTGCTTTGTTTTTCATCCGAAATTTCTTCAATAATTTAAAAGGCCAATTGTAACTAACGCTGTTTTATTTTGTGTAAACCAGTTATTCAAGTTAGAAACTCCATTTTCTTAGTGTGTGTTGACAAAGAGGTAACTAGTAAGTTAACTAATGCTGGCTGAGATGCAGACAGTAAGCCAGTTTGTAGCTCAATGCCAGTGAGACTAGGAAGCAGGTGGCGTGGGTAGGAGGAGGGCGTATCTCCACCCAACCTAGCAACACTGTCCTCACTAATAACACAGTCCGTGCCTGAAGAAAAATCAATCTATGTTCTCCTGAATGCCAGATGAAGGCTCAGTCAGGTGGTGATCTACTCTTCAGCAAACAAATGTTAAAATATTACAGGAGCTCAGTGAGACTGCCATGGGGTCCAGCTGTATATTTGTGAGTGCCCGAGTGAGCAAAGGCTATTCATACCGAGTCACTCATGTCTATTCATTGGCTCAAGTGCTCTGAATATTCTCTAGATCCCCAAACATTAAATTGGGATAACATGGGACCATGGGCTAGAAGAAAACTGATCCGGGGTTATAAGCCTTCAATAGATCCTCTGCATTTTCAGACCCACACCTGCTGTTGGGTTTTGATTACAAAACACAGCAGTTGGGCAGTGCCCGTACCAATAATGAAAGATGTTTTGAAGACTAATGCAGACAAATGGCAGTTGAAAGAGAAGATTGCTTTCTGGGTTGCCTTTCTGGAAAACATCTGATGCATCCAGCCAAAGTATATGAGGGGACAACTGAGAATCATGTGTGGTTTGAGCATGTGAGAAAATAGGAGAAAATAAAATCTGTAACATAGCCCTCTTTTCTATTCTTGTGTAAGGTCCTTGCTGAACTCAAGCCAGCTATTTCTTTGTCTACACTGAAACATGCTTAGCCTGCGTTGCTGACATGAGGCAGTGTCCTGTTATTCATCCAGTGCCTTCTATACTCCTATGAGACCACAGGCGCCAATGTTTGTTCCTGAATGACCTCTACTGGTTCTCTGACTGGTGAATGGTGAGACATGTTCTAAAGACATGTGTTACTTTGGGATGACGTAGAAGGCAGAGATGCTGGGTCAAAAACAGAGTGGCTCATTTTGAGCAAGGGACATCAAAAGAAAGACTGTGCAGCAGCTGGCTGTTTGGGATGAAGCCATGGGCATCTGTGGGACACTTGTAAGCTTAGGGAGCTCTCCTGCCCGAGGATGCTCATGAGTCATCATTTATAAGGGAGAGCTACTACACAATTAACTGCTGAGACAGTATCACAAGGCTCGGCATCTGTGTTAAACCTTGATTTCTCTTGTAGGAGAGAAAATGTGAGAGCAATCCAAGTAAGAATCTCCTCAAGAGTATGGAGAAAGGCACGGAGGGGATAGAGCTAAAGTGTACTCAGGGAATGAAGATGAGACCAGCATGGGTAAATAGGTTGGCTCCAGTCACGGACTATTGGACATTGAGACAGAACAAGTGTGCCCTACAGTATTCCACAGGTAAGATCAATGGCTCATTTGCCCAGCGTCAAAGGGCTGCAAACAGCAATTTTTTATGTTGGAAAAGAAATCCAATAATTTCTATCACTTGCTGCTATGAATCTGATAAAAAGCCTTCCTGAAGACTGTAACAAATGGCTGCAGGAGCCCCGCACTCATGCTGCAATATTATAATACACTGCCCGTGGATCGGATCGGATCGATTTCCTTGGAACACTCAGCCACCTTCAGAATTCCTCAGTCCTTGGTTGCTTTACTAGGTAGGTTCCATTTTATTGCGTTTGGATTTCTTTTTTTACGGTAGTCTGTGGGTGTGGATAGTGATGGGGGTACACAACCGCAGCCCTTCAGAAGCTCAAAGGGAGGGGTGGGAGGTGGGGATGATATAAGACGCCACCATCAGGGTGAACGGAAGCACAGAGTTCGCTAAACACTAGAGGGGAACGTGTAGCAAGGGGGACAGTCACAGGTTGCTGGTGGGAAGGAGAGAAAGCAATGCGGGAATGTCACTTCGTAAAATAGCTTGTCAGTGTTTACAAAGTCCTGGTCATAGATATTTCCCAAGAAGAAAATAAAGCACACGGCCATCAGCGAACTACATGACCATAAACAAACTACTTGTATCAGCATATCCACAGCTTTGTGAGTAGATGCCAAAAACTGAAAAAGAGGTTGAATATGTACCTAATGGCAAAATGGATGATCAAACTTGTAGTCTGTGGATATCACACCATAGCGTTCAGCAATAAAAAATACAATCCCAATAAATCTAATGTCATGAGTGAATGCTGAAGGGCTGCAATGCCGAAGAAATAACAACCCCACACCATGTGTGTGATCTCCTTAATACCAAGTTCAAATTCAGGCAAAGGAAGTCCCTTGGCAACACTATTCACAATAGTATTATCTTTGGGGGAAGTTGGGGTTAACTGGAATGGAGTGAGGATGATGGCTATAGGGTGAGTGCTAGATAATGTTGGTAAGCAAAAGAGATTTCAGGGTCAAAATGTCTGAGGAGGCAGCTCTGGATGATGACAAGTTATAAAGCCTAACGATGGCAGGGTGAATAGCAATGACACACAGCAGGGGAGGTTGGAGTCATGAAGGATGATGGTAGAATTTTTTTGTTGTTGTTGTGGAATATTAAGATGTTGCATTCACTTATGCTGTGGGATATTTGATTAATGAAGATTAACCTGTGGAACTTTGGGAAACTAGTGTTCTTAAGTTTGTACGGGGCAGAGGGATGCCCACCTTTGGGGGAGATTTGGGCTAGGAGAGAAGGTTAGCTACCTGCTTTTCAGCCTCTCTGAGCAAGCAGAATTTCAACTTAACCTTTGAATCCTGAGTTCCGTAAAAGAATAGAGCTCTAGATAAAGTTCCCTTTAGTAACCCTGACAGTGCTGGTGCCTGAGGGAACAGAATTTCCACAAAGGCCAATGCAGTCAAACCACTGGTAGCTGTGGAGTTACAATTGCTGATTAGGACAGCAATTGCTTAAGGGCAGCTACTGAATTTAATGAAAAAACAACAGGTTTTAAGGAGAGAAATGGAGAAAATGAATGGAGTCCTTAAGGAAATAGGGTGGAGCTTCCCCACTTGGCACATCTTTCTCTTAAGGTACTGGCTATATTTAACTCTGCTGTGGTTTGGGTATGAATTGTCTTCCACAGACTCATGCTGAGGTCTTGCCCCCTAGTTGGCGGTGCTATTTTGGGAGATGTTGGAGGAAGTAGTCCACTGGGGAACGGTCCCTCCTCTCCCTCCAATATCCACTTGCTTACCCAGATCCCATACCGTGAACAACTTTGCCCTGTTACACATTCACTGCAATGGTGTTCTAACTTGCTGTGTGCCATGAAATAATGGAGCCAGGTGACCACGGAGTGAAACTTTTGAAACCAGGAGACCAAGATAAGCCTTTCACATCGTTTCTCGGATGTTTGTTACAGGGGTTAACCTCTCTTTTCAACGTATTTGTGAATTACGTGTATACATGTGTATCATCTGTGTGTAGGTCTGTGCCTGTGACTGCAGCATTGGTGGAGTCCAGAAGAAGCCCATAGATCTCTTGGAGCTGGAATCCAGGTGGCTGTGACCTACCTGATGTGACTGTTGAGAACCAAGGTCAGGTCCTCTGCAAGAGCAGCTGATGCTCTTAATTGCTAAATCAATTCTCAGGCCCCACAATACCCTTTTATCCTATTGAATTGAATGCTTCTCAGGACAGGAAGCAAGACTGTTGCCCAGGTGACGTGAGGAACACAAAATAGTTTATATTCATGCTTTACAAATGGGCATGCTTCAGTGTCTCCTCGACATCTGTCCCCAGCTACATCCTTCTATTCAGGGTAGAACCTGGTGGTGTGTGAGGGTAGAGGGTACACAGGTAATTACTGAAATCACACTTTGGAAAGCGTGCTCACAAAAGCACAATAATCATAGATTTCAGCACCTGAAAGAAAAGCCCATGTTTGTTTTTTAAAAAAAAAACAGCATTATGAGAAGAAAGGAGCTACTTTCTCCTCATTCATCTCTCCAGTTACTTCACAGTTTTTTTTTAAAAAAATGAAAATAATTCCTTCAAAAACTGCAATTCTTATCTGGGGACTCCCAAGCTCCTACGTTTAAAATGCCCGTGGGGGATGTTTGGTGGCATCACAAAGGAGAGGAGCCCTTTCTCCCCCTCCACGGCTGTGTGTCCTTGACGAGTGTTGTCCCTCTGTGCTTCAACTTCCCCATGGAGAAACCCTTCTAGTACAATCAGGAGTAAAACATTTAGTGTGCTTGTTAACAGCGAACTGTGAATGATACATATAGAAATTAAATCGACAATAAAAAATCACCTTGGACTTGAAACTGCAACGTTTATCTTGGTTCTGTTGTTTCAGTTCAGGATCGCATGGCCCATTTGGAGTCACTGAATATGTTCCCAACTTATCTAGAAAGCCTGTCAGCTCTGCATTCGAAGTAAACCACAAACTTGACCACTTTCACCCTTCAGCTGCTACCACTTCCTAGCCCAGGTTCCATTGTAATTGCATCCCGTGAGTCTGTTTCACTCTATTCTCACGTGACACTTGCCAGGAGGCAGACCAGTGGTAAAACAGGGGCCACATCACCCAAGACATGTCCCTAGTGATCTACACCTACCAATTAGGTTCTGTGTCCCTAAAGTTTCACAATGTCACAAAAAAACGGTACCACCAGCAGGGGATCCAGGGTTCAAATACACAAGCTCCTGGAGGATGTTTCACATTCAAATTATAATAACAAGGTATTTTCAGCCCTTGGCACGCGGTAGGCGCCTTTGTCATGATCGCCTTGGTGTGTGTTAAGGCCAAAGACCAACTTTTTTACCCTTTGCAGTCCATCCATAGGAGAGAAATGGTCAGAACCCAGGAATTAACTGCTTGGGAATTCTGCTTGCTTTCTAGTATGTCAAGAACAGGGCAGAGGCTTTCTGTTGGCAACCCAGTGAGCACAGGGCCTGGGTCTCAGATCTCCCCAATTTTACAATCACATGGACTCACACACATAAATCTAAGAAACAAACTCGCCACTGAGTACAGAACTCAAGCCCTCCAATCTCTGCCAGTGTCAGCCATGCATTTCTTTTGTGGCCTCTATCAGCATTCAGGACAGATACTTGTCATAGGCATGGCAGAGGGAAGTCATTATAAACCTGGGAAGTATTCTGTCCTTCTGACAGTGAGGAAGACCAGGGGACATTTCAGCATTCGGCAGTGAGGAAGTAAGGGACACAATACACTGCTGTATGTGATTGCATCTTGGAGTCCAAGCAGAGGCATTACAATAGCTGTGGGAACTCATTGCATAAGGGATAAAAGCGCCACATAAGGGAATTAGGAATGGTATTTTCAATACGTAGTCTGAAGGTGAAATAGAAATTCAACTTATGATACCAAATTATGGCTTTCACGTGGGTTCCTTCTAAGTCTTATTTAAAAGAGAGTCTTCCACCCGCAGGAAGGCCACAAAGGAAGCCTCATGCCCTTTATTAAGCTGCACTAGCACCAAAGGGTCAGGCAGCATCTGTTTATATTAGCTGCCTAATCCCCTAGTTTTTAAATCTGTTTGTTTTTAAGGAGGCAGGATCCTAATAAGACAGATTCACGTTGAATCACAATCACATAGGCTAGCCTTGAACTCACAGGAACCATACTGCCACAGTCTCTCAAGTTGCTAGCATTACAGGCATGTGCTACCACTTCTGGCCTAGCTCCTTACTTAGGTTTCTAGAAAAAAGCCCCCCACTTTTATGCCCATAGTCTACTGAGAATATTACACTTTATATAACTATGCCGCTGTTTGTGCAAGTACTGTTTATAGCAGCCCAAAGGGGGAAACAGTGGAAATGTCTGTGAACTGAGGAATAGACAACGACAGGATGCTCTTCAGCCTTCAGATGAAACTCTGGCACCTGCTGCTATGCGTGAGTGAACCTTACCATTACCGTTAAGGGAATAGGACAAATATTTGGCGATTCCGCCTTTATAAGCAGGAAGGATGTACAAATTTATACAGAAAAGAAAAAAACCAATGGTGGGTTTTGGGGGGCCAGATGAACAAGGAAATAGAAAGCCATGATTTTTACTGTTTCCTGGGTGTAGTATTCAGAATGTCGGTGTGGAAGAAACAAAGACGCTTTTACCTGGTGGTGATGGACAACAATATGAATGTACAGAATGCCGAAACTTTACACTTAGAATGTCGAAAACAGTAGATTTCACATAATGCATATCTTGCCACAACTAGAAAAACTCCAACATTTCAGCAGTAAAATATAATACTAGGTGTCCCTGGTTAAAGCAAAGCAACAACCTGGTACAGCCGAGACCCTAATCAAGATTGCAGGGCTGGGAAGCTCTCTAAACTTCCTGCAGGGGGAGGGGGCGTTGCTACTGCGACCTTTATGGAAACCTACAAGCAGTGTTTCTACAATCAACACACCAAAAGTCAGATTGCATTTTTTGTTGATGAAATTCGTGCTGCTACTTAGCCCAGTGAGCCCTTTTAGGGAAGGGATCTCATTAGTGAAATTAAAGGGATTCATTATACATGAATTCACAGAAATAGAGTCACCCCATAACTGCGTCACTAGCACAGACTCCAGTTAATTCTATAGGCTTCACTTTCATGAATGGAGACCTTCGCTAAAGCTCTCAAGAATCCTGTGCTCAGCTAGTAACACCGAGGAACCCTCAATTTCCAAAATTAGCTTGCTGTGTGGCAGAACACCATGCCTGGAACCTTCATGAATATCTTATACAAGATGCCGTTCAGAATCCTCAGACCTAGAACGCATTCAAGTTCACCAAATAGTTACAAACTCTGCAAGTTCACTTGCTAATGAATGTTTGCTAATGACACCCGTCTGAGGTTTTGCTCATTGACACCGAGTCATAAAATTGTCAGCTGAATTGCAACCCTAATCTCAAAACATCCTCAGGGGCAGTCACAGTTGAGCTGAGACTCATGCCACTAGTGTGCAGGACAGAGGGAAATTCTAGTGTCAAAGGACACATGCAATGAAACCATAATGTATTGGCTCATGAACAGGCTGTGAATCCTAAGAAATCACATTGAGATAGTGTAGTTAGCCCTCCTCCTTGACTTCGGAAGGAAATGAAACAAAAACAAGGCAAAAACGATAACAAAACCTTCAGAGTTCAGAGGTTCTCGGTGATCTTCCGAAACGGAAAATGAAGCAAAACTGATAGTCACGGTTACTTAGAAGACACTCACATGCTGAGTGATGTATCAGGCGTGCAATAGCCACTGTAACATATGACTGATACCACAAATATCCCTAAGAAGTGAAGGCTGTGGACCTGCTTTCAGAGAGATCAACTCTATCTATATCCCATGGTCCTTAACAGTCTTTGTAAGATGCTGGCTATTTGATTGAAACCCCCTCCTTTCCCTCCTTTGGCCATCTTGGCCATGAAAGGCACTTGAGTAATGACTGACCCCTGCCGGAAGAGAACTTACTCCCTTCAGGTGGGATGTCTCTGGGGCATGTTCTGCATGTCTCTTGGATCCTCTCATCAGTTACTCTGTGGACAGAGGGAGAAACCTGCTGCTAACTCTGCACTGTCTCCTGGATCCTATCAGTTATCTGGTTGATAATGGGAGACACCTGCAGCTAACATACAGGCAAGTTGCCTCTTCCCATATCCTCATCCCTGTTAGTGCTTTCTAGCATCTCCGTTCAGAGAATTAGAAGATGTATGTCTTCAGGGAGTTATAAGACATAAGTCCTCATTTTAGGGAACGGTTTTGTGGGCACACTCAGGGAAATTGTGAGATCCCACATGGTAAATGCACCAGTCATCAGCTGGCAGAGCTGGAAAGTGACCAGAATTGGGGGCCGTGCACTTCTATCCTGCCCTAGTCACTTATTTCCTCTGCCTGAGCAATTACAGATGGGATAGAGGGGAAAGGCTGGATGGATGATAGGGAAAAGGTGTAGCTGTTTTGTTTGATTAGCTTCTCAAGTCCTCATGCCCTCAGAATTGATACCACCACTCTGCATTATGTCAACATGTTCAAAAGTCTGGTTAGTCATTGCAGTAGGTTCAGTCCCCACAGGCCGTAACCCCTGAATCCAACTGCTACTTTATCCTTATTTGACAAAGGGGACTTTGAAGATTTTACTTAGGCGTTTGGACAGAGAATTAGTCTAATGTTAATATCATCATGGGAGTTCTTTTGGAAGAGACCAGGAAGGAGTCAGAGCCTTTCTCTGGCCATGTAATAGTAAAAATGTAACAGTCTAGAGGAAGGGACCATGGCCATAGGGAAATGTATGTTAAATGCTCACCTACAAATATATCTTAGATGCTGTTTAAATGGAGTGGTTATGTTCCCTGCAACAGCCACAGACCATTTAGAAACAACCCAGTGCTAGGCAAGGGGAATCTAGCTTTAAGTTATTGCTCATGTGGGCCCAACACACTCCTCAACTCAACACAATACAGGAAATTGCTGTTGTCTTTTGTTGCCTCCCAGAGTTTGAAGGTGAGGACTATTGTTGAAGACACCACATGCTTCAGACACAGGACTTGGAGGAACTGAGCTGGAATGGTAGCCTCCTCCCTGGGGACTTGCTATAATAGTATTGGAAGGTGGTAATGCAAGATCCCAAAGCAGAAAACAATCAGTAGTCTTACCCAGTTGTAAAACCTACAACCACAAGTGATCAGCTTAGCAAGATATCACCAGTAGAGCAATAGTGGCACTTTTCTCTTGGGTACAAACACCAGCTGTCTAACTAGACTTAAGGCCCACTCAATAGAAGGGAATTCATACCAGGAATGGAAAATAAAGCTAACTACCCATGGCTGGAAAGGCTGTATACCTTAGACGAGATCATACTGTTTCAGTTTTCCTAAAGTAATATAGTTTCTAATTATATTCTTATATACTTATCCTAGTAACCACAGATAAGTGAACTTCATAGTGTACCCTCATCAAACAAGTTTCCTTTTTTTCTTTTTTCTTTTTCCAGCAGATGAAATCTATTAAAGAGATCCACAACTGGCCAAAATGCAGAAAATAAGTGTCTGTAGGATGCTTAGCTCCAATTGGTATATCTACAATCTTACCCCCCCACACACACACACATTTAAAGTCAAGGAACACTGCAGAAGAGGAGGAGACTGGGAAGTCTGCTGCTAAATGGTCCCTTCTAGACATGATAGGGATGCTGCTCCCATGCAATATCAGCAATATGGCTATTTTTAATCTCCTCATTGTATAAATGGGGAAACTAGGATTAAGAGATAAGAAACTCCTAACAATGAACTAATACCCAAATGTAGGCCTTTGGTACCCCTAAACTATGTTTCTCATTAAACACTGAAATACAAATCCTTGAAATTGCCCTAGCGGGAGGTAAGAGAAGGACACTCACTCACTCACGGCAGTGATGCTCATCCTCAGTAATGTGGAAAATAGACACAGACACAACTGTTCACAACACCCCATTGGATACAAGTCTCTCTGGGTCTCACCCCTTTAACCTCCCAGAATCTCTTCCCTGTTCCCCATGTTTCTGAAGGGAAGATTAACCCAGACAGAACAGTGAAGACAGAGAAAATTCAGTATTTTGGTGTTAGTATCTCATCTTCTGTCTTCTTTGGAATTGAGCTCTTTGGCTAAACTCCCCCCTGGAGCTTTCTTTGAGAGCAGAAATGGGTTTGTAACTCCAGGAGAAACACACTCCTTTCACTATTTTCTTTTCCTTTTAAGTGTATTTTCATTTTTAAAACAAAGAAAAAGCTCAAGAGATCTCATCACTTTCAAGAGGGACATGGTTTGACTGCTTCACACAGAGTGTGCCTCTATAACTATGCTATACTATACACTTTTCAGGAGGAGCCAAATCCAGTTTATATGCTTGATTATTTGCCCCTCTAGCATGCTTCATTTAATAAATAATGAAATAACAAAGGGCCAAATGATCAAGCAGTGTGTGAGAAGGGAGATGAAGACAGGATTTTTACCTAACACCTACATCCATTTGTTATTGGTTTATTGATCATTTTCACTTGCATATTGATGCCATTAAAAATAAGGTTTTTTGTTGTTGTTTTGTATTTTTTGTTTTTTTGTTTTGTTTTGTTTTTTTTTTTTTTTTTTGTCTGCTACTCTGTAAATATACCTTTTACTCCAAGATAGGGCGGAGGTTCCATTTTGCCTGTATCAATACTAATCTGTTGGTATTCAGTGCATAGGCAGATCTCTCTAAATTCATAAAGACTTAATCAAGACTCAGTTGGAAAGAATCTGTGATCAATTGATTATGTCTGCTTTGGATGCAGAATAAAGGGACTGTAAGAGTCCTGTGTATGGTTAAGGTTGTCTATACAATTAACATATTGTTCACCTTTGTTTTTGTACAATGCCATCACCTGTAGAGCTATCTCTATGAATATGCAATTTCTACCTCTGTCTCTTTAGTAGTTTCCTTAACATTTCAACCATCAAATTATACTTTATTATTTCAGAGATAACAAGAAACAATGACTTTAATTTGAGACTAAGTTGAAATGAAGTTTAAGTCAATGTTCATTGGATTTTCCAAAGATGAGGAGTGTTACATATGCCAAGAATCATTAATGGCAATAATGTCCCTTGTTACATTCCTTAACAAGTGTGGTTCAGTATTATTCTAATCAAACTCCTTTGTTGACTCAATGAATGAGTAAGTTTTCATATAAAAATTTAAATTAGCCACACAAATTTAACTGTCAATGGTTTCTAATATTTATTCATAATCTTAAAAATAATTTTCTCACTTCTATTTAGAAATCTCTCAGTTAAACAATCACTCATTGGCTTTCATTTTTAACCAATTTCTTTCTGGGCATGCAACTTAGAGTCATTCTATAAACTATTTTCTCACTATATGAAAACTACTAGAATCAAAGTCCAATAACAGTAATAATGCCATCTTTTAAATAACTCTTTAATAACTTTTAATGCCTTTCTTATTTCATTCATGTTTTATATGTATGTATATATGTATGTATGTATACACACACACACACACACACACACATTCCAAATTATATATCTAAAACCAGGCAAAGGGAGTGGTTCATCCACCTGTTACACACAAACCTAGATGGTGTTTCTACGTTTATTGTCCAGACTTGACTCTTGTTCTACCATCTGGCTACTTTGGTTCGAACCAAGCCCCCTTTCCTACTACACCACACACATGGCTTGTCTCATCCTTTCTCTTTGTGTAGTTTGACTGCTCCTTTGTCCTCGGTAACCGTCTAAAGTTCTGATCATCTTCACCATTTCTCATCAAGTCCTCATAGTGTCAAAACAGAATGATTAATTGCATGCTGCATGAGCTCTGCTCATCCAACCATTAACCTTTGAGGGTTCTCCTAGCATTTGCAGGCTCTACTCAAGGCACTAGAGGTTCATCAGTGAATAAGACTTCCTCTCCTGGAGCTCATGGTTCTTTTGGCTTCTCACTTCTAGCATACATTTCTATATTTTAATCTCCATGACAACAGCAACAATGCTTGAGTTTACTATGCCTTTGAAGGAACAATATAATTTTACTGCTGTGCATCTCATTACAGAATCACTAAAGTGTCTGTCTTCCTGGCATGGATACAGAATTACTTCATAACAGAGACTATGTAAGTAAACAGTGGAAAAGCAAGCTCACTCTATAATTTCTCATATTTCCTCTATACCCTCTAATTCTATGAAATCTACATTACCATATGGAAATGTATTTTATGACTTCTCTGGGAGACGTTTTTAAGGGAACTCCAAGGAGAAACTGCCTAGAGGATGTTTTCCTATGTAGGGGAAGCAAGATCCAAACTACATATTTCTTAGAGACATGTGGTGGGCACATTTGAAGAGATTTTTAATTGGACAGCTGCAGGAAGTGCTGACTAAGGAAAGAGTGGGTAAAGCTAGGAAGCTTGTGGTATTTCTGAAGCCCCGGTTCTCTCTACCAACCTAATATGGATCTGTTTAACATTGGAAAAGAAAAAGCCTTTGAGCCTTCAAAATAACCAGAATAAGTAGGCTAATGAAGGGAGCAAAGGCTTTGATAAAGGCAATGATATGTGCTTACTATTTTTTTCTTTTACTTTTCTCCTGGCTAGACAGGAAGATGGCATTTCCTGCTTGCCTTGCATAGATCCATGTGATGTGTTCTGGCCAACAGAATTTGGGCAGGGCATGCTATTCCCAGACCTGGGTCTGAAAATGTGGCAAACATCCATCTTTCATGGGAGATCAGATGCAGAATGGCCAGTGGAGAACTTCAAAGCTCTAAGGCCTTGAAGGTCCAACAAGGCCAGTTAGATGGACAGTCTGATTACTTGGATAATTGCTAATTACACTACATCTCCTCCAAAAGCACAGCCACAGGCTGATTTCCATTGGAATGTGACATAACCATGAACTAAATGTTTATTATAAGCCAAAGAATTGGGCCATTTTTCCAGTTTCCAGTATTGCTTACATTGAGTAATCATGAACTCTGTCATTTCTAATGGCAAGTAGGACCAGAAAATAGAGTATGCTACTATATGCATATTTCAAATATATAATTATCAAGTAATTTTATATGCAAAACATCAAGAATAGCACAGGTATTAAAAAAAAACTTATCTGCATATTTCCAAAATAGATTCTAAAGCTGGCACGTTCTTGGACAAGTCATGTTACAGCTGGCCATTACTAACTTCAGGTTACTTATGGTCATTACTTATTTTCCTTTAGTGGCCCAATTCTGTAGTTTGAGAAAGGACTACTAATAATTTAGTAGTTTTGGCAGCAAGAACCATATACTATGCACAGATATAAAGTTCCAGGATATCACAACTCTTTCCTGTGCTGGTAAGTCATTGCACAAGACTCAACTCATTGCTCACGGGAGTGAGTGTGGCTGGAGCACGCCAATTAGCATGGAAGGTACTGAATTTTGGGAGGGAAGCCTATGTCAGCTTGAAGCTTCTGGTGTCCTGTTTTTATAACCCACAGACCCTTATAAAGTTCTATAGTGGAATCATGGGTGGGCAGTAAGATGAGCCAAAGGCTCTTACTCTTGTTTTATCCTTTGACATAAAGCAAGATGATAAGAAGATGTTGCTATCCCTGCAACTACCCCTGGGATCCTGACGTATTTTCACCTAGGCATACTCAGCTGCTCACTGCCCGGGCACATGTCAAACACTGTCGAGTCCAAACTAATTTCCTGGTGTTCCTCCACCAGTTTATCCTCTCTCTTTTTATTTTTCTGCATCTGTATGTTTTAGCATTTAAATTATGTGCCTAGCTATTTAAATATGTTTGTATTTTATTTCCTTTTATAATTGTTGAGACAACTGTGTTTTATTCAAAGATGGAATTCCAAGAGAACAGAATAAGCTTATTAATATTGGTAATTATTCATCCAGGCTGTCTCTCACAAAATAATAGGACTAAAGTTAGTATCAGGACACAAATAGTATTTTCCTTTTTGGTCTCTGAAGTACCATTCCATGTGTTCCTGGCTCTACTACATTCTGGCTCTAGCACTCATAAGCCATTGGCCAAGGTCATTACCTTTCTCAGCTTTAGTGTATTCTCACATTAAACGAGATTAGTAATAAGATTATAATAGGAGATATTTAGAAAGAGCCTAGCACACAATTCAGTGGATTGGGTTTTTATCACCACCGTTATCGTTACCACTATCCCCAGTACCACTCCCGTTTCGTTGGAAAATTGCAGAGGAGTTTTGTTATTTTAAACAGAAATTAAGAACTCAAATATCTTTACAAACTAGAAGAGCAATGTGAGAATAGTAAAATATGAAGGGGAGCAGCCAGAATGGAGATCTGAAATACTAGAAGGAAATACATTAACAGAAACAACAGCAAGAGTTGGTGTTATTAATCCTAAGAGATGTAAATGTATTAAGATATGATCAGTTGAGAGTATAAATATAATTAGAAGTTAGCTAAAAGGACCAGACAGAAGAATGATAGAAGTAGAGGAGTATAATATACATTATATTGGTAAACTGCCATGTACTGTTTAAACTCACTAGGAAGCTGGCTCTGAAAGCTGAATTGCCTCCTCCCATTTCAGACCCAAATGTGTTTGTCTCAAAGGTCCCTGGTCTGGGGATGATGTAGCACCCCTCCGCCAACTCTGTGACAAGAAGAGAACAGCTAAAGAGCTCGAGTAGAGCCATGGGGCCCTTGAGAATGGCTGCAAGGGAAACTGTTTCCTATTGCCAGTGTTATTGTCCACATCACGATACAAGAGTGCCCACAGAGAAAAATAAAAGCCACAAGTTCAGGCACGGCAAGCTCATCCACAAGCAGAAAGCTCTAAATGGGAACTCCAATTGATTGCCTCAACTATCCCAGTTGGTTCCTTCTGGATGCCATGAGTCCACAGGGTGATGGCGTTATCTTTGCTGTGTTTGTTCTTCTATTCGGAAGGCTCACCTAGGGAACAATGTTCAGCTCAGGACTCTTTGAATCAGGAACTTCAGCTAAATGCCATAACAGGGCGTCCCTAGCCCATTTCTACTGGTTGTTTTGAGTACCCAATTTAATGTTCATTTGTTGTCTCTCTGCCTGTCTATCTTTCTATATCTATCTCCTTCCATCCATGACATCCATAGGAGAAACTGCTGGCCAGCCTACCCAGCCTGCAGTCACCCCGCCCAGGTGCCCCATGAGCATGTGTGACAGGTACTTCCTGAGCCAAGCCTGCCTCTACACCCAGATCCTGCTGATGGAGAGACACCTGACTGGAGACCCCAATGAGGAAAGGACAACGCGGCAGAGTCAGTGCCTGAGCCAATGGGACCTTGGGAGGAGGTATAAAGGCAGCTCTAACTTCCTTAATAAACCAGTCTGCATCATGCTCTGACTCCTAGTGCCTGCATCATTGGTACTGTGTCTTCTCACCCCCCCAAGGGGTGTCCAAGCAGGGTCACCCGCAACACACATCCATCCATCCATCCATCCATCCATCCATCCATCCATCCATCCCTATCTATCTAGTCACACAGACATATATCCCTCCCTTCCAATTAGTTCTTTTGCTTTGGCTTGGGTGGTTATATACATGATAAACTCATCATTCAGAATCAGAGTATGGCTACCACAGATCACTCTCCAGCCCATTCAGAACAACAAAGAACTATGAAATAAGCGGATGTCTTTAAGAAACTTGTATTACAGGGCTGGAGAGATCACTATGTGATAAAGAACACTGGCTTCTTCTTCAGAGAACCCACGTTTGATTCCTGGCACCCTCATGGTAGTTCACAACCATCTGTACCTCCAGGGCCAGGGTATTTAATACCCTATTCTGGCCTCCTTGAGCGCCAAGGATATACATGGCACACATATAAAACACCCACACACATAAAATAAAGAGCTATAAAATAAGATGCTATAGCAAAAGTGAAGTCCAGTTGGAAACCTAGAAGTGATCCAGCCACCAGGCTGAGGATCTGGCAGTGTCAGGGTTTGAAGGATGGCATACACCATGCTTATGAGTGTGCTGTGAAAGCAATGGGAAGCCACATTTTCAACTCTGAGTCACCAGGATGATGATTAGTTCTACTTAGGTGTGGGTTGGAGTAAGGTAAGATAAAAAAAGAATATACTGAAGTATTTTTAGGACATCCAAGTGATCAGTGGTTTGTATATATCACCCAGAGATACAAAGTTGAGACTCTCTAGACACATCCAGAAATAGAAAATGAAGAGTTCAAAGACAATGTCTATTAACTCTAGTGGCTGTGGTAACTTGAATGTAATTGGTCCCCATAATCTCATAGGAAGTGGCACTATAAGGAGGTGGGCCTTTGTTGGAGTGGGCATGGCCTTATTGGAGGAAGAGTGTCACTATGGGGGTGGGCTTTGAGAACTGAACCTTCTATTTTAATAATTGTTAATCATGATCTTGAAGCTGACTGCGAGAGAGTCCTGCTTCTGCCCAGCACTGAGTATCAGGACAAGATATCATTATCTAGAGAAAAAGTCAAAACTCAAAATTCTAAGCGCAGTTTCTGCTAAGTGCTTAAAAATTGTAAGTCAAATTATTCTCAAAATAATCTTCCAGGAAGGGTCAAGTAAGGAAAAGGTCTAGAGTGGGTCCATCTGAGTTGGCCAATAAGAAGACTTTTAGGCTTCTGGGAGATTTTTGAGCACCTAGAGCCTTGTGAGGTTGTTCCAGGTGGAATCCAGGTTACTGGGAGAGAAGGGATGAGGGTGAGGAGGGATGAGGGTGAGGAGGGATGAGGGTGAGGAGGAAAGGCTTTGCTGAAAAGAGGAATGGTCATGCAGTCAAGGGAAAATGTTAATATAAAAGTCTTAAAATATTTTATTTTATTTTGAAGGAATGTTTTAGTCAAAATAAAACTGGACACATAGGATAGAAATAGTTACCAGATTGACATGTATGAGGCTGTGAAGGGCAGAACCCGTAGCACAGCGCAGGGTAAGGACAAGGATACACATCCTATTGTAACGGAGAGGAAGAGTGGGGAAGATGGGAGAATGTTTGGTCCTTTCCTGGGCTCAGAGGAAGTGTGGAGAGCGAGAGACAGAGTAGTAGTGAGTGACACTGGGTCAAGGCACGGATTGTTCACATAGAGTACGGTGTGAGGCTTCATTGAGTGTCAACTTTCAGATCAGAGGCCAGGACACACCAAGTTGGTGTATGTCGGTGACCTATCCAAGAAGTCCCCAGCTAACTCACACGTATGGGCCAAAGGCAGCGGGTGAGTGGATTGGTCCAAGCTGTTTGACCTCCAAGGGAAAAGCTCATGCCATGATGTGTTCAGTGATTTCCTTAGTCTGAGATTTCATTATGAGTCTGGACAATTTGCAAAGCTGCACATCATCTGAGATATCCCCAACACTGTGTTGAATGCTAATCCATCTAGCTAGACATTGCAACTCGCAAGGGAATTGGAGCCTTTAAACTCAATTCTCTCTTGACACTTGAGAAACGAGTGGAGAACAATGTGTCCAATTCTTAGTCCTTGGAGAGTCAAACACAAGAGTGTTTTATAAGAGTGATCACAGAAGAATTTTGTTCTTAGAATGCTTATTCTTCAAGTAGAAAACAAAACAAAAAAACCAAGGAATTTGTGCTTAACCTTGACGGGGGAGGAGCTTGTCAAGGACATTCTCAGTTCTTGTTTTGTGCCACCTCTGACTGCATGGAACTCTTCGGTGAACATCTAATGGACACTACAGAACAGACTATAGCATCTCCATTATAACTCCCCGTGGTTCAGAGACTGTGGCTATTAGCGATGACAAACTTTAGATGTAAAGCAGGAGGCAAGGGGTAGTGGTGGCTCTCCATAGAGGCCTGGACCTCATAAAGAATGATAAATACAAGGGATGGGGGCTTCCTGTCCTTCCTCCCCTGGGGATTGCTAGGATTAATATTCTTGGTCATTGGGACTGGATTTGGAGTCATCTAAGAGACAGGCCTCTGGGAATGTCTGCAAGGCTGTCTCTAGAGAGGTTTATCTGAGGAAGAAAGACCCACCCTGAAGGTTAGCAGTACACACCAGGGCTAGGTTACAAGGCTGAATAGAGAGAAAAACAGCGTTTAACTCTTACTCTCCTGACTTAGACACAATGTGACCAACCACCACGTGGTTCTGTTTCTATCTCTTTCAGGCCACAGTAGACTTTGTCCCCTCAAATTGTAACAAAAATAAACCTTCCCTTTGAAATTTCATTCCATGTTTTCTCAGAGTAACAACAAAAGTAATTAATACTGTGATAGGCACCAAGCTTAAGTTTAGCCTTCACTGTTGTCTGCCACAGAACCGGGCCTTTCCCATGCCTCTGAGGAGGGGTCTCTGATGGATCGCTCTGCAGATGACCTTTCAGAAAAGGATGACCCCCTAAAATACTGACTCAGTTCTATGTTTGTATGAAAGCAAATATTTGAAGCCTTTAAACCTCATGGGCTCTGAGGATAACCACAGCTGACAGCAGTTGGGGGAACTGGGTATTAAAACTGTGTGGCACATAGTTTCTTACTAGAATTTACATTACAAATATTTTTTTCCATAGTTGTAAAGCAAGAAAATCCTTGCTGGAATATTAGCTGCTACTTACCATAGTTTTAGCTCTCTATGATTTTAGTACTGAGGGGTAAACAAGTTCAGTTGGTACAAAGCACCAGAATACATAAAGTGTATGTGAATAATTAAATGATAGGAATCATGTATTTTGCTGGGGTTTAGTTGTAGAAATGTATAGGATAATTACAGTTTCTCTAGGAGAATTAAGAAGTTCAAATGAGTCTCTCTCTCTCTCTCTCTCTCTCTCTCTCACACACACACACACACACACACACACACACACACACACACACCATTGACAAACATCTCATTACTTTTGCTCTTTCTTACAGTTTCCCCATTGACTTAAGTTCTTAGGGAAAAGACTCTTTATTCTTAATTTTCCTAAATCCCTAGATATTCCAAATGCATACTTTTCTAAATGGTAGGGACATGCACTTGAGATCAGGTCAGTTGAGGACAAATGAAAAATGCTGAAGATTGGCTTAAAAATATAGCACTTCTAAGAAGAATCTGAAATACGTTCCATGAAAATATCATACTATTCCAAAATTGACTCTATACTACAAAGACAGTTGATAGAAGAAGGAGGAAAAAGTGAATATAGCAAAGAAAATGGGGGAAGAGAAGGAAGAGATAGGAGAACCAGGAGGAGGAAGGAGAGAAGGGAAGGATGAAGGTTGGAGGAAGAGGGAAGAGGAGTAGGGAGAGAAGGTGGATGAAGCATTGACAGCTCCTAGCACTTGGGAACTGGCCTGATATTTCCAGGAAACAAAGGTATTGATGAAGAAGTCCTGCTTGGCTCCTAAGTTATCTCCTGCAGCATCAGCATCAGACTAGATCACTTTGCCTTTGTGACACATTGGCTCAAAATAATACAACTTATAATGCCATCCAAGCATGGAAAAAAAAAAGACCATTGTGCAAACCTCCAAATCCCAAACACCCTCTTCCCAAGTAATATGGCTGACCATTGCTTCTTTCCCAATTCTGGGGTAAGTCCCAATGGGACTTGTTCTCTCCAAGCTGCACACTATTAGGATGGTCCGTGGTTGCATTGTCTCCAGTGGGTGTTCTTGTTTATAGCAGCAGGCATAAACCCACTGTGTTCATCTTTCCTTGTCTCAGACAAGCAGAGATGTAAGACATCTGGGTCTCTGAGATGCCATTTTGATATGCTGGTACTCCATGGGGTTTGGGGGAAGGTGAGTCCAGTAAACCTGTGAGTGAGAGGTCTTCAGAGATAGTGGGAAGGATGTTTCTTTCTATTGACCCTTATCTCAAAGGACAACGCAAGAGCTCTCTGCTGTTTAGCATCCTTTACTCTCTGGTCTGGTCTTGCATGTAGTCACCCACACTGAGTCATTTACTGTTGGAGATAGGGTTTGCAGTGGAACTTGACTTTTATCCCACACAACATCCTAGGCTAGTTTGGCAGCTGGCTACTACTCTCATCCAGTAAAATATGGTTGACCTCTTAGATTCTGAGTGTGGGAACTGTAAGACTTCCAAGGATACCCATTAGAGGGTGGCTGAAAGAATGTGACCTTTAATATGGCATCTCTACATCTTTGTAGAAATAAACTGAACAGGGTGGAGATAAAATGGAAAGTCAGTGGAGATTGTCTCCAAGGAAGTGGTTTCACAAATCATCTATCGCAGAGAGAAATTCCTATAAAACACGGAGAAGAAATGTCTAGCTTTCCATTGGCACTTGGTTTCTAGAAATGTGTTATTTATATGACTACACCCCCATGGAGAAACTAGCTTATTTTGCAAGTTGTGCCCCCACATTGGTCAGAACTTTGGCATGATGTGGTAGGAGGTAGAGATGATTATCTCACTGGGAACATGAGTTGTAATAAGTTCCACAATGTGGTCGGAGCATTAGCAACAGGTCCTGGATCACATCCAAGTCTTCCTACTCCACTGCACTCTCAGCATCCCACAAGTGGCTAGTCTCTTGAAGTAGCCTCACTGTTATTCTTTTGATGTTGGACTAGATAGTATTAGCAAACCTGGGATAACACTGACGAGATCATGCAATTCTCAAGTGGCTACAATAGGTGGTTCCTGCTGTGAAAAATTAATAAGGACCCTGAGCTCATTCTGTTAACCAAAGGGTAGTTTACAGATTCAAGCACTGTGTGTGTGTGCGCGCGCACGCGCGTGTGTGCATGTGTGCGTGTGCGTGCACGCCCATGTTCCTGTGTATGGAGGCCAGAGGGCAGTGCCACCATCAGGTGTCTTCCCAGCTCATTCTCCATCTTACCTATTTAAGCAAAGTCTCTCATTCAAACGACCCCACTGGTCTAGCCTGCTCTACCTCTCCCCCCACCCCATGTGCTGACTAGGATTTTAAATTGTTACCATGTCCATATGGCATTTATGGTGGGATCCAAACTCAAACCCTTACACTTGCATAGAAATCACATTATTTGCTGAGACTTCTCCCAGCCCTAGTTCTCTGCGTCTTTCCTGTCAAGGGAGTGCAGGGAACAGAAGTTTGGAGCCCCAGCCCAGACTTCTTACATTAATATCTAGGGAATGGGACTCAGGATCCACCCTTGTAACAAGCTTTGTCTGCGATTCCTGCCTAAGCTGTTTGTAATATTACTGCTCCAAGGGTAGGTGAGTGCTTTCAAAAACTCACTTATAGTTGAAGAATAGACCAAACTCCCCATCCTATCCAGCGTAGAATATAAAGTGCCAAGTGGTAGAGTTTGTGACAAATATTTAAATATTGAGTACCTAGTCAAAATTTCAGAAGGGGCCCACTTGGTTTTCAATGATGACAAAGTAAACATATCTCAACAAGAAAGAGTTCATTTCCTTTTCCATATTCTTTTGTTACGAGGCCGTGGCTTTTATGCCCTCAGGAGAGAAAACCCTGTGTATTGGCTTCAGATGAAAAGGAGTTCATAGATTAATGTGAACAGAAAGGGCACTCTCCAGTCTGGTCTCTGTTGAAAGGCAGACTATGGAATATGCCACAATATTACAATTGCTTCTGGGTTCTGAGTTCAGAAAACCTGTGAAGACACAGGAGGAGCAAATTATTGGAGGCAGGGGAGGGAGTAGTTTTCTTTTCCCTTCCTTCCTTCCTTCCTTCCTTCCTTCCTTCCTTCCTTCCTTCCTTCCTTCCTTTTCTTTCTTTCTTTCTTTTTTCCAAGACAGGGTTTCTCTGTACAACAGCCCAAGCTTTCCTGGGACTCACTTTGTAAACCAGGATGGTCTCAGACTTACAGAGATATGCTTGCCTCTGCCTCCTAGTGCTGGGATTAAAAGCGTGCACCATTGCCTGGCTGGAGAAATTTTCTTAATAGCAACAGCTGCCAAGACATTTAGATGTGGCAATATTATCAATTGGGGTGTGTTTTTAATTGAAGGGCCACCTCCGGAAGTTATTTCAAGCATGATTTGGACTTCCCACTTCATAGCTAAGCCACAGACGGTCTCTTTTTCTATATAGTTGTTTTAATTGAGCTGTTAAGATACCTGTGGCTAAAATTAATAGTTACATTTTTTAAATGATACAAATCATCTATCAGCCACATTTTTAAAAATTCAGGCCACAGATTCTGACTGCAAATTTCTTTTATAAACTCATAGAGGCCACACAAGAGAAGAAGGAGCCTACACCCAGGACCTCTAGAGGCCGGGGCCATGCTAGCACTTAAATATCAATTATTCTTATTTTCACCATTGAAGCAGGTAAATTTCAGTCAACAACTGTTTAACATCTGAAAACTCACTGAGAAATGACAAACACATTGTTCTAAGAAGCCTCTTTAGGTTATGCAGTCTCTAATAAGGTGAGCAATTTGTGTCAAATTTCTTCACAGAAAAGCCTCATTAGGGACTTGACTGTAGCACATCCAGCCAAGCAGCATGCACCGAGTGAGGCCAAAGAACCTGCTCCTGAATGCTCCCCTTGAGCACAGACGCTCAAAATCTGCTGCGGGTGCATAAATCAAGGCAGACAACTACTTATAAAATTAAAACTCCATTGGTCCTAGAGGATAGAAACATCTACATCTACTCATTACCAGCTTGTGGTGAACATTAACTACACTTAGGTGACACTTATTCCCATTTCCTTCATTGCTAACGCTTCCTCACCATCAATATTTCTAGGGAAACACAAACGTGTGAAATAAGGAAGTACTTTTCAAACATAGTGGAGACAAGGCTAAAAAATGTGCTGCTCTCTCATCTTCCTCTGCTTTTCATTCCATGTTTAATAACTGGAAGTCAAATATTCTTTGAGAGAAAACACTTTCAATATTACCTAATAAACTGAGCTTGTATACCACCAGGACAAACAACGAGAAATATTTCATTTTGATCAAGGGCTTTAAATGCCTAACTTCCTTTTAAGCCAGATGCTGCACACAGGCACTGTTTAACCAGCTGCAGACCGAATAGAAAATATCTCATGCTAGCAATAACCTTTTGTGCTTTCTAGTGAGATCTTTTCAAATTAATCTTTCCATATTCATAACTGAGAAATCCCAGTTCTTGTCAGTTCTCAGATGTAATGACAGCCTTTTGCATGTGTGATGCCAAGGAACAGACTAGGAATAGAACAGAGGGCACAAACTTGGCGAATTTAGCTTTCTTCCACTCTACAAAATTAATGCTACTGGATTCCTAGTGGAAAAACTTTCAACATTTGAAATTCTGTCTTGGATTTCTTAATTTACTGTTCAAGATGCACTGCTAACTACCGTTAGAACTAAGAAGTGGTTTTTAAAGAAGAGCTCAGTACTCTTTGGAGTGATGATGCCCACTTGAGGAGGAGTACAGGTCATAGCACAAGACTGTTCCTCCTGTCCTGTTTGCAGTCATTATCATCATAGACAATAGACTTGGGAAGCCATAGAATGTCCCTATTGAATATTTGCGAAGCATTTGTTAGCAGGCTACTAGCTTGCCTGGTCATTTACCATGACCTGCAGGTATATACAACACAAAAATCTTAATACAAAGCCAGACGTATGAAAGTAAACAAAGGAAAGCCATGCTCTAGACATTTGACTGTCAAATGAGGAGGCATATTGAAAATACCTGTAGCACTAGATTCCTCTTACTTTGGGGGAATAGATACAAAGGTTCAGAAGGACACCCAAAGGTGGCTTTCTTTCCTTTTGAGTAACACTGCAAGATGGGCTTTTCCCACACCAGAGATAGTGCACACGCCAGGTGCCAATCTGAAAGACTTGAGTTATTGTGAGTCTGGACAGTACGTACTCAATTAATAGACAGAATCCTTAGTATCCCTTCGGAACGTATGAGTTTTTTCAAACCCAAACCTGACCACAAAGCAGAGACTGGGGAGAGGAACTGGCATTGTTTTATACATGAGATAATGCAGACAGAACCCAGCTAAGCCAGCCCTAACTAGATTTTCATAAGGGAGGCAAGGTATTTGTCTATGGTAAATCAGCTGCATGGATTTATGATGAAGCCTATGTCTAAGAAATTGCCACCTTCCTGTCTTCAACAGCGACTCAAAGATGTCAGAGACAGAAAATGGGCTTTGTAGATCAACATAGAACTTCAGATCTGACCTTCATCTCCTAATACCAGTCTTAGCCCCAGACTCCTCATGTGGAGAGCAAGGATATCAATATGCAGTCATGTGGATGCTTCAAGGGGAGGATGAGATATGCAATGTATATTTTACATTCACACATGGTAGACCTCAGTATCTCCCTATTTGCCATTTACCCGTGAGCATCCCACAGTACATATAAAATGATGTCTTTTTGAAGACAGATAGATTACTTAGGAAAAAAATGCTATTACAGGTAAGTTTGTGTAGCCCTAGATGCAATCAAATTTTTAAAATATTCCTAATTCATTGAGCAGGAGAGCAGGCCTTTTAAGAGCCAAGCAATTAAAGTAATTTCCTTCACAAATCCTTGAGTTTAATGGGAAACCAGTGTGAAATTTAATGCTGGAAAAGAGACATGCTCAAGAATCTCATCTCACACATCTGAAGGATGTGGAAGGCTATAGTTTAGCAGCTTTCTCTCCTTTGTAACAGTAGTCTAAGCCCACAGAGATGCTTCTTTTCCATAAAGACTAACAAATTTGTTGGTCACCCCTTTTCTTCATTTGTTTAGATAGTAAGAGTAACTAAGCATTGTGATCCAACCGACATTTAAATATAAAGTAATATCATCAACCAACACCAATGAAATCACCAGTGTCTCTAGACTCAGTCTTGGCATCCTCTTCTTCTATTTCCTCTTTAATCCACTGAATAGTTTGTTTTTCATATAATCATTTACGATATTAACGAATCCTCTCTATGTTCCAAAGTATCACTTATTATTAAATAAGATAATTAATGTTTGTATGGACATGTAAAGCAGTATTAAATGTTTAGATGAAAATGATCAATATTCTAAATATGATCACAAATCCAAGAGGTAAAGATTACATCCAGAGAATACTGGAATGCGGGACTAGATTAGGAGCCACTTTTATAGTTACTCGATACTTCCTACATAGTATGGATAGACAATGAAAAACTGCTATTGTCTTTCTTATCAGGATGAGAGTTAAGAGTAAATGCATGCTCCCAGAGAGGGTTCCAATAACAGGCTTAAACACAATAAAAAAAAATTATTGACTGAAGAACACAAAAATATAAAACATGTTAAAAAAAACATAAAATCCAAGTGAAACCAAGAAATATTTCATTAAAAATAAACAAACAAAAGCAAGTTATAAGAAGGACTTGTGAGTGAGTAGATGAAAATATTTATGTTCATTACCTATTTTTCTTTGGTTAAACACACACACACACACACACACACACACACACACACACACACAAGAAATCAAAGAGTGACTATAGCTCTTCTACAGGGGCACACAAATATATTCTTAGGCAAAATTATACTCGACATCCAGAACACTTTGTAAATGGCCCCAAGGGCCTGTGAACCAAGGCACAGAGGGACACGTGCCATGGCACAAATGTCACCGTATAAGCCTGTGTAATTGTCACCAGATGTGGCAGTGCAAGGGACGGGAAACACAACTTCCCATTAACGCAAAGGCTCCCTGATGATTGATGGGATTGGGGTCTTAGAAAAACTGGTTTGATGTGAAGGCACCTGGCTTAATTGTGCTAAACCAGTTAAATTTCTCATAAAATAGAGGACTAGGAAATCTTTTTTGTGGTTCTCTCAAGAAAAATCCAAGATCTGGAGAGACTGGGTAGGAAGGAAACGAAAGAGAAGTGAGATTGTGTTGCCATGGGATACATAAAGTGTGTAAATCACATACAATTGTGTGGTTATATTAGCAAGAATTGAAAAGGAATTTGTTCCATGAAAATATGTTTTAAAAATAAGAAAATATCCTTTCACTCACAGATATCCTAATCAACTTGCCCTCCAAATTTTAGTGATGCCAAAGTACCAGTCTTTAGACAATTGTGAATCTGAGGCTGGTTGTTTATTGGTGTTTGCTTGATATGGGAAGTTTTGTGCTATTTCATACGTTGCTCTGAAGATTTGAATAGGCCAGCTCCTTTATTGATCACGTTCCTATTTCACATGGAAGCTAATGTTTACTTCTGGAAAACAAAGGAAGAACATTGGAGATTTGGTAATAATTCTGAATGCTCAAAGAGGCGTAGAGAAGAAATTGTCCTGCTTCCAGATCATAGAAAAGATACACGTTTTACAGGCTACTTGTCCATAAGGAACACATGTCAGTGCGTGCTGTATGGTTTAGAATTAGAGAATCATTTGAGTCTGGTTTAGTGTTGCTGGGCCATCCTTTCATGCCTTCATGCGTACACCCTTACCCCAACTCTCCCCAGCTTGTAATCAATTCTCCTGGGCTGACCAGGAGGTAATTTCAGATCAAGTAATAGGGATTCTTGATTCAAGTTTCTTCTTAATTGCTTCCTGATGTGAAGTGTTGCATTATGGTGAAGTGAGTCAGGCTGCTGGCTTAAGTCAGGTCACTGACCTGGAAGATCGGTGGGGGCACAGAGGGAACGCCAACTTCCCCAGAACTCTGTTTTATAGCCACAAAGTGAATGTTCTAAAGATCAGCAAATACAAACAAGGCAAAAAAATGTTTTGAGACGGTTCATAGGTGAGTTAAGCTGCCCAGTCACCCTTTCTATTGGTTGGAAACGCATGAGAGCATGTTCAAGCTTCTTTCTAAATATCAACCGTATGGAGTGAAACTGACTTGCAAATATGCCATCAGTTGTCAAATGCATTCCTCTCTCACAAGAGCTCTGTGAAATACTATTGACCTCATTTTGAGATCAGGGAACAGCAGCTCCCAGGAGTGAAGTAAGTTGTCTGAAGTGCTCTGCCAGAAAGGGATGAGTCCTGTTCCTCCAACAGGACACTTGTCACCTCTGCACTGTGAATGGTAGGGACCTGGTGTGCTTCTTAGGTGTTGAGACATGTCTCTGGGATCTTTCTGAGTGTTCTCCCATTCTGCTTTGCCCTTGGGAAACATGCACAGAAGAGTAGATGGATGGTGTTACCCCAAAGAACTCTAATTTTACACCTATTTAGGTAAGAGGAGACAGGGGTAGGGTGGGGGTTTCAACAGTGGATAAAAAAAAAGTGGCTATTGCATTCATCTACAGAGAACCTATTCATCACCCTTTAAACAGACGTTCACTGACAGTGGTGGCTTGACAAAATAGCTAGTGTCACTGTGATTTTGCCAAGCATGTTGAACGAGATGAACATTTTGGCTTTTCTGTGCCAACGAGGCTGGCAAGCCTGTGCCTTTGAGAAGT
Organism: Phodopus roborovskii; assembly: GCF_943737965.1. Lineage (NCBI taxonomy): Eukaryota > Metazoa > Chordata > Mammalia > Rodentia > Cricetidae > Phodopus > Phodopus roborovskii. Next base: position 16,112,254 of record NW_026126567.1, on the reverse strand, counting down.
TCATGGTCCTGATTTAGCCTATAGGGGTAGATGATATAAAGGAATGAAGGCACCATGAAAAGAGAAATTGTGATAAGAGGAAAAATGACATTGTTTGTTAAATTCCTTCTTTTTGCTTCAGATCATCTGAGCTACAGTTCTATCAGAGAACACAGGATGTCTAAACCAACAACGGAAGTTTTGCTTTAATAACTAAACTAGCAACATTGGAGAATTTGTGTGAAGCATTTGTCTAAGCTGATCTTTAACAACATATAACCTTATAATGTACTTCTACTATCATTGTGTATCTTAAAAGATTGCTGTTCCAAGAGGTTAAATGCCTCAGTAAGGTCACATGCCTAGGAAGTTGCTGAGTGAAATTCTTAGTCAATTCCCTCAATCCAAACTCTTAATGTCTAACTATTCCTTATCCAGTCATTCTCCATTCTTAATGCAGCTCAGAGTCCCCTGGAAATTTCCTAAACCAAGTGTAGTCAGCCATATCTTTAGTGTCTCCAAGTATGCACGAAGACTTGGGGAGTGCCTGAAGTATTGTACTTTTCTCTCCTGTATCCAAGTCCTGTATTATGTCTTTAAGGGTAGACATTGGATTTTATGTGTGGTATTGGAGTAAATTGATCTTACGTGTTAAATCTTTACTTACTACCTTTTTGAATTTGCACAAAGGAATCTCTCTGAGCCCCAGTTGGCTTCCTCTGAAAATTGGTTAAAGAATAATACTCTACATTTCAGAAGGTTCTCATGAAATATGTAAAGCATCTAGCATAGTATTTGACTCTCTCCCTCCACATCTTTCTCTCTTTTCCACTCACGTTTTCTTGAATAGACACCGTGAAATGGTGAGAGTCAGGAAATACTGTTGTAAAAATTAATCTGATTCTAGATCCAAAGTCATTGTGAACTGCACATTGACTTATCTTTGTAATCTCTTTCCAATGGCATAAATTAAAAAAAAAATAACTCAAGAGATCAGCAGTTCCAGATACAAAACCAAATATAACATTCAAAATAATAAACATTTCAGGTTAACAGAAAATTTTACACCTTTGGTAGAAGAACTATACCAAAGAACAAAAGGACCCAACTTGTTTTCCATAATTATTATGCTGCTGTTCAGTTGTTCTTTTTCTAAGAGTCTCATGTGCATTTGGGACAAAGTGTTGATTATGATGTTCAACTGAACATCGATATTTTGGGCAAGAGACAAAGAAATCCAGATGTAACAGCAAGGTTAAGTACATCCTTGTAGTTTTGAACTTAAATAGAAAGAGGACTTACTAATAGAATTTCTCTTTTGAGACAAAAAAAATATATATATAATTCCTTATCTGGTTACTAGAAAGACTTGGAGACAACAGCCATTCTTGGTAGCAACAAACACACATGAAGCTCAGTCTGGGGCTCTAATGTAGAAGTAGTGGTTCTCATTGAAGAAATGGCCAATTCCAGATCTGGGCAAGAAATGTGCAAGATGGCTTGGGGTACTTGTGAATTTACAAAGCTGGAATGTTCCTAGGAACTGTGAGGCTCATGCTAGAAGTACTCAGGAGGCAGGCAAGAAGTCTTCTACTGTTCAAATATGGGACAGTTCAGAGGCATCAGTAAAAGTAATTTCACAACATAATGAAACATATTAAAGGTCTTGAAATTCATCAGGAAGTTATGATACAAAATGAGTAGATTCATCATCTTTGGAACACACTAGGGAATAAACTGATGGGTTTTAAATATATAAAAAAGGGGAGAATGATTGACGACTTCTTCCTTTTTATAAACAGTATCTCAGGAATCACCAAAGGAAGGGTCATTTTTTAAAATAGAAGTATGTCAAATAATTAATGATGAATGATAGAACTAAAATACATTATTTAGAATATGCTCCAGTAAAATGTATATGGGACATAAATATATATGAGTGAAAATGTACTTGAGGAGCGATCTATCTATCTATCTATCTATCTATCTATCTATCTATCTATCTATCTGAGAGTACCATATATCTACATATAGATACTGGGGAGATGGAGAGAGGGGGTATCAGATGTTCCTCCTAACTTGAATACATAGATGCAAGGCATCTATCTCATCATCCAGAATTAGACTCAAGTCCGAACAAGCCCCTTAATGCAATGACCGTTTTTTTAAGAAATGTGGACACAGGAGCACAGTCAATAATGCCATGGAATTGGAGTCAGGACAATCTCTTAACTTCTGAAATGAAGAACTTCAAGAAAAATATCAAATAAAGGTAAAACATAAGGATTATAAGAGATTTCACAAACATATCAGCCAGCTGTATTGTTTGGATCTTTTGAAATTTTGTTTCAAACCATAATACAGTTTTTTAAAGTTCAATTAAAATGAATTAGAAAATATCTGGAAACTAGACATGTAACTGAATATGATAGCAAGAAACTGCTCTAAAATATTTTAGGTGGAAAATGGCATAGTGCTATTGTTTTCTGATAGCTATATATAAATTATTTACAAATGGAGTGATGTTATGTCGGAGATTTGCTTAAAAATCAGCTGGTGTAGAAGGTCTAGTTGAGTTGTGGAAAGTATGAACTAAGAATATCCATAAATAAAAGTATCTATAAGCTGAGTTATAGGTGCATGGGGGTACAGTGTGCTGCTTTTCTACTTTCGTGTTTGTGTTACATTTTCTGCGGTAACATGTTGACAGTGGTGTGGATTGACCCCAATGTCATGTACCATTAAGCATATGCTCTACCACTTAGCTATACCTCCAGTCCTGCACTAATATTTTTCTTATAAAGAGTAGCATTATTTACAATTGTAGGATATAATAATAAAAAAAAACAGATCAAACTGAATTTACATTCCTCACTACTTTAATATAAGGCTAGAAACCAATTCCACTTGCTTTCAGATCATTTCATATTTTTTTCCTTATAATCATACATGTCACTCTACTTAGTGTTTCATGATGAAGCCATTTTTCATATTTTCATGATTATGTAAACCAAATCAGTTGGGACTCAATTGTGAGCCCCTGGAGAGAAAAGGCCATTTCTTACTTTTGTATTCACCATAATTCATACATAATACAGCTACCTATTGAATGCAGTACTTATATATGGGACCAAGCTAATGAGGGATGAATTTAACAAACTTTCAACTTTACCATGGTGAGAAAGTAATAAGCACTTGGAAGAAACTGTACTTTAAATTTTATCTTTTCCTCAGCAACATGCCACTCTTTATCATCTTGAGATGCTGAATCCAAGCATCAGGAAGGCACAGATCCCCTTGACCACTTGGTCACAGGGGAAGTGGCCCATGCAGTGTTGCTGTGTGCCATGTTGCTATGTTACCAGGCCATGATGTTTGATAGCTAGGTTATTGAATTATGCATTTGTGACTTACAATACTGTCACTTTTTAGTGAGTTTATTGGCACATAATTCCACTGTTAAGTATAATGTACAACAAGTTGAGAGTCAAATGTATAGGAAGGAGATCCCAGAAGAGCTGATGGGAGATGTCCTTCCATATATATGTTTCTCTTATTGGCTGATGAATAAAACACTGTTTGATCAAGAGAAGCAGGAAGAAAAGCGGAACATTCTTGGAAAGGTGGGCAGAGAGGTGCAGGGAAGAGTCTCCATGTAGAGAGCAGGAAGATAGGACGCATTAGGCATCCTCTGGTAAGATAAAGCCATGCAGATTTATAGAAATGGGTTGCTATTTAAGACAGAGTTAGCTAATAAGAAGCCCTAACCATCAGCCAACAGTTTTATAATTAATATAGCGTCTGCATGTTTATTTGGGGCAGAAGTGGCAGTGGCACTTGGCAGAACAAGAAACCTCCTCAACAAAGAGCCAATCTTGAGACCACAAGAGAGGCATCTAAGAGATCAAAGCCTTCCCAGGCTATGTTATTTGAAGTCAGGGAAGACAGCAGCTAGAGAAACAGACAGCATGATGTCCATGGGTCAGTTCTGATGCATAACATAGAACAATCCTATAACACTTAAAGCAGGCATTTCTAATCTGTTGCTTCTTCCTCAAACTCCCATTTTATTCTGTGGTTCTTACACTATGCCTCGTGTTGAGTGTAACCTGGGCAGCCCTAGCATGAGTTCCCAGGACTCATAACATTTTTCACCAAGCAGTCTCCTACTGGAGACTTCTGACCTCTTGGCATCATCTGTGTAAGTTTTGGACCTGAAACATGGCCCTTGTTCATCTGCCTGGACACACTCAACTGCTCACACTGCCTACAACTTCCCAGATGGCCTGCTCAGAGAAACCTTTCTGTGACTGCTACCTGCAGGAACATCTGCCTGGCTTCTAATTCCTCACCAGGAATGTCCCTCTCTACTTCTGTCTGTTCTAATGCTACATAGCTTTCATTACCAAAGTCCAGCTCCTCTCTTCCATCATTTTCCTGTGTTCTATCCTAGGACTCTGGCAGGTGGTTTACATGTGTCTCCTATTGGCACATTGTACAAAACCTATCTCTACCGTTACTTGACTTTTCTTGTGTTCTGTTCATTGACAGGCCCATACATCTAATCATTAAACTTTTCTGTTCCAGGTAATATTAGGCACTGTGCATATATAAAGAACAAAGTACTCTTCTGACCCCCAGTCTAGTTAAGGAGACAGAATACAAAGCACATTAACTTCAAAGTGAAAGTTTGCATTTTAGTTTTAAGTAATCATTCCAAGCAACACTGGAAGAGGCTTTATAAGCCAGTATGTGACAAACTGAACGACCCCTGCAGTGTAGAAAGCCCCTTTTCACCCTGAGAGAGGCATACATGGTTCCTTGAGAAGTGGAAAGGGACAAGATTGCCTGAGCAAATTGGGAGCATGGAGGGAGGGGAGAGAGAGTTAGGAGAAATAGAAGAGGGGAGTGGTGGGCATGAGCGAACAGGAAGATTGAGACAGGGAAAGAATAGAGAAGAACAAGAAAAGAGCTACCATACTAGAGGGAGCCATTATAGATTTAAGGAGAATTCTGGAATTAGGGAAATGCCTAGAGATGTACAAGGATGAACCCAACCAACAATCTCAGCAATAGTGGAGAGGCTACCTTTAATAATGAGATTGACGACTACTTTATATGCCATCCTAGAGCCTTCATCTAGTAGCTGATGGAAGTTCAGAAGCAGACACCAACAGCTAGACACTAGCCAAACTCCTGGGATCCAGTTACAGAGAGGGAGGAGTGATGAGCAAAGGGGTCAAGACCAGGCTGGAGAAACCCACAGTGTCAGCTGACCTGAACAAGGGGGAGCTCATGCACCCCAGTCTGACAGCTGGGAAACCAGAATAGGACAGACCCAGACCCTCTGAATGTGCATGTGTGTTAGAAGGACTGGACAGTCTGTAGGGCTTCTAGTAATGGATCAGTATTTATCCCTAGTATATGAATGGACTTTGGGAGCCCATCCCACATAGAGAGATACTTTCTCAGCCTAGTTACAAGGAGGGGGGGGGGAACCTAGGCCCTGCTCCAAATGATATGACAGACTTTGAAGACTCCCCATGGAAGGCCTCACCCTCCCTGGGGAGCAGAAAGGGGATGGGATGATTATTGATGGGGGTGATAGGGGAAGATGGGAGGGTAAAGGAACTGGTATTGACATGTAAAACAATCCTGTTTCCAATTTAAATAAATAAATAAAAAGCCCCTCTTCACCTAATCTGCCTGGGAGGCTTGGGGATCATGGGCCTTGGGACCAGGAGGCTTCTGCTGGAGTAGAAGCAAATCTGTCGCGAAGGAGAAGAGTGTAAGAATGCAAGAGCGTAAGAAGTTCATTTATTCTGAGCTCGATGAGCAACTTGAAGTACTGAAGAGGGCACCAAACAAATGTGTTTAGAAGACAAGAGTCAAGGAATGGTAACGGGAAAGCTCTGACTCACCCACGATAAGGAGGTAAAAGGCAGCCACCAGCTAAACTTATGTTTATAACCCACTGCTGTCCAATATCTTTGATTTTTACTATTTTTGATTTAGTTCTTTCTAGCAGTCTATTCCCTCCCATTGCCATTCCCTTAGTTCACTCTTCAAGGGAACAGATCTGGCTGTCTATCTTCAGCATAGACAGCACCTGGCTTATGCTAACTACTTAAGACATGCCGACTGAATAAAATTTTCACAGCTCTTACACAAGGGACTGAGAATGCCTACCACGAATCAGAGCGCTCTCTTCTAACTTTCTCTGAGAGGAGAAAATCCAACTTGGAACACTTGACCACACTGAACAGAGTGTTTTTACCATAGGAGGAGAAAGTTTTTAGTTTAGTTCTGTTGATGTCCTGTGAGACACCAGGCAGTAATAAGCAAGACTCAAAATATGAAAAATTCTGAATAATATGTATATTTGGTATCAGTAGAGTGTGGACAAAGATGAGAGAATCTAACATATGAATTGTTTAAAACAAAATGCAAACTGTGATGAATAAGTGTCATGCAGTGGAGCCATATTGTCACTGAGGTGGATAGCACATTATAATGAATAAACTTCTCTCAGTATTTTATCTGGAGATGGCCAGATATTATTCCCACAGAACTTGACCTTATTTATTGACCAAACTTTTTCAATGTTAGACTCATGAATGCTTTATCGAGGGGCTGATAATTCCTCTCGGGCATGGATTCTGAGGCATTCCCAGAAGCTCACAATCCTAAGAGCAGAGCAAGCACCACAAGATGTGAGCTTGGCTTAGTGAACATGCTCTGGTGAGTGTTACTCTTTTTTTTTGGGGGGGGGGGGCTCCACCCAGCTCCCAAATGAATCACACAAGGAGTCTTGTTCTTAGTTATGGATGCCCGCCTTAGGCTTGCTTGTTGCTACCAGCTTTTCTTATCATAAATTAACCCATCTACCTTTGGCCTCTGAGCTTTTATCTGTTACTTCTGTTTATTTTGCTTTCCTTCTTTGTCCATGGCTGGCTCTGTAGCTGGCCCCTGGTGCCCCCCTCCCCATGTTTTCTTGCTCTACTTATCATCCCTGCCTTCCAGCCCTACCCATCCTTGCTCCCACTTTGCTATTAGTCGGCTCTTTATTAGACCATCAGCAAACAAGTAACACGGCTTCACAGAGTTAAACAAATGCAGCATAAACAAAAGTCCTAACACCTTAAAATAATATCCCCCAACAAGTGACAACTGCCTAAGCTGCAGAAGATAAGAGAAAGCTTGAAGGGGTGAGGGGAGGAGCTGGACCATGAAATTTAGCTGTTGATAAAATAATAGGGGAGGTCCAGGCCCACAGAAGTTTGGGAAAGGAAGGCGAGTCCAGGAATTCCAGTTTGACTGGACAACTAAGAGATACACAGAAAAGCATGGAAGGGCCACGCAAGACATGGGGTGGAACAAGAAGGGCTTTACATTCCATGCTAAGTAGACGCTTTAGGTATGTATAACGGCTGGAGACTGGATTTCACATAAGGAGGGCATGACCAGATACCACAGCTACTCTGAACTGTTCATTCAGTGGAAGTCCTCGTCTTCTTTAAAAATTTCCTCCTATGTCAGGAAGCAGTGCCTTTCAAAGAATACCAAAAAGGGTCCCACTTCTGCCAGGAAGTAACATTTGATCAATGCTCACCCATCTTGGCAGTTCTACTATGCATCATTAGGAGACAATTTAGCCACAGGGGTCACATTATTTTTCATCAGCCAGATGGAAGGAAGCCTGTTTTATTAATTCTTGAAAGAGTTCCTCCCTCTGAAAAAGGGATATAAATTGTAGAGATTCTCTCTTCCATGACCGTACAATGTGGAAAATATGCTACTTTGAACAACCACAGCATGCCAAGGAGGGGAGGCTGGACCATGGAAAGGACTAAGATGCTTGGTGTGGATGGAAAACTAAATCAAGCACTCAGTTGGGCTGGGGGGGGGGAGGGGGCGGAGCTCAAAGGCAAAGCACTCCTATAGCTTCTGCAAGGTCCTGGGTTGCATTTCCAGTACTGCAAAAGTGGAGAGAGCGGGGAGGGAAGCAAAAGCAAAAGCTTCCTGCTAATATTTTAAACTTTTGGGGGACTGTTTTCATAATATCATTTATTTTCCCCATATTCTCAATATAAGAGAACAAACATTTGCCAAGAAAATAATTATTTTCAATGTTTTCGTTTCTTCTCTCGGGTCATAATGATAAGAATTCAAACATCTTCCCCAAATTAAATAAAAAGATATAGATGTTTGAAGAATAGAAAGCACTTTGGTGCTGTGGAAAATCTCAGGGCCACAGAATACCGTGGGCTGAGGAGGGCTCATGAACAGACTGTGCTGAGGGGGTTGGGGGGAATAGGGATGTCAGTAGAGGTAGAGGGATGGCTGGGGTCTGAGATCTCAAGGCAAGAGCTTTTATGGAAAGGTACATCCAAAACCCTTTGTATTAAATCTCTTTATACCTGAAGTGTGCTATCTCTGCTACCAGTCCATTGTCCTGTTGGATTATTATCCACTACAAATTTCACCTTGCTCAGCAGGACTTTCTCTCTCCTCTTACAAGGATGACATTGTCGTAAACTGACCTACTTATCTTCAATAATTAGTGAAAATCATGCTGAATTATAACTCAGTCTGTGTCTCATTAACAATTTTTTTTAATATTAAGGAAAACTGAGACCCAGGCATCAAGTAGTCACTTCAGATTATGGATATTTAACAGGCTTACAACTTGATAAGGGATCAATAGAAGAAATGAAAGAAAAAGAAAAATGCAAAACATCTTTTAAACAGTATTTTGAAACCTATTGTCAGAACAGGTGGCTATCAGGTGCCACAGCCTCAGGGATACAGACTACAAATAAAATAGACATAAGGTGTACTCCCATTTTCCTTCAGATCAATTGTGGTTGTCTTTTTCTGAAGTTCTGGAACTTTTCAATATCCCAAGTGTTACAAGATCAGCAGTCTCATCATTTCTTCCAGGAATACCCCAAATTTGAAACAATAAAAGGTAGCTTAGGGCTGGCAAGATGACTCAGTTGGCTTGAGTTCAGTCTCGGATTCCTTCAGGAATGAAGGAGAGAACTGATTCCCAGCAAGTTGTACTCTGATGTATGCCTTGGTATGCACACACACACACACACACACACACACACACACACACACACACACACACACACAGGAACACACATACAGAGGTAACAGTATTTGTTTTAAAGATAGCTTAGTGGTAGCAAGAGACAGGTGTCAACCCTTTGCTTGCATCTCACAACGCTGTAAAGGAAAAAGCAAAGAATACAGGAAAACATTCACAGTCTTCCAAACTGAAACACTAACTCTGGAGAAAACCTGCTGACCTAGAGGAGAGAGGAGAAAAGTAAGGAATGTGGGGAGAAATAAGCAGTTGATTTACAATAACAAACTCCCTTCTCCCAATGTTAAATTATTCCAGGCAGTAATAAGCTGAAGTCCTTTGCATAAACAAAAGCTGAATAAGACAAACATTTTAGAGACTGCCCAACACTGGGAAGACCATCTCAGCATTCCAGACTCCTCTGTATTGCTGCATGGTGTGGGAGAAAAGGCTAGCAGCTTTGACATCAAAATGGCCTGGTCTCAGAGTGACTTTGGCTTGTGCAAGTCATGTAAGCTCTCTGAGTCTATTTTCCCATCTTTAAAATAAGGGTAAGTCTGCCAACTCCCAAAGGATGGTCTCAGATCCTTTTATCTGAGTATTTTAAAGGAAGCTTGATTAGGGACTGTGGTGATATATTATTTATGATTTTATTAAAGCATGCTGGATGGGGGCATCATCATCCTGGACTTCAAGCTCTGCTATAGAGCTAAAGTAACAAACAAAGTTTGGTATTGGCATAAAAACAGACAGGTGCACCAATGGAATTGAATTGAAGACCCCTATCAACCCACATACCTATGAACACCTAATTTTTGATAAAGAAGCTAAAAATATAAAATGGAAAAAATAAAGTATATTCAACAAATGGTGCTGATATAACTGGCAGTCAACGTGTAGAAGAATGCAAATAGATCCAGATATATCACTATGCTCAAAACTCAAGTCCAAATGGATCAAAGACCTCAATATAAATCCATTCACACTGAACCTCACAGAAGAGAAAGTGGGAAATACATAGGCAAAGGTCACTTCCTAAATAGAACACCAGACAATAATAAGGACCTCCTGAAACTGAGAAGCTTCTATAAAAGCAAAGAACATGGTCAACAAGACAAAAACAGCTTTCCACAGAATGGGAAAAGATTTTCACCAACCCCACATCTGACAGAGGGCAGATCTCCAAAATGTACAAAGAACTCAAGAAACTAGAAGTCAAACTATCAAATAATCCAATTTAAAAAATGTGGTACAGGTCTAAATAGAGAATTCTCAACAGAACAATCTCAAATGGCATAGAGACACTTAACGAAATGCTCAATATCCTTTGTCATCAGGGAAATGCAAATCAAAGCCACTCTGAGATTCTGTCTTACACTGATCAGAATGACTAAAATCAAAAACACCAGTAACAGCTTATGCTGGAGAGGATGTGAAGAAAGGGGAATACTCCCCCATTGCTGGTGGGAATGCACACTTGTGCAGCCACTGTGGAAATCAGTATGGCAATTGCCCAGAAAATTAGTGATCACTCTACCTCAAGACCCTGCAATACCACTGTTGTACATATACCAGAAGGAGGCACATTCACACAAGGATATTTGATCAACTATGTTCTTATCAACATTATTCATAATAGCCACATCTTGGAAACAGCCTAGATGTTCCTCAACTGAAGAATGGATAAAGAAAATGTGATACATTTACACAATGGAGTTACTCAGTGGTAAGAAACAATGACATCCTAAAATTAGTAGATCAATAGACAGAACTAGAAAAAACATCCTAAATGAGGTAACCCCAAATCAGAAAGACAAATATAGTATGCATTCAATCATAAGTGGATACTAGACATAAAGCAAAAGATACCAGGCTACAATCCATAACTCCAGAGAAGTTTGATGAACCCTCTTCCAGAAACGATGGAAACAGATGCAGAAATCCACAACTAACCAATGGGCCAAGCTCCTGGAGTACAATTGACGTGAGGGAGGAACAAAAATATGAACAAAGGAGTCAAGACCATGATGGGGAAACCCACAGAATCAGCTGACCCGAGCTAGTGAGAGATCACTGACTCAGGTCTGACAAAACGGGAATCTGAATAAGACCCAACTAGACTCCCTTAATATAGGTGACAATGGTGTGACTGGGACAGTATATGAGGCCACTGGCAGTGGGTCCAAGATCTAACACTAATGCACAAATTGACTTAGTGGAGCCCATTTTATATGGAGAGGTACCACGCTCAGCTTAGACACGGGTGTGGGGATGGAGAGGTGCCTTGGTCTTGCCTCAACGAGATGGTGGGGCAGACTTAGTGGACTTCCTAGGGGAGGCCTTGACCTCTCTGTGAAACAGATGGGAAGAAGGGGAAGTGGAAGGAGTGGGAGGAAAGGAAGAAGAGGGAACTGTGATTGGAATGTAAAACATAAATGAATTAAAAAAAAAGAAAGAAAGAAAGAAAGAGAAAAAAAAATAAATAAAAGTGTGCCTGAGGATTCAGAAAAGCAAAGCCATTTTCAAGCTATAGAGATCAGGCAGTGGTGACACACACCTTTAATCCCAGCAGCCAGAAGCTAGGATGTGGTGGTGCACACCTTTCATCCTAGGACTCGGGATTAAGAGGTAGACGGATCTCTGAGTCCAAGGCCACCCAGAGCTACACACGAGTGAATCAGTTTAAACGAGAATTATAGCTCAGACTTTAATCCCAACACTAGGGAAGTATGTAAGACAGAAGCAAGGTCTCAGTAGAAGCATTCATTTCCCAGCTACACTGAGGAGAGGTTACAGTCTGAGGCTTGATAAGAGCTCATAGAGACAGGATCAGCCCATCCAGCCTGAGGTAGAGGTAAGAAGCTACTGGCCGGCGGCTTTGCTTCTCTGATATTCAGCTTGAAGTTTGAACCCCAATACCAGTCTCTGGGTCATTTATTTATTTGTGTTACAGGAGGCCTCATGTATGGTAGAAACTTGGTAAAATGTAGCTTACTGGTTTTGCAACCAAAACAGGCTCAAATTTCTCTTTCCACTCTGCTATGTGGAAAATCAAACCTGACTTCACTGAGGCAAAGAGGGATGGTCCCTCATTACCTTATATGACAGTAATCAATCTACCTGTCCATCCCATGCAGGTTAAGCCATATGGGGCATACACATGTGAGGGAATAAGGTGAGGGGCTCTTGTGATTAAATGCAGCAAAACAAGGTGGCGGAGAGGTCGGTATAAGGTTTGTTTGTTCCTCCCAGTTCTGCTATAGATTTTAGCTTCTCCTGCCCCTGGCCAGTCTCCAGGCTAATTTACTCTGAGACACTAGCTGTTTCCTCACAGCAGCTGGACTGGTGACTCTCAGTTAAAGGCTCACTGAGAAAATGTAAAATTCCATCACATGATCCTGTACCACTCATAGCAAAAGCCTTTGTCCCTATACTGTGATATCCACAGATCATGTGTAATGTTTGGATATGAATGAATTGTGCACCATTCTAAATGGAAATATGGATTCCAGAGAATTTCAAGTTTTTGTTAAATATGCATAGGACAAATGGACAGAGTTTCAACCTCCTGTTACAATGAAGGAATGACTTTCTTATTTTTAGTTACGGATATTTGTATAAATTTCCAAACCTAAAATATGCCTTTACAACCCAGAATGTCTCAAGAACAGGCTTTCTTTAAAATGTAAATCTTGTTGCTGATGAAATCTGTTTTGTAAGCAGAAAACACAGTGGCTGAGGTGGACTTGGAGAGCCTGCTTTTGTACATACCACACAGTGGAGTTCTGGAAATGGTAATGTCAACTAGCTTAACGGCTAGGCTCCCCATTTATATAACAGAAATGCAGATGGATCTCTGGATAGTCCTTTTGATTACGGCTGTAATGGTATTGGAGGCACAATGTAGACTCATAAACAATACCAATAACTCTTTGCATGACTAGTCTCGGGCAAATTTGTGAAGCAGCACAAATTTATATCCTTGAAATCTGTTCCCCTCTCTGTTTCTATAACTCCTAGGTATATTTGCATTTCATGATTTCATTGCTGTTCCTGGCTTAGGACTTCTGTTCAGGGAAAGTCAGTTTGTGTCCACTCTCTGGTATTTCTGGTGTGTGTGTGTGTGTGTGTGTGTGTGTGTGTGTGTGTGTGTTCATCATGTGTCACAGTGTTCCTGTCAATGTCAGAGGACACTTAGAGTTGGTTCTCCCCTTCTACCACCTGGGTCCTGGCAATCAAACTCATCCTGATGGTAGGTGACTTTTCTCATTGAGCCATCTTGTCAACCCTATCTGTCTCCAAATTTTACCAGAAGCATCAAGGACAAGCACAATTGTAAGGAACAAAACCATGCTCAAAAAATGAATCTCTCACTCTAAAAGTTCAGATACAACAGTGTGTGGGTGTAGCAGTATTAGGGTGATAGAAGTTTCCCTAGTAGAGTAGAAGGGGGTTGGCAGCAGCAACTGCTTTCTGCTTCATTTCTTGAAGTTCGGTTGTGAAAAATCACCAAGCATACCTTCTAAAACAAATCAAAATCAACAGCAGATTTGAAGGCTTAACTCTAGAATCATTCCCTGCAGATCTTAGAGAGTGGAGAGCAGAGGGGAAGCACTGCAATGTCACCCAACTGAAAATAATCAGTCTACCTTGTGACGAAAACATGGGGCACCTATACAAGGTCTGCCAGTAACCACTGTGACCGTACAGGAGTATCATCTTCACTTTTGGTCTTACCAGGCACTCCAGCGTGGATCCAGAAGCTAATATCTTTTCCTTCTCCATCACTGAAGAGGTTGGTGACATTGAGGGGCTTCAGCAGACTCATGACTTCCCTCATGATAGCTCTGGCCTTGTCACTGCCGGTGAACTGCAGCCCGGTGGGTAAGAAGATCCCTGAGTCCGACTCCATCACCAGACTGTAGTTGGAAATATTTGCCTAAATAAAATTTAAAAAGAGAGAAATGTTTGATTCCCATCTACTGCTTCTATGCTATCAAATAATTCACCTCTTCACAGATTGCTGTCAAAATAATATTGCTCTGCTCTGCTCAATACCTACTCTGTGTATTCCTGATGGTTCTAAGATATACAATTTCCCATCCTGGCATTTGCCAAACCTAAGAGTTAACTGGAAAGTTACAAAAAATGTAATAGAGGGAATATAACAAAATTGCACAACTATTTTTATAGCAATAATATTTTTTAACTACATTTCTTAAGGCACTATTGTACTAGAATGTGCCCTGTACTCTTCAGGAGAAAAGTAGTCATCAGTCTTACCCAGCTACATACCTTGTGAGCTAAAAGTTGCTCTAGCAAGACATGCCCATTGATGCAATAGTGGCACAATGTCATGAGACTAACCAGCCACTTTCTGATTAGATTAAGTCATGCTCCAGAGGATGAATCCCATGCTTAGTGACATTATCTGGCCAAGAATCTATGGCTGGACAAGTCATAGCTCCTAGGGGAGAAACTAGCACTATTCTGCTGCTGAGCTGACACAGTATTAGACTGACTTCTAATGGCCTATTGATACCCATAGATTAATGCATACTTCATCCCTCACCAAAGAACCTTCTGTTTGTGCTAGGTGGTGGTTAATACAGAGAGCAACTATAAGCCAGGAGCAGAAGATTCAAGAGATTTCAGAATTCTCAGTCCTAAATTGAATACACCATACCTCATTGTCCCACAGCTTAGGGGCAATTGCCAGAGAAGGGGCAGCGGAACTATGTGAGCAAGAGGTGGTGGATGACAGACAACATGGAAACAGTGCCTTTTGGATATAACAAGGTAGCAGTGTGTAGGAACTCACAGTAGTTGTGACAGCACATACAAGGCCCGTGCAAGCCCAATTCAGATCAAACCTCAGCATAGATATGGCTGTTAGGCACAAAATCCTACCCCTAGCTCCAGAGTGGTGGGCAATTGTTAGCTGCTGGAAGAGGAACAGTGGGTTTCCTGTAAGAGTCCAGCCCCCGGTGAGCTGACCACACTCCAGTGGGAAGCTACACGTTCAAGGATGTATGGGCAGATGGAGAAAAACAGAAGACATGACGTTAGGGGTGATGGATCTGAGAAGAGTGGAGGGATGAATATGATCACAGCACATTGCACAGAATTCTAAAATTACACAATTTTTAAAAAATGGGGTAAACAAAGCAGGAGCTACTCATAGCTGTGTCTTCATTTAATTTCAGTGAAAGGTCCAAGGTTCTTATAATAAATGCAGCTGTCTCTGCTCTCAGCTTGTAGATACTGCCTTACATATGTGGAGGTTTCCAAGTTGCAGGCAGATCCTGTGTTTTCAACAGGAAAGGCAGATGAAGCTGTCTTGACTACAAGGGGCTTGGGTTAACAGTGGAGCTAGTTGACAGTTTAGTGGCCATACCTGACAGTCAAAAGAAGCCTGCTGCAGTAGACATGACCTTGGATCATTATATTCCGTTCCTTAAACAGCACCGGGCACTCCTGACCACCAAGGAGAATGATTAGCCACTCCTCCTCTCCTCAATCAACACACCTTGAGCCTGGCTTCCCTGTCTGCCGGGTGTGACAAGTGTTCTTACCTAAGTTTGAGTATGAACCTGTAGCCTCTTTTAAACCAAAGTAAAAGTGTTTGCATGAATCTAACTAACCAGGGCTTTTAACACATAAGAGATGCTCTTCCTCATAAGTGCTTTCTCAGTCTCTTGGATTACAAAAGATTAGAAATCCCAGAGACAGAGACTTTGCAGTGTCACTGTGCAATGACAGGCTATTGATGGGCACTCGAGACATAATGTAAATAAAGGAGCTTCTAGAGATGCCACAGGCTGTGAGCAGCAGAGATGAAGAGCCGAGGCTTTGGAATTACCCAGTCTGGGTTGGATCCCCATGCTTACCCATCTTTAGCTGTGTGCCTTTCACATTAATGTAAACTCCCAGTTTATTGGTCCATGAAATGGAGATGGTAAATCCTATTTAGCCCATGGAGATTGGAGAAGCAGCAGTTTGGGTTCAGGTATACGGGGCATTTGATAAAGGGCAGCATCACTGGCATTACTGGTTTTTCTCGTTTGAGCACTGAGCAGCTCAGCTTGTCGAGGATGGTGCCAGGGTTAAGTGCCCTGTTCGCTGACTGTGGTCACAGGAAGTGCGTCTGCAGTACTTCCTCCAAGTCAGGCTTTGTGTGAAAAACTTTACAGCTCATTCCATGGGCTGCTAAGATAAGCTCGTATAGTTTTCATACAAGTGCATACAAGCCTCTGAGGCTGAGTCAGGTTACCAAACTTTCTCACGGTCACCGAGCCAGCCATGGAGAAAAGTGTGGTATGAGCATGGCCCAGCTCTGCTTTTGATTGCTTTGTGTCCCATGTCCAGATGGCCACTTCTAATTTTCCAGCCACAAGTCTTTAAGTCAGACGTACAAAGAATACAGTCAAACAGATGAATAGATTTTAATTTTTACACGATCATAATACAAAGTATACTCACATAGAATTTATTATTTGTGCTAATAAAGTAACTTAATTAAGCACAGAGAGGAGTGAAAACACAAATAAAAACATCTTCTTACACAATTTCCTTCCAATTAGGAATCAAGGCCTAAAATAATAAAACTCCCCTTCAAGCCAAATAAAACAGGATGTGTTCAGACATCAGCAAACTGGAATCCGGGTGTATAGAGACAAGTTTGATTTTCATTCATGTATGGTTCCATTAGCTGTTGCTAACTTGATAGTGGTATGTTATTGTTTTCTACTCATATATAAACATTGCCATATGTTTCCTATAAAGAAGCAATAAAACAAACCATATATATATATGTATATATATATGAATGACACTACCTCCTCTCCAGTTGCGGAGTCATTATCTAAGCTTTGGGATGCCACTCTTCACAAAGGAACTTGAATGAACCACTACCACTCAGGAATGAGCCAAAGTCACAAACTTCCAGGTTACACAGCAAGAACAGCTCAGGGTAGGTGCAGGAAGCTGATCACTGCTAGCGACAGGGAGGACAGTCATGTTCCATGCCATCCATTACTCAGTGCGCAAAGCAAGATATCCCATCATTTGTTTACAGAACGTAGGGAAAAGCCTACTTTATGAGACAAAATGCTTAGCTGCTGAGATGACCAACTCCGGAAACAAAAACCTGAGGTGCACAGAAGAAGAGTCTTAACAGCTCAAGGATAAGTTAGGATGTGATCTGTGACCTTACTTCTCTCTTAACAAAGCTGGTAGCTGTCTATTAGGAGCCATGGAAACGATAGCTCATTGCCATGTAATGTACATAACCCAAAGCGGAGGAACGCTCTCCGGGACCTCTTACTGCAATTCCCAGATCAGTCACCATCTGCTTAGGTTGGGGGTTCACAGCTATCATATGTTGCAATCACATCCCGCAACACTTCTTTTCCCCCCTTTATTCTTTTTCTTTTTTCTCAAGGCTTAAGCAACCCGGCCAAAAGCAATTTGGGAACCATTAGCATTCTTGGGTTGCAGTGCAAGATTAAAAAGAAGGAAACTGCTGAAGATACATATTGGATGTTTTAAATTGCTTGCTTTGTAATATAAACACAAGGATGGTGTTTGTATTCTTTGCTTTTATAAAATTCCAGGGGATTCTTTAAAAAAAAAATATTGACCCATGTTCCATAACTTCTCCATTTCTCCCTAAAATTAGCCTCATTTTTGTTTTAAAACTTTTTAACATAGAGAAAAATAATTCACCAGAAAATCAAAAGAAAATATGCCCATTTCTCCACATTTCTCAACATGTCTCTGTTTTTTATTTAAAGTGACAGTGAAATACCCGAATCAAATGAAAAGAGCCTCATAATTATTTGAATTCATAGTGTAGGGTCCCCACTTTAATCTTCAAAGAAGGTGGAGTGGGTATGGACATGGGGCAGTTGGCCCCACCACCATTTTCTGGCTGCTAATGCCTCACAGATGATGGTGGCAACAATGTTTGGTCAGGTGGCAAGCTCAAAGAAAATTCTGAAAGCAAACCATCTCATGTGTGCTGGGTGGCTGCAACCATCTTCTGCAGCCACGCCAGGGACCCTCACCCCGGCATGGCAGGCACTGGCTCTTTTCAGAGCTCCAACCCAAACCCAGTCCTGACTGGAGGGTGGGTAGAGAAACATCTCTTAGTGTATGAAGTCAAAAGCAGGTTTTGCTTTCTGGTCGGGTCTGTCCTGGAGCTCAAACTGTATTTCCGACGGTCTCCAGAATTTGCCTTTGGACAGCTGTGGGTACCCAGGGGAGAGAGAGAGGTAGGAAAAGAATGATGACAAGGTCGAGTGCCATATAGTTTTACTTGACAGCTAAACTAGCTGAAGCCTGGGGAAATGGGCAGCCTTGGGGAAGTTACATTAGCACTAAAATTGCAGGTACCTATTGCAGTTTAGTCTCCATCGTGCTGGAGACGGGAGCGGAATGTTCAGCTCCCTGAAGCCCGTACCTATCACTCAGTGTGTATGCTCAGAGGTAGTCTACTGTGGTACAATCCCCATCACATTTTTACAATGTTATCTGAAGCACTTTGGGTTTCAGTGAATTCTCCTCTTGTGCTAGTCAAAGTCCACTGATAGGCCTTACATGTATGTATTAAGATATATGATGGCTCCATAAATGTCACTATGGCAACCATAATGAGTCAGCAGGCTAAAAATATTGAATGAACATCAGTGAAGAGACATATTTTAATTACACAGGGAATAGGATTATATTCATCCTGCTATTTGAAAAATAATGAAATATTTAGGCAGTTTGATAAGTTGGCTTAAAGGGGGCCACATGTCACGTTACTGTCTTCCGCCTCAGTCTATGGTTGTATTATCAATGTAGCAATGTAACTAATGAAAGTTGCGGGACTCAAGATCTTGCAGTGATATTTTGACTTCCCCTGTGCCATACATTGGCCCCCAGTTCTTCATGTCACTGGCTTCATATTTCTATACAGAGCAATTGAAATGTCCTATATAGAGCTTTGGGAGGACAGCCTTCACCCCCTCCATCTCTCTCAATCCCCTCCTGCCCCATTGCCCTGTGAGTCTCTACTTGCCCCTACCAACTCTTCTTACTCAGGTTCAAAGGTCAGGACTAAATCCTGAACGGGAGAAGCACTTCCTTCCATTGACCTCTTCCAGGACATTTTAAGGGAAGAAAAAGGCACAGTTCTGTGTTTGATGATGCTGGTGTGCCAGAAAGTAAAGTGCTCTATAGGCAACTTTTCTTACCCTGTTCTTGGTTGTGAAGCCTACATAAGGTTCTTTGAATGCCTCTAAGATGACGACTGACAGCTGGGTTTGTTTTCTTATAGTCAAACATGTCATTTAAAAAGATACAAACAGTGTATTAATCAAGGATCTCTAGAGGAACAGAACTGATAGAATTAATCTCTACATATGTGTGTGTATGAATATGCATATATATATGTATATATATGTATGTATGTATTATTTGAATGGCTTACAAGCTGTGGTCCAGCTAACTCAACAATGACTGCCTATGAATGGAAGGTCCAAGAATATGGTTGCTTAGTCCATGAGCCTGAATGTCTCAGTATACACCAGAGTCCTAAAGAAGTAGGCTGTAATGCCAGTGAAGGGATGGATCTTGCTAGAAAGGGTGAGAGCAAACAGACAAAGAGACAGCTTCCTTCTCCCATGTCCTTACATAGACCACCAGCAGTAGGTGTGATCCAGATTAAAGGTGGGTCTTTCCACCTCTAAGATCTGGATTAGAAGTGGTTCTTCACACTTCAATGATACAGATTAGAACTGGGTCTTCCTGCATGAAATAAATAAAGAGAAAGTTCCTCACAGGTGTGCCCAGTTACTTGGATTCTAGTTAATTTCAAATGTAGTCAAGTTAAATACCAAGAATAACCATCATAATAATCATATTTTTGTCTTGCAAAAAAACCAGACTACTTTATACTCAAGGACCAACACTGCCAAAGCTACCCTAACCAAACTCAGGAATGTGTGTGTGTGTATGTGTGTGCATGCGCGTGTGTGTATGTGCATGCATGTGAGTGAGTGTGCATGTGTGTGAGTGTGTGAGTGTGTGAGTATGTGTGTGTGTGCATGTGTATGCGTGTTTTCTGTCTAGGAAAATAGTGCTTGAGCACTTCTTGGTTGTGACAATATCCCCATATATTTTATTTGTTCAAAGACTTTTACTAGCATTAGTAAGCACCTAAAATGTAGCTTTAATAAGAATTATTTTTTTAAGTGTGCTTTTCCATTTCCACTTTGAAAAGCACAGCAGTGGGTTGGAAGCTTCCTTTTAAAAATGAAAATCCAAGAGATCTATGCTATACTAGAGCCTTCATCCAGTAGTTGATGGAAGCAGAAGCAGACACCCACAGCTAAACAGTGAGCCGAACTCCTAGAATCCAGTTGCAGAGAGGGAAGAGTGATGAGCAAAGGGGACAAGAACAGGCTGGAGAAACCCACAGAATCAGCTGACCTGAACAAGGGGGAGCTCATGGACCCCAGACTGGTAACTGGGAAACCAGCATAGGACTGACCCAGACCCCCTGAATGTGGGTCTCAGTTAGGAGGCCTGGGCAGTCTAAGGGACCTCTGACAGTGGAACCAGGATGTATCCCTAGTGCAGGAACAGACTTTCGGGAGCCCATCCCCATGAAGGGAAACTGTCTTAGCTTAGAGACACTGGAGAGGGCCTAGACCCTACTCCAAATGACTTGACAGACTTGATGATCCCTCATGGAAGGCCTCACCCTCCCTGGGGAGTGGATGGGAGATGGGATGAGGGTGTCTAGGGAGGGCATGAGAGAATGGGAGGGAGAGGGAACTGGGATCAATAGGAAAAAAATATTTTAAAAAGAAAAAAAAGATGAAAGCCTAATAGAAGCATCAGGGCTCTTGGTTCACTCAGTGAGCTCATGACTCACTTCTTTCCGAGCCTTTCCTGACAAGCAAACCACATCCCTGACTAACATGCCGGCCTCTCGCACTTTTTTCCATTTGTGTTTTCTCCTTGTTTTGCTCCTATAAAATCTAAGGCCTCCTATAGGTAAAATTCCCAAGGCCGCCTTAAAAGAGCCAGGGCATGTTCAAGAGCCTAGAGGAGGCAGGGGAAGAAGCTGTTTGTATCCATGCTGCATTTCCAGTTTAATGACAGCGTGTATGAGCAGCTCAATAAACACCGGTGGAGAGAGGTAAACGGGGCTCCACTGGCAACTGAGGACACTGTGCAGCTCCAGCTGTGGCTGCTGTTGTAAGAGGGGAGACAGAGAAATGCTCTACTGAGTTTTTTTTGTTGTGTTTGTTTTTATCTTGGAGAAGAAAGCAAACCTCTAGTTCCTTGAAATAGCTGCTGTTGGGGACTCGTGTGCATGTTTGTAGACCCAGCTACTTAGGAGGCTGAAAGATGAGCGTTGCAAGTTCAAGGCCAGCTTTGGCAAGGTAAGACCTTGCCTAAGTAAAAACAGAGGGCAGGGCACGGCGGAGAAAGGACTTAGAGGTTAAGAGCACTGGCTGCTCCTCCAGGGGACACCTTTGGTTCCCAGAGCCCAAAGGCAGCTCACAACCACCTGTAACTAGCTCCAGGACTCTAATGTACACCCCCCCCCATGCAGGCTCTTTGGGTACACATGCAGTGTGTGTGCACACATGCACCAATAACAATAAAAGTACATTTTTTTTAAAAGTGAAAAGAGGGCTGAGTATATTGTTCAGGGGCAGAACATTTGTCTCAGTGACCAAGCGCCAAGGCTTAATCCTCAGAATTGGGAAAAACCCAGCAATGATTTTTCAAGGATTCATGTCTATGGGGAATTTTTTTGAGTGTCTTTATAATGATGGATACTGGATAAAATAATGGAAGTCTCCAAGGACACTTTAAAAAGATTCAGAAATCTTTAAAGTTTCATAAAATTCTTTCCTATATATTGGTCATCAACTAAGGTAAAAAAATAAAATACTAAGTCCTATTTTAGTAAAAATATTCAGGGAGAAGAATATATTTGTTCAATAGCTATTAGGAGGAAGCTGGGGTGTGGGTGGCCATGCTTCCCTATTAGTCCTGGGCAGACCTAGTTTTCATGCTTACCTCAGTATGATTATTAATGGGGCCCCATTTCTTCTACAGCAATGTTTTAGTTTTAACAGTAAATTCATATGGAGACCTGTGAAATGAATCATTAACAAAGACCTGGATAGCACTGCAAGGGGCAGAGATCATCATCACACTAAATGCGAGGAATTTTCTTAACATATGTCAAGGCCAGAAAACCTGGATAAAACTTTGGTAGAAGAGGTGGTGTTCAACCTAAGAAAAAGCCACTATTCTGGGAGTTCTCATGCAATGAAAATCATGCTTGTTTACAGTATATCCCCAGGACCTGGACAAGAGGAACCTTGAAACATTTGACACAGGAAGAAACCAATGAAGGGGTACTAATTTATGCATCCAGATACTGCTATTGAGCTATGTCAATTTGCTAGAGCAGGTGTGGCAACATCTAAAAGCATAAGGCAAATATTCTCTACAGTCAGTACACCCTCAAATATCAACCATCCTTCCCAAAATTTTATAGGCGCCAGCAAAACATTACAGGGCTGAGATCACAAATAACTATTTAATCGATGATACTGATTGAACGTCACTTGGCTCAGGGATCTGAAACTGTCAACTCTCTTTATGTCTTACTGGTGTTCCCTCTCAATTTTCATTGCTTTTCTCAGCTTTCTGGCCTCTAGGTATTGGGTGGCCAGAAACAGCATTAAAACACCTTGTCTTTCCCCAGTTCACACCCTGCTGGAAATTGCAACTGGTTTTAAGTGATTTTTACCTTGTGATGAAGTCCAAGTCCATGTCCCTGCATCTTTCTCCTGAATTTCACATTCATATTAAGTAGCTGTCTGTGTATTAGTTTCCTGTGCCAACATGACAAATCAATACGGCCTAATAACATGAAACAAAGAAACATGTTCTCTTTGTTATGAAGCAACTCTTGCAGGGTAGGGCTGACGGGCTCCCCCTGGGGGCTCTGAGAACCCTTCCTCTTCATTTTCTAGACCCCAGAGGCTGTCTGCATTCTTTGTCTCATAGCCCCATCAATCACAACACCTTTGGTCTTCACATTGCGTCTCCCTCCTTTGGTCACCTTACCTCTAAGGGGCAGTGACGCAGTAAACAGCAAAAGCACGGAGATCACTGAGTCTGAAACTGTTGATAGTCAGCCTTGACACCGCGTGGGTTTTACCTCCCAGCTGAAACATGTCAACTAATCCTGTTGCTCTACTTTCAACATCCACCCGGACGCCAGCAACTCTGGACCTCACTGTCCCATAGGAGTGCTGCAGTGGCGTCCAGACTGTCTTTCCACCTCTCCATTTGGCAGCCTCTTCCCGGCACAGAAATCCTGCTTCTGAATCTACCCGCCTCAAACTCTGCAAGTGCCTTCATCTCAGCGTGCAAAGCAGAGCCCTCACATTTGTGTATGTTCCTAGTCAGACCCGACCTTCCATCCTTCCTCCTGCCCACTCAACCACCATCCCTGCCAACCCTTCTTCTGCCAACACCTTGGGGTCCTCACCATTTGTATAGGTGTGCTCTCTGACTTCTGACTTTCTCACTCCCCCCCTCCAATTTCCTGCAGGGCTCTGCCAAAATGTCATCTTCTTAGACTACCTCATGGGAAATAAGACTTCCTCCATTGCTCCTGGTAGTAGTCTTTAACTCTTACGCAGCCTTATTTTTCTCCTTTGCATTATGTATCCCCTTTATGCTATGTCCCACTTCCTTCCTTCATATGTGTACCGTCTGTAATGCTCTTGCCAGGCCTTTATCCAGGCTGGCCCTTTGACTTTTTCTAATAATAGACCCCGTGGAAATGAGCACATGTGGCAGCAGACAGCTTGCTGCAAGAAGCTTTTGACTGGAACACTCTTTATGTGATAATAAAAGTCCACCACAGGAAGGCCCCATCTTGTGCACTCCTATGCCAGATGCATACAGAAGCAGCCTTAGGGTGGGACACCACTAGGGAAGACAACTCAGCTGACAGCCAACTCTAGTTTCCATACACATAAGTGAGGCTACCTCCGCCTGCCCAGCATAGCCAAGTAGCCAGATGTGTTGCAAAAAAAAATCTTGTCTTGCCAGGTCCTGTGGCCTTTCTCAGCCCCAAACAAACACACACTGCTATATTAATTATACTACTGTTGGCCCATGGCTAGGGCTTCTTATTGGCTAGCTCTGTCTCAATTATTAACCCATTTCTATTCATCTATGTATTTCTACATGGCCTTTATCTTACTGGAGAATGCCTGGCATGCCCTACATTCTCAGACTCCACATGGTGACTCTTTTGATGGGCTCTCCCCGCCTACCTTTCCCAGAATTCTCCTTGTCCTAGTCCTGCCTATCTTCCTGCCTCATTGGCCAGCCAGTGTTTTATTCATCAACCAATAAGAGAAACACACACATATATCATACACACACACACACACACACACACACACATTATCCCCCATCACAGATGACCACAACTTACTGGCCATGGTTACAGGATAAAATGCTAGACATTCAATTACATAAGCAATTTTGCAGTATTTAGAAGCACACAGGTCCTGTAGTGATATTCTAAGGAGTCTGTAATGGCACCAAGAGCGTGCATGCTCAGTAACAAGGTTTTGAATGAGTGGATATCTCATAGGACTACTCAAAGAAGATGTAAGTGTTTGGATAGAAACTGTCAGGATGGGCAAGTTAGAATTTTAACATTAAATAAGTTAAGGAATCAGACCCATAATTCTGTTTAAGTGGAATCACCCCTCTCTGTTGAGCACGTATATGGACTCTCAATCTGCTGAAATGCCCAAATACCATTGAGTCTCAGGCTTCTTCGGCCAACAAATGGAGGAACACCATGATTAGGGAATCATGTGAGAAAAGTTTTGCTAGTTATTTGGCTTATGATTATAGAAGCCCTAGGTTGTCTATAAAATATTGAACGAACCCTTCAAAAGAGAATGAAGAGGTTCTCTACAAGATTATCCCTAACCAATAGAACTGGCTGGCCTGTTAGATGGGACATGCGGGCCCCTCTGGTGGCTTTTAGGGGCCAATGGCTACAATTGTCTTGGGTGAAAGTGCTCCAATTCTGGACCCTTCAGTCACCACTCACCGCAGCGGCAGGGTCATCCTTTGACCATTTATTAGTGCAGATTATGGGTTACTGTGCTCACAAGTCTCCAAGGATGTGAGTCTGCCTCGCAGAAGTGGTTCAGGAGGTGTGGCTAGTCACAGCTGCTTTCTCCCTGTCCTTTCCTTTTCTCTCTTCTCTTTGAGCACACTGCTTCCCTTCCCCCCACATTCACTGAGTGCCAAGCATGGTCCTCCACCATTGCTCCTCCCCCAGTGCTGGATCTCCCCCAACTCTTCTCTCGGATCCCATGCAGTGCTCTTCATTACATTTTAAAGTCTTTTACTTTGATAGCACCACTCCACAAACTCTCCTTCGTGCCGCTCTAGCAAAGGTCAAACATCCCCGGATACCCTCTCTCCGTTTCGCCTTACTCTTCTCTTCAGTTCTCATCCTTGTCCGTGTGGCCTCATATCTAGCCAGTTTATTATCAGTCTTTACTTGAATGGAACCAGGAGGAGGATGAGGCTTAAAATAGAGTGTGGCACTTAAGTGGGAGAGAAAGAGCAAACATTTATGCATGCATGTTTTTGTGTTTAAACACATGTATGTGGGTATATTCACATATATACACCTAGCTCTCATGAGCACAAAACCAAGTCCTATGTTAGGCCATGATGGTCGTGATCAAGGTGACAATGGCCACTTCTCAGTCTTTCAGTCCATCTTTTTCCTTCCACAGTTCTCAAGACTTAGTATGTATTTTATAAAGCTTTAAAATGTACATAAGGTTTGACAGAGGATAAATGCTGAAAATTAACCCTTCTCAGTTCGGATGGTAGTTACCCCTCGTATATGAATGGACGTTGGGAGCCCATTCCACATAGAGGGACACTCTCTCAGCCTAGACACATGGGGGAGGGCCTGTGGAGACTTTGAAGATTCCCCATGGAAGGCCTGGGGAGCAGGAAGGGAAACAGGGAAGGACCTGAGGGTGTAGGAACCGGGATTGACATGAAAAAAACAAGCTTGTTTCAATTTAAATCTTAAAAAATGTGACTTCTGTAGGTCAAGGGGAGAGAGCAATTGGGAGGGTGACCAGTTGTTCTCTGCTACAGTTGGCTAGAAGCAAGAAACTCTGGTGAGCTACTACGCAGGTGGCTGTGCTAACAGGAATGACCTATGCCTTCCAGAAGAGTATAAGAAAGGGTTTGAAGGTCCTCAGCCTGAAGGAGTGACGCGTTTGAGGAGACAGGGTTTTAATGACATCTGAACAGTATGCCACTCACACACTACTACCCCTTCATAAGTATAATGTTAGGTTTTTATGTATCCGACAAAACGAAGTTAAAAAACAGAATGAGAACACATGAGGGGTTCCGTGGGTGACAAAAATGTCCTGTGTTATCTGAGTCACTGTCACCACCCTTGTTAGAGTTTTAAAAGATGAAAACCTAGTCAAAGGCACATGAGAGCTCACTTGTTACTGCACGGAAATGAATTATTATTTTCTCAGAATAAAAATAACTTTTAAAAAGTCATTACATAAAAGCACTTTCCAATAAGCTATATAGCACGAGGTCATTTTTAAAAGTAGTGGTCATAAGTTATCAAAATACAAGTGAAATTTGCAAGGTCCTTTTAAAGGGAATAAGGTAATCTTGCTTGGAGGCTGAGCGGTGATTATTGTCTCCTCAGATGAAAGCCGGAGCAAATGCATCCTTGGAGGACCCTGTCTTCATTTCACTCTCTGAGCTGAGAGCCCCATGTGTTTGACTTATCGAAATGAAATGCCACCCCACCACTTGCAAGAAGAGAGGGTGGTAAGCAATAGGAAACTAACTGCCAAGTGAAATTTTAAATGGAATTTTAAATATTAAAAATACACTTTTAAAACCTTAAGGTTTGTTATGTTAAAGTTGGTACAACACAAGGCTAATAACACTCGGCATAATCAGCAAGACTCAATTATAGAAACCAATAAATGCATCCCGGGGCCACCAAGAGCTTTACCAATTGCTTTTCATAGTCGCTGAGTTTTAAAGTAGTCAGGCGGAATGAAGGGAAATAATAAACAGATGAGGCAATTTGACTTTGAAAAGAGTTAAGATAACTTAATAGGTATATTTTAGATAAAAGGGGGCTAAGGCATTATAGTGATTACAGGGAGAGATCCAAATAGGTATCTGCAATGAGCTAAGGGGGGTGAGGAGAAACAATTTCCCTCCTCTGAGAACAGTAATAAACAGAAACAGCAATCATCAGAAGGGAGGAAGAGAAAGTAGCTAAGGGAGAAAATAGCTTCAAATGCGCTGGAAATAATGACCACTCTGAGGAGCCACCTGAGGAGCACTTAGGAGTCCAGAAGCAGAGAAGCCCAAGGCCAGGAAAACCAAAGAACGAGCCAGGCCTCCATCCCTGCTGGGCTCCTTGCCACATTTCCGCCTCTTTCATCTGGTGTCCCTTGCGCCTGAAGAGTGTAGGTGACCACCCTAAGAGGTAGCTGGTCTCAGAGCGGAGTGGGAACTGAGATTGTCATGTCCCAAGTGACTGCTACCCAGAGGCGACTGGAGGCATGAAGAGGGGAAGGTTCCAGTGACATTTGATGTACTTCTTGGTCAGGGGATGAAAAATCAGAGGCAAGTTACTTAACTACTCTGGCCTCTTTTTGCATTTTTGTAAGATGGGGGTATTCCTAGTTAATCCCGCAGGTTTGTTAAGGAAGGTGGTGTTAAACTGAGGTGTGCTTGGGAATTCATAGATTTAGAGCAGGTCTGGGAATTTGAAAAGGAAACAGCTATGTATTTATTTTTCCTAACCTGCAACAGAAATGTAGACTCCCTTTAATATAATTTGTTGAGATAATTCAGTTACATCAATTTCTTCTTCCCTTTCCTCCCCCAAGCCCTCCCAGGTATACCCCCAACTCTCTAAAATCAATGGCCTCTTAGAATTACTTTAGGTTATGACAATTAGCAGCAAACCACAGCATGACCTGTCACTTCGTCAGCAACAGACATCACAGATATTTTCATGTCATGTTAGATACACCGCAAAAAAGTAACTTACATAGTCATCACATTGAAATTATGGCAACAATTAGGTCACAGTTAAGAACTGTGACTTAGTACATCTTAAATATACATAAAGTAATTTAAATTCAGTTTAAAAACACAGGTAACTGATTTTTAAAAATGGTCTTGTCCTTATAACACTGTGCTTTTTACTTTATATATTCATTATAAAAGTTGTTCAGGACGCATGCGGTGACCATTGTTCTCTGAGGGCCAAATGGCAGCTTCATTAATGATAACTCTCCAGTTTTATTCTCATTATACTCACTTGGGTCAGTATGCCCTGGACACCGAGCTGGGGTCCTGTTTCTGTTCTACAGTTGATGGATGAAATACCTGATCCTCCTTAGGCTCATGCTATCTTCAGCAAAGAGAGGATTCCTTAAGAAGGCTCTGAAGACTATGAATTTATTGCACATATTCCAAGGTATATCATATGGTTACTTTGGTCTACTGAGACTTGTGATTGCTATCAACAAGAGTGACTCATAAGTAGAATAATAAGTCATGTCCCAGGCAGGGTGCCTTTGAGAGGAAAAGGAAACAATTATGACAGGATAATGGGTAGAGACTAGACTATCTTCAGGAAATTGGGGAAAAGAGGCTATTAAAATGCTATACTTTAAAAAAAAAGTAAAGAAAGAATATTTTTCTGATAGTTTGCATCTTTCATTCCTACAACTACAAAACTCAACAAACATGCCCCAGACTGCCTTGATTATAAGGTACACACTTTTCAACAGTTTTAACATTTTGGGGATCTGGATTGTAGCTTGCATTCCACAGGAAGCTAGCCAAACTCAAGGCAAGGAAACAAACTGTGCTGTGAGTTTGCTGACTGTGCATGTACAAAGGTCCTCACTGGGGGGATTCATTGCACCTCTCACTTTAATTACTTGTTCCTCTGTCATTGAATTTTTAAGCCCGAGTCCATAATCATTTACTAATTTTTTTTATAAAGTCTTGATGCAAACAGAAAATTGATCTTCCCATGTGAGGGAGAGCTATAGCAATCAATAGCTCTTGGGGATGGGTCCCTGATTGCTGAGAGAATAAAGACTACCATCCTCAAGTATGCTTCAGAAGGCTCTCCTACCCAGGTCTAGAACAATCTGCCCAGATCTCCCTCACTCTTTAAGGAGAAGCAGTATGGCTTTTGGAGGTTTGTTCTTATTTTTTAATTTATGCTAATGTACGTATGCACGTGTGTATATACCTCATGTGTGAGCACCTGTGGAAACCAGAAGTGGGTGTCAGACTCCTTGGAGCTGGAGTTAGGACAATTGTCAGCCAGTGGGTAGGATGCTGGGAGCCATACTCTGGTTCTTTGGGAGAGCAGCAAGCTCTCCTATCGCTGACCCATCCTCAGCCTCAGTGTGGCTTTTAGGAAAAAAAAAAAAATCTTAGAATGAAGAAGCACTCTTCATGAATGAATAGAAAGTATTGTTCAGTCTGCCTTATGATCAGACTGTCAATTCCAAAAGAGCATTCTCATTACTTTGTCAAAACAAATCCCCTTTGCTGAGGTGCCCCTTGCTTATGACTCATGGGGTTCATAATGAATTTCAGATGCCAACGTTTTTAAACATGGGTTGATTCTAATGGCAGAACTGTTAGGGATTGTTGCTTAAATGATAATAAAAATCCTGCTATTTTAAGGTTTCTGAGAAATCTTTGTTGCCATTAACGTTATTCCTTACAGTGGATGCAGACACAGGGCTGGTGAAGCAGGCGCCTCTGCCCAGCCCCATGTGTCCCCTCATGTGTCCCTTCCTGTGTCCCTTCCCTTGCCTGCTGTCTTTTAAGTTTGAGACCAGCTAACATTCTACAATTCTTTCTCTTCGAACATATAACAGGAACATATAAAATAAATTTCATTTAAAAAGAAGTAAAAGGAGTTTCTTTCATGGCCATTTATAAGGCAACCGTGAGAACCATGTGTAGGAGACAGGCACAGATTGGCTCATCAGAGATACTGGTGGATGTTTCTTGGCAACTCTTCAGTTCCCCTGTCAGTAATAATTTACTGGGGTAAGTATCATTATCTTGTTTGAATGGTAAAATATCTGCTGGAAAAAAAATATAGCTTTTATATAACTATACAATGGCACTTTTTACTAAATCAGAAAAGTCATGAGAAAAAAAAATGTACTTTATTTTATTTGAAAATTTCAACATTAAGACCAGAATATTTGGCCCTCACAAAGACGCTGTGAATTTACCACTTCACAAATGCCACTTCCGTGTAATGAAATAATTAGCTAAGAAATTATATTTGCATTTTCAACATTTTGTTAAATGGGGATGTCAGGATAATTGGGCATTAAGTGTATCATCAAGACTTGAAGGTAGCAGCTTACGTGTAAGTGAATATTCATTCTTCCCCTTCGTTTATTCCATTGTTATTGGCGATTCAGAGGAGCGTGTTTAAACAGAGGCTTTCACACTGTACTGCTTTACCATAATTACCCCACAGATGAGAAGATAAAAATCACATGGGTGGCCAAAGACTTCCTGCCAAATGCTTTGGAAGCCAATCAGCCTAGTGTTTCCGGTGCCAGAGCATTGTTCTGCTCTTGGTCATGCCTCTCATTCTCAGTGCCTTACCCCTTCTGTGGCATTAAGACCTTGGCGGGCTGAACTAGCTGTGAGGGACATCTCTTTATCACGACCACCTTTCATAGAAGAAACGTGGGTGTTGATGCATTTTTTTGGCAGATGCAGACTTTTTTCTCATTTGTAATTCTGAACTCACGTCTCAGTCTCCAGTGCACCTGTCCTTCATTGCCATTTTCACAGTAAACTGGGAGACAATAACTTTTGGAGACATACAGCTTATCTATAAATTTACTTGTAAAATACACTAAACTAAGAGGAAATTATAGAGACAGTCCAAATGTTGTTGTTGTTGTATTTTTCTTTTAAGCCATTGTAGTAGGATTTGGAGAGAACATCATGAGTAAATGTAGACATTTGTTTTTAAACTACCTATAAACCATGCCAATGTGTTGGAAATTAACAAGACAGCAATCAATACCCAGTATTCCTGGACCTTTTCCTCCCAAATTGTACAGAACAGATTCTATGCTATGTGTGTTTTAAACTACATACCCCGAAACTTCTTGGCTAGTACATTTGTGTACTGATTATCTGGAGTCACTGAATCTATCCAGGCAATCCTTCCGTGACAGTCTGATAGATACTGTATTTAAGATGACTGGTAGCCAAGTAAATAGTCAGATAAGTCATTGTGGCCGAAGTCTGGAGCCTGAACTCAATGGGCTGTGCAGCCTTGGGTACATTTTTTGCCTCACTGAATCGCTACTTCTTTAGGTGTGAAATCAGGACTACATCACACAGTCTGGCAGTTACCCAAGTCACTAATACTGCCAGGGAGATAAAGTGTATGGGGATGGTTCATAAGTGCTGGCACAGATGACATTGGGTGAGAAGTGAGAACTTGATTCACAGTTTTTGGAAACAGAATCTTTCAGAATTTTCAGGTGGCATCTTTTTCTCTGTAATACTACCCACTGACCAAAATCTATACTGCTGGATTTTTGATCAAATGAATGGAGCATATTATTTCCCCTTACATGGAAAAAAAAATGGGCAATTTTCACAAAGAACTTTCCCTCTGTCTACTCTAAGTTCTAATCCCTTGACCTTTCCTAATTCAAATGACAAAACAGCTTGATTGCTTCTCATTTGGCTCTGTAGGATATAATGAAGTATTTCCTACAGCTTTGGAGGGGAAACAGATCATCCAGCTATGTGGAGTGGAGGCCATACCACACACTGTCAGCCCGCAGTTAATACCTGGAGAGATAGCCTGACCCTTGTCATTGTGACAGTGCCCTAACTCGGTGGATGAGTTTTATTAAACGAAACTACAGGGATCCACTAGAGCAAACTAGTGACAGAAATGCTGCTTAATTTGAAAATCATTCAGATTGTGAAGCTGCTGCTTTCTGCCTTTGTAGAAAGGCCTTGTTAAGCTCTCTGAATATGAACTCCTGTTTATGTATGTTTGGCTATGACAGGTACAAAAGCTCTTTAGGAATTGGTTTTGAGAAATTCTCATTTAAAAGAACCCTGGAACCAGTGTCAGTAGACTACTGGTTGCTATGGGCAACACCAGCTTCTAGAATGAGTAGCTGCAAATGGCAGGCAAACATCCCATAATAGACTGTAGAAGGAAGGGCCTCTAAAAGAAAATGGAGAATAAAGTTATAATAAAGTTATAATCATGTGTGTATGTGTGATCTCACTCTGTGTGTATATGTGTAGTCTCTCTTTCTCTCTGTGTGTAGGTGTGTGAGATAGGGGATGTCCTTCTGTGTGTGTGTGTGTGTGTGTGTGTGTGTGTGTGTGTATTTCCCTTATTGGTTGATGACTAAAACACTGTTAGACCAATAGAGGCAGGAAGATAGGTGGGGCTAGGAGACAAGGAGAATTCTGGGAAAGTAGGCAGAGAGAGACCATGAAGGGAGGCCATGTAAAGACAGAGAGGATAGGCCATGCCAGGCTTTCTCTGGTAAGATAAGGCCATGCAGAAATATATAGATTAGTAGTTATGGGTTAATAATTAAGACAGAGCTAGCCGGTAAGAAGCCCTAGCCAAAGCCCGACAGCTTATTAATTAACATCAGTCTTTGTGTGCTTGTTTTGGGTTGAAGGGGGGCAGAACCTGGCAAGACAGGAAACTCCAGCAACGTGTGTGTTATACACATATAAGTGAGTCAGCAGGAATTACAGATGGGGCCTTGTTGCTGAGGTTAGAAAGCCAGGCCCTAGTCAACAATATCAGGAGACAGTGAAGAGCTGGTCAGACACCACAGGTACCACAGGACTTGGGCAATCAACCCGTTTGGAATGGTCATTGAGAGAGTTCTAGAGAAAATGACAAAGGTTTTGGTCAGGTCTGCAGCTTGTGATCACAACTGAGCCTGTTATTCTACTGCTATTTGCCTGACTGCCACAGTCACATTGCTTGTGGCTCTGGATGCTGCTGCTGGGGTAGAGGGTGACCCCCTCCCACATACACAGAAGAAACTCTTGAGCATTAACTTCCAGGCAGCGCTGCCAGTTTTTATTCTATCCAGTCGCTCATGCCGTTTTGCACAGACCACTCTCCGAAGCTGAGTGTTGCATAGAGCCATGGTAAAGCCACCACTGCTAGGAGTAGACAGTCAACCTCCAGCAGGGCACGGGAGATTGATGGGATGCCCACCATTCTTCTCATCTCTTGGGAAGAGCCTCATCCCCCTTCCCAACAATAAGAATTTGGGTTCAAAGCCAAAATAATATATAGACAAAAAAAAAAAAAAAAAAAAAAAAAAAAAGCAAAAAATGAATTTGGAATGCGGTTAGGAATTAAGGGCCAAGACACACTGCAATGTTCATTTCTTTAGAAACCCCTTCTCTGTGTATAAACTTTTGAAGAAAAAAGAGGTACTTTTCTAATTATATTTTATAATATTGCAAATAAATTTACTATCTGAATAAAGCATCCTGCTTTAAGAAATACTGGGTGCTACACAGTGGCACTGTTGGGTGAAAAGGGCCAAGGAAAAAACACTCTACCCTTGACTTGACCCCAGGACCAGGGTTTGAAATCCCACCATCCCCAGAGTCAGGCTGCAGAATCCCAGCAATCCCCGAGGTCCCTGAGTACAAAATCCCACCAAAAGCTGAGCTGGCCACAGAATCAGACCACAAAAACCCAGCAATCCCCAGCCACCCTGGAGAGCTCCACCCCGCCCCTAAGAACCCCTATGTAAGCTCTGTACCCTGTTGAGTTTGCTGTTGCCTCTCACCCCAGAGGGCCGCCCTCCTGCATTCTTCCTTCCCAATAACTCTCTTGAGTGACAACTTTCCCCTGAGCTGGAATAGAACAGAGCAGAACAATAACACATTTACACTTTCTCTGGGGAAAGTTTCCCCTGGTGGAGCAGGGCTGTTACACTCCAGGGCCTGAAGGCAGAGCTGTAACAACTTCATTAGGGAACCCCTCCCCTGCAGAGGCAGAGTTGTTACACTGGGGTAACCTTTCCCTGGAGCCAGGCTGTAAATGGCTTCCCTAACAGTGACTGTGGGTCTATCATGGTGCCTGACTGCCTGCCAGGATCCCTTTCTATCCAATCTGCAACACTTAAAGGCACAGTCCTAGAAAGCTAGCACTGAGATTTGGTCAGGAGGGCCACAAGTTCTAGACTAGACCACAGAGGAAAACCCATTTCAAAAATAAAAACAAACAGCAAAAACAAAGCTGGGAGGAGGGAAAGGAACAGGAAGAGGAGAAAAATCCACCGTGGTGGTTTTGGGTAAGAGGGGAGGGAGATGAATGCATAAGGACCTAAGCTGGATCCCCAGTATTTAACACAATACATAAGAGACCCAGAGACTGATCTGGGGTTCAAGCTCCAAGCTGAACATCAGAAAAGCAAAGCAGCTGGCCACTAGCTCTCACCTCTACCTCAACTCAGAACAAAGGGATGATCCTGACATCACTGCTCCTCAGATTCACTCAGACTGCTATGCTCTCCTCAATGTGGCTAGAGACTAATCTCAGACAGAATGTCTCTCCTTTTATACCTCTCAAATCCTGGAACTAAAGCCGTGAGCTCTGCCTCACTCTGGTAGCCCATCAAGGTCTTGGACTCAGAGATCCATCGACTTTCTCCTGAGTCCTGGGATTAAAAGCATGTGCTTTTACAGCCACCGCCTGGCTTCTACAGCTAACTAGTGTGGCTGGCTTTGCTTTCTGTGCCCTCGGGCAAGCTTTAATAAACCATAAATAATGTCCCAGCACAGAGTAGTCATGTAGAAGCCAACGTGGCAGGACCCACATGTAACCACGGGGCCGGATGTGTTGTGGATGAGCACAGGGGCCCAGTGCAACTGAAACAGTGTGTGAGGGTCAGTGTGTGAGATCCATATTGAGGAATAATGTAGGAAAATATTGTCTTTGTTTTCAATACCATGTTCCTATGGGAGCAGAGAACTTTGTCTCTACAGTGGAAAACATGGCTATCCCTAACATGCAACCATCTCCAGTGTGAGCCGAGGTGTCTCTGGCTGCCTTTGTGATGGTCTTCGAGTACAAGCTACATGTTGTGCATTGAGAACCGAAGTGGTAGGAAAGTCTTAGCATTTCTGAGTGCTCCAGAAACTATGGACTCATTGCCTGCTTGATTAATCTTTAGCCATTTTTCACATTCAGAAACCTTTTGTTGCCACACAGACTCCCACTTTCACACCACGCAGGGTGGTGACACAGTTTCAGAGGCTGTGGTCTAGATGACAAGCGTGGAAGACAGCTCTAGGCAGATTAAAATAGCAATGGTGACTCCAAAGTAATGTGCTGACTCAGTAACTCAGTGAGGCCCACGTACATGCAATGGGTAATTTAGTCCCAAATGTGCTGACCCATTTAGGTCACTTATGAGCTCAAGGCATGGCACCCTGGTTCAGATTTGTGCCTTCCTAGGTCGTCAACTTGATTCCCTTAGGAAATGCATGCGCTGGATATGCAGCGGCTCCTTCTAGATCAGATCGTGACCTGGTTAAGCACAAGGAGGCACTGAGGCAGAAAGCATCTGCGTCTTACAGTCACCCTCTAGTCAGCCAGTTAAGCAGAGTGGATACAATTAATGCCCTTCTCCGTGGCTTTAAAGGTAGGGAAAAATAAGATGCTACGCCAGTCCCAGTGATTTACAACAGACTCTGGCATCTTGGATCAGTGCTTTCAAAGACAATTTTAAAAGGTGATTGCACTATTTGGCTTAGTAATGGAAGCAGAGAATTCAGGATACTTTGATACTTGTGTGTGTGTGTGTGTGTGTGTGTGTGTGTGTAGTAAGTTTGAACCAACAATTAAGTCAAACTTCACATGCTCTGAAATCACAATAGGTAATTTAAATATTACCCCAAATAGGTAAGGCCTTACAATCCAAGAATATGGTACAATTCCATTTGAGCTGTCACAGCCTCTTGTTTCATTTAAAACTATTCTTTTCTCTTTTAGAAAACTCAATAAAAAGCAGTATAAAGGTATTCTTCCCAAAGAGATATGAAGAACAGAGGTATATGACACTCACTCCTGCTCCTTTACAAAGTGGTATGTGATTCTTGAACTAGTAAAGGAAATATCTTAATAGTTCTTCCAAGACTGACACACATTTACATACAATTATATATATATATATATATATTAACATATATATATATATTTTAACACACACACACACACACATATATATATATGATTTAAAAGCCCCTACCCTGATGTATGTAAGATTTAAAAGCCCATACCGAGAGAGAGAGAGAGAGAGAGAGAGAGAGAGAGAGAGAGAGAGAGAGAGAGAGAGAAATCAGGACAGTCTTACTTTGTAAAAAATAAAATTAAGTAGCCAAATTCTTATAAGATGCCTATGGTCTCCCATGTGTGCTGTACCAATAATGTGCAAGTGAAACCTACAAATTCAGACAAAGAACATGCTGAGACAAATGAAATTTAAAATAATTTTGTAATAATGCTTGGTAAGAATATAATTTATGCAAATACCTAGGCATTGAAAGAAAAATACAAGATGCCTAAAAGCCAGGAAGCAATGACTGGGACCGTAATTCAGAGGAGCAAGGCTGTGCTGTGTGGGACATTAATGATGCTGGGAAAGTTGTGTGGTGACAAAGTGTGAGCCACTACACTGGACATGTGTGTAGGCTTTGTTATTCTTATACCCAGCAAACAGGAGTGCATGCTGTCACACTCTAGTAGTGTCACCTGACTGCATTAACAATTCATGGGGGCAACAGGACTGCATAGTAAAAAATGCCTAAGAAACAATTTGCCAGGGTAATGGGAGGAGGTCTCCTTGGAATTTTTAACACACTCCATTAATTTAGAGTGAACTGTGAAACTTAATGTGGGTTAGAAAGTTGGCAAAACTTTACTACTAAAAGTAGCTAATATTTTTGGGTTTTTATACAAGTAAGGTGGAAATTTTGTTTCTCATCACTGGCAATGTGGGAAGTGCTATATAATCACACATATTCATCTTAGCCTTTCAGTTTTTAAGGTGGTTAGAGTTCAAATAAGCTGACGTGATCACCGATCCAACCCCTCATTTGATAAAATCTATTTAAATATTGCCCTTATTAATGATCACCAGAACACAGCCCTGTTATGAAGTTTGGATAATAAATCAGGATAAGGTTAAATGTTTTTCATGCCGGACTAGAACATATCAATCTATTTTTTAGACTACTTCATGTAATGAAGCTTTCTCAAGGCCAGATCATCTTGCTATTATAATTATGCCAAATCATTTTGCTTAAAGTTGAGAAGATTTTGAAAGGTCAGAAATCCATGAAACTAATTTAGTTTGTACATTTTGGGTGTGAGAAGTGTCATCCTGGCTTCTTAAGAGAAGGGAAGAGAGTACATTGTTCCCATGAAAAGCTGATTAGACCAACGGCATCTACACAAACATCATTTGATCAGTTGATTTGAAATTTTGAGAACATCATCATATTTTTAAATTTCAAAGTTAAATTCCAGCCTCACCAGTCAACTCTTATTCACAATAATGTGTTCTTTGTGTAGTGGCATTACTTACTAGTAAATGTGAGTTGTATTGAACCTAAAGAGCAGTTCATGTTTTCAATAATCACTTCATCGATAAACAATAATGCAAAGGCAAAATTTTAGCAGGTTCTCAAATCCTTTCTAGAACCAACTTCCTTTCTGAGCATAAAAGAAGTCACCCTCTGCTGAAAACTGAGGTTTCCTCTCTGGTGTCCCATTGGGTTCCAACATAACCTGCTCTCCCTTAATGCCCTAAGGAGTCAGTAGTGGCTTCAGCAAGTCACCATTCCATGTCATGCTATTCCAAGCCATTCCTCCATATTGAAATAGCATCACCTCAATCATTAACAGCATCCACCTTATGGTGGTTTAATGAGAAATGTCCACCATAGGCTCATGCATTTCCTTCCCTGGTGATGATGCTATTTGGGGAGGTTACTGGTCCTTCACAAGGTACAACCTTGCTGGAAGAAGTATGTCCCTGGGGGGGGGGGGCTCCAGTGGGCTTGACCTGCTTCCTGCTTCTTTTATGCTTCCTGTGTATCGATTAACATGATCAACCAGCTTCCTACTTCTGCTGCTTTGTTTCCCGCCTTCCTTACCTTTATGGACTCTCTCTTTGCAACTGTGAAAAAAAAAATACACTCTTTCTCCTACAATATGGCTCTGGTCATGAGTTTTTTTTTTTTTTTTTTTATATATAGAAAAAGAAAAGTAAGTAATTCACACCCCAAACTCATGGGTAGAAGAGTCTTCAGTGTCTCTCAAATATAGAACACTAGACTTATGATGGCCTTATTGCATTGAGCGAGAAGAGAAGAAAGAACCGTTGGAGTGGAGGCATTCCTTTTCTTCTGACCCTTCATAATTACACACTTAAAATATGTAAAATATGATACAGGAATCACCCAACATGAAAAGGCCACCAGAGTATATACAGGGAAGGTTAGGAGCAGCTAGGAAGCTTATGTGTTGTTGGTAAGGATGTAAAGTGATAAGCTCCCATTTTTCTTTTGTCAGTTTCTAATGAAACTGAACATAGTCTATCATATGATCTAAGTACTCCTAGAATGTAAAGTAAATATATATGGCCATCCAAATATCTGTACAGAAATGTCTATAGCACCTTG
This sequence comes from Phodopus roborovskii, assembly GCF_943737965.1. Taxonomy (NCBI): domain Eukaryota; kingdom Metazoa; phylum Chordata; class Mammalia; order Rodentia; family Cricetidae; genus Phodopus; species Phodopus roborovskii. The sequence continues at coordinate 16,073,259 of NW_026126567.1, read as the reverse complement.
ACAGAGCTAACACTGGAAAGAACACAAATGTCCATCAACAGAATATCGATGTTTCTTTTCTTCTGGAGAAAAGATATTGGGCTCTATTCATACAACAAAAAACAACTCAGAAAGGGGCCATCTCCTATTGATAGGGCAAAACCGATGGATCCTGAAATCACACTGTTTAGTGAAAAAAAAATCCAGATTGAAAATTACATACTACATGCTTTTGTTTATATGAAGATCAAGGCCAGGCATAACCAATCTGTACTAATGAAAAAAAAAATCAACACAATATTTGCCTTTGGTGGAGTTGGAGGTCCATTTGAAGAAGTATAAAGGAAGATTATAGATTATAGCATAACAGGCACACTCTTGTGTTGATCAGATATGATGGCTAGTTTTATGTCAACTTGACACAAGCTACTGTCATCTGAGAGGAGGGAACCTGGATTATGCCTCCATAAAATCAGACTGTAGGAAGGCCTATTGTGGGTGATGCCATCTCTGGGCTGGTGGTCCTCAGGTCTATAAAAAAGAAAGCCATGGGGAGCAAGTCAGTAAGCAGCACCCCTTCATGGCTTCTGCCTTCAGATTCCTGATGTGTTGAGTTCCTGTCCTGACTTCCTTTGATGATGAACTGTGATGTGGAAGTATAAACCAAAATAAACCCTTTCCTCCTCAAGGGAGGTGCCATGATGATTTACCAGGTTAGCACCAGTAACCCTAAGACAGCAAGAGTTTACATTTTCCAAATAAATGATTTGAATATTTAAGATCTATGTGTTGCGTGGTGCTAATTAAGCCTCAATAAAATGATGTTACTTCTAAAAGAATCAGGAGCTTAGACCACAAACAATATGCCTTTAAACAATTCTCACATTTATGTAATATGATGAGAGACAGACATCAGTGCGAACTTTGAAATTAGAAAAGAACACTGTATAAACATCAAAATAAGAACACACACACACACACACACACAACTCTTTTTGAAACTTTGTACTATGATGTGTCAGGAGGGTGCTACATTGATCCTAGGAATGATTGCTGTTACAGCTTGAATCTTAAACGTCTCCCTAGAGCCTATGTATTGAAGGCTTGATCTTCAGCCTGGCAGTATTCAGTGGTGGAGTGTCTGTTTGGAAAGTGGCTAGACCATAGGAACTTTATAATTAACACATTTATGGCTTCATAGCTTAGAGGGTTCTGGGAGAAGAGCCATGTCATGAAGGAAGCTCCCTGTCCTTGCTTCCTGACTACCATAGTTATAAGCAGCTTATTTCCATGATGTGCTTCTGGCTACCTTTCCATGGAATCAGAAATGACAAAGCCAAGTGATCATGGACCAAAATCTGTGAAATCGTGATCCAGAATAAGCCATTCCTCTTTATAGGCCAATTATTACTGGTATTCTGTTACAGCGATGGACAGAAGGCCAACTGTGATTGACTAATCAAGTCATAGAGAAAGTCAATAGTATCTATTTTCTATTATTTTATCTAGTAACTGTTGCCAAAAAATCCTTGTCTATACTTTTTTGATGGGAAGTTTGTTTCCTTGAGGTAATAATGTTCAACTTGTTCTAGTGGTTTTCTGTCCTCATACATTTTATTTTCTCAGTAGTAACCCCAACCCCTGGGATTAAAAGGAGGTTTTGTTGTTTGTTTTAGAAAATCATGATTTTCCACAATAGCCTTCATGTTTCAGCCTCCATCTGTGCCTACATTTAGTATCTAGTCAGCTGTCCTCCCTGTTCCCAGATCAGAGGTCTGTGGTTGCTACACTCCTAACCACCATGAAGGTGATGCTGTTTGCTGACTTCAGACCTTGGGGCTTCCAGGAGAACTGGGGACACAAAGGCAAGGGTCTTGACTCAGTGGGGAGGGAATGCTGACCCATTACTTCCTGCCATGTATGAGCACAGCAGAATTAGCAAGACTCTAAGAAAAAAATGGCAACACACAGCAGGGAGGCTGTCTAGGGACGTGAGCATGGAGAGGAAATGGAAGAGCCTTTACCCCCACACAGCATCCTCAGTTCACCAGGACGTCCTCACTTACAGGAGAGTGTTTGCCAGAGCTAGCCTGCCACAAAGGACTGAGAACTTTTAAACAGACAATTCCAGAGTATTTAAAAAGTGGAAGTAGAAATCAATGCTTGTGGCTTACGCTGATATTGCACAAGTGTTCAGCACGTCCTGGCTAGTTTTACCTTGTGTTGCTCATAATACTGGGAGGCACCAATTCCACCTTGTTCTTCAGCTGTCCAGAGCACCAGGCGCAGAGTTCTCTTTGGACGCAGCCCTGGGGAAGTAATAAAAGGCATCCTTCAGTTTGCTTTGAATGATTTTCAAATGGTGGAGACCTTGATCGCACTGTGGAGGTGAGCAAGAACAGACACACCTGTCCCTTGCTGGTATGACCCCTGCTTCAGGGTATGGATGATAACATAAGGGTACAACTTCAGAGATAACCTCCAGGGCAGGGCAGGGCCCAGTGTATAGTCAAGTTAAGTATTTTTTATACCATATCTAGAAGGCAAAGTTAGGAGGAACCCAAGATCTTAAAGCCTTCCTAGAGACTTCAATTAGAACCACATTACTTAGTATTTCAGGGTAAAGTGAGCAGGGATTGCCTCTTAGACTCAATCCACCAGCACAGTTTCTCATGTTCTCCCTGAGAATGCAGTAACTAACACGTTGATTACTGACAACTGCAATGTCTATGGTTACTCATGGGCCCATGCACTGGAAAATGTAGTCATCCCCCCAGGTCAATGGCAATTAACTGAATAAACCTGCCATTTCTTCCCATTATTTCACCAACAGCCTGACAGCCCCTTCATGGTCTCCCAATGAACAATGTATAGACAGCCTCTGACCCAGCATTGGTTTTTAATATAGTGATTGCATGGAAAAAAATACCATATAGCTATTTAATAGAAAACCAACTTTGGATTCCAAGGTTTGGTCTCTCTTTGCACTACAGATAAACAGTATGATCATCTCTCAAGTTATCAGACAGCAGTAGCAAGCCACAGTTCCTAGTGGGTCACATGACCACAGGGACACCCTCGATGCTCTCCAGGGTGTAGAGTTGCTGTCTCAGGATGCTTGACAGGTGAGGTGCTTAAATGTACTTAGGACGGTGGTTCTCAACCTTCCTAATGCTGCAACCCTTTAACGCATACAGTTCATGTTGTGGTGACCCCCAACCATAAAAAAAATTTTTTTTGGTTGCAACTTCATAACTATAATTTTGCTAATGTGATGAATTGTAACATAAATAAATATCTGTGTTTTCCAATAGTCCTAGCTGATCCCTTTGAAAATGTCATTTGACCCCAAAGGAGTTGGGACCCATAGGTTGAGAAACACTGATCCCCCCCCCCCAGTTTACAGTGGTTTGTTCAGGATGCATCTATCACTGTAAGCTGGGGTGCTTTTGCCTCTATTCTGAAGTTTTTGATTAATGGTAGACCTATCACTCCTAGAGCTTTTTTCTGAGTCATTAACTGTAGGAACTCAATTTTTTAAAAGTATAGTAAAACAGTGCCTTAAATGAGCCACTTTTCTACCAAAAATTAAAATCTCTCCTGATTTGGACCTGATAGTTGCTGGTAAGTAGAAAAAGCAGGGAACATAAAGCTGGCCTCCAACCTTACTATGAGGACCCACCCTTCTGCTGGGAATTGCTGGGGATGATTACAATGTACTTTGAGTGGCTCTGAGGCAGCCATGGTACCAATCTCGGGTATACCCTTAATCCCTCTGATTCCCACAAGCTACATACAATCTGGGCAGCAAGTGTGCCTGTGACAGCACTCTGCCCACTCCAGGCACCAACAGATTTTTCTTGCAGAAGCCTGGTGGTAAGAGTCCTATAGGAAGGAGCTCCAGTGATAGGGGATGTCCTTCTGTATGCTGTGGATGTATGTTTCTTTTATTAGTTGATGAATAAAACTGTTTCAGGCAATAGACAGGCAGGATTTATCCAGGCAGGAAATCCAAATAGGGATAGAGAAAGGCAGTAGGTGGAGCCAGAAAGATGCCATGTAGCTGCCAAGGAAGAAAAAGTTCTGGGCATCAATGGTAAGCCAAGACGATGTGGAGATACACAGATTAATAGAAATGGGTTAATAACTAAGAAAGAGCTAGCTAATAAGAAGCCTGAGCAATTGGCCAAACAGTTTATAATTAATACATGCTTCTGTATGTTTATTTAGGACAAAACAGCTATGGGACTGGGTAGGATAGAAACTTCCATCTCCATTTCAGTGTCCTTGAAGTGGATATAGCTGTTTAACCATTTCTCACTGGAGCATTAGGTAAAATAACACAGGTCACAGATGCAGCCAGATCTGAGCTTTTGGGAAAGCCAGGACAAGTCACTTCAGAAAACCCTAGTGAAATTTTATAAAAGTCTATCTAGAACCCAACTCACTACTTCCGTTATGCTCTGGTCCAAAGCTCCAGCCTCTGTTGACTGTTGCAGCCACATCTCTATAGTCTTGTTGCTGCAGCCCTCTCCCTCCTGCAGATAATGTTATACATTGTGACTGGAAGTAAATTTCAAAAGTGAAGCCATGTAGGTGGAAGTTTCTGTCCTGCCAGCAGGACACACTGAGGCTTATATTAATTACATACAAATGCTTGGTCGAGAGATCAGGCTTGCTACTAACAAGCTCTTACAACTTAACCCATTTCTGTTAATCTGTTTTGCCCCAAGGCTCATGGCTTTTACCTCTATTCCATTTTGTATGTCTGACTCATTCTCCATCTGACTGGTGACGCCTCTGACTCTGCCCTTCCTCATACCAGCATTCTCAGTTCGGCTTTCCTGCCTCACTTTATCCTGTTCAGCTGTTGGCTGTTTATTAAGTCAATCATAGAGACATATTATCACAGTACATGGAGGATTATTCCACAGCAAAGTTGGACCACATTATTTTCCTAATCAGGACTTCCAATACAACAAGCTTCTGAGAGGCAAGGATTTAGAGCTTCAATTATTATTATTTTTTAATTATAAGAATGGTGGGGCCAAACTAGTAGAATCAGAGGATATCTTATTGGTTCCAGGGATCTAACTCAGGTGTCAGGCTTGGCAGAAGTGCCTTTACTCAGTTGACCATATTCACTGGCCCTAATTTATACTTAATTTAAAAATGATATTTGTGTATGGATGTTTTTCTCACACATATTTATGGTACCCACTTGTGTGCCTGGTATCCAAGGAGGCCAGAAGAGGGTATCAGATCCCCTGAAACTGGAGTTACAGGTGATTGTGAGCCATCTTGTGGGTGCTGGGAATTGAACCTGTTCTCTCTGGGAGAACAATCAATGCTCTTAACTGCTGTGCTGTCTCTCCAGCGTGATTTACACTTTTTAGTAGGCTGACATGTTTTCAGTTCTCATATTATTTAGCACCCAGTTGGTGTACACTGCATATGAGTGAATGCAAGCCCTGATATGTTCATTAGAATAAAATTCAAAGCTACTTTTTCCAGATATATGTCCTCCTAAAAGATTTCTAGCTCATTTCCAGGCAAGGTTTTACTTATGGAAAAGGCAGGCATATCTAGTAAACCCCGCCATTGCTGGGTGTTAGCCATATAACTACTGGACAGTTGGTCTGCCTGAACTGCAACCTTCTTGTTTGACAAGTAGAGATCATACTGTAGACCTCTAGATGACTGGAATGACAAACGAGGAAAACCCTGAGGCAGGCATGTAATTGACATTAATAACAAGCTGTAAAACAGGACAAACTTTCACACACACCCAGAGAAAAGGGGTCACTCACATACTCAGAGAGGAAATTCTTCCGACGTCTTTAGGTACTTGGCAGAGAAGAGGAGAACCAAATAAATGCTCCAAACTAACTACCTGCTCACATTCATGGCATAAACTGAACAGACTTGTCAAGGAAACTAATATAAAGAGGATTGCCAAAACTCTTTGTTTTCATACACATAAATACACTCGATGGAGGTATAGACATAGCTAAGTGGCTAAGGGCATTTGCTGCTCTTGTGGAAGACTTGGGTTTAGTTCACAATGGACAGGAACCCCACTTCCAGGGGACCTGAAGCTCTCTTCTGCTTCCAGGACTAGCAATAAAATACATAGTGTTTGATACACATGCAGACATTCCAAATACACATAAAATAATAGTAAGCACATCATAAAGAAAAAGAGATCCTTGATTTTATCTGCAGGCAACAGGAAGTAAATTGAACTAGGAGCAAAAAGACCTCAAAGCCCACCCCCACAGTGACACACTTCCTCCAACAAGGCAACACCTCCTAATAGTGCCACTGCCTACGAGCTTATGGGGGTCAATTACACAAGTGTCGTTCACAGTCACATAATAGGCTTTCAGGGACGGTTTCTTAGCTCTTCTCTGCCTAATTCTGGATATCTTTGCACATGGTGACAAAAGTCTCCTGATGGGGGACATCCTTCTGTATATATGCTTCTCTTATTGGTTGATGAATAAAACACTGATTGGTCAATGGCCAGGCAGAAAAATAAAATAGACAGGGCTAACAGACCAGGGGAAGGCTAGCGAGAAGGAGCAGAGAGGGGAAGCCAGAAGTCACCATGTAACTGAGGAGGAGTAACAGGTACAAACCCTTCTCTAGTAAAAAAAAGACTACTGGGAAATACACAGATTAATAGAAATGGGTTAATAATTAAGACAGAGCTAGCCAATAAGAAGCCTAAGCCATCTGCCAAAAAGTTTATAAATTAATATAAGTCTTTGTATGTTTATTTGGTGCTAATTGAGGGATCAGGCTGGAAAGAACTTCCCCAACAGTCTCAAAGCCTCTTGCTTATGCCTTTTCCTCAGCAATCTCGGGACACCTCTGATTTATAGAATCCCAAGTCAAAGAAAACTCAGATTTCATTTAACTTGTAGAAAACACAGCCTCTTAAAGTGTGAGATGCATGTATACTTCAGACCTCAGCACAAACAGGTTCAGTTACAAATAAACACAAGCAACTTCCTTACTCTTAAGGCAAAGGGCAGTCAGGAATACATTTTCTGATGAGGTCAAAGCTAAATATATCTGAGCACTGAATGAGATTAATATATCATTTTAACTTTAATTTAGTCTAAAAATTAATTTAGGCTTATCTAAATAAAGTATCTTAAATCAAAGCCTTTTCATTTTTCTTATTGATTGTACATTCACACACACACACACACACACACACACACACACACACACACACACACACACACCACAGCATGTATATGAACACAGAAGACGACTCACAGGAGTTCTGTGCTACCTTCCCACCATGTGGATCCTGGGGACTGAACTCAGGTCATCAGGCTTAAAGGCAAGTGACTTAACTCTCTTCACTGAACCACTTTGCTGTCCCTAAGCTAGCTTTAAAACTCACATGTTGTTAAGTATATAAAATGACACTATTCATAACTATGATAGGAGTAAGTCAACAGCAGCAGCAAAGGTCAAAGATCAAATGCTACAGAAGAAAGGAGGAGCAGACAGCTCCAGCACAGTAAGGCTCTGTCTCAGTTCAGGGTAGTGCTAACTGGAATGGAGACCTACTTCACAGCCAGCACTTGGACCCGGGAAGGATGGAGACCACACCTCGATGTAGCTGGCTAGGTATCAGGTTTTTCTAGTTTATGCCATAGAATGGGCCATTGATTGGTTTTTCTGATGAACACCTCCACACTGTAAGACAAACAGCTGATAGATTTGTGGCTTGTCTCTAAAAAAAACAACTGGCAATAATGTACCAAAACTGCACTTTGGCTTATAAGATGTGATATGCATGCATTTCATTTAATTCCAGAGAGCAGTGGGAGGGGTTAGCACCTACAACAAAAGATGAAAAGAAAATGTTTAATATTGGCTTTTATTATGTCCAAATTTAAAGGCAAAGAAGATGGGAGATTACGATCATTAAACTAATAAATTGAAAAGGTCAATTGGCTGTCCTACATTCATACGAGGAAAATGGCAAAGCAAAGTAAACTTGACTTTCAGCAGAAAACTAAAATTAATCCTTGTTGTAGATCCCTTTCTCAAATCCTGACATCTACGGAGACTCCGGTACTCACCCACTTCCTTCTGTCTCCCTCCCTTTGGAACTCTACATTCTCCTTTCTGTGGCCTGATTTGGAAGAGCAAACAAATTGGCCCTTACAAAAACACACCACACTAGTTGACAAATGCACTAGTTATCCGATGCCCCCCCACATACACACACATACACACACACACACACACACACACACTTTAGCAGGTTGGAAGAGAAAGCCTACCCTTTTTTAAAAAAGATAGAAAACATCTGCCATATGCATCATCAACGAGTACTGCCCCTGACTTACAGAGATAAATAATGGTCTGGGAGCCTATGGATTGAAGAGTGTGGCTAAACACGTGGGCGGGGCCTCTATTTTCACACTAGGCCAGTGAGACAATTTGTCATATAATAGATGAGAACATTACCATTGATTTTTTAAAACAGGGAATGGGCTAAGATTAATTAATGTAGGGAAGAGAATTGCACCTATTCTTTAGAAGGAGGAGTAAAGATTTTTAAAGACCTTTGTTCTAGGAAGAGTTACTTTATCTCTGTCTTAGTTATATAAATATAATGCAACCAGGCACTTCACTGGTGCCCTGAGTCAAGGCAACAGATTTTTAAAAATGATTGTTTAGGTTTGTTTATCTTTACGTGTATGCATGCATGTATGTTTACCATGTGCTTGCCCATTAGATCCCCTGGAGATGGAGTTATGGATGGTTGTGAGCCACCATTTGGGTGCTTGGAATTGAACCCCAGGTCCTCTACAAGACAAATAAGCTCTCTCATCTCTTGAAACATCTCTTCAGCGTCATAACAGATTTTTCTGTTTGTGTCATTATTTCTTTAATTTTTTAGATTATAGTGTAATTACTTCACCCTTCCCTTTCCTTCCTTCAAACTCTCCCATATAGTCCTCTTTCCTGTTCTTCAAGTTCATGGCCTCTGTTTTACATTAATTGTTGTCACATGCATTTATGGATGTGTATGCATATGTATACATATTCCTAAACACAATCCGTTTAGCCTATATATGTTACTTGTATGTATGTTTTCAGAACTGATCATTTGTTAGTGGATATCATGCTGGTGTCCTCTCCCTTGGGAGAGAACCATTTCTTCCACTCTCAGCATCCCTTAGCTGTCTGTGCTGGCCAGTTCTTTGTTTAGAGCCGAGGCCTCACGTCCTTCACCCAGACTCTTTGACATATCTGTTGGTGTCGTCCTTGTTCAGCTCATATCTGGGCAGTTACATTGGTGAGACTTTATGGTTAGAGCTTCTGACATTACGAGGAGGCATAATCTTACAGCAAACTCCCTGATCTTCTGGCTCTTACCCCTCTTCTGAGCCTTGGGTGTGGGAGTTGTTCTGTAGATATATCCCCCGGGACTGGGCATCACAGTTTGCATTTTGTTTGGTTGAGGAATTGCCTAGACAATGGGAGGAAGAGTCAGTGGGTCAAAGGAGAGCCTAAGGCCTTCTAGGGGGAAACCTGGTGCCCCTCATCTCTCCTTGGATTGAAGAATGACATGAGAGATTTGTTAGGTCAAAGTGACACTGACTGAAAAACCACACCAGGGATGGTCTTGGAACCTGAAGTCAAGTGACCCTGGTGGAGGAAGGTCTTAGCTGTTAAAGTGGCTCTCCACAACTGGTCCTGAGGCTGCAGGGGAAGGACTCTGCTTCACTTGGCTTCACCATAGCTCTGCAAATGCCTACCAGTCCAGTCAACAAAGCACAGCAGGGATGATTAGAAACAACAGCTGAGGCTAAGAATGTAATCAAGGCGAGTTGGGACTCAGCAGCAGACTTGAGACCCAGAATTGATGAGCAGTTCAGGGGTGGAGGGAGGGACTTTAAGAGAACATTTCAGACTTCCTGCTGACAAGGCCTATTGAGGTCTGAGTGACTACCTTCAAAGCAGCTTGAAGCAATATTTATAATTTATGTTTGTGGAAAGCAACAGTCCTACCTCATTATAGTGATTAAGATTCTAATAGCCAGGAAATCACTATTAATCATTGGTAATGCAGAAGCCACATTACTAGTGTGAGCTGTCTATTTTTCACTCATGGCCTACTTCTTCCTTTCATTCTCAACTCAAGCTGTACTACGTTTCTTACCAGTCTTGAACATGCAATTCATGCTGTCTTAGTTAGGGTTCCTATTGCTGTGAAGAGACACCATGACCATAGCAACTCTTATAAAGGAAAACATTTAACTGGGGCTCACTTACATTTCAGAGGTCTAGTCTGTAATGGCAGTGTGGTGTTTGGAAGAAGATGGCCCCAAGATGAGTAGCACTATTAGGAAGATGGCCTAGGAGTAGGTGTGGCCCTGTTGGAGGAAGTATGTCACCTCACTGGTGAGCTTTGAGGTCTCCTATGTTTAAGTAATGCCCAGTGTCACCGTTCACTTTCTGATGCCTGCAGATCAAGGTGTAGAATTCTCAGTTTCTTCTCCAATACCATGTCTGCCTGTGTGACACCATGATAACAGACTAAGCTTCTGAACTGGTCCTTATTAAATGTTTTCCTTTTATAAGAGTTGCTGTGGTCACGGTGTCTCTTCACAGCAATAGAAACCCTAAGACATGCAGGAAACATGTCCGTGTGCAGCAGACATGTTGCTGGAGAAGTAGCTGACAGTCCTAAAGCCCAACCCCCACAGTGACACCGTTCCTCTTCAGCCACGCCTCCTACTTCCTTTGGGGGCCGTTTTCTTTCAAACACCGCTCTCAATACTTCAGACAGATCATTGGTCTTTGCATAGATCCTGTTTCCTGTCTCTAACTGCCCTTTGCCTTTTCTGTATGGTCAGTTCCTAGTCCTTCAACAAAGCCCATCTCTAATACTTCCCTGACTTGATGACTGGCCCTTGAAGTTTCTCTAGAATTTTATGTATGTATTCATTTTCTTCTTTCCAGACAGGGTTTTCTCTGTGTAGCCCTGGCTGTCCTGGAACTCACTCAAGAGGCTGGCCTCTTGAACTCACAGAGATCCACCTGCCTCTGCCTTCTGAGTGGCAGCATTAAAGGCGTGTGCCACCAGTTGGCTTGTGTATTTTTTTTTTAAACAACATTTAAACAGAAATCTTCCAAGTGTACTACTAGCTTTCTGAAATTTGTTAATTTCCCCTTTTTATAACAGAGACCTGTAGCAAATATTTAAAAGATGCTGAATAAGTAATCACTAAGCAGACTGAATGTACTAATTTAAGGATAAAGGAAAGGTGCCATCTAGTTATCTAGTCTGAAGCATTCTGTCCCTACTCAGTTCAGGCTACTAAGTCTGAACACCACAAGTTAAAACATCCAGTAGTCAAGACTATTAAATGTGCTTCAGCCTCCACAACTGCTTCAGCTGCTACTGCACGTTCTTTTACAGCACAGCTGGGTCCTGTCAAAGTGTGGAGCCTCAACTGCTCATGTTGATCAAGTCATTAAGTAAATGTATAACGGTCACAGAGCCTTCTGATAGCTAATGGACTTAAATCATAGACATTTCCCATCTTAAATTTGAATAGACTCTGTGTTTTTACTTTGGTAACTTTAATGTGAATTCATTATATACTTTTTGCAAATTTAAAAGTAAACAAAACCTCATAACCATATTGTCATTTTTCTTTACAAGTTTTACATACATACATGTATCAAACATTTTACAAAGTGATTTCTACATATATGTTTGCATTTACTTTCCACTTTAAATCACAACATATGTGATTTATTTTAATATTCAATTTAAAATAGTCTTGTTTTTTTTAACTAATCTATAATTGGTATTTAAGGTTTTTACTGAGTGGTCAAGTTTTTAAAAATAGAAATACCAAGTCTAAATTATATAAACATTTTTAAGTTCTTGTTACTTTTGGCTTTCATTTCTGTTTTCAGAGTCAAGGCCTTTCTATGTAGTCCTTTCTGGCTGGTACTTGCTTTGCCTGGGCTGGCCTTGAACTTGAGGTGGTCCTTCTGATTGGTGGCATTAGAAGTGTGCACCACCATGCCCAGTGCAAGATTCTTTGTTTTTTCTATCTTCCTCCCTCCCTGCCTTCATTCCTTCCTCCTTCCCTTTCTTTCCTCCCTTCCTTCCTTTTCTTCTTTCTTTTAAATTTAGTATGATGATGATTGATGGTGATGATTGCTCTATGCCACCAAGGCCTTAATGACAGGTTATTGATTTACATTCTTAAAACTACCTATGAAAATATTCACTCTTACTTAATATAGACTTTTAAATCTCATCTTTTTTTGTGTCTTATATCTACTTTTCTATATAAAAAGAGTCTCACATGTGCTGAGTAGTGGCACATGCCTTTAATCCCAGCACTCGGGAGGTAGAGGCAGGCAGATCTGTGAGTTCGAGGCCAGCCTGGTCTACAGAGCTAGTTCCAGGGCAGGCTCCAAAGCAATAAAGAGAAACCCTGTCTCAAGAAAAAAAGAAAGTTTCTTACAGAAGAACTTCGGATGACTGACTAGGCAGTGAGTTGTCTCTGTCATTTCTAGAGTTTATATATTATCCTTCTGTGGTCTTTGATGAAGTTGAAGACATAGTTACGGTTATAGTTTTCCTTAGGATTAAAGATAAGTTACACATAGACTTTAGACACACAAAGATAGGATAATGAAATATTTTCTTTAAATCTTACTAAATGTTAATGGACTAAATATTGTTAACTGTGACTCTTATTTAATATCTGTTGTGTGATATATTTTGCTTTGTTAAGGGTAAAATCCTTCTTTTTATTTTAGACAGAAAAGAGGAGATGATGGGAGATGTCATTCTGTAAATATGTTTCTCATACTGGTTAATGAATAAAGCACTGTTGGCCAATAGGAAAGCAAGATAGGCGGGGCTAGGAGACAAGGAGGATTCCAGGAAGTAGTAAGGAGGAGTCAGCATGGGGAGACTGAGGAGACCTGACGCCGGCCCCATTCCCCAGTAAGATGAAAGCACGTGGAAATACTTAGATTAACAGAAATGGGTTAATACTTAAGACAGAGCTAGCCAACAGCATTATATCTAATACAGACTCTCTGTGTGTTAATTGGGACTGGCGCCACGGTGGGTCCCTACTCCTTACACACATGTACAACTGGATTGTTACAAATGTTGGGCTTTGATCTGATGCCTAACTAGAGTTAAAACATGTGAATTTACTTTTCTTATTGAAGTTTCCTGATGGTAGCCTCTCTCATCAACATATTTTTAAGACATTGGTAACAGGCAGAGATCACAAACCCGATCTAGTCCTTTTTTAAATATGTGATTTGTTTTACCCTGTCATGGACCGTTCTTATTAATAAGGATATATTGAGAAGCTGCTTAATGGTGGATTTGAACTCTGCATCACACCTTTGCTAAGCATTCTGTTTGCCCGAAACATCAACTAGTGATTATAGGTGAACTTGGGCTATGGAGCCAGAACACTTATTACCTATAGCAATAGCTCCATTATTTTTGGCCATGTTCTCCAGCAGCCAACCACTTTTGAGTACAAATCACTATATGTTTATGTAAATGACACATGTGCAGCATTGTCAATATAAGCAATTATCTGTAAAACTCCATTTCTTTTTCTATATAAAGAATAAACATCCTCATGCTCTAAAGGATTTTCACAGCCATTCTATGGTGGATCTTTGAGACACTCCAGGCCCTATGTAGACTTATTTCCAGACATTCCCCTTCTTGATGGCTTACTTCCATCTAACTTGGTCCTTTTACTTTCTTCCCATCTCTGTGCTTTCCCTCATACTGTTTATGTCTTTTTCCTCTGAGCTAATCAACGTCCTAACCATCTTTCAAGACTCAGTTGGAATTCTTCCAGCTTTGCTCTCTGCTTTTTCTGAAATCCAGAGCTATTACGTGTTGAGTTCAACAAGCTGGCAATTAATCACGGCTAATTCATTTTCTATTTGGGTTTTCCATGTAACAGTCCCTGGTAAATCAAAGAGCCCCATTCACATTTTATTAAGTTGTAGATCAGTACAACTAATAAATTTTATAAGCTACAAAGAGTTAGAGATTAGATCTATATAAATACCGTTGGCGTGAGGACATTTTAAAGCATTAGATCTATTATCAGTTATATTTAAATAAAGGGCAGCAGACCCTGGAGATTAGGAGAGTCAGAGGCCAGTGGAGTAGGTAGAAACAGACTAGAATGTCTGGTTTTCAGTAGAGCTATATTTGTCTTAGTTAGGGTTTCTATCGCTGTGAAGAGACACCTGAGCCACAGCAACTCTTAGAAAACATTTAAATAGGGCTGGCTTAGAGTTCAGAGGCTTAGCCCATTATTTTAATGGTGGGAAGCACGCAGGCAGGAGGTCTATATAGAAGAGTTCTACATCTGGATCCATAGACAACAGGAAGAGACCAAGACTCTGGGCCTGACTTTGAGCATCTGAGACCTCAAAGCCCAACCCCATCTCCTCCATCAAAGCCACACCTACTCCAACATGGCAACATCTCCTAATAGTGCCACTTCCTATAGCCTATGGAGGCTGTTTTCATTCAAACCACAATATTATAGTAGATGACTCTACAAATGCTGACTCCTTCCCATCATGCATCTAAGAAGAAAATGTGGTTTAAGCCAAATATTTGTCCTTTTTGACTGTGTTCTCTTGGAGGCTTGCTGTTTTCGGAAGAGGAAATGGAGGAGTAGATCTGGGTAAGGAAAGCGGTGGGGGGGGGGTGGGGGAGGGTAAGAGGAGTGGAAGAAGAGAAAACTGGCTGGGATGCACCATATGAGAGAAGAATCTATTCTCAATAAAAAAATAAAAGTGTGAGGCACCTTTGCATTCTCATGAAAGATGAAAGAAATTTTATAGCAAAGCAAATCCAGGGGTATTTATGTGAAATTTCAATGCTCTAAACTTGAAGAGCCTCATGTGGCAAAGGTAGTGGCTTATTGTATCTTATGCAGTGTTTACTTTCCCATATGTATAAAGGCTGACAGGGTAAGGGAGAAATTTTACATAGCCTGTCAAAACTATTTACAGGAGCTTGTAAAAATTTATTTAATACCTTGGGGGATTGTTGTCTGAGAATGACTCTTCAAGTTTATCTGCTGCCTTTCCAGGGTCAAGTTTATAGGGGGGTGTTTAGTCTGCGAGAATACTCTACTCTTGAAATGAAACCAGATTCATGCAGAATTATGTGCTCAGTGTGGGAAGGAATGTGATGCTTCCATTCTTAGCACTTTTCCCAGGACCCTTGTCATTAAAATCTCAAAAATCAGCCCACTAAAACTTTTTATCTCCATGTAGATACCAACATGTCAAGAACATTACTATCTTTCCTAACTTATTTAGTTCTAATTCGCACATTGGATATTTATTAAAAAATCAACAGTGTTAAAGCACAAGCCTCATTTAACAATCCTACTCTGTAAAAGAGAAAACTAAAATTCTGTGATAGTAGAAGTGAGGTACCAATAAATAAAATTCATTTGGACTAACTGTGTGAAGGAAAACGATTAACTAGCAAAAGCAAAGCCACATGCAACAACCACCAACGGATTGGGGACTGGAGAAGTCATGTGCTTTAATTTTCAAATCCATGAAAGTCATATTCTAGAGGACTGATAACCACTATTATAGGCACATTGAGTTTACCCTCCCAAATTTTTATTTTTGTTTTTTTGTTTTTTAAATGTTCTACTCAGTGAATGAGTGAGAGAGACCAAGACAGAGGCAGAAAGAGTTGTTTCAAGAAAACAACGGAAGGATAGAAAAGAAAGTTAATAGGGCTGTGGAAAAAAAATGAAGGACATAGTGGGGAAAGGATTTACTATAGCAGTTCTGCAACTTTAGACATGGCCAATGTTGAGAACAAAATGTGGGAAGGAGTCGCCCAGATTCACTGTTGGAGCTAGTCTCCACTGTCAACTTGACGAGATTGAAAACCACTTAGAAGGCTCATGTCTGTACTTCTCAGAAGGCGGACTGCCCGGAGAGAGTGCACTCCCAACATTGATGTCCTCATCCACAGCCTGGGAGCCCATTACAAAGGACGAAGAATGATGAGCTGAGCGCCATTTCTGTTTCCTTTTTGGGTCTAAACACAACCAGTGCCCACCTTTATAGAACAAAGGACTATGTCCCCTGAAATTATGAGCCCAAAGGAACCTTTCCTCCCATGTTGTTCCTGTTCAAGTGGGTAGTCATAGCATTAAAGAAAATTAACTAATAGAGAAATTCAGCATTTTCAAACAAAAAACCAAAAAAAAAAAAAAAAAAAAAAAAAAAAAAACAAAATGAAAAACAGATTTGCTGCTGAGAAACCTGCACTTGTAGTTCTTAACCCTTTTGAAATGCAGAAAAGCTGAAGCCTTTGATCTGTGGGCTATAAGGATGCCTAGAACTTTGTAAGAGGGGCTAAATGGGCACTAGTGATGGGAGTTTGGATGATTAGAATGCAGATAGAAATGAAGGCAGTTAAAAAAAAAAAAAAGACAGAGTTTTCGAAGTTTCAGACAGGAATGAGGACTACATGAGGAATTGGGCTAGAGGCCATTTTGTTATGAGCAGTTTTTTTCTGGCCAGCCTGGTCCCACAGCCGCGCCAGCCCCAAATAACACACAGAGACACTGTATTAGATAGCCATTCACGTAATATTCTAGCAAAGTACCTGTATCCATTTCCTCGTGTCCTGAAAACTTTTGTGACGTTAAATACAATGGATATGGACTAAGGTGTTTGGTGGAGAAATTTCAGGACTTCTATAACCAGGTTGCTAGTTACTGCATTTACCAAGATTTATGCTGAGAAAGAGAGAGAGTAGAAAGTGGAGCAGAAAGAAATGTAAACTGTACAGTTCAGCAAGGGGAAAAGTATGAGCCCCGTTAAATTGAAGGTAGGATGGGTTTGGGCAAAGTGGCTATAATTAAAAAGAAGACTTCAACAAGATAGCCACCACCTGGAGGGCAAAGTGCCACATCACCTTGTAAGGGCGTAACAATGCAAATGCGTTTGAAAGGAGACACACCTGTGGGCATGTTTGCAAACGTGCTTTGAGGAGTGAAAACCCTGCCATTCCCTGGGCTGAGGGCCCTGAAGGAATGAGAGAGCAATCCTCTCTGAGGAATCTTGATGAACAGCATCGTTCATTTCTTTGTTTCTTGATGGCATACACAATATGACAAGCTGTCTTACGCCTTCCCTGCCATGATGGTTTATATTCACCCTCCCTCCCTGGAATTGCTTCTGTTTAGAAATATGTTTCGAGTAATGAAATCTGAGTATCATGATATTGTCATAAATGCTATCTCATTTAGTTCTAAGACGCTCATATTATTGACTTTCTCCTTTAGAAATAATAAAACTGAGAGGGAGAGAAATTAAGCTACTTGCCCTTAGCACCCAGTTAGTATACAGCAGAGCCAGGATTGAGGCCGAAACTACCTGGTAACAAGCCATCTTCTCAATTGCTTCACGCCCTGCTCCATGCCCTTGCCTTTCCTTGATACGCTTGTACTCAAGGCCTGTCCTGTCCTGAGCGGCCTCTGATTTCTGTTTCTTTTTGGGTGAAGCTTTCACACAATCTAGCAAGGCTCTGTGTATGTTCCTACTACCCAGAGACCTGTGTTAGCACCTTCAAACACAAGCTGAAACTGTCCGGTCCCCACAGACAGTGTCTGTTCATTTAGGTTTGCTCATAGAGAGTGGGAATACAAAATAGGACATTTTCTAGACTTGTGAGTATAGAAGGAGCTCTTAATTGGTCTAGATAATAAAAAGCTGGAGTCAGATAAAGAGAAACACTGAGAGATCAGAGAGAAGGAGCAAGGCACAACATACCTTACATCCTAAGCATCCCTGCGGAGAAGCGATCGAGTTCCTGTTTCTCCTTCCTTATAACCTGTTTCTGCCCAGCTACGTCACTTCCTGTCTGTCTGTACAGACCTCCAGACCTCTATGGTTAGTTAGTGGCAAGCTCCATTCTCTGACCCCCACAGACAGGCTTTATTTGTACAAGAAAGACATCATCACATATGAGGATATGCAGTTGGTGCCTAAGATGATAGGCTGAGTAGCACTAGAGTCTCCATGTTCACAGCAATGGAGTAAGGAAATCTTCAACTATCGGGTCCAAAAGTTGCTTCTGACATTGAATATGTAGGAGGCAGAAAAGCAATGCTATCTTTCATATGCATGATTCAAGATACACGTGCACTTTAGGGAACTGAGCTCCAGAAAAACTAAAGGTGACTAAGCCTAACATCCTGTTAAAGTTGTCAACAAAATGAATATCCAACACCAAAAACAAAAACAAGTGGTAGGCTTTCCAAAAATCAAGATACATTGCAATCAAGATTGTCTTGAAAATCACAAATTTGTTATCAAAGATAAATCCTATTGGAATACAATCCTGTTGGAATACAACTGGCAATGTCATTTTAAGGATTTTAATTTCTTCAGTAAAAGTAATTTTTAAAAAAAGAGTGTTTGCTCTTCTCTGTAGAGGGAAAGATTATACCTGAGTTTGAGTCATAACTGGGTTTAGGAGTTGATTTGAAGGACAGAGAGGTAATCAAGGCTTGGACTGCTGGAGACCAATTGTGTAACTGTGAACATACCTACAGTTGCACCGATGCTATTAGACACAGCTGGTTTGGGGCTTGGGGCAAAAAAAGAATGAGGTTTGCCATGTACTTAACACTAGGCCAGACACTGTGCTAATTTCTCTCCAGACATTATCTCATTTGATTTCCACAACAATCATATCCCTAAATTACAGATAAGCAAACCAAGATTAAAAGCAGGATATCAGCTTGAACAGTGTCACAGGGCTGGTCAGTGTCCCAGGCTGGAAATGAATTTGGACTTTAATCGTATTGCCCAGGCCTCTTCACTGAGGTTACCAGGACTCAGATCTTACATGGAGACCATGTCTCATGTAAGAAAACAAATCACTCAGTACAAATGCTGACAACCAGGGCAGACCACAGAGGTGGAATGCCAATAACAAGGTACAAGAAACTGAGTAGCTTTCTTTTTTAAAAGAAAAGTTTTCTCTCTCTCTCTCTCTCTCTCTCTCTCTCTCTCTCTCTCTCTCTCTCTCAGTGTGTGTATGTGTGTGTGGGTGTGTGCACGCACATGCACACATACATGCACATGCTCACTCACACACACATAGGAACACACATGGGTGTGTACACTTGAACTGATGTCCACATGTATGTGGAGATCACAGGGAAGTCTTGGGAGCTATTTCTTAGGTGATGCCTACTAACTTTTAAAATTTATCTTTCTGTGCCTATGTATGAAGTATATGTATATTTGTGTGTAGGCTCGCATGTATCACAGTGTATGTGTGGAGATCAGAAAACAACCTTTGGGAATTTCTTCTTTCTACCATGTGGTTCCTCAGGATCAAAATCAATCATCAGTCTTGGTGGCAAACACCTGTACCCACTGAGTGATCTCGATGAACCCTATTTTTGTAGTTATTTTGAGACGGGCCTGGAACTTAACACGTATGCTGGGCTAGCTGGCCAGAAGCATCAGGATCTTCCTGCCTCTTCCTCCCCAGCTCCATGATTGCAATTGATGCGAAGCTATCTTTTTCATGTGTATTCCGGGGATCTAACTCGTTTCCTCATTCTTGCAGCATGAACAGTTTAGCAACTAAACTGTTATTTTCTCAGCCCCAAGCTGAGTATCTTTCACAGGTGCTGAGATGTCAGTGTTAGGTTACTAGGTATCAATAGCAGGGAGAGAGTAGGTCCTCATATGCTTCTAAACTGTTGAGTTTCCAGAGTAACTCTCTAATTTAGTAGGGTTCTTCATCACACTGGCTGACTGAATGAATAAATGCATCAGTGAATGACAATGGCTTAGGGAGAAATAAAATCTAGAGCGAAGTGACTTGAGATATGATATAAATATGACACAGAAATGCCAAAGGTCCATTTAAAATGACAAAAGACAGGTGGCAGTCTGGTGTTTTAAAAAAATGTATAGAATGAAGAATATTTTCTTGGATGATTAACTCCAGTACTGACTATGAAGCGCTGTTTTAAACTTTAAAAAGAAGTGGACACCTTCCCGAACATTCTACCTCTCCTTCCACTAGTGCCTTGCCTAGAGCAGCTGTCAGGAAACCACACTCACGCTTTAGGTCTTACACCCTCTTTCTATAAGAAGAAAAAAACCCACATGTGCTGTGGAGGAGATAGGGAAGTGTTTGGGGCTGAGTAGGAAGAAGGCTTGGACTGGTTGGGCACACAATCAGAGGACCCAGCATTGACAGGCATTGACAGGTGTACTGTGGCTGCTGTAACCAGCACAGGGTGGGTGCAGATGCAGCAAAACAGCAGCCGGGTGTGAGAAGCTGGCAATGCAGAGTGACTGGGCAGATTCTGCCAGCGAAGGTAAAAGCTCCCTGTCCCTGACATGGTGACATTAGACCCGCAGGGGATGTAGGATGTACATGACCCAAGCTTCAGCCAACAAGGTCAGCAATGGAAAAGAGTTCTCACGTGCACTGCAGACTTCCAAGGAGCCCCCCACACTGAGCTCCATGTGAGTGGAACACCGTAGAACAAAGATGTTCATTTACAGAATGAAGGTTTGATTTTTCTTTCCACTTCAGCTCAGCCAAGCTTCACTTCACATTCATTGTCATATCCAGACACAGAATTTGAATCCAGACAACTCCATGCGAAGAAGCCCTGGTCTGAGCCTTCATTCTACATGTGTCCTCTCTATGTGCTCAGTTGTTTGGGGGATGACCTACAGGGAGACAGTCCTACGGGAAACTGGTGTGCAGGTGACAAATTCATTGGATATATACTCAGGAGACTGCAATAAGAAAAACTGGAATTGGGGCTACTCACAACACTGGAAAACAGGGGACACAGGCCAAGGGAAGAGCTGTTCTTTGGCCCTGCAATCACCCTGGGCACAAGTTGAAGGTACACTGTCTGCATTTTGTATAAACAACACCCCCCCACACACACACACGTGTCCAAGCATAAATCATCACATTATTATTTGTTACAGATTCCAGCCCCTTGGCACTCCTGGGCTTGGTTTTACTGTCGTGTTGTTTCAATCAATTTCTTCACGCTGGGGGGGGGTGGGAATCAATATCAGAAAACATTGACTTGTT
The DNA here is from genome assembly GCF_943737965.1 of Phodopus roborovskii. Taxonomy (NCBI): domain Eukaryota; kingdom Metazoa; phylum Chordata; class Mammalia; order Rodentia; family Cricetidae; genus Phodopus; species Phodopus roborovskii. The sequence goes on along the minus strand of NW_026126567.1, from coordinate 16,052,081 downwards.
CACAGCAAATAATTTCATTTTTAAATTCTTCAGCAGGCTGATTCGATGATGTCAGGTCATTGTCTCAAGCCCCAAGAGGCAACAGTTCACATCCCTGTGTCCTAACATATATGTTCAAGTAGTTCCATTCCGCAACTATGTCCATTTGTGAGCCTTGAACTTCACGAACATTCAGTCAACAGGCTAAATCTAATGTTAGCCAGACTATTTAATATGCCAGCATTAAATATAGAGCCAGAGTGAGTTATTTTGTGTCTTATAGCCCAAGGGCAATGTCATATAAATAACTTATGCCAGAGTCCCACAGCCTGTTTATTTATAGCATTAAGACATTTACTTTATCCACCCCGAAGTTCCAAATAAGAAAAATAGCCTGTGCCTTATTATAAACAATTGCAATTTCTTTTCTTATCTAGAAATGCATGCTGTGCTCAGAGAGAAGTTCAAGAATTAGACACTGGAAGGCAAAGCTGGGTTCTAGCTGCCTGGATTTACAACTGCTCTGAAAATTGTCATTTTCAAAACAATCTTTTGTTCTGGCATTTCAATAAGTAAAAGGTTTTTCTGAGGGTAATGTCAAGTCATCCCACGATGGCCCCAGTCTTGATCTGCTAAATCATCATTTTCCCCCAGCAGGCTATGGGCACTGACTGTTTTGAAAACAGCCACTTTGTGGAAAATAAGATGCAAGTCAGAAGGCAGCAAGCTCTTTGGGCATGCCACTCTCTCCCGGGAATAACTGTAGCATTTCCACAGGGTAGGCCTATTTTATCGGCTGCCCGGGAAGACAGTACTACTCAAAGATCTAACCGGAAAGTACATGAAGTTACACAGAAGCTGTGTGTGGAAACACCCACAGAAATGGCTGCTGGTGGCGCCTCTCTTACTACAAAACTCTCTGATTCCAGAACCAGGTTAAAGAGTTGGTGACTTGGGACAGTATGGAGTTCTAGAAAAGAAACTTGAAACAAACTTTTGGAGGAACAGGAAAGGCAGCCTGGACACAGAGGTGTGCTTTTTAATTACTGAGAGTGCATATGCTATTCTCCATTTTATGTTTTTAAAAACATTTTTCCGTGCTTTCCGGTTAGTTTGCAATGCACCCCCTCCTCCCCACACATAGAGGCTGCTAAATTCAAAACAGAATTTCTGCCCACATGTACTAGTTCAGGCTACTCCAGGCACGGGAGTGAATGAGCCAGCAGCCTGATGCAGAAATCAGGTTAACAAAGGAAACCCTTCAGAGCCTGTCAGTTTGTAAGCCCTGACCAGTACACCAGGGTCCTCCTGGCTACCAGCAAGGTTGTGAGTGAGCACATCAGAAATCCAGCATTTACATCTAAATACGTGGGTTAAAACCATCCCCTTGTCTTGTATGCTTCCCAGGGTTCTAAGAAATGGAGACGTGGTTATAACCAATGAATATGGGACAGAATCAGTTACATTTAGCTGAACTGTGACTCACACTAAGCATTCAGATGCAGAACTCTTTCAAAAGCACAAATATTTAAATGACTGTGAACGTGCTTTCATAGGTTTCATTTCCCTGCACACCTATGTACAATGGATAATTTCTGACTACTTAATGACTGCAAAGGAGAATCTCAGAGCCCTCCGAGAGGGTTGGATGCATTCAAATTCATTATGCTGATTTTGAAGTGTGTTTTGGTAAATAAGACACAGCAGGGTATATGTTGGAACAGACTCTCAAAGAAGCTATGTAATTTTTAGGGTTTTCTCTTTAAAACCCCAGTTCAATCTCCATCTTATTACTTATATAAACTTCAGCTACTCTTGTTTTCAAAACTGCGCCCTCACGGTAGCTTGGAAGGCTTTCTGGCAGGTTCAAGGTTCTCAGACTGCAGCAGATATGGCTGCCGGAGAGGAGATGGCTGTGAGCAGCTGTGCCTGGCAGAGCTGGCCTTTGCTTCCTTCCTTTATCAGACTGCAAAGGAGACATGCATTCTGGTGGCCACTCCAAGCACATTCGGTGAGCCATGTACAACAGGCAAGCATAACCATTCTAGGTTCTAATTTATTTTCTGCAGGATAGTGTGTGTTTTTGCATCTGGAGTAGGAAAATTAATCCCAAATGATTGCAAACTGAAACTGCATCACCAGAACAAAAAGCAGAGCAGAGATGTGCACTCACCGACACCGGCTGAGATTCCACCCCATTGAGGACTAGCTGGTATCAATGCCATTTACACAAAGTTAACATGCCAAAGCCATCAAATCCTTGCTGAGAATAGTTTGAATCTACTCTAACCATGAAAACTATCTGACCACTTTTCTTTTTTACATCTCAATCCAGTTCCCCCTTCCTCCTTTCCTCCCTCTCCTCCCACTCCCCCCTCCTCCCATCTGTTCCACAGAGAGAGCAAGGCCTCCTCTAGGAAGTCTACTAAGTCTGTCCTATCATCTTGTTCAGGCAGGATGAAAGCACCCCCCAACCCCCACCCCCTCGTGTCTAGGCTATGCAAGGTACCTCTCCATATAGAATGGGCTGCACTAAGTCAGTTTGTGCATTAGAGTTAGGTCTTGTTCCTACTGTCAGTGGCCTCAGATACTGTCCCAGTCACACCATTGCCACCTATATTAAAGGAGTCTAGCTCAGTCTTATACAGGTTCCCCATTGTCAGACCTGAGTCAGTGATCTCTCACTAGCTCGGGTCAGCTGATTCTGTGGGTTTCAAACCCCATCATGGTCTTGACTCCTCTGCTCACATTGGCGGTGCATGCCAGTATGATTTGCTGAAGGAGGCTGAGGCAGGAGGATCATGAGTCTGAGGCCAGCCTGGCCATTTTTCTTACACTCTGAAATGTTAATTTAGGATAAAGAGTCTTTGTTGTTCAAACCAGTTTATACGGGATGAACATACACCGAGATCGACAATTAATAAATGGACCTCCTCAAACTTACAAGCTTCTGTAAGGCAAAGTACACAGTCGTCAAGACCAAATGGCAGCCCACAGACTGGGAAAAGATCAGAGGGCTGATCTCCAAAATATACAAAGAACTCAAGAAACTAATCACTGAAACACCAAATAACCCTATTTTAAAAAATGGGGTACAGAACTGAAGAGAGAATTCTCAATAGAGGAAATCAAAAAGGCTGAAAGACTTAAGAAAATGCTCCACATCCTTAGCTGTCAGGGAAATGCAAATCAAAACAACTCTGAGATACCATCTTACTCCTACCAGAATGGCTAAAATTAGAAAACACCAATGCCAACTTAGGCTGGAGAGGATGTGGAGAAAGGGGAACACTCCTCCACTCTTGGTGGGACTGCAAATTTGTACAGCCATTTTGGAGATCAGTATGGTGGTTTCTCAGGAAAATGGGAATCAGTCTACCACAGGACCCAGCAATTGCACTCCTAGGCATATACCTAAATGATCCACATCCATGGAACAAGGACATCTGATCAACTATGTTCATAGCAGCATTATTTGTAATAGCCAGAACCTGGAAGCAACCTAGATGCCCCTCAACTGAAGAATGGATAAAGAAGGTATGGCACATCTACACAATGGAATACTACTCTGCACAAAAAAAAAAAAAAAAAAAAAAAAAAAAAAAAAATGGAATCTTGAAATTCACAGGCAAATGGACAGAACTTGAAGAAAGCATCCTGAATGAGGTAACCCAGTCACAAAAAGAGGAACACAGTATGTACTCACTCATATATGGATTTTAGACCTAGAGCAAAGGATCACCAGCCTATAATTCACACTGCCAGAAAAACTAGGATACAAGGTGTATTCTATGAGATTCATACAAGGTCCCTCACAGAAGGGGAAAGGAACAAGGTCTCCTGAGCATATTGGGAGTAGGGGGGCAGTGAATGGAGAGGAGGCTAGGAGAAAGAGAAAGGAAGGAGAGGAAAGCATGTGGGTCTAGGAAGACTGAGTCAGGAGGAATAGACAAGAGGAGAGAGAGAGAGAGAGAGAGAGAGAGAGAGAGAGAGAGAGAGACCATAAAAGAGGGAGCCATTATGTAATTTGAAGAGGAAACTGATTCTAGAGAAATGTCCAGAGACCTACAAGACTGATCCCAAGTAACAATTTGAGCAACATTGAAAATGCTACCCTAAATGTCCTTCCCTGATAATGAGATTGATGACTAACTTATTCACCATCATGGAGCCCTCATCTAGTAGCTGATGGAAACAGAAGCAGACACCCACAGCTAAACAGTGAGCTGAACTAGAATCCAAATGCAGAGAGGAGGGAAAGACCAGGCTACAGAAACCCACAGAGACAGCTGACCTGAACAAGGAGGAGCTAATGGGCCCCCAGACTGATAGCTGGGAATCCAGCATGGGACTGACTCAGACCCCCTGAACATGGGTCTCAGTTAGAAGGCCTGGGCAGTCTAATGTACCTCTGACAGTAGAACCAGGATGTATCTCTGGTGCACAAAAGCACTTTGGGAGCACATTCCCCATGGAGGGATACTCCCTTAACCTAGAGGCAGGAGGGAGGGCCTAGTCCCTACTCCAAAGGACTTGACAGATTTAGATGACCTTTCCGGGAAGGCATCACACCACATGTGGAGTTGGGGGGGGGGGGTGGAATGGGATGGGAGGGTGAGGGGGGGATGGGAGGGTGGAAGAGAGGGATAGAGGGGCGGAGAGGGAACTGGGATCAATATATAAAGTATGACAAATAAATAATAGTTGCTATGGAAAAAGCCAGTAGGCTTACTCAATCAGAATTCTAGCCTGATAAGATTTAATTCTGATTGTTTTTTTTTTCCCTTAAAAAAAAAAAAAATAAAATTACCTTTGTTCTTAAGATAGGAATATCATTATTGGGCCATGATCCTCTTGTCTTTAAAAAAAATCATTAATTTCCAAGGCTAAAATGTTATTTAATTATTTTAAGTTGTAAGTGTTTAGTCAAAAGCTGCTGAGATATAACATATTAGACTGTCTTGAGCTTTTCATATTTGGGGCCTTTTAAAAATTCAGTTATTGCACTCTAGGGGCTTCTTTCTCATTTATTTAAATAATTTACATATTAAGGATGTTATTGTTTATAATGTTATTGTAATTCCTTTGTGTGTTTCAAATTAAATTTCGTGAATTTCCTAATTGACTTCATGCTCAATTTTCTTTCTGTGAATGCATCAAAGGGCTTCTTTTTGTTTTGACATAATGGAAATAAGTCAGAGGATCAAAGGAAAAAGATGGTTAAAACCAAAGTGCATTTCTACCTCTGAGGTTAAAATTTTACTGTTTCTTAAGCACAACTAGGAAAGATGACTACAATCCTGGGTGATAGTGATGGTAGTCAACAAGAAAACACATCATGCTGAGGAGAATGATGAGGTTCTGGGTAATGTCTCATACATGTTCCCCTAGAAATGAGATTTTTACTCTTTCCGCTGCTTGGTCTGGCACAGTGAGGAAGTCAATGCATTACAAGCAGAGATGTTAATGTAGGTCCATACTCAATATGGAGTTATGCTGGAGATCTATCTATCTATCTATCTATCTATCTATCTATCTATCTATCTATCTATCCATCCATCCATCCATCTATCCATCCATCCATATATATATATATGGATGGAGATATATATATTCAACATGACACAAATTAAGATCATTTTCAGCCATGAGATGTATACACTGTGTAGAATTTCTGGGAAATGAAGTCAAAATCACTGAATTCCTTTTTTATTTACCTAAAACAAATCTTCGGATGAATAATAACTAAACTGTTGGTGGGCTCGCTAACGGTTCAAGTGATTTTCACACTAAGTCTCCCAATCTGGGGTGCTTGATTACCATCACTGTATTGATGTGGTACCTTACTGGGGTGCCTCCAGTCATAACTTCCAGCACAGACTTCACAGTAAGGTCGGACCCACTGACTGTAAGACTTCACCTATGGTACCTAGCTTACCGCAGCCTTTCTTCTCTGCCTGGCTCTTTGGTTCTACTTCCTCAGATTTTCCACCATGTATAAGATGTTAATTCTTCTGACTTGGAAACCTTGGAGGACTGCCCTTGGGGGGAGTCTACAGGCAAGGAAGCTGGTGTATGGCCTGAAGGGTCTCCAGTGGGCATCTGTTATGCAAACTGTGGACAGCTCACTCTGCCATCCTTACCAAATTCAAGAGTAGAAACATTAAGGACAGACAAGAAGGTAAAGAGGTAATGCCAGTCAACTATATTCTACCGAGGCAATTGAGAAGACTAAGTTCTGGCAACAGAAAAGTCCATAGGGAACTATAAGAGGCAAGTAAATTTTGTGTCTTGGGAATTTGGAGGGTTTCAGGTTTCCCAGAAATATATCATGAGGATAACCACATTGCCAGAGAAAACATTTATGCTTATGCTGCTTGGATGGTCCTGGCCACAGGGGTCTGAAAATGTCACACAGGTGAAACAACCAGGTAGCTATCAAAAAAAATTGGAATTCCATAAATCTTTAGGTGATGGCACATGGTGATGTATGTATTTGTAAATATATAGAGATGTATGTGGGGAGTGTGCATGTAGTTGATTTCGGGTGTATTTCTTTATCACCCCAACCTCATTTATTTATTTATTTATTTATTTATTTATTTATTTATTTATAGATAAGGTCTGTCAATGAATGTAGAGCTCGATAATTTGGCAAGACTAGTTGGCTAACAAGAACCAGAACTTTCTGTTTCTACCTCCTCAGCTATGGAATTATAGGCATACACCCCCATGCCTGGTTTTATATATATATGGGAGCTATAGGTCCAAACTCTGATCATCACCTTGTATGGCAGTCTCTTTACCCACTGATCTATCTCCCATCCCAAATCCCACCAACCACACAGAAGAAAAACTGCTGAGATTTCTATTTATGTTCTTAAAAACTTTTTAACATAAAAGCATCACAGAATAGTTATTAAGAATTTGACTTCATGTGGCAAGGCTGGAGAGATGGCTCAGCAGATAAGAGAGCACTGAATGATCTTCCATAGGACCCAGGTTCAATTCCCAGTATCCATATGGCAGCTCACAACTGTCTGTTACTCCAAGATCTGATAACCTCACACAGACATACATGTAGGAAAAAACACCAATGCACACAAAATAAAAATAAGTTATTTTAAAAAAAGAATTTGAACTTCATATTTGACTTATAACCAGAGACTTAGCTTCTCTAAGCTTTGGATCCTTCATGTGGAAAGTGGAAATAGAATTGTGGTACTAGCCTCTTGGCAATGCTGTGGAGATTAAATGAAAGCAATCTTGAAAAGGTATACAGTTAAGTACTCTGTAAATATAAGCCTCTTGTAGGCTGGTGTTAACATGCACTTTTGTTAAAGTTATTTGTTCCATGGGTCATCCTTATTATGTCTTCTAATAGAAGTAGGGACATTTGTCCTAGTCCATTGACTGGTAGGATGACTGTATAAGTGACAGTATAAAAACAATTAAATTCAAATATCAGAAAATTTTGTCACAAGAGAACATGAGACTGAACCCATACAATCCAGGAAAGCTTCAGTGGTATTTCATATCTCCTCACCCAAAACATCAAAAAAAAAAAAAAATGCCATTCATGTAATTTCGCTCCACTAAATCTGACCGTTTTTGCATTCTCTGCCCAGTTCTCAACATGATCACATATCTTCCTTTAATTCCAGAGAGCACTCAGCAATTTTCTCCTACTAGAATTATTTACAGATGTACAGTATAATTTATGCTTCAAAGACTCTTACATTTTCAATTCTTTCTCTTTTTTAAAACTTTCCTTGGCAAATTTCTAATTTCTATGATGCAATTTATAAAGTCCTTGATGTTCTATGTTTTGAAAATAAACCATTATTCATTCTTTCCACTAAGATTTCTTTTTAAAAATCTAAATTATATATTTTTATTTCTGGTAATTTAAATTGGTTCTCTTTTGCATATGCCCATTCATATTTTACTATATACTGTTATTTTACAAATACTTGTTACTTATATTTTAAAGTGTTGTCTATATGTATGGTTGGGAGTTAAGCTCAGACCCTATGCATTATAAATTATACACGGAACTACTGAACACCTTCAGCTCCCATTTTTATTTATTTATTATTTATTTATGTGTGGTGTGGTATGTGTGTGTATTATGTATGTATGTGTGGTGTATATGTGTGTGATGTATGTATGTGTGGTATATGTACTTGAGTATGTATGTGTGTGTGATGTACGTATGTATGTGGTGTGTGATATGTGTATGTACGGTATGTGTATGTGATGTAAGTATATGAGGTATATGCACCTGAGTATGTGTGCGTGTGTGTGTGTGTATGTGTGTGATGTATATGTGTGATATGTGTATGTGTGGTATATGCACATGATATGTATGTGCTTCGAAGCTCAGAGCAGAATATCAGATGACTTCTTCTATTACTCTCCTTTTATTGCCTTGAGACAGGATCTCTCACTAAACCAGAAGCTCGTCGTTTTAACTAAGCTGGTGTCCAACAAGCTTTTGTGATTTTGTGTGTATGAAGATTTGAGAATACTTGTATTCTTTTTCTCCTTAGTCAGAACATCCCGTGGTAATTAGACCAGCATGGCATGCAAAGACGGGGGGGGGGGCGATGGGATGGGAGGGTGGTCAAGGGGCACGAGAGGGTGAGGGAGAGGGAACTGGGATGGATATATAAAATAAGAAAAATAAATAAAAAAATATAGAAACATATAATGTTGAAAAGTACAAGGGAATGGAAGACTAGGGTAGAAAACAGAGGAAGGGTGGAGGTTGGGAATAGAAGAATGGGGGTGATTGCATTGTTGCATTTCTCAATTTGGAATTCAATTTACTCAGAGCTAAAGGTTGAACATCTTTGGGGGGAAAATCCTAAAGCCATAATAAACGAGTGTTATTCAAACACAAACCCAACTATCACCAGTTAGTTTTCATTGCCCTTTGTTTACAACCTAGGACTTAGTACCACTCTCAGGAACTATGAGTCAGCTCTGTTAATGAGGAGCAGATGGATGAATACTGAGTAATGAGTACAGCCCACAAATGCAAAGGCTTAGACAGGTGAAATGGCCGTGGCTGCCATAGGCTTCAATTTCCCCAAGCCCTATGTTTTCGCATTGAATGTTTCTAACGTTAGCATAGTCTTATGATATATTCATTGCGATGAGGTTTGTATCTTTAGAATCTACCCTAATGTCAAAGGTTCATCTTTCAATCCACTAGTTGGAATTAAGTAAATATAATCTTTTAATATAATCATGAAGAGGCAGTTAAAAAAAAAGCATAAAAACAAGTGACAATAATCTGGAAATTTCTAATTCACTAGGAACAAGAGACATCAATCTCCAAAGAGAAACGGACAGTGTTACCCAATCAAGTTGGCAAAAATCTGAGTGTGGTCAAAGCCAGAAGAAAATGAAATTACACAACTTGAACTCTTTGGAGAAAAATAACCTTTTTTAGTTCCCTAGGGTCTATCTATATGAAAACTTTGACTCTTCTAGCTGAAGTGAATTTTCCAATAAAACAGCACAAGCAGTTTTATGAGCTATAATCTACCCTGCTAACAGGCCTTAATTTAATTGGTGGAGAAGAAAGTGAAGGCAGACTTTGTGAGTAATTTATTTATTTATTCATTTATTTTTTATCAAGATTGAGGCGTCTCTGGGAGAGATTTTTCCCTTGAAGCTAAGAAAACATTTGAAAAGAATTTCCAAACAGACAATCCTTAATGAAAGGCTGCAATACAAACTTATGACTCAGTTATAAATTCTAGTCCTCTCATGCCCTAGCAGAACTAGAGGTGAATGATGAGAACCCTGGGACTTTTCATAAACAAGGCCAGGCCTCCTCATGTAGAATATTTCCAGATGGTGGCCTACTTACTCTACTAGTAGCAAGCTAACTCTGTTCTAGTCAATAAACCTGCCACCAGGATCCTCTGGGCTGGCGTGTGTGTGTGTGTGTGTGGGGGGGGGGTAGAGATGTTCAAGTCTTTGAAAGCAATTGTAATTGTATCTTTAGAATCTATCCTAATGTCAAAGGTTCATCTTTCAATCCACTAGTTGGAATTAAGTAAATATAATCTTTTAATATAATCATGAAGAGGCTGTAAAAAAAAAAAGTATAAAAACAAGTGACAATAATCTGGAAATTTCTAGTTCACTAGAAACAAGAGACATCAATCTCCTAAGAGAATGGACAGTGTCTGTAATGTCATGACCTCATCATTTAATCATTATTTGGGGTGAGAAGTTACAAACAGGCCTGAAATAAAATTAGTCAAAATTATCAACTATAGTTTAGAACACACAATTGGTTACATAGAGGAATCAATTATAAAATAAATCTTAAAGGAAAGTAGTGCTTATGAAACTAAAAAGTCGAGGGACCAATGTTTTCCTATATTCTGTGTGGATGTAGATTTGGGACCCTAAACAACTATATCTTACTAAAGACTTGTATGATAAAATCAAATTTAAACTTAAATTTGTGAAGGTGATTGACTCTGTGCCCTACAAATACCAGCCTATGAACATAAAATCTCAACCTGGATAGTCATTAAATAGAAACCACAGAGAAACAAATACTTTAGAAGGGGAAAGATTTTGAAGGTCATGTAACCTAACACCTTTCCCAGCCCTCAAATCCTTCTTTGTGACTCTGGGATCAAATGGTCAGAGATGTCCCATTTTTAAAGGGCAGCAAACCCTTTCCCTCAAAGCCAAATGCCCCAAATGAAAGCTGAGCATTGCAGGTCCCACCTGTCAACCCTCCTCATCCTCACCTCTACCCTTGTTGATTTGATCACACTGCTCCCTTCCTGTGTGGGTTAGCCTTGATAGTCAACTAGACAGGGTTTAGAATGATCGTGAAACGCATATCTAGGCATCTCTATGTGGGGCTTTAAAAGAATGGGTTAATCAAGATGGGAAGACCTGTCCTAAATGTGGGAGCCCCGTCCCAGGGGCTGTGGTCATAGACTGAATAAAGATAAGAAAGGAAGCTGAGTAGTGGTCATCATGTCTGTTTCCTGACTTCATCGGCAACGTGGCCAGCTCCTCATGTTCTTGCCACCATGCTCCAAAGAACTGTATTCACAGAAACCATGAGCCATGACAAACTCTTCCTTTTTCAAATTGGTGGTGTTTGGGTTTTGTTTGTGGTCTTTTTGTTTTGTTTTGTATTTGATCACAGCAACAAGACAAGCAACTGATAATGAAAACCTGAAAGGTGGTGCTGTTGCCATTGTAAGTGTTCTCTGTTCCTCAAAAGCAACTGCCCAGGGAAGTGCTTCTTCAAGGTTAGCACACAGAACCTGGTGCAACTGTGGTCCAAGGGGAACAGGCTCCATCCTGAGCTGGCAGCAGAACTTGGCAGCATCATTTGCACGGCAATGAATGAAATACACAAGACTGAGGGGGCTGTGGGGTGTCCCTGAGGGAGAGCATTGAGTTTGTAGCATGTTTCCAGAGAACCACTGTGGCCAGGGAATGTGATGTAGGTTTGTAGTCTCTGCCGGGGGTACCTGAGAGGAGGCTATGACACTGTGAAGGTAAGGCGTAAGTTACGATGGAGATCCCACAGGACATTGGAGATGGTAGGAAAGCTAACTATAAGGAGAGATGCCTGCCCAAGAGAGGGGCTCTGGGTGCTGCAGAGCTGGGAAAAGGGACTACTGACCCCTTTGAGACCAGGTCATTTTTATCATAAGCTCCAGACACTGGACACAGCTGCAGGATCTGGCTTTTGCCCCGCTGGGTATCAGTCTTTGGTCTACTCATGCCAAGAATTCCTTTTTGATGGGAATGTTTATTCTGTGATGGTGCAGATTGGAAATGTATATTTCCTTTTTTATTTTATAGAAGATTACGGCTAAGATATTGCCTTGAGTCTCAAGAGAGACTTAGACTTTTTAAACAACATTGGAATTGTTAAACACTGTGGGGACTTTTAAAATTGACTTGAATACATTTTGTATTATGAGATGGTCAGAACTCTGAACCCCAGGTTCCAATATTGAGCTGTCTATGAGACATTTCTACTTGGATATCTCACAGTTCCTCAAACTCCATATAATCAAACCAAATTCATTTCACCCATTTGGTCTTTTAAAATTTGTGTTTATTATTTTATTAATTTGAGTAAATACAAATCAACTTTCCTTGCATTTGCTATTTTATACCACTGTCATTAAGAAACCCAAGTCAGAACCCTGAGAGTTTCTTTAATACTTCTCTCATAGTCAGACATTACAAAAGAATTAAAAACAATGAGATTTTTATTTTTCATGTGTTTGCCAAGTATTTACTATGTTAGGCACTCACACGACATTTAAGTTTTGGTGTACTTAGTTTTTATGACAGTCTTATAAGTGTTATTTTATTTTAAGAAATCTTATAAGTATTACTGTAATCTCCATTTAAAACACCAGTAAATGGAAGCATAGGTTAGCTGGTGACTTCTTAGAATTGTCATACTGTCATAGTACAAATCATGGTAATATAGGCTCTAGGACAGCAGTTTTTTAACCTGTGGGCTGCAACCATTTTGGCAAACCTCTATCTCCAAAAATATTTACATTATGATTTATAACTAGCAAAATTACAGTTATGGAATAGCAACAAAACTAATTATAAGGTTGTGGGGACGTCCCCCCTCCCCAGAACATGAAGGGTCACAGCATTAGGAAGCTTGAGAACCGCTGGTCTAAGACAAGGAGCTGGTTTTCAAACCCAGGGTGTCTAACGGGCTTAACCACTATGCCAATTAGTTATCAAGCCCTGTAAACCTTGATTCCTCAGCCTCTTCAAATAAGTCTTCTCTACAGCATCTCTGTAGATTTATTTATCCACTAAGAGCAGACTTAAGATTCCTGAAGCCCAGGAACAGATGTAGCTTGTTCACCACTGTGCTCGATGCTTAGTACTTAGTATAACCTCAGTGTTTTCTAAGGAAATGAATGGCATGTTTTTATCATGTTAATAAGAGCTAGGTAGACATATCATTTAGGCTGCAGGCAGGAAAATTCTGAGATGAAAACAGAGTACTGATAGTAATTATTCTGGGTCAACTCTTTCAGAAAAATTGGGATCTACAGACTCCCTAACATCTGGGCCTCCAAATGAATGAGGTTGTCTTTTGGCCATGCTATACTGTCTTTCCTGGCATTATAGCAATTGAAAGCATGGGACTACATTTCCTAGACCCTATGCCAGCAGGATTTAGAGGATGGCGACAGGACTCAGTTACATGCTATTGCAAAGAGGACAGAAAGAAATGTTGACTCCTTTGAGGTGATAAATAGGCACATGGACTTGCAGGCTTCAGGTGGGAGGTTCTGTCAACACTGCCTAAGCATCACCCTGCACACCGCTTACCACAGTACTATTTGTTGTTCACCTGCAGTCCCAGCTGACCATTTCCTGTGCTTTGTGGGTTGTTTGAATATAAGTAGTCACATGGCTGATCTGCTCTCTGAGGCTTCCAGAATGTTTTATAAGGTAATGGCCCCTAGCTGCTTCAGTAATCAGAACTCTCAAATATCTGCCTTATTTCTATAAAGTTGACTTTTTTTTTTTTTCCACACAAAACCCAATATAGGTTAGGCTTTAAGGACTTTCCATTACCTGGTCATTCACATGACCAGCCAACACTCCTCCATGACTTATTTACGAAGTTGCTTCCCAGGGATGGGAAGCTTGGGAGAGGCCTAAAGCTCTCAACTAGTCTGACCCTGAGAGGTCAAAGTTCACCCACCTCATTGTTTGAGACCACCAGGATTTCTCAAACTAACAGAAGGACTGAAAGAAAAATATGCATAATAGCCATTAAGTATTTATTTCATGGGCTTTGAAATAAACTAAATCCCTAAACTGAACTAAATCAAAGTAAACCCTTCTACTCTTGAAATAGATAGGAGAGTTCATGTTCTCCTTACTGACTCACTGTTAGATAATAACAATTCTATAACCTAAATATGTTATTTGTAAAAGAATACATCATCCATACTCACACTTAAATGTATAAATACCAGTTTTACTATACATGAATACCAACATTACCTTATATAAAATTTGATATATAGGCTAGCGTTCAGCTTATATACCTACTGGTCAGTATTATTTGAATTAAAGATAGTAAAGTCTAAAGTAGTATTGTTATCTTTAATAACAAGAACAAAATAAAACCTTGTTGGTTGGTATAGGACCCATTTGTGAAAACATTCATTTTTGTTTTAAATGATGTATATTTTTCAGTGGGTGATAATATGCTTTTGCGATCTCAGAAGGATAACATTATCACCCCCTGCACCTGTAAAAGATGGGGTCCACATCTTTATTTATTTTTTTTTATTTAACACACTTGATTACCCAGAAAGTCATACTAAAGTGAACAAGAATAGATGTGAAACAGGACATTGACTCTTGAATATAGAAATCATTATCTTTTTTCTATTAGCGATTAGCTATTAAATTCTGTTCAACTCTGACTTAAGAAACAAATGTATACATTCATGCGATACAGCATCGTAAAGCAAAGTGGCAAAGTTAGAAAACATAAACAGTAATGTGATTATAGGAGTGGATTTGCCATAGACACTTTGTGGGGCCTTCATCCTTCCCATCTGAAGGTGATTTTAGATAGACACTTGTTTCTATGCTAATGGCAGTGGTAAAGATGGGTTAATTTCTGTGGATGATGTATGGTCAAATCAGGTAGCAGAACCATCCTATACCATAGAGATTCAATTCCTGCCTGAATTGAGACATTCATCACAGTGCTCTGTCAACAAATGAAGGTCATGTTACTCCCTCCAATTTGTGCTAACAGGAGATGTGTGTACAACAGGCTATCTGAAAGATGGATATGAACAAGAGAAGACACTTCAGCTGAGCCATTGCTAAGCTGGAGTCTAGTTGTTCTACTTTTCATCACAGTTTAATTTACATTAGAGAAAACAAAGGAAATGGAAGTCACCCAACTCACCTTCATTGAATACTTGTTTGTGGCTGGATTTTGTGTTCCCTAATTCTGCATGAATTTTCTTTCTGATTCATCACATTGAAGATGGCATTATAATTATCTATATTATATAATAATCAGACTTGACTGTAACTCCCTGTCTCAAACCTGAGCAAAGCCTGCTCTCTCTCTCTCTCTCACTCAATTTCACCTCCATCTAGGCATTCTTTGCACATGTAATTCTTCTCAAATTTCCTGGATTGTTAAGGAAAATCAGACACATCTGGTGCTAAGAGCCTGGTCTTTCTTTTGGCTCTCAGAGTCCACAGTATCCATCCACACCATCCAGACCTTCTCAGACACTTTGTATCTCCACACAGAAGCTGCTCATGCAGTACTATTACAAATATATCTTCGCCACTAAAAAAATCATATATCAAAGAGCAATGAGAAAAACTACAGAAGTGGGCAGTGATGACCATCAGAGCCCACTCTTCTGTGGATGATGGCTGAAGCACACGAAATAGACCTCTATAAAGGTCAAACCCATACACTTTGTGTTCTAGGTACTGAGACCAGAGGACAATCTACAAAGAAATAGCATGAGCATTGGAAGTGACTCACTTATGACCAGGGTCAGTGGTTTGTCCCTGTGGATTGACTTTGGGGACCTTTCTCCCCTTAGCTCCTTCTTCGTGATAGAAAATGGAAAATAGTGATCCAAACTAACTCACGTTCTAGAGCACCAAAATAGTAACATTAAAAACATTAAGAATCAGAGTAACAGTTAAGACCTTCTCTAAACTCCCATCACTGGCAACCCAATGAGCACGGTGCATGCCATCTTGCAGGCCCAGTTCTGGATAAGATATACACCACCTTCATAAATCTGGTTAACCTAAATGTTCAGGAAGTCATGTGTGAAGAACAGCCTAGGTATCACTACTATTTTGCAGATGAGAAGACTGAGACTGGGGTTTGATAGGTTTTTCAAAGCTTTTGAGGCAGTAGATAGCACAGCCCGAGATGTCTGGGCTTTCTTAATGGCAGCACTAGTCTAAAACTCCTTTGATGCAGCCACACTGCTCAGTTGAATATGGTGAAACACACTAGGGTATGAAAAAACTAAATCCATTATCACTGATTCTGTGATTGTGTTGAGGCTAATAGCTTTGGGCTCTTCTTTCTTGGCTTTAATTCATGGATTTATTGTGTGTGGTGGCCGAGTAGTTCAAAAGAACATAGGAAACACATTTATACTTTGTTCTGTGACTCACAGATATTTCTTTGGTTAGAAGATTGTGGTCTGCCTTAGAACACCTGATGGTCTTAGTGGTCAACTGATACCAGTCAGCAGATGACTGTGTTGAACATCAGCCAAGATCTCGATCCTGTGGCTTTCACCCCTCCTTAAAGGAGAGATTCAGACAAAGCCAGTACCAGTAAGGTCTTCAAATATTTCTTCCAACATTAAGAGGAACTAACTATTCCTTGCTCTATCTCCAGGAGGAGATAAGACAAAATGGATGCTCCTGTAGGTAGTTCCCAGAAGACACATGATGAGACCTACTTGGTAAAGAAGATTAATCAAGAGGGAAATAGGAGTGAGCTAGCATGGTGGGCCACAGGGCATCCTCTACTGTAAACCAGAAACTCGTTCATGATCAGGTCATGTGCTTGTATATGCCACCTTCTCTGTGGGCTTCAGATTGTTCCTATAGATGGCTCGAGATTCCCTTCTATCTCTGACAATTGAGACTACTTTATCTTCAGATTTCTTAGGGAACAAAAAGGCACACCTCCTTTCTGGCTAAAGGTTCAGGAGGAAGCAGGAAAGCAACACACACCGAGCAAATAGAAATCTGCCCTATTAATTTCAGATTGCACCCTGAAATTCAGAAGGAAGAAGCTGGGTGGATTAATGCTAGATGCAGGTTCTCCCTGTTGTTTTATTTCAATCCTAAGATGGACATTGAAGGCTAGTGGATGTTAATATCAGCTTTCCCTTCACTAAAACATAGTACTAATTAGCATAAAGGTGAGAGTGATAATTAATTTATACAGAAGAAAAGATAACTTGGACTTATAATCCCAGGCGGAGCCATTGCTTTGGGCCTCTGGTGGGGTGCCAGATGGTGACTGAGCAGTGAGTGTGAGCAGGAATCAAAAAAGAAAGAAGAAACTCAGGTCCCCTTGCCTCCCTCTACCCATGACCTCCTACTACATTCGACGTGCTAAGAGTGCTATCTCCTCCAATAGTACCATTCCGGGGAGCACGCCCAGATACATGGCTTTTGGGAGGCCTCTAGCATTGAAATTTAACAGTGAGGTTTGAGAAAATCCAGCTCTCATGCCCGATTCTCTCCTCCCTGCTGCATATAACTTTAATAGGAAGAGATGCACTTCCAGTCACATTGACATCACATGCAATAAAACTAGCTACCCAGACTTGATGCTCATTGTTGCAACCTTATGTAGAGACCGCTGAGAGCCTGTCTTCTGGGAGAGTCACTTGTATATCCTGGCAGATGAGAGGCATTTGGTATGCAGAAGACATGGCATGAGCCTCTCTCTTGTGGATATAACTCACACAGCAGGCACCATGCCTGAGTCTCAGCAAAACCAAAGCAAACATGGCATTGTAAACAGGCAGTTACACAGAGCCAACATTTCACAAAAGTACTTTGATATAAGTGTATAAATGTATTCTCAAAGAGAATCAATGTGCAAAAAAATTTCATCTTCAAACACTAAAGACACACACACACACACACACACACACACACACACACACACACGTGCGCGCTCCCAAGCTGAAATTTTCTAAGGTGTGACTTGATGACCACTCTCCCATGTCTTTGTTGCATATTGAACTGGAGAGAGTCTCTGCTATCTCTGCTGTCTAACAAGTGTCTTCTGTAAAGATTGTCAGATGCCCTTGACAAGAAGCGGGGTGACCCAGGTTTCCTTTTCGTGGTACTCTCTGGAGGTTATGACTGCCCATGATACTGCTTCTACCACTAAGTCACATGAGATAAACCTTCCTAAGACTGTGGGGTCAATGACCGAGGGTTTGTCAAAGCTAGATGTTTCTCAAGGTTTCAGTCAGGAAAGAACAGGGTGAAACAGAAGGGTATTTACCCAAATAACTCATCTCACACATAGTGCATTTTTTTCCAGCCTGGAAGTTATGGAAGGAAAACAAAAGCTCTGGACACATGAGTGTGAGGAAGGAGGTTTGCAATGAGCAGAGGACATATGATTCCAATGAAGTTGGTAGCACTGAGGAGACGTAAAAGATTGCTTTCTCTGTGTGTATCCTTCGGGAAGAGATAGGTAAGAAAAAAGACCTGGTTTAAAAAAAAAAAAAGAAAAAAAGAAAAAAATTGCATCTGGCTTTCAGCACAGAAAAACATAAATAACCCCATGGCAGAAGTGGTCAGATCTAAAACAACAAACTTGGAATTCCCTGGCTACAGATCAACTAATTGTGCACATTTTAAAAATCCAAGGCAATCCCTGCAAGGTTGCTGATAGACAGTGTGGAAAGAACTAGCACTTCAAAGATGAGTGTAACGATTCACACTGACAGGCGACTCCATCTGGGGATTCACTTCATGCCTCTGTGTTACTTTTTATCGTTCTTGGAGAATGAAGAAAAACCGACCGCCGCCACCACAGCCAATCTCTATATTGACAAATTATTAAATGCAATATGTCTTCTTGTAAGAGGAAATAATTTCCACTTTAGCACCTGGTGACTGCCTGGAAGTTTTGAGTTAATGTCTGTGTGTGATGCTTAGGATGGAGCCAAGGTAAGTAAAAAGAAGATTAAATGATCAAATAAAGACTGAATGCCTAAAATAAAGAGAGAGCAGAATTCAAAGTCAGTGTAAATATGGTGACCAAGATGAACAGCCATCCATGGAATGCCTTCCGACTATGATGTGTGCCCCATGCCACCCCACTCACACACAGCTCCCGAAGCTGGGCTTCAAGCTACTTGGTTGTGTATCATTTTACCTTCTTAATATCTCTCCTTACCTCTAATTTTGGTCAAAGACACTTTCTTACTATTTTTCTTTTTGTGTATGTAAGAGACTAAAAGCCACTGTTGGCTGGCTCCTCTGCTCCCTACAGCAAGAATCCCCCATGCCCTGCCTTATACCACACTCTACATTGTGTTGGGTATAGGCGTGCAAAAATTAAAACTGCCTAGAAGTTCAAATATCACGATGGGAAGGGTCACACATGAAGTGTGAGGCATTGAGATTAAGCAGTGGGAACGGTGTGGCATATTTACTAGAACATGAAATGCCCTTTCATGCACACAGCCGGCAGCAGCTCCTAGAAGAGGATTCAGAAATTGCCCTTGGGTTTGTTTCTCATATGATACCCACCTGTGCCCACTCAGGCTCCTACTCCAACCCCTTTGAGGGCACCCATCAACCGTGATCACCATCACATCTATACCATTCTCTTTATTTCAAAGGGACCCTAAGTTATCTTCATTCACATAAATTGCCTCTCCTTTACTTAATGCCTCCTTTTTGGCATTAATGTAATTCAAAGGTCTATACAGCAGAACTATATTGTTCATTTCCCCCCCCCCCCAACAAAGTCTATTTTAAAACTAAGCTCTGACTACATCAAGTAACAAAGACGACTCATCTCCTGATTGCTTCCTGACTAGCCTTCCCTTCATCTCTCCAGGTCTCTGGATTCACATTCTACTCACTGCCCTTTGTTGCCAGACAGGCTTCAGAGTAAGCATGAATGCCATGAGTATGATAGGTCAGGAATGAAGGATCTGTTTCCTTTCTCATCATTGAGCATTGCAATGTGAGAAAAACAGGGTAGGGGAGACCTGTTTACTGACCGGCAAGAGTCAATCAGGCAGCTGAAGAGATGGCTCAGCAGTTAACAGGAAAAACGGCTCCGGAAGAAGATCCAAATTCAGTTCCCCATACCTATACCAGGCAATTCAGTGCCTGTAACTTCAGCTCCTAGGAATTTAATGCTCTTTTCTGGCCTTTGCAAACATCTGCACTCATGCTTACATATTCACACACTCATGCCCACATAAAACCATGATTTCACAAGAATAAACAAAACTTTAGGCCGATTTAATGAGATTTGAGAGGGCCAGGTATCAGAAGCTAGATAACTCAGAGACCTCGGGTAAAGCCAAGTATGAATGGCAAAAAATAAACAAGTAAAAAATAAATAAATGAAATGATTCCTAATGATATTCTGCCATTTTCACAGATTGGTTCCTTGCTCAGTTGCTATCAGAGAGGCTTCCTCCAGCAGCTGATGGGAGCAGAGGCCAAACATTAGGTGGAGCTTGGAGAACCCCACAGAAAAAGAGGATGAAGGATTGTGGGAGCCAGAGGGGTCAAGGACCCCAGGAGAACAGGGCCCACAGAATCAACTAAGTGGGAGGTGGGGTGGGTGATAGAGACTCATAGAGCCTGAAGTGGCAGTCACCGAGCCTGCAGGGGTCGGAGCTGGGTCTTCTGCAAATATGGTTGTTTAGCTTAGTGTTCTTGTGGGACTCCTAACAGTTGGAGTAGGGGTGTCTCTGGCGCTTTTGGCTGCTCTTGAGACTCCTTTCTTCGACTGTGTTGCCCTGATGTGAGTGTTTGTGGGCAGTCTTCTTGCATCTTGTTATGCCGTGTTTGGTAGATGTCCCTGGAAGGCCGGCTCTTTTCTGAAGGGAAATGGAGGAGGAGTGGATCTGGGAGAGAGGGGAAGTGGTGGGGGGGGGGAGGGAGGACTGGAAGGGATGGAGGAAGGGGAGGATGTGTTTTGGGTGTATTGTATGAGAGAAGATTAAATAAAAAGAGTAAACAAAAACCACAGGAAGGCAGGGGATAACGAGTTCACTAGACTCAAGATAAATGGTAAATGAGTGTTTTATTAGGGCCACTAATACCAATTCCCTAGCAAGGCCAGATGCTACTACACCATGGTTAAAAACAAAGAAAGAAAGAAAAAGAACGGAGATCTGATTGTTTAAGGATAAAGTGCTGAAGGGAGGCAGAATCACAGATAAACTATAAAATATCACATTTGCGCTGATGACCTGGGACTGTTTAATCTGACATACAAAAAGACTGGGATTATTTGTCAGGGGTAGCAACAAAATGATTTTGTACGATACTGCTCTATTGATTTGAACATCATCTAGGTGCTAGTCAATGCCCACACCTAGACTTCTTAGGAACTGCATCTCCCACCTTTGTAGACGATGCCACCCAGGTGAAGAGCTCCTATAGAATGGTTGCTGGATGGGCCACCAGTAGCCACGCCTTATGTAGAAAGAGGATGGCGAGAATGACCTTCCTCTTTCTAGGGCTTCAACTGGAATCTTTAGGCCAGGACTTCCAAACCTTGGATCATTAGGAAGAATCTAGGAACTTGTTTTAAATCATCTAAAATAAAATGTAGAAAAAAACCAGGCCTTCATGAGTTATATAATCTCTGTGTAAACTAATAGGCCAACTTAATTTGTTTTTGATTGGAAGAATACCAAATTATTAGTTTAATGGCTGTCACCATGTGACATATGAGGTTGTAATTATTATACATCTTATGATTAAATAAGTGGAAGCAAATTATTATTATTGTTGTTGTTGTTGTTGTTTTTTGAGGCAGAGTTCTGGGATTAAAGGTGTGTGCCACCAATGCCCAACGTGGTAGCAAATTACTTCAAGTTAGCATATTTGTGTTTATTTATTTATTTTTTTTAACAAAGTCTTTGTAAAGCATACAAGTGAGAGCAAATGGCAAATTAGTTATGGAATGCTAGTCTTAGCTTTGGAGCCTGTCTTGAAACTCACTTTGTAGACCAGGCTGGCCTCGAACTCACGGAGATCCAACTGCTTCTGCCTCCCAGGTGCTGGAACTAAAGGCATGCACCACTACCATCCAGGGGGATTTCAAGCAGCAGGCCAAAGGGAAAGAGTTTTGTTTCCTTAGAAAAGAAACAGGAAGTGCTCATCTGGCCAATTCAATTGAAACAAAAAGGGGAAGCCCTTTGGCCAAAAAACAAAAACAAAAACAAACAAAACAAACAAACAAACAAAAAACATGCTTACAAAGTATAAAATTTCAAACTCTGATTATTTCATGCATTACAAGCAAGAAAGAAAAGAAGGAGGGAAAGATAAAATGGAGGAAAATAGATAAGGAACAGAAATTCTCAGATACAGGAGTTGAAAGTGAAAGCGTGTGCTGTAGCGACCTGTGACGGAAGGCATTCTAAACCCAAGCCCGACTCTCATAGGAACTCAGAGACTGAGGCAGCAGGCACGGGGCCACACAGTCTGACCCAGAAGGGGTCCTAGAGCTGAAAAGAGAAGAGGGCGCGCACACCCATATCCCTCACTCAGAAGGCATCGCCAATTGATAACCACTTGCAAATGCAAAATTAGTGTTCTCCCAGGGTGCTTCACTCTTAAGGATGGGCCCCATGCCCAGGAGCAGATGGCCAATTGAAAATGAACTCAATGCATCTTTGGAGGCTCCTGGTCTCATATTGTTGTGTCAGGGCATTTTTAAACAAGTCCTTCTCATATGTATTATGGCTTCCTGTTTTGTGTTTCCTGGGATTCCTATGTGTGCCAGTGTGTGTGTTTCTGCCTTTACAACGGTTTCTCCTGCCTTTTATTGGGTTCTCTTTCTTTTGTTTGTTTTATCTTAACTGAATTATTTGTTTTAGTTTTATCTTATTTGTTTTATTATCATTCTTTAGATGCCTGTTTGTTTTCTAAGACGAGCCAGAAACTGTGTGGATCTGGATGGGAGGGGAGGGGTATGGGGAGAAACAGGGTTGAGGTGGGCGAGAGGAAACTGTAATCAGAATATATTATATGAAAAGAAAAACTGTTTTCAATAAAAGAAAAAATATTCAAAATACCCAGTCCCTCTTGAAGTCTCTTCTTATGACAAAGCTACAAAAGGAAGATAACTAGGAGCCACGCCTTTAATCCCAGCCCTCGCGAGGCAGAGGCAGGCGGATCTCTGTGAGTTCGAGGCCAGCCTGGTCTACAGAGCCAGTTCCAGGACAGCCTCCAAAGCAATACAGAGAAACCCTGTCTCAAAACAAAACAAAACAAAACAAAACAAAACAAAAAAGGGGGCGGGTACCCAGGGAACCAGCACTGATATAAGTAGTGCTCATAGATAAGCATGAACAGACAGACCCATCTGCATATGCAAACATACAATCACATATATGTATATCCATATATGCCAAATGATTTGTCAAACAGCTTCTATAACTCTTTCATGCAACTCGCTTCCATCTGACTTGATGTCAGTTTCATTAACAGCATCAGAGGGAAGGGAGGAAAAGTATTAATTTTGGTACTTCGCTAATAGACGACTAAAATAAATAAATAAAAAGCTTCTGAGCTCTGAAATTTGCTAAAAAACACATGTCCATGAAACCAGAGAAGAGCCAGTGAGAGTGTAGATTGATGTGGGCCTCCGGTCCACTCTTTAGAAGAAAAAGGACCTTTTTCCTGGTGAGATAAGATAACGAAGAGAAATTACGTGGCAAGGCTATAACAATGGGCCGTGTAAAGTTTAAGTTGAAATCTGATGGAAATCACTGAATGGGGTAGTCAGGGGAGAAAGGGAGTTGTGAAGTTTTGTGAGAAGGAAAACATTCTAGAGATGGATGTTGACAAGAATGTCCATGAGCTTAGTATTGCTAAACTGCACATCTGTCAATCAGTACAGAATGGAAAGCTAAAGGACAAACACACCTCAGCCAGGTGTGATGTCACCTTGAGAGTATACACCACTGATATGATGTGATAAAAATGGCACTTTGCCCATCTTCTTCCTTGGAAAACACCCTCTTGGTTTAACCCAGAGAAGAATGTCATCCCAGTCAAGAGTCATCTAGAAACAGCTGACAAATGTCCCTCAAAATGTCAATCAACAAAAGTAAGGAAGATCTAAGAAACCCTTCAGCCCAGGGGATCCAGGGAGACATGGCAACTAGATGTAATATGGTACCTAGTTGGGATACTAGGAGAGAAAAGCTATTGTTAGATACAAACCAAGTGACTTTGGATTTGCCACAGAGGCTTCAGTTAATCACACCAAATCATTATTTGTTCCCTAACTGAAACAAACACACAGTGAAAATAACTGCAAGACCCGGGTGTATAGGATAGAAGACCTCTGAGTAACCTTGTAACTTTCCTTTGAATCTCAAAACTATCCAAAAAATTATTTTAAAACTCAATGGAAAGGTTAAATGGAATTCGAAATACAACTGAAGAGAAATATCCCGAAATGGAAGACTGCTCGTGGGGCGATCGTGTAGAAAGCTGTAAGGAAAGATAGTTGGGAGATCTGAAAGTGGAGAGGTATGAGGCAGGGCCAGGCCCTTGCTTTCAAAGAGGGAAACCTGTTTGATGAGATAATTCCTTGTATCAATGCTTAATCCCACTCCTCACAACTGAATCCTACTCACATACCTGCCCTACAGCATAGTCTCAGCTCTCAGATGAAGAACAAATATAAACCAGAATATAGGGAAAGACAAAAACAAATGTGCCCTCCAATAAATCCTGGTGAAAGTGCAAACTATCATTTGTGCAATTAGATTTGTAAGAACAAACCTAGGTGCCACTGGAAAACAGCAGAATAGCTTCCTAATTCCAGGCAAAAGTAACTCTCATGTATGATGTCACATCTGATAACACATCATTTAAAGATAACAAAATGAAAAAAAAAAAACTTTAAATTACCTGGAGCTTATTACAAAACTACTGTGGGGTCCATTTTAGGAAGAAGACTGTTGATTAGAAGGAAGGAATACTAGTTAATAAAAATGTCAATAAACATGATGACAACTGAACAATCTCTTCCTAGATAATGGTAAAGTTTGGAGGCATTCTTACATAGTAAGAACTGAACTAGTTCATTGAATTATCAAAATAAATCTACAGTAGACCCTACTATAATTCCTATTAGCACATTAGGGAATTGAGACCAAGGGCAAGTAAATATTTGCGAAAAAACAGTGCAAAAATGATAAAAACAAACAAACAAACAACAACAACAAATAAATTCCATAGTAACCAAGTACATCTGTGGAGGGTTTATACACAGGCCTAAGTAAACCACCAGTTGGCAGTAGTATTGAATAACAGTATTAAGTTTGCTATAATAAGAGGGAGGCTAACATTCCGTATTTCCCAACTTAACACATTCCAGTTATGGAAAACAGGCCTGGTAATAAGCCAAAATTAACTTTCAACAAATATCAAAGCATTGACACTCTAGAGCAGTGATTCTCGACCTTCCTAATGCTGTAACCTTTGAATACATTTCCTCATGTTATGGTGACCCCCCAGCCACAAAATTATTGTTGTTGCTACTTCATAACTGTAATTTTGCTACTATTACTGATATGCAGGGTATCTGCTATGGAACCCTGTGAAAGGGTTGTTTGAGCCTAAGGGATCTCAACCCACACGTTGAGAACCAGTGCTTTAGAGACTATGTTATAACCCTTATCCAACAGAAGCAGTGCTTAATGACTTAATAGCACTGTGTTTTTTAGAAATTTAAAGAAAATTGTAATAATTAGAGTCAAAGAAGTAATCATAAAGAAAATTCCGTCATATTTACACTCAATAGCTATTCTATTCAAAACTTGTGGAAAGCAGCCAACCCAATGCCCACAGGCACTTAGGATACAATTGTGTGTGTTAGAAAAACAAAGAAGACCAGTTATTAAGGGACTAAGTATTCATCTCAAGGAGTAAAATAGGATATGTCTGACTATCAAATATCATTTATGTAAGCTCAAAATAATAAACCGTGATACTCTTTTGTATATATTTACATAATGTAAAACAACCTCAGACCATGGGTAGCCATGGAGTACAACTAAAGAGAAGATGGGATGGTAAGGTAGAAAGATCCAAAATAGATTTCAGCCATGCCTGCAATGTTCCATCTCTTCCACTGAAAGGATCTGAAATAGACACTCAAAATGTTATCACTAGAAATCTAGGCGAATGTGCCTATTTTTATTATCCTCTCCCATTTTAAATGCTTGAAATATTTCTTAGCTTAAAAAATATCAATAAAAAGATGGCTCTCTACCTTTGCAGTTGATAGAAGCATCAACATAATGCTCTTGTCTGAGGAACTAGAAACACAGGGATTGCAATTCCTGCCTTCTATACCAAATGAGAGTCACACAGAGTACAGTGTGTTCAAGAATGCTAACTGCTATCATCACTTTATTCTAAAATTGAGAATAGTCTACTCTTGTCTTCATGTCAGTCTAAGATCTGGACAGGAAATTTTATTTGCATCCACCTCATTTACCTTTTAAAGCAAAGGCATCGTTGCTACTGTTAGTAGAGAAAATGCATAAAATGTGCAATTCTGCAGAATGGTAGAAAAGTTTTCCCTTAATATCACTACTATAAGGCTGGTTGGCTCAGTGTCCTATATCACTGTTTTAGCAAAGTACTCATGTGAACTCCAGTGAGATGGCCACAGCGAGGACCGCATAGCCATGGCAGTGCTCACCGGTATTCTCCACTGACCTTTCCATTTCTGCAACTCTCATAGATGTTCTCTTCACAGCATGTCTAATGTCATCCATTTCTATTGATAAGGATCTGAGGTTCAGCGACCTCCCTGAGGTAAGAAAATAAGTAACAGGCACATAGAACATGCAGTAACTAATTGAAAACTCTCCTCCATGCTCAATTCATGTTTGATCATAAAAATGAAAACATTAGGCATGGAGTTCTCTTGATAGATATTTTGTATTTCATAAACACAATGATATTTGAAAACTTCTACCAAACTTTTTAGGTGAGCAAAAATTAGATTTTAATGACTTAACATTATTCAACAATAAAATATGAAACCATACATCCTTCTTCAGAAACAGTAACTCTGGTACAAAGCACTTCCTGAAATATTTCTTTGTTTTAATGTTTGCCTGAAATGGGATGGCCCAGTGGTTCTATGACCTGTAGGGAAAAGAACAGGTGTATGGCCTTTGAAACAATGACACATTATATTTTCCCATACACATTTATTAAAGCAGTAAGTCAGAATAGTTTCAATTACACTCTAAATATTCCTTCCAAAAGATGCCATTATCACAGAAAAAGGACACTGATACAAGCATCAGTGATTACCACAAATCCTTGGGTTTCTTTGCATGAAGAGATTCTGAGAATCCCTGGGTCTGTAGATGCTTGCTAATTCTGAAAACCAAGATTTCTTGAGAATGTAAGTCAGCAGATAAATTATAGACAATACCAGAGTCTCAGTCTTCTCTGTTTTGGTATTTTTCTCTGTTTAGCTCAAACAACTGACTTGGTGGTAAATTTCACCACCCTTCATAGCTTCTTCTTGTTCCATCTTTCCCACAAGAATATATAAATTTCCTAAATACACTATTACTTAGGAGGAGGCCATTGACAGAGAGCAAAGGATTGGAAAAGATAAGTCTCACCTTCCTCATGCTACAGATGTGTCATTTTAATTCTAAGTCACACTTACTAGACACTCACATGCTCTTCACTATAACAATGAACAAAGACCTCCTCCTATACTACTTTCATGTAGAGTCATGGATGCGTTTGGCCATTCAAGACCAACCACTGTTCTCTTATTTATATTGGTGTTTCTGCTCTAGGGTTGGGCCCTGGTCAAGCTGAATTAGTGAAGGTTTATGGACATGAAGGCTTAAAAACTAAATTGTTCCTGAGATTACTTCCTCTGCTGGACCACCTATATCTGATGTTCTGGTAATTAGGACCTAATAATAATGATTGCTATTACTAGTATTATTATTAATGGCTTAGAAAAGGTCGGTCGCCATCTAAATTATTTCAAACCATCCCATCAACTACTCAAGATAAATTATTCTCATTGCAAAGAAGAAAAAGAACAGACCCATAAGAGTAAATCGTCTGCCTAAGATAATACAGCTACCACCACAGTAGGATTTGAACTCAAGAGATCTCAATTCTGAGCACTTGATTAGCTGGTTTGTACCTTCAAATATTGAGTAATATAAAGGGAAGGTGGGCTAAAGGGCTGTAAAGTCAAAGATATCATAAGTTCTCAAGATGCTGGTGTCACCAAATAATCAGATGATGATCTAATATGATGACACTAGCAATATTAAAAGCAGCCCATTTGATAAAGTGAATGTTTTTGAACACTCTGTTTAGCCCTGTGATGGTCACATACCCACTAGAAACTTTCTGTTCCTATTGCTCACATTTGGGAATAATCACAGTTTTACAGGGAATAATGTAAATTATTTCTTTGCTTGGGGATGATTTTCAAAACTAGGTAACCATGCAGGTTGGAACAGCTGTTCTTAAAACATGTCAGCATTTCCCACAGACCTGTGTTATGGGACATTTACTGGAACAGAACTCACTGGGGGCTGCCTAAACCACAGCTTTTGCAAATGCTGGAAGGGTGGAGGCATAAAAATGCAGCCCTGGAACCCAGGCACCTTCCCTTTGAAACATTGAGCTTATTAAGGGCATGAGCTGGGGCTGACGGACCACAGAGCAATATGCATACTCAGGAACTCCAAAGCTGTGCCTTAACAATGTCGGGATCTCCCTGCTCAGTTCCTCGGTATTGTGGTGTTGATTCTTTCATTTTAGAAATTTATCGGAACTTTCATTTTAGAAGTAAGTCCTCTCATGTCAATCTCACACACAGTTAAACATCCCTAAAGGCTCCTGCTGCCTAGAGCATCCTCACACTTCCGCTCTGCATCCAGTCCTGCCTTCACAAACTGACGTTTTTCATTTGATCCACATCCTATCCCTCTCACTCACCAATTGCTTCAGATTTACAGAAACATTCTCTCCCCCTTAAACCACGGGCCTCCAAGAGTTCTGATTTTTTCTTACCACCTACCTTTTTGAGACTTAGCACAAATATCTTTGCCCATGGGAAGCCATTGCTCTTAGATCATGAGCTCTTAGCAGAAGGAACTGTGTCCTCTCCATTTGATGTGCCTGTTACGACACAGCCACTTACTGAAACACAATCACTTCCTTGTAGGCCACCATACTATATGGTGATATCGCAACGAGGCATCTAACTCTTCCAGGCAGACCCATCGTAGATTTGCATGCACTCCATTCTTGAGTGGGAGAAAACTCACTCAGACACTAATGTTACATTGTTGTAGTCTGTGTCCCCTCCTCTCCCAGAAGCTATGCTTCCTTTACCATTGCAAATTCTAGAAAAACGAGGACCAATTGAATTCACCCTCTCTTAGAATTCATTTGTCATGTCCTTCCCGGTTCTCTATCAGAAAGAGAGTGATTGGAGGTCTCCATTATGTTTACTTGTACACTAAAATGGTACATTCTCATCAAGTGGTAGAACAATAATAGCAACATTCAAATAGCCTATAGCTCTAAAATGACCACAGATTTGCCCACACCACATCCAAACTACAAGGCAAACCACAATCTAAAAGAGTCATTTTAGACAAATCTTATTTTATTCCATGGGCGTATCTTACAGACCAATTTATGCACAACTTGTCTTTTTGTACATGCCAGCAGAAATGCCTATGTTAGCTGAATGAGATATAAGGATGCCAAGTGTTTTAGTGAAACAAAGTGAATTTGAATCTCAAAACAAGTTTTCAGCAATTTCCATCCTTTAAAAAAAAAAATTGTTTTCCACAAGTCTTATGTGAAAGCCAGACATTGCATAACTTACCACAACAGGAAAGATTTATTTGAATTAAAAAAAGGGAGAAGATCCCTCAAAAGTGCATGAGAATTGCAAATGTCCTATGACCCCAAACCCACTTTTAGAAATGATTAAAAAGAGGAAACTAGGAAAAGGGTTCACACCTTTGACATTTCTAATTCTTCTATTGTTGTAGGCATTTGCTTAAATAAGTACAGATATAAAAAGGTAAGACCAAAGTTTTCTCAGAAAAATAAATATAAGCAAGCCACCACCTACACATGAAAAAGCAAATTAAAAAACAACAAACTGAATGGTGAGGGGATTTTTAAACAAGTCAATTTTCTGTTCAGCTTTACAAGTGACTGTTGTCTCTAGAAGTAGTAAAGAACAATGACTTCAATAAGACTCTTGATCTAAGGTCATCACTCTCCTATCTTTTCTTCATAAAATAATTGTAGAGAAAGAGAATCCACTGCAGGAGTAGACAGAGTTCCTGAAATGTTTTAAGATAAAAATTTCCTGTAGAAAAACTAAGATTCACAAGAAAAACATGGTAGAGGGAAGATTTAACATATATCAAGCAATATTCCATTTATTTTAAAATAAAACACACTGGGAAAGTGTGAATAACTAGCCATTGTTCAAGCTGTTTTCTTCTGGGTGAATATAAATGCTGCCTAAGTATGGTTTTTATAGGTCAATTATGGAACTACCACATAGTCCCAAAGGTATCCAGGGATTTAAAATGGAAACAGCTCTAAATCCACTGGCTTTTAACAACATGAAAGACATTTTGGTGGTCATTCTTAGTGGCTTCTTTAGCTCTACCACTCTCAGAATGCCCCAGGACAGTGTGCTCAAAACACATTCTTTCAACAAATGTCATTGCTGAAAAACGAAATTACTAAGAGGGAGTTTCCTAAACCCATCTATTCACAGTATATATTTTTCTCTTTCTGTGTACTATCTCTTGACAGGCTCTGAAAGAGTGTTCCTTGAGTCAGGATAGGGATGCTATTCCAGTGAACCATCATTCTGGAGTGCTTACCAGTAGGATTAGGGTTGGAGTCAAGATGTTTGATTTCCATTTTCCACAGGACAGACAGCTGGGGCACCTTAAGTCAGACATGTACATGTGACTTTCCTCTGCAAGGCTATTAACAGGAAGACATGACTGTGTGTGCAGTAGAGTCTTTGCACATCGCACCATGCAGTAAACACAGCTGGTACTTTTGCTATAGCCAGAGATCTGACACTCTGGGGTGAATGCCATCCCAATCCCAAGTGCTATCTCTTTTCTAGAGCCAGTCCCTATATGGGCTCAGGGCCCTCACTATCTCTGGTCCTTTCATTTAAAAGACTTTTACCTCATTTTGAGCTGCTATTTCTTTACACCAATTACACTAGAGTAGATTTCCTGGTACTTTTCCAGGGCAGATCTGATGAGAAGCTGGGTAAAGAACACTTCCTCATCTGTGTTTTCATTTTTGAGAGAGCCTTTGCCTTAGAGATGGCTGCATAAGACTCCGAGAGAACCAATACCTTGGCGTGTACTTGATTGTTTTCACTGGAACATTCTGGGTCAGGCAGTCCTGGTCATTTTTCTGTAACCCTCCCTATTCTTTGCTTCCACCTGCTAGGTATGCCAAAAAAGTATTCAAAAAGTATTCAATCTGATAGCAACATCAAGACTACTCCCCCCCCCACTTTACTGTGTAAGCCTTTTTCTTCTTTATGAGAGTATAACATGCATATTACACAAGAACCTGACACTGTGCAGACACATCAAAGGGAAAGTGTGCAGCCCCTGCCACTCTGCAGCCCCCACCCCTCCCAAGACTTTCCTGACACCTCCCTCCTTTTAAATAAGTGCATTGCTGCTAGTAATTTTTGCTTCTGGCCCCTTGTACTTCAGGAATTCCTATTTATCTCTACTAAACAAAGCTCAAGGACTCAACAATCACCGTGTTGATGTTGCCCTGCCCAGCCAAACAAACAAAAATCCAAAATCCAAAACAAAAACAAAAAACAAACAAACAAACAAAACTGCCTGCCTACACCCCTCTCTTCACAGATATCCAAAGAAAACCACACGTCACAGTTCGGGAGAATCTGCAGCAATTTCATGGCTGTTTTTGAATCAAATATCACTTCTGCTTCAAGGATGTTAAGGTGGGTGGGTGTCTCCTTCCTCTTTGTTCAGGAATCTAGGATATGACCCGCTATCAACACTTCCAACACTTGTTAAGTGAGCTAGCAACAGAGCACACAAATAAGGATCTCTTAAGAGCAGACTCTCATGCTTGGCAATGATCAAAACCAGGATGCTCACATTTCATAGTTTTAGAAATATGTTTCCTGTATGTCCCACATTTCAATAACCAGGCAATGTTCTTCATTCCTTTTTTCTTTCATTTTTTTTAGAATCAAAATCCACAAATTCTAACTTCACAGAGAAGGGTAAAACTGGAACGATTCTGGAGCAGAAGATGGTTTACTTTTTTAATGACAAATGAACACTGTGAAGTATAGCAGTGTTGGCCACAGCATTGTCCACTGACACCAGAATGTTCCAGGAAAGACATCTCAAATAAACAGCTTCACATCCAGTAAACCCCCCCACACACAAACACACACACAGATACACACACAGACACACACACAGACACACACACACAGGCACACATACACAGACACACACACAGACACAAACACACACATAGGTACACACACAGACACACACACAGACACACACACTCAGACACACACACACACACACATACAGACACACAGACACACACACATAGACACACACACAGACACACACACACAAATATACACAGACACACACACACACAAATACACACAGACACAGACACACACACACACACACTCACACACACCATTCAATAGCACTTCGCAGCAAATTGCTGCTGCTGATTACTTAGGAATGACTGATTATATTTACAGAACATGAATATCTTATTAGATTAATTGAATGTAATTCAAGCTGATGGCTTGGGCAAAAGAGTTAATCTGTAAGAGTTGTAAAGTAGGAAGACAAAGGAGAAGACAGTAGAAGGCTAAGTCTTAGAAAAGGTTCTCAAATACCAGAGAGCCCTACAGGACCAACACTTCAGATTAACAAGGCACCAAGGGACTCCAACGTTCAAGCTGCCTGACATCTCATCCAAGGGATAGCATCCAAGAGGAGTGTCATTTTTCTTGGAAAAAGATTTCCACAGAGCTTTCATAATTCACCAATTAAACTTTAGCCTCAATGTAATGAAGTAATATAATTATGAACCCATGGGGGGGCATAGTCTCAGGTTACCACTGCTTCTTTTCCTTTCTTTTTGGTGGTGCTGAGGATCAAACTTGGGATCTCAAAGATGCTAAGCATATGCTCTCCTACTGAACTCTACTCTCACCCGCTAAGTTCATTTGGAATTACTGGTGTTCATCCAGACCTAGTAAGTCACACACTGGATCCAGACCCTCCTGCTAAAATACATAAATAATCTACCAACAGGAATTTAAAATCAATTTTTAAATTTCATGGCGATTATTCATTCCACAAAGCATCAGTACTGGAAGTGATCAGAAGACATCTGAGACATATAGAAATGGACAGCGTAAAGGGGGCATTAGGCTTCCATCATACAGAATCTGGTAACTTAAATGCCAAAGGGAGATGTTAGTGATCTCATGTCAGCTGGCTCTAGAGTTGCACTATTATAACTAAAATATTAAGAAGGCAGAGTGGTTACTAATGGGGCTAGAGGTTAGAAAAGCATCATCTTCTCTTACACTGAAGTTGTTTTTCAGAGTCATGCTTATTAAGTCATAACATAACATTTATTGAGGCCTTGGGTTTGGTCAGGCCCTCTTGTAAATAGATTAGGTTAATGATTCCTTTAATTTTCAAAACAAGCATGAGAAATAGGAACTATTATTATCCTTACCTCCTAATGGGGAAACTGAGGCACAAGGAGTCAAAGGTTAAAGTTAGGAATTTGCTGATCAGAGGTATGGACAATAAAGGTGGTCAAGCTCCAGTGTCCTGTGGAATTTATTTATTTATTTTCAAGACAGGATTCTTCTGTGTAGCCCTGGCTGTCCTGGAACTCTCTGTACACCAGGGTAATCTCTAATTAAGAGATCCACCTGTCTCTGACTCTTGGAAATGCTAGAATTAAAGGTGTGTACTACCATGCCCAGCTCATGTCCTGTGTTTTTAACAGTGTGTCAATGCTACCTCACAACACATACTCAAAATAAATGCTAGTCTTTATTTTGGAATTTAAGTTATATGAATTTTCAGAAATCTTTATGAGATTACAGCTCTGAATTTAAAATATGAATCAGTAGCTACAAAAATCAAAACAAAACAAAGAAAGAAACAAAACCCCCAAACAACAACAAAAACTGAACCCAGTGCTTTCAAAGACAGGACTATAGACACTCTGCATGTTGTCTGACATTTATCCATGAAATTGAAATCAATTAACAGTGGTGTAGGTTCCCATGCTGAGGACCAGAGCACAAAGATTCAATATGTAGAGAGTACCCAATTTTTGTTTCAAGCTAGAGCAAATAAAATACTCCAGAAGATTGTAATTGAGTAGAGAGGAGAAAGATGAAGTCCAGAGTGTTCCGATGATCTGCCCAAGGCCAGAAGTCTGTAGAACAGGGTGACCTAAACCCAGCTCCAATGAACTAGTTTCCTGTTTTATTCCACCAGTCCATCTCCATCAAATTGGTGAAACACACTGAAATAAAGTTAATTTCCAGAATAAACATCTGTGTTCCATAAGGACAAATGCTTGATTTCTGTGTATTTTCCCCTAGAACTCATTTTGTTCTGGAATGATTGAGAGGGAAAGGGAGAGACACCAAGGGATGGGAAGGAGGGAGGGCTCCACATAAAATCTAGGCCTTTTCTGAAGGTGTGCCCTTGGGTTTTATTTGTTGAGCAGTTTCTCTCTTGAACCTGACCCAGTTGTAAAAGTAGGCATGGAAAGTCTTTCTCTGCTTCTGACAATGCCTGTGGGCAATTGTGGAGGTCTCCGGCTCTTAGCTAAGGCTCTTTGAACAGGCAGCACACCCTAAAACTCGGTGTCATCTACACAGGGCTTCACAGAAAGCATGGCGGCTGCTCAAGGCTTCCAATTAGTTTGTCTAATATTTTTTTTCCCCAAAAGATCCCAAGTTAATTTACCTAGAGATACTTTGTTTATTTATGTGTCTTCAAATCAGGGCAACTGTTCTTATCCTCCACCCCAAGATATCTAGAGACATTTTTACTGTTACAATTTTTGGGGGTAGTGGTGAATGGTAGTGGCTACTAGTGGTTAGAGTCTGAGGTGTTATGAAATCTCACGACACAATCTGAAAATACCAATAGTGCCAAGGTTGAGAAATACATAAAATGTCACAAAAGGCAGGGAGTGGTGGCACACGCCTTCAATTCGAGCACTCAGGAGGCAGAGGCAGGTGGAGCTCTGTGAATTGATGGCCAGCCTGGTCTACAAAGCTACACAGAGAAACCCTGTCTCAAAAACAAACAATAACAACAAAAATCACCCAAAGAGTTTTTCATTTCTACAATTTAAAACACAAGTAAAATATAAATTAAAATAATACATCAAAGATTTGCTTAAAACAAGGTCATTTCAGCAATCTACTGTTAGGAAGACTGACAATATTTCCTTTTTGAGACAGAGTCTCATATAGCTCAGGCCGGCCTCAAACTCACTATGTACCTGAGGATGACCTTGAATTCTTGATCTGCTTGCGTTCACCTCCTGATTACTACAATGCATGACATATTCATCTTTATGAATTGAACCAGTGGCTTCATGCATGTGAGGCAGACATTCAACCAACTTGTATCACAATTTGTATCACAAATAAGCAATTTTTTAATTCACTTATGTAGAAAACTAGAATTTCCTGGAGTAGATTTCCTATAAAAATGATAGGAAATCATGAATTTAGAGACATATGCTATTGTGGGATATTTGTATACTGTATGAAGATACGTTGTTGTGATTAGTTTAATAAAGAGCTGGACATTCAATAACTAGGCAGGAAGTATAGGTGGAACTTCTGGGCAGAAAGAGGAAGTAGGAGAAGATAACTGAGGAGCTGAGGAGATGCCAACGATACTTGGGGGCGGGGGAAGGGGGAATCAGACATACAGAGTGAAGGAAAGGTAAAAAGTCACAAGGCAAAACATAGATTAATATAAATGGGTTAATTTAAGTTATGAGAGCTAGTGGGACAAGCTTAAGGTAAAGCCCAGCTTTCATAATTAACAATAAATCTCAGTGTTGTTATTTGTGGTTTGATGGCTGATGATGTAGGTTGATTGGCGCCCAATATGGGTGAGATACACAGGACCTAGGGAAGCTTTTTACACAGATCCGAGCACACAAACACGGAGCCAGACTTCCCAGTCCTGCACTCTCTCAGGCAGACCACAGTATACAGAGACACAGCTCCTGGCCATTGCCTGCAGGCTTGAGCCAGTAAGCACCATGTGGGTTTAAGGCTTAACTTACATGGTCAGAGAAGGCTGAAGGGGAGCAGTAAAGCGGTCCAGACTGAGAAAAACTTTAAACAAATAAAAACATAGGTATAGATAGTCATAGAGCAAAAATAGTTTAAAAATTAAAGTCTGTAAAGAGAGAGTAAAGTAATATAAAGAAAAAGCCATGTAAGAATGGGAGATACACAGGGCATCTGGGTTCTGTATGGTGCTTTGTTGACTTTGAATATTTGAAGGCTGAGGAGTGAATGGAGAGACATTGGATTATGAAAGGGATCGGTGAATTAAGCCACCCAATATATTTTAGAGATGTCTTGGTTTCAAAATGTTTTGCAACTGGGGAGAGGTTATACCTTTGTTTCTACAGGAAACTAAAGCATGGTTCTCTTCAAAATTAATAAAGATCAAATTTGGTTGGGGAGACCTCCTGAAAACCTTGGTTACAGACATGAAGAAACCAAGAAAGACTATAGGACAAAGTGACATATAAGGCTGATCTCTCTACTAAGAGAAAAGCTCTGAGATTAGACAAGACATAATACATCTTGTTGGCTACGGAGTCTTCATGACTTATGATTACACGCAGTCCTTTCATATAACATGAATAGAGATTTATATCCCAGTTTGTTTGTACAGTTCAAAACAGACATAAAATTAACAGATGCTTTTTACCTGTTCAAACACATAACAAAAAAAAATCATCTTTAGCTGACTTGTGCACACTGTACATTCCATACTTGTGTTAATAGAGATATGTGTACATACAAACATATCTGTATTAAAAGTTTGTATGTTTTCAGAAAAAAAGAAGAACCAGATACCAATAAAGACAAGACAAACAGCTCAGGTGATCCAGCCTTTCAGAATCCTCTGTTGCAGTTTCTTCAAAATCTATACCCAGAACAACTTCAAAACTGCTAGCTAAGATAGTTCAACCTCACAGACTACTTCAGCCAGACTTCAGATAAGCCCTACATTTCCCCATCATACCATGACCAGACAACAGCTAGCTCTATCTTAATTTTCTCAGGGTCTCCTGAAGATGACTGTCATTATCCCCAAACAACAGAAAGCAGTCTAGAGAACATGAAGCCCACATTCCCAAGAGGTGGAGTACATGGTTATTGATCATTTGGTGGTCTATGGATGTTTGTTGTCATTTAGGGGGATTGATTATAAATTGTTACTGATCATTGTCAGGGAGAAAGCTAAACAAAGCAATATATAAAAATATATAGAAATATACAAATGATGTGATAAAAGGGTAGATTGTTGAGTTCAGTTTTGAACAACCACTAATCTCAAATATTTTACATTGGTATGGGTTTTTGTATATTTATATACATTAAGGTTATTTTGTTATACTGTATATATGTTTCTACTTCTGTTTAAGGTACTGTACCTATGCAACTCTTTAAAAATATTATGTAAACTTTATTCCTTAAAAAGCTCTTTAGGATAATAAAGAAAAATAGGTTAGTAGCTAGTTGTTTATAATAATCAAATTTATAGTCATACTAGGTATCTTTTCAAGGTCAAACAGAGATATATTGTAAATAGATAAATGGTCTTCAAACACTTAAAAGCCCTACAGATTATGACATTTAAGTGTTTTAATCACATAAGGCTTTTAATGACAATGAGAAGCATCTATTCCTGGCAGCACTTATCTACTTCAAAAAAGGATGATACGCACTGAAGAATCTCCACGTGGACTTTGCTTTTATTGTGACAAAGTTAGCCACTGGGCAAAAAACTGCCCTTGCCTAGACTGCTGACAGTATGATATCCACAAAAGAAGACAATTGCCAAACTTTGCCAAGACAAGGTAGGAGAGTCCTTCAAATACTTTTTATTTCACACACACACACAAAAATGTCTGTCAGATATTCTTGGCCTATAGCATGACTATTCAGGCAATCAGGTGTCCCTCTCATTTCTATAGTTTTGTAAGTTGTTTTCTCTGCACTTCCTTTTTACTTAGGTAATATTATAACCTTCTTGGGTCTCTGATGAAGGTAAAGATGAAAGAGTTATAGTTATAGTTTTCCTTGTTACTAAACTTAAAGAAAATACAAGAGAAGTATAACATGCTTAAGTTTGAAAGACATAAAAGATTAAATGGTTTATCTAAGAAACTGTTTTGAGATCTAAAAAGTTGTAGGTAGGTAAAACAAATTATTATAGAAAATGTTTTAGGTATAAAACTTTAAATTCATCAAGATGAGATAGGTAATAGAGCATTTTCTTCAAATTGCCAAATACATATGAACTGAACATTATAAATATAATTCTTACTTGATAATTGTTCTTATTGCATATAGTTCTATGTTAGAGTTAAAACCTTTCCTTTTTTATTTAGACAAAAGGGGAAAATGTTGTGGGATATTTGTACACTGTGTGAAGGTGTATTGCTGTGACTGGTGTAATAAAAAGCTGAGCGGCCATAGCTAGGCAGGAGGTATAGATGGGAAATCTAGGGAGAAAAAAGAAGAGGAGAAAGAATCTAGGTATGAGGAAGACACCAAGAGACATGGAAAAGAAACAGAAGGTCTGAGATGGAAGAGAGGTAATGCCTCATGATAGAATATAGATTAATAAAAAATAAGTTATAAGAGCTAATAGGACAAGCCTAAGCTAAGGCCAAGCTTTCATAATCAATAATAAGTCTCCATGTCATTATTTCTGAGCTGGCTACCCAAAGAAAAGTCCAATAATATATGCTTAAATAGCCAATGGATATTTTGACCTCTATGGCATCTGAAACAGAACTTATTCTTCAATTTCCATCCAGGATACTCAAATGATGTAGAACTTCTGGTTCAGGGAACTCTTGATTCAGACTATTCTGCTGTTTCTAACCACACTCCCTTTAGACAAGCATATCAAAGGGGACTATACATACTCCATTTGCATATAAGGTTCCCAAAAGAAGCCATGTCTTTCAATGCCTGCTCTTCTCAGCAATATCTAGGACCAGTTTCTTAGACTGGGTTCATACCATGGCTGTGGGAATCATTTTTTATTTTAAGCACTAACATACTCTTTAATGTCTATAGAAAAATGGCTGGCTTTTTTTCTACTCTTTCACAGCCTAATGCTATTTTATGATGAAAAGATAAGGAAGAGGGGAGCAGTTAATTCTTCTCTGCTTTTGGCAGTGGTCTTACACAGTCTCCAACTGATGTGGTTACATTCGTTCTGGTTTTATTTTTGCTCGTTTTCATCAGCGGGTGACAATAATATTTGGTACTTTAGATGTCTGGAGTACACTTGAATTAAAAACTATTTCTATCCTGGCAGTAAACTGAGAAATATATAAACCAAAGGAGCATCTTTGCTCGCACCACAAAAACGCATCCATTATGGAGTTTCTATGGAGTTAACAAGTCACTACTGAGACTCTCAAGTCTATAAATATTTACCAAGATCTTTAACGAGTGAGAGTGCTTCCCAAGATATGAAGGCTCCACCACCGTCATCCATGGCGCCCTGCCCAACATCCCAGCTGTCCAGATGTCCACTGACCAGTACAACCTATAATAAATAATAAAAAAGAGGAAAACACTGAGCAAGATAACATCAAAGAAGACATTCAAGTATTTTAAACATGAAGATCAAAAGTTTTATATTTGTGTTTTAAAAGACACATATTGTTTCTAGTGGGAAATATGGTACAACATTGGTACAATTCCAAATTCATCCTCAGAGTGGTGAAACCGCTCCCCTTGTGCCTCACTATCAATAATATAAAGGAATTTGTTCATTGATAAATGGTTTTTAAAATTTTTATCTTATTGCTTAAAGTCAAAATTCCTTTAAAAAGGAGCTCAAAGTTTTAACCATATTTTCAACTGGTTGTTGATTCTAGATCTTGATACTCAATAATCTTATCAAATCAAATTCAAATATAAACATGGGAGCAATAATTTATTTTTTTTAAATGATTGTGTTCTTTAAGTTATAAATTATTTTGGTGTTGAATAAATAAGACTTAAAACCTAGGTCTAATTGAAGAGATATTGCTATTTGTGTTAGGGTAATTATAAATAAATGTGGAGATTAAAAGTTTAAATTACTATAAATTTAAATGTTATTTAAAGGAACATCAGTGATTAATTATTTTTCAAAAAATGAAAGTGATTTCATTAGAACTAAAATAAGCCTTTCCTTCCATTACTGGTGATAGAATCCAAGGCCTTATGAGTGCCGGAGAAGTGCTAGACTGTTAATTCACATACCTAGATGCTAGTGGATTAATATGTATGCACACATCTACAACTATCCCCAAATAAAATGGTGCTATGTCAATAAAGTGCTGATATAAAAAATACCCTGGTCCCTATGCATCATATAATACACAAACATGGATCAGATAGATTACAGAGCTGGATAATGACTTTAGGGAAAACAGCTTTGTCAACTTAGAGTAGGCAACAGTTTCCTAACAGTTGCAAAAAATCATTAATCATAAAAATAGTAAGTTAGACTTTGCAAGAGTTATGAATATCTCCCCATCCAAGGAACTTCTATGAGAGTTAAAAGGTATTTTTCAGGGAGAAAAATCCATCTTTAATACAATAACAGACTTATATACATGTGTTGTATAAAGAATTCCCACAAAACAACAACAGTCAATTGACAGAAAAATGGTCAAAATACTCATACAGACAACTGACATAGTTACAGAAAAGATAAAAAAATGCCAATAACCATAGAGACAAAGTACCCAGGATCATTATCATCAAAGATAGAAAAACAGAACACATTAAATCTATAGCCATCAGCTAGGTAGCTAAAATGAAAATGTCAAAAAGTAGTTAGAAGGCAGCATAATTAAATTCTCAAACATTGTTGGTGTGGGGAGTTGTATATACAACCACCCTGGAAAACCATGTGACCTATGGACTGTGAACATAAATACATGCTATGACCCAGAGATCTTACTCCTAGTTATATGATGTATCCGTGTGTGTGTGTGTGTGTGTGTGTGTGTGTGTGTGTGTGTGTGTGCACGCGCGCTTTAACTATGATAGTTTTAATAACAATTTTAATAGCTATGTCCTCCTCTGAAAGGGAAAATATCCAAATGTCTGTTGAAAGTAAAATGAATAAATTAATTGTATTCTTGAGAGGAGCACCGCAAAACAATAAGAACAAACAAATACAACACATGATGAACAGCATGAAGAATTAAAGAAGCCAGATAAAAATCCCTATCTTCATAAAGCATAAGGACAAACAAAATAGGAAAGTGGTTCCCTTTGTCCAGGGGTGTGAGAATGGAAGGAGATTTTGTTGAGCTGCCATGCTTCTGATGTGGACACTATGCAGTGTACTTAACTCATACACTTAGCAGGTGTGAACTCTCCCTGGCAACATCAAACTCAACAACATTATTAGAAGTTCAGCATATTGATATGATGCATGGCAAGCTGTCAGAAAACCAAAGTTGAATCAATCTTGTTGATGGCTAACATGAAAATTCATCATTATCTTGTGGGAGAGCTGGGGCCTAAAATATCACTGAGACCTTTGTGCTGCCTGTTCACTGAGCAGCTGAAAGATCTCCCGGTGACTTACAGCTGACCCAGCCTAGTATGACTTCATTGTAGTCACAAACAAGGATAATGCCCCAGACTAATAAATGGCCATATAATGAACCCAAATGGATTGTTTCTAAGGGGGAAGCAAAAACAAAGCAAAAACAAAGAAAAAAAGAGCATGTTGCAATAGCAGAGTCTTCTGACTGAGAAAGTACTGCCATCCCAGAGAAGTCAGGGTGTGCTCTGTCACAGCCTCATGACCCAGGACCATTGTTCCAGTAAGGCTGCCATAGAGTAAAACACAAAAGATACTCCAATTAACTAACTTTTCTTTTAGTTCATTCAGGAGTAACCACCACATCAAGGCAGCCATCATTTTATATTTCTGAATTCTTCCACAATTACTGAGGTCATTTCATAACTGCATTTCTTTGTGTCTCTTACAAGCTTCCACTCTCCAGATAGCAATTACCACTTACATTAGCAGTCATGACAGGAAAGATTGCTTGGAGTAGTAAAAAATTAAATTATATACTATACGTTCAGACCTTTGCCACAGTGCTATACAAGAAAAAAAGATATCATTTTGATTGTGAGAGTTTTAAAACATTTTCACATA
This sequence comes from Phodopus roborovskii, assembly GCF_943737965.1. NCBI lineage: Eukaryota > Metazoa > Chordata > Mammalia > Rodentia > Cricetidae > Phodopus > Phodopus roborovskii. Next base: position 16,009,677 of record NW_026126567.1, on the reverse strand, counting down.
ATAAAATGTTGGGGCCCACAATCTGAAACTTAAAAATTCACTACCTATTTTAATATGGTAATGACAAAATTACCTCTAAATAGTAGCATTTGAAAAACAAATTTGAAATTCTCTCATTGCAAAAGCTTCTACATACATGTAGAAAACAGCAGTGAAAATTTCATTCAAAATGGTACCAGGCCAGTCTTTAACATTCTACTGCAGCCTAGAAGAAAACCACCCAGAAAAATACACAAACTCCCAGGGAAGCTGAGAGCCTGTCCTGGGCCATGGTCAGGCACAAATGAACATTTATTGCAATAAAGTTGGATCTGATTTAAGCAAGCAAAACAGAAACAGACTGCCTAGAACATTAGTAAACTCAAGGTTCATGGTTATTTAGCACCTGGCAAAGGGGAACATCATCCCTTCATCCTAATCCCTTAAAAGCATAAACAGCTAAGAAAGAAAAGTTGGGGTACCTCCCATCATGTGCTGCCACCTTAGAGTTGGGTAGAGCTCTAAGAACCTCTTTCCCTCAAATGACCTTTCCATTACCTTCTCTTCTAAATACATCAACAAGTAAGAGGCATTGAAAACAACAAAAAATGGCTATAGCAGCCAAAGAAAGACAATAGGAAGGAAGGGACATAAAGAGTCTGGTGACCTGAAATGTGAGATGTGCTCTCTGTGAAGCACAAGTTACCATACCTCTAGTGGCTACTGGAGGCTTGGGCCTGAGTGCAAAGCAGCCTGGGGAATTAGACTGATAAGGTGTAAAGCCTTGCAGCCAGCTGTGGCTCTGAGAGTGGAAAAGGATGGAATTAGGAGAGAAGAACACAACCTCTTAGGGTATTGTCATGCTCTGAGACTCTAGGTCCAAATGGATTTTCCTGATTAAAAGATGAACAAGAACACGAACAAAAACAGAACAAAGAGTGGTCTGCGAGGCAGTATATTTTTATGAAAATGCTCTAATATGCACTATCAGGGAAAACATCAGGGTCTTTAGCTGTTATGCATGATGTCCTACAATTTCATCAAGTCCTCACTATGTGTTATAGATGCAGAAATAAGCAAATATTCTGTTGTAAGTGAGTCACATTCTGGAGGAAAAGACAAAAAAGAAGAAGTAAATAACTATTATAAGTACAGTTTTATATGGTGTAAAGGCAAAGCTGTCATGATGACAGGCACAAATCTGTGACCTAAGTCCTGGGAGGCTCAGGCGGGTAGATTGCCAGTCTGAGACCAGTTGGGCTACACAGGAAGTCTATGTTGTAAAACAATAAAGAGAAATGGAGAAGGAAAGATGGGGACAGGGAAAGGGGCAGACAGAGAAAACAGAGGTATAGTGGCAGGGACTGGAAATGTTGTGTGTAGGGGGGTGAGTTCTCTCCCCAAGGAGATAGCATTTGAATATGGAGACTGCTGTGGTTTGAGTAAAAATGGCCCTCACAGGAGTGGCACTATTAGGAGGCATGGCCTTGTTGGAGAGGTGTGGCTTTGTTGGAGGAAGTGCGCCACTAGTGGGTGGGCTTTGAGGTTTAAGATGCTTAAGCCTGATCAGTGTGTCACAGTCACATTCTGCTGCGTGTGGATCCAGATGTGGAACTCTCAGCTACCTGTCCAGCACCAGATCTGCCTGCACACCACACGGCTTCCTGCCATGGCAATAACTGACTAAACCTCTGAACTGTAAGCCACCCAATTAAACGTTCTTCCTTTAGAAGAGATGCTGTGGTCGTGGTGTCTCTTCACAGCAATAGAACCCTAACGAGGATGGAGACCTAAAATTCTAAGCGGCTCGGGAACACATGCAAAAGCTCTGAGTGGAAACAGGGGCAGCAGGTTTGAGGACCGATGATCTGGTGTGAGGACAGCAGGGCAACAGTAGCTGCTGGAACGACGTGCAGGCTGTGGAAGACACACAGACACGCACGCCACAGAGGGGAATTCTAGAGGGGAAGACAGATGTATGCGCTGAAACTAATTCATCCAAAGTCAGTTTTATGAGGGAAAACCAGTCAGCCTTAGGAAAATGGACTTCCCTGACAACAAGGAAAGTAAAATAATCCACAGAACCACAACTTGCTGAAAAACATAACTTCATTTTGACCAGGAGGGTTAAATCTCGGGGGATAACATGGACCTTCAAGGAGAAATGAAATTGCATGTCAGGGGAAGTTGGAAAAGCAGGAGCAATGGAAATGCCAATCAATGTGTGTGAATGTGGGTCGGCACAAGCATCTAGAACCCCCGCAACCCCACGCAGAAGTGTTAGTGTTCTTAGTCACCGCTCCATGGCTGTGAAGAGACTTGCTTACAGTTTCAGAGGTTTAGTCTTTTATTATTATGGCAGGGAGCACAGAGGCATGATGCTGGAGAAGGAGCTGAGAGTTCCTCATCTGGATCGGTGGGCAGCAGGAAGAGAGAGAGCCACTCCGCCTGGCTTGAGCTTCTGGGGCCTCAAAGGCCATCCCCCAGTGACACACTTCCTCCAAAAATGCCACGCCTCCTAATCCTTTCAAATAGTGCCACTCCTTAAGCATTTAAACGTGTGAACATATCGGGACCATTCTTAGTCAGACCATCACAATTAGGCACCCATTCTCTAGATCTTCCACACAGGCCTCCATTTGGTGATCCCAAGAGAGACTAGGTTCAGGGAAAAGCCCCAGGAAGCTGCTTCAATGGCAACGGGACATGGGTGCTTCTGGAAGGCAGGCCACAAACACACTTCCAGAGTCTTCTTTGTATAAGGTAGAAAATGGTCCTGACCGTCACTTCTTGCACAGACTGGGGGCTATGCATGGAGCCACTAGAGCATACTTTCTTCCCTGCAATGGCATGAAAGAGGACATCTGTAGCTCTGGGGCACACAGAGCTCCCATGTCCAGGGTGCCACAAGAGCAGGCTGAACAGATCTATGTCTCTGCTGTAGGAAGGCAGAGTATGGGTGGGACAGTGAAAAGGGAAGAAATACTGAAAAGCCGACTCTTGAGCTCAGACACACAGAAAGGGGAAAGAGGGACAAGAAGCCACCCTTTCCAGAGCAGACGCCTGATGCTGAGTGACCAGCAGACTGAACGGCTTGCATCCGGGGAAAGGTGTAAGCAGAAAGGTATGTGGTAAGGTGCGGACAGGCAAAGGGTGCAAAGAGCCAAGGGTGAGGCTAGGACACTGGGTCCACTCCCCCAGCAACCCAGATCCAAAGCTACAACAGAGGACCTTCAGCTTGCAAAGAATGTGAACACCCAGGTTAAGAACAGAGACTATTCCAAACCTAACTGTACAGAGTAGATCTGTTTAACCCTTTTCCTACTGATGGCCACAGAATAGAAGACAGTGTGTTATGTGATGCATAGACAATGTTAACCTCAGGTTCTTCTGGTCTCCTACACACGATATCTAGTATCTGATAGAAAATGGTGAAATACAAACTAGGCAAAAAATAAAATAAAGCAAAATACAATAAGACCCACTGTCAGGACCAGACACAAATATCACTGAGACAGGTTATTAGACAGATTGCTTTAAAATATAAATAAGATGTCTGTAGAGCTAATAAAAAAGATGGGGGATTTCATTAGAAATGTCAAGACTATAATACTAAACTATACATGTTTGAAAATCACAACATATTTATAGATGACTTAGTATTTAAATGTTCATGTTAAAATCCAAACTTGCATTATCTTTATTGCTTTATCAGAAATAGAAGATGTTTTAAAAGAAGGTACAATCTGGTTGTACTTCAATGCCAACTTTACTGAATTTGGAATCACCACAGATATGTCTTGATGAGAATTTTCAGCGATGTTTAATTGCGGAGGGGAAGTCCCGTCCTCAGTGTGAGTGGCACCATCTCATGACTGAGGCACCAAAGCCAATAAAACCAGAAGAAGGTGAAGGGCAGAAGAGACATGATATTCTCCTTTCTCTACTTTCTGGTCGGTACCATTTATCAATCTGTCCCTGACATTTATGCCAGGACATATTCCATCCCTCTAAACTCAGAGCCAAATAAAACCTTCTTCTGTTAAGCTGCTGCTTATTAGGTATATAGTTGCAACAAAAAGTAACTGATAGGAAATTTGTACCAGAGTTGGCTGGGTTATTGCTATGACAAACTGATCAAGTAAATTGTAAACACTCAAACTGACTTACAGGCAAAATTTGGAAAAGTTTGGACCTGTTGGATACATAATATTTAGAATGTTATCAATAGAGCTTAATGAGCTATTCTGGTGAGATAACTTGTGGTGTGGAATACTGTAAAGTTAAATGTAGAGAGAAGCCACATCTCACAAGGTTCCATGTGGAAGAAACATTGTACCAGAAATAGGTGAGAGACAATTGTGTTACAATATGACAAAACAACCCCAGTGAGGTTTACGTGTTTAAGTGAAAAACACATACTAATTTGTTTTTTGGAAAAAGTTCATGACAATATAGATACAGGCTGTGGCTGTTGCTGTTCACTGTTTCTCCTCTGCTCTGTGGCTACAGAGAGCATAATAATAAGAGAAAGATACATTTTGGTGAGAAAGGAGGAGTAAATGATCTTAAAGCTGCAGGCAGCCATAGAGAACAAGACATTGTGGAAGTTAAGACAAACCCTCCCACTTTGCACTGGGACAATAAGAAAGGTGCCTTGAAGTCAAGTCCTACCCATCAAAGACCCCAGCTGGTAAAAATACACATATCAAAGGATGATAAGACTGAGTATGCTGGTGATTGGGCTCTCTGCTTTCCAAAAGCAACTGCCTAGGGATGCATTTTCTCAGGTTTAGCCACCAAAGTGTGTGCAGAAGCCACTATATTTGTAGAAGGGGCCCCACCGATTCTTGAGGAGGCAGGAAAACAGGCAAGCTTTATCCTCATCTCATGGTACTGCTTTTTCAGGATGCAAAATTCAAGAGTTGTCTGATCATGAAGGCTTGGACCAAGGCAACTGAAGGCCACTGAAGCCAAGTAATCTATGGAAGAGTCAGGTTGTCTTATGTAAGCTATGCAGGTATTTATCTAAACCTGGTCATACTCATTGATCAACTATCAGTAGTAGGGTGCTCCTGTGGACAGCAATTATGTTCCATTTTAAGAATACACTGCCCAATCAGAAGTCAGAAATATACTTACATCTTTTTGCTTTTGTGGTTCATTTGAAGATGTTTCATGCTCCTCGGTTTATTTTTATGAGGTATATTTCAAGGCTTTGCAGGAGTCTCGGGGCTACAAAAGTTGAACACTGACATATTTGCAGTCCCAGGAAATCCTCGATTTTACATCAACAAAGATAATTATGTGTTTGAAAACTATGATCTACTAAAAATGAAGAGAAGAAATAAGGCCAAGGGTTACTGCTATGGCTATCATGTTCTTTTGGCTGCTTCACAATAGATTATGTGGAATATACTTTGGGTTTATTTTCTTTAATATGTAATCCTTTACTTGACAGCAAACTAAATCTGCCACATTATGCCTACACATGTAAGTGTAATGAGGGCGCTTAGCGATTTATCCCTACCTGATTGACATGGGCAAGTTAGGAGTCTTCTCTAAAGGGTGTTTCCTTATCTGTGGAGTGAGAGTCATAAAATAAACTTATTTGTGAAGTCTGTTGTAAGAGTTAAATGTGATGATGATTTATCACCATCATAGCGCCTGGTACAAATATAAACTCCTTAAATGTTGGCTCATATTGAATTTGCTCTAATTATATCAAGATGGCCTCAGAAAATTGCATACAATTCTCTCTTGGAAAGATTCCCTTGGACTTTTGTAGTATACACATAGATTCCTACACATTGCTTCACAAGGCAGTAGTTCACCATAGAGTTCTGTGTGCTGCAGGTTTGAAGCACAGAGAATATCATCACAAGCACATGCTATTTAGAAATGTGACAAATATTCTAAAAATGTTGTTTGCGGAGCCCAATTTAAAACAGCATGAATTGATTCCATTTGAAAACACCATGTGCTATGAGAGAGCTAGGTTACATTCTCATTTGTATCATGTATTTGCAAAAGGTGAAAATCTTTAGCTTAAGCAATGACAAACAGTTGTCCCTCAGGAACCCTGGAGTTTCTAGGTAACTAAGAAGCACTAGGTTTAAACTAGCTTCCACCATGCATCTGAGGTTCATTTCTTGTGATTTTGATGGTGCCTGTTTCAATTTAGATTGCAGTAACAGAGCTGATGACACTGGGCATGGCATGGCTGCCTCTAGCAGGGCTTGACTACAGGGAGAAATCATCAAAGGCTTGGCAGAGTTCATGGAGAAATGAGAAGCCTGAGCTGGTATATAAAGCATTTCCTGATACCACATTTGGGTACCTTGTGGAGTAGAGACATTGCTAAGAATAGAGATTGAAAAAGAACGAGGGATTTTTATTGTTATTTCAGACATATATGGTGCAATGTTGTTTAAGATCAAAGAAGATGCAATGGCCTGTGAAAGGGGCCGTTTTATCTGTTTCAACATGAGATCTAATCATTTATAACTTAAGATCTTCAACAAACTGAAATAAGGTAAGAGATGTCACAATGTTGCCTTTGAACTCTTTTTTCCTGCAGAGTGAAGATCACATAGGTTTTAGAGCTCTCCCTCTGCCATTGACTGGGAACTCCCAGGCAGCCCTTGAACCATCTGGGCCCCTATTTCTTCCTATTTTCTTTTCTTTTCTTTTCTCTTTCCTCCCTCCCTCATTCCCTCCTTCCCTCCCTCTTCCTTCCTTCCTTCCTTCCTTTCTTTCTCTCTTCTTTCTTTCTCTCTCTCCTCCCTCCCTCCTTCCCACCTGCCCACTAGACTGCCTACCTTCATTTCTTTTGTGGAATGGTTTGAAGACAGGGTTTCTTGGTACAACAGTCCTAGCTGTGCCACTACCACCCAGCTATGTTCCTTGAAAAGTAGACGTTAACAACTGTCCTCGTTGCTACTGCAACAGCCATCGCTCAGTGAAGCACTTGGAACTGGGAGGACGTCCTATTCATCTGGTTTCAAAATCTGCTTGAGCTTTTAATCTGTGTTATCATTATCGAAATGCCTGCCCAACAGATATGGTGTGTGTTGTTATTAATGTGGCTTTTTCTAAGAGAACTTCTCAAGCTGCTGGGGGACAAGAAACAAACTGGGGTGGGAGGTAGCTAGGACCATGCCTAGGAAAAGTTTAAAAATGCAAAGCCTGGCATCTCCAAGTTCTAATAGACATCTACTGGGTAGAGGAGACAAGGGGGCTTTGCACCACAGCATTCTGCTTGGAAACACCAACTCCCTCATGGCAAACATCTTTCTATTTCCTTCACCCACATCCTCGCAGGCCTGTAAAACAGTAGTGTGAACTCAAGCTGATTTCCCTGTTTAGTAATAAAGTATGACTCAGAATCCATCTGGTTTATTCTTTTGAAGAAAACATTGTTCCCTCTTGTGATCACTGCACACTTAAAATCCATTTCCCAATAATTACTCCAACCTTTATCATTTCAGTGACACAAACCTATTGAAGAAGTCTACTTTCAACTACTGTGTAATGTAACTCACTTTATCTCAGTGACCAGAATAAACATGAGCACATTTTTAAAAGATTGACCTTTACTATGGTCTGCAAAGGTCAGAACTATGGGCAAGAAATTAAAGCCAGAAACAAAACATGTCTTAAAGAAGAGACTTCTGGTCAACATGTTTGCACAAATTTACCCTTACTGCTCCAAGCATGTGGCAAATAGAATGTAATAATAAAAATGAAAAAACAAAAGGCCACCATTTGTTTCCAAGAAGCAGAGAAGTCTGACTTGGCACCAAACCCACTTGAGAGCAGATGATAAGCTGGGTGAAGGTGAGGAAGGGTTCTTCTACACCCTCTGAAAGTTCTCATATTTACCTTGAAACCTTCTGTGATGCAGTCTTAAATGTATAGGGGCCATTAGTTACTGTAAGACTAAAAGGAGTATGTACTCGCCAATTCTATGCTTCTAGTGTGGTTGCTGTATTTGAATCTTATATATCCAAATCTCTCTCTGTGTGTATGTATTTTTAATCCAAGGCATTTAGAAGATACTGTGCCAATGTAGATCCTGCCACAGAAACTGGTTTAGCATGATTTAACCCTGGATTTCTGAGATATTTTATCCATGCTTTTAACAAGCATTTACCAAACCACGGTGGACTGGAGACAGAGTGACGCATATGCCACAGAAGTCCTCTAGCCAAAGGATGGTGGACAAGGATAACTCTAGACAATGGGGACTGCAGTGAAATCCAGTGATGTGCCAGAGACATAGGACTAGGTGGCTAAGAAGATAAAACCTGAGTTGAGGTGGGAAATACTCGAGGCGTCACGGATACTGGCTGAATTTAGATTTGGAAATTATGATGAGCATGCTAATTTAAGAAAAAAATTAAAAACAACCAAAAGCTAAAATCTAGAAATGCTGAAAAAGAATGCCTTCTCTTGTAGCAAATTGCAATAAATTCAATTAAAAAAAATTGCCCAGGAAAGATTCAACATAGCAAACTAAGATGTGATTTTTCAGAACTATTCTTCTAATCATGGACAATCATTGACTAATTTTGCTTTTGAAAGGAAAATAATCTGTGTATCTAATTATTATAGCAGTTCTGTGGGAGGGGGCCAGAGAGAAGGATAGTTCTGGAGGAGAGGGGCCTGCCTATCAAGAACAGCAGGGATGTGACTCTGGTACCAAGCAAGAGGGCCTGGTGGAATAACAGGGAACAGGGTGCAGATGTGACATTTTACAGAGCTGACAGAAGGCTAACAAATGGGAAACAACCTCAAGCTGAGCAATGCATGCCATTGGTGGCATCCATGGGCCAGCAGGGCCCATGGATTCTATGCTATGTGAAACAAGTTGTCACTGCTCTCAGACAAGTCCCTTTGGTCGATACCCCTTGTACCATCTGTGAGTAGAGATCTGAGAGTAGAGTAACAGTGTGGAGACCTTCCTCAAGAAGAGATGCTATTTAGGAACAAGTAGAAACCAGTTGACGGAGGATTCGCACCAGGCGGACACGATGAAACGGAGACGATCAAACACAGCAGAAGCGGAACCGTGTTTTAGTCAAAAGCAGAATTAGTATATCTGTAGTGCAGATTATTTTACAGAACTGGGAGTACTTCCAACTTCAGGCCTAACTTGAAAGAGGTGATAAGTTGGATATAAATACAAAAACTAATCATGCTACTAGGCATTCAGAAACTGCTCAATCAAACCTTTTATGGGATGGCACATTCTGACTAAGTCAACTTCCTGATTAGCTAGATTAGATTTTATTTTTTTAAACAGAGTTGTCACTCTTCATCACAAGGACCAGCTAAGATCAATGGAACAGTACAGATGGTTAGCTCAAAGTGCATGTGTGCATATGTGTGCAGAATACTTAAGAGTGTTACAAATGGTGTATCCCGACAGCAGTAGCCCCGAGAACCATGAAACACGCGTAGCGACTGAAAGTGAAGGGTTACGAACTTACGTTTTCCTCTGCCCACCCAACATCCTCATAAACATTCCCACTTTCACTCTGTGTGCTTTCTACCTCTGTCAATCCTTGCTGGACTGGAGCAGTTTGCCTCCAAGAGGGCAGGATCCAGGGTTGCCTTGACCATCATTCAACCTTCACTGCCTTAGGGTACCCAAGAGTTAGTCTCCAGCCGCCCCTGCTCTTTCTGTGGGATGGCAGAGGTGACATCTGTCTACATTTGCTTAAAGCAGTCTCATTCTATAAGCCCAGAACCCAGCAGAGAAGCTCTCTATAAGCAATATAATAAAAGCGCCAGGATGTAGAGTGAGCCTTTTGTCCTCTCACTACAGCTGGAAGGAAGGAGGATTTTACACCATTCAGGAAGCACAGTCTATGGAAGGAAGAATTCATTCGAGGTAGTTTCCTCTATCAAGGCCACTTGAAGAGGTTGGGGAAAAAGTAAATATGCCAACACTGTAACCTTTCAAAAGTACAACTATTGAAAAAAGAGCACATTGGTAGTGTGCTGTTCAAATATTCTAAAACAATGAGTAGCTTGACATTTTTCAAACAAATATTTTAAAACGCATGTCCACATGTGTGCTGGAAATTAATGCCATTTGTTCAACAATAATAGACTTGATTCATATTCACTCTCATACAGTGGATTATATTTTCTGATTTCATTAAACCTTCAAAAGGTTACAGCTGGCTGACATATGAAAAGCTCTACACCTCCAAAAGAGGAAATTTGCACCAGGCCCTTGGTTATATGATTACTCCCCAGAAGAGATGGAGGAGCAGAGAACTGTGTTCCTTCCCCTCACTGATTACACATTCAAGCCAGATGACAGAAGCAGTGCTCACAAACATGAGCTTGAGCATAGGGACTGCGGAGTCCCTGGAGAGGAGTCCTTTGCAATTGAGTCTTGGGGGCCTGGATCTGCAAGCCATAAAATGCAAAGCTGGTGGGCACCACAGTGGGACCATGTGTGCACTCTTGCCTGGTGACCTGGGGATGTGCTTACCAAGACACAATTCTGGATTCGGCAAACAATATCAAATGCCATTCTGTGGTTTCCTTTTTCAGATTGCTAAAAACAAACCAACAGACCAGATCTTCAAAAAGGTGTTTCCTGGGTGTGACAGAAGGGCTATGTGACTCTAGAGGGATTAAAGTCGGACTTGAAATACGCTTATCAGCTTGCTTGAATCAGGAAACTACTGCTTGACCATGCCCAAACCGCATCATGGTCAATGAGGGTTAATTACAGGGCCTTTCCTCAGTAAGGGCTTTAGCAGACCTTCCCTCTTGAAAGCTTCAGGGACACAAATGACCAAGGTAGTGCTGAGTGACAATGAAAGCTGTGAAATTAACCGCAGTATACACCAGAGATTGAAGTGATCGCGCTAGCCTCCTTTCTGAAAAGCTTCATAGCGTTTTGGAGTTGTGTTCCTCTGATGCCTCTCGTGTATTTATTTCCTTTCTCTTTTGAAAATGGAAGCTTCTGCCCACTACTAGTCTCCCCGATGATTTCATCTTAACATACAAACCTGGAGGGAAGTCCACGATGCTGCTTTCTCGCTGTGAGGCATCAGATATGTCACTTAACTGCCCTGTGCCTTCGTTTTCTATCTATGTAAGGGAAATAATCACTCTGAAAGCATTAGTGGTCACGACAGCTGAATATGGGGACAAGGCCTGAAGCATAGTGGCCAATTATAAATGATCTTCATTTTATTATTTCAGTCATGGCTATACATTATATGCAAATAGGTATCACCTTGATAGGTAGAGGGGGGAATCGTTTCAAATTTTTGATAATTTGCCTCTGGGTTCTTCATCTTTTCTAATTAAAATTCCTGCCTGGAAGTATCACTTATTCTATGCTGAAGTGCTAGAGGGCTTTCTGGGTGAAGGTCTGTGTGTATCTGAAAGGCTAGCTGCTGACTCCAGCTCTCTGTCATTCAAACTACTGGACCAGAGGGAACTCTCCAGAAAGTCGTTTCCAGTAAATAATATACCTCTAGTTCTCTCGGATAGAGTTCAACAGGGTTATCCAAAAGTACATCAAAGGAATTCCTCACTTCTGCTCACATTAAGGTTACATTAAAAGTTGCTTTGTGAGGGGGAAGGGGGAGGAATTCAATTGGTATTGAGTGTAGCCTCAAAATCATCTACGCTACCCACATAAATGCAGGTTGCCAGGTTCTACCCCAGATGTACTGAATCAGAATATAACCATGTGTCCCAGGAGGCTACATTTCTATTGAGTATCCATATACCTGCTATATTACTAGAACCACTCCAGGAAGCCCAGCCCAGGAAACGGGGATGGTCCCCAAACCCATGCTGTTGGTGATGGAACTTCTGGGTTGGCTGGCAGAGTGGCAGGCTATTTGATCTTGTTCACCTCTTTCATAAGCCCAGGGTCCTTTTGTTTATTTGCTTGCCATACCCATACTTAGCCTCAGTCAGTGAGTACAACCCTACAGACCATGATGGGACCAGAGCAAACCACTGGGCAGAGCAGGGTACCCCAAGATTTTGGCTCTAAGAATGATCTCTGTGTTGATCCCTTCCTTAGTGGGACATCTAGCAAGAGTATCCAGTTTCCAATTAGGAAATAGCCAAGGGACCTCAGGCAAAGGCTGTAAGCAGTTCAGTCAACTCAGAGCCTGTTTTAAGCAATGAGGTTTAAGGAACATGGCAAATGTGTATCAGGCAGTTTCCTGGGAGTCATTAAGTTGTAAACAGTCCATGCACAGACATGCTATTTCAGGTTCTAATAATGAGAAAATCCAAACTGTTTCTATAAATTGTAAGTCTGATTCAGACACTGCAAAATAGTCTTCTTCGCTAAAGAAAAGTGAAGCTGGCAAGAACACGAATAAACATTCTAGCACAGACATTTCCATGAGAGAAACCCAGTAGCGAACTACATGGCTGGGCATCTTCCTCTTCGAACATTAACTGCTCGTTTTCTCTCTTTATCAGCTCCTTTTCACACTTCTAAATCTTAGAAAATGAAAAGAAGTTACAGTTGGCTCCGAGCCATGCGAGATGACCCAGTGCACAGCACATGCAAAGCTGTACCAGTGGTGCTCACCCCATCACCGAGAAGCACAGAGAACAGGACAGATTTTCCCTCCAGGAGCTTTAGAGTCAGCCATGCTCATGGCAGGTATGGAAAGGAAACATCACCTCTTGCAGGACTGGAGTGTCGGTCTCAGAGTGACTTGGTGCACTCTCTGGTATCCCACAGCATTAGCTAGCAAACCCTAATCTATCCATCTACTCCTTCTACAGAAGCTCAATAACAACTCATTACTGCTGGCAACAAAACACCATGCAGTGTTAAGCCACAATGTCATGCTTTGGGCAGGAGCTTACAGAAAAACAAAACAAAGCAAAGCAAAACAAAACAAAACAAAAAAACAAAACAAAACAACAACAACAAAACAACTCTCTGCAGAGTGCTAACTGGGACATTATTATATGGGCAGTTCAAAGTCTGAAGCTGATTTACAGGCTAGCCAGCCAAAGCGGAAGATTAAAGAACTAGGCACTCAGGCAAATTCAGCTGGGCTGTGGCATGCAAATAAAGTTGACAAATGAGAAAAACAGCAAGGTTACAATGGAGAGCATGAGGCTATCATGAGTTCAGCCAATCCCAGCAGCTCATTAAAAGCAGTTCTCTCCCTATCCTACTGAGTCTGTTTCCTGATTTGAAAGTTACATAACCCTGAGGAAGCAGGGCCCCAAACCCCAACCATTATCCACACTCTGTACAGCTAACCACCGAGCATCAAAATAATCCTACTGGAGAGGGCTCAGGGCGATTTTATAAGTCTTTGTGTTTCCATTAATGTGAATCTCTCAGCTTTTCTAGGTCAGAGGAACACTGGGTGATAACCAGCTGTTGCTTGTGTGAAAGAGTAAAGGCTGGCTCACTGTAAGGACCTGAGGCCACTGCCAAAGACTTAAAGAAAGCCGACGGAGTATTTGAGAGAATACAGGAGGTAATCTTAAAAAAAAAAAATGTTAAAGGAACTGATGGGCTACTTTTTCCTGAAGGAATCAATCAAGAAATAACATGCAGTACTTAATCATCAAAGATTAACTCCAGTACTAAAACATAGATTAGTTGCTAGAATGGAAAACGTTTTGTAGCATTGATTCATTCTTTCATTTAACAAATGCCCACTAGTATAATCTATGAGGACTGACCTACACCCAGAAAATATGGATGCTGGGTTTCTCCCTTCTGCACTTCAGGCGCCCAGTGATGGGGACGTCCTTCTGTATATATGTTTCTCTTTTTGGTTGATGAATAAAACACTGTTTGGCCAACAGTCAGTAGAGGCAGGAAGACAGGCAGGAGTAGGAGATGAGGAGAATGCTGGAAAAGGGAGGCAGAGAGAGACTGGAAAGAGGTGCTATGTAGCCAAAAGGTGTAACAAGTCTGGACATTCTCCTGTAAGCCAAGACCACATGGAAATACTTAGATCAATAGTAATGGGTTAATAATTAAGACAGAGCTAGCCAGTAAGAAGGCCTAGTCATTGGCCAACAGTTTTATAATTAATATAACATCTCTGTGTGTTTATTTGGGGCTGAAGAAGGGCGGCACCTGCTGGGACAGAAACCTCCAGCAACAGTCCTGTGTCTTCCATGACATCCCCCTGAAGGCTACAAAGTCATAACTCATTTGTATTTGTTTTCTACACTAAGTTTCTAGCTAGTTACTGAATAAAAATATAAAGGATAGAAAGAAACTAGGAGAGAGGTAAAAGAGGATGGATTTATCTTTCCAGATTCCCTTATAGAACTGTTAGTTTGTACCTGCCTCTGTGTAAGCCAACTTCTCCCTATGGCCTCAATCCAAACTTCCAATCTTGTGGACCAGGATTTACATACGTCCTATCAGATTCACATTGATTTTCAAATTGAAAAGAATTAGAAGATTCATTTGGTAGATTTCCATGTCTTTAAGTACCTGGAATATATTTAAAATGTGCCATAGTTAATGTAGGAGAACAATATTGGAAATAAAAGAGGTCAAGAAAAGGAAAAGTATATATGTGTGTGTGTGTGTGTGTGTGTGTGTGTATGTCTATATACTTTTTTCTTATTTTACATATCGATCCCAGTTCCCTCTCCCTCCCTTCTTCCCTCCCATTCCCCCCCATCCCATCCCCCCACTCCATAGGGAGGGTGATGCCTTCCAGGAGAGATCAGGAAACGACTTTTTTTTTTTTTTTTTTTTTTTTTTTTTTTTATAGTGACTGCTATTTTCTTGAGGAACGGGCCAGGTTATTATGTTTATTATGTGGGGCCCTCATTAAGCTCTCACTTGGCATCTCTGCACAGAATACTAGTGATGAAAAACAGTGAAGATGCCTGAAAATGCCAAGCGGCAGAGAGGGCAGGGGCAGCCAGAGATCTTCCACACTTCTGGTGGGAATTTAAGTTGGCACATCCATGGAAAAAATGGCTTGTAATTACAGAACAAGGCTCAATATTCATAAATTCCATGACCCGGGAATTCTACTCCTAGGCATATGCTCCCAAGGTCTCTTTCATGCATGTTCCAGAAGGCAGAGACAGAATGCGTGGTGGTATCTTGTTTATACTCTAACAAACAAAGCTTGCCTGAAGATGAGAGGGCAGAGCTAGCCATTAGCTAATCATAGAGGTCTGGAGGTCTGTACAGACAGACAGGAGGCAATATGGCTGGGCAAAGAGGAAGTGTTAAGGCCAGAGGAGACAGGCGCTCGCTCACTCTCTTTTTGGCTAGGAAGTTGAGTAGCTAAGTGGCTGTGGCTTACTCCTTCTTCTCTCTGATCTCTCAGCATATTTTCCCTATATCTGACTCAGGGCTTTTATTATTAAGACCTGTTAGAACTCATGCTACAGAAATGTTCATAAACAGAATCTCTTGAAACTGCAAAGTCTGGAAAGAACCCCAGTGGCCCAGGAAGGTACACTGTGGCATGTTCACATGGGTAGCCTAAGCTTAGAAATAAATCATGTTTATTTGCACACAGCAAAATAGATGCAGTATTTAAAGCAAGTGCAGAAGGTAGTAGTAATTGCAGCGATGGTTTTATAATGCTTTCAAAAGGTAACAATATGCAATATATCATTTAAAGGCACACAGATATGGAAAAAATTAGCTTTAAACCTATACAAGGGCTTACAACCTCCCCAAATTCAGATTGGTGGGTACACGAAAAGAGGGTACAAAAGATGAGTGGGGAGGACTCTGATGCAGGATCGACAGGGGTGATCTACTCTGCTCCCAGGCTCAGGAGGCTGGCCTGCAGACTGAATCCCTGGGGCTTCCTCCGCTTAGCTTCCGTTGGGCTCAGACAATGGGGAGGAGATTGACAGGAGGGCACTGTCTCCACTCACTTCTCTCCGTTGTCTGCAAGAAGTCCCAGCACGTGCTGCAAGGCCCTTCTTCAGGGTCCCACATCCTAGTCTATGAATACATGCTCGCCGTGCCTTCCCTAAGCCCTCCCCACACCTTGCACACAGCCCTTTTATTAAATCTACCTTAAGTGAACATAATTTGAGTGTATAATGTGTTTCCTACCAGGACTCCTGAAGCAGTAATCTATGGCTAGGATGACATAAATAATAGAGTCAAAAGATATGCAAATGAACTGACAGGGTATGGGCATTGCCAAGGACAACACCCACACAGCTCATATAGTGTGGAGAAGTCAAGCTGGTGCCTGCCTGGAGGCTTCATTCCTACATTCTTGTCTCTTCATCTCAGGAAGGCTAAGGAGAGAGAAACCTGTACACCAACCCGATCACAAAACCCTTGACCTGCAATCTGTCCTGCCTGCATGCAGTTATGTGTTGTGTCAATGGTGGCAAAGAACGTGTGTGTGTGGGAGTGGCCAACCGATGTCTGATTTAACTTGGGGCCCACTCCACCAGTCAGAGCCCATGTCTGACATCCTCAGGATGGATGCTCAGAAATTAGAGACAAGATACTCCAGAGATTGAGGGTAGAACCAAACAGCAATGGTCTATAAAAGCAATAATAAGAATGTCAAAACAAAAACAAACAAAAAATCAATGAGATGGTTCCTAATGATACTGTGCTATACTCATAGACTGATGCCTTGTCCAATCATCATCAGAGAGGCTTCCTCTAGCAGCCAATGGGAGCAGAAGCAGAGACCCACAGCCAAAAATTACACAGAGAGACTCATTTCGAGGTCTTTATCAGGTCCCCTCCTCGGAGCTTAGGAAACCCCATGGAAGACTGTAGGAGTCAGAGGGGAAGGAGGAGAGGAGAACACGTTCCACTGAATCAGGCAAGTGGGCATATACAGGCTCACAGAGACTGAAGAGGGAGGCGCAGAGCCTGCAGGAGTCTTCACTACGTCCTGTGTATATGTTGTGGCTGTTAGCTTGACGTTTTTTGTGGGACTCCTAGCTGCCGGTACGGTGTGTCTTTGAGTCATTTGCTTGCTCTTGGGACTCGTCTAGCCACGGTGTGAGGGCTTTTCGCCTTATTTCTTTCTTTCTTTCTATCAGTGACAGATGAAGTAATGGAGCCTCCCAATGTGCCTTGGAAACCTCCTCTATGCAGTCCCTACCCTGCAGAGAAGATACCGTAGCAGGGACAAGCCCCAGAGCCTCCCCCCCCCCCATGCTAATAAGTGGGGATAGCTTGGTTTCTAATTTCTAATGTTTGTAATATTTTCTAAAGGCCTGCTTGGTATTTTTGGGGTATTCAGATATTTCTCTATGTTTGTAATGGTGGTCAGGCAGGAGGTTTTTGTGAAAGTGAGTTAATTAGCACCAGTTTATCTGGCAGAGAGACTCACATTCATTCCCCTGTGGTAAATTATCTCAAGAATTCTTTAACTAAAGAAAGTATCCAATGCAGCTCCTCCACCTTCCTGACTGCTCACAGAGCTCCTTGGTATTTGAAGCTTTAGGGAAGGTAAACAAAGGAAGGTTTGGCGGTCCATTTTGAAAAACAAAAGAAACCATTAAGCAAGCTAGTCAGAAACACATAAGGCAACACAAGGAATTAAAACATGCATGAAAATAATTTCTGAAAATCTTTAGGTGAAAAATCTCTCTCAATTTCATTTAGAAAGCTGTGTTAGCCACATCCTATTAGACAATGCTATCTTTTAACAGTCCCCCCTCACACCCCCCCCCCCCCCCCCCCCCCCCCCCATCATTCTCTCCCTCCTTCTAGTATTTCCTCCTGGTACCCCACTGCTGTAATGCAATGAGACCGTGCAGCTTTTTCTTTCCTAAAAATCACAATTTCCTCCAATCCATGAGCACCACAAAAAGAAAGGTGGTAAAAGAGAGAAAGCTATAATTTCTTAGGGGACACTCACCTCTTGACTCATGTACTCGTGAGGAGGGAATCTATACATGGCAGGAGAAGAGGAGGTCTAAAGGAGACACAGTTTGAAAGAGACTGGTAATGACCCTGGTTCCAGTAGCGGGCACTTGATGTTGTTTGCAATAATCACAGCCCTACAACCCCTCACTACAAGGAAAGTGGGCACACAACTCAAGGCAAGCTAATGAAAGCTCTGTGTCAGACTTTTTCCAGAAATGACCCCATAATTTCTCTTAGGACCTTAAGAAGGAGAAAGAATGTAAGCATGGTGCTGTGACTTTCTGGATGCGATCAGGAGGCAGCTTGCCTAGGAATGGGCTCACAGCAAGAAAAGGGCAGCCTTGTGTGAGACATCAAACACCCCACTCCTGTTCCTTCCCTGCAGCTATCACCAATGAAACGCCAACGTGAGACTCCACGCGCCCACGAGGAGTTTATTGGTGGAGAGAAGAGAAAGGGGGGTAGCCGGTGGCCAACCAAAAGCAGGAGAGAGGCGTGTGTGGCGTGCTTGCTTAAAAAGGGAAACTCGGGCATGTGTAACTGATTCCCTAAGCAGCCCCTTAATGAGTGATATGAGGTAGAGATGACATTGCCATGCGTGTCCCGCCCATCGTTAGGGGGCGGGGTCAGCAGAATGTCTCTTTCCAACACCCACTTTCTAGAACCTTGGGCTTAGTCCTACTGAACTATTTATTCAGTTATGTAAATCAAGGCCCTCCCTTCTCGTTAAGGCTCTCTATGTTTCTGACACTTAAACCCTCCACAGCCCTGGTTAATATACAAGTATTGATATTCTGCCTCAAATGAATTTAATAAAATGCATACTGGAGAGAGATGGGGGTATGCAGTGAGGGAGTAAAATAACCTAGAAATTTGACTCTGTTCATCTCACTAACTTCATGCTAATCTGTAGACATGTCCCTTCATTAAAAAAAAAAAAAAAAAAAAAACGGGCTTAGGATAATGAACTCCTCACTCCACTTAAGCTCAACATACTGCTTTTGAGGGAAGGAAGATTCGCAGAAGGGCTGCCTGGAGAGCTTACTCTGCAGGACTGCTAAGTGAGGTGGGCTTGGGATCTTGTCAGATGAGCTAGGGAGAAATCACAGCAAGGAAGGGCTGCCAACTGGAAGATGCATGGTTTTGCAGGCTAACCTCAATAAACTCGGCAATTTTGCCAGCCTCAGCCCTAACTACCCAAGTCAAAACCTTTGTATTTCCCATTCTCCTCCACAAATAAGGTCTCCCCAGAGGGAGGAGCCAACGAAAGAGGGGTCTGTGTGATGTAACTCCTGTGGCTCAGTTGGCCCTTTCCTGGAAAGTCCTCTTTATTTAAGGATCCCTGTCTAAATCCTTTCTGACCTTCAGCACACTTCCTGGGACATTTCCCACCAAGTCTTCACTGTTCTAACATCTCTTCCTTGCCCTTAATCTTAGGTCACTCTTATCGATCCTCATTTAAATAGTGCCTCATTCCTGTACTGATAGGGAACACCAGAGAACGTCAGTAACATGTCCAAGGATAACAGGCTTCTCAGCGAAGTCAAGTGAAATCTGGATCCCCAAACTCTGTATCAAGAGTTCTTCCTTTTCTGTTTGATGATGCCTACTGCTACCTTCATCCTCCCTACTGTCTTCTCGAATGTCTTCCACCCATTATGGCTGTGTTAGGCTCCTCATAAAGATTTTTTTTAAACATTGTAATCATGTTAGAAGTAAAAACCACTAGTTTCAATTTATATATGAGACACAGAGGGGCCTAGTGACTTGCTCAAGAGCACAGAGCTATAAACAAGATTTGAAACAAGGACTGTCTAGCTGTGAAGCCATTTTCCCCTTCTTCACCATCACTATCAATATTGTACTGTCATCACCGTTGTTACTGAGGAAGCAGCAGGAAGTTTAAAGTCAATTCCCTAAATTCTCTCTACCATATGTCTGGGCATTGATCCCATTGTACAGATGTCATTTCACCAGAAAGTTTGTGCTGATAAGTGGGTTCTCCTTTGCCTCTCTGATTACTGTCCTGACTCAGGTGCTGGATAATACCAAGCACTCAGTTGCCTCTACTGGATCAGAAGCAATTCAAGGGGTAGACTAATTAATACATGCCAATTGCTCATTCAATAATTCCTTACTGAGTGAGGATGACCATAGCCCAGAAGAAGCCTTTGCTGATGGCACTGAACAATTTCCCCTTTCACACCAGCCTCTCCTCCAGCCATTCATTAGAAGAAGCCACATCTATTGTAGGCAGAGCAAGCTGGCTCTGGGTTTTGGAGAGCAGCAATGAATGGGGAAACCAACTCCCTTACACTGAAGTTGCATGCTTGGCATTACCTCACCAAATCTGGCATCCATGGCTTAGTTATGGCTTAGTCAGAGCCAAATCAAAGCTACTTTTACAGGACAGATGGCAACAGAGCAGTAACATCTGCCAAGATTTTCAAATCACCATCCCCTGCTGCTAGAGATTCTGGTGGCTCTTTGCAAACATCCGGTGGCCCTTACCAAGCCATGCCTGAGTGTACAGTCTGAAAGAGTTGACAAAAATCATCCTTCCCCCCTCCTCATGACAGTGCTTGAAGAATAAATTCACATGAAAGCAGAGGGTGGTATACTTTAGACAAGGTCTTCATAGTGTGCTCTTACATGTACTTCCCCACCACAGTATTAAACCTTTCTTCCTGGCCATTTTCTTCTACCCAGGCAAGTATTCATCCAATAAGCACTTGTTGTGTATCTATTAAGAATCAAGCACTCTCATGAATGCTAGAAAAGTAATGGCGAAGAAGCAAAAGTCATCTCACTGAATTCTCTTAATGTGAAGAGTTTTCTTAAGAGGCTATTTGAACCTCTGGGGTCAAAAACATGCAATTAATGTATCAGATAAACTCACGAATCTTTGAAAAGAAGGATTGAATGTTCAAGACTATGTGATTCCTGATGACTGGAGTGGGTTGGGGCTAGGTTTTGAAAACTGTAACGGAACCAGTTTTATATAATGAGGTGACATAGTGAAAAAAAAAAAAACACAGTATAATCTTGGTTTTTTGCACATAGTTTTTAAAATGAATAAGCAGAGCATGGAGAAGACTTTTAAAATATAGCAATGAAAGTATTATTGAGTAAAAATTATGTTGTAAAAGCACACATATCTTATGACACTGCCTCTTTAAAATTGGCCTGAGGAGGTCATTTAGTGGGCAAAGAACTTGCCCACTAAATGAAGACCAGTATTCATACCCCCAGCATCCATTTAAATGCTGGATGGCCATGATAATCTACCTGTAGTCTTAGCACATGGGCGACATAGCAGACTCATGGCATGGGTGAGCTCTGGGGTCAAGAGAGAGACTCTGTCTCTAATGAATAAGACAACACCAGACATTCACTGCTGACCTTCACACATACCAGTACTAAAGTGCACTTAGACCTGCACATACACTTGTACCCCCATTTAGCTAAACATACGTATACAGAGGCACATCAAGCACATCATACATGTATACATATACCAAACATTCATGGGAACAATATGCATAAACTTCCAATGAATTCTACGGGGACTTAGTGGAGCATTAACAATCATATGGATGGGTTGTTTTTTTGTTGTTTTGCATGCTTTCTTTTCTTCCCTTGGTGTGCTTCTTCTCTTAAGGGGGCATCTGAAGCAAGCACAGCAAAATGTTAGAATCTGTTTAATGTGAGTTGTGACTATATACATTCTCATCTTCCTGACTTCTGAGAGGTTTTATTTTGATCTTTTGAAAGACTTTTAATTAAAATAATCAACAAACACTGGGGCAGGTTAGAGATCCAAAAATTTGTAATAGATGTCCAAATTCCCCTCTGGCAGAGTTAGAAACTGGCTAGAAGAAACAGTCCAGAGAGACCTATAACATCATTGAAAACAAAAGGTCAAGCCAGAAGGTGGTGGTGCATATCTTTAATCCTAGTTCTTTGGAAAGAAGAGGAAGGTAGATCCTTGAGTTGGAGGCCAGCCAAATCTACAGAGTGACTTCCAGGAAAGCCAGGGCTACATAGAAACCATGTCTCAAAAAAAAAAAAAAAAAAAAAAAAAAAAATCAAATCAAATCAAAACAAACAAACAAACAACAACAGTTATCCAGTACCAGGAAGATACTGGTCTGCTCAGACCAAGGTATGTTTTAGTGTTTCATCACCAAGACCTATTCAATGAAGTATGTTCTATGGGAGCAGTTTTGCTGTAGAACTCTTATTGATGTGTGCATGTGTGGGTGGATGGTAGGTAAACTTGAGATGTCAAAGAAAAAAAAAAGTCTCTGGGTTGAAGATACTTATCTATATTTTGGATCTTAAATGACCTCAAGGGCCCATTAATTACAATTCCAGATCCTTATTCTGGATTGGGACCTTTAGAAGGTGGGACCCATTGTAGGTCTTTAGGTCATTGGTTGCATCCTTGAAGGAGATAATGGGTCCCTAGCATCTTCCCACTTTTTAAATTTTTGCTTCCTGATGAACAATT
This sequence comes from Phodopus roborovskii, assembly GCF_943737965.1. Taxonomy (NCBI): domain Eukaryota; kingdom Metazoa; phylum Chordata; class Mammalia; order Rodentia; family Cricetidae; genus Phodopus; species Phodopus roborovskii. Next base: position 15,987,310 of record NW_026126567.1, on the reverse strand, counting down.
TTGATATGGAATTAATTATATAACTGATGTATTGCCTTGCCACAGGCCCAAAGCAATGAAACAAACTAATTGTGGACTGGAATCTCTAAAATTTTTGAGCCCAAGTAAACCTCTCTTTGTAAGTTAATTACCTCAAGTGGTCTCTCATAAAGAAGTAATGCTGACATTACAAAGACTAATGACCCAAGGCTCAACTACAGCAAGTGATAAGATTGCAGATGCTTAGGGGAGGGGATCTAGGTAAAGAAAATGAGCTCATGCTCTAATCAACTAAGCTGGTGGCCTGGCCCTGCACTTAAGCCCCTCCTGCTGTGCTTATCCCTCCTCTAAAACCTGTACTTCTTCAGCTGATGCAAGCACAGGAGTTGGATATGGACCAGGAAAGTTAGACTTCAATTTGGTGTATCAAACAGTGGCAAAAGAAAAAGTGGAGCTACTGTGAAAACAACCAAGCAATCAATAATGTTTGATTGCAACAATACAACCAAATCTTACTCAAATGAACAAGAGACACACCTGTCTTTTTGTTGTGGCACGATAGTAAGATTGAAGAGAAACATTTTTTATTTTTTTGTCTTTTACAGTGGCAGTTAAAAACAAAATCATTTGAAGTATTCTTGTTGGAACTTCGTGTAACTACAAGGAATGAAGGTTAGCCTTGATCCCTGGGATTTCCAGAACGGGAAAACTGGCTCTGGTTAGCCAATAACGTGATCTGTTTCAACAAGCCTTTAATAGACAAGAGTGTTCAGGGTCTGCATGTATGTAGTGGAAAGTCAGAATGGCCTTTGGTATCTAAACAGCCATTGGTATAAGAGAGACTTTGGATACTCAGCCTTTCCTTCTGCACCACTCACCAGAGTGGCTGATAGAAAGGAAGTTCATAAGATGTAGAACAGTGACTATTACCTTGACCATGTGAACATCCCTATGTGGAACACATACCCTCTTCTACCCAACAGTATTGATGAACCCTACTTCTCAAAGACATGTCTAACATTCTAGTTCCCCATCAGCATTCTTATCTTGGAGCCCAGCCACATAAGACTATCTCAGTTCTTACACTTTCCCTGGCATGCAAATAACATATATACTTGTGTTGCTGAGAAGGAAGTTAAATCTGTCTGTCTGGCTTCCAAATTCTGCTAATCTGGAAACTCATTGCCGATAAAAATGTAAAGCTTCTACCTAACTGATGGGGTATGTCCTTCTGTATTGTTTCTCTTATTGGTTGATGAATAAAACACTATGGGCCAGGCTTTTTCTGGTAAGATAAGGCCATGTAGAAATACATAGATTAATAGTTATGGATTAATAATTAAGAGAGAGCTAGCAAGTAAGAAGCCCTAGCCATCAGCCAACAGTTTAATAATTAGTGTAAGTCTTTGTGTGCTTATTTGGGGCTGAAGGGTAGCTGGACCTGGTGGGACAGAAATCTCCATCTTCACCCTAACTGCTAGGAAAGAGTGCATGTGAATTCTACTTCATGGTTTAAAACTAAAAGTCTCCCACACCCATGTAATTCCAGCACTTAGTAATTTGAGGCATGGGTTCATCATCAGTATGAGTTTTAGGTCAGCATGCCCTACATAGTGAGTTTCAGGCCTGGATCACAAGCTTTTGATATGAATTCTATAAACCATATAACCACAGAGGTTAGGTACCCAATAAGGGATTAAGGGGGAGTAGAGAATCTCCTAGGGAAGGGGAAATGGAACATACTGTTATGAAGATATGGGGGAGGTTGGCATAGAGGAATTACATGGGGTGGGGTATAGAAGAGAGAGGTAAGAGAGGGAATATTGTGGGGGACATTAACACTAAGGACCTTTTAAGGTCTGTTGCTATAGTTTTTTTTTCCCCTCACCAGGTCCTGCCACCCTTCTCAGCCCCAAATAAACACATGGAGGCTATATTGATTATTAAACTGTTGATCAATGGCTAGGACCTGTTATTGGCTAGCTCTGTCTTAAATATTAACCAATTTGTATAAATCCATGTATTTCCACATGGTCTTGTCTTACTGGAGACCACCTGGACCTGTTACTACTTATGGCAACTACATGGTATGTCCTTGGCAGGATATCTCTGCCTACCTTTCCCAGAATTTTCCCCATCTCCTAGTCCCATCTATCTTCATGCCTCAAGTGGCTATTGGCCAAACAGTGTTTTATTCACCAACCAATAAGAGAAGCATATATACAGAAGGACATCCTCCATCAAAGGGCTCTATGGAAACGTGCTACTTAAGAGGCTTACTGGAGTATGTACATATATGCAAGAAATCTAAATGGAATCATTAAATAATGGAGGAAACAATTTTTACATTGTTTAGATATCTTACACCACCAAAGGAAACATCTAGTGCCAGGAATGGTCTACATCTAGTTGAGTCATTGACCAAAGGGGCCCCAGGAAAAAGTCCCAAACATCTCAAGTCTATTGATTTCTCTTCACAAACTGATGGTAAAGCCCTATTGGTGAAGGCGACATTGAATATCTTATTAAACATGGAGAAGTCCAGCTGGTACCTAACTAGAGGCTTCACCCATGCTGGCTAGCTTTCATGGCAGTGGGAGTTATTCTGTACACTACCAGAAGAGGAACATAACCATAAACCCAGCTACAAACTCTGTGACTGACAACACACCTATGAGAAATGCTGGTGCAATAGAGGTACAAAATGTTGTGGGAGTAACCAACAATTATCTGATTGCACTTAGGGTCTAGTCCATGAGGTGGAATCCATGCCTGACACAGCTAGGATGGGTAGAACCTGAGACTGGATAGGCCATGGTCCTAACAGAAAATCAAATACTATTGTTCTGTTAAGGAACACAGCAATAAAATAACTAATGACATACTGGCATGCCCAAAGATTAGTGCCTCACTCAGTCATCATCAGAGAAGTTGCTTCTTCCAGTAGATGGCGACTAACACAGAAACCCACAGCTGAACAGTGTTCAAAGAGTGAGAAACTTGGGATCATTCAGTTCTAAATGGGATAGTTTCATCAGAATCTCTCCTCAGGGCTCAGGGATATATGCTGAAGAGTAGTCAGAAAGATTGTAAGGGCCAGAAATCCATTAATGGATTACTCCAAGAAAACAGTGCTTTCCAGACAGATCAGAGCTGACACACATATGAATTCACAGAGGTTGTGATAACATGCATAGGGCCTCCACAGGTTTAGGCCAAGCAAGTCCCAGTGGTGAGAGGGGAATATGGACACTGGCTCCTACCCCAATCGAAAGGGAAAAATCAGTCTTCTCCACTGGAATCTCATTGGGTATATATTGCGGTAAATAAGGATCAGGATAAACAAATAGGCCGAGTAGATGTTTATTCAGGGAGAAATAACTTACAACCTAGACAGATGAACACCAGGAAATTCAACCCGATCCTCTCCTGTCCGAGTCACGCCAGAAAGAGAGCGCCTTCCTGGCCCCCTCCGACCTCCTTCCTCAGGTCACCTCCGCCCATCGCTCCACCCCCAATGGGCGTGGTCAGTGCTACAGAAGGACTACCTCACTACAATTCCCCTTTTAGTCTAAAGAAAAGATTTAGGCTTAATACAAAACTATATACAAAACAGTGAATAACAAGTGTGCTCTAAGAAAAGGAAAATCGAGAACAAAATGACCTACATATCTAGTCCTAGGGTGAGGGCATAATGGAGTTTACAATAGAGTTGTCCTAAGCTGGAAAACGTAAGTCTAGTACCTAATATATCTAACTAGGAAGAGAGAATAATAGTTGTGATAGTTTAATTTTCAACCTCATCAAGACCTGAGAAGGAAAATAACAATACTAGAGTAGACAGGAAATGCGGATGGACAACTTCCAAAAGGTGCAGCAAGGACAGAAACAGCAAGCCACCTGAACAGTCACCCTAGGTCTCACAGCGACGTTGGTACACCCAGATTTGGCTAAGGCCAAGAGAACTTGACAGACCACAACAACAGCAGGGAAAGAGAATGGCTGTCTTACCCTGACTTGGCAAGGTCAAGCAGTCTTCTATATTTGTCTCCTGCAAGCACATAGGACTGCATGTCCAAATCAGTGGTCAAGGTGGGGGGCAATTCTATGCCCAACAGGCCATTAGCTGAGGCGAGATTGAACTCCAGCAGGAGCAACAACAGTGTCCAACATATTTTCGGGAAAGTGCACGGTGCTGTCAGGAGCAACAGTGTCTCATGTCAATGGAGTACTAATATTAAAACATTTAAAAAAGAGACAAAGAGGAACTGGGTGTTGTAGCACACACCTTTAATCCCAGCACTCAAGAGACAGAGGCAAGCAGATCTCTGTGATTTGTAAAGTAAACCTGGTATGCCGAGTAAATTCCAGGACAGATAAGAGTTACACAGGGACAGTAAAACCCTATGTCAAAAAATAAAAAAATTAAAGTAAAATAAACAGAGTAATAATAAAGCCACGTAAAGATGAAAAGCTCAGAGATAATCTGGTTACTGTATGCTATTGTGTTGTCTCTACATTGTTTAACTGCTGAGAAAATAACAACTGATAAAGGAAATGTTGCTGCATTAATTCAATTTATATATTTTAAAAATGCTTTGACTCCAACATTTAAGTTCAAGGACAAGTTACTGGGGAAAAAGATTTCTGTTTTTGTTTCCACAGAAAATAAAAAGCTGTGGATTCCTTCCAGACTAATGTGGTTTGAGCAAGCCAGACCGCCTGAAACAGAGTACCAGGTGATCGTACATTCAAAACAGCTAAACAAAACAGCCTTACAGACTACAGCCAAGATTTCTACATCTTCTCAGGATCCCCCATGACAGTGCCCCCTATCAACAAAAAGTAGTTTGTAAAGAACGATGCCCAAATTCCCAAATATTTATAAATGTTTGTTTTCATTTAAATGGACTTGGGTATAAATGGTTAATGATCACAGCCAGTTCTTTTTAAAGGTAAAAAGGGAATTATGGTATAGATATGAATACTTTGTTTTGGAATAGATTTTCATTTATTGATACAATTTAAGGTCAATAAGGTGATGTGTATATTTCTCCTTTTGTTTAGGCATTGTGTTTATATAGTTCATTCAGAAACATATTGTATAATGTAGTACAGATTATAGATAATTACCTATGATAGTCAAAGCTTAGAGTTAAGTTAGTTAGGTTTTCAAGATACACAGAGATGTATTTGAGATAGATAGGCATTCTTCAAACCTTTCAAAGACCTACAGAATATGGCATTTAAAATGGTTTAGGGTTTTCATGACAGTGAGACATAATTGCTCTTGGCAATACCACCTGCACCAGAAAAGAAGATGGACATTGAAGAAACTCGTTTTGGAGTTTGCTTTCAATATGGCAAGACTAGCCATGTGGACAAGATACTGCTCTTGTCTGGACTGTTTGACTTGTGATGTATAAACTGGACATGCAGGACCCACAGGAAAGTGACTTCTGATTCAAGATGGACATTGCTACAGAGTTCCTACTTCATGGAAGAGTCTGCGAGACAGTATGCAGGACACAGAAAAAAGTGACTGATAAACTGCCAATACAAGAAGACAGTTTAAAGTTTCCTGCGTTGCTGAAGAGTCTGCTAGACACACTGTGGCCTATGGGCTGAAGATGGAAGATTACAAAAGAACCTTGGGTGACCAGGCAGTGATTTGTCTCTGTCATTTCTAGAGCTTATATACTATCCTTCTGTGGTCTTTGAGGGAGTTGAAGACAGATAGTTATGGTTATAGTTTTCCTTAGTATTAAAGATAAGATACATAGACTTTAGACACACAAAGATAGGATAGATGATAATCTTGCTAAATGTTAATGGACTAAATATTGTTAACTGTAATTCTTACTTGATAACTGTTGTATAATATATTTTGCTATGTTAAGGTTAAAACCCTTCTATTTATTTAGACAGAAAAGAGGAGATGATGGGAGATGTCATTCTGTATGTTTCTCATACTGGTTAATAATAAAGCACTGTTGGCCAATAGGAAAGGAAGATAGGAGGGACTAGGAGACAAGGAGGAAATAGGAAGTAGGAAGGGGTGCCAAGATGGAGAGTCTGGAGAAAGCAGTATGCCGCCGTCTCCCTGGTAAGAGAAATACATAGATCAGCAGAAATGGGTTAATAAGTAAGGCAGAGCTAGCCGATAAGAAACAAGTAACAGGGCCAACAGCATTGTATCAAATACAGAGTCTCCGTGCATTATTTGGGGCTGGTGCGGCAGCAGGACAAGACCAGCGGTGGCAGGTGGAAAAACAGTACACGTTACAGGTATATTAGTCACATTTCAGCATACACCCATGCCCAGTAGATACCCAACACAAAATAAACTCAATGGTATTTTTATAGAGGTTTTTGGTCATGTATTGCCTTGCTTGGGCATTTTTCTTTTATTTGTCTTTTGCTAATATATTTGGGTTTCTGATTTTTGTGGTTTGTGTGTATATTAGAGAGATTCTTATTTTGTTTGTTTTTTAAAGAGATAGAAAGAGGGTGTGGAGTTAGGTGTGTAGGGAGACTGGAAGGATCTGAATGGAGTTGGGGGAGGAAAATGGGTGATCAGAATATAGTGTATGAAAAATAAATAAATAAATAAATCAAAACCAAACCCAAATAAACAAACCCACAATGCCTCTGCAAAGAATGCCATTGTCACTGCTATAGATAAAACTTCTGGTAATGTTTCTAGGGGTTCCATGTGTAGTTGGGAACAGTTAGCCAAAGAACTAAGCTCCTGAGTCAGTAACGCTGTGAGTTAGATTACACAAGAAGCTAGCTGCAAATGAGATGAATTCTGTACTGAAACCCTGAACAAATGAATAGGATTGACTTTTCTACTCCTGAACAAACCAATCAAGTGGTCAAAGCCCTCAAAATAAAGGGAGGCGGCAGTTTTCTCGGTCCTTCTACCCAGGAAGACACCCTGAGGAGCTCTGATTGGTAGCCTCTCTCTGGGCATTTAAGGCGCATGTGTCCCTTTCGGTCCTGTCACTCTCGTGTACTTGACTCCTTGATCTTGGGGTTCATATGAACCTGTGGAATCGTAGGAGGTAAAGATAACTCTATTTTCATTTTCATCTGTTGCCATAGAAACACCAATAATTTCTGAATATGTCTCAGAAAACCTCTTTGTCCTATTTGATCTCCTGATAGCAAAGTTCGGAAAGGCTAAGATTCTCCCCTCTGGATTTGTAGCTGTTCCAGCCGGGGATATCGCTATATCTTACCTCAATCTCTGACCAGATCAGAGATCCCCACTGAGTTCTCAGTACATTTAAAGGATTGCTTCCAAACCAAGGGATTACAGCAAAGAAACCTTTACCTAGAGAAGTACTCCAACACATATAGCTATTGAATTCTCCATCTTGTTTTCAGTGGATGTTTTGTTTGGGGTAAAAGCAGGCTTGGGTAGCTGCATCTCAGAGCATAACTCACTTGAGTGCCTACCTACATGTTACTGAGACAAGAGACTGTTTCTAGGGTATAAGCACAAAACAGGGGACAAATCACCACGATTCAGAGTGAGATTCCAAATTGGGTAGTCACTGAACTATGCTGAAGAATACTGTGGGGATACAGGGCTGTATTAATGGAATTAAAACAAAGAGTTATCAAGAGACTGCTTTCCAGTCTGGCACTGTAGCTAAGAAGCCAGCATTGAAGGAAACACAAGGAAGAGATAGGTGAACATCTTTGTTTAACCTTGTGACTCAGGACACAGAAGTCATGCACATTAACTCTTTCATGGCACAGCACTTCTAAAACCACATTTAAACAGTGTGATGCCATTCCCCATGGAGGGATACTCCCTTATCCTAGAGACAGGAGAGAGGGCCTAGACCCTACTCCAAATGACTTGACAGATTTTGATGATCCCTCCTGGAAGGCATCACCCTCCCTGTGGAGTGGGTGGGAGGGAGAAGGAACTGGAATCGATATGTAAAATAATATATATATATATGTAAAATAATAAATTATATATATATATAATCAGTGTGGTTCATCCCATGTTCTATCTTCCTCCTACACTATAGAGTGGAGCACATCTGCTCACCACGCCTTAAGTAGGCTTGAGAAAACACAATGTTAACATTTTTTTTATCCCCTGGCCTCTGAAAGGTTTGATCCTGTATCTGTCTTATCTTAAGAAGCAGAAGCAGAAGCAGAAGCAGAAGCAGAAGAAGAAGAAGAAGAAGAAGAAGAAGAAGAAGAAGAAGAAGAAGAAGAAGAAGGAAGAAGAAGAAGAAGAAGAAGAAGAAGAAGAAGAAGAAGAAGAAGAAGAAGAAAAGCACCTGGGCTTTTAAAACATAAGCCAGAGGGATCTTCATCATTCTGGAGTCTGAGAAAGCCCTCAATACCAAGGCTTGTTAATGGTTTCTTGGAAAGTCAAGAGCAAAGTAAGGCTGGAAGGAGAGAAGAGCCTCTCCCCGGGAGGGAGGAAATCACAATAAAAATACAGGTCTATGATAATTTGCAATTCCTTAAAGGCCAGCGTGGTTGAAGAATTTAGGTTCTGTTTGTTTTCAGACTCAGCAGAGAGCCTTCAGGCCCTGGATTCCTGAAAACAAAATCAGACCCAAATCCAAAACAGTCATTTGTCTGATGTGCCACCCTCAGACTCAGAGAATATTTCCCTTCTTGCAGAAGCCCTGCCCAGTAAGCCCCTTTCAGTCAGGAACAAAGTGATGATGTGGGCTCTCTCTTCTTGGCAGTCAGAGATGCCGACACTCCAGCAGCTTGGCAGAACACAGCTGGGTAGGTGCAGCCCAATCACTCTAGGTGCTTTCTGCAATTGTAGAGCTTGAAGGCAAACTGCTCCGCTAGGGTTTCCTACTCAGTATGCTGTGAGCACAGAGACCCGATTGAGAGGCCAAGAGAACCAATAGACATGTTTCACCCAGTTTACAAGTTGGCTTATTTGCTGCTCAGTGCAAAGGCACACCCCTAATGCCCTCATTTATAGTATCAAATTCATAGCTTATTATTAATTCTAAGTAGGTAGATAAGAAAGGAATGTTAACTCCTTGATATTGAATTTCTTGACATTTGATTTATGCTACTCTGCCAATGGTAACTCCATTTAATTTAATTGTTTTTGTTTGGTTTAGCTTCTTTTGAAAAGCACAACAAAGGGGGAACGTTATTAGTGTATAAATGCCCTGGGGTTTGAGACGGAAAGGGTACTTTTCCCTCACTCTCCATCTTAGGACATTAGATAGTGCTTCCTGAGAGGAAAAGATGGGCACAACAACACATGAGATGAACAGACTCAGTGCTGGGTTGTAGAGCACTGTGATGAGCTTGAGTTATGTGTGGGGCCTGCTGGTCTAACCCTGCACCTTATCAGTATGTGTTGTCTGCTTTAACAGTACATCTGGTTGGAGGAGGGCACAGGCTAGAGGGATAAACTAGAACACTCCGAGGTTAAATGAAATTCATATTACCTTAGTGCTAAGTGTATTTGAAAAGGAGGGATTCCGCATCCAAGCAGGCAACAGAAGGTGGTAGAAACATCTTAGCCAGCTTGGCTCCTGGAGTATAAAATGCTCCTGGGATGTATTTCCAGGGAAGGGTAAGTGGACCCAGGCAACCTCATTACTCTCCCAAAGTTGGGCAGCAATCATCTTGAAGGTAAATGACGTGACTGGAGCTCCTAATACCAAGCTTCAGAGATCCAGGATGATCCAGACCTACCCTTACTGTGCTTCAGTGCCCAACAAAACCTTCAGCTATGGGGAACTAACACTGCCAAGCACTACTATTGGCTCCCCAGAGACCACACCTAGCTTCAGCTTTGTGAACAACCGAAGGAGAAGCAACCATGCTTATCTTCCCCCCAAAACGTCGTCAGAAAGTCAAACAAGCACCTGAATCATTCACTCTCCCTTCCTAGGGCATCATTTAGAGCCTTGGAATGATTTAGAGGGCCCTCTGAGAAGTAGTGCAGGATATTGCCCTCTGCCCTGAAAGCGGCACATAAACGGAGTCACATGGAAGTGTCTCATATTAGATTCATCAAGGGAAGATTGCACAAGCTTCCTCAGAAAATGGCTCTGAATGTTTGTCATTAGTCTGGTACTCGGGTTTCTCATGCTTAATCCCATTTGTCCCTTCACTAATAATCTCTCACGTAGAAAACAAAACAAAAACAAATATGGTACACTGAAAGCAACAAGGGGGAAACAGGACTAGATGTCAAATTCTTCTAGAAATCTTTACCTCTGTTTCTAATGAGGAGTCTGTAAACAGTAGACATGGCATAAACCTCTGTAGAAGAATGATTTGTTCAGAAATATAATTTGCTGGCAAGATTACCCCATCTACAACTAAGATTGACAGAAAAGGGAAAATCAGATTGAAGATACAAAGAGAGAAGCAAATATCAGAACTTGTCCGGAGGAAGCTACACACAAAATGAAGTCCATGTAACTATAGCTACTCAAGCTGAATGATCCAAAGGCTCTCAGTGCTTTCTGAGAATTGAAAGGTGGTAGGCGAGTTGCTCCTCAGAGGTCCTGGAGCTAGAATGCAAGGTCAGTTACAACTGTCTTTGAGAGTAATGGCCATGGTTATCTGGGTCTTTGATTAAAGGATCCCAGGCAGGTAGTATTTCTCAATGTTGGCTACACAGTGTAACCATCTGAGATTGTAAGAAGTCACAAGCCTGAATTCTAACCTCAAAACTCTCATTCAAGTGATTTGGTGTGTACCTTGGGAGACAAAATTTAGTTTAACAGCTTCAACAGCTTCACTCAAGAATATGAAGTATTGACATGTCAGAAACTGGGGAAGTCACATATCAGGATGTAAAGGTTTTACAATATGAGAGAAAGGAGAAACATTCTTGATATAACACAGTATGTGTTTGATAAACACATATAGAACATCTATAAGTGGATTCCCAGAGGCTAATTTACTGATATTTTATAACTCATTTTTTGATGTGTTTGCTGGGATTATTTTAATCACAGATGGATTATTTTTCCATTCCTTCAATAAATATCCTTCATATATTAATAATTCCCAGCCCAGGGATATGGTGATATGTCCAGCAGAAGTGAATATCAAAGCATGCCTTGGTGGCTAAGGCACTTGCCAGCATGGGTACCTGTTTGAATGCCCAGAACTCCCATAAAAGCTGGCTGGCTAGAGGTTTTGGAGGGAGGAAAGGGAAGGAAGAAATGTTAAAATTACACAATCACAAAAATAAACATAAACAAGAAGAACAGTAAAAAACAAACAAACAAAAAAGCTGGGTGTAGTAGTATGTATCTATGGCATGTCCACTCATGTGCTCATACAATGAGAATTAAAACAAAACAACATAAATTCATTTGAAAAGTATTAATGAAAATCTTTTCCATTGGCCCCAAATAGGTGCTATTTAAATGCTGGCATTGGAAAGTTTTATCTAAAGAAATATTTCTTTTTTAAGTTTCATAGCACCTGGTATATTAAGTTCACAAACCTAACTAAGTCTTCTACAAGAGGTTATTTTATCTGGTTGAGTTTACCTCTACCTTCTCTTTGAAAAAGGAACTGAATAAGTATTTCCTCTCCAAATTGCCAGACTTGGTGTCTGCTTACTAGACATAGGCTCTTAAAATCTTTCCATTCCTCTTCTACAATGATCCCTTAGTCTTGGGAGCAAAGAGTATGATATAAATGTCCCATTTAGAACTGAGTGATCTACAATTCCTTATTCTCCTGACTGACCATCTGTGAGTCTCTGTATTAATCATCAACTATTGAATAAAGAAGCTTTGCTGGTGAGGGCTGAGAACTATGAGTATGAAGATACAAACATAGGGACCAGTTCATTGCTGTGTCCTTCACAGAACATTAATATCTGGTTCTCCCCTATTAGCTACAACAGCCAATGATTGCTTTATCGCGTTCCCTTCCTTTCTCTTTCAGTTTTACTTCTCTTTCGTTTTCTATAATCATCTATCAAATAAATAGTCACATTCAGTTCTTCATATAAATTGTGATTTTGAAAATCCAAACAAAGACAGAACAAATAATTGATCCTAAGTTGACCAGAGAAATAAAACATTGAGAACATGCCATGTGCAAATATGGTGAACGCCCAGTAATGACTCAGTGTATGTATGTATGTATGTATGTATGTATGTATGTATGTATGTATGTGTGGGTGGATTTAAGGAAGGGTGGATTGATGGATGTGTGTGAGGATGGATGGGTGGATGGGTGGGTGGGTGGATGGGTAGATGGATTGAGGGATGGATGGAGGATGGATGGATGGGTAGATGAATAAGAGTGTGCTACTAGAGACAATAGAAGTACCAAAAGACTAGTACAGGGGATCCATGGCAGAGAGTAACATTTGAAAGCAAACAAAAGGAAAAAAAAAAAAAGAGGGTGTAATTATTCCCACTGACCAGGTTTTAGGATCTAGGCGAAGGATCTTTGTGGAAAGATATGATGATACAGGAGTGGAAAGAAGGCATGTTGTGGGGTAGTGGGGGTTAAAACATTTTAAAAGAAGTTCTTTGAATTATCAGAGCACATGTTTAACTTTCTAGCTAAGGGATGATTCAATTTCATATTTTATATTGCTTCCTTAAATTTCTTCGCATCATAATTTTAACAACTTTCAGCGAATGTATTACTTTTAACCTTGAGGTATAATTCTGATTCACAGAGAGACTATATTTAAAAACTCAAGCAAGGATATTTTAAAGCCAAAGAAAGAGACTATCTGGAAGTCACGGTGGTTGAAGGTTTCTCTGTGTCACTAAGAAGCTTGCTATGTCCTTGACTAAATTTTACCCTTTCAGCTGGTCTCTGCTAAGATGACTTCACTGATAAACAACACAGACTTCTAGAAACATTGTCAAACTGCCTGTAGTTTCTATCTCGGCTCCTAACTTCTTTACATCTACAGGAAATTAATTCCCAATGAAACATAGATTCTGATGTAGGGTAGGGTCAGTGTTTTGGAGTTGTCTCAACTGCACAGTCCTGCTACTATCTCACTTTTGAAAGTCAACAACTCTTGGGTCCTGCCACCCCATCAGTCACTAGAGGACTTCTCTGACACTGTCTTGGTAATGCTTAGTCCTCCACACATCTCAGTGTTCTCAGGAAAACCAAGCATGGATGCAACACTCCTAGAGATACTAGCTCTTCAAATGTATGACGACCCATTACATAGTCATGTGAGTATTGTCTCTAGTTAGGATGGAGGTGACTAGATGGAATTTGGTAAAAATAAAAAAATCACTACATTTGAGTGGCATTGTTGCATTCTATGAGAGGAAGCTATCATATTTCCAAGGAATCCATGACAAAGGAAACATTGATTTATAAATTATAATCTTGCTTTTAATTTCTTTTTTTTTTCAAGTCCTTCTAAATAGAGAAGAAAAACAATAAATTGTCCCTATTTTATGTTGAGGCCACCAGTCAGTCAAATAGTTTCCAATCGCATTTGGCAGCTCAGGCAAAAGGACATGGAATTCGCAGCAGTCTATCCCAGTGCAAAGGAAAAAGGAAAAACAAATTAGGGGTTTAATCCTTGCTGTCTGATGAACTCCCACTGTCCCGATCACATGGTGCTGAACAAACAGCTCTACAGGCCCAGCTTGCAAAACACATTTGACTGTCAGCCAAAGGCCTGCTCCTGCCCCCCCCCCAAGTGTTAGGGGTTGTGCATGGTTAGGAAGAGAGGGTTGCTGTAGTTACTGTTTATAAACACGGGCTGTCACCCAGTTCCAGGGAAGTTCACACTTTGGAAGCATCTTTCCCATTAAGTGGAAGAAACTTAAGAGGTAGACACTGTCATCACACAAAAGCCACAGGGGCCTCTGAAATTATTTTTTTTAATGTAATTTTTAAAAGACAACTTAAAATGTGTTGATATTCTTAGGGAAAAAGACGAAGTGGTCTATATCACTTGTTTTTTTTTAAATGAGATACAGAAAACCTGTTGTTTCTAAATAGGAATGCTTTGTTAAATGAAGAACTAATCTGTGATGGGTTTTGTTTTTTTGGGGGGGGGGAGAATGGATGGATTAAAAAAAAAAAGACACACACTTATAGCCTAAAATGATAAGAAATTCCAAAGCAAATGTATTACTCAAATGTCTCCTTCCTATCTATTCTTGTTTCCCCTAAGATGTGTCTAATATGAGCACAGGTAAAAATTAAATTATGAATGACTACAACAATGAAGTTAAGATTACATGAAACTATTCATATCAGATTTCCTCCTATATCCTTCGAGATATGGGTTTTGAAATTTCTGCAAACATCTTCTAAGAATGAAGGAAAACGGTGTGGGGGTGGAAGAAGGCACATCTTTAATAGAGCTGGGTGGTAGTGCAGTCTTATGAACCAATCTCACTAGCTCAGAAGGATGCTCTGTTCAGCATCCTCTCTCCATGACATCCAGACTCAGGGCTTCTAACAAGTTCTCTCTCTCTCTCTCTCTCTCTCTCTCTCTCTCTCTCTCTCTCTCTCTCTCTCTCTCTCTCTCTCTCTCGTGTGTGTGTGTGTGTGTGTGTGTGTGTGTGTGTCTTGCTTTCTCTCTGTGTTTCTCTCCCCTAACATGGGCATGTTTTATGAATGAATACCTCAAAGTTGATTTAACCACGCAAAATTGCAAAAGCACTAGAATAGAATAATAAACATGTCAATATTTTGTTCTTTACTTATAGTGGAATAGTGACAAAGAATTATAAGGCAGTAGGTTCTGGAAGCTGAATGATAAAAAATGCTCTTTTCAGACCTGGCAAGTCTGTGGTTTTTTTTTTTTTTTTTTTTTTAATCAACCCAGAATGAGATAACTGTCCACATTTTGAAATGGGAACCTGTACATACAAGTGTAGATGCTACACTTCCAGTGAGGGGAGAAATGAAACATGCAGGTAACAGAGAGGAATTTAAATCAAATATACCTGTCCCTTGAGCCATGTGTGCTTATCCAGACTCTCTGAGCTCCAATAGCTTCCTCTGTAAAATGGAGATGATGATGGTGATGACGATGATGATGATATTGTAACAAGGATATGGTTCATCTGATCTATGTAAGTGATTTATAAGCTAACTTGTAAGGGATAAAGTAAAAATAAGAAATGCCAGTCCAAAATTTTCTCTTCATACCAACTATATGTGTTTGCTAAGGCTGCTGTGACTAAATATCTCAGATTGGGGGATGCAAACAATGGAAATTTATTTCTCACAGCCCTAGAGGTTTGCAGCTATGTTCAAGATACAGCAGGTTTGACTTCTTTTAAAGCCTCCCTCTGTCTTGTCTATGGCTGTCACCTTTGCTTCATTATGTGGCTTTGTACTGGCACACACCTGGCTTCTCTTTGTCCTATTCTCTCTTCCCCCTCCTCTTCTTCTGTTTTTTTGAGATAGGGTTTCTCTGTGTATCAGCCCTAGGTGTAGTAGAACTCGCTCTGTAGACTAGGCTGGCCTCAAACGCTAGTAATCTGCCTGCCTTTGGCTCCTGAGGGCTGGACACGCACCACCACTGCCCAGGTCCCACTTATAGAGACATCAAACCGTTAGATTAGTCCTTATGCTACTGGTCTAATGGTCCCATCTTGACTTACTCATCTCCTTCTAGGCCATATTTCTCTAAACGCAATCATAGACTGAGCAGCTACAGGTTGGTCTATGTCTGGAACTGGAGAGAATAGATTTCTACCCAGAACTGCATCTAAAAGTGAGCTTCCAGAAAAACTGAGGTGGTGAGTGGCTGGAATACTGAGACAATGCTGAGGGCTGATCTGCCAACTAATTAGCAGAATGCCAGAATTAAATTATAGCATTTGCAGAGGACAATATATTACAATTGTTAAGAAAACAAGCCCATTACCAAATAACACATTTATTTACACCAATGGCCTCACAACATTAACCACTAAATGGCGTGGCTAATGGACTTTAGATCATAAGAAATGATTCGCACAGCTACTCTTTGCTTTGGCTGATAGAACAGTCTTTTAATTTAATAGGGCTCAATGAAGCAAGGGCCTCCGCTCTCTGGGATTGCTACGTTCAACTCCCAACCTCTCCTCCCCAACATTATTTTCACTAAGCTTTTACAAATTATTTCTGATTGCCATCAAACAAACATCTTGGGCATTATATTAGAGTCATGCCAGACAGTAACAAACACAGAGAAGAACGAGAGCTCACCACTTGCCAGGTGTATACTAGGTATTTTATGTGTGTTACCTGTTTGAGCCTCATACATGTCAGCAATGCACGCCTCATATAGGTGAGTGGTGAAGCAGCCATGATTATAAGTCAGATCTACTTCCAGGGAATGCTCTCCATGGCTAAAAGTGAGCATTTCTAAAGACTTGGCCACTCCAAAATTCCAGAAAGTCAGCAAAGAAATGAAATTTTACTATAAAGGTACTTCTCCTTAGCAAAACTCAAACTTCTTTGGAGGAACCTCCAAAATTACAAGTCATTGGTTTTTTTTTCTCAATTCTTTTCTGGGTGATCTGGGAATACTTTCCAGCAATGGCATAGCGGTGCTACATAACATGGTGCTGAGCCTCAGAAATACAAGATTCCCATTCAGCCTAGCTTTGCTGCTTCTTGGATGGTGCCTGGCCAAGTGCGATGCAACCCAGAGGTCTCAGCAGCTGCAACAAGCCTAGTGCTGTGGACTCTGCAGACTCCCTAGTGAGTACACCTCACAAGGCCCAGCCAGAGCAGGGTTTATGGTGTACATATCTTAGCTAGATGTGGTGCTTGCCCTAAATGAGCACATAGGATAAAAGCATCATTCCAGGGGAAAAGGTCAAGGTGGGGCAGGAGTGGAGGGAAGGAATGAGGCTAGTCTTTATTATAAGTCGCCAATGCTGTGTGTGTGTGTGTGTGTGTGTGTGTGTGTGTGTGTGTGTGTGTGCCAAAAAGCCAGAGGATAAGGCTTGCATACGGTAAAGGATTATAGCTGGAGCAACCAGTGTGAACTCGGTTTTAGCCTCAAACAAATTCAGGTGTTTAAGTATAGAAATGTTGGGAGATGTGTGTCCGGGTTTGAATGTACAATTCCCTCTTCGGTTGGAAGAAGTTGGAGGCAATAGCATTCTACCAGAATGAGAAAGTAAGAAAGTGAAAAATGACGACAACAATAACAACAACAATGAGATTATGTTAAAGGGATATAGGAGAATATTGAAGAGCTCCCAAAGCTGAGATAAGGTAAGAAAAATTATGTGTGAACTAGTACCAAATACTCACCCAGGTATGAAAAAGCATTTGTGGACCCATGATTAAATAAATAAGAAGAAAAGGGAGGTAAAGTAGACAAGTCTTCTTGCTAGAAATTACTAATAATTTATGTAGATAATAGAACCAAAGGAGATGGTGAGTAACACCCCCCAGGTATTTGTAATACATATATTGATTACATAGACTACAATATACAAACAGGAGAAAAGCAGATTTACAGTGGAGTCATCTAACAAGATAATCTCAAGGTTAGTGGAGAAAATGAGCTTATGCTGTCTGGCAAGGGCAATTTGCTTCTGTGGTCTTTCCCCAGAATACATTGTCTAGTCCACCAGGTGTTAGGAAACTATCAGAGAAGATCCCAGTTATCATCCCACAAAATTAGAAAGGCCACTGAAAGAGAACAAGGTAGGTGTGAGAAAATGTCACTCCAGAGATGTGACTTCCAAATGGAGTGTGGAATCCCAAAGAAGATACGGAATTTTAGAAAACGTATTAGGGGAAACTGAAGGACTTGACAAAAGCCAGGGGCTGCAGGTGAAACCATCAGGGTCGGTTGATTAACTGTTACACGTGCCACGCTGCTACTGGATATGAGTCACACAGGGCACAGAGTGTGAGATAGTCTGGAACCCAGCACTGCTTTCAAAGTCGTTTTGCAAACTTAAAATGTCTAAATTTAGATTCAATGATAGTATCTCTACTTTCTTCATTTTAAACTTACAAGTGTCTAAAACTCTGGTAAGAAATGTAGTGGTAAAGTGGAGAATATTATGCTTTGTTTATGATACTAGAACTTTGGAATTGTTTTTCAACTTTTTGTTAGTCTTTTGAGAATTGTCGGCAGTCTGTTTTGACTACATTTGTCTGCAGTTCCTCCCACTTACTCCTCTAAGATCTACCCCCATTTACATACCCACCCCATCTCCATGCCTTCTTTTACATTTAATAGCCTGTAGAGTCCAATCTATGCTGCCAGTATACTTCCAGTTGTGAGGCCACTCACTGGAGTGTGGGCAACCTATCAGGCACCACACCCTAAAAGAAAATAATCCTCTTACTCTTGGAAGCCTCCAGTTGCCCATAGCGTCTCAGTTAAGGGTGGAGACTCATGAGTACCTTCCCACTCTGTGTTCGAATGTTGACTGGCTGGATCTTATACAGGTCTTGTGTAGGCATCCACAGCTAGTGTGAATTCAGGAGTGCAGTGGTCCTGTCATGTTCAGAACAGTTTCCCTGAATTACCCACCCTTATATAATGACCTTTGTCGTGCTTTCAAAGTATTATAGACATTATGACATACAAATAGTGAATATGGAGACTCCCATAGGACACCTTGTTGTCAAACTAATTATTTTTTGCCAACTAAACTAAATGAAGATTCGTGAGGAAGTTGCAGGGCAGTTTACAGAATCTAAAGTTAAACTTTTCACCAGACCCTTGCAAAGGATAGAAGAGGTAGGTGGTTGAAAGCAGATGGGGGGGGATATTTTGGCTTCTCTTAAGAGAATTTCCCTTAGAAGTTAAGTTCTATGTATTTTCCCGGGTTCTGACCAAGGCTCAAGTTCCCAGAACAGAGGCAGAGAATTTGGATGGCCTATCTTGATGTATTTGAACACTTCTAGGCAATGGAGAGTTGTGTATCTTTACCAGAATGCCACTGAGCTGAGGGCAAAGGGGGGGGGGCTGAGTTCCAAGAGTAACCAAGATTCTGTTCCCAGAAGACTTAGGTGCTGTGCAGGCTGAAACATCAGTTGTTCGGTTTTCTTTAAAAAAGAAATTACAAATAAAAAAGAAGATAGAGACAATCAAGTATTTAGAACTAAACAACCCTATTCTGGCTAGTCTTATGTCAGCTTGACATGCAAACTAGAATTATCTGAAAGGAGGGAGCCTCAGTTGAGAAAAAGCCTTCACAAGACCTGGCTGGCATTTTCTTAATCAGGGACTGATGGGGAAGGACCCAGCCCCATTGTGGATGGTGCCTTGCCTGGATCTATATGAAAGCAGGCTGAGTAAGCCATGGGGAGCAAACCAATAAGAAGCACCCCTCCAAGGCTCTGTATTAGCTCCTGACTCTGTCTTCCTGCCCTGCTTAAGTTCCCGCTTCAACGTCCTTTGATGGAGAACTGTGATACAGAAGTATAAGCTCAAAAGCCTTCCTTGAGTGGCTTTGGTTATGGTGTTTCATCACAGCAATACTAACCCTAACTAAGACACTCTCCAAGCAGATGATGGTATAGAAAACACAAAGCAGGGAGGTGTTACTCCCAAGGGTACCCATCAAGGTCTAACTCCAATAATGAAAGCACAGTGATGCAGGACAGACACAGACAACTCTGAGGCCTCCTATAAAACATGAGAGGAAATGTCAAATTGCTTTCAGTTAATCAAGAAAGAGAGCAGTCTACACAGTCCATATGGGTAACTGTCTCACTTCTTAACTACATCCTTTTTTTTTTTTTTTTTTGCAGTGGGTTGAGGTTTGTAATATATGTAAATTCATTCAGTCTTAGGCATGCTTTAGCGATAAGTTGTAGTAATTTTGAGTGTCTAGCCTCAGAGCTCCTTTTTGGCAATCCAACTTGTGCGATAATTTGGAAGATTTCCCACTGATTATTCCATCAGTGGCCAGTGTCAAAGAGCCCATTGCAGTATTCAGCTTTTCTCCTTTCGACTGTACAATGGACCATCATTGGGAGACATGCATGGCACAACACAGCTTCTAACCTACATCTTCAGCTTTCATAAAGTCTTCCAAGCTTCTCAGCATTATTCTATCTGAGTCTCATTCCCGGCATCCTAATACACCACTTCCTGTTCTGCATCCTAGGTCTGGGGGACCATTTATGGTTAGTTAGAGTCAGCAAACTTGGTTTAAAATTAGTCTGCTGGAATTCTGACCAAAAATCACCCATAATTTTAAAATAAATTGTCCGCAAATGACTAAGTAGGGCAGGGTTGTCTTTCCTTCACTGAAAACTAGGATGCCATTACACAGAAAAGTGTTTCAGCTCTCCAAACCCAAGTCAATTATTCTTAACCCTGTTTAGTGTATAGATAAACACCATGATTGTACATTTATATATGTTCATTTTTCCATCACCATCACCAATGCAAAAAACAAAAAACAAAACCAAAAAAACAAAACAAAAAAAAAACCAAGAGTATCACTTCCCTCTGCAAATGACT
Source organism: Phodopus roborovskii (assembly GCF_943737965.1). Classification (NCBI taxonomy): domain Eukaryota; kingdom Metazoa; phylum Chordata; class Mammalia; order Rodentia; family Cricetidae; genus Phodopus; species Phodopus roborovskii. Next base: position 15,966,897 of record NW_026126567.1, on the reverse strand, counting down.
CTGTCCACTTCCTTTCATACTTGCCTCCATAAACTTCTCGGTGATGATGATTCATGGAACGAGTCAAGATAACTTTTTACTTTGCCTTTTTTATAGTTAGCAAGTCCTTGGGTTGCTGTGTCCTTTCACAAAACTAATCAAGGCAGAGAAGCAAACAAAAAGCTCATAGCCAAAGAAAAGTAGTCTCCTTATTACATATGAGGTTACTCAATAAAGATTTTCCAAGTTAGTTAAAAATGAAAGTTTTCAGTATTCTTGTAAATATAATGTTTTGTCTTGAAAAAACAACTGGATTTGTCCTGGCCATGTACCCCAACAAGTTACTACCACCCCCTAACACACGTGTGACACAGTTGTGGGTAGAACCTTGAATATAGTAAAATGAATAGGAATTATTCTTCTTAAAGGCCACTTCTATTGTAAACAGGCATGTATTCAGAATGCATTATTGTGCAATTTCATTTCAGTGGTGTTGAAGGTAATCATCTGGGTGTGTAAACAGCAAAGTAATTGCTGAAAAGCAAATGACCACAGCATCCCTTTTCTTTTCTTTTGTAATAATTTTGCAATCAGCAGGTTTTGGGCTAATAACAATAATAATTTATAAATAGCCAGATAATGGGAACTACTCTCCTTAACTCCACTTTAGACGCTTCAGCTGATGAGGCCTTGTAAGTTGTTGGAAATAGGGTATTTACAGAACACAAGTAATTTGTTCTCATCTGGAAATCACACCTTGGAGCCTTGGCCAGATAGGAGATTAGAAAATATGTTCCAGCAAAGCTGGGGGGGGGGGCTTGGACTGTGGGCTCATACCCTGAATGAAAGAAAAAGCAAACTCAATCTATTTAATTTCTTCTTCCTACACTGAAGACTTGCTCCTTTGTTCAAAGTTGGGGTGACAGCAAAGCTTTCTGCACTTGGCTGGCATTTAAGGACAAACTTAGCCACCATCTCATGCTAGGGAAACATAAGGAGGGCACACATTAAGAATAGACATTTACAATCCTGGAAAAACTACAATGATAATGTGGTTGAGTCGGTAAGCCCATGCAAAAAGCAAGGGGTCATATTGTTACCACCATGTTTTAAAGTTGCTGCCAGCCCCACCAACAGCACAGACAATGGTCCATATGTGCAGCACATCTGGAGCTACATGTGGCTGTCTGATTGCCTTGCTCGATGTGCCCCTGTGCTTAGTAGAATTAAAGGACTTAATGCAAATTTCTCTTCACAGAAAGGGCTGGCACTCACTGCCCCCCCCCCAAGCCATCTTCTAATTTCCTAAGAATCCTCGAACATCATTTCTAAGAAAAAGAGCCCACATGTAGGTACATAGGCGCTCACATGTGAAGGGGTAGTAGGGAAGGCAAACCAGGAGAAAGCAGAATAGTAAACAGCCAAGCGGTTTCTCCAGAGTGAGGATGTCCTTATCTGAGGACAGTGCACACCCCTCTGACACACGGGCCCCAGCAGAGTGCCCGCCCTGCTTTGCTCTCTGGCTCATGAAGCTCAGCTCAGGGCATTTCAACATGAAGGGGCAATTTCTGTGGGACACATATGGGATCATTCTGGATAGCAGAGGGAGGTATGATCTCTGAGACTACTTAAAAATCCAAAGCCTGCAGCTCTCTAGCAGAGTTGTTTCTCTTAGTACTCCTTGAGTTTCCTTTAAAGAACTGGCAAAGGAATTCACATTCATTTATGTTAGCATTATTTCAATTAAGCTCCAAGGAAACTATATAAAAGTGTGCATTTGGCCAGCGCATGCCTGATTTAATACAATTATGTAAAAATAATAACCTGTTTATATGCCCCAGAGTGCTCAAAATAGCTTTATCTTTTAATGTGCATTTTAATAAGTATTTTTAGCCATCATAATTATGCTGAAACTTTGAGAGGTTTTTGACATTAAAAGCCTAGATTAAAACAAACAATATGCTCACAGAGACATACTTGGCACATGTAAGGCATTTCCTGATGTACATGCAGAATAGAGAGAATGCCTTCACCACATTGCCCGCGGTGAAAGAGAAGGAAGAAAGTGGGCCGAAATAACAATGTACAGTGTTGTGAGGCTTGACTCCTGAAATAGGGAGGCATAATGGGGAAATAATATTTTGTACTTCTTCCAATAAAGTGAATGTATTTCATGTGTTGGACTCCTGCATGACACTCATCTAGAAAAAGCTTCCTAATGAGGGAAAAAACATCATAAAGAAACCCTCCGTGTGTTTTAGGGGCATGAGAGCAGGCACTGTGCCACTCTCTAATCGAGGACTGTGAGGCTGCAGCTGCTTTGATCGCTACTGTGTCCACCAGCGGTGAGCACTGTGGCTGTCACTTCATAGACGGCCGAGTCAGACTCAGAGAGTGTATCTGATGTCCATTCGTCAGGCTGTGGTGCCAGGGTGTACAGTCAGGGATGGCTGACTCTCCAGCCCACACTTCTCTCATCAGAGTTGCTTTGGGGCCTCCTTTCACGAACCCACAGACGTAGCAGAAAGACATAGCAAATAAGACTAAATCAGGCTACATGGGAAAAGCTCTGAATGCCCATGCTAGCATTTAAAAATTTTTGTCTGGTTTCTCTACGTAAGTTCAATAGTGGGGTTTCTCGGATTAAAGGTTGCAGTTTTATCGGGTGAAAAGGACTGGTATTCAGGGGCTGGTTTACTATATATCACATTATAAATCTAGACAGCTCAGTGACAGCCTGACAGGAGGGGTGAGGGGCTTAACAGGGCAAGGCAGGATGTGAGGGAAGCCACTGGAATCACCAAAACACACTGGGAATGAGTAGAAGCCTAAGGGTGGCTGGTTAAGTGCAAAGGGGATTCCAGTAAGGAGAGTGATGGGAAGAAGAGAGAAGTTTGGGATTCTGGCTTCTCTCTCTCCACCCACTGTTGAGTTCTCAGACTCTCACCCAGACATGAGCCAACCTGAGCTTTGCTGGCCTGGAACTGAGCGGTGGTAGCAAAATGTGGAAGTGTCTTCATTTATAAGCTGCTCATCCCCATGTGGACAGCTTTCTGTAGATGGTGCTGATATTCTGTTCAGCTTTGTTTTGTAACTGTTCCCACTGGAAACCTGCATCTCTCTTGTTCCATCGTCACACTTAACCCAGGGGACTACATGTACACAAATGACAGATTCATTGACATGACTCAGAAAAAAATAAATGCTTTCATCTACATTTACCTCATCCTAAAGCAGTTCTTGGGCTAGCAAGATGGCTCAGCAGGTAAAGGCACCTGCCACCAAGCCCGGTGATCTGAGTTCTGTTTCTGGGATCCACATGGTAAACGAACTTCAGCAAGCTGTGTCTGAATTTCGTGTGTGTGCATTGTGGCATGAACACACACACACACACACACACGATGTAATAAACACTAAAAATGTCTCAATTATAGTTACTAAATGATAGGTATTGACATTGTTTTATCTCTCGTTCATGTCTTGTCTGCATTTGTGTACAATTGACAGCACTCTCAGAATCACCTAACGTTCACAAACCTGGAGTCTGACAGACCTGGGTTTAAGGCCTCACTCAACTTTCAGCATGACCTCAAGAAAATGCCCCTCCTCTCAGAATCTCTACTCCCTCAACTGCAGAATGAGAGTAAGTCTAAGAGGACAACACCTCCTCGCCACATTAAATGGAAATAAATGTATTAAAAGTACTTTGAAGAATTTTTTGTTTTGTTTTGTTTAGACAGGCTTTCTTTGTATAGCCTTGGCTGTCCTGGAATTAGCTGTATAGATCAGGCTAGCTTTGAATTCACAGAGATCCACCCACCTCTGCCTCCTGAGTGCTGGAATTAAAGGTGTGCACCACCACCACCAGGAATCTCTGAAGATTTTTTTAAAAAAATATACAAATGGTCTTTATTGCCTGGCAGTGGTGGTGCACACTTTTAATCCCAGCACTTGGCTGCTCATTATTCCTCCCTCTCTGCCACTGGATATCAGGAGTTTGGCTCAATGGGTCAAGACCAGGCTGGAGAAACCCACAGAAACTGCTGACCTGAACAATGGGGAGCTGATGAACTCCAGTCTGATAGCTGGGAAACCAGCATAGGACCAACCCAGACCCCCTGAATGTGGGTGTTAGTTAGGAGGACTGGGCAGTCTATGGGGCCTCTAGTAATGGATCAGTATTTATCCCTAGGATACGAATGGACTTTGGGAGCCCATTCCACATAGAGGGATACTCTCTCAGCCTAGATACATGGGGGAGGGCCTAGGCCCTGCTCCAAATGATGTGACAGACTTTGAAGATCCCCCATGGATGGGCTCGCCTTCCTGGGGAGCAGAAAGGGGATGGGATGAGGGTTGATGGGGGGGGGGGCAGGGGAGGACAGGAGGGTGGGGGAACTGGGATTGAGATGTAAAACAAACTTGTTTCTAATTTAAATTTAAAAATTATCAAAAAAAAAAAAAAATCCCAGCACTTGGGAGGGCAGAGACAGGTGGATCTCTGTGAGTTCGAGCCCAGCCTGGTCTACAAGAGCTAGTTCCAGGATAGCCTGTCTTGAAACCCTGTCTTGAAAAACAAACAAACAAATAAACAAACATAAACAAATGCTCTTTATTATGGCTATTCTTTGGGAAAAAGTAAATTTGGTATTAAGTATGGTAAAGGTTAACAATGTGAAATAGAAAAAAACAGTATTAGAATAGGGTCCTGGAAAACATGGCTTCTAATTACAGGTCCAACATGAACTAAGTATCTGTATGACATGGGACAGAACACTAAGCCTCTGTGGGACAATATTTCTTCACCTATCATGAATAAACAGAAAGAAAGAAGGGAGGGAGGGAGGGAAGAAGGGAAAGAGGGAGGGAAGAACTGGCTTGGGTCTACTTATCTCTCTCATTTAATCAAAACACCACATTCCACAAGAAGCTCCATGCTACCCACTGGCAGAGGCGGAGAGGACCAGGACACAAACTCTACAGGGGCTCAGAGCACAGCACAGTAGCTCAGATACTACCCTGTTCTGCTGACTTCAATGCCATGCGCAGCTTGACCAGGCCCCGCAGAGGGAAAGGAGAGTGGCTGTGGCTTTGGTGGAGGTACTTTCTATGAGTCTACAATTTAATTAGCTTTTCACTTAATCTCTCTCCACAAAGGTTCCTTTATTTTCCATGGACAAGGCAGGATAAACCACCAAAGCTCCTTAGATGTTCACTCCCACCCCTTCTCTGGGGGATGGATGTGACTCACGGCATCGGGCTATTACAACTCCTCTCTCTCCTCACATAGTACTGGCCAATAACAGCAGGACGATCACATCACTTGCTTCCAATACTGTGAGAAAGAGCTGCCCACACACTCCTTAGCTCTGAGGACAGAAAATAAACAGAGCTCTCCCTCTCCCTCTCCCTTAAAGATATGTGCAGTATTCTCATGGTGATAACAAGAAATTCTCTCTGACTGATGCCTACAACGGAAGGAAAGAATCAGAGGATGGCTGCCTTGTGGGAAGCCCAGGTCTCTAGCTCCATTTTATTCCCACTGTTGCTGATGTAATTGCAAATTCCTGCTGCATTTATAATTAAGAAAGGAACAGATGGTAACACTTAGTATTAGGCAGCAATAAGGAATGGTCATTAAAACAATCTAGAATGCCAGCAGTTTATATGATATCAGAGGGTTAGTTTACCATAACAAAGTTTTATATCCATGGAAAAAGATGTATTAAGTCCCCCCCCACCCCATCTCATCACAGCTGTCCCCTTGTGGAAGGCACACTGCACATCCTGGGCAGACTCCAGCCTTTTTTAAATTGCTGGTCATATCTTGGCTTTATTATGAGCTGTCATCACAAATGGCAGAGCATGAAATCCAAGATGGAATATTCACCAAGCTATAAAGAAAGGGAATTGGGAAGACACTAAAGGCTCACTGGGTGATAGAGCAGGCTGTGGATGGGGAAGGAAAATTCCAGAATCTCTGAGAATGTAGCAGAAACCTAGACATCCTGGAGAGTATAAGGGTTATGTAACTGTAATACAAAGTGAAGCAAAAACACCTCTTCCCTTAATGCTAGAGGGTTAGCAGTGTGTGTACCAAGCGGGGCAGAGGCTGTGCAGTTTTCCAGAAAGATGAACTTTAACAGCAGTATCAGCTAGATTTAGGAGAGTACTCTATTTCCCGTCCCCAACCTATACGTGGATCTTTTTGCCTTTGATAACCTGAGATCCCTAAACAATCCCCAGCCTTCAGATATGTCTACAGATGTTCTCATCCCACTTGAGGCAGGCGTCCGTCTCACCAGGACCAGTTTTCCATGATGAGGCATCACTCTAAGCAAGTGCACCACTCTATGCAGAAGCTCTCCTGCTTCCATCGTCTCCCATCCACTCACCAGTGCCTGTCACCACCCTGTGTCACCACTACCTGTAACGTGAGCTTTCCGGAGCCGCTTTAGCCCCGAATGAACACACAGACGCTATATTAATTATGAAACTGTGCCTGCGTGTACAGACCTACAGACCTCTATGGTTAGCTAATGGTAGCGGCATTACTTTCTGGGATCGCATGACAACTCCTCTGCCTATAATTCCCAGAATCCTCCTTGTCTCCTAGTCCTACCTGTCATCCTGCCTGGCCAATCAGTGTTTTATTCATCAACCAATAAGACGAACATATACACAGAAGAGCATGCCCCACCAAACACTGAAAGATGAATCGCAGTAGAAGACTCACAGTCACTTTTGGAATGTCCCAAGACAGCTAATTAACAGAATTTTCTGTTATGAATAGTGCAACATATCACAGAATCATGAGAGGGAAAAGTAATAATTATAAAATATGTGACTAAAGAGAATTACTTCCCTACCCTAATAACCAACCAACCTCTCCTTTCTCTCTGTCTCTCTCTCTCTCTCATGCGCGCACACACACACTCATGTAAAAGGAAGGATCAAATAAAGAGATAATAGAGAATAAAGAGAGTGCATAGAAGGGTAGAGGCTTGGGAATTGTCAGTAAAATTTTTGAAAATCTGTGAACTCATTTTCTGCCTGAATGATCCTTAAGAAAATGCTCCAAGCCTCCAGGTATATGACAATTGTCACACTCGAGATTCATTAGGATATACCTGCTGGAAAAACAAATGGAAGACATTTCATATCAACACCTTTTCCAGCATTTTCCAACAAGGAGTATGTGCGCTAAATATAGGATAAGACACGTGGCATTTCATCTTCTGATCCACCCAGAATGTAGGTAGAGAACACTACCACAGTGCAGTGAACAGTAGCACTCGGTTATCCAGAGTAGTTAGTAGACCTATACACAAGTCTGAAATTGACACATCACAGACAGAACCACGGAGCTTAGTAATAGCTCTGGCCAGTCAGTGAAATCATGGACAGTGACAATTCCTACTTCCAAAGGTCTTTATTCCCTTCCTGTAATATCAACTGCTAACTAGTCACCTGTCTGTTCCCTTCTTTGACAGCATGTGAGGTGGCATACAAACCGTGTGTCTCTTACATCTGTCAACACACACACACACACACACACACACACACACTTCTGAGCTGTTTTTCACTTGCATCAAGGGAATTTATAATGCAAAGAACCTTCTATCTGAGAGACAGGCGTGAAACCGTCCTAAGCAATGGTCAGAGGAGCATGAACACCAGGGAGAGAGCACCTGGATTTGAAGCCAGTTTCGGTTCTTTATCAGCCAGGAAACATTTTGACTCCCTAATACCTCAGTTTACACACCTTCCAAACAGATAACAGCTCCACCTGCCTCACATGTTTTCTATGAGACTGAGTTAACTAAACATATGAGATTTTAAAATGTCTACCATGGAGTCTGGGAATATATTACTTATGATTTATTAAAGCTTGCCTGTGGATTCGAAAAACAAAGTCAGCCTCAAGCTATAGAGATCAGGCAGTGGTGATGCACACCTATAATCCCAGCAGCCAGAAGCTGGGAGGTGATGGTGCATATCACATCTTCAATCCTAAGACTCAGGATTAAGAGGTAGATGGATCTCTGTGAGTCCAAGGCCACCCAGATCTATACAAGATTGATCCAGTGACCTTAGCATCTGGGATCACACATCTTTGCCCAGCACCAGAGGGGTATAAAAGATAGGAGCAGGGTCTTTGGTAGTCAGTATCAGGCATTCATTCTCCAGCCACACTGAAAAGAAGAAGACATTGAAGTCTCAGGATTCTTCAACCATGCCGAGGAAAGGCTTCAGTCTGAGGTTTGGTGGAGCCAGGATCACATTTCAGTCTGAGGTAGAGTGAGGGCTAGTGCCCAGGTGCTTTGCTTTTCGGATTTTTGGCTTGAAGCTTGAACACCAATATCAGTCTCTGGGTCATTTATTTTTCATGCAACAATGGAATGAGTACTTGCTATGTCAGGCATCTGTTTTGCAGTCTGACCTTGATTTCCTCTGGCTTGGACCCTCTGTCTTTATTCTATCCTATTTCCAAGATGGGCTTCCTGGTCTGAGCTCAGCCTAGCCTCTGCCCTCAGAGGCCTTCCTCCAATACTGTGAATGTCTTGATCTGGTGTCAGCTTTTGCTAGCCCCAACATGGCCACCAACCTCTCAGTCCTGGTCTGATTGGTACTATTAGTTCAAATGCCTAGGGTGATAATCAGGGCATTTAGACTATTTTGCTAGACCATGTAAAACTACCAGGGTAATCCAACGCAGTGCAATTGTCTTATAAATAAAAACACAAACTGATTATCTGTCTGCATGGTTCAAGCCTTTTAGATTGGGCCCACAGCTCTGGCTCTTGGCTCCTCGAAAACGATATCATTAGAAAGCAGCCAATGAAAAAGTGACTATGAAAAGACAGATTTTTGTGACCAGTCACCTCAACAGCTAACTCAGAAATAAAGGGTAACAGTTTCCATACCAGACACCATGACAGAACACTGCCTCCATCCATGAAATCACTTTCCTCTGATTTCAGGCCATCTCCCAGCTCATTTCCACTTTGCCTTAATTTACCAAGAAAATGCACCATTGTCAGGTCTCTGTGAAATCCAGGATAGAGTGGACCCAGATCACCTGAATGAAAACAGTTGTGAGTTTATGGATGCCATCATCAAAAATAAAAAGTTGGTTATAAATGCCCACTATTGGTAGGAAAACATGAGACATATAAGCGCCTTTCTACTGTATTTCCTCTTGTGATACTTTACCACTAACAAGTCTAGCCATGCAAGATAGCCATGTGTAGCCACTCAAATAAATGACTTAATTTACTAATGAATGAGGAGATGGAAAAGTTGAAAGAACATCAAGAGTGAGGTTGTGTTAACTTCCAAGTTTTATAATTTTCTTGTGGAGTAAACATTTAAGATTCTTCTTCATTCACGTGCAGAACTAGGGATAGCCAGTGCTGTCTACCTATAGAAAGGACTCTGCCACCAAGTGGAGCCGTTTTGAGGGGAGAAGCTACTGAAAAGAGTGAGATGTGTCATGACCTTAGGAAAATGCAAATTGTTTCATTGCATCAAATCATTGCAAAGTCTCTATGTTTTATGGGCAATGTAGAGGAGATGGTATGAAGAGTCCCCTTCAGTGCACTTTACCCTCCAGGAAGAGGTCTGGAAAAGGAGATTTTATAGGCATGGCTGTCCAGTTGTGTCAATTGTCTGTGTGCTGGGCCTTTGTACCCCTTCAGTCCAGTGTGTGTGTGTGTGTGTGTGTGTGTGTGTGTTTCTCATCATTTCTGCAGTAATGGCTTATGCACAGAGGTCATATGATACACCTTGCTGAGCTGAACCTAGCATCTCTCACTTTCTGCCCAGAGCTTTGTGTGTCTGTCTCCTGGGAGGCTGCCAGGCACCCACAGCTGTTTTGACACATGGACACACCTGGAGATACAATGGAATTGACACCCAGGGGTTAATGCTTGGTCAAGTGGGATCAAGAACTGTAGGGTAAACAGTATAACTCTGGCAAACAATTGTACATGAGGGTTTTAAGTGGAGTGAACCCCAGTGGGGTAAGTAGTTAGCTCAATAATAAACCCTTGGACCAGTTTCCATACTTTTATATTGTTTATTTGAGTCTCTCTCTCTCTCTCTCTCTCTCTCTCTCTCTGTGTGTGTGTGTGTGTGTGTGTGTGTGTGTGTGTGTGTGTGTGTAGGTGGGTAGATGAGTGGACAACTTCCTGGAGTCATGTGGGTCCTGTGGCTCAAACTCTGGCTTGCCAACATTTACCAGATGAGCTATTTTGACCAACCCTCATTTTCCTTAGTTTGCTATTTCAAATCTCCTACTCTGTTCCTTCATGTAATTTCCACAAACAAATTTCTCACATGTTAATGCTTATCTCAGGCTGCTTTTGAAAAGGACCCTGAGCTTAGACACCCTCACTGAAAAATTCCCCACTGTGTGAGCTTCACACAGCAGCAGGGCTTCAAATAGTCTTCAAATGCAAATGCATTATGATTCTATTGACGATTTTACCTAGGTATCATCAACTACGGAGCCCTGTGAAAGTGGCTAAGAGCATAAATAAATTCAGATGATTCATAAGAAATTCCATGCTACACATTCAGGCTAGGCTCCGCAGAAAGCAGGCTCTGGGCCAGAATCTGGCATCAAATAATTTCCCCATTCTTTGACTTGCTCCAAACCCTCCCATGTACCCCTCTTGCTCTTTCAAATTCATTTGTCATTAATTTACACACACACAAAATGTAATATATTGTAATCTCAAAAATCAAAGAAAAAATTTCAAAGTCTGTGCCCTTGGGATGAGAAAGGGAGGGGAAGGAGACAAGGGACAGAAGGTGCCATTAAATTGCAATGGAGCCAATGGCCTCAATTGAGCTCATGAGCAATCGTGATACTAAGATGACTAATTAGAGTGGTCTCACATAAAACTAAAATGACCCGGGATGTGAACCAGGCAAGGGTGTGGCCATGGATGAGTGGCTTTTTTGTTGAGTCAGTGTTTTGAAGGATTACCTAAGAGCAACCTGCTAAGTGTATTTCCATCACCTGAGCTGTTACGTGCGTCTCCCTGAAGGTGGATGTTCCACGGGGACCACAATAGAGAAGAAACTGAATCAGTCACTGAGCCTTTTATTTTGTGCCATACATAGAGCTAGTAGTAAGTAGAGACTGTCTACATACAAGGAGGATTTTTACCTCTGGGGCAAAATCATTTTTATAGGAAATGCCACCAAAAGAACTGAAATATAAAGCAAAAGTGGAATTCAAAAAAATCTCAGAGCAAATGAAGTTCCCATTCTATGACTCTAAGAGCCAATGGTTAATGCACATAATATAAAATTATCACTTACATAACATTCACAGGCAAGGCCTTTGACCCCTAGGCACAAAAATAGCTACAAAAGTCCCATTAACCATGGCGATATGAGGAAATAAAACTGCTAAACAGTAGGAATACTGACACTAGACACTGTAGGCGGTTACCAAGTTCAAATACCACACTCACCAATAACTATTGGTCTGTTTAGTTCCCTATCTGTTAGCATAGGCAAAGCTAAGTGCCAATTCCTTTGTATTCCATTCCAAACCATCTTTTTTTTTTTTGTCTATACTCTTTCCTTAATGGTGGCATTATCAATTCAGACATCCCATACTCACAAATTGTAAGTTTGTGAATTTAGTGCCAGATTTACAAAACTGACTTTCCCCAGAGACTTATTATATGGATGAGCAAATTTACCAAAACCTCTGAGGACTTGGTCTTTGTTGCCTACACCATTGGGATTACATCTATATCACTGAGTTGTTTTCAACAAGAGGGTTTGTCAGAGAGAAAAGTTATCAGAAACTGGAAAGAGAGGGGCATCAGAGACAATACTCTCTCAGTTTCTCTCTGTCTATCTCTGTCCAGGATCTGGTCCAAAGTTCCAAGGAAATGAAGGCTCTTCTCCCACATCCTCTGTCTCATGCTACTTCTTACTCTGATATTTTGTTCTAATGCTGGAATGAAATAGACAGTCATGTCTAGCTCCTATGTGGAAATACATTCAAACAATCTATGGTCTGTCCAGCTGAAAATAAGTGGATATTTTTCCAGAAGTAATATAACAAAAAATCATATTTCAAGTGGATATGAACTATAGTTAAGGTTTCTAATACTGCCATAGGGCCTTTGTTCAAGATCAAAGGCATGTGAATAATTCCAACCTCTTGATCACTTCCTACTAGTGATCATCCAGCCAGTAAGGTGCTTTCTTTTTACACCACAGCACCATAATTTAGCCATAATCACTCACTGGCTAGAATATACAAAATCTTGGTCTTAGATTCCTTCACACAGAGATTTCTTACATCTAATTTATAATATGTTATATCCTTATTATCAAATCCACTAAGTTCTCTTGCCAAATTGGGCAGAGACTCCCTACTGGTTTGGAGGCCATGTAGATCACCAGAAAGCTATCCCCAAACTCAGGTAGAGAACCCCTGCTTAACCACAGGCCACACAGACCAGAGGACCAGAGAAAAAACACTGAAAATATAAATCTCATATTGACCCTCATACATTGAGGGACACTTCAATTTCCCACTATTACCAACAGACAGGTCATCCAGAGAAAAACTAAACAGAGAAATCATGGAGCTAGCAGACATTATAACTGGGACTAATGAAACCAAGGAACAAAATACCCATCCAATAAAGACATACTAAAAATTTGACACCTAGACCTATAATCACCACAGACCCAGATGCCTAGATGCCAGCCTAAGAATACAAGGGTTATCTGTCACTACCAGAGCCCAGCTGTCCTACTACAGCAAGCCCTGAATAGTCTAACATACCTGAAGCACAAGAAAAAGACCTTAAAGCCAACTCTATGGTGATTATAGGGGTACTTAAAGAATAAGTTAATAAAACCCTTAAAGAAATTGAGGAAAAGAAAAAAATGGAGGAAATGAGTAAATCCCTTGAAGAAGACCAAGAAAAATAAACTAACAGTTGAAGGAAATTAAAAAAAAACTGTTTAAGACATGAAAATAGTAATAGAAGAAATAAAGAACACACACACACACACACACACACACACACACACCACAAACTTCGGGAATTCTGGAAATGGAAAACCTAAAAAAAGAGAACAGGAACTATAAACACAAGCATCATCAACAGAATTCAAGAGATGGAAGAGAGTCTGAGGCATTGAAGGTATGATAGAAGAAATAGATACACCAGTCAAAGAAAATGTAAAAGCTAAAAAATTCCTGACACAAAACATACAGGAAGTCTAAGGCATCATGAAAAAACTAAAGAATGAGGAGAAAGGTATCATTGTCTCAAAGGTACAGAAAATATTTAAAAAAAATAGAAGAAAAATTTTCTAACCTAAAGGAGATGATTATAAAGGTACAAGAAACATGCAGAATACCTAATAGATTGAATCAGAAAAGAAATTTCCCTCACCACTTAATAATCAAGCTACCAAACATACAGAACAAAGAAATAATTTCAAAAGTTACACGGGTAAAAGAACAAGTAACATACAAAGGGAGACTTATTAGAATTACACCCAACTTTTAAATGGAAACTCTAAAATGCCAGGAGGGCCTGGACAGATCTCCTGCAAATTCTAAGAGCCAAAGATGCCAGCCCAGTCTACTATACCCAGCAAAACCTTCAATCACCTTAGATGGAAGAAACACTATATTTCATAGTAAAGTGACATTTTAGCAATATCTGTCCATAAATTCAACCATTCAGAAGATACCAGAAAGAAAACTCCAACCCAAGGAGGTTAACTCTACACCCATGAAATAAATAATCTCATACCAGCAAAACCAAAAGAAGGGAAACACACACACACACACACACACACACACACACACACACACACACACACTATCACCATCCCTACCAATAAAAAATAATAGGAATTAACAAGTATTGGTCATTGATACCTCTCAATAGTAATGGAGTCAATTCCCCAATAAAAAGACAATAAAAAAGTCTAACAACTTAACAGCTCACTGAATACTCTAGAACAAAAACGTACAAGTATACTCACAAGGAGAAGAGTGCAAAAATAATCAAAGTGGGGGCTGAAATCAATAAAATAGAAACAAAGAGAACACTGCAAAGAATCAATGAAACAATTGTTTCTTAGAGAAAAATCAAGATACACAATCCTTCATCCAAACCAACTAAATGGCACAGAGAATATCCAAATTAACAAAATTATAAATGAAAAGGGAGCTATAACAGACACCAAAGAAATTAAAAAAATTAAGTAATAGTCATACTTTAAAAACCTGTAGTCTAAAAAAATTGGAAAATCCAAAAGAAACTTAATTTTTTTCAATAGATACCACTTACAAAAGTTAAATCAATATCAGTTAAACAACTTAAATAAACCTATAACCCCTAGTAAATAGAAACTGAAGTTTCATGTCTCCTAGCCCCCCCCCCAAAAAAAAAACTGCCAGGGCCAGATGGTTTTAGTGCAGAGTTCTACCAGGCTTTCAAAGAAGAGTTAACGCCAATACTCTGCAAATTATTCCACAAAACAGAAATAGAAGGAATCTTGCCAAATTCATTTTATAAGGTCACAGTCACACAAAGTTCAACAAGGAGAATTACAGACCAATTTCCCTCACGAATATCGATGGAAAAATACTCAATAAAATACTTGCAAACTGAATCCAAGAACACATAAAAAAGATATTCCATCATGATCAAATGGGCTGTATCCCAGAGATGCAGGGACAGTCCACCAAACAAAAATCAATCAATGAGATCAACCATATGAACAAACTAAAAGAAAAGACCACATGATCATCTCATTAGATATCTAAAAAAGCCTTTGACAAAATTCAGCACTCTTCTATGATAAAAGTTTTGGAGCAACTAGAAATTAAAGGGATATACCCAAACATAATAAAGGGAAATTACAGCAAGCCTATACCCATCATCAAATTAAATGGGGGAGGAAAAAAAAACTCAAAGCAATTCCACTAAAATAAGGAACAATACAAGGCTGTCAGTTCTATCCATATCTATCTATTCAATATGGTACTTGAAGTTCTAGCTAGATGAAAAAGACAGCTGAAGGAAATCAAGGGGATACAAAATGGAAAGGAAGAAGTCAAAGTAACATCCTAAGTCAAAGTAACTTAATATAAGTCAAAGTGATGTAAGTAACCTCAAAAATTCTACCAGGGAATTTCTACAACTGATTAACACCTTCAGCAAAGTGGCTGGATACAGGAATAACTCAAAAAAAAAAAAAAAAAAAAAAAAAAAGAATTATCAGTAGCTCTCCCATATACAAATGACAAGCAGACTGAGAAAGAGATTAAGGAAACAAACAATATAAAATTTCTTGGATAACCCTAAGCAAGCAAGTGATAAATTTGTATGACAAAAACTTCAAGTCTTTGGAGAGAGAAATTGGAAAAGATACCAGAATATGGAAAGATCTTCCATGTTCATTGATTAGTAGAATTAACACAGTAAAAATGGCCATTATAAAAGGCAATTTACAGATTCAACGTAAGTCCCATCAAAATTCCAACCCAATTCTTTACAGACTTTGAAAGGGCAATACTTAATTTCATATGGAAAAAC
Source organism: Phodopus roborovskii (assembly GCF_943737965.1). Taxonomy (NCBI): domain Eukaryota; kingdom Metazoa; phylum Chordata; class Mammalia; order Rodentia; family Cricetidae; genus Phodopus; species Phodopus roborovskii. The sequence goes on along the minus strand of NW_026126567.1, from coordinate 15,951,313 downwards.
AAAAATCCCTAGGATAACTTAAACAATCCCGAACAATAAAAGAACTTCTGGAGGTATCACTGTGAGCATTCAGGTATCTGTACTGGCCTGCCTGTGTGGTCCTCACAGGATATGTCTTTAGCTGTAGCCACTAAGAGCAGCACCAGTGCCTATTCACCATGTTCCCTTTTAAAAGGGCTCTGCCCATCTCCCATCCACCTCTCCCTCTCTCTGTTTCTCCCTATCTCCCCCCCCCCACCCTGCCTCTCCCTCTCTCTGCCCACTCTTTCCTCTCTCCTGCTGCTCCTGTCCCAGGAGACTAATCTCCTCTGTCCCCTTTCACCTTTTTATGATCCCTTTTCCTAATAAAAACCACCAAAAAACTTCTGTAAGGTGAAGGATACCATCAACAAGACAAAACAGAAGCCTATAGAACGGGAAAAGATTTGTCATCACATTTACGTCTGATAAAGAGCTAATATCCAAAATACATAAAGAGAAAATTCTAAACATTCTAAAAATTCTCCATAGAGAAATCTCAGATGGCTGAGCAATACTTAAAGAAATGCTTACATCCTTAGCCACCAGGAAAATGCAAATCACGACTCTGAGATTCCATCTTATACCTGTCAGAATGGCTAAGATCAGAAACATAGGTGACAGCTCATGCTGGTGGAGATGTGGAGCAAGGGGGAACACTCCTCCATTGCTGGTGGGAGTGCAAAGTTAAATAGCCAGGATGGAAATCAATATGGCAGTTCCTTAGAAAATTGAGAATTGATTTACCTCAAGACCCAGCAATACCACTCTTGGGCATATACCCAAAAGATGACTCATCCTGCCATAAAAACCCTTGCTCAGCTATATTCATAGCAGCTCTATTCACAATAGCCAGAAACTGGAAACCATCTAGATGTCCCTCAACTGAAGAATAGAGAGAGAAAATGTGGTATATTTACACAAAGGAGTATTACTCCACTGTTAAAAATGGCTTCATGAAATCTACAGGTCCATAGGTGGACCTATAAAAAAATAGAGGTTTGTCAAAGGGGTCACAACCCACAGGTTGAGAATGGCTGGACTAAAGTCTCATCTAGTAGCCAACTTTATTCAGAGCATCAGCTAGTTTATAATTCTGAGGGTCTGATGATTAAGAAGACACTTGTAATGTATTCAATCACAGGGACAAGCAACGAGTAGCAAAAACATGTTTTTCCATAGAGGCATAGGCATAACAACAGCTGAAGTAAACTCGTTCCTATCTGCTACGCCTGGGAGGAGAATGGAAATTCTATTCTGTGTTTTAATGAAGCTGAGGTCACAAAAACTCTTGTTTTCTTGGAGTTTTCTCTCGAGCACCCAGAATTCCCCTCTCATATCTCCACTCCTGGACTGTGCTCTGACATCTCCCCACTTCTCACGTTTTTACTAGCAGGATATCCAGAGTGGTTTTGAGATATTGTAGATAAATCTAATTGTCATTTGATGCATGAGTATCCTGTAAGCAAGCAAATTATTTTATTAGAACAATGAAAGCACAGTGTATAATTACTCTGCCACCAAGAGATCCAAATAATGTCCAGTACTACTAGTTACATTATTAAATTGATCCAGAGAATAGCTTGAACAGAGACCCACAGGATTTAGTAGTTCTAGTGTCTTGTAGAACATAAGCCCATATTTGCCTTTCATAGGAATACAAATGTTATGATGTCCTGTACAAATAGGAAGTAATTTAAATCCCAAAGAAAAATTAAATGCAGGCCCATCTGCAGATGAATGCATGAGTCTATTACAGTCCCAAGGTCCAGTCATGTGCACAGTCATTAGTAAAGATAACAGGGACTGGATCTGTCCAGCCTACAAGTTGAAGTAAAGTAGGATGAGAAACATAAGACAGATATATGTACTCTGGCACTGACCTCAGATGCACAGGTCAAAGCACCCAGAGAATAACTTAGTCCTTGGTGTGTAGGTTCTTAACTTAGCCCAAGTGGGCAGATTTGACTTGTGATGGTATGGTTGATATCTCCTTTTGCCATTTAGCTGGAGGCTTGTTATCTTTCTGGTGGCCTCTACTGTCTCCTTCACCCTTCACCATTGTCCTTGATGCCCCTCGGGCTGGAGGAGTTAAAGAGGAATCCACAATGTTAAACAGATTCATCTGCAATGACAAATGCATACTCCTTCCCAATTTTCTTCTGGAGGAGTAAAACTAGGGCAGGTTAATGTATCAGCTACTTATTTCCTTCTGCAATAAAACCAGAGAAGTTAGCACGTGTATGAGCATGAGCCTATAGCTGGAAATAATCCTGCAACATAAGCAGAATCTCAGATGATGCTTAAGAGTTTATGAATTAACCATAATTCATGAATCAAACAGCCAGTTTGTTGGGCTGAGGAAAAGAAGAATTAATAGATTGAAGAATATCTGAACCACAAATCTCTTCTATAGTCTTGGATGAACCATCAATAAAATAAATATCTGCCTGTAGAACAGGAGAAGGGTGGACAATTTTTGTAATCCACAAATTCAGTTCATAAGACAAAATCCCATAGCTTGCCAGCTGGATAATGATCTCCTGTCCTTCCATAGTAATCAGCAAATAAAGTGCGCAGAATTTAAAATTTGAAAATTCAGAGTTCTGTAATGCTCTTAAAAGATTGATAGTTAAGGTGTAACACACACACACACACACGCACACACACACACACACACAAACACACACACACACACACACACACCCACAATACCCAGAGACAGATATTGGCATTCAAGCTGAAGATTAGGGAAGCAAAGCAGCCAAGCTACTAGAGAGCTCTTACCTCCAACAGAGCTGGGGTGTTCCTATCCTCAATGTGACTGGAGAATGAATGCCTCATACTGACACCTTGATCCTGTCTTATATACCTCCCTACTGCTAGGATTAAAGGTGTATGATTCCAGGTGCTGAGATCATCTTTGTATGAGCTGGGACCAGCTTTAGGGCTGGATCAATCTTGTGTAGATCTGGGTGGCCTTGTACTTGCAGAGATCCATCTACCTCTTAATCCTGAGTCCTAGGATTTAAGGTATGTACCACCACCTCCTAGCTTCTGCCTGCTGGGATTAAAGGCATGTACCTGGCTTCTATGGCTTGTGGCTGACTTTGCTTTCTGAATCCTCAGGCAAGCTTTAGTAAATCATAAATAATATACATTAAGGTTGATATATGACAGCAAGGATCAAATCTATATACTTGTTGACATTTGGTCCTTCCCTGATTTACTACCTGAACAAGAAGAGTAAGATAAGCAGTTAGTATTTTTTGGCCCTTATTGTATAAAAAATCTATTCCAAAGGTTTGTTCTCTTGTGCTATAATGCGTGTAGGAGACAATTTGGCAGGGGAAATAAGTAAGTTTAGAAGCAGTGAAGGATCCACACAATACACAAATGTCCCTTTAAGTCTGGATTCAATAGCTTTAGTGCTTCTTGGGCTAATATGCAGGGACTGTCCAATGCCCTCTCTCCTTCTAGGGTTTTTAAATAGATTTGCTGGTGCATAATTAGGTAAACATTTTGATTTTGCTGAAATTGCACTGGAAATACCAAGCATAGCTCATAAGGCCAGGAAGGAATTGGGAAATGCATTCCTTTTCCCTGCCATGCCCTAGCTTGCCTAGGTTGCAGAGTTAGCTTTTTCATAGGCTCTCATACGTTCTCATTAGGAAATGGAGGAAATTTAAGATTAGATCGATTATTGAATCCCTCACTCCGTGCTTCAGGGTCATTTTCAGGAAATGGAGGATACATACCTAAAGAAGGCTGTAGTAAGGATGCTGAGAGCACTCTGCATATGTGGCACTGTTTTTCATTTTAATTTTGCCTGAGCAGGGAAAGCCTCCTACTTTGTCTCATTTGCCAATTTTCAGGTTTGATCATTTGGTTTATATTCATTCAAGGAATTGACCATCTCTTCTTCATGATCACCATCTTCCTTATCTTCGGTACAGTATGAATTAGTGCCCAAAGTATTTTGGTACAGTCTGAATTAGTGCCCAAGTGATCCAAATTTGAACTCAGACCTTCTGCCATTGTATAATAGGGATAAATAAGAATCTGCAAAGTGATAGGCTGAGTGATGTTTATTCATGGAGAAATCACTTACACCTGAAACAGAGGACCACCTGACCACTGGTTCCCATCCCAGGGATGCCTCCAGATGCTCTCTGTCTCCTACCAGGAAGCAAGAGAGAGAGCTGGGGTCCAGGATGCAGACCTAGTCCCCTTGGTCAGGCCCACACCTGCCCCATGCCCCAACGGGCATGGTCAGTGCCACAGGTGCTGTTGGGGTAGATATCTCACTACACCATTGTCTATATGCCGTTTTCTTTTGGACTCTGTCTCATATTCCTTCACCTAAAGTTCCTTCTTCTGGGATCCAGGGAATATACTCTAAGAAAGGATGCACAAACTCAATGTAAGGCAAAGCCTTGTCTGGTTTCTAGCCCATTACACTTACTCACCCCCTCTTATGAGGGTCCCCATTCTCTTGTCTCATAGCCAACTTCAGCTCCCTGATTCCTGACGCCACTTGTTTACCAAACTAGTTGGTGGAGTGAACTGGGAAGACTGAGGGCTAACAATGAGGTAGAGTAAAGCCTCGTACAATACCCAACTTTATTCAGAGCATCAGGCAATTTATACACTGAGGGTTAAAAAGAAATCAAATGAGTAAGATGTCCAATCATAAGGACAAGCCGCACATAGCAAAACCGTATTTTTTTCAAAGAGGCATATGAATAACAACAGCTGAGTAAACTCACTCCTATCCACTACACCTGGGAGAATAAAGACACATTCTAAGGACAATTCTGTATTTTGAAGAAACTGAGGTCGCAAAACTCTTGTTTTCTCACAACCTCTCAGAATCCCCCTCACAGGACTCCATTCTTGGACCATGAACTGACAATAAACAATGGGGGCAGGGTAGAAGAAAGTGCTTTGCATGAACCTGGTTAGAATAAATTTGGGATTAGATATTGTAATTTTGCAAAGAGATGATGACTAACAAAGAACATGCATTAACTGCTCATAAGGGCTCCTAAAAATTCCTATGACACGAAATTAAGTTAGCTTAACCTTAAATTAAGAAACAGGGATGTTCAGAGAATAAGAATATGCTTCATCTAATCATTCATGATTAAATTATTAAGCAGTATAACAGCGATAACACATTTGGCACATGGCCACAATGCTCATCAAAACTGTACTAAGGCAGTTCTCCTGTCCAGGTAACCTCTTCCCAAGCTTTCCATTGGACGTCATGTAAAGTTGTCCAGTTATCACAAAACCCAGCAACAGTTTAAAAGGCAAACATAAAATCTCCTATCTATATTTATATATTTAGCTATGACTCTGCTTTCTCTAAGAGATTCATGTTGGATCATATACTCAGTGACAGGTTAAATGAATTATTAAGTGTATTAAAAAACTTTTGAAAGACGTGCTGTATTATTGATTTGTGCATGTGTGTGTGTGTGTGTGTGTGTGTGTGTGTGTGTGTGTGTGTTTGCATGCGGGCATGCATGTGGGTGCATATGTGTGCATATAAACTTTTGTTGACCACAGAAGCCAGAGGAATTATTAGATCCCCTGGAGCTGGAATTACAGGTGGTTGTAGGTGCTGAAAAGAACACTCTCATCCTCAAAGACCAGAGAGTGCTCTCAGCTGCTGAGCCCTTTGAGAGAGATTTTTTTTCAAGTGTTAAGTCAAAAACAGTATTTGACAGTGTTTATAAAATACAAGTATGTTAAATGAGTCAGAAAATAATATAGTGAGGTGAATCCAAGATGCTGATAGCATCTTTTTGAGTTGATACATTTCCAAACAAGTCTCTTCATTGTTCTTTATTTTCAAGCATAAATATTAATTTTCTATTAAAACCAAAACTGAATAACCAGTATTTTAATTTTTTTTGTTTACGTGTGTGTGTGTGTGTGTGTGTGTGTGTGTGTGTGTGTGTGTGTGTGTATGCTATGTATGTACAGGGGTCTGAGGATGCCAGGACTGGGCATCAGATCCTCTGGAGCTGGAGTTACAGGCAGTTGTGAGTCATCATGTATGAACGCTGGGGAGGAACCAAACATGGATCTCCTGGAAGAGCCACAAGTGTTCTTAAAACACTGAGCCATTTCTCCAGGAGATATGTATGTAAGTATGTATATATGTATGTATGTATGCATGTATATGCTATTAGCCCTAGAGAACTGTAGACTTGAAATAAATATTTAAAGATTTCTATAAATATAAAAATATATTTATGAGTCTATCACTAGGGAAAATCCACATATAGCACTCAATAGTCAGTCAATGAATGAGGTATAGCATTGAATAACAAGTCGATCTGGGCAATTCTATTCCTAAAATCTCAACTGGATAGCATGATGCCAAGGAACTTAATTGGTTATAAAAATGTTAATTTCTACCTGACTGTTTTAGCATAACTGGAGCAGTGAAGTCCCAGGGAAAACCCAGGTGTTCTTCATTAGTTATTTTCTTGGCTCTGTATTAAGCTAAAGTTTGCAAAGCATATACCCAGACAGTAAAGTAACAAGAGAGAAGCAGCTGCTCTGAATAACCCTGACTCCTCATATGACAGCACTGTATGGGCTTTTGATTTTGAAATAAATATTTCAAATAATGCTTTAATCAATTTGCTACCTTCTAAAACAATCCATATGGATCAAAATCACTACAATGAACAGTAGCTGTTACATTGTAACATGATAAATTCCTCAAAATCCTGTTCATTTTAAGCTGTGTGACTTTTTCCTTATGCTGTACTGTGCAATTTCTTAAGTGTATCGGCTGTGGCACGTGCCCATGTGTTTGTGCACAAGTCACCTCCTTGCACAAGGCATCTTGCAATGAATTCTTCACTGACTCGTTAAGCTATAGCTCATATTTCTCATCTTTACTTCTGCTTCCTTTGCGAGTTATTCTGTTCTGCTCTTGATTGATATATGAGTTTTCTAGAAAAATTAGCATCATAAAGCAAATATTCATTACTTCCATAGGTTTTGTTGGTTATGATGAATCTAGCATGGCTCAGTGAGGTCTGTCATGCTGGTGACATGAATTGGCCATGGTTGCAGACCACTTTCTGGGCTAACTTGTCAGTCAGCTTGTGCTATATGATGGCAGAAGGCCTTAGGTTCTTATCACATGGGCCTCCCCCTATGTGTGACCTAATGTTTCCTCTCAATGTGGCAGCTGGCATCTACCTTAACATGTGAGCAAATATATTGTGCAAAGAGAAAAACACACTGCTTATAAGCTAATTGCTTTTTCTTTTCTCAAGTCGTGGCCACCACACATTACTTCTGCCTATTCTCATTCATTGGAAGCTAGTTACTAACACTTGTTCACACGCAAGGGGGGAACACAGCTCCGACTCTCAGAAAGAGACTAAAAATACTGTGGGCACATTCAAAAGTGCAAACACGGCTCCAACTGCATCAATGCACTGTAGTTACTTATTACATACATGTCTACATTTTAGCTGCACTTCTTGGTATTCTGAGCATATTTGTCTATGTTATGTAACACCACAAGGCTGTGTGGATGAGTCATGTTATAGAAGAATCACACTCTGTGTTTGGATAAGGTCCCTTCTATCCAAGACTGACCTTAAAGTGTCAAGTAGCCAAGAAAACAAGTTTGAACATCTGATGCCCCTGTTTCTACTTCCTGAGTACTGGGATTACAAGTATCTCTACTCCCGATTTTTAACACAATGCTGGGGATAAATCCCAGGGATTCATACATGTGAGGCAAGCACTCTATCAGCTGATAATAGCTCTAGTTTCACATTACTTTGTGTGTTTTGTTTTGTATTTTTTTTACACCTCACACTATGGGGTATATATCAGACTTCAGGTGTTAATCCCACCTGAGTCTTCTTGGCTTCCTCACCTTTAAAGCGAGGACTATAATAATCTACCCTGATGTTGGGACTGAGGAAAATATAGCTGTAGAGTATACGTAAGTCACGAAAATATGCAGGGGTGAGTACTGAGCCAACCAGTATACGGTACTACAAGCCCTGCAGAGCTACAGGGGAGGCTGAATTCCTTCCAGGGTTTACTGCCTACCTTACCTGCTAGCTATTTGGCCAATATCCTTTTATCTTTTATCTTCTCTGCTTCAGAATGATTCCTAATCTCAGGTCCTGCATTCACAGGTATTCGTAAATATTTTCTACCTCTGATGGTGATGGTTGCTTCCATTTTCCATTATTCACTGTAAAAAAGGGGAGGCATTCTTTAGGTATAAGTATCTTACAAACCATGAAGAGACTAAGAAGTACGGGGTGAAGAATGGCTGAAAACGTAGGTTATAGGATGGAACAGATGGGAACTGAAATCTTAGTTCTGCTGCCCAGATCATAAACTCTGTGATTCCTTGTAGCTTCCTTTTCTTTGACTGTTTTATGGGGTTAACAACTTTACTTACTAAGAAGATAATTATGTGAAAAGAATCTAGGATGACACCTATCAGTACTAAGTGCTCTGGGAATGTGTTTAGTCTTCATCTGTAACTATGGTTATGTTGTTGTATCATCAATCATAGGAAGATGTACAGCCTATGAACAAGCATATTTCCATGCTTTGGCTCACCAGGGTGACTTGAATCCAGGAATGACTACTCGCTTGGGTTTGTCTTGCCTACCTGGGTGGCAATCTACTGAAAACAAACCGTCTGGCTGGAGCTGTTTCCATTTGCTCTTTAGCTGAGCCAAGAAGCATGCAGAGCTGCAAGTACATTTCAGAAATTTGAAAAATAAACAATGAAATGTTTCATGCTTGCCACACATGTCTCCCCCACACCCCCATGACTTAGATTGGCTGGTTCTCAGTCATTAAAAGTTTACAACAAGAAAGAAAAGAAAGAACAGGTTTGAAAGATTAAAATTTAACTCCATCCCCTAAAATTTTCCAACCCAAGGTTATACTGTGGACAAATGATCTAACCAACATGTTCACAAAACTCCTAATAATGACTTTGCTCATGAAAGCTTAAGCAGCCACTGAAGTTGGTGAAAGTTTCCCACTAAGGCAGAAGGTGCTATACATTATCAGACCACAAGATACATTCAGAGGAAGGGGAAGATGCCTCTTTGCCCGCCTCTAACTACTCAGTTGTACGCAGTGAGTCTGTCCATCAGGTCAATCAGCTTTGTTTATTCCTTCGATGAGAATCTTGCCTGGCTTTCCAATAATTTATTTTTAAAAACATACAAATCAAGGCATGCCTTTTTCTCTAAGTTACTTTACAGGGTACCTCCATGTTATTGGGTGGGTTTGGAAATTGCCGGAAGTTACCCCCCACCTCCTTTGGTCCTTTCATATGTATTACTTCCTCTCCTTAGCATGTGCCTTGTCTACCTCAACCCAGTTCCTAGAAGCATTAGCAAGTTCAACTCTCTCTCCAGAAAGCCTCCCTTAGCCTTGTTGGCCAGGGTGGCGTCTCTGAAATGAGCTCCCATGCACTGTGAACTGACATACAGTAGCACTCATGGCACCACACCCAGCCCGTGAAGACATCCCCACCTGCTGAAGCTCTCTAAGTGTCACTCTCTACCACACAACTTCAAAAGCTGTGACTTCCATGCCATTCTCCCAGCACAGAGCCGGGGCTCAACAAGTACATGGGACAAATGCACAGATCATCCCCCGAAACAGCCTGCACACCTCCCTCTTCTCTATCTCTGAACTTCTACAACTCCTGCCACTTTTAGCTCCCAAATACTTCCAAGATCTTTCTCCTTCCTAACACTTCTTCATTTCTTCTCAGCTAAAGACCTATTTTTACCTGGTGACTAGGGTACAGTTTCTGACTACTCAGCTGTACACACTGGCCCAAACGAAGTGAAATGCAGGTCCATCGCAAGTGCTCAGTGACTCCAGGCTGCCTACGTACAAACAGAGTCTGTTCCTCCTAAGGCAGCCCATCAGCTTTTCAGTCCTTGTGAAAATTAAACTGTTCTTTAAACCCAAGACAATGAGAAAAAAGACAAGTACAAAAACAATGTGGGGAGAGACAACAGGTATAGCGTGGGAAATGAGATTCAGGGACTCAATATAGGCTGATGATGTTTACTCGGGTAGAAATCACTTAGACCACAAACAGATGACATCCGTGGGTTCCTGCTCCAAGGATGCCCTGGATGCTCTCTCCAAACCAATCAGGAAGTAAGAGAGCAAGTGGGATCCAGTAACCCAGACCTAGCCCCTACAGGTCAAGACCACACCTGTCCCTACGCCCCAATGGGCGTGGTCAGTGAAGCAGGTGCGGGTGGGGTGGATATCTCACTACAAGCGGGAATTGGAGAACATCTGAGGAAAGATGTGGAAATTTAGCACAGTGAAAACTTCCTACACTATATGAAGGTGATCCTGATGATGTCTCCTAATGGTGGATATGGAGTCTCAACTGGCGATCTCTTGTCTCCAAACGAGGCTTCCAGTTGCTGAACTGGGTTGTACTCCATTGAGTTCCGGCCAAGGGGTCCCGTGGAAATCCCAAACAACCCAGGCTGCTGCTGAGTCAGTGGTTGGCTCTCAGGAAACTGACAGTAGGGTTCCAAGGACAACACCCACACAACTCACTGAACATGGAAAAAACAAGCTGGCGCTTACATTACATGGAACCTTCACCCCTATGTTCTGGTGTCTTTAGTGTAGGAAGGTACTCTGCAAGCCACCAAAAGAGAAATGTAAACACCAGCACTGCCACAAAACCCTTGACTTACAATCTGTCTGGCTTGGGAGACACACTAGGTCAATGGTAGTACAGAACTTGTGGGAGTAGCCAACCAATATCTGGTTCCATCCATAAGATGGAATCCATACCCACCACTACCCGGGTGACCAAGAATAAGAGACTAGATGGCTGAGAGGCCTACAAGTCCACTGATTGCTGGGAAGACAGCCATGTTGTAATAAATCCAAATAAATGCTATTCAGTGACATAAAAAAAAAAAAAGAAACAGGTGAGACATGAGTGAGCCCTAAAAGCATTTTGTTGAGAGAATCCAGGAAGACTGCATACTTACATGTGAAATTCTAGAAGACATAAAACCACAGCTAGATGTCATGTCCAGGATGGCATGGCATGTCTAGGGATAGATCTGACTGGGGTGGTGAGGAGATGAAGAAAGGACAAACACATAGATATACAGAAAAGCTGGGGTCAAGTGGATTGGGCTCTCTGATGGAGGAAATAAAGAATCCTGGAAGGTCACTGTGATTATTATATAGTGTTAAACAAGGAGGTGAGGTCATTGCATATAGCTGGACAAGGAGATAAGTTACTATGTAGAGATAAATAAAGAAGAAGGGTTTATGGTAGACTTCTGCAACAAGGACATAGGTTTAGCTAATCTTAGTAGGTGTAGTCTCTAGAAGGAAGCAGGTCATAAACATCTGTCTAAGAGAAGACATGTGGTAGCCATTTTTTGAATATACTATCAACATCCTCACATGGATCAGAGAAGGCTTTGTCCTCCCCCTGAGCATCACCAGTTAGGGAAGGGATTTTGCCATTCCCTTGGGTCTGAGGCATGTCAATAACACACATTCACTCAGGACTGCACTACTTAGGTCTTCCTCCACTCCCCATAGTTGGAAAAGGTAGAGCATTGCTTGCCAGTGGGAAAGGAGATAGAGACAGAAATGAACCACAAAGAGGTTCAAGGGAGCCTTGCATGATGAAAACAGTCTCTGCCATGTTGTAGTAATGGTTACTGCATATGTTTTCAAAGTCCATTCAACTACACATTTAAATTGATAATTACATAAAGAGGATCCAGCTGTCCCAGCTAGAAAATGCCCATGGCCTCTTAGGAGCTACCAGAGATCTGTCTCAGCCTCAGACCCAGGCACACCATGACTGCTTTTAGAAGAATCTCATAATGCACTTGCCCTGCTACCCTGAGAATCTGATTCTGCTGCCTAAGCCAGAAAGCTGCTAATGCAACCCCAGTGAAGATTTCACTGTAAGAGGCCTGATGACTCCTAGTTGGGATACAGGCTCTTAGCTATTCGACTATGACCAGTTTCCCAAAAGTACAAGGGGATGGACTTGCTTTTCCTCAACACTTAAAGTCAGCTTCTCTATGGCTAATGGACTCCTTGTGGTGATGAGATCTTGCTTTTGTCAGGACCCCACATTTATGATGTGCCCAACAAATGAAAGCTATCTGGTGGACACTATCTCATCTACTTCCCACACTAATTCTACTAGTGACACATCTTTATAAAGATCAGTGACACACCATTTTCTTTGGAGATAAGTTTCCTAAAGTCTAGGGACTAAATAGTACATTATTTAACATCTGGCTAGTGTAGATCTGTTTCCAAAGTCATTTGAAATACATGCAAAACCTGAATTTTCACTTGAACTGTGGACTAAACCTGGGTTAGAATTTGTACTTTTCTAAGCTTGAGTCCTTTCCAAGACACTCTGTGGCTGTGTGCAGCCAGAGATAAGTCTAGGTTAGTTCCTAATGAAGAAACTACATTCTACATTATTGTACTTTGAAATGATTTATAAAATATTCATAAAATTAACACAGTGTCAATTGTTGGCAGGATTTCTAGCTCTAAAGGGAATACATATAACTTTCTCTTCTGTTCAGGTTGACTTTCCACACTGTGGGTCCTATTCTGCCCTTGAGTTTGTCATTCTTTAGCGTGGTGAACATTTTAATGGGAAGAATATATGAAGCTCCAGGCTTTAATGAGTCTACAAGGACCTCAACAGATTCATGTTCCCTCCTTCTAACTATCCTCAAAATGGCCTCCTGGCCAGAATGCCCTCTGCCAGAAAGAACGCCCTCCTCCTTCACTCACTTGCTCTGGGTACTTGCTCCCAGTGATCTCTGCTACAGTGTTGAAGGAGTCTGCATCTGGGTAGGTCTTTGCTTCCATCTCCAGGTGAACGACAATTCTGTTCCCACGACAAGCCATGCGTGACATCATTTCTGCATCTTCCACTGTGATACAGGCTGTAGGAATCTTGGGCACATCATCTTGATAAGACTGAGCACCTGTGTGAGGACTTGAGAAAATGCACCACCAGGTTACCTTAACAGTGAAAACTTATCAAAACCCTTATACATTGACCCAGACTTTGGCTTTGGCAGCCATGGCAGGCTGCAGAAAAGACCCAGCAAGACATAGCCCCCTTACTCAGCAACATGTGCTGAGCCCCCAACCCTGCCCCATCTTGCCCTAATCACTAGGAAGACAGATATCCTCCATGTGGCAAGGAACCAATCAGAAGGCAGGCTTTGAATGAATTTTACTGATAATAATGGAATGCAAGGCATAGCAACTGCCCTGGGAGGGCCTCTAGTACAGCAACCTTTCTGCAGCTACAGCTGACCAATCAATCATCTCAGGACAGGTTCCCTCAGCCCGGAGGTGCACCAATCCTGACTGTTGCTATGCAACTAGAGGACCCCCCCCACACATACTCCCTTGATCTATCCCAATATATGCCCTGCCCCCCTGCTGCTCTGGGTCCCTCCTGCTCCACCCACTGTGTTGGACAGAGGACCCGGATTAACACCAGTTTACTCATTAATTATAAAGACACTTTGATTTTGCATGGAATCTGGTCTCTTGGTGGTTGGGGGGGGTATGCAGGGTTCAGAGTCTGGGTACCACAGTGATTACACAACCCTTTGAACATATCAAAATGAACATATCAAAAGCTGGAGTCAGATTTCATAACATTTGGATTATATGCAAGTAAAACATCCATTTATAAAAATCAAGCCATAAGTTTCAGATTTTAAAGGAGAAAAATCTTGGTATTTTTTTTCCATTGGAAAATTGTGTTTCTGTATACCTAGCTTATGAGATTTTATGATAGTATAAACAAAACTTAAAATGAACATACAAAAAAATGAAACTCGAAAGCTGCAACCAGGTCCTCAAATCTCATTATATTTCTTGTGCATCTTACAAAAGTGACATAATTTGAAGACACCTGGATATTTTCCATATCTCTACATAAAATATGTGCCATGTTTTATGCAAGTAAGTTTGAAATTCCCCACCTGGTTGCTATACATACCTCTAATGCTTTTAAAGCTAATTGCTGCTGACTAGTTATCTCTAAAGACACTGGGCTCTTTATGTCGCTGAGGATTCTGAATGAGCAAAGCTCACAGAGAGTTGCCTGCTGCTGTGGAAGGCAGGCATGTGACAAGATGGTTGCTTGTCTGCAGGAGGAACATGCTGAGTTTTGTAGGTGCAAACAACACATTGGCCTAATGCATTCAGAGTGCCTGGAGCTTGGGCCAGCCTCTGAAGAAAGTGTCTAGCCATGAGAATGGCCTGCAGACTGCACTTTTGAAGCTGCAAGCCGGTGTCTGAACGTCCAAAAATGTCTTCTTTAGAAATGTTATTAAAGAAATACTTTCTCTGTTCAGTAGAAAGTCTTGTTTGGCTTTAAAAAGTAATTTGAAAGTAACTCCCTTGGAATAATTACAATTGGCTTTATTGTATTTTTTTTTTTACTCTTTTAGATCTAGCACCTTAAAAGTAAATTCATCTCAGACTTTTAAACTGTCATTAACAATGGTAAAAGTAAATTAATTTAAGACTTCCATATTGTCATTAACTACACAAAAGCACAAACGTTTCTATCATATCATTTCACAAAGGGAAAGACCACAATAGTCTCTCCGAATGAGTTAAGAACCAAAAAACCTGCCCAGGATAGAGGTGGGGAGGGGACGGGACCACCGGTTATTTCCAGCTTCTGCAGTTCAGTTGAAAGGGTAGAAAGGGACAGGAAAAGAGTCAGATTCCTAAAGCTATTCCACAGGGAATAGCTGCTGTGTGGGGGTGCATTCCCAACAGACATGATCATTATCTTGAGCTCTACAGACTGCAGACTGAGGTGAGAAGACAGTTTCCAAGCAGAGGTTTTGAGACAAGTGTCTTCCTGAACAGAGCAAGACAGCCAACAAGGCCAGAGTGTGAAAAGAAGGAAGATGGTCAGGAAAAGGCAACTCTTGAGTTTTAATAACCATGGCTCATAGGGACAACTTCTGGCTTCTTTCTCTAGAATACAAAGATGCAGAGAAAATTCAAGGACAGCATGAAGTAGTTCCCTATGAAACACATGAAGAAATTTTTTAAATAGCTAAAATTTTACACTTCACATTTTGGCACTTAAAAAAGTCTGACATAAATATTAATATTTGTTATGTAATTTGTAACTCAAAACTCAACATCACAAAACACATGTTTTCCACTTGATTTCGTTTCTTCTTATGCTGCTTTGTTTCTTTATACTTGTTTTATCACATTGATTCTGTTCCCCTCTCATTTTCTCTTCTAATATAATGTATCTGTAGCAGTGTTAATCAAAATGAAGACAGAATAATAAATTATCAATGTGCATGGTTTATTTAATAATGATGATGAAAGTGATAGAGGTATGAAAGACACCAGAATCATTTGGCAGGTATTGACTATAAACTTAGCCAAAGAAATGTCCTATGTGATCAACTACCTACTGTTGTCTGTGTTGGCTCAAACAAAAAACCCTGTAACTAATTAATTAGACTGAAAGGCACCTAAACATCAGTTAACTCGGTATTCTGATGCAAGCCTGTAGTCTCAGGGAGGGGACCCAGGAGGCAGGTAGATGCTCTCTTTGTGTTACATAGCAAGGCCATAGGTATATCAATGATAGATAAGTAGATAATTGATAGGTAGATGATAGACAGATGATAGATTATTGATAGATAGAAGATAGATAGATAGATGATTGATGGTAGACAGACTGGTTATGGACAGACAGTCAACATTTAACTCAGACCACTACTGTTTCATTTAGCAACAACCTAAATTCCCATTGTACATTATTCTTAGAACCCTATGTCTTCTTACCACAACAGAATTGACCTCACAACTCATATCATGTGGTACTTCTTGGCTTTTTGGCTAACATCAAGTGAAGGCATTTGGAAATTTTAACATTCATTATACATTAAAATTTTAAATAAAAACAGAATAGAGCTGGAGAGCTAACTCAATGAATAAAGCTTTAACTATCCAAACATGGAGACCTTAATTCAAATCCCCAGAACCCATACAAACAAAGTCTGACATAGCAGTATGTATCTGCAATTCCAACTCTCTTATGAAAAGATGGGAGGCAGAGACAGAAGACTCTTCTGATGCTAACAGGACAACCTGTTTGGCTTGCATAGAGGTTGGTCACAAAGAGCCTATGTCCTAAACAAAATGGAAAGAGAGGAACAACTCTGACATTCAATGTGCAAGGCATGGCACATATACATTAATACTCACACAGGTAATTGTATAATACATACATACATCTTACATGTCCCCAGAAAGAGAGAGGCATCAAGAGACTTGAGGGAAATACATAAGAAAGAAAGCATCAATTAAGCAATTAAGAGAAACACCAGAGCTGTGTTTTCAATGCACAGCCCACTGTCTATGAACCTAAGAAAGTTTATTGGGTAGAGAGAGAAGACACATGGTTAAGTCAGTGCCTATTTCCCTACTGGGAAATTTGCATGTACACTAGTCTCTCATAGGCACTGAGAAATAACAGAATCAGGAAGCCTGCTTCACTAAGCATTTCCTATGACCCACTGGCCATAGAAAGTTTTTCACACACACACACATACACACACACACACACACACACACACACACACACACACACACACGTCTTCCATTTCATAGAGAAAAGAGTTTTGTAAAATATTGATTCAACCTTTTGTAAGAAAGATGTAAGACAGGAGTATATATAGCTCATGAAATCCCAATTCAGTCTATTAAAACAATGCTAGATTATTTCCCATCCATCCTATGTAGAGACCTATCCACTTGCTCTCCCTACCAGAAAGGAAGGTCAAAAGCTATGCTGTATAAAATCTGAAATGTGGCCATGGTTTTGGTCTTTCCTTGGCACCTGCCACTCCCTTCAAGCCCCACTCTACAGTGTAGCACAAACAGACTTCTTGCTTAACGGAAGGTGCCTTTCCTTCTCCATCATGGACCTTCTAGGCACTTTGCTTCTTCTGGGTGATAATAGCTTGATACTTTGTTTTAGGTAAGATTGCATGGCTGTAAACCTTCATCAGAGTTGCCCTTCCTCTATGGCTCTCCCTGTGTTGGACTGTGGCCAAGTTTTTTTTAATATAACATACTAGAATATGCTTCCCAAAAGTCAAGGCTATGTCTAATTCTTCTTTCTATAAGGCAAGACTTTATAGGATCAGCCATATTTTAAGTTTTTATAGATGTTTGATGATATCTTTGTGTCCAACGAATGTATTTATGCTAATGTATTTGATAATAAAAAAGTCCAAAGAATATAAATGAAGACTTTTGTAGTAAAATGATTTTTAAATAAAAGATTTTTAAATTTCTAAATAAAAAGTTACATCATCAAAACATATTGCTAATAAATATGGATTCCAGATAAAAGTTATTTTAAAACCCTGCAAAAATGTACAAAAGGGAAAAAATAAACTATACAACATACATTAATACAATCACAGAGCTTTAAAATGTAAGCAAGGATGAAATACTTGCAATGAACTAAAATAAAATAAAATAAAATAAAATAAAAAAAACCCGGAGAATGGCTTTGTTGTTAAAACACTGTGTGCAAGTATGAGAACCTTTGAGTTTGACCCCAGAACCCATATAAAAAGCCAGATGCAGCAAAGCACACCTGTAATCAGTACTGGAGAGACACTGACAGGAGGCTCTTTGGACCTGCTGGGCACCCAATCTAGCTTTCAAATCCTAGATTCAACAAGAGACCTTGTCCAACAAAATCACAAAATAAGAGATAGCACTATGAGGCCTTCAACTGACATCAACCTCTATCATTCATAAACATATATACACATGTACATGTGCATACAAACACAATCATGCACACATATACACACTCAAAATAAAATAAAATGCCATTAAAATTGTTTTACATTTATTAGTTTATGTGTATGAGTATTCTGCCTGCCTCTCTCTCTCTCTCTCTGTGTGTGTGTGTGTGTGTGTGTGTGTGAGAGAGAGAGAGAGAGAGAGAGAGAGAGAGAGAGAGAGGTCTGCAGAGGCCAACAGAGGATATCAGGTCTTCTGGAACTGGAGTTACAGAGTGTTGTGAGCCACTATGTGGATGTTAGGAATTTAATCCCGGTCCTTTATAATAGCAGCCAGCGCTCTTAATTGCTGAGCCATTTCTCCGGCCCTAAAATGTCATTTTTCAAAGAATCAACAATAAAGGTTGGGAATACAGTTGAATGGCAGAATGATTACTTAGTATACAAGGCTCAGAATTCAACTAGCAGCCTTGAAGAAAACAAACATGTGCACAATAACAAAATAGCACATTTAAAGAATGAGACCTACATAGCCATGAAAACGTGATGCAAATAAAGCCTTGTTTTTAAGTAATTATGAATCAGTACCTGAATTCTACTTAGCGAGTGTGAGGAGTGGTTCTACTACATGCCCTCCAACCATTCCCAAGTCCTTTCTGTTATAAGGCCTGTGCTGGACCTTGGCGGATTGACTCCATGACAGGCGAGGGATATGAAGGGACAAATATGCCAGGTCTTGGTCATGGTGTCTCCTCACAGCAACAGAACAGTGACTGAGACAATTCCTTCTGTACATTGCTGGTTTTCCTTCTCACTTAGATAAGAGTAGAAGCTTGAAAGATCAGTAGTTGCCTGTGTCCACGTGTCATCCAGCACAAGGACAAACGTGTAGATGGAGAAACAGAGAGAATGAGCCAGGGATTCCCACAAGATAGCAGATCAGTCACCTGCCACAATTTTCTGTGAAGAAGCCCTATTTTTCTAAGCTGATATGATAGATACGTTTATATATCAACTTGACTGGCCACAAAATGCTCTGGCATTGAGTCGAACATGTAGGCATGTTCATGAAGGCGTTTCGTGAAAACACTACTGTTGGAATCAGAACACTGAATAATACACGTTGCCTTTCCTAGTATGGGTTGACTGAGGACAGGGACAGATCAAAAAGCTGAAAGGGAAAACTTCAGAGGACTTCAGATAAACCAAATCTCAGCTAGCATGCTCTCAGATGGCATGACTAAGCCTCCATAGTTTGATCTGTGTATATAGAGAACTCTTAATATGTAGCAAAGCTTATTAAAAAAAAATACTGTGTTCTGGTTGTCCTGAAGCTTTGGAAAAGAGATTCCTTGGTGCCATGGCAGGAAAACAAAAATGTACCAAGATGTTTGCTGTATCTCCATGTATAAATGTGAAAACCCAAAAGAAAGGAAACAGAGAAACCACATACCAGGTAGCAGTGGAATGAACGAATTCTGTGGCCTGAAACAACCAAAAACAAACCATGAACCATGCAGATGAAAGAACATTAAGGCACTGCAGGGAAACACAAGCACTGCACATAGTATGAACACGATAAAGGGCTAATAATGAATCTCCAGAGAAGGAAACATAGATAGCACTACCTTGCCTCTTCAAAACCTCAGTCACTCTGTTGAAGTAAGTGGTCGCACAACCAATAAACAGAATTAAATTCCTGAAAGCCTGAGCTTGTGCCACAATTGGCAAAGGGCTTCCACGATGACAGAGAGACAGCAAGATGCCAGCTAGCGCAGTAGCAATGCCAGCCTTTACATTCTAGCACACAGGCATTCAAGAACCTGTGCCTAACTAACAGAAAAAATGTCTGCCAAATTGATCTTCTCTTCTGCTATCAGTCACATGATATGCTTGTAGCTGATTCCTTCTGCACCACCAGCCCACTGATGTACCATCTCTAAGAATCAGAGCTAGTTATTTCCTTGGTACCAATCATAACTGATTATTAGAGCTATATGTATACAGCCGATACATTTTAACTGCCTCTTCGTGTGTGTATGCTTTTTGGTTACTGATATACTTTTAGTCTTCTGATCTTTAAAAAAAAAAAATCACAACTGGCAACCTCCCTGTCCCACACAGCTGTACTTCAGGTTTTAGACTGATTTTGAAGAGATGGCTGGCACAGGTAAAAAAAAAAAAAAAATCTAGGAAGTACTTCTTAACATCAAAGAGGAAAACGAATGCATGCAAATAGAACCAGGGTGTCACTACCCGTATGCCATACACGTGCTGAAAAGATACAATAGCCACAGAACAAAAATGGACTCTCTTTGAAAGCATCTCTCCTTTAGACACATTTTATTTTTGGATAAAGAGATCTCACTCAATTGGCCAGGCTGGCCATGAACTCTCTTTTGCCTCAGCCCGTAAGTGCTGAGACCACAGCATGTACCATGGAATCTAGGTCACTTGGCAGTTCTCTTTACTGAGTCATAGTTTTGTTATCAGGTTTCTTCTCATTATGAGTTAGCTTTTCACTCAAATACGCAGTGACTTTCACATACCATATATTTACAGAAGGGTGACATTGTTTTCCCATGTGTCCTCTAACACACAGTAGCCCATCAAAATCAAATATGCAAAAATATGTTAGGATTTCTGAACAGTCCCAGACAGGTAATGATAGTAATAGCTCCGTCTATTGAGTGTTTGCTGTAGGCACGTCACTGCTCTGTGTTTTTTATACGTTGGTTCATTCAACACTACTACAACCTTATGAGATAAGGTTTTTTTTTTTTTTGCCTCATTTTAGAAAATCAAAATGCAGAGGGATCCATAGTACAAAACCTGGACGTTAACAGTGCTAGAACTAAAACCTGGAATCAGGCTGGAGTCACGTTCTTACCCTTCATTTAATTACTAGTGGGTTGTAAGGCGTGGGAGGAGGAGGGTGACAACAGCTGATAATAGCAATAAACATAATTATCACCTACTGGATATGTGTGACATACAATGAGCTAAGCACTTCACACACTACTTCATTTAATGTTCACATTAATTCTGAGATACTTCCGAAGTATACTGATAATCACAGAATCCATAAATGCATCAAATACCTCAGACTGAAGAAATGGGGATCATTAAAGCCAGGTTTTATTCTTTACATATGTAAGGGAATCTATTCAAACCTCAAGCCTTCCATAGTCCTTTGTCGGAGACAAAAAGGATACGATAGTGCCTCGAAGGTAGTGTGGTATGTGGATGGTCATTATCATCATCGCCCACCAATATTGTGTGCATTCATATCCAAGTGTCACACAGCATTGCTTTTGACTATATATATATATATTTTTTACCTGTTTATGCATTTTTGTTTTTCCAAATCATCAGCTCCCTGAGAACAAAGACATTATTGGTTTTGTCTACAGCACAATTTTTGCTCCATGATCATACCTTTGGAAAACATGTATTAAATTTGCCAACCTGTGGCCTCTCACATCACTGTTCATCATAGAAAAATCTCCTTTAGCTTTATTTTCATCTATAATCCAGGCAAACTTTACTATTTACAGATCTAGCCCAGAGGACCTGCTAGAATAGATTGCTGTCTTCGACCTCCAGAAAGTCCGATTGAGAAGATAAGGTCAGTGAACTTTTATTTGCAACAACTCCAAGGTTACTGGAGAGTAACCTTTATCAAAAAGTAGGCCTGTTTAATGACAAATCCCTATCCATGGAAAAAGGATGTTCTCCTTAGGCATTCATGCCTATAAAATCACTCAGCAATGTGCACCGGTACACGCCCATGCACCAATCGCTAATGGAAGTGCCAGGAAGTAATAAGGTCCGGCTCTAGAGAAATTGACACATGTATGATGTCAAGTATGACTGTTGTTATAGACAACAAATAAAACAACAACTGTACTCAAATTCACATAACAAAAAGAGAGGTAGCCTTCTAAACCCATCAGTGTGGACAGTTGCAGAGTCACTGCATTTATCACTCATTTCTGTAAATATTTGGAGAACTTTTGGCCTGAATTTGCCTTTAGAGCATTTGGCAGCCTTCCAAGTCATTTAAATGGAAGCAAAATTGGTGGGTTTTTTTGTTCTTTTTCTTTTCTTTCTTTCTTTCTTTTTTTGAAAGAGTGAAAATAAATGATTTGCAATTCAAACCAAGATATATCATAAAAATAAGCCTAGTTTTAACATTTTGGCCCATTAATAGGTTCTAAAGACAATTTCAAAAGAGAAATATCAAAAATGTTTGTATCTGTGGCACCTGTGTTGGAAATACAGAAGTTATTTACACAGTAATGCTGATTAGATAAATACATTCGAGTATATTTGCTTTAAAACACATTAAGAATCATTTAGTACATTTAGTATTTTTTAAAATAGCTGCTCTTCCAGAAGCCCTGGGTTCAATTCCCAGTGCCCACATGACAGCTCACAGGTGTCTGTAGCTCCTGTTCCAAAGGATTCAATACCCTCTTCAGGCTTCTATGAGCACCATGTATACATGTGTTTCAGGCAAAACATCCACACACATAAATAAGTACGTACATTTTTAAGTGTTTAACAAGCTAAAAACTTAGTAATAAGGAAACTGGTACAAATTATGATGTTCGATTTTAACGGGATATTTCACAGCCATTCAAATGTTAATTATGAAGCATAAGAAACAATGTGAAATGTTTCTAGATAATAAAGAGAAACTACCAAGTTGCAGAAACCATGGTAAACAAATGAAATTTTGTGCATAAGGAACAGACTAAATTAAAGTATAGCAGAAGCAGTTTTGGATACAGGAAATGACAGATTTACTTTTCTTTTGAACTTGACATGAAAGACCGAATAGAGAACACAAGGGCCATTCCAGGTAAAAAGCAACATAAACTCATATCTGGAAGAATATTTAATGCTTGAGAAAGTGATTAACATGTTTCAAAATACTGTACACATTCATGCCCCAATTGGGCATAAATGAATGTTT
Source organism: Phodopus roborovskii (assembly GCF_943737965.1). NCBI lineage: Eukaryota > Metazoa > Chordata > Mammalia > Rodentia > Cricetidae > Phodopus > Phodopus roborovskii. Next base: position 15,928,414 of record NW_026126567.1, on the reverse strand, counting down.
ACAATAAAATATCTCTGGAAAAACATTATATTTGGGGGATAGTAGAATCATGAACTATTTTTTGTATTCTTTTTCTTTTCTACTTTTTCTAAATTTATGAGAAGACTAGATGTGACATTTATAATCAGAAATATGAAACATTTTAAGCTAAAAACATGAATCTATATATGTGGTATGTGTTGTTCTATCAAAAGAATTTTATTTGTGTGTGTGTCTGTCTGTCTGTCTGTCTGTCTGCTTGCTGGCCTGCCCATGTGTCCATAGAGGCCAGAGAAGAGTGCCCAATCTCTCAAGTTGGAGTTGTAGGCAATCGTGAGGCACCTGATCAGGATGCTGGGAACCAAACTTGGTCCTTTTGAAGAACAGTCTGTCCTCTAACAGCTGAGGAATCTCTCCAGCTCTTCCATGAGGCTCTTAATTTGAAAAAGAAAGCAGTCAGGTGTGGTATCATAAGGCTGCAACCCTAGGAGGCTGCTTGGGAGAACTGCATTATCCAGAGAGAGAGACAGACAGACAGAGAGAGAGGGAGAGAAAGAGGGAGAGAGAGAGAGAGAGAGAGAGAGAGAGAGAGAGAGAGAGAGAGAGAGAGAGAGAGAGAGAGAGAGAGAGCTTGCCTACAAGGGATGAGGAAGGAAGGGAAATGAGGAGGGAGGGAAAGAGACAGGCTGTGGTCCAGGAAGTGAGTGGGAGGCAAGGCAAAGGGAGGGAAGGGGGAAATCCAACTGCTTTTGTATTTTCAGAGCCTGAAGGTTAAATGGCAGTTCTAATAGCTCATTCTTCCCCCCCTTTCTACTCCTTTCTCCAAAGAGCCTTTTCTAAATAGCCTTAAACTGATTAATAATGATGAGCTAAGCAGACATATTTTTGGGGGGTTAGATCTGTTGCAAAGTTCTGAGAAATTAGAGTTTGTTCCTCCATTCATTTCCCATAGTTTCAATTGATATTCTAGCCCATGAAATGGAATAAAAGTTTTTGGTTTTTTTCCTTGAAGAGGAAATACCTTTTATATAAAGTAGAAGAAGGAGGACCTGTATAAAAGGTGTTCTTCAGAATTCACTATTCACATGAAATTCCACAAAACAGACTGAATTCTTCATGTGTCATGAAGAAAATGGGTGATGACAGAATGAGTTCCTTTAAGGCAATGGGGGGCGGGGGAAAGCGGGGACGGTGTTGAAGAGATGGAGGGTGGCTCGAATACAATGTTTAGTTGATGTAAATACTTTCATCTGGTACTTTGAAGTAAGCAAATGTAGTTTTTTAACCACAAAGTCAAAGTATAAACAGGGCATTAGTAGAAAGGCACTTTATAAACATCTGGATAATGTGTTCCTCAGGCCTAGGCCTAAAAAGTTCAGGATTGGCTGGCAACAGTTCAAAATCTACCACTGATTAAAACACATCTCAAGCATAAAAACCTCTACTATTTGCTGTGGTTTCAGATAGCATGGGAATATTCTGTGAAATGTAATCCCCTTCACAAACAGTATGGTCAGATACAGCCTTCAATTTTAAATTTAAGATAAGCCACCTAAAAATAAATGCATGCTAACTCTAAAAAAGTTAACAACCAGAGACCATTATTTCTATATCTGAGGATAGTTTAACTTTTGAGGGAAACCATTACCTCTAAATATTTTTTAAACATGCAAAATGTCATCAGATAGCAAGTTAATTTCCCCATAACCTGCCCAGTATTCAGGTTTAGTTCTACTTTTAAATAGCAAGAGAGATATAATTTCAGGAATTATTTTCCTAGTTGTATTTCAAGAATACTACATCATCCAATCGGTCTCATTTGTTGAGAAATTTCTCAAGTTGTCTGGTATTGTGGCTTAAAACCATCAATGATTCCCAGAGCACTTAATTAGCTTTCTACTTCTATTTGAAGAATAAGCTATTTATTAAATCTGTCATTAAACACATCCTCCAACTCCAGAATTTAAACATTTGGCTATCATATCGATCTTGAAATATAAAATTACAAATGAACTTGAGGGCTAAACGTGTTCATTATAGCCTTTTGATTGTGAAATTAGAAATGCTAGCTTAGCTGGGCAGTGGTAGTGCATACCTTTAATCCCAGCACTCCTCAGCAGATAGAGACAGGAGGAGCTCTGTGAGTGCAAGGCCAGCTCTTCTACAAAGTGAGTTCCAAGCCAATCAGAACTGTTACACTGAGAAGCCCTGCCTTTATAAAAAGGGGGATTATCTTCTTTAATTTCTTTCTTTAAAAATGCAAAGTTCTTGCTATATAGGTCTTTCATTTGTTTGGTTAGCATTACCCCAAGATATTTTATGTTGTTTGTGGCTACTGTAAAGGGTGATGTTTCTCTGATTTCTCTCTTAGCCCATTTATCTTCTGTAAATAGAAGGGCTACTGACTTTTTTTTTTTTAATTGACCTTGTATCTTGCCACTTTGCTGAAGGTGTTTATCAGCTGTAGGAGTTCCCTAGTAGAGTTTTTCTGGTCACTTATGTAAATTATCATATCGTCTGCAAACAGTGAAAGTTTGACTTCTTCCTTTCCAATTTGTATCCCCTTGATCTCCTTTTGTTGTCTTATTGCTCTAGCTAGAACTTCATTTACAATATTGAAGAGATATGGAGAGAGTGGACAGTCTTGTCTTGTTCCTGATCTTAGAAGAATCACATCAAGTTTATTTCCATTTAGTTTGATGTTGGCTGTTAGTTTATTGTATATTGCTTTTATTATGTTTAGGTATGTATCTGTTACCCTTTATCATGACAGGATGTTGGATTCTGTTGAAGGCTTTTTCAGCATCTATTGAGATGACCATATGGTTTTTCCTTTTCAGTTTGTTTATATAGTGGATTACATTGATAAATTTTCATATGTTGAACCATCCCTGCGTCCCTGGGATGAAGCCTACTTGGTCATGGTGGATGATTTCTCTGATGTGTTCTTGGGTTCAATTTGCCACTATTTTATTGAGTATTTTTGCATCAATGTTCATGAGGTATATTGGTCTATAGTTCTCTTTCTTAGTTGTGCCTTTGTGTGGCTTGGGTACCAAGGTAATTATAGCCTCATAAAAAGAGTTTGTCAATGACACTTCTGCTTCTAGTATGCAGAAAAATTTGAGGAGTATTGATATTAGCTCTTCTTTGAATTTCTGGTAGAATTCTGCACTGAAGCCATCTAGCCCTGGGTTTGATTTTTTGTTTGTTTGTTTTGTTGGGTTTTTTTTTTGTTTGTTTTTTTTTTTGGTTGGGAGACTATTGATAACTGCTTCTATTTCATTAAGAGGTATAGGTCTATTTAGATTGCTTATCTGTTCTTGATTTAATTTTGGTAAATGATATCTATCCAGAAAATTGTCCATTTCCTTTACATTTTTTAATTTTGTGGAATACAGGTTTTCAAAATATGACCTGAAGATTCTCTGGATTTCCTCAGCATCTGTTGTTATGCCTCCCTTTTCATTTCTGATTTGTTAATTTGCATGCTCTCTCTCTCTTTCTCTCTCTCTCTCTCTCTCTCTCTCTCTCTCTCTCTCTCTCTCTCTGCTTTTTTGTTAATTTGGATAAAGGTTTGTCTATCTTGTTGATTTTCTGGAAGAACCAACTCTTTGTTACATTGATTCTTTGTATTGTTGCTTTGCTTCTGCTTTATTGATTTCAGCCCTCAATTTGATTATTTCCTGGAGTCTACTTCTCCTCTTGGGTGAGTTTGTTTCTTTTTGTTCTAGAGCTTTCAATTGTGCTGTTAATTCTCTAATGTGACTATCCTCCAGCTTCTTCATGTGGGCACTTAGTGCTATGAACTTTCCTCTTAGTACTACTTTCAAAAGAAATTAAAGAAGGTACCAGAAATTGATAGATAAGATCAACATAGGAAAAAATGGCAATCTTGCCAAAAAACAATCTTAGATTCAATACAATCCCCATCAAAATCCCAGCAGAATTCTTCACAGAACTTGAAAGGGCAAAACTCAACATTTTATGGAAAAACAAAAGACCCAGGATAGTCAAAACAACCCTGTACAATAAAGGAACTTCCAGAGGCATCACCATCCCTGACTTCAAGCTCTATTATAGAGCTATAGTCCGGAAAACAGCTTAATATTGGCACAAAAATAGACAGGTAGATCAATGGAATTGAATTAAAAATCCTGATATTCCCCACTCCTATGAATACCTGATTTTTGACAAAACAGCTAAAATTATACAATGGAAAGAGGAAAGCATCTTCAACAAATGGGGCTGGTATAACTGGATACTGTTGTATAAAAGACTGCAGACCTCAACATAAATCCAGCCACACTGAACTCTTAGAAGAGAAAGTGGGAGGTACCCTTGAACTATTGGTATAGGAGACCTCTTCCTGAACATAACACCAGTAGCACAGACACTGAGATCCTGAACATAACACAAGTAGCACAGACAATGAGATTACAATTAATAAATGGGACCTCCTGAAACTGAGAAGCTTCTGTAAAGCAAAGGGCACAGTCAACAAGACAAAATGGCAGCCCACAGAGTGGGAAAATATCTTCACCAACCCCACATCTGACAGAATACTGATTTCCAAAATATACAAAGAACTCAAGAAGCTATTCACCCAAACACCAAACAATCCAATTAAAAAGTGGGGTACAGAAATGAAGAGAATTCTCACTAGAGGAATCTAAAATGGCTGAAAGACACTTAAGAAAGTGCTCGACATCCCTAGCCATCAGAGAAATGCAAATCAAGGCAACTCTGAGATACCATCTTACTCCTGTTAGAATGGCTAAAATAAAAAACACCAATGACAGTTTATGCTGGAGAGGATGTGAAGAGAAGGGAACACCCCTCTACTGTTGGTGGGAGTGAAAACTTGAACAACCATTTTGGAAATCAGTATAGTAGTTCCTCAGGAAAATGGGAATCAGTCTACTACAAGATCCAGCATTTTCACTCTTAGGCATATACCTAAAAGATGCACATCCATGCAACAAGGACATCTGCTCAACTATGTTGATAGCAGCATTATTTGTAATAGCCAGAACCTGGAAGCAACCTAGATGCCCCTCAACTGAAAAATTGATACAGAAAATGTGTTATATTAACACAATGGAGTACTACTCAGTGGGGGGGGGGGAATGGTATCTTGAAATCCATAGGCAAATGGATGGAACTAGAAGAAACCACCCTGAGTGAGGTAACCTAGTCACAAAAAGACAAACATGGTATGTACTCACTCACATATGGACTTTAGACATAGTGCAAAGGATCACCAGCCTACAATTCACACCACCAGAGGAGCTAGGAAACAGGAAGGACCCCAAGAGAGACATACATGGTCCCCCACCAAAGGGGAAAGGGACAAGATCTCATGAGCATATTCGGAGTTGGGGGGCAGTGAGCAGAGAGGGAGTTAGGAGAGAGAGAGAAGGGGAGAAGAGGAGGGGAGAGGAGGAGGGGAGAGGAGAACATGAGGGAGCAGGAAGATTAAGTAGGGAGAAGAATACAGAAGAGCAAGAAAAGAAATACCATAATAGAAGGGGCCATTCATTATAGGTTAGGAGAGAAATCTGGCACTAGGGAAATGTCCAGAGACCTATAAGGATGACCCTAACTAGCAATCTAAGCAATAGTGGAGAGGCTATCTTAAATGCCCTTCCCCGATAATGATAATATGATTGATGACTACCTTCTATGCCATCATAGAGCCTTCATCCAGTAGCATATAGAAACAGAAGCAGAGATTCACAGCTAAATACTGAGCCAAACTCCTGGCATCCTGTTGCAGAGAGAGAGAAGTGATGAGCAAATGGGTCAAGACCAGGCTGCAGAAACTCACAGAGATAGCTGACCTGAACAAGGGAAAGCTCATGGACCCCAGACTGATAGCTAGGAAACCAGCATTGGACAGACCAGGTCCCCTTGAATGTAGGTCTCAGTTAGAAAGCCTGGGCAGTCTATGGGACCTCTGACAGTGGAACCAGGATGTATCACTGGTGCACAAAAGGACTTTGGGAGCACATTCCCCATGGAGGAATACTCCCTTAACCTAGAGACACCAGGGAGGGCCTAAGCCCCACCCCAAATGACTTGACAGAGTTTGATGATCCCTCCTAGAAGGGCTTACCCTCCCTGGGGAGTGGATGGGGAATGGGACAGGGAGGGGATGTATGTGGGGTACACAGGATGGAAGTGAGAGGGAACTGGGATCAATATGTAAAATAAGAAAAAAAATATAAAAAATAAATTAAAAAAAGAAGAAGAAAAGGGGAGAAATGTTAGGTTAACTAAAAAAAGAACTAAAAAAAAGAAAAAAGCCTTACTAGGCATTTATCTGAGCTAGGCTTATGCTAAGCAGTGGGAATATGTTAGAGTCACATATAAAACAAATATAAATACTACTTTCAAAGGGAAAAAACTATTTGTTTAGCAAAAACTTGAGATTTTTTTTTAATCCCAAATTGTGTGGTATATTACGATTTACAACTACTACTTGGTACCAAGATATGTTATCAATGTGTCTCTATTATGTCTGGCACTTACAAGTCACCCTTGTATGTACATATTAGGTTCTTAAATACTTGAAAGAGGGAGAAATAAGATCTCCTATTCTAGGAGATGTTAAATTTAAGATTCATAGTTTGAATTTAGGAAATACTTAACCCTCCTTTTTTTTTTTTTTTTTTTTTTTAACCTGTGCTCTTTCAATTAGTTCTTAAGCTTCACCAGTCTATCGTAAAATCATTATCATTGGAATTTTTGACTAAGTCTGACACAGAGTCAGTCACATCACAACTCGAAAGAAAGCTCAGATTAGAAGCAAGAGCGTGCTAAAAGCCCTCCCGGGTCAAATGAATTGAAGTTGAGTGTAATGGGAATTCAATAAGTGGCCACCTTCTACTGGGTATATTATTGACTGAAAACAACAGAAAGTCCTTCTTGCATCCTGCCAAGTTAACTTGAACAAAGCATAGGATAGGTGGATAAAAATATTCTTGATACCACTCAATGCTAAGTCAAATAGGTATGGAGAGCCTCCTCCTGTCTTCCTTTACAAGTCCCAGATTCCACTAGGGTCTGATTACAGCATCTGGCTCACTGTTCCAGACTGTTGGGCTCTTACTGAGGAGAGATAGGACCTTTTCAAATGCCCAAACCCAGGAGAATTACGGTAACAATAGGAAAACTGCAGGTTTTGTTTTGAACCGTAGAGACATAGGGTCAAATTATAAACCAGGAACCAGGGTTTCAGTCTGTCTTTGACACCAACAGTATGACTGAGGGCAACTTTTTGAATCAGGCTAAGCCTCAGACTCCTTATCCATAAAACAGAGAAGATGCTGAGAACAAAGTTGCTGAGTCTTCAGGATACCCTACACAGAGAACGCCTCTCACACTGCAATTATTAAATACAACAGACAACTGTCATTATTACATGCGTAGGACCACCTGTCTTCTACGGTCAAAGACTGTCACTTAAAGATTATACTCTGGCATTCCCCTCATGCTTTCTTCCATAGACCCCACATTTCTACCATTTTGTTGATTTATTAGCACAAATGATAATATCTAACATTATTAATTGTCACTTAGAATTTGGTGTGTTCGCATAATGATAATTTACATTTTACGATAATTTTGAAAAATAGAAATTTAGAAAAGCATATGAAGACACTCTAGCTAAAATTTGAGCAATTAACCCAATATCACATAACTAGCACTGAGAAGAATTGGAATTTATAAAGATTCTCCATCAAGCAGAATAAATAGTTCATGGGGAAGCCTGCTGCCTCTGCCTCCTGTCCCTGTGCCATTATGCTTCATTCCCTACCCCATTCCCCTTAGCTTTCATGTTTATTTCAATATGTTTGTAAACATAGAAGCCAGTTGATTTAGGTCAGTTTTAAACTTTTCTATATCATTATTTTCAGTTCTCTATAACTGCCATTTATAAAGGAACTCTTCTGGCTTTGGAAGATTCGGTGGTGGCTATGGTGTTTGTTACTGTTCTGTGTCCTGCCTCTCTGGTCTATGCCCTCTTGGAAGCTCCTGCAAACTTTCAGGTATAGACCTACCTCTTTTGAACCATGACCAAGATAATTTTCTTTAAAGAGCCTGTGTTCTGCTCTCTTCCTCTTTTCTGATGTGGGAAAGAAACTTTGGGTGAGACTGTGCATAACGTGGTGAACTTTCAGGGAACTGAGGAACTTTAGATCATGTTATCACCTATCCTCTCCAGCACAGGATATGGATGGAAATTTTCCTGGGCCTGGACATTGGGAACTGGTTCAGGGAGGACAGGTAGAGTTCCTCTGAGAGGGACAGTGTGCTGACCCTGGTTAGAAAACTGGGTCTGAAGAGATCAGGGCATACTATCTCTTCCCAATCCTTCTTGGAATAAACCATCCTTTAATCCTTCATATTTTCAACAGCAGTGTAGAGCTACCCATATACCTATATCTTTATCTATATCTATCCATATATATTTTTTCTAGGTCTCAGAACAAAGATAATACCAGTCATTGCCAGTTACAGTCACTTACTACATGGCTTATACTTATGACGCCACAAAAGAATTATGCATACTATCAAAATATGTCAAAATAATTTTATTTGAAGACAACACCAAAACCACTCATGAGTTCTCAATCTTCACAGATTGCCATTTATGCAGCTTCACCATCTGCTCAGAATTTTAAAAGCCCTTAAATGATTCTCCAACCAAGACCATCCATCCTCCATGGGATTCTTTAGCAGTTTTGTGCCTGGCACGTTTCTGTGCACAGCTGCTCACCTGAGAAGAGGTTGACAAAGCCATAAGCGCACATTAAAAATGGAAAACAACTCTTGGAGCTGGAACCAATACATCACTGAAACACTGAACAAAACCTCATCGCATATTTTCACAAAGCAGACACAGTAGCATTGCATTTCTGACTCCCTGGCTTCCCCATTCTCTGCCATGTGTAAAAGAAAAAGGCTACCCAAAACAGCTTCAACCCTTCTTCCTGTACTCATCACCTCCATCACACCTCTACTTCCTGCCCAACTTCCCTATCAGCTGCCTCTTTGCCCTCTTTGAACAGACAGTAGCCTTCATTTACTTTCAGTTGTTTTACATTTTATTCCTTGAAAAGTTCTTCCTCTCCAAGGAACAACTATCAAGCCAGCTGTCTAAAGGGCCCTGCTCCCTCCTCAAATCCAATCCTCCAACTCAGACTTTTTTTCCCCAAGCTCCCAACACTTGTTTCCACTCAGTTCTACCTGGACTGGAGACCAAACCCAAACCACCAACCTTCCCCTGCTCCACACAGGTTTCTTTATATACCTATAACTAATATCGGCTAGAAGCTCTAGAAACTCAATCTTTTTCACTTGTTTCCTCCATTTCTGAATGTTTTAAGACTCAATTCTGGTGCAAAGAACGACATTTAAAAGTCCAGTGCCCTCAAGAAAGCAATTCTTTTCCTTTCATGAGGAAGTCTGGTGGAATTTAGTGTAGGAATGGCATAACAATTCCACTCCACAAGTTCCTTTCACTTCATACAGGTAATATTTCCAAAGTCCAAACAAGTTGGATCTGGACCCACATGGCATTTGAACATGGTACAGAATTAGATCGTACAGAAGAAAATGTGGTGTCCGCCATCTTCTGGGTTAAGCTCTGCTCAAAGTGCAAAAACCATGAACAACGAGGTGTTGGTGGCGCACGCCTTTAATCCCAGCACTTGGGAGGTAGAGGCAGGCAGATCTCTGTGAGTTTGAGGACAACCTGGTCTACAGAGCTAGTTCCAAAACAGGTTGCAAAACAATACAGAGAAACCCTGTCTAAAAAAACAAACAAACAACCCCCCCACACAAAGTGCATGTTGCTTTAGTACCAAACTTAGCCAAAGAGGTGTATATATAGCCACAAGAAAATAAGGAACTACAGTCTTTATAATCTGATTTTTTAATTTTAATATTACAGGTGATCTTACAAATATTCAAGGATCTTCCACGCCATGCTCCTTATCTACTGGTCCCAACCCTCTGTATTTTACCTCTCCAATAAAACGTCACCAACATCAGAATCAATATCCAACTAAATCAATTCACTGCTCAAAATTTCAGCAACTTTCCAATGCCAGTGAAATTACACCCATGTTCTTTGACTTGCTCCTCATCCCACCCTACGTTTGCTTTCACACTACTATTTTTTTAATCTAACACATTGTACAAAATTGATACAGCCTAAACATTTACCACAAGGGCTCTTTCCAATTATTGAGTTGCCAGAGGTTTTCTGCAATTATTCTAGATTTTTAACTCACTTTATATATATACACAAATACAAAATCAATGCTAGCTCCTAATTTTAATGATGAATAATCTTAGATTCAGAGAGGTTAAGAAGTTAGTTATAAATGAATAACTTGGATTGACACAGTGTGTGATCTTAAGAATCATTACTTCCCTGTATCTTCTAGTCCAATCCCCCTAGAACAAGCTAATCACCTAACACATCATCCTTCTTCATGGAATAGCCTATCCTGTTACTTCACCCTTGACACTTGCACCCTTCTCCCCTATGGAGACCCCATCACTTGTTGACATTCCAACCATCTTCTCTGACTAGTTAAAATGCTATCTCCTCCAGAAAACCCCCTCTGCTTTGTTTGTCCCCATCCTTCAATTTCTCTTCCACCTAATCCAAAGCCAAAGCCCTTCTCTTCTGAATGCTCACAATATTTTGTTTTTCCTTTAATGTTCTGTCATTCAATCTTCTGTCCTATGTGACTGTATCACAGCCTGTTCTCTGGGTTGGCTTCTCATTCAGAATCTCAAATCCATGTGTAGGACTTTTGTGAGTAGCATCAACATTCAGACACTCTGAGGAATCATTCCATTTGCATTTAGTGAATAAATCTGAATTTAAACAAACCAGGTTTGCTTCAGAATAGGAACATCTGTTTTTAGACCCATCTCCATAAACTGCTGTGTGTGCTGTCTTCAAACTTCTGAGGCCAGAATTAGCCAAGAGAAGTGAGGATGTGAAAATGCCACATTTCAGTGATATCATCATCATGCACCTACATCTTCAATTGAGAAATAGAATATTTTGAAAGTTTAGTGACCTAAACAGCCTTCCTCAATCCTTGTTCCTCTTCTCCTTTCCATCGAAACATTTCCCTCAGTTCTGACCCTCTTCTGTGAGCTCATGACCATTTCAGTGCCATTCACAATTGTCTGCTATTTTGGTCCATTGTAAATTATCAGTAAAAAGCAAACACTGGACATGGAATTATGCTCCTAATGAAAGTTATTCAGCTGACATTTTTTTGCATTCTAAAATGTTTGAATCTGGTCAACACATACCATGCAACACCAACATCCAAGTTTCATTCATTTTTCTATCACAAAAGCAAAGCTCAATGTAAAAAAAAAAAAAAAAAAAGTAATAATATACATCCGGTATTTAACAACACCTCGATAAAAAGTGACAACTAAATGACTCCAGAAGAAAGACTACTTTGTTTCTGGATCTTCCACAAACACACACACACACACACACACACACACACACACACACACACACACTGAAATACAAAGTTTTAATTCAGAATAATCTAACACTTATTATCCAAGCATTCACTTGAGATTAGCCTAAAGCTAATTTACTAAAAAGGTGGAAAGAAAATAAAGAATTATACTTTAGAATTTCATGTCCAAAGTCCCAGGATGTCTGCTACCTCTTATCTATTTAGTCAAGAGCTTAATTATTCCTTAGAGTGAAAGGATTCTCAAAACAACTGTCTTAGCAGACCCACCAATGAACTGGAGAAACTCTTATAGACCCATACATGTGTATAGGCCATGTACACTAGCTCCAACCCTTCTCATTGCTCAGCACCAATAAGTGGCTGCCTTAGAAAGTCACCTTCCACTTGCCCAAGCCCCTGCAAGAAAGGAACTACTGCTGAGCCAAGGAGTTTCAGAAAATCAAAAAGCATATTCAAAACCTAAGTGAGTCACCCAAAGGAAGGTTTTAGAGGAACATAGGAACATCTTCAGTACAAATAGAAAGTTAGCCCCAGAGCTTTGAAGATGTAGCCAATATCCTCTCAGTACAAAGAGAGCTTTTCAATTGGGAAATTGTCTGTATTGAAACATGCTATTCTCAGTGATTTTCTTTTCTATTGAACATCTCTTCTTTGACTATATTGTTATCCTGATATCTCACAAAACATGCTGAACTCCTACAACCCATATGTGGTCACTTAGTAGACAGCGGAAGTGTGACCGTGCCCTGGGAGGGTACCAGTAAGAGGGGTAGGGTAGCACATGAGGTGAGCCCTCTCAGTGTGCCCAGTGTCTTTGAAAACTATAGCCTCTTTCATGCTTCCCAAACTTCTTGACACTGTGTTTGAGTTTATTATGAGACATGATCAAAAACATACTGGTTTACTTGAATGGAAGACTTTTTTTTAATCTTACTGATCTTTTGCTTTTATATATTATGGTATTCAATTTTGTGTTTTATGGGTTTAGGGGTTTATTTATGTGTGTGTTTCTTGAGCCTTTTTGTCACTGTTGTTATTATTGTTGTTTGTTTTCTAAAGAGAAAGCACAGAGTTTGATGGATGAAGAGCATCAGGAAGGAGATGAGGGAGGGGAGCTATGATCAGAAATTGTGTGTTAATTTTCAATTAAAAAACAGCAGAGAAACCATTGTATTTCCTCTGAGTACTATGGGAAAGAAGACTAACAAGACCCTCAACTCACAGCCCTGCAGGTCAATGCTTCAACACCAGAGTCAAAAGTGGGTTGAGTATGAAGGAAACTGCTAGCTCTCCTGATACAACCTCAGTCTGCTTTGGGTTAGAAATGACTAGTCCTCAACTCAATCCACCCAGCAGAATAAAAAAGAAGTCTGAGTCTATAACTGAACAACAATGCTTAGAATTCCAACAAAAAATCCTTAGACAAAGAAAGAATAAAAAAACATATAAAATGACATTTAAAACAACAAAAAGCAACAAATAGTGACAATAAAGTAATATAATACAGAAAAGATTTCTAAGCTGAGTTCTTAGAAAATACCTACACCAGCACACAAACACACACATTATATACACATACATCAGTGTACGGGGTAGGGAAATCTAGGAGAATATACTTACATCTACACCATTGCTTATATTTAAGGATACTGACTAGAGTAGTAGGGGTAATCAAGAGAAATATTCATCTGTACTATTCAAATTATTAACATTTTTAAACTAACTCTCCAGCCTAGTCAGTCAAATGGTGTGGGAATTGTGACAACACACATAGCTTTCCGCATTACAGCAAACAAGACACTCATAGCAATAGTAGCAATAGGCAGAAGATTAGTGACCCCCACCTCCAACCTATTTATCTTGACAGCAAAGGAGAGAGCCTAGGAACTGGCAGCAGGGGAAAGCATATAGAATGATACAACATTAACTCTAGTGACCCCAAGAATACTATCCCCCTTTCTTCTCCCCATACACACTTATTTCTTTTATTAGTCATTATACTCTTCCTTAAGGTAGTCTTTCAGGTACACATTTCCCCTGTCTCAATATCAGGAACCCTTGTGACAGACATGGTACATACAGTACTGGGTATGTTTCCAGAACCTGCCTGCCTCCTAGCAGAGCATATTCACATGGAGATGCTCGGTACATGCCTTTGCTCTGCTAAACTAAACTGAAGGTAACTCTGAGGGTGATATTTATCAGCAAGAAACCAACATTCACATTGCAAGGCACCATCCATGGAGATAATCCATTTGTGATGATGAATCTACCCCCCCACCCCCCCGCGCTTAGCATTTGCTAAGCTCAGTTTTTCACATCACAACAATCGAGGTCATATAGCCATCTACCATCTGCTTTCTGATCAGACTTGTTATTCTGTACCTCCTAAATAAGTCAATTAAGGGACAAGAAAAGTGACAAGAAAGTAATCCGTCAAGAACAGTTCACAGTGGAAAACCAAGACAGAGAAAGAGGGAAACACAGAGTTACTGACTCCCTGATAACCAAAACGTCTTTTCTGACTGAAACGTGTACAAGAGTCATCTAGGAGTGACTGGACACAGCTATGCAACCAAAGAATTCCACAATAATTCCAGTTAGGGAAGGCTTTTCATTTCTCATTTTGATAACTGACCAAAAAACCTATGAAATCTCTCCCCCAATGGTTCATCCTTATCTGAGGATAAGGCTGCTTAAGGGAAAATAAAGCTCTTCAAAATTTTATGTTCAAAGCAGATGTCGTGGAAGAAATGACTTCATACGAAAAGCTCTAAGTGTGTTCCTTCAGTGGAATGGAGGAAGTGGGGTGTTTTATTTTGTTTTAATAAACATGCACATGGACCTCAGATTCCCTCCGGGGAGCTCTTTCTGGCACTCTCTGCTTACTGGCCTTGGTTTATTCCTTATAAATTTAATTTTCCCCAGTGACATTGAGACACTATCTATTGCTATATTTTCAGCATAGCTGTGTGTAGTGTGGGCTCCCCAGGAGTATGGACAACCAGGCAAGGGGGCAGAGGCTGAAAACCAGGATCTATGGATTGCCAACCTTCCCAAGAGAAAGGGACTTGGCAATGTTCCTCAGACGGTAACATTACAGAAATAAATATATGTTCTGAGGATGTGCCAGGACCAAGCAGAGCCTCCGGCACATTTTGGGAACACACTAACTCCTAAGTACTGTACAAAGATGAGGGGCTGGTCCTGCTCCCCCAGAAGTCAGGATTAGTAAGCAGAACAACAAAACAACCAATAGGAGTTGTTTAGTCTTTACCCCTTTCGTTATATTCTGCAACAAAACTGTTATTAAGATCTGAAACAACTTAGACAATACTACTGCCCCCTCCACCAGAATATATGTCTACGAGTGTGTTTCTGACTTGTTCTCCTTTGAGAGGGAGAGAGAGAGAGAGACAGAGAGAGACAGAGACAGACAGAGAGAGAGAGAGAGAGAGAGAGAGAGAGAGAGAGAGAGAGATCATCCCTAAACTGCCAATTTGCTATAACTTTAGAAACTCAACTAGGCGCTCTTGGCAAGAAGAATGGAAGTTCAGTGTAGGTATAGCACTAACATCTGTAAGCAAGGTTCATGGACATCTCTTCTAGGTTCCATTTTAGGTTATCAGTGAATCTTGAACCTCCATATTAAATGTGAAATTTCCATCATTAGTTTTGCCACTGGTATGGGATCCCTAGTAGCAAATACATGTAATAATTGAGTAGAAAATTAATTAAAGCATGATGTTATGGGTGCTTTATTTCTTCTCTCACAATAAGCCTTCTCCATGAGCCTTCCAAAATATAAAAATAAAGAGACAAACATACATGGTAAAAAAGTTAAGCTTCTAATATAAACTAAATACTAGCCTCAAACCAAAACCCTGGATGTCCAGTATTATAAACATTTGCTGTGTTTGTGTACCTAAAGCATCATCTCGTGTTGTTCATCCTGAAGGTCTGTAACTGCCAGGTACAAGGTTGTGGAGAAGAATCTCACTGCAAACACAAGCAAACAGTAAATGTCACATGAATTACCAGTGTTCAGAGGATAAATTCCACCTGTGTCTGTAAAGGTTGATCTCTCTCTTCCTGTTCTCAGGATATATTAAGAATATAATGATTCATATATTACAGCCGGGCCTTGAATTTTAGGATGCTTTACCTAGACCAGTTACCTAAAACGTTTTAGGATGTTTTACCTAAATCACCTTCCATTAAATACCTTCCTATGTCAGCCATGGCAAGTGTGACAATAAAATCCCTTTAGATTATGCAAAAAAGGTGGGAAGAGATGTTTAAAAACACTTTTAGCTAGACAAGATCTGCCAAGCCTTAACTGACATTGGGAACTGTCCAAATGTACAGATCTGGAGCTTAAGTCACATACCTGTTTATTAAACAACAGTGAGCCCATAATCTCCAAATGGGTCTGGAAAACATCCACGATAATAATCCCAAGGAACAGTTCAGCGCTTAGTCTTTTGAAGGTCTGTAAATGTGTCTGGTGCTGAGTCACTGTCAATTCTTTTTTTCCATGACAAGTTCTAAGAACTTCATTTGTATCTCTCATATGAGTCATTCATGGGGGAAGAAGACGGGGGAACAGAGAAGAGGCCACCTGAAACATGAGCTGGATGTTTGAAAATCTTTTCTCCAGCCGTGCCATCTGGAGTGTTCTGGCATTTGTCATCAAAATTGCTCTTCTACTAAATAAATTTAGTTTCCTCCAGACAACTCAACTTAAATGAGTTCATGCTGTCTATATGACGATGGTCATTTAAAAAAAAAAAAAGGAAATCAAAGTCTGTGAACTCCAACTTGAAGAAGAGGAGGACACAAAAGTAAAGAAGGTAAGAAGATGGAATGTTCTTAGAGCAGAAAGCTTTGTAAGTAGAGAAGGAAACATGCCACTTCTCATCATGTTTCCCTTAGCAAACATGACTAAGCTTATTAAGTGTAAAAGTGCCACAAACACCATCACCGTCTCCTCCTCATGTATATTTTCGTGTGTGAGTCTGTTTATTGTGCATGGTATTCTGTTTGTTTTTAGTTGAGAAGGGAGGAAAACAGCAGTGGAGAAATCCACTCTGCTTCTGACAGCATGACCAATGTGCTTTCCCTTCCCAGTTGGAATGAGATTCAGTAACAGGGCAAGTGGAGGAGTGATTTCATTAACCACGTCTTCATTCTGGGGTTTACATATCTGCCGGCCTGCTTCTTCCTACTCGGGTCTTGGGGAACTGCCAATATGGCCAGAGAGCAGCGGTGATAATAGACCAAAGATGTGATAGGCTAATGTTTGGAAGGGGAAATGCCAAAAAGCCAATTGCTAGGAAGAGATTGGAGGATGACAGCAAATTTTACCTGTTAACTGCCATTCACCACAGGAAAGAACTAGATGACGAAGAGGAGGTGGGGGCCAAAGGAAAAGGGATGCAGCAAACGAACAGCACAGAAATGTAAGCAGATCTGCCTCTAATGTTCACCTCCCAAAGAGAGGGACCTAAGAATGTAGAAGCTTCTTCAGGCTCGCCCAGAGTTATAAATGTTCATGTGTAGGTAGGTTTGTTTTTCTCTTTGCTATGACTTCACCCTTCAGCCTCCAAAAGTCAGGTATTAGAACTTAATGGCCAATGTGATGGTATTGAGATGTGCCCAGGACACAGAATGCAATGTGCCGTCTTGTAAAAGAGGCTTCAGGCACCATTCACTTTCCACAGGTGAAGATGCAGCCTTGCTCCTCTGTGAGATCTGGAAGCAATACTTCATCTCACCAGACACTAAACCTGCTGGCTTCTCAATCTTAAACATCCAGAATTCCAGGTCTGTAAGAAAATTTTCTCTTTCTTGTAAACCATCCCTTCTACAGCCTTAGGCCACACAAATAGCCTAAAACATTCCAGCCTGATCTTCTCAATTGGAACACACTGTGACCTCTATTGTAAGCATTAGTGAAACAACTACACAAAGAACCTCAACTGGGTAAGGGGTTTGTTTGCTTTTTTCATTTCCAGTTCAGTTGGATAAAAACTCTCTTAAGTAAGAAAACAGATCATTAAACAACATTTTCTCCAAATGACTCAGGACAAGACTTTGACCTAGCTGCTCAAACAAACTGATGCAAAGCTCTCTGCCTCCAAAGGCTCATGTAAATGTTCGGTTGAGATAATATGCACAATGCACCCAACATTTCAAAACTGGCATCAATGTTCTTTTCTCTTCCCTTCTTCGAAATTTATAGTAGTAAAATTCAGGTCAGTACTGTGCAATATTTAAGCATGCATCCATAAACACGAGTTTCCTACAGGGAATAACTCTAATTAAAGATAAAATCAGTAGAATGTCATACTGCCTCTTAGAGGTATTTATGAGCACCAGAATCCCTATTAAAGAGTTCCCCGACGTGCAGGCTTTTCAATGTGCTATGGTGTTACAGGCACAGTCAGTGCTAAGAAACTTGAGGGGTGTAAACAATGAGGACCTACCTCACAGCTTCTTTCCTTATCAGGAAGAGATGACATTTTGTCAGCCTTGCCTCCTTGGAGATTAAAATCCAACTTGAGTGCCAGGGGAAAGCCAGTTGGCTAGCACACAGGCTCTTTCCCTACTAGAAAAGGAAAGCACAAGGTCCCTGGAAGTCTCACCTTTGCATAAGCTGAGTTTTCATTTCTTAGGATAATGTTCAGGCTACAGTCTGACAGGATAGTCTAATAATTCTCTTCGGGGAGGATACAGAGATTAAATCAATGCATACCCAAATACATTGATGTGAAGTCATGGGGAAATGAGTATTATTTGACAGAGGTTTAACCTGGAGATTTGGGAGAAAAAAAAAAATGTCATCAGGAACTAAAGCACATCCCCTTGGTCTGATTTTCATGAGCTGAGCAACCTTCAGCCCCAAGTTCTGTAGCTCTATAAAGTGAAGTGATAGACCAGCTATTTGTTAAAGGGCTGGATAGAAGTACAAATGGGAGAAAGCGGCTTGTAAAGTGCCAAACATTGACACCCAGAGAAGGCCTGGAAATATGCCTCGAACTAACAGTGGGGATGAAGGCGAAGGGGTCACCTACTAACATCCATGGTGACACATGGGGACAGCAGCTCCAACCAATGAGCCTTACAGGACTGTAGTAGTATCTCGGATGTTCGTCTGTGTATATGTTTCTCTTATTGGTTGATAAAATAAACACTGTTTGGTCAACAGAGGCAGGAAGAGCAGCAGGGCTAGGGAGAGAGGCAAAGAGGCACTGCAAAGAGATGCCATGTATCCACCAAAGGAGTAATAGGTCCTGGCATTCTCCGGTAAGCCAAGACCATGTGGAAATATATAGATTAATAGAAATGGCCTAATAATTAAGACAGAGCTAGCTGATAAGAAGCCCTAGCCATTGGCCAACAATTTTTTAATTAATATAGCATCTGTGTGCTTATTTGGGGCTGAAGGGCTGTTGAACCTGGTGGGACAAGAAACTCCAGTTATACAGTACTGAACTTTTAAAATCCCTTCTGATTTCCATTCTCTCATATTCTTGATCACACTGGGCAGCAATGAATTGTCTATAGACATTGAGGATCCAGCTAAGAGAAAGAAAGTTTGTAAAATGTCCCAAAACCTTACATTTTACCCATGAGGACATCAGATAGAAGCTATAGTGCTAAAATAAACTACCCAAAACTAAATGGCAAAAATGAAATTTTGATCAACATTCTAAAAAACTGCATTTTTCACTCTCTTTTAAAAATACAGCACAAATTCATTGTCATATGACGAACAAAGATTATGAAAGCAACAACTACGCAAGAAACATTTCAGTCGCACTGGTAATTTGTTAAAAGATATTTTTCTAAATTTTCCAATTTTATACTATTAAGCCCCTTTTAAAAATGTCTTTACGTTATTTCTTGTTTTAAATAAGTGTTATGTTTGAAATGAAGCATTCTTCTTATTAAGGAGCCCCATCCCTACCCCATTCTACACAAAAGCATCTACCTCTATAAATCTTAGCACTCTCCTAGCCTGAGAGAGAGAAGACACTTAACAAATGCTTACCAAACCAATGAATAGATAACTAAAGCTGGAATGTATTAAAAACTAAATTCACCAAGATGTCAAATGTTTACTTAGCAGCAGCCCACGTAGGTTCAGCTATTAATATGAGTGTTGACTCTATTTCCAATGCCAGCTTCTCCTTCATGGGCACTGATGGCATTAGGGGTAGGAGCAATGGACAACTTACAATGCTCCATACTATATCACAGATATGAGGTAAGCTCACCTAGAGATGCATCCTGGGGGCCTCTGAAAACCCACTCCGAGGCCCTTATTTCTCCTGGAAATAAAATGCTCTTTGAAAACAATCTTCAACATCAGCACTGGTGAATTCAAGAAAAGTAAAGGAAAAGAAAACAATATCAACAAAACATCTGGGAAAACAGAAGCTATTGCCAGAGTTGAAATCGCTGCTTGCTTCTGTTAAAGATTACCAGCAATTCTGTATGCAGTGGGGGAGCTTCACGGGTGTGTGATGAACATTAGTAACAGTAAATTAAAAATAACATCAGGAGTCATTATCTTAAAGCTCACACTACTAGTTTAAAAAGAAAATTCAGAGGAAATATTGATTACATCTTACTAATTGGCTGACCTATCTGGCTACTAATTGGTAATGTGGGTTACAATGAGTGAGGAAAAAAAAAATCCTTTCAATGATTCAAATATCCAAGCTTGTCATATAATATGGACTTTGACATTTATTGGGTAGTTTGGGTGCTTTATCAAAAATAATGATGACAGGACTAGTGAGGTGAGTCAGCAGATGAGGAGCTTGTTGTACATGGATGAGAACTGAGTTGCAGTCCTCA
The DNA here is from genome assembly GCF_943737965.1 of Phodopus roborovskii. Lineage (NCBI taxonomy): Eukaryota > Metazoa > Chordata > Mammalia > Rodentia > Cricetidae > Phodopus > Phodopus roborovskii. Next base: position 15,908,033 of record NW_026126567.1, on the reverse strand, counting down.
GAAAAGGAAGGGCAGGCCCCTGTGAAATTCTAGCCTGAGAAGGCAGAGACAGGGATGTCCTAGAGCAAGCTGGCTATTTAGACTATTCATACCTGCCTATTAAAAGACCATGCCTCAAAAGAATTGAGATAGATAGCCATGGAGAAAGACTCTAACATGAATTGCACAGAGCTCCACGCGAATACAAGCACACATGCATATTCATGTGCCTATACAAGCACAAATACACATGCACACATATCAGACACAAATACTCATGCTAACCAAAATAATGACAATAGTCATTTTTTGCTGTCTTAGTTTCAACTCTACTGCAGTGATAAAACCATCTGACAAACAACTTGTTAGGAAAGGGTTTATTTCAGCTTTCAATTCTGGTATACAGGCCATCACTATGAGGAAGTCAAGGCAAGGACTCAAAACATGTAGTGAAGTCATAGCCACAGTCAAGAATGGAGAGAAAAGAATACAGACTAGCGCATTTGCTTGCTTGCTTGTGCTCATCTTGACTTCTTTCACTCTTTCTTGGTTCATGACTCCTTGCAGAGGGAATGGTACCACACACAGTGGGTTGTGTCTTCCAACATCAATTAAACTAAAACAATCTCCCCAGAAATGCCCACAGGTCAGCCTCACTGAGATTCTCCCCAAATTATACAACTTTGTGCAAAATGTACCATTAGAGCTAGCTACCACGTCTCCCACACTTGCAAAATTCCAAGAAGGTTTGCTCAGAAACCCAAGTAGGGAAAGAGGATAGAAAGTCAAAACAGGCATGGCTGCTAGCAAACAATAAAACAGAAATAATAGCTGAGTTAGAAAGAGATTTACAATTAACAAATATGTTGAATGATTCAGGCAAGAATCCTCAATGGGTGCTACAATTTTAGGGTTCAGAAGTCACAAGTCACCTTGCCATATCATGATGACATCCCACCTCAGGAAAGGCTTCCTTAGAGTCAAAAAAGTCAGGGGAAATGCCTCTGGAAAGCATCAAACATAGACTGCCAATAACAAATGACATTATTTACCCAATGTGCTAGAATAGGACAGTCAGTCACAATGCAGTTCTCAACAAAGGCAAATGGAAGCTCACCGACAAATCAGTGGTCCTGTATTCTTGTGGGGGGAAATGTCAGCGTAATGAAATATTTAAAAGACCAGGGAATAGTTCCAGATTAGAAGTGCTAAAACATGACCTTGAGAGAAGTAAGCAAAATAGGTGGCCTTGGCCAAGTCTTATCTAAGTCTCTGACAAAGGCTCCCTTCCCCCCCCCCTCCTCTCTTTCTTTTCCTTCTCTTTCTTGGCAATACTTTGTTTCTTGGAACAAAAGGAATAGGAACTACACACACACACACACACACACACACACACACACACTCTAGTTATCACTTGTGTTAGTGACTTTTCTTGTTGCTGTGATAGAACATGTTGTGACTCACAGTTCAAGGGTACATACAGTCCCATAGTGACAAAACAGTCAAGTACAGCCAGACTTTCTTTGAACTGTCAGCTCCTGAATAATGACATAAACACTTTTTGTTAATTATGAAAGCTTGGCCTTAGCTTAGGTTCTTAAAACCTAAACTAACCTGTTTATATTAACCTATATTTAGCCACATGGTTCAATACCTCTTCTCAGTACTGTGTGTCTGATTTCCTCTTCATCTGGCTGGAGAATCCTCCTGCCACAGATTCTTTCCCAGAGTTCCTATCTCTGCCCAGAAGTCCAGCCTATATTTTCCTGCCTAGCTATTGGCTATTTGGCTCTGTATTAAACCAACAAGAACTGCCTTAAGCAGGTGAGGTAAAATGGAGACACATCTTCACAGTGTACAAAAAATATTATCCCTACAGTCAAGGCAGCAGGAACTTGGAACATATCAATTCCAATTTCCTTTCCCTCCCACCCCCCCCCACTGGACCATAATCCCATCTCCCATCCATCCTCCAGGGAGGGTGAGGCCTTCCATGAGAGATTATCCAAGTTTGTCAATTCATTTGGGGTAGGGCCTAGGCCCTCCCCTGTTTCTCTAGGCTAAGGGAGTATCCCTCCATGGGGAATGTGCTCCCAAAGTCCATTTGCACTAGGGCTACATCCTGGTTCCACTGCCAGAGGTCCCATAGACTGCCCTGACCTTTTAGCTGACACACACACATTCAGGGGGCCTGGTTTGGTCTTATGTTGGTTCCCCAGCTGTCAGACTGAGGTCCATAAGTTCCCATTTCTGTGGGGTTTCCCAGCATGGTCTTTATCCCTTTGTTCATCAATCCTTCCTCTCCGAAACTGGATTCCAGTCATTTGGCTCAGTGCTTAGCTACAGATCTCTGCTTCTGCTTCCATAAGCTACTGGATGAAAGCTCTAAGATTGCATTTAAGGAAGTCATCATTCTTATTATAAGGAAAGGGCATTTAAGGTAGCCTTTCCACTATTGCTTAGATTCCTAGTTGGGGTCATCACTATGGATCTTTGTACAATTCCCTAGTGCCAGATTTCTCTTTAAACCCTATTGATGTGTTTCTTTTCTTGCTCTCCTCTAGTCATCTACCCACTCAGTCTTCCTGATCCCTCATGTTCTCCTCCGCCTCTTCTCCCCTTCTCTTTCTCCTCCCTCCCTCCCCCCCCATGCTCCCAATTTGTTCAGGGGCTCTTGTCCCTTTCCCCTTCAGAGGGGGACCGTGTATGTCTCTCTTAGGGTCCTCCTTCTTTCATAGCTTCTCTGGAAGTGTGGATTATATTCTGGTAAACTTCTTCTCTATGTCAAATATCCATATATGATTGAGTACATACCATGTTTGTCTTTCTGTGACTGGGCTACCTCATTTAGAGCTGTTTCTTCTAGTTCCATCCATTTGCTTGAGAATTTCAAAATTCCATTGTTTTTGGTTGTGAGCCTAGCCTTTAACAGCTGAGCCATCTCTCTAGCCCTCAAAATTCCATTGTTTGTTTTGTTTTGTTTTTCTGTTGAGTAGTATTCCATTGTGTAAATGTACCACATCTTCTTTATCTATTCTTCGATTGAGGGGCATCTAGGTTGCTTCTAGGTTCTAGCTACTACCAATAAAGATGCTATGAACATAGTTGAACAGATGTCTTTGTTGCATGAATGTGCATCCTTTGATGCCTAAGAGTGGAATTGCTGGATCCTGAGGTAGCCTGATTCCCATTTTCCGGAGGAACTGCCATACTGATTTCCAAAGTAGCTGTATGAGTTTGCATTCCCACCAGCAATGGACAAGCATTCCCCTTTCTCCACATCCTCTCCAGCATAAGCTGTCATTGGTGGTTTTCATTTTAACCATTCTGATGGGTGTAAGATGGTATCTCAGACTTATTTTGATTTGCATTTCCCTGATTGCTAAGGATATTGAGAAATTTCCTAAGTGTCTTTCATTCAGCCATTTTAGATTCCTCTGTTGAGAATTCTCTGTTTAGTTCTGTACTCCACTTTTTAATTGGATTGTTTGGTGTTTGGGTGACTACTTCTTGAGTTCTTTGTATATTTTGAAAATCAGTACTCTATCAGATGTGGGGTTGGTGAAGATCATTTCCTTGGAATATGATTCTTTTTGTTCCTATGCTGTAGCAAACATCTATCAAAAGTCACCAAATAAGCAAAAATTCTCACGGTCCTGAAACTTGAATTTAAATGCATTAAATTCCTTTTCCCATTAGAAAAAGAAAAATGTCATAGTAATGTGATTTTTAATTTGGCTCTTTTAATGATAAGAAAGCTTGAAATAGATGAAGATTTATTTTTGTAAATTATGAATGCACTGTGATGACATTTTGTTTGTGATCTAACAAATAAAGCTTGCCTGAAGATCAGAGTACAAAACTAGCCACACTAGTCAGCCATAGAGGCCAGGCAGTAGTGGTACATACTTGTAATTCCAGAACTCAGGAAACAGAGGCAGACAGATCTCTGTTAATTCAAGGCCACTCTGAGATACAGGAAATTGATCCAGTCTAAAAGAGAAACAGAGCTCACACAAAGGTGATCTCAGCACCTGGGATCCCACGCCTTTAATCCCAGCACTAGAGAGGAAAGTAAGGCTGGAGGAGACAGGAGCTCAGTGCAGTCTGAGGTTTGATGGAGACAGATGCAGTCTGAGGATTCCTGGAGACAGGATCACCCATTCAGTCTGAGGTAGAGGTAAGAACTAATAGCTGGTTCTTTTGCTTCTCTGATCTTTCAGCTTTCCTCCCCCTAATATCTGACAATTCATGCTCCATCATAAAATAGAAACTAAGAGTAAATTTTTATAGCAAGGCTATAAGCAGATGAAAAAAAAATGACAGCCTATACTTGAGAAACAAACAGACTGCTAATTATAACAGGCCCATAAAGCACCTAGTAATATGCAGTTGCAATACTTTATTTGAATATAGTGCGCTCTCGGCTTCTAACAGTTTTATTTTTGATAAGCAGCAATTTAAAAGGTTAGTCACCTCTTCTATATTACTCAGTATTTTTGGATGTGAAATGCTGATGTCTTGAGTTTACATGCTAGCAAAACTGGATAGGATGCCTGTGATTCTTTATCCACCCATTCCAGTGCTACTGTGTGCTATCTATTATGCACATCCCTGGGAACAAGTTAATGAACAAACTGCCAATCTTTTAGGAAAACAGATGAATAAACATATGAGCTGTGAAGACAGAGATCTGAATGGGAATATAATGTTACTGTTTGTCTCCCAGCCAGATAACTGCAATTATATGCCACCACCTATGATGATACTAAATAAGCCAAATTCTTCCTTACCCCTTCCTTGCCTTCCTCATTCATTTTGTTTTCCTTCCCTTTCTACAACATATTCAATGTCTTCTTCTTTCATTCACTAACTATAGCCAATCAATAGTACCTAAAACTATATGACAATACTACCTTTGTGTATTTAAAATTACCTGTGCAGGCCAGGTGACCGCTCAGTCACTGCTTGCATGGGGATCTGAGTTGAATTCCCTGCCTGCAGTAATCCAAGTATGGGGAGCAGATATAGCTAGATCCATGGTGCTCAATGGCCAGCTAGCTTGCCTACTTGGAAAGTTGTAGGCAGGTGAGAGGCCTTATTTCAGAAAGCAAGGTGAACAGCACCCGAGGGACAACAGCTGAAGTCTGGGCACTGGCTGCTACACACCTGCAGGTATGTGAGCATCCCCACCCCAACACACGAGCAAGTGTAAACAAACTAAAACGTTCTGTTTACCAGGTGATACCGTTATTCTATTTAGCCTCAAAAAAAAAAAAACAAAAACAAAAAAACAAAAGTCTATTTGTGCCATTTTGTAGATTAACTGAGGCACAACGAGCTTCACAAGTTCCCAAGGGTGCATGTCTCTCAAGTGGCTAAACACACACCCAGGCACTCAGAATCCATAGTGCAGTGCCCGAGTCTCTAAAATGAAATGGGTAGGATGCCTGTCAAACTAAAAGCAGCAGTGACCTGCATGCAAAGACTAAGGACCATCTGGGACAAAGACAAGAACACACCCTTTAAAAGCCACAGAATAGGGGAAAGAAGAAGATGCTGGGAAGGGAAAACTGTAGCATCCTATGTGGGTTTTCTCTGTTCCCCCTGTGGGAGCACAGTGGCCTCCACCTGCATAAGTGATGAGCGTTGGCACAGGACTTGATTACTGCACATCTGTTACGGGTCTCAGAGTGCATTAAACAAAAACAAAGTGAGGGAGGAAAAGAGCCCATGATCAAGGCTCTCCCAGTTGTATTGTCTTTACTTGGAGTGGCTTTTCCTTGTTTTTCAGCAGCAGACACATATGCCCACCCTACTCCGTAGCAACTGTATTTCAAAACAGTTTAAAGCAAGCTAATTATCCCAAGGTCACACTGAAGAACCAAACCATCGTTACATCAAAAAACCAAGATGATCTAAATGTGAATTACGAAGCATTATTTTTTTCATAAAAAAAAAAAAAAAGGAGTGAGCATTTTTTTTTTTTCTGTCCCTGAGAATGACTGGCTTTCAAAATAGAGCTCGTAAGACATTTCACCTCTGCTCGGAATGCTTTAAGCTGGCCTCCTGATTACAAAAATCTCATCAAGACGCTTTCTTAAGATGAAGAATGTTTTATAAATTGTAATGGCTTTAATCAGCTCCCTCTTTGAAGCTATTTAACTCTGTGATGTAGCCCAATTATGTCATTTATCGACTCTGTATTAATTAAGCATCATTATAGAGATTGATTTATATACTTTTTCACATCTTTCTTGCCAGATGGCATAGCTTTCTCCCTCTCGCTGACACTCCATAAACATCACCTGGATTCACTCAGCTCTCTCCACAGCTGAATGTTTCATCAACTCTTAGTCAAGTTAACCTGATTGCTCCTCTCCCTTGCTCTCCTCACTCGGGCTATTGCTACAGAACACCAGTGGTTCTCAACCTCCCAGTGCTGTGACTCTTTACTCCAGTTCCTCGCGTTGCGACGATCCCCAACCATAAAATTATTTTGTTGCTTCTTCATAACTGTAATTTTGCTGCTGTTATGAAGCATAGTGTAAATATCTGATATGCAGCCCCCAAAGGGGTTATGAACCACTGCAGTACACAAAGAGTAAGTGATGCGAAGGTAAGCATATCATACTTATGAAGCAAAGCCTCTCCATATCTCATCCCGTATCAGTCTCAGTGAATCCTTACCCCATGTGGGCACACAATTATCACAGCAACATAATGAGGAGCCTTTTGCTTCCTTGGCTGATTAAAACTTATAGTCTGTGCTATTGTCTAGGGCAATAGAGAAGATAACTGGGTGGGGGAGCATATTTGGCAATAGAAATACAACAGTTTTGTACCAAGAGAGTCACATCCTGAATTATATTTTACGTGGGCTAATATAAAAATGACTTTACATTCTTGAGATCCCACGCAAAGAAAACAGAAGGTGCAAGTCCCAAGGTGCACTGCACTGCAAGGAAGCCAGCCTTGGATGCTAAGTTGCTCTGGGTGATCCAAAACAGGGACAAGAGGGACATGGAAATGCTGAGACATTTTAGTGCTTTTCTTACAAAAATGTAGAGATCAGATCAATGGGCCTGTTTTACAGTCACCTCAAACTCAAAATGTCTGAAAGTCAAAATGGTTGTTGCCCTCGAATGTCTAAACCATTGTATTCTCTTAGGCTGGTACCCTTAGAGCAAAGACCGTGGACTCATCTACCTATAGCCACTAGCCCGGCAAGAGCATTGAGAGAAATACAAATAAAAGGGCCCTGACACTGGGCACCATGGACACATGCCCCGTCAGAAAGGACTTGGGTGTTACTGTAGGTATGTCACAGATCTGGCTTTACTTTAAATTCTACAACCCCCAACAGTTATATAAAACCTGATTTAAAAACAAACAAAAACTCTTAACTGACACGAGTATAGACTGATCTCATAGCATTTCAAGCCTTCTTGTCCACCTTAACTCCACCTCAAGTCTAACGGGCTATCAAGTTTGGATCTGAATTGTTTTCATACTCTTTTGCTACCCTTCTCCCCATCATTTATCACCTCTTTCAGTCTGTACTGTTGGGACACCCTAACTCTCCTCCAAGAAGGCAATGCACCCATGGAGGTTAACATTTCTAAAACGGTAGTATTTTGTTTTTGTTTTTTCAAGACAGTGTTTCTCTGTGTAGCTTTGTAGACAAGGCTGGCCTCTAACTCACAGAAATCTGACTGCCTCAGCCTCCCGAGTGCTGGAATAAAGGCGTGCACCACCACTGCCAGGCTTCTAAAGCTGTAGTTTTAAATGTCAATGTGCACCAGAAACTTGGAGGGCTTGTCAAGCCACGTGCTGGACTGCAACCCCAGGCTTTACCATTTAATGGATCCCTGGTGGAGCCTAAAGTTATATATTTCAGCAACGTTGCTGATATTATCAAAGGAAGTGGGAAGAAAGCACCAACATACTCAATGCATCTCCATTTCCTCTGCATTATACTGAATACTCTGGATTCTCAAAATCTTATCTCTTCTGCTTACCCCAAACTTATATTTCTCGGATCCCCGAGTAGACTTGACTCCAGCTAAACTGATCCACTTGAATATCATCCAAATACATCATGCATTCCATTTTTTCCCCTTGATCTACCATAGAATGCCTTTATACCTTCTTGTCAATTGTAGAGCAAGGCTACATCTTCATTGATTTGTTATCTCCTCTAGACTCCTACAGCATTAGATTGAGGGATAAAAGAATTAAGACCAAGAGGATATGAGTTTGAACCCAGTTCTTCACACACTATATAACTTGAAAAACCATTTAATCACTATAAACTTCCGAATTACAAACATTAGTTTCTACTTCTAATGAGTCTCATAAAGAACTAATTAAAACAATCAAACCTTTGGAGAAGCTTAGCACAATAGCACATGGAATTCAGTCTGTGGTCATTGCCTTTCTCCATCCATTTCCCTAACCATACATTTCACACTACATATGAAGTCCATTTGACTCATCATCTGGGCTTATCTGCTGCCTAGCTAGAATATTTCTGAAGGAACAACGACTAGGGCTTATAGGGCTTAGATGATAGTTCTGTCACTAAAATGCTTGTCTTGGTTACATTAAAAAAAAATAAAAATTATGAAGGCACATACTATGATCCCAGGGCTGGAAAGAAAAGACGAATGGGTTCCTGAGACTTCCTGGCCATCCATCCCAGCCCCTTTGGAAAGTTTCCAACCAACATACAACGCTGGAGGCTGTCCTCTAATGTCCATACACATGTGCACACATACACCTCTGCACGCGTGTGCACATACACACACACAAAAAGAAAGAAAGACGAGGGGAGGGAGAGATCTAACTTATCTTAATCGCCCACTTGTGCCTAAGATATTTCAGGGAGGTTCTCAGTAAATATTTGATGATTAAAATATGATAAATTTTAGAAGCAACCTAGGACAAATGGTTCCATAAAGCTGCTTTATTCTCTAGAACTTCCTTATAATTAATTATATCTATTATTATTAAAATATTTTCTCATTGCAGAAATAAGAGATACTTAACATTCAGAAAAAAAAAACTGAAAAGCTCTCATAAGCTAATGCTCAATGATGAGTGAAAGGTCAGACCATTAAAAAAGCATCAATAAAATGGAAAGTCTCCTCTTTGAAGTGAATGTAAGCAGACAAGCTCTAGATCATGCAGCTCAGAAAACTTACATCACCTGAAGGCGATGTTGCCAGCCAACAACAGGCTCTCTTCTGAGGGTATCCCATAGCCACATGCTCCTCCAAAATGGCTGCTGGTGCTAGTGGTTACACTAAAGACTGTTGCTATCAAGGTGGCCAAATGAAACTGTCCTGTGAGGACTCTAACCATAAGGGTAACCTGTGACAAGCTGCAACAGATATTCTGTTCCCTAGCATTGCTAGTTTCTGCTCTATTCCTAAATCGAGTCCAGTGTCACCTTCTCCCCTACAGTTGCAGGGAAAAGCCTCACCACAGAGAAACATTTTTTCTGATCATCAATTGAAAACGCCGTTCTTCATCACTATTTTTTTAAGAAAATATATTTATAATTTGTATATTTGGATAGTTTATTTCCAAAACAAATAAAGAGTGTTCCAACAAAAATAAACCAAGATATTCTGAGCTTACTATGAAGAATTTATAGTTTGGCCAGTGAAAACTGGGAACTGAATCACCTGACTTGGTATCATATCTGTCATGTTTTATTTTACAATCTCCAACAAGTTCATCTCTTCAATAGCCAGTTACAGAATTCTACTGTGCATCAAATGTTATGCCGGGTGCTAAAAATAAACCTTATATACTCCAACCCCCCCACCCGTGTGTGTATGTGTGTGTGTGTGTGTGTGTGTGTGTGTGTGTGTGTGTGTGTGTGAAATCAATGTCTTTCTGGGACTTAGAGCATATTGTATAATCAGGCAATTGGGCAAACTGAAAAGTTTTCCAGCAAATTAATTTTCCTTAGACATAAAGATAAACCAGATTTCTTAGCCTTCATGTGCAGGCATGCCACCCAATAGAATACAAATGGATTTGACACCCTATATCTAGGCCTACAAACAAATACCCATGAAAACCCCTCCCTATGGGCTGTCAGCTCTCAATCAGCTTCTTGTTTAGATCCATGCAGAAGACTCAGGTCTAAGAAGTTAGAGTCACAAGATGGAAAGAAGTAGCTGCTAAGTGAGTGAGATATAAAGCTGCTTGTCAGTAGTAGTCTACACTATCAAATCATGCACCAAAACTGCATCTAGCACATTGGATATCAAGGGCATACAGATGATGTACCAAAAAGAGGTAGATAACTGGGAGGGACTATCTTGAATTAGAGGATGTTCCCCAGAAGAAAGGCCTAAGGTGAACAATGAAGGACAGGGTGTGACAGGAAGACAGTGAGTTGAGGGATGCAGAGAAAAGATGCACTGATAGCTAACTGGAAATATAGAAAGTTCTAGAGAGATTCTGGGAAATGGAGCAGTTTTGGTTGCATCTCCTAAAGCTAAGAGATTGATTGACTACCAGAAACGAGACAAAGAAAGAAAAATACAACTAAGGATTATGAACTATGTGATGTGCAGGACAGAAATTTTTACTGAGAAAATGCAACAGGGAGAGGTAAAGAGAAAGAGTTTGGGGTTTGTGAACACTAAAATGGGCATCAACCTAGAACACTCAAGAGAAGAATCAACAGGTAGGTGGATACATGGCGGAACATTTATAGAGAATTTATGGAGAATGCTTAGGTAGAACCTTCTTAGTCAGCTGCCAAAGAAATAGGAAGAAAAAGAGAGAAATATAATGACATAAGGAGGGAAAGGGTCAGTGGAAAAGGGTGGCATGGGAAGAGGGAGGGACGTGGGGAGAGGGAGGGGCATGGGAAGAGGGAGGGACGTGGGGAAAGGTAGGGGCATGGGAAGAGGGAGGGACGTGGGGAGAGGGAGGGGCATGGGAAGAGGGAGGGATGTGGGGAGAGGGAGGGGCATGGGAAGAGGGAGGGACGTGGGGAAAGGTAGGGGCATGGGAAGAGGGAGGGACGTGGGGAGAGGGAGGGGCATGGGAAGAGGGAGGGACGTGGGGAGAGGGAGGGGCATGGGAAGAGGGAGGGACATGGGGAGAGGTAGGGGCATGGGAAGAGGGAGGGACATTGGAAGACAGAGGGACATAGGAAGAGGTGTATTAGAAAAAGAAGTCCTAAAATCCAGTGCATTTGAGAAGTTGAGAGCTATGTGACTTTAATAAGTTTCTTCTTAGTACTCACCAAAGCCACACTAAAATATCTGTAATGAAGGAAGGATAAAGAATCATGGAAATATAAAATATGCCTTACAGAAACCAGGTTTTAAAACAACCAAAGAAGGAACAAAGAAAGCTTTCTTTGTCTTGATTTTTACTTTTCAGGATGAAAGAATTCAATATGCAAATGCATCCAATTCTCTGAATGTTTACATTCCTACCTAGAAATGGAAAAAATAATGCCCTATCTGCATGATCCTTCAGGTTGATATCACAATAAGTAACATGACATGTATGAAAGCACTCAAAGATAATATGTCATGGCCAATATTAATCCATTGTGTTGCCAAAATGGAGTTATAGCATTAACAGACCAGGGACATGTTGTTGGTTATAAAAGCCAGATCTAGACACAAGAAGAAAAAGTTGCTTTTATACAGCAAAAGTTGCTGATCCCAAGCTTTCTAGGCTAACATCCTAAAAGTCCATGCTGGGCAATTCTCACTTCCAGGATGTAGCCTATGTTTCCAGATGTCTTTATTATGCTGAAGGAAAAATAAACAGCAAAAAAAATAAACAAATAAAAAACAGGCCAATGAGCCCTGGTTGATGGCTGAGCATTAAGTCATCTGGGAATGTGTGATGGCAGTCCTTAAAGATTCTTGGCTACGTTCCAGGTTCATACAGCAACAGACTCATTCCATAATTTATGCCTCATGACCAGTGAAATCATGGCAAATGACCACAGCTTGCTGAGTGTGTTATTCTAAGGAGTAGCTGAGGCAGTCTGGGAAGTAAGCTAGCTGTTTTGGATTTCTCTCCTGGGAAGATTAACCATCCAAAAGGGTATGATCCAGTCATTATTTCACCAGTCTTGAAACCACTAAAGACTTGACAAAGAGTATTATTTTTAGTTCTGTGACAATGATGTAACTGGAACTTTTCTCACAGAACTCATAGTGGGTGATTTTAACCTGTATTATCTTGCTACCCAGGGAAGACATCTTATCCCTGTAAAATAAAAACAGCCTCCATCCTTCACTTTGCACTCTGTACAACTGTTCTGACTGCACATCCCAGCTGCTGGTTTTATTTTAGGGGGTAAAGAGTTCTAACTAAGGCCAGCCAGCTGTGTCTTCAGCTCCAAATAGCAGTTATGAAGAATGTATTTTCTTTTATAATAGAAACAGAAAGTCCAGTTCTGGGACCTAAATAAACCTTATTTGCAATTACTTTTGCAGTTTTGACAACTCAGACTGGGCTTCATTAATGTGTTGCTCCTTTTATCTGCTTTTCTAAAGTATTTATTTTATTGTATTGATATCAGTGTATGACAATACCATATACAGCTATTAAACTTAGCCAAATAGGCACATGCCAGTTTCTAAAGCTTTAATCCATTGCAGTATTAAATTTCTTTCTGGGAATAAGATACATTGAAGCACCTTGGCCTGGGACAGTGGGTACATGCTGCCAGTTTCACTCACTTAGGAGACTGAGACAGGGGAATCATTCAAGCTCAAAATTCAAGCCAAGATTGGACATATAACAAAATCCTGGGGGTTGGGGGTTATACCTTTAAAAACTAAAAGTAAGAGCTCAGTGTTTAAGAGCACTTACTGCTCTTATAGATGACAAGGCTTTATTTCCTGGTACTCACAAAGCAGAACAATCCACAGTCCCAGCCCCAAAATATATACATGCAAACAGTCATACACATTCAATATTTCTAAAGTAACACAAAATAAGTAAGTTGATGGAGGATGTCCTTCTGTATATGTGTTTCTCTTATTGGTTGATGAATTAAACACTGATTAGCTGCTGGCCAGGCAGGAGGGATGGGTGGGACTATAGAGGAAGAAGTAAGGAGGCAGAGAGATGTGCTGCTAGGAGATACCATGTAGCCACCAAAGGAGTAACAGGTTCAGGCATTCTCTGGTAAGCCAACACCACATGAAAATACATAAATGGTTATGGGTTAATAATTAAGAAAGAAGTAACCAATGAGAAGCCTAGCCATCGGCCAACAGTTTTACAACTAATAATGCATCCGTGTGTTTATTTGGGGCTAAACAGCTGTGGGACCAGGCTGGAAAGAAACTCCAGCAACAATAAGTACTTTGCCTTTACCTCAACATGGGTCTAGAGAATACAAGCCCTCTGTTGTCCTCCAACAACACCACCAAACATTTATTTATTTAGGCATCTACAAACAAACAAGTATTTTTCATACGTTTATTTCATTTAGGCTTAAAAATCATTTTGTGCGTTTCTAATCATTTATTTGTCAGTACAGGAAAATTACCAGGCCAGACATGGTAAATAAACATATCCATTCACACAGCTGTTCACAAAGGCCCTCTAGTCCCTAAGCTCTTTTTATGACATCATCATGTCATCCACTCTGTTCTTATTTCACTCTGTAGCAACATGGAAAACAGCGTGGCCTCTCTGTAATCATTAGTAATCTTGGATGAAACACAGACATGAATTTAGTTCTCCCTCCAACAAAATACATATTATGTTAATTATAGAAAGAATGTTATGGGCTCATTTTGAATGTGGAACCCTTTCGGAGGAATTCACAAATGATGCTGGGAATCTCAAAGAGTCAATGACAATATCCCAATCAAATAGACCTGGGATGAGATTCCATGTGTTATCAGTATTTTTACTTGGGAGGTTTTCTCTGTCTCATGTCTTTTCATGCATAGAAAACTAACTTTTGAAAATATCTTAAACAAACAACACAACTCACCTGTAGATGGAAAAGGAAGCTACTGATCGGATGAGGGATGCTACAGCTCCCACCTTGGCAGCTTCCACAGCTCCACGCACACGGTAGTCTACCGTCATCCTATAGCTGATGTAAGGCTGGTTATAAACAATGATCTTCCCTTTTGCCTCTGATGCCCTTCTTTGGAGTTCATCAAAAGAGGTCACTACCAGTACTTCTGCTGTAATGCCTACAAATAAAAGTCAAACAATTAACTTATGACTTCCCATCAGCTAGGCAGAATTGGCACACAAAAGGTCACACATGTTCTGTTGGCTACATCTGGCAAACTGAAGATTGAAGTTTGAGAGCTAAGAACCATGGGAACAATATTGCAAAGTTAGTCATCTGCCCAAGACAGGGACAAAACATGCAGAATGATATAACATGCAACTCAAGGTTTCTCAACTCATTGCACCAGCTAGTATTAAGTCACAAGTTGCTTGAAATGATACCTTCCCCTCTTTCCTAAGAAATCATGTATTTCATTAGAGGACATTATATATTTTTAAAATTTCATTTCAGAAATCTTAGTGTTAATGAAACACATATTTAGCCCTTCATAAAGCCAATTTGAGATGTTATTAAACAACTTCCAGTAGCAGCCTAGAAAGAATACTCTTAGAAGACAATGCTTTTTTATAAACCCAACTTTTAACAAACAATGTCTTCTCATGAGAGAAATGAAAAGTCAGCTTGTTTTCTTCTTTTGATAAAAACACTCCAAAATGATATGGAAACTTCCTTTGCTTCTCAACTTACAATAATTCATCACCAAAATATACTACTATTCTTCAAATAAAAAAAAATGAAGAACATGTATAAATGTCCTCAAATCCTTCTTTTCTGGTTACATGTGCCTATTTCCTCATACGTTTCCCATGTCACCACACTTTTCTGATTAAAGGAAGAGGATTTCTGTCTTCCAAGAATTCATGCAAAAACATCAACATAGCCATATACATACCTACACACATACAAACACATACACAGACACATACATACACATACACAAACACATAGTCATGCACACATACTCAGACAAGCACACACCCACATACATACACACAGAGGATAGATACAGTCGCTAAGCCTAACTAAAAGACATCTATTCAGGTTTGCTTTTTGTATATTTTGGGATATACAAACTTAAGGCCTGACACCTATTACTATATGGCCTTATCCATGCAATTATTAAATATATTAGCAAAATCTGAAGTAATGCTCACATATCTGTTATATTTTCTTAATATTACAAACCTGATAATTAGGATGTTGGGTTCTTTGGGAGGTGTTTTACTTAAAAGTTTAAAAGATGCCATTATATTGGTAACTGTCACTTGGAAAATCCTTTAAGAATTCGCTCAGGTACTAGGAAATTTTTGCTTTCAATATAGGTCCCACCATATGAATCCTTGGGGCTGTGACTAGTTACAAATCTATAAGCATTTCTCAACCAATAACCCGGAACTTAGTTTACAATCCAAAAGAAGCAACACAATTACAAAAGGAAGGAAGCCATCGGCTTTCCACATAATAAATATTCGTTGAAAATATGAATGAGCATTCTGGTAGGCAAATTCTAAGTTTCTGAAACCTAGAACCTAGAACCTTGAAATCCGACCAATGTTACTGTTAGTATTGAACAGTAATTTTGCAGATGGCTTTCAGCTTTTCTTCATTAATTAAAGATTCAATAATTCAAAATTTCTACAAATTTTCAAATTTAAATTAATAGAAGGGCATTTCTTTACTATGGTATATAACTCAAATTCCTTTGATGAATGACAGGATGGAGACTTCAAGAGCCATAAAGCAACCTCAACAGCTCAGAGGCCAATATAAATCATTTGTAACATCTACAGGTCAAAGCCCATCCCTGCAGATGTAGAAGATGAGTTTGAATGAATACATTTCCCTGAAAGTGGAGTCCTCTCTGATTCACTTGTCTGTTTCATTCCATCACCCAGTCAATATTCAAAACACTGATATTTTTTTCCTCTTAGAAATCAGCACTGATTGAGCCCCTGTATCCAATCTCACCCTGTTACATGCACTCATGTCATGCCCTCATTACCTATATTTTAGACATTATAAACACTGTCTTCCCAACACTTTCACCATCTGGCATCTCAGTCTCTGGCTCAACTCACTCAAAACTCCCCAAGAGTTTCCATTTTTGGCTACACTAACCACTGAGGAGCCAGATCTGTCCACTACACTGCTGCTTTGCTCTATCCTGCTTCTGAAATCCTACGTCAAAGAAGACTCACCTTTCAGCCTGTCATTCCAAGCCTCTCTACCTCTATATACATGATTGCTTTCACTTTAGACTTCATTAGTACTGACCTTAAAGTTCTCTCTTTCTCTGCTAACTTTGTTCATGGTGTCTTTATTCATACTCTTGTACATCATGTCTTATGGACCCCAATCTCCCAACTTCTTCATCAGAACAAATCACTCGTCTACCAGGATTCTGTTGAGAATCACCGCTTTAAAGAGCATTTACTGGCTTCATATTTCCTGTCCTGTCTTCTCATTCAGAGCTAGTAAAGCCTGAGTATGTATTCAGTGAGTATGTATAGCAGTGAGAGATAAATGAAACTCTATTTGGGGCTCTCTGTACTCTTTGGGGGCCCAAAGATGGTCTCCTTGGTATTTAGAGCCATGCACATCTTGGGGGGAACTAAGGGTGCCTGGTAGTGTGTGAACGTAATTGGTCATTGTGTTTCCTTTGATTAAAACTTCCCTATATAAGATAACATTCTAACTCACCCTACAAAACCTGATAGCCCTTCCACAGCCACCCAGGGATGCATTCTCATACCACTCACCCAGCACACATCTACACATCAATGACTCATCAAAGACACTCTTGGACAGTCTGAATATAAATATAAATTTCAGGTATAAGAACTCAGATTCTAGAATATGAGAACACTTGCCTAAATATCCTTCCTTTACATAAATCTTTACAGCTAGCAGTGAAGCAAATCAAAAGGACAAGAAAGATCTAGAAATGATAGCAGTGCCTGGGAAATAATAATAGAGACAGAAAGAGTCAAAATAACAAACGCTGAGAGAATTTCCTGCAGTGACATTGATGTTGTACCCTAGAGCCACCTTAGCCATTAGCCATACAAGGCCACTGAGCACTCAGAATACAACTATTGGGACAGAAAAACTAAATTCTTAATGCCATTTAATGATAATTGATGTATGTTTACATTGAAATAACCACATGGTGGTAGAATTCTCAGTTACTACAGCTCAAGCCATTAAAGAGGAGCCCATAGCTGAGCTCATCACTGCTGGCCCCAAGGGACTTGCTAATGACAGTCCCATAACAAATGTGAGTCATGATTGTGACCTCCTCCAGAGGTCACAGACCAGGTGACAGTACTCAGCAGCCATATTTGGGAAGGCGGGGTATGTACACACTACCACACATATCGTGGGAAGACGTTTTTGTCAAACTCACGGAAGTAAAATGAGGCCATCTGGAAACCTCCCTTCAAGCTCCACCAAGGAAAACATGCAGGCTGTGCTATGAGCAGCAACTCTTGTCTCTCTTCTCCCTACTCTCCCATTCCACAAGGCTGTTCACAAAAGCCTCTAAGGACAGTGTTAATGTCCACAGCAAGGCCTGCCGTGAAATTTATACTCATAACTGCATCCTATTTCCAACTTCTTAGTCTACTTAACATCCTTAATTTTGCCACAGCCCTTAACGAGATCTAGTTGCACCCATTGTGATAGCATGAGGTACATGGGAGGTAAAATTTTTTGCCTGTGTTTGTCATTAATGTTATACAAATGTAAACTAGGACTCATACATATATATGACACACACATGTGTGTGTCATGTATGTGTATACAACACTGAATAACTGAAACAAAATATAATGGCCCAGCTGTATCACCTTCCACAAATGCATTTTTCCAAGGACCTTTCATATTTCTGTATTTCAGAGCAAGTGCTAATACTAATGTCTATATTTGAGTGCATACTGGTTATTCTAATGCCCACAACTCTACAGAGTAGTTTTTATGAGGACACTGAAGTGTAGAGAGTTAGATTTATATAGCAAGTTGGTATTAAAGCTAAAATTTGAATTTTTGGTCATTTGCATCCTCATGTCACACACTTCCTTTTAACTGCATTGCTATGTTCAATAATAAATGTAAAAAATATATGGAAATAACAGTTTGGAGCTTTTATTTTTAAGAGGAATAAAAAGAAAACAAACAAACAAAAAAAACCTATATAAGGTCTGCCAAAGTTGTCATCAATTATTTTCAAGCTTTTACTCATAAACTGGGGGCTGTTGTATGGTATTAAGGCCTGGGTTGGTGATATGGGATGTGGAGGTCAGGGAGACTTTACTCTAGGGTAGTGGTTCTCAACCTTCCTAATGCTGCAACCCTCTAACTGTTTCTTGTGTTGTGGTGACCCCCAACCATAAAATTACTTTGTTACTGTTTCATAACTGTAATTTTGCTACTGTTATGAATCCTTAGTATAACTATCTGTGTTTTCTGATGGTCTTAGGTGACTCCTGTGAAAGGCCAGTATGGGCCCCCAAAGGGGTCAGGACCCACAAATTGAGTGAGAACCAATGTTCTAGGGCAAGACTTAGGCTGTTGAGAATTTCCACATAGAGACTGTGGAAATGAAGACAAAATACCCAGAGTTACGTCTTATTTACTGTGATGACATATTATTTATGATTTAATAAAGATTGCCTGAAGTATCAGAATGCAAAGGCAGCCACACTCGTTAGCCACAGAAGCCGGGCAGTGGTGGCACACACCTTTAATCCCAGAATGCAGGAGACAGAGGTAGCTGGATCTCTCTGTGAGTCCAAGGCCACCCAGATCTGCACAAGACTGAATCAGTCTAAAGAAGAATTAGAGTTTATGCCTTTAATCCCAGCCCTGGAGAAGTATAGTAAAGACAGGAGCCCAGTGTCTCAGGTTGCATTCTGAGAGGAGTTGCCAACCACAATGAAGAGAGGCAGCTATCTGAGGCCTGGAGGAGAGCTCATAGAGACAGGATCAACCCTTACAGTCGGAGGCAGAGGTAAGAGCTGCTTTGCTTCTCTGATCTTCAGCTTGAAGCCTGAACCCCAATATCTGTCTCGTGGTTTTTATTTTTATATTATAATTTGCTGCCTATTGTGTCATCATGTCATAAAGATTACGAAAGTTATCATTTTCTTTTTCTTTCCTTTTTTATATATTATTATTATTATTTCACACCATATTTTCCAATTCAAAATATGAAAGCCATTCACCTTATCTGTGACTGTTGTGGCAGGCAGGCAGTCTCCCTGCAAAACAGAATGCTTATTACCACTGCACCATTGGCTAGTGCCAGCTGTTCTGTGAGGAAATAGACATTGACTGACATATTTTCCATCTCTATAAAAATCAAAACAAAACACAACAAGGCAACAGTGTTTTATAATGATTTCTACCATTAGACCAAAAGACTACAGACAGAAAACTATGTCTCTAGGCCTCAATTGAGTCTCTAGGACTCAATGTGGTATGTTTTACAAAATTGGTTCTGACTTTGGAAGATTTATCCATAAACAGGAAATAGTCCAGCCAACCCTACTCAAAGGGAAGTCGAGCTTTTCACACTTACTACGTGAGCTTTCACTGGGTGACCATCTAAGGTAAGTAGATCCCTGTATTGGGTGGCCTTTCTTGATCATAGTCATGGAAAACAGGAAAATAGTTGTTCTTCCGAACAGCATTCAGCCTAAAAGGGTAAGGAACCTGAAATTTTATAGCAAGGCAGATAAAAGCACATCACAGCACTCCTATCTGGGGGTCTTTTGTTTACAAACTATATGATTTTATAACCCACTTTGCCAGGAAGACCAAGCCTTAAAGATTCAAAATAACAAGTTATAGTCCTTCTACAAAGTCAAGATTTCACCTTGGACATTAGGAACAGAGGGATACTCTATACTTAGGAACATAAAATACATAAAGAGAGTTAACAGTAATTTTTGACAACTATCAAGTGGCAGATAAATGAAAATATAAATGGAAACTTTTCAAAATCAGCACAAATCTGACAGGGGGAATTTACTTAGTTTCCTATAGGAAAATACAAAAGCTTAAAACAGTTCCAGTTGCTTGAAAATGTCTGAAAGCACATTCTCAGATAAAGAATAAAAGATGGTTAAATGCATAAAATGATGCACATTTTGCATAGTATTGTGCATTCATTTACAGCTAATACAAGAGTAGTGGGACACTATAATCTTTTGATAATAGCCACAGTATTTATGAATCCCCATTCTCATCCTTATGAAGAGAAAGGAAACAGCCTCTTTGGAGACATTTTTAAGAAAGACTTAACTATTTGTTCAAGAGAAAGTTGGAAGAACGAGGGGTAAAGAGCAACCCTGAATGGGGTGAGATGTGATCTGACCCATCAGTGGCCCATCCTCTCCAAGCCCTCCACTCAGATCTGCTTCTAATTAAACCTTGTAAGAGAGGATGGACCCAGCTGCATCACAATCAATAACAAAGTAAATCATCATTGTCCGCAGAGAGGTAACTGTTGCCTGTGTGTGTTTTGTCTTGACACACCAGCCCCAGACAAGAAGCTGCAAGTCAAAAGTCAAGTTTACAGAAAACTTGGGTTGTTCAATGGAGCGAGCGTGCCTCCCATAGGACCAGTGGTTAAGCCTGGCATTCATGAAAAGCACAGGTTTTACAGGCGCCACCACAGTAACATGCAGATCTGTAAGCAGAGAGCACAGATCAGCTCTTAGAAACCTGATGACTTTCGAATATAAACTGCCCCATGATCACTGTCGCAATTGAAGAAGTAATCAAGCTTTGGAATATCATTACTACAGTGACTAGTTATCTCCTAAAACACAGCATATTCTTTTCCAACTTGGTTTCTTTGAAACATGGTTGACACAATCAGGTTCTCTCCAACCACTCACCAGCATCTCTGTGTAAGAGACTAGTGGGACTGAGTGAGGGTTTTCATCAAAACCTTACCTTCTTGTCATTTAAAATGAGGAGTTCCAAATGCTGTTTAAGGCAGACAATCACAACCAACATCCCTATTGATGGCTGGGATGCAGGGCTGAGTTCATATCAGGTAGTCTAAAGCCATTAGGTGTTAAGGTTCACGGTCATAGCCAGCTGGTCTATGACAAATGAGTTCTAGTTACATGGAGATCTTTGCAGAGAAACTGAAGCATGTGAGATGGGGAATAGCATGAGAGAAGTTGGTAAGTTAGGTGGCATCACATGGGATTTTTGTCGCTCTATTAACGGCCAGGATGGGGAGAAGGAATTCTGGCAAGTCAGACTTATTTTCAAGGTAACTAACTGTTAAGTTTAGTCTGGTGGAAAGTTTAAAAGAAGGGAAGGAAAGATGTACATGGTAGGTTAAGACATTGTTTTGCCATGTTCTGAGAGAAAGAGATAGCCACAGCTTAGCCAGTTGATAGGAACAGGATGCAGCCTAATGGACCATTTTAAGCAATAGCCTAGAGGAACACTACCAACTGTGATGGGTACCTACCAGTCCATCTGATATTTGTATAGCGTAGACTACACTGTACATTCTGCACAATGATCCTTTTCTTGGGAAAACTGTGGTAAATAACATTTAGTAATCATTCATTTAAAACAAGGAGATATTGTTTACAAATTTTAGAAGAATATTTTGGGACAGTGGTTCTCAGCCTTCCTAACACTGCAACCCTTTAATACAGTACCTCATGTTGTGGTGAGCCCCAACCATAAAATTATTTCACTACTACTTCATAATTGCAATTTTGCTACTTCTATGAATCATAATATAATTATGTGATATGCAGGATATCTGAAATGCAATCCCCAAAGGAGTCAAAAGCCACAAGTTGAGAACCACTGTTTTAGGAGAACAAATACCATACTACTGTATAATTTCTTAATAATATTCTCCTTGAAATACATTATTCTGTCATCAAGATTTATGTAAAGCATCACTTCATCAGAAGTAGCCGTCACTGCAACTCTAGCTGGAAATCTGACAATAGAACTCACTAGCTTTCTGATCCTACGTAAGTAGTTCAGCCTTCCCCAGTCTGCACAGCAACACTAGGCACATTAAACTTCTCATGAGCATGAAATGAGGGGGCAAAATTTCCATTTGTGATAAAGCACTTCAAAACTGAGTATAAACAATTGTCTTCTGATTTGCTTAAAATTTCACATAACCATTAAAATAATTTTAAAAGAATGAACATTACTTCAGAAAACATTGAACCCACTTAGGAAAGAGCAATGCTAACTGTCACTAAACTGATAATGCTAACTGTCACTAAACTGAGGCAGCATATTATAGAAGTTTCATATCAGGCTGTAGAAAAGCCGAGCATGCTCTGTGGATTTACTTGACCCCAAGATAGACAGAAGCAGTGATGAGGACTGTAAGAGAAGCAGGGGGAGGGACTTGTTAGAGAATCTTCAGAGCAGGTCCATATCCAGAAACAGATTTATTAAAGCATTCTATTATTTCTTCTCCCTTGTGTCATCTGGTAAGAAAATGCATTCACAACAACTAGCTGTAAATTTCAGTCTTTTTGTTGAAGACACTGATTCTGTCCTTGGCCACACAACTTGGTCTGGCTACTGGAATGTGAATGGGCATCGCTTATGGCCACCAGTAAGTGGGGACTTCAAGAACTGTTGTTACAAGATTTGGCTACATCTTCCTAGGGACTTAATGCACTCAGAAACAGAAATGGCAGGCCCCAGATGGAAGCTGCTCCTTCAGCTAAGGTCCTGGCATTAAAAATATCTTAAGCAGGAACAAAGGAACCATTAATTTTCAGCTGAGATATATATGAGTGTATTTGCATAAGGCACCTTATGAATGTCCAATAGCTAGGCAAGAGAGAATAAATGGGACATCCAGGCAGAGACAGGAACTGTGGGAAGATTTTGAGGGGTGGGGAATTCGCCAGCTAGATGCTGAGGAAGTCGTATGTAAAATAACAAGGAAAAGTAACCAGCCACATGGCAGAGTGTAGATTAATATAGGTTAATTTAAGTTTTGAGAGCTAGTTGGGGACAAGTCCACACTAAGTCCAAGCATTTATACTTAATAAGAAGTCTCCATGTCATTATTCTGGAGCTGGCAGTCCAAAGAAAGACCTGTCCACAGAGGGTGCCACTTATCCCAATGTTACTAAGAAGTGACTAATCAGTAACTCTGAATTTGGAATTTCTATTGGAGTGTTCTGCAATCGATGGCTACTTTATAAGACAGACTGACAGCATCCATAGCTAGGAAAGATAATTCAGTAAAAATTAGAGGACTGTGTCCTTCCTCTTATTACACACCAAAGCGTGTAATAAGAGAATACTTGGCACTGAGTAGTAGAAAACAAAAACATACAAAGAATTTAGCAAGCAGCAGTAATTTAAAACACGTAGCCTCATACAACAAAGAGTTTAAAGAGCAGCTAGGCTCTAGAAATCATTAAAACATGGTCTTGGAACCTTCCTTAGCTAAGCATCCAGACATCATTCTAACAGAAATAAGCAGCTGTGCCATACTGTTAAATAATTCTGTGCACTTCAACAGGCTTCAGTACTACATATCCAAATGCAGTTTTCCTCTGAATTTCATCTTCACAAACCAAGGGCAAAAGTGACAGGCACTATCATACTTGTGTTTGTATCGGATAGAAAAAATGTTATTATAGTGTTATGCCAGAGAAACAAAATAGCTATGACAACTCAGCCTTCCTAAATGGGCTTTTTATCTAACTACATTTTAAGCTTTTGAGTGTCCTTTGCTCTCTTCAGACAAGTAAAACTGTATGAAAAAAAGTCTGCACTAAAACAGAACTTCTGCCTCAAATCACAGGGAACCTATTCGACATCGTGATTCATGTTAGCGAAGTTTAACACATAAAGGAGATTCAGCACTATAGAGAGGACATAAACATGAGAACCATATGTATCAGTTTCCTAAATGGCATTTTATAAAAGCCTTTTGACCTGAGGTACACAAGTCACATTCAACTACTGTGTTAATGTTGCTATAATTAAAAGCTAGTGCCACAGACACTACAAGGGCATTGTCCATGCCTTGTAAAAGCCTTGTAAATGAGTTGAACCATTACAAAGGAAGCAGACAGCCAAAAAAAAAAAAAAAAAAAAAAAAAAAAAAAAAGACTTCCAGCCCTTTTAATAGACTAAATAAATAAATACACAGGTGGCTAAAGAGTCAAAGATCTGGTGAGCTATGGGATGCTTCTTTGCACTGTGAATATGTATTGCTCCCATTGGTTGATAATGAAAGCTGAATTGGCTGAATTGCCCAATAGCCGAGCAGCAGAATACAGCTAGGCAGGAAAGCCAAACCAGATACAGAGAGAAGGGTGGAGTCAGGAAGACATCAGCTAGCCACCCAAGAAGCAAGATTCCTGTCAGCCACTAGAGCAGCAAGATGTACTAGACCACAGGTAAAGGCATGATCCACGTGGCAATGCATAAATGAATAGAAATGGGTTAATTTAGAAGTAGGAGCTAGTTAGTAAAGAGCCTGAGCAATAGACCAAACAGTTTGTAATTGATGTAAGTTTCTGTGAGGTTATTTGGGATCATGAAGCCGGGAAACGTAAGCACCCACTTCTGTTTATAATGTTTGGGTTTAAATCCAGGTCAGGATGGCTCCAGTCAACACTTGTCACTATTCAATTTTGTTTCCACGATATTTTGCTTAATTTCTAAGTGAAGTTTTTATTACAGAGATGAGTAAGTACTCTAGAATGATGGCAACACCTGGCTTGTACTATCATACTACCTATTCACATGTTTGCAAATGATGGAAGTCATATTAAGGTGCTTGGGGATGTTCTGGCCTGTGTGGCCAGTGGCTGGGCTGGCTTTAGCATTCCACTCCTGGTACTGTCCTTTCTAAGGATGCCTCCATTTGAGTGTCTGTGTGGTGCTCAGGTTGTCCCATTCTTTTCCTGCTACCTCAAGAGAGAAGGATCTTTGTGGCAGCTTCCACAGCAAATCTGGAAGAAGCTTCCAGGCACTCCAGCCAACAGATGTGTTCAAGAATCATGGGTAAATCCAACACTTTGGCCACAGAGATTGGCTGTGCTGAACTCAAGCCAAGTAAGCTCTACCCATGTGTGGACTTGAGTTAAGAGACAATTCAAACTAAACCAATGGTGGGGAGCAGGCAAAAGCTACAGTTCCCAAATATACAAAGGTGGATCCTTGGTAGCAAACAGCAGATTACCACATAGAGAATATTTCTATATCACCACAATATGTAACACAAAGTTTGCCCATATTCTGAATTCAGTATATTTGTGTTTAATTAAAGTGTCCATATTGCTCATGATCCAGTTTGTCAGGATAAAGGGCCTCTCAGACCATTACTCCTAACAACTGAATTCCACAAACAGAATAGGAAGTTTCGGATGAGCTTCTGATGAGGAACGAATTAGTGAAAACCAGGCATCAACTCAACAACATCAATAATCTATTCCTTGCCAGAAACACAAAGACTCGATGGTAGTGGAAATACTGAGGGGGTTGGTCCTGCCAGCATGTAGAGTTCCCAAGAGCCAGTGTGGCCTGATTTTATCCCTAGACTGTATTTGAAAATCACTATTCTATACAGTTTTATGATGGATAAGCAAAATCCAAAGCATTGGCACATTTTTCATCAGATTGTTGGGTAGGCTTTCCAAATATTTAAAAGGGAAAAGTATCATGTCTGTATATCCTCAATACAAATCTAGGAGGTAAAGGTAATTGTTTATTTAAAAAGTTTTTTGTAAAACATAATAATAATATACGTAATTATTATAGGTGTACTCTGGCCAGATATCATATATGCCTTGGTGGATATCGTTGCTGCCCTATCAGTAAATAGAGTGAGATGGAAACTGAAATTGGTCTATTTCACTGTCAGATTACTTGTAGTTTTATGACTCAAAGTCAGATGGAGATCCTTTATCTCAGTAAAATTGGGGAAGGAGCATAACAGTTCTGGTGATCAAATTATCATGTGTTTAGTCATTCACATACTTCGGCCACTAGATGCCTAATGAGTAGAGATGGCCAATGGTTTAAAAGCTCTATGACCTATACCTGTCTGTTTTTGTGTTGATACCAAGCTGTTTTCAGATCTTTAATAGTTTGAAGTCAGGGAGGTGATGCCCCTGGAAGTTCCCTTATTATACAGAGTTGTTTTGGCTATCCTGGGTCTTTTGTTTTTCCATATAAAGTTGAGGATGGTTCTTTCAAGGTCTGTGAAGAATTGTTCCAGAATTTTGATGGGGATTGCATTGAATCTGTAGATTGCTTTTGGCAAGATTGGAAGGCCTCATCCTCTCTGGGAAGCAGAATCCGGATGGGTTGGGGTTTGATGGAAGGGATAGGAGGGTGAGGGAACTGGGATTGACATGTAAAACAATCTTGTTTCAAATGTAAATTTTAAGAAAAAAGCTCTGTGGCCAATATGCTTCCCAATAATATCTTACCCAGAGAAATGTTATTTATTAGCTGCTATATAGATTATAAAATACAGACCTGGAATGAATTGTTACTGTGTGGTCCTTAATTAGACAATCGTCAATTTTTTTTCACTTAGCATAGTTTTAAGAGTATTGTTTAACAGGCTGTCTCTTCGGTCATCCCAGTCAATGCTTCATTAAACTAATAATATTTACTTAGGTGTGGTGGCACAGGAGACACAGTCCTAAATGCTTTACTTAAACTAAGTCAATGATCTTCAGCCAACTCCATGATTCAGTCACTTACTATCTTCATTAAATGCAAGATATTTTATTTATTTATAATTGTGTCTTGCTTCCTTGTTTTCAGACTTAAAGCCAAAATAATTTAAGAAGTCGTAGACAAACATACTGAATAAACTAAAAGCAAATGAGAGGCAAAGAGTGCAGTAAAATAAAATAATGCTATGTTTACTATTATGGAAAAAAATACATGTCATAGAGTCTGTGCAGCTGTTGTATAGGACAATAAGCTCAGATGTGAACTGCCTGGAAAATAAAACATAATCAGGCACAAAATTCAGCAGCCATCATAAGAAGACAAGCCAGCCACCCAGGCACAAATTTCTGGCAAGAAAATCATTTTGTGGGACATAAGAAAGAACACAGCATGTTCTGCAGTAACAGACAGGAGGCCATTAGCAGTGTGAGTATAAGGTATGAGGAGAGCATTGGTCAGGGTCCTCTATAAAATTTTCTTTTCCACCTCTAATAAAGCCTTTACATCTTGCTGAGAATACTACTGTTTGTTATTTTTAAAGGTGTGTGGAGGACCAGACTCCCAACTCTGTGGCTACAAGGGACTAAGGCGCCTGAGAGGGTAACAAACATGTCTTTATTCCTTCCTGGTCACTTAAATAATAAAAGAAGCCACCTCAGACCCTAAGGTAGATTTTGGATTTCTAAAACCTCGAAACAGAGTTGTTTAAAATTTGACATGACAAAGAAAGAAAATTCAACTTTGGGTGAGCCTATATTGTATCATTCCCCATGGAGGGGTACTCTCTTACCCTAGAGGCAGGAAGGAGGAACTAGTCCCTACTCCAAATGACTTGACTTGTTGATCCCTCCTGGAAGGCATCATCCTCCCTGAAGAGTGGGGGGGGTGCATGGGATGGGAGGGGGCTGGGGGGACATGGGAGGGAGAGCAGGAGGGAGGGAAGGAGAGGGAACTGGGATCGATACATAAAATAAGAAAAAATAAAAAGTCCACTGAATGAAAAAAAAAAAAATGATGGCTCAAAAGTCATTTAGTGAAACAGTATGTGTGTAAGGATATGATTTGGGGAAGTGCAACCACCTGGAGTCAGGTCAATATATTAACCTTTGGTACTTGTAACTAATATTTCCAAGGCCAATAGATTGGTTCCTTCAACTTTTCTAACCCCGAGAGTCCTCCTGAAGCATCATTTTGTGCCAAAAAATCTTTTGACTTCCCAGTTTCTTATCCCTCCAGTGGAAAGCCTGTTGCTTCCAAACAACCAGAAGCAGAGATGCAATCAGTTGCCTTCACAGTATTCATAACCACAGTCTCGGTGATAAAGAGCCCAGTAGTCCCACATCCCACTGACAGGGGAAAAAAATAAACCTTAAGGAAGCCAACTGATTGATTTTTCTGTCCATTAAAAAAAATTAAATCCCAACTTATCTGAAATTGGGTTTTCTGGTATCATCCTTGCCTTAGGTAAATGAATAGAATAAAAAATCTAAAATTGCGTTTTTTCATTCAAGAAGTCCTCAATAGCTGGTTAAGTCCTAAGGGGAATTAAAAAAAGAAAAAAATAAGCGTAACTCTTTTCTTTGCCTGAAGTAACATAAATTAGATCAGAGCCATAAAATAATTAAATCACACATTGCCCAAAGGGGTGTGTTCCAACACTGAAGAATCCAGAGAAAGTACATACAATCCTGGAATGGACTTGTCCTGCCCAGATGTGAAAAACTAAAGCCAGCCACCTACAGATTCCACACTGCCTAGAACATTTGCAGCACACCAGAGAACTTTCTAGAATGTGTAGTGCATATCCTCTGGTATTTGGCATGCCATGGGCTACTAGAGGTTTCAGTATCAGGCAGATGTTACCTGTTTCCACCCATCTCTCCTTTAGAGGACAGGCAAACTGCAGATCACACAGACCCTGGTTTACCTGGTAATTCCTCAGGACTGAGCACAGCACTAAAAGCTAGCTGTTGGTAATCAGTATTGAGCGCCCCACTGAGCTCCTACCCGCCTTTCCTTTGCTGTTTTCTTTCATAATTGAAGAATAATACTCAAATGATATACCCAGATATTTAAGTATAATGACCCATCACACGAAGAAATGTCACACTTACTATAGTCACCTACATAAGTGTTGCTCTTTATACCTTTCGAAGACTGTCAGTGTGGACAGAACCAGAGGACTGTGATGATTCCACCCTGCTTTCAAGGACTTGCTAAATGCTACCCTTGGTGCTCCATCTCTCCCTAGCTCAATGGCCTTTACCAAGCTTTGTGTTTCCACTTAAGCTGCCCAGAATCATCTGAGAGCAAGAATCCACTTCCCAATTGCACTAATGTCTCCACCCTTCAAGTAATACTCACAAACTAGCTGTCAAAAGTAAAGGTCTCTATTCTGCACGGAGACAACTAGCTCCGTAAGTTAAAAACATTCTGTTCACTATTATCATTTCTGGAGATGTTTTTAATCCTTTAAAACATTCACATAAACTCAACTGTAAGTGAAGATGAATGTCTGGATAGCATCGTTTCCGTGGTGCCACAACCCATGAGGGCACCAAACACTTGGGAAGCAGGCAAGTTTGTAAGAAGTTCTGAAACTGCTTTTGTTTGGGAGAAGAGGAATGAACAGGGAAATAGTCATGGGAAAATATATAATAAATAAAGTCATTTTCTTAAATGTGAATTTGTTAGATTAGATCATTGAAAAAAACTCATTTGGTAAAAATGCAATATTTTGCTTTGGAAACTCCAAAGAGAATTTCCTTATAAAA
Organism: Phodopus roborovskii; assembly: GCF_943737965.1. Lineage (NCBI taxonomy): Eukaryota > Metazoa > Chordata > Mammalia > Rodentia > Cricetidae > Phodopus > Phodopus roborovskii. Next base: position 15,878,456 of record NW_026126567.1, on the reverse strand, counting down.
ATACATAGTTGCATATGAAAATAATAATCTACCAAGAAGGAAAGTTATTAGGTTAATGCTCCAACTATCAGAGTCACTAATGTGGATTTCTAAAATAAAGCCCATACAGAGGCATTTGGTTATATTCGCATTCCACCCACTTTCCAAGTCCTCTGACTTTTATAGTCACTCATGGGAAACTCTGATTTATGTTAAGTAAGTAAGCGTAAGACCTGGATTTATTCCCTAAATATTTTCACATACTAACCAGAAACACATTTGGATAAACATCTATATGTGCTCCACAAATTAGTGACCCTTGGAATGTTATTTAAAAGCTTAAATCAACAAGTCAGCAAATTGTTTTAAATTGCACATCAAGATTAGAACATGGTATTATGTGACCTTGAAATAGAGTTCACTTATTAAAATGACTATAGCATAGAGAAATTTTCCTTTATATTATAATTCAGCTCATAAATGTAAATATTTGTATGCTATATCAGTAAAGTATGTCAGTGTCCTTCATGTTTCCTTTTCAATTCTTAGTTTTATCCGACATCTGAAAATAGTCACACTATATACAATAGCATTTTGATTAATTCTTAATGTGCCTCAAAATGTATGTGTCAAATTATGCTTTCATTATAACATAAGAACAATCTCTATCTTTTCATAATCAAGCTAAAATATTATGTAACCCTAGTTCACCCATTTTCTCTGTTTTCTAGTATCTCACTGCATCAGTCTGATCAGGTATGTACCACTCTCTGGTGAAAATGATTTCTGAGTTTCACAAACAATGCTCTGATAAGCATTTGCATGCAAGACTCTTTAAATGCCATGAAAGCGTTTTCTCGGGATGTGCTTGCTTGCATTTCTAGCTCTCTGAATTATTGGCAGTATCCTCGCAATGGTACCTAGAGATTCTGCTTCCCCAAGTCAAGTCTAAAAAGTTTTCTAAAGGCTTAACTTTACCTTGCTTTCATTACATTTTCAACAAATGATAGTTTTCTGAGGAGAGTACAATGAGGCCCTGTGATGCTACCAAGATGTAAGAAGACAAGCACACTCCACTCCTGAGCCAATACCACAGGCTAACACTGCTAAATTAATTAGAGTTGTGGTTGTTTTTCCCTGACACTGATCCTCAATTCTAAATTCTTTTCTTTTCTTTTTTTGACAAAGAACAACTCACTTTATTTTCTAACTCTAGCGAAAAAGGCTGAGTCATATGAGCCATTTTAGGAATTAGCATGTATCTAAGGCATAGAAAGTTCCAGATCAACATAATGAATAAACTATTAATACCATTAAAAATAACAATGTCCATATGAGTAAATATTGAAAATAGTTCTTTAAACAACCACATCCAGAAACAGCCTTGTATCTGGATAGAGATTGATGGATAGAGTAAAGGAAATGAAAACCTTGCCATGATAAACATAAAAGGTCACAAATCATATACAAATCTATACCCAATTGTACATAGATTGCCATCTGTTGTTAAGAGAAATAGATTCATCTACCAAAGAAGATCTTAAGTCCAACAAATAAATCCCTGACTCAATTCTAAATTCGAACTTAGCTCCTGTCTTAGGGTTTCTATTGCTGTGATAAAACCCCGTGACCAAAAAATCAAGTTGGGGAAGAAAGGTTATGTTTGGATTACACTGCCTTATAGCTGTTCATCATTGGGGAAAGCCAGGGTAGGAACTCAAACACAGCAGGAACCTAGAGACAGGAGCTGACACAGAGGCCATCCTGCTGTTCATTTGCTTGATCATCATGGATGGTATGTTCTGCCTGCTCTCTTACAGAACCCTGGACCAATTGAATGGGGGTGGTTCTATGAACAATGGGCTGGGCCCTTATCCACAAATCACTAATTAAGAAAATATCTTACAAGCCTGCCTGTATATATAGCCCTATCTTATTGAGGAATTTTTTTTTCTCAACTGAAACTCCATCCACTCCAGTGACTTCTAGCTTGTATTGAGTTGACATAAAACTAGCCATCATAGTTCAAAAACCCACACTTCAGTATCTTGGTTAAAAGGACTCTCGGGGGCAATCACAAGAACCTCTATAAAAGCACTAGGAAAAGTTCGCATAGTCCTACAGAAAGTTTAAGCGTGAATGAGTTTTCAAGCATTGAACACAGATCATAATTTGGACTATACCCTGAACAATGGAATAGTTTATAGTGTGAGAGCAAAACACGGTCCACATTTACAAAGACAACGAAAGCAACAGTTTGGAAATCGAGTAAAATGAACCAAGTCAGGAGTATCAGTTGAAAGACATCTGTTAATGCTTGGTGTAGAATATGTTAGGTCCTGAACTCTGGCGTGACATGGAAGGTAGAAAGAAATGAGCTATATGCAGTATATGATTCTCAAGGCCAGCATGGTGAGGGGAGACAACTTCAGCAAGAAGTCCTCTGACCTCCAAGCCTCACATACATGCCGACACAGACACTCACACACACTTGTATGCACACACTTACATACACACAAATAACAAATAAATAAATAAATAATAAAAGGCAATAATAAAAAGCATGGAAGGATGCTCAATACCACTGGTCATTAATAAAATAGGAAGTAATAACCCAGTGGGACACTGGTAAGTAGTTATAACAAAAAAAAAAAGACAGATAAATGCAAGTGTCTGCAAGTATATGAGAAAATTATACATTATTAGTGATGACATAAAAGGGTACAAATTTCAGAGAACAGTTAGGCAGAACCCCAAAAAATTAAATCCAGAGTTACCAAACGACCCAGAAATTCTTCTCCTTGGCGTACAAACAAGACTAATGACAACATATCTAGACAAGCTTGTGCATAAATGCATATAGTGGCATTATACAGCCTGATAAAGCATTAGACACTGACTGATAAAGACAATGGAAATAAAATGCCGTTCACCAACAAAACTCAGCACTTAATGAGCCATAACATAGATGACCTGGAAAACGTGATGCCAAATGAAAGACATTATTCACAAAAGACCACACAGTGCATTATTCCACCCATGTGGCATGTCCAGAATGGGAAAATCCACAACCAGAAAGCAGATTAGCTGCTTCCTGGGTCTTGGGGAGTGGGGCTAGAGGGGTAAATGCAGCTGCTTCTATGAGGTGGGGGGGGGGTGACTAAATGGTCAACAATCAGATTGTGCTCCACAATCCAAATGCTCTAGAATTAGAGTGAACAAGTCTGTGAATGTGCCAAAAATCATTATGCTGTGTTTCTCACAGGTAGATACTATAGTAAATGAGGGTTTTTTTTTTTTTTTTTTTAATGACTTTTAAATAAACTATGTTTCTGCTGGGTCTCGGCATAAGAGAAAGTCAAAAGGATACTTTCTCTGCCACAAGAAATTAATCCATTAGTACATTCTAGTTTAACTGGTGGGTGTTAGTGTTTAGGCATCTGTACTGGCCTGTCCTTGGGGTTCTGACAGGATACGCCTCAGCTGCAGCCACTAAGAGCACCACCTGTGCACATTCACTATGTTTCCCTTTAAAAGGGCCCCGCCCACCTCCCATCCCTCTTTCCAGATGTTTCTGTCCTTCCCTAGCCCCACCCCAGCCCCGCCTGTTTTCTCTGTCTCTCTCTCTCTCTCTCTCTCTCTCTCTCTCTCTCTCTCTCTCTCTCTCTCTCTCTCTCTCCTGCTGTTGCTTCTATCCCCAGAGGACAGACTCCCCATCCCTTTTCCTTTTATTCCAATCCCTTTTCCTTAATTAAAAACCCTCCAGCTGAACTCTGTCCCATGGCATCTTTCTCTCTCAGGCTGCTTTTTGAAAATTACAACAGTAGGTGACTGCTAACTGGCTATATATTCAATATCCATGCACTATATTGCCACATAATGTTGAAGTCAGGGTGCTGATAATAGCCCATTTGAAAAGTCACCCAGCATAGTCTCTTTCTAAAGAGAATGGGAGAAATAGAAACAAAGGAAGACAGAAGAAGCTGAGAACTCACTAAGAAAAATCAACTGGGAAATTATTACATTTTTCTCACAGTAGAAACCATGTATGTCGTAATCAGTCATGCCAGTGGACCTCAGTTGTATAAGATTACAGGGGAGTGGAACTCTGGGTGTAGCATGGTTAGAAGAGTGCTTGCTTAGCAAGCATGAAGCCTTAGCATCACAGAAACCAGGTGTGGAGACACACCTATAATCCCAGCACTCAGAAGGTTGAAAAAGGGAATCGCAAGTTCAAAATCACCCTTGGATACTCAGTGAATTCAAGACTGGCCCGGGTTACATGAAATCCCCAAGATAAAGATGGGGAAAGAGTAAGACAGAAAAGTGGGGTTGGATTAAGTTGCACAGCTTACCTCCTGGGGGAGTCCCAACACTGCTGCCAAGACCCAGAATAGACATCTTGTGGATTCTAGGCAGCAACATCACTGCAGATTCATTTCCCCTCTCCCAGTGGGGTATTTTGACTGGCTCCAGGTGGACATTCTCCAGACCGTCATGCTGTAGGTTTTGGTACATGATTTGGATAGCTTTCTCTAGGTTCTTAGAGCCACTCAGTCTGGGCCCGACAGTATCCACTAGAACTCCCAAACGCTCATAGGACCGGTTCTGGTATTTACCATAAACAGCAAGGTTGATAATTGCTTTAGCAACATCCTCATAGCTGGCTATTTCTTCTTTTATTTCTTGAAATGTTCTCTGAGAAATGTCGTTCTTGTATACAGCTTTTCCAGAGCCCAGGGATAAAAGGTGAAGGACGCTAACAAACATGAAGAGGAACTTCATTGTTCCCAGCTGATTTTCTTCCTGTGAGAAATACAGAAGAAACATGTTTTAGGAAAATGGGATCTCGCAAGCATCTACCCATAATGCATGGCCTGCTTTTCAAGCAGCATCCCCCTTCCTTTTCCAACCATCATCCAACATCCCCCATCATATTCAAGCAATGCAGTTCCCAGGAATAGACAAGCCAACCTTATTAACAGTGTGTATCGAACCCATAGAATCAAGCATTACCTACGGATCTTGTTGCTAAAAGGCAGACAGGCAGACAGACAGACAGACACACACACAGAGAGAGAGAGAAGGAGGAAGAGAAGAAGCAAGGTGAAAGTGATGCTAGTCACACCTCCCTCTAAATGTAGCACTGTCCACCTGGGTGTCCATCTTCCCTCTGTCCAATGAGCCGTTTCTTCTTGCCAGCACAACATGACCTTCGAGGTGATCTAAGATGTCATTTTTTCCCCCCTCAGTACTTGCCCTAATCCCATTTCCACTAAAATTGCCTGAGTTCTTCTCAACTATTTACTCATCTATATTCCAGGAACTGTGATATGCTTTTAGAAGCAGAGAGCTAAAACAAATACAGAAACAATGAGCGGGATTAGTCTTTAGCGCTGTGATACCCATCACTGACACGATAATAATAAAAACAACATAATTCATCTTTGTCATGATTGCTATGTATCAGACGCTGTTCTAAGTGAATTATTCTTGCTGTCACGTTTAATCCTCATGGTGGCCTCACTTCACGAGGCAGACTCTTATGGCCCTCGTTCTTACAAACAAGAAACTGGCGCATTAGCACAGTGAGATTAAGAAACTGGGAACACTTAAGGTTTTTCCAGTTCTAAGTTCTGTGCTAAAGAGTGCTACTCAGCATTGCAGGGAGTTTAGGCCCACAAGAGTAGCATGGAGATTGAGAATAAGAGTGTCTAGTGCTGTTCAGTTAAGGAGCTAACAGTCCCATGGGTTCACTTTAACTTAACTAACATTAAATAAAGTTTAAAATTTAATTCCATAGTCATTCCAAGCAATTTTTTTCCAGGTACTTAGTAGGCACACGTGACTAGTGGCTTCCACACCTCACAGCTCAAACAGAATTACACTCATGGCGGAAAGTTTGGAAGACACAGACACCTTTTAAATTATGCATAGATTGTGGTTTGATTGCCCCTCCCAGAGGACATATCGGTGTTTATTGGCATCTGTAGAGTTACTGGGTAGTGAGTTTAGGTCTTGAAGTCCTATTTACCCAACCCTCCTGAATGAGCTGATGTTGTCATCACAGGAGTAGGCTCTTTAGAACCTTCTCTTTTACTATTCTTCTGCTTTGTATTATGTTGCCACACAATAAGAAACACGCTCTATCAGATTTTTCCAGCATCCAAACCAGTGAGGCTACAAATTTCTGTTTATTACTAATTACGTAGTCTGTGGCATTGTGTTACAAAGCACAAAATAGACAACGACAAGATTTTTTCAAATCTCACACGCAAAAAAAAGTGTTTCTTAATTTCCTTTCCTTTGTCTAATTCATCTTTACAAAGATATTAGTCTGCAAAACATTCAAAAATCTGAAAGCTATTGTGGTACCACAGATCTCAGAAATATAAACTGTTAGGCAGATAGATACATTTCAAATTCAACTGACAAATACTAACTTTTAAAAATGGCACCGACAACCTCTTTAAACTTGCCATTCTTCATCCCTTCATCTCTCTGTCTGTTTATTCTCCCTCCCTCCTTCACTCCCCCCTCTCCTTACCCTATACACATATACTTCTCATCTTGTAGACATGCAGTATTTGAAATGTAGCTAGTCCAAGCTGAGATGTTTTTATTTTGCAGGTGCAAAATGTAAATGTGAGAAAAGAAGTATTCCAAATATATTGGATTACTTAAAATACATGATTAACTTCACTCATTTGTCTTCAATCCTTAATGCAGCATTGACAAAAATGAAATGTCATATCTAGCCGTATTTTAGTCAACAATGCCATAGCTCCATTCAGGTTTACACTATTCTTCAAATTCACATTTTTTTCATAACTTAAGGTCAATACTTAAAATTCGTTCTCTTATATTTCAAATCTCTCCTCCTCACCTTATTCCCATTCTCCTGCCAAATACATCCATTCACTCTTCAATGAGATTGTTTTAAAAATAATCTCCATGGAGCCCTATTCAATGAAACCTCTGAGCTGTTACGCCCCCTGTACTTCATCATAACTAATGTTAACATCTATGTTTGTGTGTAAATCTGTCTCCCTGCCCTCAAAATAAAGTAGGATAAATGAGCCCGCATTGTGTCTCCCATTGCTAGATTCAGTGTAGTCACTCAGTACCTTTTCATTTAAGGAGTAGACAAGCCTTTAATATCTCTAGATGTTAGCTTCCTTGGGGTGTGAGAGTGGCCTTCCCTCCTTCACAAAAGAGCTTCAGAAATAAAAACTTGCTATAAATATTTAAGCATAGCGAAAAGTATGACAAGTCTGCATTGCGACTGCTTTTCTTTCTTACAACTATTTATTCACGTGTTTTTGTTTGTTTCTATGATCACAATATGTATGCACACCTTTAAAGGTTAAATTTTATGAAACAATCAAAATAAGGAAAAATATTTCACCGAGCTATATGTTTTAGACAGGGTTCACTAACTTCCCTGGCTACAGTCCAGGACTAGATTGGAGAAGGAGGCTGAGCAGCAGCAGCAGCAGCATGCCTCACTGTGTGTCTGATTGTGCCTGTGGCACGCCCAGCTACTTCACCCTCCTGACTCTTGCACTTTTCTGCTATGATAGATTTAGCCTCAAACAATCAAAACAAATCCTTTCTTTACTAAAGTTTTCCCTTGGCAACAGATGAGAAAATAATATGCTTATCAAATCTTTTTCCTTCCTTCCTTTTCTTTCTTTTATTTTTGTTGATTATTATTATTATTATTATTATTATTATTATTATTATTATTATTATCACTTGCTTTAGGATCCCACTTAGCCCCTCACCATTTTTTTTACTATTAACTATTAGCATTGTACCAGAGAACAAGCCTAAAAGATCAAGGCTAATGTTAGAAAAATCAAAATGTGCAGCTTTATCCTATGAATGGTAAATAATATATGTCATTTGACTGCCAAGGAAAGGGAGGCTTAGATCAAGACATGAGTGGAACAGTGTTGAAGCCAGCTCTTCCAATGGCCCGCAGAGCTCACAGTAGGCTCTGCAGACATGAAGGACTGTGCACCCATCTCTTCTCAGTGAGGTGCCCTTATGCAGGGGCAGAAGGACTGGTGAAATCAAGTAAGCTGCAGTGATATTTCTTTGGAGTCCACAAAGGGAAAAAAATAATTAAGAACAAGGACAAATACTATTTCTTGACCGGAACATTTTTATTTTCTCTTTATTCGACTGTAAAGGGTCTTTCTTTCATTTTAGATACTAACATCTTCTGTCAATTCGTTTGACAAAAGTTTGTTGAACCATTATACCTAGAGACTAGGTATATAATATAGTACTGGAGAACTGATAAACACTGGAAGAGATAGAGGGGAAAGCTCGTAACTGATGTAGTTACAAAGGCCAGGTGAAACGAGCAGCTGGGGCAGTTGGCACTGCTTAAACTGGGATACAGGGGGAATCAGGGTTTCCGGGGCACCTGGAGAAGGTGGGACAGGCACTCAATAGGACACAAGCATGCCGAGGGAGGTAAGTGCAACAAAATGCCCCCGACACAACAGAGGAAGCAGCAAACAGGTGGTGAGTGGAAAGACGGCATGAAGGACACAATAGCAACAGGTAGGAAGTAACCCCAAAACACTGAAGACAACGGCAGAAACAGGAAGGAAGTACTCCCGGAAAACATGGAAGACACAGCAGAAACAGGAAGTATCCCACAAGCAAGCAGTCACTGGGCGGAGCTACAAACAGATGTAGCCAGCTGTGACAGTGTGGGCAATGAATGCTTATTCTTTATCCACTACAAGGCCAAGAAAAGATCTCCTGTGATCCAGTACACCTGTCCCCTGAGTACAGAGAATCCACACAGGACCGTGTCAGCAGGACAGGGGCAACATTTCAAAGTCTCAAAAGAGACATTACTTATTACCTATTGGCTATTTTGTAAATTTCCCCAAGTGATGGGGGAAAAAAACTGTCATACAAGTAGACAATGCCTTAGTCAAGAATTCATTTACAAAGAAAGTCAAGATTTACTTCAATTTAAAACCCCCCAAATACTAATAACCTAACCGAGAAAAAAATGACCCAGCATTCTTTCATGCAATTATAGAACTACTTAAAATGTCTAAACTTAAGCTGCACATTTTAAAATGTTTTTTATTCTTATAGAAAGAGGGTTGAAACCATTGTCCCTTCCCTTGGAATCAAACTATAAAAATAGTTAATGGAATATCCTTCAAAACTTTAAACAACTATTTTTTTTTTAATTTTATTTAATTTTATATAACAGTCCAATTAAATGAAAACAAACATTTATACACAATATTTGGGAATTTGGGCGTCGTTCTTTCCAAACTACTTCCTGCTGGTAAGGGGCACTGTCTTGGGGGATTCGAAGAAGATTCAGATATCCTGACTGTAGTCTGTAGGGCTTAAACAACTATTTTTAAAACCCATGCTGTATCATTTCTTTGAATTCAGAAAGTTTACGGTTTACGCAGTCTCTCTCTCTCTGTCTCTCTCTCACACACACACACACACTTATATATGCACACATATACTCACAGGCAACTTTGGAGCACTATTTTAGAAAGATTTGTTTCACATTTTGCATATATTGCCTTCACAATTCATAGCTAGCTACAGTTTCTTTCACAAAAGCAGAACTTTAGGATGCCATTTTCTTTCTTTTCTACTTAAATCTGAAAGCAAAAGCAACATTTCTCACACCCTGAATTATATCCTAATAAGAGACTTACACTTTGAGGAAAGAGCACCTAATTTTTTGCTTCCATGTCTAAATATTTTTTATGAAAATTCATTGTTTGAAAATGTTTCAGCTTCTGATAAAAATTCCAGAGTGAACAGACTGACAAGAGGGAGAAGGGCACAGAGGCAACGGGGTGTGATGAAAGATGAAAGGAAGACTTAGAGTCCGCTGCTTTCATTACTTTCCCTTGTATCAGGTACTTTGTCTTCTAAAACCTCAATACAGTAGTTACATGAAACTTAACATTTCCCCTCAATCTTTTATCGCTGAGCAGGATTCATTGATATAAATACAACTCTTAGTCTTTAATTAAGAGCATAGATCAAAAAAATAAAATAAAATAAAAAGACCAGAAATGCTAAATCCTAGCACTGCTAGATATGGCCCATACAAGTGCACTTCACAACTCATGGGAACCTGCCTGGATTTAGGGTGATTACCATTAGCCATTTTAAGGAAGAGGGTTCTCTGTATTAAATTCAAACTTAATTAACATTGACCTTACAGTTCCTATATCTTGCTCTCTAGTTACTTATCTAGTCAAATCATGACTTTACACCATAACATTGCACCACAATTTGGAAAAAGATTTAAAAAAAAAAAAAAAAAAAAAAGCAAGAATGATTCAAGAGCCCACTACTAACAGTGAACACTGAATTATATATTCAGTGTCTTTCTTTCTTCACTAGCTAAACTGAACCTCAGGTAGGCTAGGAGTACAAAGTGTCTAGTTCAGTTATTTAAGCGAGTTGGTCTCTACATGGATGATGCTATGCACAGGAGGCATTTTGAGTATGCACATTATGGAGGCCAGCCATTTGAGTTGTAATACAGCTGTAAGAATCTTACCAGGAGACAAACGTACTACTCCAAGAGTGGCAATCTATGTAGGAAAGATACTCCTATATTATAATTGTTTTTCTTTTGTGTCATTTGATTTTGAGGCAAAGTCTTACTATACAGCCCTAGCTGGACTAGTACTCACTGTAGAACAGAGGATAGCCTTGAACTCATGGAAGACACCCTGTCTCATCTTCTCAGATTCTGAGACTACAGGAATCCACCACCACCCTCGGAATGAATGTAACTCTATTAGGCATACGAATACAAAATCATTTTTGTGCAGTTATAATGCAAGTAGATCTTTTCAAGAAATATTTATTATGCTGTTCTGTTCAAAACTTTACTAAGAGCTGCTAGAACACCAACACCCATGCCATGTGCAGCACAGAAACACTGTTGTCAGACCCCTGAATGCCTCTCTCCCTGTCATCACACTTATCTTAGGAACTAGTTCATTCTTCATTCTACTGTAGCCATGCTTCAGAACTCATTTTTTAAAATACATCATTATAAATCATGCTCCTTTAATCTTTCCTTTATATTGCAGCCATGGTAACATACTGATTATGTACATTGAAAATATACATAGATCATCTATGATGTTCATTTCAGGAAACTAAACTAAGGATTGCAATAATGGGAGTCTTTGTGTTGCATGAGATGAGGAACTAATGATTTAGCTTAGTTGAGTTAAACAACTATCTTCCTCCCTCTTCCAGCTGACCTTCTAGCCAGAGGAAGTCTTATGACTTGATCTGGAAGGGGTCATAGATGCTACATCTCTCTATTTTTATAACCATAGGAACAAGTCCAAGATAACTTGTCCTCCATCACTCAGCCGTAAAACCACTACCATTCCTGTCGCTTGAGAAAAGATACTCCTTTTATTTTAGCCACTGTCACTTTTATTTTATGCTCTTTCAGTCTGTGAACACAGTTCCACAACTCAGTTTCTTGTGCAATGTCTGCATAGCTTCCTGCTACTCCTAAAAGTCTAAATATCCAGCACCAGACACAGATTCTTTGATTCAACTCTTCCATCCCCTACCCTAGGCTATCCCAATGGCTAATTACTACATTAGGGACAACACTGGATGTCTCTCTCCCTCAGAGAAAGGAGGTGAGTACTCGGCATAACTTACCCCTTCTTGACCAACCCTCCTTCTTTCCACCCTCACCCTCACCTCACCAGATCAGAAATTCATTATCTTATATTGGAACTGTGCCCCACCCTATCTCACCATCGTGCATTTACTATGTTTTCCAGCTGGGTTGCTGCTTTTCTGTAAGAGTTACATTAAATACAATTCAAAGCACTCTTAGGTCTGAAATACATTCCCCACTGTTTGCTACTCCATGTCACAGTCATGTTTTCAGCTATTATTTGAATAGTGTCCTCTCCAAAATTCACATTGAAATAACATCCTCAATGCAACAGTATTAAGAAGTGCTGCTTTGGGGAAAAGATGAAGACTAAAACCCTATCATCACATGGGTTTTAGTAGTTTTACTAGATGGCGCGTAGTTGAAAGCATTGCTACTCGTTCTCCATATAAGGACACCTACTCATCCACTCTAGAAGATACAACTAAATGCAGCCGTGGAAGCAGATGCCCACACCAGATACTCCATGTAAGCATCTAGATCTTGGGCTTCTGACCACTCCAGAACTACAAAAACAATTCTCTTTTTTAACCCAAATGGAAGTATTTTGCTAAAGCAACACACACCTGTGAATACAACATGTTGGTCTTCATTAGTTCTTATGCTGCAGATCCAGCAGGCTGTTCGCCATGGCTTGCATCTTTAGGTATCTTAAGTTGTTAGTGTATGTTGTTAGCTCTGCCCAAAGTGATATTTCATCATTTTTCATTGGAAGGAGTTAGTCATGATGCAAGGTGCAGCTTATCAGTCTCTAACTCCTAGCTGGCTGATGAACACCCCATACTACTATTCCATGTTTCATGTCTGTCACCACGTTAGGCTATAAAGCACTTAATAGTGATAGTATTTCACTTTTATAAAAATGCATTGAACATGTTCTCCTCAAGGAATGCATTTTGTCTTTACACATAACTAAAAACACAGTATCTGTCAGTAAATATTTATAGAACAACCTAATACAGTCATCAAGAAAGCAGTCTTACTTCTGTACATGCTGTGATTTATCACTTTAACAATTACTTTTCTTGGACAAGGATGGGTTTGCTCCTGCTGGAGTGAATTCACAAGTTTCTTTTACAAAGAGAGTTGCAAGACCGGAGACTTGGCCCTGGCTGTCTCTCTCTAGACACATGAGCTTTAACAATTTATCTGAAGCTTTCCTTTATATGTTACCTATAAAACAAGGATTCCATTTCAGCTCTAATAATTTATTATGTATTTCCTTAAACATTTAACAGCAGTCATATATTTCTTTATACTCCTTGCTAGACCAAGCTTAGACCAAACTCTTAGCTGGTTTATATTGTAAGTCATCCCTCAATCTATTGATCTAGCGTCTTCTCCCACAAGCCAATTGAAATTTATCTTAAGGACTAAAAATGTCCTTGCTTTTAAAGCCAATGAGCACATTTCTGACTGTGTCATAACTATGATCTGAGATGCCCAACACAGCTTCCAGCTTCCTTCTTCACACCCTTTTCTTCCTCGGTCTCTGTTCTCCTCCCAGACCATCCCCCTGGAATTGTTTGCCTCGGCCAGTGCTTTAAATGGTGCAATGCTTGCTTCTTGGTCTCCTCTTCCACCACAGACTAACTGAAGATGTCTCTCCCTCCAGAGCTTTACATGTCATTGTTTGCTTGAGCTCAAAATGGGTTCATATGGGTCAAGGAGTTCCTTTAGTGTGGACACCACAGAGGCATCTCAGGCTCACAGATCCACATGCTTCTTAATAAATTTCCCTCCACAGTCTCCCCTTCTTGCTGAACCCTTAGAAGTATGGCATTTCTACCATTCCTGTAGGCAGGACTGTTGTAGGCCCCTCTCTCTTTTCAACTCTGCAGCTAGCTAATCACTGTCATCACATTAAATTCCTAAGCAGCCCTAACACCCACCCTTTCCCCTCCAGGCTCTCCTCAGCACCCTAGTTTCTGGACCCCTGACCTGGATCTGAACTATCAAAACCATCTCCATCTTCCTTTCCTCCCATTTACCCTGCTTTCTACAGCAGTTATCTTATAATTCAATTTTCTCCCTCCTCTTTCTAAATCTTTTGAAAGCCCCCCCCCTCCCGCCCTCTAGATAAAATATCCAGTCTGGCATAATAGTTTGCCTCACCAGGCTCATCACCACTCCATCTTCATCCCAGATTTTTATGAATCAGCAAAGATAACTACTCAAAATTACTCAAAGGTGCCATTATTTCATATGCCTCAAAGCCGTAAGATATTCTGATCTATGGGCTGAACATTTTCCTTTGCTAATTACCTGTGCTAGAACTTTTATTCACCCTTTTAAACTTTAGAGAAATTCACTTGTGCTTTTGCCCTCCCTTGGAATCTCCGCTAGACTTCTGAAATCTGAGCTAGCCATGATTCACAAAACATGCTTCCATGTGTCCTTGTCAGACCTCTGCATATACAATTACTATACTTGAACAAAATTTCCTCCTATTTCAGGTTTTTATTGCAGAAATGGAAAACTGTGACCAAAGCAGCTTGGGTTTGGTTTACACTTCTGTATTACTATTCATCACTAAAGGAAGTCAGAACAGGAACTCAAACTATGAAGGAAACTGGAGGCAGGAGCTGATGCAGAGCAATGGAGTGATGCTACTTCCTGGCTTGCTCACCATGGCTTGCTGGGCCTGCTTTTCTATAGAACCCAGAACCACCATCCCAGGAATGGTACTACCCACAATGAGCTGGACCCTCCCCCATCAATCATGAATTAAGAAAAGGCCCTACAGTTGGATATTACGGAGGCATCTTCTCAATTGAGATTCTCTCCTTTCAGATAAGTCTAGCTTGTGTCAAGTTGACATAAAACTACCCAGCACATCTCCCTAAATGTCCATCCCTTCCACTAAAATGTGGACCCACTTTGGGAAAGTACTATGTAAACATATCTTTGGATTTCTAGGAGCAGCTTTATTCCTGAAATTAGGAGTTAATCATGCCTAACAAATATGGTCATGCATAAACACAGGCAAGAAATGCATGAGATAAACCAAAATTAGTTTTAGGCAACCATAACAGGAGATATGAAGGAGGAGACAATGTACATCCTACAGTGGCTCTTCTTTCTTTATGACTGGAAAACTATGCTTAATACACATGCACCATCTCAAGCATATATTCACCTCTGCCTTTGGTCAAGAGAATTAGGGAGTCACAAACTGGGAGACAATTTACACTTATACAGCTTTTCCCTCTTGCTGATGTTTATGACTTCCTTGATACCTAGCCTTGGAGAATAGTTTGAATGTGAAATATCCACTGTTTGGGCTTATGTGTTTGAATACTTAGTTCTCAGTTAGTGGAGCTATTTTGGATTGCAACAGAACCTTCAAGAGATAGAGCCCTGTTGGAGAAAGGAGGTCCACAAGGAGAAAGGAGGTTCAGAGGTTTTGTAGCATGGCTCCACCTCCTGTACATGTTCAACTTCTTGACTGTGATCAACTTCCTCACACTCCTGTGGCCATGCCTTCTCTGAATTGATGTACCTACCAGACCTTCAAAGTCTAAGCCAAAATGCACCCTTCCTTCCATAATTCACATCTTGCCAGGCACTGGATGACAGCAATGATAAAGGTAATAAATGCAGGAAATTGCTATGAACAGTGGGGTAATTATTGTAATAAAAATGATCATGTGGTGTATTGGCTTTTGGAACAGGTCAGCAGGGGAAAAAAAAAGTAAGATTCTGTGTCTTTGGGTTAGAGACACTTGTGAATATTACAAATGGAGATTGGTGAGCCATTCTGATGGGATTTTGGAAGACTAAAATTTGGACAGGCATGAAAACTGTGGGGACTCACACATTTTCAGAGTGTGAATTCTCTACTGAGAATTTGGATAGAGGCCACTTGGGCTATAGTCTAACAAAGGGTCTAGTTGTATTTTGCCTGTGTCCTAAGAACTGAAATGAATGTGTTTTTAAAAGTAATGGACATATTTGTTTGTTACAGGAAATCTAAAGACAGGATAGCATTCAAGGCTACATCATATTTACTGCTCACTGCTGATATCCAGGCATAGAGTGTAAAAGAACAAGTAGAACAGAAAGACAGGAGAAATATGCAACTGGAGGCTGTGGAGAGAAGTTTAGATTTGCATACAAATTGGGTACTATGAACGCAACTACAATTGTTAAAGAGACTAGCACCATTGAAGCTCTCTACCAGGAAGCAGGCAGTGGATGGTGACCATTTAAGGGTCAGACTGCCCATTGAAGGCTTCAGCTTGTGAAATGCAAATTTATTTGAAAGGAAAGAATCTAACCTGAGAACACTACTGGAAGAGCTTAGAATGACAGCAAACAAACAGGAAACCAACCCCCTTTTTAGCATCAGCAAGTCTTTACCAGGAAGCAGTACAGGGCCTAATAAACTATGGTCTTAGGAGACTAGCCTACATCTTGATCTTGTTAGCAAAATAGCACCATGCATAGCATCTCTATATGGTACTGGCTTTATAGGCATCAAACATTCCTGAGTAAGGAATTTGTAGATGTTCGGACCAAGGGTTCAGAAAGTCACAAAAGTTGGGCCATGTATGATTCTGTTGGAACCTTTGCAAGGAGGTCCTAAGTGGTTGCTATCTGCTCACTGGTTTTGAGTCTTGCTTCAGTCTGATCTTTCCTTCAGGTGTTCCCACTTTTCCTATTTAGAAAGGGATTGTTCACCCAGTACCATTTTACATGGTTAGTGTAGTGTTTGTCTAGTTGAGGCTTTTAATATTATGGAGGCATACAGTCAAGGGTCTTTATTAAATTCAAAATATTCTGACTTGTAAACCATGGGACTGTTAAAGCCTATGGGGACTTTTGAAGTTGGAGTAAATCCATTTACTGATGGGGGAATGTCCTTCTGTATATGTGTTTCTCTTATTGGTTGATGAATAAAACATATTTGGTCAATAGAGGCAGGAAGATAGGCAGGGCTAGGAGATGAGGAGAAGTCTGAAAGAGGAGGTGGAAAGAAGTCACCAAGGAGACACCATGTAGCCAAGAAAGGAGTAAAAGGTCCAGAGCCTTCTCCAGTAAGATAAGACCACATGGAAATACTTAGATTTATAGAAATGGGTTAATAATTAAGACAGGGCTAGCCAATAAGAAGCCCTAGCCATTGGCCAACAGTTTTATAATTAATTTAGTGTCTGTGTGCTTATTTGGGGCTGAAGGGTGGCAGGACCTGGCAGGACAAGAAACTGCAGCAACAATTTTTTCATTATGAGATGCACATAGGCCTATGGGGGCCAGGGTAGAATGTTGTGATTTGAATGTGAAATGTCTCCCTAGGCTCTTGTATTTGAACACCTAGTTCCCAGTTGGTGACCCTGTTTTGGAAAGTCACGTTATAGAATCTTTGGAAAGCAGAACCTTGAAAGAGGAAGTGGATTGTTATAGGAGGGCTGAGCTTTATGTTCTGGCCTCACTTCCTGTCTGTTCTCTAGTGCCTGACTATACATACAATGTGACCAGTCATCTCAAATTCCTGTCACCCTGCTTCCTTGCCATGACGGACTATGCCCTTAAACTGCTTCCAGTCAGTCATAGCCATGAGAAAAGTAACTGATACACACAGTAGACATAAAGATTGTACTACCTGAAATAGATCTAATGTTTTTCACATGAAGAAGAACAGGAGGGCAATCAATACAGGAAGAAAATGAAAGACCCAACACAAACCTTTGTTCTTAAGTGCATCTTCAATTCTATTTAGAATTCAAAAGCAGTGCAATAGATTTTACACTAAGGAAAGCCCACCTAGGAACAGCTGGTAAAGCCTCAATAAAATCTACAAATGACACCAATGACAAGTTCCTGGATTTACTGTTACATGGTAGCTACAGAGAAGCTCTCCCAAGGAAAGCAGGCAAAGGGTACAACAGATTCTATCTCTTCAGGTTTTATACTGTCCTGCATATTCTGTAGTTGTTCCGAAAGGAAAACCTACTTACTTGACTGACCTGTAAGAAATTTAAACAAGTCTTCAAATATCATCACTTATTTTTACTTCTGGAAATAGCCACAAATGAGAGAAACAAAATTATGTCAGAATGAAAGAGAAATGGGTTGCCGCATGCCCAGCTCTGCCGCATGCCCAGCTGCCATCTTGGGCTAAGATTCACTAGTGTCAAACAGCTATACCCATTTTTTTCTTTTGGTTTTGCGGGACAGGGATTCTTTCTGTGTTGCCCTGGCTGTCCTGGAACTCACTCTGTAGACCAGGCTGATCTCAAACTCACAGAGATCTGTCTACCTCTGCCTCCTGAGTGCTGGGATTAAAGGCATGCTATACCACCCAACTATACCTTTATTTTTTTAAAAGCTATGATAACTTTCTGAATAACATATACATCTTGTAGAAACAAGGGGACTGAAGGAAGAGAGGTCAATCCTAATAGGCAGGCAAAGGGATAGCTCATAGCATTCATGACACTCTCCTTCTGCTTCCACAGGTCCTTAAAGCTACCACAGAGGCTCATGGGATGATGGGAGTGGAGCACCTTGTATACTGATGTCTGCCCAGAAGAATCCCAGGAGCTAGGGTATGGAGAGTGGAGGCCTGAGAATAGCCCAACAATAGAACCTTCTCTTCCCACTGGCTACAATGAATGGCTCATGACCACTCTGTGCAGATGTCAAATTGTCTTCATGTCCCCTTCCTGCTCGTCTCATCAGAATAAGCCAGGATTGAATCTTTTTAGGAGGGACAGAGAGTCCTGATAGTTGACTGTTTCATAATAAGCATTTTTTACTTCTACATTAGAAAACTTGTTGGGCTCACTTCCCCATTCTCCTCTTCTTCTTCTGCAACAACAGGCATACTAAACATTTCTACCATTCACAAAGGTAACTCTCTATTGGCATCATAATGGAATAACAAACTCCATTGCCTGCTTTTTGAGACAAGAAATAGGGATAAAAATGTAATGGAAAAAAATCAGCTAGGAACCTTACAGCAGACTTTGTATTTGGGCCTTGCAATTTTTGTTTTTTAAATTTAAAGGTATAGAAGTGAAAAACCCAAAGCTGACCATGAGGTGGTTGACCCTGATGACAGCATCTGCATTTCTGTCACTTACTCACACAGCCACAAGTAGTGTCCAGTCTCGAGCATGTGAAGTCATCAGAAGCACAGATAAAACATAGAACACACACTCTCTTCTCGTGGAAGGTAAATTTAAGTATTTAACCCTAAGCACTAATATTCCTGAGGTCCCACCATCTTAGAGAATAAAGAATAGAGTAAGGGAAATGGGATTCTAACTTCATAAAGTGTTGGTTTCCAGGTACTAGGATCCTTCAAACTAAGAGTAATTAAAGTGCTTTATTTCTGCCAATAAAATTGGTGAAGCATTCATCTTCAATCTGGTTGATATTTGAAAACTACTACAAGGTGCAGCAGCCCCTTCCAGTAGCAGAGGAGAGAGTATGGACTTCCTGGAGTCAGACAAAGTGCATAAGTATTCCAGAGCTGCAGGCGCAGAATGTACAAAGTGCTCAGAGATCTATTGATCTTACAGAGTTACTGTAAGCTGCTGTCCTAATGGGTTTCTGTGAGTAAACAGCATGTTTGTCCAAGTTATGACCTCCCCCCCCAACTGGCTAGTAAGTTCTGAGGAACATGGCAGAGTAGTAGCAATCTCCTCTGAAGAGTTGGTTTTGTTTGTTTGTTTGTTTGTTTAGTTTCCCTTGCTTTATACAGGCCTCCTGAGCCTGTAAACACAGAAGCAGAAAACGTCCCAATGAATCTTGCTGAAAACCTAGCCCTTGTTTCAGCCCAAGCCAAAGGGGGCCGGTTCAGCAAGTCATTTACTGTGAGATTTGCTATTAAACCTGTCAAACAGACATATGTGAAAATACTGCTTTACTAAACAGCTGTTAACTTTCATGAGCTTAAAAAGAAAATACCATCTAGCTATACGCTGTTAACTCAACAGAAATTCACCATTCTCTTTTAAAAATCTGATATTCGACTACACTTTTCCCTAAATCCTAACATTTGCTCTCTGCTATGAAATGGCTGCCACACGGCACCACTGACAAACACTGCCTGAGAACACACAGACTTATTTCAACAGTGCACACTCTCCCCTCTCCTTCAGGGAGTGCTGGGCATCTGCGGCTGCAGACTCGAACAGGAGAAAGCACTTATACAGTGGTATCAGGGGGAAACGATTGTGCTGACTCCTTTCTTTCCCAGCGGTCATGCATTAATCAAAGGTTGCAAAAGAAAAAGTGTTAAGCTAAATAGTAATGGAGCTAAAACAATTATTCAAAAAAGGCTTAATTAGTCAGTGTGAAATAAAACCATTGTCGCCCTATATCAGTGCAGAGGCAGCAATGTGACATGAGGAAGAAAGGAAGTTCATAAAGCCAGCTTTCCAGGAATGGAGGACACAGAGGGGATACAGAAGGCGTTTGACGGCAGGAAATTAAAATGGAAGCTGAAGGACAGTGAGACAAACAAACAACAAAAGAACCAGAGAAACACTGAGCCAAATCTGGAGTGTGAGACAAAGCCCGTGGTGTGAGGAAAAGCCCGCACAACCCAGGGGGCGGGGCAGAGAACTGGGCAGCAGATGGGAAAGCAGCTGAAAGAGATTTTTCTTCACCAGCAATTTCTATGTCCAAAGGGTAATTTTTACAGAGACAAGCACATTCACCAGGTGACAAGGCATATAACTTAAAGGATGATAAAGATGGATCTTCCACCCTAGGTAAAGACTGCAGGAGGAGTGTGTGTGTGGGGAGGGGGAGACTGGCTGCCTTTGGGGAGAATAAAAAAGGATCGGCTTGGGAGGACAAGAGAAAAATCAAAGGCCCCGTGGAACACCTCCACGTCTGTGATTTATTTCTTCCATGTCTCTCACAGCAAAGATGAAAAGGCAAGACTCCGGTCACTCCAGACATTGTTATGGGAAATGAGGTGAGGGAACACCAACTTCAGAATAATCACACTGTAATTGCCTAGAGGTCTACTAAATCTGTTTCCTAAATGCACTGCGTTTGATTTCCCTCCAGGGAATGCAGGAAATTGTACCCTTTGAAACAGATGAGAAGTTTTGGATAACATCAGATTCTATTGGAAAGCCCCCGGGTAATGAGTTGGCAACTTGCAGCCCACACAACAGCGTCTGATACACTTAGTCGCAGATGAGGGAAAGTTTGTTGTGACAGCTGTGTAGAAAGAGGAGGAGGGAAAATGTCTGGAGGTTAGGTGAATTTGCAACGTGAGAAGGTGATAGGGGTTGGAGAAATCAGGGCCTTCTAGGCAAGAAAGAACTCCCAGAAAGGGGAGAGAAGGACACAGAGTGGAAGCAACGTGCATCCAGCACGCTGTGGAGTTTTCTGCACAGCTTCCTTTGTGGAAAATGCAATCTTGAGGAAGACTTTACTCTTTATCTACCCTCCCCAGAGGAGTCAGCCCTGTGTTCTCCCCTCTCACTGAGATGGTCCTCTTTCATGACTCTCCCCACATCAGATGACAGCCACGCTGGTGCTGTGTCCCACCCAGGCCTACAGCTACCCTGCTGGGAAGAAGGCTTGCACGGAAGGCCAGCCTTCCTCCTCCCCTAATGAAGTGCCATAGGCAGCACAGAGAAGACAGGAGCATGGTAGGGTCAGCATCAGAGAGAAGAGACCGGAAAGAATCGGAAGTAGAAAGATAAACACCAACCGACAGAGGACCACCAGCAGCCCTTCGAACGCCACTATTGTGCAATGTGCTCTGCAGAACACATTCCCTCACTCGAGAGAAGGGGAAATGGAAGGAAGGAGACCGATATTGCCCATTCCCCAGGCAAGTGATAGACCTCCAAAACAGACACCCTGAGAGGCAGAAGACTTCTCTGAGGTTAACCCATCTCACTGCTTAAAGCCAACCTAGCCTCGTGGTTTGAGACCCAACTCTGTTCTGTTCTGCCCATTTCCTCCAAAGTCCACAGCGTTTTAATTGGTTGGAGCACTTAGCAAACGAGCAGTTAAGCAGGTTATCCATGGCCTACTTCCAGAATCCCATTGTAAAGTCTCTGTGGTACTCACACCACTGCCTGGAATGTGGTTATGGAGTCGTAAAACAGGGTGTTTAAATGCAAGTGGTACAGAACCCCAAAGTGCTCCCAGCTGAAAATGGATGTTGGGTTAGGATGTTTGTGTCTACAGGTTTTCTGTGCTGTTTCTCTTCAGTAATGAGAAGCACTGGCCAGTCCCAAGTTCACCATCACAGTCCTTCAGACAACAATCATACATACTCTGCCTGCCTCACCCCTTCAAAATTGTGTAAGTCTCTAATTTGGAGGACTGTGCTTTTGTTTTCCCTTTTGGAGATGGGGATGAAATGAGGTCCTAATTACCTAAACGGTGTCTTTGGGAAAAGTGACAGTGGGATCTTTGTTAGAGATTCTGTTTCAGAGTCCTGTCCCACAACCCTGTTTCAGAAATCCTGGCTCAAGAAGTTCTTGCACATTAAAA
The DNA here is from genome assembly GCF_943737965.1 of Phodopus roborovskii. Classification (NCBI taxonomy): domain Eukaryota; kingdom Metazoa; phylum Chordata; class Mammalia; order Rodentia; family Cricetidae; genus Phodopus; species Phodopus roborovskii. Next base: position 15,856,261 of record NW_026126567.1, on the reverse strand, counting down.
CACAGGTCCTAACCCCCAGGGATGTACGTAATAATAAATCCATACCTGGAGAAGAATGTTCCAGGCTACCACCTCTGACTCTCATCAGTTAGCAAAGTCTAACCAATCTAAAGGACCAAAAGCATGAGTTCAGGAAAAGAACCAAGCCCAGACCATAGTAAGTCTGTTTCTGATAACTTTGCCTCTCTTGTTCCAAGCTCATTTAGCATTTAACGGACACGGGTACAAAGGCTGGTTTTATTGAATTCCACACCCAAAGTAGGGAGCTAATTGTGGACTTGAAAATGGCAGTCTGTGGAAACTGGCCAGAGCTGAGTGTGTACGTGCTTCACAGACCTGAACTCTAGAAGGAAAGGTCAGCCTTTCTCAGATCTGTCTTCATATCGATGAGGGGAACACTCTCTCTCCTCAGGTCCCAATACCCCAAGGAGGCTCTTCTTAGTATCCCAACCACCTGGACTGAAAGATTTCTCAAGTGTACAAGAGAAATCCACTCAAATGCCAGTAGGACTCTGGAGTCTTGAGATGACCACTACAGTCTTACATGTTTTTTTTTTCTTTTTTTTTTTTAAACTTTGTTCTTTGATTCTTCATATAGTCATTCTAATTGTTTCAGCCACCTTTTAACACTTTCATTGGGGTAGATATATTCCCCATATAATACATTATACATACTTAAAATACACAGTTTGATAAGATTTGGCATGTCTGTTATCTATGGATTCATTATCTCAGTTAAGATGAATGTATGTTCATTAAATGAAGATAATGACATACAATAATGTAGATCCACCAAAGACTTTTGTGTGCCTCTGGCAAGTCCTTCATCTTCTTGTTCCTTGTTTCTGTGGCACAATAGAAACACTGACTTGATATATGTATGTATGTATGTATGTATGTATATACATATATATGTGTGTGTGTGTGCGCGCGCGCGCGCGCACGCAAATGCTTTTGTTTCCTAAGATTTTATATAATTGGAATCATATGATGCATGTTCTTATATTTTCTGTCTTCTTTTGCTCATTCTGATTATTTTAAGATCATGAATTTTATAAACATGCATTCATAGCTTATTATGTTTTACTAGTGAATAGCATTCAATGTGATATAGTATGGATCTACTACAGTTCCTTTATTTATTCACCTATATTTGTGCTAATTTCCATTCAGAGCTATAATAAAAATGTACATAATGTTCACAAATATCCATACATACTTTTTTCTGTGTCCTTATTAGAAGAGAAAGTCAAGACACAGGAATGTCCAATGGAAAGAAGCCATTGAAGGCGAAGGAAGAGGATGGCATCCCAAAAGGACAGACCTGCCATGAGGAATTTGCTGTGCCAACAATCTGATCCCAGACATCTAGATTTCTGAATGGTGGGGGGGGGATGCTCTTTTTACCAAAACCATGTACTCTACAAAGCTTTGTCATGTCAGTCCTAGAAGACTAATACAGCACACTACTCACCACATACAGCAATTGACTCAGAGTGGGTCCTAGACCAACATTTTAAACATAAAACTACAGAAACTTTTACAAGATATCTTAATGCGTTATGTAATCTTGTAAATCTTAACTTTTTTTTGCAAAGATGTCTTAGACATAGCACTGAACTATTAGCTCCTAAAGGAAAAGGAAACTTCAAATGTGTTAGACACTGTTCCCTCTCTGGAAAGCCTACACAGAACACATACCTATAGGAGATCTCAGCAGAATTTCTGCTGGAGGAAAGAATCCTGGTTCTCTTTCCTTCACTCCCTCTTTACCTTCTTCTGTAGCCTCTAAGATGGCTACAGAGGATTCTACAGAATGTAGAATACCAAAGAAACTAGACTGCTGGAGACAGCAAGCCTTATTAACCTGATCTTGAGATCTTCCCAAACTAGTAAAGACCTTTTAGTGGGAGACCATTATATGTCACGTAATGTGTTAGGTACTTTCTTATGCTGCTTTCTGCCAAACACAGGTGGGCATGTGTGAGGAAATTCATACTCTCACAGCTAGACTCTGGGCCTGAGCCCACAATCCTTACAGTTCCAGTGTTTAAGGACACCTCACAGAAATGATGCATATCCCACTTTAAGAATGTAACTGTCCCATTCTTAAAAGATGGAAGTTTTACTTCTCTAAGAAAATTAACTCTAGCTCATATTAGCCTAGGGATCAGCTCCCTATGACAGCATGTGATAATTATGATGTTGACAGTACCAATGGTTTGGAGAAACCCCACTCCCAGACACACTTCCTATCAAGTAAGTAGCACACTTGGATCTGTGGCAGGTGAATTTCAATTGTTTAAATGCCTAACAATGTTCAGAAGACTGACAGAGTGGCGTGCAGACTGAAAATACAGGAAGGTAACCCAGCTAATGAAGACATAAAATCCTGCTTAGGTACAGCTCTAATGCTATCGGTGGCAGCAACAGCTTAATGTACGAACTGCATGGCCCTCAAGTCCTAAGAACTTCATTTACATTGTCTTAACTTCCATAGCCCTGTACGCCAAGAGTCACTAACATACAATATTGGAAAATAAAAGGAGCCTGGGGGGAAATAAATGATTTGGTCAAGAGTACACAGACAATAAGGGGAAGCCCCAATTTACCCCTAGATTTGTGAATATAGAGTCCATTCCTTTATAAGAGCCTTATAGTCTACATTTAACAGGGAGAGGGTGTGCAGAAGATACAGGAAAACTCAGTCTGCATTTGCTTGTGCCAAAGCAGGTCCTTTACCATCACTCTGAAACCTTGCTATGAGGCTCCCGCCTGGAGAAGTTGACTCTAACCAGGTTCTTCAGAGAGCCTGGGCTGTGAAGACAGGGAAACCACATCTGCAAGACAGCTTCCCTGTCTGGCAGGTCCTCCGCCTCTGATTGGAGCTGCAGGATTCCGGCCAGCTCCTGTATATCTGGAACTGATACGTGGCTTCCTTCCCATAAGCCAAAAACCGGGCCAGCACAGCCTTGCAAGCTCCAAACCACCTTGGATCAGAGTACTTAGAGGGAACAGGAAAACGCTTGTCAGCCACACTTCTGCAGCTTGGTAACAGCTCACTGAAGGTTCAGATGGGAAGTTTTTACCTGGAAGTCGTTAACAGCTGCTCATGCCCTACGAAATGTCAGGCAAGTGCTTACCCACACAACAGTTTCATCAACACAGTGAGACTTTTATGGTTTCAGTTTTTCCAGTTGGTAGACTTTGCCTTTCTCTGACATAATTACAAGTTCCATATTTTTGCCCTGAGGCGAAAATGTAAATCATTTCCTGGTATACCACAACTTTCCAGTACTGACTATAAAAGGCAAGACTGCATAGCATTTAAAATTAAAAACATCAGTTTCCCAAACATGTGTATCATTAGGATGTTTACCAGTGAAAGTATGCTGGTTCAGACCCAGTTCGTATGGATTTCAGTCAAAGGCTTGCCGGCAATGGCAACAGAAGTTGGGCAATGCGGCCTGCGGCTTGCCAAGCTTTCCTTCTCTTTGGGTCCCTTATGAGTTCAGCTCCTTCAGAGCTGACTTTATGGGACTGCAAATACTGTTTCTAATGAATCATAACCAGTAGGAGCTATTCTGGTCTTTGTTAGTTAAGTCTTCCTTGACCCTCGAGCAAAAGCAAGCCTCTTCTCATTAGCATTACATTACCATTGAGCCCTCTCCACATCACTTGGAAAAGAAAATGGGGTAAAGTCTTACAGACCTCTGCTGAAATCTTCCTTCCTCCACGACAGTCTTATTCAAACCCCTTTCACTTCTCTGAACATCTATTTTCTTCTCTATAAAATGAGAAACTTCTTACAGACCTGCAGGGTTCTTATGGCACGGGTTTCTAACAGGCATTAGCATATAGCAAATGGCCATTAAATGTTGCTCCCATTCACTTTCTCTGTTCTTATCCATGTGATACCTGGTTCTATGCCTGACAATAGGCTCCAGAAATATAAAGTCATAGACAGGAGAACAAACTTTATAATCACAGCTCAGGAAATCAAAAGAAATGGGAGGCATCTTAAAAAGCCATGCTGTGGGGCTTGGATGATTGCTTGGATAAGAGCGCTTGCTGATCTTGCAGAAGGTTCAGTTCCCACCACCCGCATCAGGTGACTCACAACTGCTTGTAAGTCCAGTTCCAGGGGATCTGATGCCCTCTTCTGGCCTCCATGGAGCATAGTGCATATACACACACTGGGACACACATACATATGCATAAAATAAAATGAAAAAAATCTGTTTTTAATTATGTATTAAACCTATTCATTGGCCCAATTCAATAGACACTCAAGGAATCCATGCAACTAGGATCTGGGGTTTTAAACCCAGGGAAACCAGGTTCCAAAGGCAGCTTCAATATGTGTGTCCCTGACAAAGTTATCCAAACTCTAAGGCAACAATTTCCTTGTGTGTAGTTGGGAGATGAGAGTTATGCCTCTCTTGCAGGGTTGTTAAGAGTCCTTTGTAAGATGCACACAGGTGGCCAATACGGCAGCTTGCATATTGTAATTACCCAGAGATAAACCACTGTACCACTGATAGGAAGCATATGCTGGCCAAAGCAACAAAAGACATGGCTGCATATTCACGGCTGAATGTGAATTTCTAATAGACACTAGCATATAGTGGTCACTCAAGTGCTGTGTCCCTCAGCCTCCTCCTAGCAGAAGTCCCAACAACACTCTTCATAGCATTTTTGAAGGAATTAAAAAAATAAAAAGTAAAAAACATGACTGGGTGTAAAAGCACTCTTTGAAAGATATAGTATAAAACTTTTAGAAAGTATTATTGCAATACAAAATGTTATAGAAATGCTAATGGGGGATAATCATGGAGTCTTTAAGTCCATCCAAAGAGCAAGTTGGTCTGAATGGGGATTAACTGGGGAGGAGGGAGAGGGGAAAAAGTCAGCACAGAAGCATCCATTAGGCAGAAAAGCATACTTCAAAGAAGGGTTTTAATGCTTCATACATATTTATGTGGTCTATTTCTGATTTTGAAATTCAACAGCCCATTCTCCTAATACTAAAAGTCTCTTCTCTCGTTGAGGTTTGGAGGGAAGGTGTAGAAAGAAGACAAGCTGGGTTTCCTGAAACCCTGGGAAAGGTAGGACAGTGGTGGAGCATAGCAAACAGCTGTGTGGCTTGGTCTACTTGTAGGACCCTTAGCAACGGGAGCAGGCTCTGTCCCTAAGGCTTTGGCTGGCTCTTGGGACCCTAGTCCTCATAGTGGATTGCCCAGCACAGCTTTAATAAAAGGGGAGGTGCCTAGTTTTACTGCAACTTGATATGCCGTGCTTTGTTGATACCCATAGGAGGCTTGCCCCATTCTGAACCAAAACAGAGGAGCAGGGGATGGGGGTGGCAGAGAGGATGTGGGGGGAAAGAAAGGATGGAGAGAAGAATGTGGTCAAGGTATAAGATAAATAAATAAATAAATAAAACAAAGAAAGAAGATTTCTGAAAAAGTAGCAAACTAAAATCAGGAATAAACTTGAAAGGCCATCTACCACGGTCAAATCAGTTTCACCCTAGAGAGTTGAAGATATATAAATCAATAAATTTAACCTACCACCTTAAAGACTCAAGGACTCAAGCCACTTGATCATCTGGTTAGACAGAGAAAGGTCCTTTGACACAATCCATTCCCTTTATAATAGCTAAGGAGTGGCTATAAATGGAGTAAACATGTCTCAACACAAGACGGCTTATTCACAACAAACCCTTAGTCAGCCCCAGGCTAAATGAAGAAATCATCTTAAAAGCTTCCACTCAGGAACAAGGTATGGGTGTCTGTCTACTTTCTTAGCTGCTTTTTAATCTTTTATTGAACATAGTTTTTATTCATACAATATATTGTGATTACAGTTATTTAAGAAATAATAATAAAACAAAAGTGAAATAAGATAAATCAAAAACAAGCAAGTTGGAATATAACAAAACAACCAAACAAAAGTAAGAGCCAAAGGAAAAGCACAATAAAGGCATACAGATGCAGAGACACACGACACTAGCACTCACGCGAATCCCGTAGAAACCCCAAAGTGGAAGCCACAGTATATAAGCAAAGGACTGGTAAGGTGGGGGAAACCAAACCAAAACACTTCCCGACTTAACATTATGAGACAAAGACCCGCCAAAGATGCCTCTGAGTTTCTTTTGTGTTGGCCATCTCTGCTTCACTCTTATTAATACAATGCTTGAATTCTTAGCTAAGGAAGAAAAGAGAAGGGAATAAAAGGGATACAAACAGAAGAAGAAAGCCAGGCATCCATATTTGCAGGTGGGACTCCAAATATTCCACCAAAAATTTAGAGTCGATGAAAAACGACAGCAAAGTGGCAGGAAATCCAACTAACACAATCAGTAGCATTCCTATATACGGGTGACAAACAGCAAAAGAAATCTAGGAAACAATACACAATATCCACAAAGGAAAGACACAAGACTACAAACCAGGGAACAAGAACAAAATTCACTTGCACAGAATGATAGTTATTTTTCTAGAAAATATGAAAGAAACCAAACAATGATAATACTGTAGTCAACAAACTGGTCAATTTTCCAACACATAGTCAAGATTCTATTTCCTAGACACAAACTTTAACCAATTGGAGAACACAGGAGGATGACAGTCCAATACCAGTGCTTACAATGTAGAATACGTGACAAAATGTGGAAAAGTCAGTAAGAGGATAAAAACTAGCTCCTGGAAGGTAAGTCTCAGAGAAGTCAATTATCCCAAATTAATTCCTACTGTGGAATACTCCCTGTGACATAATTCAGTGCAAAGAGAAAGAGTTTTAGATTCATATAGAACCAAAAATAATTTCCCATTCTTTTGTCTTTGAGCACATTTTTTAATCTCTCTGATCCTCAACTTCCTCACCTATAAAATAAAGGTAATACCCTCCCCAATTGTTTGTTCTATGCAATAGATTGTAATTTAAAAGTACATAGTAATTTGCCTGACTCACCCAGTTGCTCAATGGATAAAACACTATTCAAAGCAATTGCTCCAGCTGTACCATTTGGTGTTGGTGTTTTAATCTCTCCTTCATGTGTGTATGGCAGCCCTTTAACTACAGCTGTGGTGAACTTGTCCTGAAACTGTTCTTTACCCTGTTAACTATCTGTTAAGCTCCTGCATAGTTTTATGATGCTATATGATAGCAGGCAACCATTTTGCTGGGGACCACAGGGATACTCCAATGTAAATTGGCTGTGAATGAGCTATTGAATGGCTCAGTTATGGCAACATTGTCAATGAGAAAATATAGAATAATTTAGATGGATATTTCAGTTAAAACCATTACAAGCTGACAGACACCAACGCAGACATGACACCCAACTCAGCATAAACAGAGTAGATTCTGACATGTGCTTGCTTAAGACAACTATCATCAGGCTGATTTAAAAATAAAAAATAAATCAAAGTCATTTGTAAGGGAAACATCTAAATACACAGAAGCTTAGTGTAAATTTATGAAAATACTAATTTTTAAAAACAGTTTTATCAGTATCACAAAAAATAGTCTTAAAGACAAAAAAGATTGGAACATAAAGAGAATCATTATACAAAAGGCTCAATTCACCAAGAAGATATAATCTTACATGAATATAAATATAGATAAATGTACACATGCACACAATACAAGAAGTTTCTAACCCACTCTTCAGTAATTGTTGTACCAAACAACGGCAGTAACAAACCAGAAAAACTGAACAAGCTTGATCTAATGTTCATATACAGAAGAGTGCAGCCAACAATTAAGGGCATATGTTATTTTTAAGCACATATGGTTCAAAATTAAAATAAATCTCATTATAGAGAATCTATAACTCATGTTTTTCAATGTGTGACTAAAAATGAATTGATAAAGAATAGCAAAGGAAATCATATATTTGAAAATTCAAAATATACTTCCAAACTACTCAAGTAATAGAAGAATAAAAACTACAAAACACATACAAAATAACAAAATAATAATCAAAGGTCATAAGATGCAGCTAGAATCACAGTTTTGCAAATTAACTATAATATATATGTTTATTTATGCATATATGACCTTAAATACTTTTAGTAGAAAGTAAGGAAGCTTGAAATCTTATTGAGCTGCCAGGCGTGGTAGAATATACTTGTAATCCAAGCATTCAAAAAGAAAAACGAAAGAAATCAGAAAAAGAACAAGGAAAAGAAACATAGGTATTGGAAGATAAATATAAAACAAGAAATTAATAAAACAGAAAACTAAGTGTAATAGGGGGAAACAGCACATCTCAGCTCCCAGCAAAAACTAATAACACCGTCACATCTCTGCCAAAAGTAAATGAGAATATAAGGGCACAAATAATATTTGCAAAAGAAAAAGAACACAGCCACCGCTGTAGTAGCTATTACAAAGCTTAATCAGAAAATTCTGTGAACTCTTTTAGGTGAAATGGACATATTCTCAGGAAAACATGAACTACTAGGGGGAGACAGAAATTTAGAAAGACTATAATGTCCATTCATTATCTAGGAAGCTAGGTGTATAATGTTTGTAATGACCAAGTACCCACAGCTGTAGGTACTGGGCCAATATGTTACCTTTGCTGGAACTGGCACATGGCCATTTAGCTAGCATCCCTAGGATCACGGATCAGAAAGGGCCCCCAGTTACAAAGGTCAGGCATGCCTGCAGATGTACCATCTGTGAGTGGAGGCCAAAGCAGCCCACGGCCCTGCGGCAGGCCCAGGATGTGGTGTGGGACTGACCCTTTCATGTTTTGAGGTAAGAAGAGACACTGCATGGATTTTATAAAAACAAACATTAGGGAAATCACAATAAACCCCTAAGGTCCTGAAACAAGGCCAGGCCACTTCCAAATAAGAAATACAAGCCTCCTCCTAAGCCCCAGAAAGGACAAAATAGCCACTATGGACATCAACTTACCGGTAAGGACAGGAACATGAGCTGAGATCCATCTAACTCACCAGCCATAAGGGCAAGCAGGTCTGACAATATCCCAGAAGATCCAAGACTGGATAAAACAAGGACACAGAGGGCACAGCAGATGCCGTGTTCCTGAAGCCTATGTTATCCACTTTTCTTTAAATGGCTCCTATAACCACATGGATCGTCTCTAACAACCAGGTAAGAAATGCAAAAACATTCCACAAACAGGTCAGGTGAGAATATCAGCGTGACTCAAAACTGAGCTGCAGCTACACAACAACACAAATCAGAGATGCCATCAGCAGCCAAGTGTGTAGACAGGGCTCCAGGTTAAGTACCTAGAAGAAAGGAAGTGTCTCACTGCTGGATGGCATGGAGGAGTGCTCTTGGTTGGGGGTCTGTAAGGAAAGAACAGTGCGAAGGGATGAAGTGGAGGCTTGATGATGCTGGCCCTACAAAGAAGCTCCTCAAATCACTGCAGGTGAAGTTTGTGAGAAGTCCTCCCATGAAAGGAGAGACACACCAACACAAAGGAACCAGATCAGGACTTCAGACACTCGTAGGAGCCTGGGAAGTTATTCAAGAATTTAAACGAGAGACTGATGTGCTCAGGCATGGAGGATGGGACACTCAGTGTGGGTATGGGAGCTAGCTGGAGGCTATGACAACAGCCACATCCATACATGATTCTCCTTTTTCTTTTTAATGTGGCTACTGGAAATGTTGCCATCGATAGGGCTTGTACTGTATTTATATTAGATAGGGCTAATCTAAGAAATAATGACACCGTATGTTCACAATCGTCTTCATCAAGTAGCAATATATTGAAAAAAAAATCCCTGTTAACATTACAGGCAGGGAAATGAAGACATGACTCAGACTGAGAAGTCAGAAGTACAATAAATGTATTGATTAAAAGTAGAATGCAGAGTAGGGACCTGAAATCCCTGGTCTGAATATCCCTCCTCCTCCTCAGGATGGAGAACAGCCACAGGTAGGAAGGAGATGAGATATCATAAATGATGTTAGTAAGAATACCATGGGTCTTTAAAGATTTCTTTTCAATTGTTATTTATGTGTGAACATGCCATGTGAATCAGGTGCTCTTGGAGGTCATACAAGGGCATCCGATGCCCTGGAGCTGTAGTTACACGCAGTTGTAATAATGACCTCCAGACATGGGTGATGGAGTCAAATGCTGGTCCTCTGGAAGAGCAGCAAACACTCTTAATCACTGAGCCATCTTTCCAGCCCCCAGGAAAGAACCTTTAAAGGTCCTCTCAGTGTGAGAACATTTTTTTAAAAAATCAGAACATGAAGATGTTAAGTTGAAATTTAAACATGGTTGAGAAGGAACATGTGTTGTTAAGATTAGAGAAGGTCTACATGACTGCATATCATTGGGCCCCAGCCATCAGGAATATGCCAAAAGTCTTGAAAGTACCTTTCTCTATGTATTAGCTGGGGTTTACAGGAAGGTCTTTGAAATCTACATATGCATATGAAGATAAAGCAATGAGTGTATATCATGAGGCTGTGGGTTTAGCTCAGGGGTAAAGCATTTTTCTAGCATATTTTTCTAGCAAAGCTGTAGGTTTGATTCCCACTCCCTGAACTATTAAAACAAACACACACACACATACCACTCTCATATACACAGGTCACCAATGGCAGACTGTGTGTGTGTGTGTGTGTGTGTGTGTGTGTGTGTGTGTGTGTGTGTGTGTGTTTGTGTGTGTATTTCTATGAACTACTGTTTTTGTCTGGTTCTTTGTTCAGATAGCCCACTGACATTTTAAAAATTAGGAAATAAATTTTCTTCAGAGTACAGAATGCTGAAGGGCATAGCCTTGCAGGAATTCAGTGGGATGTTATAAACAGTGAACTATAAGGAGCCAAAAATTAAGCTTCATGGGGGAGAGGGGTGTGCACAGCTGAAACCTTAGAAGTGTATGGTGTGAAGCCAGATAGCAACAAACCAGAGTAGCCATGAATTACATAAATCTCAACTCCAAATTACAAGTTAAAAAAATTACTTTGTTGTCAACACCAAACATTTTAATTATTATTATTATTATTTTACTTTTTGTAAGTATAGGGAGGGGTGCTTTTGCTATTCTTTAACTTCACCTGTCTACTAATAAAGAAAAATTATAAATGAAAATGTATAATAGTATATTAAAGTAGAATGGCAACCCAATCCACAGTCATATGATAACATATGACAAAGATAATTTCAAAAAATTCAACACTAAGTATGCTCTCACTGAGCCCACTAACATCCCCAAACCTCTAAGCACTCTCCCACAGTATATTCAAATGCCAAAAGGGAAAGAAGCCTACTCTGGAGATCTTTCCTGTGAGTGCTAAGGGAACCAAAACCCTCTTTCATTCTATAGGGGTCAGGATATTGAGGAGAACATGTTGTGAAATTTGCTGGCAGCTTTGTAAAAGATAAACAGGAAATACTACGTCTGGCCATGTTTAGATATGAAACACTAGATCAATGCCATGGAGACAGGGCCAGACCCAAATGAGTTCCTCATCTAACAGACCTTGGACCACTTTCCATGTGTGTGTTCTCCTCAGTACTACTCAGCTACAGATCACCTAGATTAGTAACTCCTCCAATCTCTGGCTTCTCTCATCTCCCAGAACAACGCTAGGTGGGATGAAGAGAAAGGATCCAGATAAATTTAAAACAATAAATTTCATTTCTGAGCACCAGGGCATATTCATAAGGGGAGATTGAGGTTTCTCTATTACCTAAGAGTTTGGCTGAATCATGCTGACATAGTAAAAGAGTATGTGTATGTTCATTCCTGCCTAACATTTGTTGTTCTTTAAAACACACACACACATATGCACACACATGCACACACACATGCATGCAAACACACACACATGCACAAAAACATTCACACACATGCAAGCACACAAGCACACATGCATACACATGCACACACACGCACACACATTCACACGCAACCTCTCACCTTAGGCCCCAGCTTCTCCACTATCACTACATGGATTTTCATTCTTCATAATCATCCTCGTCATAATGTCTTTTTGGCATATTTACATTCTCAACTTTTTTTTTTAAGTAAAATATTCCCTCTTTCTAGCACTTAGCTTTTTACTAAAACCACCAAAACCAGCACCAAGGCAAACAAGTTCTTCTCACTTGAAAATCAAGGTTACCCATAGACGTTAAACGAAGTGTCCCTCCTGGGAGTGAGCAGCATGCTACCAGCAGCGGTGAGATGGGGGTTATATCAAACAGATGCAGACAAGCTGAAGTTGCGAGTCAAGTTCACAAGCCAGCCTTCCGTGGGCTAGCACAGATTAGATCTATGCAGTTCGGTCTGCACAGAGTATTTCCAATTACTGACATGAAAAACGTAAGAGTTTTCATATACAAATCGATATTTCTGTTTTTTCTGAGAAATTAGAAGATCTTGGAGCCTCCACGAGGCTTCACTACCTGAAGATTCCCATGATCCCATCTCCGCTGATAATGCTATACCAACCCCAGCATCACTCCTGAACCTTCCCATCATGGCCGATATGACAGTTTAAGGATCTCTAGGCTGCAAAACATGAAAGAGGGCAAGACCTTGGAAGTCAGTGAACACCAAACCCTCACCTTCCCTCAGTACTGAAGAGTAAGCTAAGAATGTTGAAGCCAGGGAGCTAGGTGAGATGCCAAAGAGTGTGGGACCTGAAATGGCAGGACTCAGAGACGGATCCTGAAGTGCCTTCAACAGGGATTTTATGCATCATGTCAGGAACCCATACATTCTATAGTCCAGTAATTTACTTACTAGGCATAAACCCAGAAGAAAGTCTTGCACAAGTATGAAAAGAGCTATACTTAAGAATATGCAAACCAGACAAACTTGTAATTCCAAGCCTAAGGCAAAAGGATTGTTATAATTTTGAAATCAGTTTGGGCCATATAATGAGTCCCGGGAAAGCAAAACCAAAAATGTAAAAAAAAAAAAAAAAAAAAAAAAAAAAATATCTAAAACTCATAATCATCACTATACTGAACAGCAAGTACCTTAAAAAAAAAAAAAAAAGCCCAAAGTCTAATCAGCAGGACAGCAGGGGTAGACTGTTATATGAACACAGTGAATTATTACACAGAAGACAAAATAAATACATGTATATAATACAACAATATAGAAAATTCTAGTCAATATAATCCTGGGCTTGTGTAATTGCCAAAGGCTATAATAGGTGAATACATTATTCTTTAGTTAAAGACGGCACAAAAACAGAGAAAGAGTGACAGGGTGAGGGGAAGGAAGAGAGAGAGAAGTTGAATATGGCAAAACTATATGAAAAGTTAAGCAAGGAAAGCTATAGAGTTCAACATGATTAGTTCAGGCATGAGCATGCATGCAAGAGTCCTGAAGTGGAAATGTATGTTATGGCCAGATCCTAAACTGTGCTTTGCATGTAGTATCCTTGTGCTATTAAAGGTAAAATCCAAACTGAAAAGTTCAGATCCTGAAATGTTCTTTGGAATGCATAAATTTAATGTTCTCTCCCCAATGTGAAAGGCCTACTGGGAAGAATAGCATGGTCAGCACTTGCAAACTATTTTTGTTTGATATGCAGTTGTCATTCTGTTTTAAAGATCTGACCTCCAGATTGGTTACTGTCCTCTTGCTCCAATGCCATCAATTACCAGTTAGTAAGCAACAGTGACAGCAAAGCTGGGAGCCAGTCTGCAAAGTCCCTTTGAACCCTTAAGTCCATGCATGGTTCTATAGTTCTTTCCTACAGGCAACTTAAAGCAGTAGTTTTCTCACACTCGCCAAGAACACTAGAAAGGTGCCCATTCATGCAGGCAGACATGGGGGTGATAAACGGGGACTGAGCACAGACTTCCAGGACCAGCCCTCCCTAGCCACAGGAGCTTTCTTTCTGTGGTATGTAAGCTTTGATTCTTCCTGAGATTTCATTTGTTGGAGGCATTCCATTGATCCAAGCAACTAAAGTGAGGGAAGACCTTAGAAACCACCACTCTAAAATAATGTCACCTCATTAACAAGATAAATTTTCTTTTTTAAAACTCTATGAGATTATAGTTTTTAGTTCTTTTATTTTTGAGATTATAAACTGTAATTACATCATTTTCCCTTCCAGTTACCCCCTCCAACCCCCATATACCCATCCCTGCTCTCTTTCAAATTCATACCCTATTTTTTCATTAATTGTCGTTACATACATAAGTATGCACATATATACATATGTAGTCCTAAATACTCTTGTAGCACTGAGAGAAAAAACAAAAACAAAAACAAGAAATATACTTTGGAATGCTTTAAAGCTATCTTTTAGATACACGGTGAAACTATTCTTTGAAATTCAGGAAATATAAGGAAATCCTAAAAGGGGGAATTCTGAAGTAATATATCATGAGCAAATCTATCCTCAAAAAACAAAACAAAAAACAAAAACAAACACAAACACAATAAATTAAGTTATTCAAACTGATATTAGTAAGAAAAAATTGAAAACCGAAATCTCACAGGTAAAAGTAATTTTATAAATCTGGAGTGTTGTAACACATCCACCATATACCCAAGGCATTCACATCTTTAGAAGCAATGCTAAAAGGGAAAGCAAGAAATTCATTACCGTCTTAAATTTAGGCAATACAGAAATTATGTTAAGAATCTCAAAAATTAAAAATGCTGCATGGCAAGCTTGATGAAAGATTGTTGCTTTCTAAACATGAGAAGCTAGTAAGAAAGAAAAAGATGTATCTGGGAAGACCGAGGAAGAGCATCAGGAAATGAGAGAGGAAACCACATAGTTAGGGTCCCAGAAGTCAGTCCCTACGCCTCTATCCTGAAGTGTCTACCCTCAGTTTTTTTCTGCTCAATTCAAATTTTCAGGTAACAAGATAAATCTTCAACCTTCATTCAAGTGTTGTGGAAGGATTGTCTAAGGGAGGAAAATCCTTCAGAACATTTTAAACATTGTTATATTTCAGTTCATTTTCACCATTCATGTAGTCTCACAGAAGGATGTAAATTGAGTGTTTAAAGGGAATGAAAATTCAGAAGTACCCATGAACACTATTTAAAAGAATGTGGTTATGAATTTTCTTATTTAAAAAAAAAATCTTCCTCCAGTTTACTTTTAATGACATTTAGTACTTGGGGGAGGAATAGAAATACTAGAATTTAAACTCCAGTAGAAGATATTGGCAGTTGCATGGAAAGGGTACATTAACAAGACAAAAGATGCTAAAACATGCTTTGCAAGACTCTCCCCAACCAAAAGTCATTTCCTAATAAATTTAAGGCAATATTTCTGTGAGAAAGATGTTCAACATCCACCAAATGTCTGTATTCTTCCTCATTTTCCAATACCCCTTTCATAGGTGGGGCCATGGCTCCTTCTGACCAATGAGATATCAAGAAGATAGTTTCTTTAATGGAACACACATAGATGCTGTTTGGATCCAGGCATCACTGTATGGAAAGCAGAGCTCTGGAAAATTGCCTAAGCAGCAGCATGAGGATTTGTATGGGGGAAAAAAAATAAATCTTTGTTGAGCAACTGCGGTTTCAAGGTTGGTTGCTGACCTCATTTAGCCTTGTATATTATCAACAGTATCTATTCTAATATGCACCTCATACTTCTCCATTTAAATAATTGGACAATGATAAAGATCATTGATCAACACCTTTTCCTGTAAAGGGTTTTTGCTATTTTGCTGGCTGTTTTGTATATAGTTTTATTGAAACGTGGTAGTTTATAAACCTTTTCTATCAATGTTTAGTCCTTTCCAGAAGACATGAAGACCAACAAAGCCAGTAAGAATAAGCACATGCCTATATGTTTGTTCATTTAAATGAGTAAATACTAACAGGCAACCTATCACTGTGCTTGGCATCAAACAAGGTACTAATGAAACAGAACTGAATGTTCATATTAAAATCCTTTTCTCTACAGAGATTATTTCAAATGAGACTGTGGGCAATAAATATGACAATAGTTAATATATTCAAATATGAAAATACATATTTAATAATTACTCAAGGGTCATGTATGGAGAATAAAGCAAGAGACTTACCCTGACATAGACCCAGAAAGTGTAGTGAGATATTCACTTTGTCTCCTGCTGTGGCACTGACCACGCCCACTGGGGGTGGAGCCAGGGGCAGAAGTGACCTGTGGAACTCTGTCTAAGGAGGAGCAGGGGAAAGGGGAAATGCTCTCTTGCTTGCAGCAGAGGGACAGGAGGACTTCCAGAGGCATCCTTGGGACCAGGAACCTGCTGGTGTTCACCTGTCTATGTTGTGAGTTATCTCCCTGAATAAACATCTGTTCGGCCTAATTGTTTATCCAGATCCTTATTAAACATCAATAAGAAAGAGTAAAGATGATTCTGCAACCTGGTTCCTAACACAGGGAAATGAACACAAAGCCAAGGATGCAAGAATCACCACTATACATTTGAAAAACTGGAAGAGATTAATATAGCACACTTAAGGATTATAGGCAGTCACAAAAACCAATGCCAGAGAAGAAGGTGGGAGACAGATCATAGAGGAAGGACTGCAAACTACTTTCAAGCAGGGGGAAATACGGTTTCAGACAGGCAGCTGGTAAGAAGATGGTGCCTCAGAAAGTTCACATGGTAACGGAGTTCGAGCTGGAAGTAAGCAATGGGCATCACCTGCATGAAAGAAGATTGACAGAAGCAGAGAGGGGACTTCTTTCTATTCCAACACATTTGCCAACGTGCAGACACAGTGAAGAAAGTACTAAAATCCCTGCGGCCTCTGAGAGAATGACAGCTTACAAGGTGGTTCCCCATTGCCCAACCATGGGGAAGTGAGGTAGGATCCAAGGGGAGCCGAAGAAGCACCTCTGAGCTAGATGGCAGAATCTCAAGTGTGAAAGTTGAGGTATGCAGATCAGGGCCACAGAGAAGAAGAAGCTATGTACTGTGGGAGTCTAAAGGTCTATGCCAGCGTCTTCAGAACACTGAGGGAACTGGGTTGTACATTTACAGGGTAAATTACCCAAATCTGTGAATAGTGGCTGCTGTTTGCTTTAGAAAGAGCAGAAATAGGCTCTGAGCTTCAGTGGAAAATATGTGTGTACTAGCAACAAGAGGAAAGCAAACCTTATTAGTGCTTCATTAATCCTCTGAACACTGCAGATTCTTTACCTTATAAATAATATGGATATGAGGAGAAAACATAAAATATGCATTTTCAACAGAGTTGCCATCATCATCCCCAGAGGAATGAAAATTACTTCTTAGTGGGGAGGAGCAAAGTAATCCTAAATCTTACAGTGATCTCTAAAGAACTTCACTTACAGAGCTATAACTTATGTATATTCAAACTTCATGAGGGAAGGGGCCATAATTGGGAGGAAACTGTCCAGGAAAAGCTCCTTTGGGGAATGGGAATGGTAAAAAGATCGAGAAATATTGCTCTAGAACACTCACAATTCTAGACTGACCTGTGGAAAGCCTGAAACTAAGCCTTGGTAGGGTCTTCAGAATCAATATGTAAGTTAGAGGAATACAAGCTTACCAGAAAACCTTCCACCAAAGCATAAATTAACAAGACTGTATTTTCTTTTAATTAAGAGACTACAGTAATACAGAGTTGAGTCTTAATAAGTGACAATATTACGATACCTATATGTTGAAGCATTAAAATTGTGTTCAAAGAATTAAAAGAAAATAGAGTGTTAATTGATGGGAGGAGGGTCTTGTAAACAATAAAGAATTAAATCTAAATCATGAGAAAGATACAGAAACAAAAGAACTTGACAAATCTGGGAGATATTCTAAAGAGAGACTATGTGTGTGTATTCAATGACGACAAATGTATATGGAGAATACAGTAAAGGGGAGATCTGAAAGATTTACTTGTAAGCTATAGAAGAAATGATACCATTATAAGTGGGATTGGTGACTCCACAGGAAAAACAGGCTGACATTGTTCCAAAACTCAAAACATAGGGTCATCGTGTGGAGATTATAATGAGTGTAGTAATAAAATGACCAGAATGATTAGGTCTAGATAATTGCATGACTATTTTGTTGCTAAGTAGGAAACACACTTTTCACACACAAGGAACAAACAAGAACAAAACAAAACAAAAAAGACCACAAAATACGGATAGAATCTAAATGAACTAAAACATCTACAGCAGATAATATTGTATAAGATGTAAGATTAGACTCAGTGCAATGACTCCTATACTGTGCTGAACTCAATACAAGTATAGGCACCTGAAATGATGTAAGAAGATACTTGGGGCTTGACCTGCTCTTCCACAAAATAGCTCCAGATTTAGAAGACAATACTCTTGTGCCGGTCATATATGCAATATTGTGACAAAAATCATTTAATGAACTTTAATTGAAGAATATTATTTGGAATCACATTTTCCAAGTTTTCAGTCCATAGCAATTGGAATCAGTTGTGTTTGGGCTTATAGCAAGGCAGAACATCATGGTGGACAGTGAAAGATAAATCAAGAAGGAAGCTGACTGAGAAGAGGAGGAAGACGTCCTGCAATTCCTTGATCTTCCCCTAATGAACTAATTTCTTTCCAGGAGTCTCTACCTCCAAAGGTTCCAATCCCTTCCAACAGCACCATCAGTCGGCAATAACCCCTTTAACGCATCAGCCTTTGAAAGGATTGAAGACCCAAAGCATGGACCAAGTCTTGATTCTTAGAACAGCAGGATCATCACTGAAATTTAAAAGATGCCCATTATCAGATTAAATAAAAAAATGCAGAATCCTTGCTCCTCTATAACTTAGCAAGTTGTATTCACAGTACTAATATGACCTGAAGATGTAAGGCAGCTGGTGTCAATGAATAAGACCATGGTATTCAAAATTGTACTACAGCTCGTGAATCAGGACTTTCCAATTTATATTCAACTCTCATTTTTGAATGTGTGCCTCCCAAAGCTTTAAAAATTAGTTCACCATGAACATAGGACCTAAAATTCAACTTCATTTGAAATGAGGGAAACATTTCTTATAGGGAAATATCTCTTCTATTTAGCTCCCCCCTCACACAGACTCTCCTTAATGGTTTCCACATACTCACATGTCACCCTCAAGAGCAAATGCCACTTCTCTAGCCACAGGCAAGCAATGCTTTTTCTTTGCAATGTTAACAAAACAACCAGGCAGAAAAGGCACTTGAAGATGTAACAGGCAGTACAAAAAAGTTGAAAGACACGGGCTAGAAAACACATACGTGGCTTCAAATAACAAAAGTCACTGGTTCAGAACCAGGGATTTTAAAAATTCCACAGGTCAACTAAGCATAAAACTCCACAGGTTGTAAGTAAACTTTAAGTAAGATTTGGGAAGCAAAGATGATGTCTTAAAGCAGGTCCAGGTAAAACGGATCTGGATCACTAACTGTCCAGAAGCTCTACCTCCACGCACAGTGCTGCCACTGAGTGGGGTTAATCATTCCAGACCACTTTTCTGGAACCAAAAACTATACATATACAATTGTCTACTTGTCACCTCCAGCTACATGTTTCATAGTTACTTTTAATTAAAGGTTTCCAATCCTGAATACCTGAATATTTAAGGAATAAAAAGTACAAATAGTGTTGCTTCTGAATAAGAGTGCTTTCCAAATTGTAACCTCAGTGAATGATATATTCCAAGCATCACTGGTACATTTTCCAAACAGTGTTGAATACATGAATAAATGAAACAAAAATTTGTTTCCATAGTTTGTCAGGCATACACAATGCCCTTCATGGAACAGAAACACTTACATAATCTGTCTAGTCCTTGAATCTTGACTTTTAACCCTATTGCAGCCTAACAAACCATATGAGATGACAGTCTCTTCATTTATCACAAAGCTTTTGGTGTCATTATAGTTTGATTATTAAATGTTTCCCATGGGCACATGTTAAGTGCTTGTCCCAGCTAGAGCACTAGTTTGGAATGTTCTGGAAACATTATGATTGGACCCAGCAGAAAGAAATAGGACACAAGGTCACGTCCTCAGAGACTGTGTTTTTTCTATGCTGCTCTCTCTGCATGAAGAAGTGCCCCCCCCCCAACACTCTCTCTCTCCTGACATTCCACTTCAGCATGGACACAGAGGACCAGAGTCAGTGACTATGCACAGAATCTTCTGAGATCTGCAAGTCAACCTTTCTTCCTTTGTATTGTCAGTGTCAGGTCTCATCACAAATAGGACCGAACCAACATAGTGAATAAATAGTTTGCACAAAGAAGACAGGTGGCCCTTAATTTTTTCAGACAGGAATAAGAGAATGAATCTATAGCAAACTATTTTTCATTTCATAATTCCCATAGCTACAAATGGTACAACTAGTAGGCAATTCAAAACAAGCTGCCTGCCTTACTGAGCAAGCAAGTCAGCTCAGCAGTAGATCAAGGCACTTACTGCACAAGCCTCCCTGAAACTGAGGTAAAGACAGCATGAGAGAACTGGGGAAAACACACACACACACACACACACACACACACACACACACACACACACACACACACACAAATAATAAAGGAATTTTTAATGGTTTATGGATAAGTTGGATAGAAACATTGATTTCTGGGTCTATACGTTTCTTAAAATGCAAAACGACTAAACCAAATTATCTTATAAGGTTTAAGGTATTCATTTCCTCATTTGTTAAGTCATCCATTCACCCAACAGCCATTTACTGACAATCAACCATTGCCAAATACCATAATCTATATGGAATTTTATGAACTAAAGAAATAAAATCTACGTAGTGGGAATACCTGGCAAATTACCATATTATTTGAAAAATAATAACATGTCTAGTCCAGTTTATGAAGCAGTAGATATTAAATACCACCTTTGCCAGCAGGAGACATGTGATTGGGCCTTATTGTTCACAGCAGGTTTATTCTACAAAGTTACTGTGAACTTAACTGAGAATCCCCTCCAGAGAAATAGAAGGTTCATCTTGTTTTATGATGGCTTTTTAAAAAAGACACCGTGTGTAACCCTTATTGACTCATTAATGCTTTGTTCACAGCCTGCAGTACCATCTCTCAAGTATGAGGGAAGCTTGCAGAACACAAACACTTCCACATAAGGGGCATAGACAGTCCATAGCACCACACCGGGGACCATTTCAAACAGTGTAATCACCCAGAAGAAATATGGGGGGGGGAGATGATACCAAGTATACCCCAAAGATACTTGTTTATAGCTTGGGGAAGGAAGAGGGAGGGGGAAGGAAGGCAGTGAGAGGCAGAAAGAAGAAGAAAATAAAAATTCTTTGGTATTAAACTTGGTTTGCCATTTACCAAGTGGAGATCTTAGGGAATTAATGACTGTCACAGTTCACCTATTTCTGAAATGAAGATAATCATATTGCTGTGTTGCTTATATTCAAGATCAAAAGACTTAACTACACACAAAGTGTTTGGTTAAGGCCAGAATGGGTGCAAAATAAGCACTATGTTAGCCAACAACAAAATAAACAGGCTATAGCCGTGGAACGTTACCTTAAACTTTCAGGGTTTGAAGACATGCGAGAGGTCCAGGGTGGGCACTCAGTAACTACGCCTTTAGTTTATCTTTCTCTTCTGACTTTCCCTCCCCAGCGATTTTCTGCCTCGTGTCCTGTGCTCTCTCCTTTCCCTACCACAGACACCATCAGAGGCCTATCCAGGACGCTGCACATTCCTTCCTTAGAGAGTTTGATCACC
Organism: Phodopus roborovskii; assembly: GCF_943737965.1. Taxonomy (NCBI): domain Eukaryota; kingdom Metazoa; phylum Chordata; class Mammalia; order Rodentia; family Cricetidae; genus Phodopus; species Phodopus roborovskii. Next base: position 15,834,572 of record NW_026126567.1, on the reverse strand, counting down.
TCTGGGTAGAGTTTGCATCAGAGTTGAATTGCTGTCCTAAGTAGGGTTACTGTTGCTGGGATGATACACCATAACCAAATCAGCTTGGGGAGGAAAGGATTTATTTGGCTTATTCCTCTATATTGCTGTTCATCATTGAAGGAAGTCAGGACAGGCACTCAAACAGGGCAGAAACCTGAAGGCAGGAGCTGACTCAGAGGTCATTGAGGGGTGCTACTTACTGGCTTGATTCCCATGGCTTATTCAGTCTTCTTTCTTACAGAACCCAGGACCACCAGCCCAGAGATGACACTACTCACCACGGGCCGGGCCCTCTCCCACTGATCACTAAGGAAATGCTATACATGTTTGCATGCAGCTTGATCTTCTGGAGCCATTTTTAAAATTGAGGTTCCCTCCTTTCTGATGACACTACCTTGTGTCAAATTGACAGAAAACTAGCCAGGACAGTTGCTCTGGTCATGCTTCCTTCAAGGTAGGCCTAGCCAATGTTGAATGGCCAATTATCCCTGATGCCCTGGGGTAAAATGACTGTCCACAGGAAGAGGAGCCCACTCAATAACCATTGAGGCCTGCCCAGCAGCCTCCTTCCAAGTCAGTGATGGAGTTTACAGTATGTGCCACCATGACAGACTTCAGTATTTAATAGTCAACAGAAAAGGGAGTCTGGAGACAATGTGAAAAATTGCAAGGCAGATGAGGAACTGATAATGACAACCCTGGGGCTTTCTTCGAGTGAGCCTCCTAAGTTCACATCCAAGTTGAAGCATATGGAGAATAATTAGGGCCAAAGCCAATGAGAAGGGATGAGAGACAATTACTACTGTGCAAACATAAAGGCCCTTCATCTGTGGATTGGGCAAAGGATGAGATCAGTGGCATTAAAGCCAACCCTGAGTGGCGGGGATTTAGCTGGCAGGATGAAAACCCATCCTGCCAAACTCTTCAGGGCCATGGTTGCCAAGGAACACACTCACATGGCTGAGAGCATCTTATCCTTGCATCTTTCCAGTACTGTGCGGGTGGCACATTTGGGGACTGGCAGCAGCCCTGTCTCAGATCTTTTTGGAGCCTCCTCATCTTTTGATCAGGACAAGAGGCCCTTTATCATGGATTTTATAGAACAAGCTTCTCACTAGTTGCATTTAAACTTCCACTGTGAACAGAAAAATGCTTTGACAATACACTGACCTCACTGACAAAGATTGTTCAGGATGGATGTAGAAAGCACTAACTACTTTTCAGATTCAACACATCTACCCACCACAAACCACATTTGACGGCGGCATCAATTATTAGGCTTCTGACTAACCATATCTGTCTCCAGTTATAACAACAATCCAGTTCAAGCAACCATGTTGCAAGCTTCGTACTGGATTCTTTCTGGAATGCATTTCATGGGATCCTCCTCAAACCACTAGGAGCCCCATGTTGCCATCCGTCTCCATGCTACAGTAAAGGGAAGGGAAAGAATTTGACAGAAATAATGCGGAAAGCAGTAGCAGACCGAAAATTCAACCAAGTCTACACATCTTCCCTCCATGCCCTTTCACTGCATCGGATATGACTCAGGTATTGCACAGCCTGCTGTCAGTGGGATGCAAATACAAAATGGCTTTGTTTCCCTCTATCTCTGCACCAGCTGTGCTATGCTGAATCCTGTCTGGAAGCCACCATTCTGCATGGGCTTGAGTGGGCAGAAAGCCCCCAAGGGGAATGGAAGTGAACAGTAAGCTTCTGAACACCCACACACAACAGAAACATTATCTTCTTTCCCCTCTTTATCTCTTGTATTACTGAAAATAGATTCTTTTCTCACATATTATATCGTGTTTATAGTTTCCCTTCCCTCTACTTGCCACAGTTCCTTCCCATCTCCTCTCCCCCCACCCCCCGGCTCCATCCCCTTTCTGTCTCTCATTAAAAAAGAACAGCTTTCTAAGAGATAACAGTCAAACACAAAAAATAAAATATAACAAGATGAAGCAACGACTTTCATATTCAGGTTGGACACAGCAACCCAACAAGAAGAAAATGGTCCCAAGAGCAGAGGAAAGAGTCAGAGACACACTTGTTCTCATGGTCAGAAGTCCCATAGAAGAACCAAGCTATTAGCCATAATACACACAGAGGACCTGTTGTAGACCCATGCATATCCTGTGCTTGCTGCTTCCATCTCTGTGAGTTTGTATGCACCTGGCTTCACTGATTTCCTCCATCCCCTCTTCCTCTTAAGATCTTTCTGCCTCTTGCACAGGATTCAAGACTCTGAGAGGAAGAGTTTAATGTAAATCTCCAATTTAGATTTTCTCCACATCATGTCTGGCTGTGGGCCTCTGCATCTGTTTCCATCTGCTGCCAGAGGAAGCCTCTCTGCTGATGACCGCATAAGGCATGGATCTACAAGTACAGCGGAATATCATTAGGAATCACTTTATTGCTTTTTTCCTTTTAGGCTAGTTATGTTTGGTTTTGCCCTAGGTCTCTGGGCTATCTCGTCTCTGGTTCTTGGTTCCCCGAGCAGTGTCAGGCACGGATTCCTTCTCATGGAATGAGCCTTAAGTCAAACCAGACATTGGTTGGTTGGCTACTCCCACAAGTTGTGTGCCACCATTGCCCTAGCATATTTCGCAGGCAGAAGAAATCGCAGGTCGAAGGTTCTGTGGCTCTGCTGGTGTTCGGGCTTCTGTTTGGATAGCCTGCAGAGTAACTTCCCACCCAACGGAGATTAGAAAGTTGGGATGAAGATTCCATGTTGGCACCACCTTGAGTGCTCCATGTTCAATGAGTTGTGTGGATGCTGGTCTCAGCAGCAGGGCATCCCACAGTCAGTTTGTGGAGAGCAACCTTGTGTCTTAGCATCAGCATTGCTTGTTTGGGGATCCCCATGGGACAGTTCTCCCAGGCCAATACCTAAACTGAATGCAACCCAACCCCACCACTGGAAGTCTTGCCTGGCTACAAGAGATGTCCAGTTGAGATTCCTTAGTTCCCATTACTATGAGTCCCCACTAGGATCACCCTCATAGATTCCAGGAAGTTTCCACTGCAGTATTTTCCACATCACCCTGCAAATAACCCCCAGGTGCAGCCATTTCTCCCCAGGCTTTCTACCTCCAACCCATCTCCCCTGATCCCTTCCACTCCCATCCCCACCCATTCTCAGTCCACCCCAGTCCACCTGTAGAATCCCTTCCTGGGAAGATTCATGTGTTCCCCACTAGATGCCCCCTCCTCTATTCCTAACCTCTCTGGATCTACAAATTGTAGCGTGGTTGCCATTTGCTTAATGGCCATTATCCACTTATAAGTGAATGCATAACGCATTTGTCTCCAGCCATTGGCTGGAGAGTCCTGCCCTCTAGGTCCTAGCCCTGCTCCTCCCCCACCTATGGCACCCCCAGTGACCAGGCAGCAGGTGGTCTCCTACTGTCTGCAGAAGGTCTGCCCAAGCTCTTCTGGCTTTTAGACTCTCTGCTGAGGACTTAGGTGTAATTCTAATGGGTCTGCCTCTATATGCTACTTGACTTTTTCCCTTAGCAGCTTTTAATGTCCTTTCTTTGTTCTGTATGTTTAGTGTTTTGATTATTATGTGGTAAGGGGACTTTTTTTCTGGTACCATCTATTTGGTGTTCTGTAAGCTTCTTATACCTTTATAGGCATCTCCTTCTTTCGGCTAGGAAAAAAAAATTCTTCTATGATTTTGCTGAAAATATTTTCTGGGCCTTAGAACTGGGATTCTTTTCCTTCCTCTATTCCTATTATGCTTAAGTTTTGTCTTTTCACTGTGTTCCATATTTCCTGGATGTTTTGTGTTGGGAATATTTTTGGCATTCATATTTCCTGTGATTGATGCATTCATTCCTTCTACATATCTTCAATGCCCGAGATTCTTCCAACTCTTGTATTATGTAGTTCCTGCTCACACGTCCAAGTTTTTCATTTCCAGAATTCCCTCAGTTTGTGTTTTCTTTATTACTTCTATTTTCATTTTTAGGTCTTGAACTGTTTTGTTCTTTTTATTCAATAGTTTGTTTATATTTTCTTGGCATTCTCTAAGAGATTTATTCATTTTCTCCAATTGTTGTTTGTCTTCTTTCCCTTGGAAAATCCTCTGTGGATTTTTGAAGAGTGTGATGGCTGCATGTTGCCTGGTCTGCTGGGGTGCTCACAGAGAATGCTCGCTGATGCTGGAGGCTGGGATACAGCGAAGAGTAGGGGGAAGGGTTTAGGATGATCTGCGAGATCCACAGGAGACATGAACAGGAGGAAGGGTTTGCTGATATCATTCTTATTTGTACAAGAAAGGCATCAGCACAAAGGGTTCTGTTGAGGTTCTCAGGATGAGATGGAGGAGTTGAGTCTGGGAGAACTGAGTGGGAGGGGGTCTGTGGGCAGCCTACCTGTGGAGGGGGTCTGCGGGCAGCCTACCGGGCCCTCTTTATGTCTTTTGTCAATTGAGAAGGTATGGGGGGTGCTGTTGTGTTCATTGCAGTATTAAGGACAACTTGACCAACTTTACTGACTTATGTAGAAGCACTTGACCCCAATTATTTGCAGCTACCTTGTGAAGACGGTAGTTGTGTTAGTTTGTTTTTTAATGGTTGTGTTTTATACCCCTTTGTCCTGCCGTGGCACTCGTACTGATTCTGAGGTAAATGAGAAAAGTCACAGTTAGTATATTGCAATACAAATTCCACCTAGTCGTCTCATATTTACCCTGTGTTTCGATTCTTGTTTGAATTCAGTGAAACACAAACATGAAACTCTGGTTAAAAATTAGTTCCAAAGATAATGAAAGGTCTAGAATTCTAGTGAAAACCCCAAGTTTACAAAGGCCCATCCTTTTAAATGCGCAGTAGCCTTATTCAGAACAATCCCATGAGTCACGTACAACCAAAGTCACAAACTTCCTCTTGCATTGGAAGCTTTAGCAGCCTCTGTCCTGTCCTAAGCTCTGAGACACAGTCCTGCCTTTGCCAATGTCATTCTCACTGACAGGGCCTTGTTTTCCTCAATCAGATCATGCCATGTTTTAAAGATTATGTCTGCCAATCAAATATAAGCACCGAAACCTTCACATTCTCACAAACCAAAATACTGTATAACTGTTGTATGTTTTGAAAATGTCTTCCCCTTCCATTGTTTCCATAGGGAATACATTCAACCAAATGTTCACAGTTTTCTACGGTCTTACTGACATTTTTTGAGTAAGATGCAAGGGTCACATTTCACAGAATACAGCTTTTCACATGTATAACCCTTAATGGGCTTGCCTGCCCTTTTGCCAGCATTACTATATCTAAGGAGCTTAGAGGTTGACGTCTACCCAAACTGAGGATCACCCCAAGAATGACCCCAGAAAATATATTTTACAACAGTGACCAAGATGCCCCCACTTAGTTTTTGGTTTAACTTACAGTTTTACTGAATATAGATTATGAATTATCAATTAAATTATAAGTACCTTAACGTAAGGAGTAAGGTTTTTCCGCCCGCCGCCTGGTCTGGTCCCACCGCTGCACTAGCCCCAATTAACACACAGAGACTCTGTATATGATATAATTCTGTTGGCCAGTTACTAGTTTCTTATCAGCTAGCTCTGTCTTAATTACTAACCCATTTCTTTGTATTTCCACGTGGTCTTACCAGCGAGAGGCGGCTGGCGGTTCTGCCTTCTCCAGACACTCCATCCTGACTCCTTCCTCCTTCCCCTTTCCTCCTTGTCTCCTAGTCCCTCCTATCTCCTTTCCTATTGGCCAACAGTGCTTTATTCATTAACCAGTATGAGAAACATGTATACCTAATGGCATCTCCCATCACCTTAAGGAGAGAGTAGGGCAGTTGAGTATCTGAAGCTCCTAGACCAATGACACACATGAGGGAACTCTGAGTGTCTGAGTGAGGTGACACCATAAGTACACAGACATCTCAGTGGAGGAGGGGTGTGTTAAAATACAATGTCCATATCCTAAGACTCAGTACGTATCAGTATATCCTCATTTGAAAGCAGACCTTTGAAAAGTAAGCAGGGCACAGAGCTTGAGAATAGGTCACAGGGCATTCTGGTCTACCTGGTGGTCTCAAAATTCAGTGACAAGAATGCTCACAAGACTTAGTGGTAGAGAAAATAGAGGAGAGGGAAAATAACATTGCCTTAGTTACTTATTGCTTTGAGAAAACACAATGAGCACAGGAACTTATATAAGATGGCATTTATCTGGGGCTTGCTTACAGTTTTAGAGGGTGAGTCCATGACCATCACGTCAGGGGGTGTGGTAGCTGGCAGGTAGGCAGGTACAGAGCTGGAGCAATAGCTGTGAACTTACATCTTATCTGAAAGTTGGAGGCAGAGAGACAGACTGCTCCAAGCATGGGCTTTTGAAACCTCAAAGCCCACCTTCTCCAAAAAGGCCACACTTTCTAATCTTTCCTAAAAGCAGTTCTACCAAGTATGCAAAATTTGAGCCTATGAAGGCCATTCTCACTCAAACAAGCCAAGGATTGTCTGGGACCACCAAAAGCTAAATGAGGCAAAGAAGTATTCTTCTCTAAAAAGAGAGCAGCTTTGCCATCACCATGATTTGAGACCTATGCGTTCTATAATTGTAAAGGAATAAATATCTGTTATTTTAAGCTATCATTTTAAGGTGATTGATTGAGGCAGCCCAAGGAAGCCAGTAGAACTAGCTTCTGTAGATGTATTCTTCTGTTCAAAAAATTGTTCTCTGATATGTTGTTATAAAATAGACACAATGCTAGATATCACACATATACAGATGTCTTCTTCATGGATATTATCTTATAGAAACTTATATTCCAGAAGCATTTTTTGTTGCCATCTGGATTTGGAGTGTAAGTTGCTGTTAGGACATTTCACTCCACGAGTCACAATAGACTGTAGATGTGGGTCATGTGCACATGCCATGGCAACAGGAACTCAACAGACTACAGACATGAGTCATCTGCATGTGCCATCCCAACAGGAACTTCTAAGGTGGCTCTGGAATCATAGGGAGAAAAGCTCTAGATCAGGCCTCTCTAATTCCCACAGCTCAGAGAGTCTGCGCAAGAACATTGTTAGAGCCAGGCAAACATCCTTCTGCTCTGCACTGGACATGTATACCTTGTCATAGCCCAGAGTTGAAAAGTAAGGTTAAAAGAGCACCTGGGATAAAAGCAAAACGCCAGCTTTCTTCAAAGTGTCACACTGACAGAAAAAGTTAACAATCCTTTTTAGGACCAATGACAGCAGGTGCATGCCCTAGCAAAAAGAGATTGTCGGACCTAAACTTGACATGCACAAAAAAAAAAAAAAAAATGAAAAGAAAGAAAGAAAAGAAAAAAGCCAGAGTGAATAGCAAGCACATTTGCAAGCTGTATTCTCAGAAGCCGAGACAATCCAGGGTAGATGGAAGGAAGAGCTAAAACTGTACGCATGGATAGACTGCAACACCAAATACAGGTTTTCCCTCTAGACTTTAAATTGTATGTGCGAGAAACAGATAGGCAGACAGACAAGAGACAGGGAGAAAGGGGGAGTATTGAAACTAAGGTCGTAAAGGAGAAGAAAGGGTCTTAGGAGGGGTCAAAGAAGAAGAAAATAGGAATACTCCGTGACATGAAATCATAAAGGGAGGTGAGCAAGAGAACCAGTAGGGGGCAAGGACATGGGGCAGGAAGTGAGAGAGGTATAAAATTAGTAGGACAAAAACATATGGATGAAAATACCTTGTAAGACCCATTACTTTGTATACCAACTTTCAAAATGTACTTAAAAAGACAACCTCCCTAGAGAAACTGTATGTTATAGGTATACTTCAAATAGCCTAGAAGCATCTCTAATTTGTCTCTGGCTTATACAAACCTTGTAAAAATAGATGATTCAGTTTTTAAAAAGTGATGCATTTAAAGACAATATTTTAAGGAGGGTGTGTTTGTTTATATGTGTGTACTTACATGATTCTGCCTATACTGATGTGTGGAGTTCAGCGGTCAACCTCAGGTGTCATTCCTCATGAACACTACCTTTTTTGGTTATGTAGTGACTCTCACTGTGACCCAGGGATTACCAATTTGGCTACACTAGCTGGACAGCAAGACCCAGGGACCCTGCCTCCCTAGTGCTGGAGTTGGGTTACAAGGGTATGCACCATGCTGGAGTTTTTAACATGGGTTCTAGGAATCAAACTCAGGTCATGAAAAGCATTTTCCTCACTGAGCCATCTCTCCAGCCCCATGATGCCTATTTTTATTTTATTGTTTATTAATAAATTTTATTTAAATTAGAAACAATCTTGTTTTACATATCAATCACAGTTCCCTCTCCCATCCTCCCATCCTTCCCCAGACTCCCCCATCCTATGCCCCTCCCACTCCCCAGGGAAGGGAAGGCTCTCCATGAGGGATCATCAAAATCTGCCAAGTCATTTGGGGTAGGGCCTAGGCCCTTCCCCATGTCTCCAGGCTAAGAGAGTATCCCTCCATGGGGAATGGGCTACTAAAGTCTGTTTGTGCACTAGGGATGCATCCTGGTTCCACTGCCAGAGGCCCCATAGACTGCCCAGGCCTCCTAGCTGACACCCACGTTCAGGGGTCCTGGTTTAGTCCTATGTTGGTTCCCCAGCTGTCAGACTGGGGTGTCTCTGATGCCCATTTTTAAACATGAAACTTAATTGCATAAGATGCACAAAAGGAGGAAAAACAGAAGAGGGTGTCATTCAAAGAATATCCCCATAATATGGATAAAAAGTAGCCAAGTAGAACTTGAGGGAAGCTAAACTAAGCAAATGAATCTGTAAAGCATACAGGAAGAGAAAGTATAAACAATTTCAAATGGTAGAGCAAAGCAGTGGGAATGAATTATGAATGAATTATAATAAACAGAAGAGAAAACCACCATGAAATAAACATTGTGCTGAAGACAATCCCCAGAGAGGCTAAAATACTGATGAAAACTAAGGGAGGGTCATAAAAGATACAAAAGAGGAACAAAACCAAAGTAACATGTAAATAACCAAATTAGAAATGATTACAGCAATATTTCAAAATAAATTTGAAAATGATTGTGGCAATACACACACACACACACACACACACACACACACACACACATAGAAATCAGCAAACAGAAATCACACATATGCAGAACTAGTAATCCCACAGAGGATAGCAGAGCCAAGGGCTGTTAAACCTGTTGATTTTCCTCTCCCTAGGAAACAACTCTCAAGGAAATAGAAATAATTTATATTTAATAAAACTATGAAGTATGAAGATCACTGGTAAAAATACTTTTAAGCACATAAGAACCCAATACTTTTGTGACATTAAAAAACTTTCTTACTGCATATTTAACAATTATAAATAGTATAATATACCATACAGACCATATGGTGCAAGCCCACATGCACACACACACACACACACACACACACACACACGTGTGTATGTTTGGAATAACCTATTACAGGATTCCAATAAATAAGATAACAAAACATTAATAAAACATGTGACTAAGAAATATATGCTATAAGCAAGATGTGTGAAGCTGCCACCAACAAAGCATAACATTATTTTACAAGCTTTCTTTAATAAGCAGAGGTATGCTATAATTTAGTGATAAAGGTATAGTGTAATAAATACATATAGAAATAATGTAACTACTATTACGTTATCCTTCTCGGGTGTTATGTGCTATACATCACTGCACATGCTGTACTTTTGTATGACTGCCAGCACAATAAGATTGTTTATACCACCATCACACAAACATGTGAGTAATGCATTGCTCTATGATAAGATTGCTACAAGGTCAGTTGACAATAGGGATTTTCAGCTCCATTATAATAATATGAAATCCTTATCATGTCTATAGAAAATCATTGGTCCAAAATATTATTATTAAGTACATGACAGTAATTATACAGAATTAATATAACACCCTATTAAGTAGTGACTATGGTAACAAAATATAATAAATATGTTAGGAGCTCTAGCATGTAGGGTTCTATAATTAACAAAGGTAAAATGAAGAGAGCTACAGTCAATCCTGCTGAGAAAGGACAAATCAGTTTTCCCCAGGGACAGGCTCCTTGATGGTCTATCCAATCCTTAGCATCGGCCTCAAAGATAAATTCATATGAATAGCATTAAACAGACTTATTAGGTTATACATACACACATATGTAACAATAGTATAATTACGAAGAGATTATGAACTGAGAAGTAGTGGAGGGGACACAGGAGAAGTTGGAGGAGGGAAATATATAGGTAGAAATAATATAAACGCAGTACTCACATGTGAAATTCTCAAAAAAAAAAAAAGTTTGTTTTAAAAAAGTGAGATCAAGATTCTGAGTCCCTGCCTGCCAGATCTTTGACCCCCATCACCCGGCCTCTGCTAGAGGTGAGTCTGGGACCACTTCAGGTTGAATCCCCCCCACACACACCCTTCCCTGGATTGGCTCCACCCTGTGTCCTGTCCCCAGCCAGAGCTCTCCTGGTGCTCTGATACAGACCCCTCCCCACAAAGAGCCTGCCCTCCCCCAACCCTGTTTCCTGCCCTACCCACTGTCTCACCTCTGTGGTTGAGCATTGGAACAGAGGGCTGGTCTAACAATCCTGCCACCTTCTGGGAAATTCCTGGAGCTGCTCAGAGCACAGAAGACCTGCCTATCCACGCAGGACCACCCTGAATCCCTGCCTGCCTGATTGATCTACCTATCCCCCCCCCCACCCTATTTCACACACACACACACACACACACACACACACACACACACACACACACCATCCTGAGTCCCTGCCTGCTGGATCTTTGATCCCCTTCTTCTGGCCTCTACTGGAGCCTGATCTTTGACCCCTATTGCCAAGCCCCTGCCTAAGGAGAGACTTCCTAGAGAGCTTGGACCACCCAGAGCTACAGAAATCAAACTTCTGGCCTAACTAAGCCCACTAGGGAAGTAGCATAGAAAGAGATGCCCCACCTGAAGAAGTGATGGGAAGATAGCAATACAAGAAAACAATCAACAATATAAAGACAAGCATCACACCACCAGAATCTAGGGACTCTACAACAACTAGACTTGAACACCCCAAAGCAGATGAAGCGAAAGAGAACAACTTAAAAAATATCTTCATAAAAACGATAGAGGCCTTCAAAAACAATGTGAGAAAAATCCCTTAAAGAAATGGAAGAAAAAAACAAACAAAAAATTGGGAGAAATGAACAAATCTCTTAAAGAAAGTACGGAAAGCCAAGAAAAACAAACAGGTGAAGGAAACAGTTCAAGACTTGAAAACTGAAATAGAGAAAATAAAGAAAACACAAACTGAAGGAATGCTGGAAATAGAAAAACTGGGCAAACAATTGGGAACTACAGATACAAGCATAACCAACAGAATACGAGATGGAAGAGAGAATCTCAGGCACTGAAGATAAACTAGAGGAAATAGATTCATCAACCAAACTAAATCTTAAATCCAACAAATCCTTAACACAAAACATCCAGGAAATGTGGGACACTGTGAAAAGGCCAAACCTAAGAAGAATAGTCATAAAGGAAGGCAAAGAAGCCCAGCTCAAACATGCAGAAAACATATTCAACAAAATCATTGAAGAAAACTTTCCCAATCTGAAGATTGACATGCCCATGAAAGTACAAGAAGTATACCGAACACCAAATAGACTGGTCCAAAGATAAAAGACCCCTCGACACATAATAATCAAAACACCTAACATACAGAAGAAAGAATATTAAGAGCAGCGAAGGAAAGCAGACAGGTAACATATAAAGGCAGACCTATCAAAATTACACCTGACTTCTCCATGAAAACTCTCAAGGCCAGAAGGTCCTGGATAGATGTTCTACAAGAACTAAGAGTCCACAGATGCCAGCCCAGGCTACTATATCCAGCAAAACTCCCAATCACTATAGACGGAGAAAACAAGATATTTAATGACAAAGCCAGATTTGTAGATTTCACAACCTACAAATCCAGTCCTACAGAAAGTTCTGGCAGGAAAACTCCAAACCAAGGAAGTTAGCTACATTCACAAAGACATAGGCAATAGATAATCCCATTTCATCAAAATCCAAGGGTAAAGCAGGGCAAATATAGTCACAATACCACTACCAACAACAAATCTAAAACAAACAAGCATTAACAATCAATGGTCCTTACTTTCCCTCAACATTAGTGTCTTAACTCGACAATAAAAAGACACAGGCTAACAGAATGGATACGAAGACAGAATCTATCCTTCTGCTACATAAAAGAAACACATCTAAGCTTCAAAGACAGACATTACCTCAGGGTAAAGGGTTGGGAAAATATCTTCCAATCAAATGGACCAAAGAAGTAAGCAGCTGTGGCTATCCTCATATCTAACAAGTTAGACTTCAAACCAAAATTAATCAAAAGAGATGAAGACGGTCATTTCATATTCATCACAGGAGAAATACATCAGCACAAAGTCTCAATTCTGAACATCTATGCCCCAAATACATAGGCACCCACATTTGTAAAAGAAATGTTACTAATACTCAAAGCTCACATAAAACCTCACACACTTATAGTGGGAGACTTCAGTACCCCACTCTCACCACTAGACAGGACCACCAGTCAGAAACTTAAGAAACCAAAGAACTAATAGAAGTTATGTCTCAATTGGGTTTAACAGACATCTATAGAAAATTCCATCCAAATGCAAAAGAATATACCTTCTTCTCTGCTTCACATGGAACCTTCTCTAAAATCGACCACATACTAGGTGACATAACAAACCTCAACAAATACAAAAAAAAAAAATTGAAATGGTCCACTATATCTTATCAGACCACCATGCTTTAAAGTTGAATTTCAACAACACAAATCACAGAAACCCTACAACCTCATGGAAACTGAATAATTTGAAATTGCACCATAACTGGGCCAACGAAGAAATAAAGAAAGAAATTAAGGACTTACTAAAATTCAGTGAGAATGAGGACACAATGTACCCGAACTTACGGGACACCTTGAAAGCAGTGATACAAGGTAAGTTCATTGCACTAGTGCCCATATGAAGAAAACAGAGGATAGTCACATTAGAGAATTAACAGCACAACTGAAAGCCTTAGAACAAAAAGAAGCAAACTCATCCTGGAGGAGTAGATGTCAGGAAATAATCAATTTGAGAGCTAAAATCAATAAAGTAGTAGCCAGGAAAGCAATACAAAAAAAAAAAAATCAATGCAACAAAGAGTTGGCTTTTTGAGAAAATCAACAAGACAGACAAACCTATACCCAAACTAACCAAAAAGCAGAGAGAGAACACTCAAATTAACAAAATTAGAAATGAAAAGGGGGCATAACAAGGAACACTGAAGAAATGCAGACAATTTTCAGGTCATACTTTGAAAACCTGTACTCCACAAAATTTGAAAATTTAAAGAAAATGGACGAATTTATGGAAAACTATCACTTACCAAAATTAAATCAAGAACAGATAAACAACTTAAATAGACCTCTAACCCCTAATGAAATAGAAGTAATCAAAAGCCTCCCAACCAAAAAAGCCCAGAGCCAGATGGCTTCAGTGCAGAATTCTATCAGAAATTCAAAGGAGATATAATAGCAATACTCCTCAAATTGTTCCACACAATAGGAACAGAAGGTTCATTACCAAACTCTTTTCACGAGGCCATAATTACCTTGGTACCCAAGCCACACAAAGACACAACTAAGAAAGAACACTACACACCAATATCCCTCATGAACACTGATGCAAAAATACTCAATAAAATACTGGCAAACCGAATCTAAGAACACATCAGAGAAATCCCACCATGACCAAGTAGGCTTCATCCCTGGGTTGCAGGAATGGCTTAACATATGAAAATCTATCAATGTGATCCACCATATAAACAAACTGAAAAAGAAAACCCACATGATCATCTCCCTAGATTCTGACAAAGCCTTTGACAAAATTCAACACCCTTTCATGATAAAAAGGTCTTGGAGAGATCAGGGATAACAGGAACATACCTAAACATAATAAAAGCAATGTACAGTAAACCAACAGCCAACATCAAACTAAATGGAGAGAAGCTTAAAGTGATTCCTGTAAAATCAGGAACAAGACAAGGCTGCCCTCTCTCTCCATATCTCTTCAATATCGTAATTGAAGTTCTAGCTAAAGCAGTTAAGACAACAAAAGGAGATCAAGGGGATACAAATTGGAAAGGAAGAAGTCAAACTTTCACTATTTGAAGATGATATGATAGTTTATATAAGCGACCTAAAAAAAGTCTACCAGGGAACTCCTACAGCTGATAAACACCTTCAGCAAACTAGCAGGATACAAGATAAAGTCAAAAAAAATCTGAAGCCCTACTTTATTCAGACGACAAAGGGGCTGATAAGAAAAATCAAAGAAACATCACCCTTTACAATGGCCACAAACAACATAAAGTATCTTGGGGTAGCGCTTACCAAACAAGTGAAAGAACTTTGTGTCATAAAAGAAAGAAATTAAAGAAGATACCAGAAAATGGAAAGATCTCCCATGCTCTTGTGTAGGTAGGATAAGCATAGTAAAAATGGCAATCTTGCTAAAAGCAATCTACAGATCCAATGCAATTCCCATTAAAATCCCAGCACAATTCTTCACTAATCTTGTAAGGATAATAATCAACTTTATATGGAAAAATAAAAATACATGGATAGCCAAAACAACACTGTACAAAAAGGAATTCAGGAGGCATCACCATCCCCCACTTTAAGCTCTACTATAGAGCTATAGTCTTGAAAACACCCTGGTATTGGCACAAAAATAGACAAGTAGACCAATGGAATAGAATTGAAAATCCTGATATTAACCCACCCACCTATGAAGACCTGATTTTTGACAAAACAGCTAAAAGTATACAACGGGAGGAGGAAAGCATTTTCAACAAATGGTGCTGACACAACTGGATGATGGTGTGTAGAAGACTGCAGATAGACCCATGTCTATAGCCATGCACAAAACTCAAGCCCAAATGGATCAAAGACCTCAACATAAATCCAACCCCTTAGAAGGGAAAGTGGGAGGTACCCTTGAACAAATTGGTAGAGGAGACCGCTTCCTGAACATAACTCCCATAGCACAGACACTAAGATCCACAATTGATAAATGGGACCTCCTCAAACTGAAAAGTTTCTGTAAGGCAAAGGACACAGTTGAGAAGACCAAACAACAGCCCACAGACTGGCAAAAGATCTTCACCAGACAGAGGGATGATCTCCAAAATATACAAAAAACTTAAGAAACTAGTCAACAAAACACCAAATAACCCTATTAAAAATGGGGCACAGAACTAAATAGAGAATTCTCAATAGAGGAAATCAAAAAGGCTGAAAGTCACTTAAGAACATGCTCAACATCCTTAGCCATCAGGGAAATGCAAATCAAAACAACTTTGAGATACCATCTTACTCCTGCCAGAATGGCTTAAATTAGAAACACCAATGACAACTTATGCTGGAGAGGATCTGGAGAGAGGGTAACACTCCTCCACTGCTGGTGGGAGTGCAAACTTGTACAAGCATTTTGCTGATCAGTATGGAGATTCCTCAGGAAAATGGGAATCAATCTACCACAGGACCTGGCAATCCCCCTCTTAGGCATATACCCAAATGATCCAACCCATGCAACAAAGACATGTGCTCAACTATGTTTATAGCAGCATTATTTGTAATAGCAAACCTAGGTTGTAAAAACAACCTAGATGACCATCAACTGAAAAGTGAATAAAGATGTGGCACATTTACTACTCTGGGGGGGGGGACGACAATGGAATCTTGAAATTTGCAGGCAAGTGGATGGAACTTGAAGAAACCATCCTAAATGAGGTAACTCAGTCACAAAAAAGAGGAACATGATATGTACTGGCTCATATATGGATTTTAGACACAGAGCAAAGGATCACCAGCCTATAATTCACACCACCAGAGAAACTAGGATGCAAGGAGGATTCTAAGAGATTCATATAAGGTCCCTCACAGAAGGGGAAAGGGACAAGATCTCCTGGGCATATTGGGAGTGGGGGTGGGACAGTGAGTGGAGAGGGAGTTAGGAGAAAGAGAATCAGAGGAGAGGAAAACACAAAGGACTAGGAAGATTGAGTCAGGGGACGAATAGATGAGAGAAGAGAGGGAGAGAGGGAGAGGAAGAGGGAGAGAGAGAGACAGAGAGACAGAGAGCATAAAAGAGGGAGCCATTATAGGTTTGAAGAGAAAACTGAACCTAGAGAAATGTCCAGAGACCTACAAGACTGACCC
This sequence comes from Phodopus roborovskii, assembly GCF_943737965.1. Taxonomy (NCBI): domain Eukaryota; kingdom Metazoa; phylum Chordata; class Mammalia; order Rodentia; family Cricetidae; genus Phodopus; species Phodopus roborovskii. Next base: position 15,818,267 of record NW_026126567.1, on the reverse strand, counting down.
CAACTAACAATTTGAGCAACAGTGGAAAGGCTACCTTAAATGACCTTCCCTGATAATGAGATTAACGACTAACTTATCCACCATCTTGGAGCCCTCATCTAGTAGCTGATGGAAACAGAAGCAAACACCCACAACTAAACACTGAGCCGAACTGGAATCCAGATGCAGAGAGGGAGGACAAGGCCAGGCTGCAGAAACCCACAGAGACAGCTGACCTGAACAAGGAGGAGCTAATGGACCCCCCAAACTGATAGCTGGGAATCCAGCATGGGACTGACTCAGACCTCCTGAACATGGGTGTCAGCTAGGAGGCCTGAGCAGTCTAAGGGACCTCGGACAGTGGAACAGGGATGTATCCCTGGTGCGCAAAAGGACTTTGGGAGCACATTCCCCATCCCTTAACCTAGAGACAGGAGAGAAGGCCTATTCCCTACTCCAAATGACTTGACAGATTTAGATGATCCCTCCTTGTGGGCATCACCCTACATGTGGAGTGGGGGAGGATGGGAGGGGTGGGTGGTCAGGGGGCATGGGGAGGGAGGGAGAGGGAACTGGGATCGATATGTAAAATAAAAATAAAAAAATAAATTAAAAAAGTGAAATCAAGGAAAGGGGAGAGAAAGCTGTTGGCCCTATGTCTTACAGAAGCAGATATAGCAAGGGGATCAATCCAACACCAACCTTGCAGCTTCTTTATGGACAGAACCATGAGGAGGCTCTGTGAGCAGCACTGTGGGACTTCAGCCCCACAGAGGGTCACTGTGCAA